>NC_091247.1:85965000-87215000 GCF_042477335.2 Ovis canadensis
AAGGCTATTCTTTTAGGTAACTTTTATTAAATTAGGACCCATTAGCTTTATCATGTGCCATTTTGGAAAACTTTTTAGGATCTTAACAATTATATATATATGTATATGTTTATATATATTCACACACATAAATAAATATGTATTTTAGTCTTTGTAAATTTGAAATTATCTCTAAGTGAGTCTGGGAGGAAGAATGGAATCCGAATTATCAGGTGAAATTGATAGTTTCTGTGTGCATCCAGTAGCAGAAGTTGTTTATGGATGAATACAGTGTTCAAGAACAGTGCTGCTCACATTTAGCTGTTAAGACTTAATTGAGCCATATTTAGTATTGCTGCTTATCTGTATATGTAGTAGGAAAGTGATTGGTATTCTTGGTCCTATCTGATACTATAGAGGGAGTGAGATGTTCAGTATGTATTTGAGCATCTCTTTTGTAACTATTTCCAAGTGACCTATAATGGGGAAGAAGTTACTTGAAATTTTGCTTTAGTTGTGGTCCTTTAGGAAAAAGTTTAGAATGCAGGAATTAAAGTAACCTGTTTTCTCTCTTTTTTAACTCTAGGTGAGAATTATGAAGATGATGACCTAGTAAACTCTGATGAGGTTATGAAGAAACCATGTCCAGTACAGATTGTTCTTGCACATGAAGATGACCATAACTTTGAGCTTGATGAAGAAGCTTTGGAGCAGATATTACTACAGGAGCACATACGAGATCTAAACATAGTAGTGGTATCCGTGGCAGGAGCTTTTCGTAAAGGGAAATCATTTCTACTGGACTTCATGCTTAGATATATGTATAACAAGGTGAATAGTGTCTTTTAAATTGAACCAAGTTAAAAACAAAAATTACCAACCAGTCTTGTTTAAAAATAATAGATAAAAAGCAGTAAGAGCTGTATCTTTAGTTTCAAAAGATATAGTTCTTGATAAGACTGCTCAGTTAAGACAGTAATGTAAGTTTGTTTGAGCTCTTGATTCTTCTTCATCTCCTATCTCCATAATTCCTCTTTGCAGGTAGTACATATTGAGGCATATGATTGAGCACCTGTGTTCAGTGTGCTCTAAGCATTGTAACTCTAACTCAAAATGTCTGAGTATACTTTAAATTTCCTGAGCATTGTTCAGTCTCTCCTTTTTTGTATTTCCTCACACCTTCCCCTTCTTGATCACCTTTGCAGTAATGGGTGAAGTAGGCTGATAGAGACTTCTGAAAAGGTATACTTATGCTCCTCAAATAAGTCTCCTTTAGAGAATTTTTCTTTTTGAGGTAAGATTCAGTTCCTTAAAGTGACTTCCATGGCCTTCCATGATCTCTAAGCCTCATTCCTTGCCTCTGTAGTTTTTGCAGTTCTTGACTACGTCATATTATCTCTCAGATGTTGCTGTATTGTTGGCTTATCTTTTCATTGGAAGCCTTCCATGATTTCTAAGACTATGTTATGACTGTATGGCTCAGGTCATGTGTTACATTGATACTACTTTAGTTACTTATTTTTCCTGGCTGGTGTAACCTCTGTTAGGAGTGGCCTTATCTTGATTACCATCTCTCTTGTGCCTGGCACTGTAATTGGCCCATCAGATCAGTTCAGTCGCTCAGTCGTGCCCAACTCTTTGTGACCCCATGAATCGCAGCACGCCAGGCCTCCCTGTCCATCACCAACTCCCAGAGTTCACTCAGACTCGTGTCCATAGAGTCAGTGTTGCCATCCAGCCATCTCATCCTCTGTCCCATAGTAAGCACTTATTTTCTGTTTTGACTAATGAATCACCCTTTCTATTTTCACTTTTTGAACAGTTGTTATTTTCCAGACAATTGTTAATTTCCTTCCCTTTCCCTGACTTCGACTTTCTCCTCTGGAAAAAGAGAAAAAAAAAAAAATCTCCCCCCGACTTGAGTCAGAATATTTTTCTAATAGTTGAAAGTTGGGCTGAGGGAATGAGAGTTTGATAGGAACCAAGAAGGAGGAATTGAAATTTTGGAGTGGAACACTTAGGGGGGAACGGCTTTATAGTAAGAGGCTTTAAATGTTCAGAAGGCCACATGAAGGTGCTGGAAGTAACACTTAGAATTATGTAATTGTCTAAACATCTGTCGTGGTGTACATCTTTACGAATTCTGTGTAAAATCTGTAACTGGCTGTGTATGTACCTTGAGATTAAGTAATAAGGCAAACATTCCTAGTTGATTTTCCAGGAAGTTTTTCAGTATTCTTTTTGTAGGAATCTCTGCAGGCATACTTAAATACACCTGAGGATCAAGGATATAGTTCATGTTAAAGAACACTATTTTGCAGAAATTGGGAGTTGAGAAAGAAACGGTAAAGTTTTTCCACTTAAACTTGATTATTTTCCAGAATTTTACATCTGAAATAGAGAAATGTATAATGACTTATTCTTTAAAAAAAAGAAAAAAAGACTACATTTAAAGATGATGGATTTCTGTATTTTGAGGCTCTAACTTCTTAAGTTAGCTTGTGTATATTGTATCTGTCTGTGTCTGCGCTGTTCACTGCAAGTGTGTTTGATTCCAAGTAGGTGACAGATAGAATGTTAGAAGGGGAAGGAAACTTAGATCATTTGCCTAGCAAGTTTCACCTTAGGTGCAATTTCTTATTTGATCTCTGATTAGTTAGTAGTGGCTGTTTAGAGGGGGCGTAGCAGCCCACACATGTGTCATATTTGTTATTTCTGAACTAATAGACGGTGTAGAACCTTACACATTGTTGTAGCCTTCTCAGCTGATATCTTCAAAGGTAACCACTATTCTGAACTCTCACCCCAGGCTAATTTTGTCTGTTTTTGAACTTCACATGAATGAAATCATAAGATATGGGTTTATGTTTGGTTTATTTCATTAACATATCTGTGAACTACCCATGTTTTTGCATCTGTGATAGTCCATTGTTTTTGTTACTTTGATATTCCATTATATAATTATACATTTTTTCAATCCATTTAATTGTCAGTGGATAATCCTAATAAGTTTTAATAAGCTGATTTTTGCTTCACGTGTTTCCGAAGAAAAGTAGATTACTCTGTTGTCAGTAGGAATTGCTAGAAAAATGTTGATCAAGTGATCATATGAAAGTGATTCCAATTTCAAGAATCAGTTGAGGAAGGTAGAAATGTAATGTAGAATTAAATTAGTAAAACTTAGTTTGGGGGATATATTGAACACTAAGTAATGGGAGCTGTTTTAGATAAGGATTCTTAATCCTTTATAGAATTGCTTCCCTTTTTAAATATTTCTTATTTTTTAAATTTATTTTTAATCATTCCTTATTTTTTAAAAAACTTTTGTGAGCAATTTTTAATGTATAAAAGTAGACAGTGAATGCCCATGTACTTAATAATTTTTAGCAAAAAGTGATTTTAATTCTTTTAAGATTTTCTTCCATTTCTTTTTCTTGGTAAACTTATTTGTTAAAAAATTTGATTGTTGGTCTTACAGAGTTTCCCATTCTGGGTTTGCTGATTTTACCCCATTGGTGCAGTTTTCTTGTTCTTTTGTTTTGTGAATTTCCTGTAAATTGTTAGTTGAACCTAGATTAGACTCAGATTTGACTTTTTGGCAAGAGCATTTCATAGATGATACTTTCTTCTATGAGGAGGCGCATGTTATTTTCTCACGTAACAGTTTTTGCATCTTTACTGATTTCTGGGTATTCTGATTCCTAAGCATTTAGCAGGTATTATCTCAGTATTCACAGTAACGCTTTGGAGTTGTGTTAGCATTTCAGCCTGGAGTTGAAGAATGAAACTCAGAGTAAGTGGCACAGCCGGGATTCCAAGGCAGGCCATTGGACGCCTGAGCCTTTATTCTAGAAACTATTATGTAAGATGATGTTTGGTCCATTTATATACTTACACTCAGTTGTTCTTTTTTAAGTGTTTACTTTTCATTGTTTACTTGAGAAATTGAAGTAGACTGACAGGAGTACATGCCTGATAACTTTTCTTGCTCCCTGCTGGAATCTGTGCCTAATAAGTAAGAGTTTTGACTCTGTTTATATCATAATTTCTAGTGGCACTTTAAGGGGACTTATCTATAGTTTTTATTCTTCTCCATTTTAAGAGCTGCTCCCAGAACTTCTTCCAGAGATCAAGAGTAGGAACTATCTTTAAGGATTATATGTGCTACTACATATAATTTGCCAAAAGCATGACTATATCAGGATCAGTATATGGGATGTTGAACTTGGTTTCACTTTTTTCTCTAAGGCTAGTAATATCTGAGATTAAGACTTGGAAATGTTAATCTATGAAAAAAAAACTTGGTTTCTTGTGCTTTCTAAAAAAGAAATGTATTTAGAGGAAGAATAATGCTTTTATAAGTTTCTTCCTAGGGTCACTTTATTATTATTTTTATTTTGTGGTGTGAGTTAAATATAGCAAAGTAGGTAAGCCTTAGTACAGCCAGTGAATTTTTATTGAGTTATACTTTTGTGACCACTGCCTCTCAGATAAAGAAAAGCAGCACTTTTAGCACTCTAGAAGGCTCTCTTGTTCTTTCTCCTAGTTACTACTATTTCCAGCTCTCAGGAGTCACTGCTGTTCTGACTTAAATTGCCATCAATCAGTTTTATCTACTTTTGAATTTCATATAAATGTAATCATAAAGTGTGCACTCGTGTCTGGTTTCTTTCACTTAATATTAAGTCTAAGAGATTCATGTTGTTGCATGTATCAGTAATTGCTTTTTTAATTGCTGAGTGGTATTTCATTGGATGAAGATACCATAGGCCTGGCAAAGGTCAGTTTTCATTCCAATCCCAAAGAAAGGCAATGCCAAAGAATGATCAAACAACTGCACAATTGCACTCATCTCACACGCTAGTAAAGTAATGCTCAAAATTCTCCAAGCCAGGCTTCAGCAATATGTGAAGCGTGAACTTCCAGAAATTCAAGCTGGTTTTAAAAAAGGCAGAGGACCCAGAGATCAAATTGCCATCCGCTGGATCATTGAAAAAGCAAGAGAGTTCCAGAAAAACATCTGTTTCTGCTTTATTGACTATGCCAAGGCCTTTGACTGTGTGAATCACAATAAACTGTGGAAAATTCTGAAAGAGGTGGAATACCAGACCACCTGACCTGCCTCTGGAGTAATCTGTATGCAGATCAGGAAGCAGCAGTTAGAATTGGATGTGGAACAACAGACTGGTTCTGAATCAGGAAAGGAGTACTTCAAGGCTGTATTTTGTCACTCTGCTTATTTAACTTACATGCAGAATACATCATGAGAAATGCCGGGCTGGATGAAGCCCAAGCTGGAATCAAGATTTCCGGGAGAAATATCAATAACCTCAGATATGCAGATGACACCACCCTTATGGAAGAAATCGAAGAACTAAAGAGCCTCTTGATGAAAGTGAAAGAGGAGAGTGAAATAGTTGGCTTAAAACTCAACATTCAGAAAACTAAGATCATGGCATCTGGTCCCATCACTTCATGGGAAATAGGTGGGGAAACAATGGAAACAGTGGCAGACTTTAATTTTGGGGGGGGCTCCAAAATCACTGCAGATGGTGATTGCAGCCATGAAATTGAGAGACACTTACTCCTTGGAAGGAAAGTTATGACCAACCTAGACAGCATATTAAAAAGCAGAGACATTACTTTGCTAACAAAGGTCCATCTAGTCAAGGCTAAGGTTTTCCCAGTAATCACATATGGATGTGAGAGTTGGACTAGAAAGAAAGCTGAGTGCCGAAGAATTGATGCTTTTGAACTCTGGTGTTGGAGAAGACTCTTGAGAGTCCCTTGAACTGTAAGGAGATCCCACCAGTCCATCCTAAAGGAGATTAGTCCTGAGCGTTCATTGGAAGGACTGATGTTGAAGCTGAAGCTCCAGTATTTTGGCCACCTCATGCAAAGAGTTGACTCATTTGAAAAGACCCTGATGCTGGGAAGGATTGGGGGCGGGAGGAAAAGGGGATGACAGAGGATGAAACGGTTGGATGGCATCACCGACTCGATGGACATGAGTTTGGGTAAACTCCAGAAGTTGGTGATGGACAGGGGGTCCTGGCATGCTTCAGTCCATGGGGTTGTGAAGAGTCGGACACGACTGAGCAACTGAACTGAATTGACAGACTTATGGGTTGTTTGTAATTTTTGTTTGTTAGGATTAAGCTATAATGAATGTTCTTATAAAAGTCTTGGTGATGTAAGCACTTATTTCTGTTGAGTTTATACCCAGGAGTAGGAATGTTAGGATCAAAATTCCTTTACACATCGCTGATGGGAGTACAAAATTGGTAAAACCACTACTGAAAAAATTTTGATCCTAACATTCCTAATGGCATGATTTAATTGCCAGATTTAATGTAAAAGTTTAGCTTATTCATTTAATTATTGCTTTAACTGAATTTGCTTTTGAATATTTCACCTATTCCAAGTGATACACTGAATATAACTTAGGTAACAAACTGCTGAAATTGAAAATTTGATATTGTTACTATTTTTGCTTCTGTAAGAAGCAGGCAGAACTTGGTCAGAGTTTTAAGATTCAGTAAGGAAAAATAAAAATTGGTGGGCTTATTTTGTCTGCTGAAAATACACTAAAGAGTTGGGTATAGAGGTTATGTGGACTGTTGACTACTTTCTTTCTGTTAGCATATTAGATTTTCCCTTGATTTCTGAATTGTATATTTCTGTTCTTTCATATGCAGATTTAAAATTAGTGTGATTTCACTTAGAAGGCTTCATCAGATGTTGTCAAAGCCAGAGGAATCAGATGACGTGAAGGAGGCTACAATACGTTGTTCAAAGTCCTTATTGCCATGTTTTAGGAGGGCCTTTCTTGGTTGCATTTCTGAATCTATTCCCTGAAAATGTTCAGTCATCTGTCAGCCTTTGAAATACCTTTCTAGTTTTAAGCTCCAAATGTATGTACTGCCTGTTTTGTGATATCAAAAGTGTTATACCTATGTTATCATTTATTTCAGTTTTGTACTTGAGAGAGCATTAATTATTTTTTCCAGTAGACCTTTTTCTATTCCAAAGTATTTGTTCTTGCAAGTGAAAATTTACTTTCTCTAAAATAATTGACTTTATGAGGTCATTTTTTTGAAGAATATCTCAAGTAATATACTGTTATACATAAGCACTGATTACTCAAACACCAGCTTTAAAACATTTGGGGAGTTAAAACAGTTTTATAGAATTTAAGTTCCTTAATACTAACTTTTTTTGGAGGAGAAAGAAATTTTTAAGTGATTAACTCCCTGCTTCATTCCCCTATTCCCCCTGGGACAGTTTCGATGTTTGACTCAGTGAGTTCTAGTTCAAGATTTCTTTTTTCTCACTCTTTAAAACATTTTTTTTCTTGCCATGTTTCTTTCTATAGTTAATAGGATGTATTTTCTATAGAAGCTTTAGGGAATGTTCACTGTAATCCTTTTGTCAAGAAGCAAGTTAAAATAATAGGATTTATGCCACGTTGCAGTAGTATATGGACATTTAACAGAACTGCCAGTGGACCATTCTTTTTCCTCTTAGACTTCTGTAGTGTTTGTTATAGGCTGGGTTTTGTATGACTGGGAGTCTCTTGTTAAGTTCATGTACGAAGTGTATTTGATACTTTGTTTTTCTTTTAACAGCTTTATTGAAGTATGATTCACATATAATATATAATTTCATCTACTTGAAACCGGTAATACACAGTCCCATGATTTTAGTATATTCACAGTTGTATAATCATCATCACAATAAATTTTAGAACATTTTTATCACCTCAGAATGAAAAATATGAAGCCCTGTACTTTTTAAGCTGTTAACCCACCTATCCCTTATAACCTCTTCTCCCAGCCTCTTGCCCTGAGGAGCTATAATCTTATTTTCTGTCTCTCTGATTCTGCCTATTCTGGGCATACATATAAATGAAGTCATATAATATGTTGTCTTTTGTGTGATTTGTTTCTTTCACTTAGCATAATGTTTTAAATGTTTGTTTACATGCTCTAGTATTACTGGTGCTTCCTTCCTTCTTAAGAATGAATAAGATTCTGTTGTATAAATATACCTCATTTTCTTTATCCATTCATTGTTAGTGGGTTGTCTCCACCTTTGGCTTATGACTGATCCTATAATTATCAATATGTTAATTTAACATATTTTTACTAATTATGTATATAGTACATTAATATGTAATAATGAATGCTAATGGTATGGTATAAGGATTCAGCTTCATTCTTTTGGATGTGCTTATCCAGTTGTCCCAGCACCATTTGTTGGAAAGGCTATCTCCCCATTGAATGCTCTTGGCACCCTTGTTGACAATTAGTTGGTCATAGACATGTGACTATTTCTGCACTCTCAATTCTATTGTGTTGGTCTATTCTAAGCCAGTACTAGAATGTCTTGATTACTGTTGCTTTATAGTAAGTTTTCAAAATAGGAAATGAGTTCTCTTATTTTTTCATTTTTCTTTTCTCAAGGTTGTTCTAGGTCCCTTGCAATTCAGTATGTATTTTGGACTTAGCCTGTCATTTTCTGTGAGAGGTTAGTTGGGATTCTTTTGGTGATTGTATTGAATCTAAAAGATTAGTTTGGGTAATGTTGTCTGAATATTAAGCACTTTGATCTTTGAACATGGCATGTTTTTCCATTTATGTGGGTTATCTTTAAATAAATAAATCCAGCTTGGGGGGTAAAATGTTTTGTAGTTTGTATTTTTTATACTTTTGTTAAATTTACTCCTCATTTGATGATGTTAAAAATAGAATTGTTTTCTTAATTTCATTTTCAGGTTGTTCGTTGTAAGTATACAATTGATATTTTTATGTTGATCTTTTATCCTGAAATCTTGTTTAACTCATTTATTCATTCAAATAGCTTTTTAGTGGACTTTGTAAATGTTATATATATATATGACCATGTCATCTGTAAATATAGTTTTTCTTTTTCCCTTCCAATCTGAGTACCTCTTATCTTTTTTTCTTGGCTGATTGTCCTGGCTAGAATCTCCAGTACAATGATGAATACAGGTGATAAGAGCATGTCTTCTTCTTGCTTTCCTAACCTTTAGGGAGAAACACTTAGGTTTTCACCGCTGTGTGTGAATTGTTTTAGAGATATTGTTAGGTTCAGGAAGTTCTCTCTTTCTAGTGTGCTAAGACAGTTTTTGTTTGCTTTTTAAATCATGAATGGATGTTGGATTTTGTCAGATGCCTTTTCTGCATCTATTCATACGATCATATGGTTTTTCTTTAGTCTGTTGATTTTATCAGTTCAGTCTCTCAGTTGTGTCTGACTGTTTGTGACCCCTGTACTGCAGCATGTGAGGCTTCTCTATCCGTCACCAACTCCCGGAGCCTACTCAAACTCATGTCCATCGAGTTGGTGATGCCATTAACCATCTCATCCTCAGTCGGGCCCTTCTCCTGCCTTCAATCATTCCCAACATCAGGGTCTTTTCAAATGAGTCAGTTCTTTGCATCAGGTGGCAAAAGTATTGGAGCTTCAGCTTCAGCATCAGTCCTTCCAGTGAATATTCAGGACTGATTTCCTTTACGATGGACTGGTTGGATCTCCTTGCAGTCCAAGGGACTCTCAAAGAGTCTTCTCCGACACCACAGTTCTAAAGCATCAGTTCTTCAGTGCTCAGCTTTCTTTATAGTCCAACTCTCACATCCATACATGACTACTGGAAAAACCATAGCCTTGACTAGATGGACCTTTGTTGGCAAAGTACTATCTCTGCTTTTTAATATGCTGTCTAGATTGGTCATGACTTTTCTTCCAAGGAGCAAACGTCTTTTAATTTCATGGCTGCGAGTCACCATCTGCAGTGATTTTGGAGCCCCCCAAAATAAAGTCTGACACTGTTTCCATTGTTTCCCCATCTGTTTGCCATGAAGTGGTTGGGACCAGATGCCATGATCTTAGTTTTCTGAATGTTGAGTATTAAGGCAACTTTTTCACTCTCCTTTTTCACTTTAATCAAGAGGCTCTTTGGTTCTTTTTCACTTTCTGCCATAAGGGTGATACCATCTGTGTATCTGAAGTTACTGATATTTCTCCCGGCAGTCTTGATTCCAGCTGTGCTTCATCCAGTCCAGCATTTCTCATGATGTTCTCTGCACATAAGTTAAATAAACAGAGTGACAATATACAGCCTTGATATACTTATTTCCCAATTTGGAAACTGTCTGTTGTTCCATGTCTAGTTCTAACTGTTGCTTCTTGACCTGCATACAGATTTCTCAGGTGGCAGGTCAGGTGGTCTGGTATTCCTATCTCTTTTATGAATTTTCCACAGTTTGTTGTAATCCACACAGTCAGAGGCTTTGGCATAGTCAGTACAGCAGAAATAGATGTTTTTCTGGAACTTTCTCACGTTTTCAATGAAATGGATCATATTAATTTTTTGAATGTTGAGTTAGCCTTGCATCCCTAGAGTAGTCCACTAAGTTGTGGTATATAATTCTTTTTATACATTGTTGGATTCAATTTTCTAGTATTTTGTTGAGTATTGTTACATCTATATTCCTGAAATATATTGGTCTTTAGTTTTCTTTTTTTTAAATGTCTTCATTTGGTTTTGATATTAAGATAGCACTGGCCTCATAGAATGAATTAGGAAGTATTCCCTCTGCTTCTATGTCTTGGAAAAGCTTAGAGAGAACTAGTATCATTTCTTCCTTAAATGTTTGGAAGAACTTAGCAGTGAAACTGTCTGAACTTAGTTCATTCTTCTTTGAAGATTATTAATTGTTGATTAAATTTCATTAGTAGATACAGACCTATTCAGATGATGTATTTTTTTCCTCATGTGAGTTTGGTAGTTTATTTCTTACAAATAATCAATCCACTTCAAGTCAGTTATCAAAATTGTGGGCATAGAATTGTCCTTAATATTCTTTTATTATCTTTCTAAAGTCCATGAAATTAGTAGTTTTGATTCCTCTAATTTCTGATATTTTTATCTTTTCTCTTTCAAAACAATTTTATTGATCTTTTAAAGGAGCAGGTTTGGTTTGATTTTTTTTTCCTGTTGTCTTGCTATCCTTTTTTCTTGTGTTCAGTGTTATTAAGGTTTCTGCTGTAATTTTATTCTGCTTCTTTAGGTTAAAAATTATTATTCTAGTTTTGGTTTTGGATCTCTTTCCTAATATGTGCACCCGGTTCTATAAATTCTTTTCTAATCATTGCTGTCACTGCATTTCACCTGTTTTCATAAGTTGTTTTTCTCATTTTCATTTAGTTCAAAATACTTAAAATTTTCTGTTGGGATTTTTTTGACCCATGTGTTATTTAGAAGTGTGTTGTGTACACTTCTACTATTGTGGGGTTTTCCAGCTATGTTTACATTATTGGTCTCTAGTTTAATTCATTTGTGGTCTGATAGCATGCTTTGTATGATCTGTTCAGGGTTCTGTTTTGGGAAATGTTCTGTATGAGACTGAGAGGAATGTGTAGTCCATTGTTGGATGAAGGATTCTATAAGGTCAGTTAGATCTGCTTGAATGTTGGTGCTGTTTAGTTCAGCTGTATCCTTGAAAATGAAAGTCTCTCGGCCATGTCCGACTCTTTGCCGCCATGGACTCTATAGTCCATGGAATTCTCCGAGCCAGAATACTGGAGTGGGTAGGCTTTCCTTTCTCCAGGGGATCTTCCCAATCCAGTCATCGAACCCAGGTCTCCCACATGGCAGATGGATTCTTCACCAGCTGAGCCACAAAGGAAGCCCAAGAATACTGGAGTGGGTAGCCTGTTCCTTCTCCAGTGGGTCTTTCCCACCCAGGAATCAAACCAGGGTCTCTTGCATTGCAGGCGGATTCTTTACCAACTGTACTATCAGGGAACTGATAGTTTGTCTTCTGAATCTGTCAATTACTGATTGAGGGGTGTTGACGTCTCCAAGTGTAATAGCGGATTTTCTTGTTTGTCCTTGGAATTCAGTTTTTGCCTCATATATTTTGATGCTTTCTTATTAAGCACATTGAAAATTGTCAAGTTTTTCTGGAGAAATGACTCCTTTTATCATTATGTATTACTGCTCTTTATAATGATAATTTCCTTGTCTTAAAGTCAGCTCTGTCTGAAATTAGTATAGCTACTCTAGCTTTTATTTGATTAGTGTTAGCGTGCATTGGAGAAGGAAATGGCAAGCCACTCCAGTGTTCTTGTCTGGAGAATCCCAGGGACGGGGGAGCCTGGTGGGCTGCTGTCTATGGGGTCGCACGGAGTTGGACACGACTGAAGCGACTTAACAGTAGCAGCATTGTGTATCTTTCTCCATTCCTTTTCTTTGTGTCTAAACTGGTTTTTTTTGTGGAGAGCAAATAGTTGGATTTATTTTTAATCCAATGACAGTTTCTTTCATTTAACTGGTTTATTTCAGTCATGTATGTCTGAAGTGATTATTGATACTTGTTGGTTCTTTTTTATTCTCTTTTCTGCCTTCTTTAGCTTGAATTCACTATTTTATGTGATTCCACATTCTGTTCTTTCTTAGTGTATCTATTTATTTAAACATTAAAATCTAATTGCCTGGAGTTTGCAATATACATTTACAACTGATCTAAGTTTGCTTTTAGAATATTACTATACTGTTTTATGGGTAGTACAGGTACCTTATGACAGAGTATTCCCAGTGCCTCCCTGCTATACCTTATGTTGTTAATTTCCTCTCTGTATGTACCATAATCACCTAATACATTGTTGCAATTAGAACTTTGGACATGCTGTTGTCTATTAGATGAATTAAGGGAAGAATAAAAGATTTTCTTGTCTTTCTCTGATATTCTTTTATATATGTGTCTGAGTTTCCAGCGTTATTATTTTCTTTCTTTGTGAAGAACTTTTAACATTTCTTACAAGGCAGGTGTACTGGTGACAACATCCTTCATTTTTTATCTGAAGAAGAATTTATTTCTCCTTCACTTTTATAGGATAACTTTACTGGATACAGAATTTTAGGTTGGTGGCTTTTTTCTTTTAACACTTTACATGTTTCATTCCATTTTCTTCCTGTTGGTATGGTTTCAGACTAGAAGTCCAAAGTGATTCTTATTGTTCTTTGATCCTCCATAGATATAAGTGTTTTTGTCTTTGTTTTCTTTTGGGATTTCCTTTTAGTCTTTGTCATTTTGCAGTTAGGCTGTGATATGCCTTGGTGTTATCTGATTGTCTTAGATCTGTTCTTTAGTATTTGTCATTAATTTTAGAAGATTCTCAGCCATTATTACCATGAAATTAAAGACATTTGCTCCTTGGAAGAAAAGTTATGACCAACCTAGACAGCTTACTAAAAGGCAGAGATACTACTTTGCTGACAAGGGTCTATCTAGTCAAGCTATGGTTTTTCCAGTAGTCATGTGTGGATATGAGAGTTGGACTATAAAGAAAGCTGAGCACCGAAGAATTGATGCGTTGGAACTGTGGTGTTGGAGAAGATTCTTGAGAGTCCCTTGGACTGCAAGAAGATTCAACCAGTCCATCCTAAAGGAAATCAGTTCTGAATATTCATTGGAAGGTCTGATGTTGAAGCTGAAACTTCAGTACTTTGGCCACCTGATGTGAAGAACTGACTCATTTGAAAAGACCCTGATGCTGGGAAAGATTGAAGGCAGGAGGAGAAGGGGCTGACAAGAGGGTGAGATGGTTGGATGGCATCACCGACTCGATGGACATGAGTTTGAGCAAGCTCCAGAAGTTGGTAATAGGCAGGGAAGCCTGGTGTGCTGCAGTCCATGGTGGCAGAGTCAGATATGACTGAGCGACTGAACTGAATTGATTACTTCTGATGTTTCTTTTATGCTTTTTCCCCTTCTCCTTCTGGTATTCCCATTATACCTATTTACTGGTTTAGTCACTCAGTCGTGTCCGACTCTTTATGACCCCATGGACTATAACTATAGCCCACCAGGCTCCCCTGTCCATAGGCTTTTCCAGGCAAGAATACTGGAGTGGGTTGCCATCTCCTCCTCCAGTATACCTTCCTATATATTGATTGAACCCATGTCTCCTGCTTGCAAGCAGATTCTTTACCACTGCGCCACCAGGGAAGCCATAACTATTTATACCTTTTTATAATTGTCCCACAGTTCTTGAATAGTCTCTTCTGTTATTCTTATCCTTTTTTGTCTATGCATTTCAGTTTGGGAAGTTTTTGTTGATACATGTTTGTGTTCACTGATTCTTTTGTTGATGTGTCCAGTCTGTGGATAAGTATATTAAAAGTGAAAGTCGTTCAGTGGTGTGCAGCTCTTTATGACCCCAGGGACTATACAGTCCATGGAATTCTCCAGGCCAGAATACTGGAGTGGGTAGCTTTTCCCTTCTCCAGCGGGTCTTCCCAACCCAGAGATTGAACCCAGGTCTCCGCATTGCAAGTGGATTCTTTACCAGCTGAGCTACAAGGAAAGCCCAGGTATATTAAAGGTATTCTTTATTTCTATAATAGTATTTTTTCTATCTAACATTTTCTTTTGATTCTTTCTTAGAGTTTCCATCTCTCTGCTTGTATTACTTGTTTTTGCATGGTTTCCACTTTTTAAAATTAGAACTTTTATGATATTTACCTTATTACTTTAAATTTCCTGTCTAATATTTCAAAATCTACATTATACCTGAGTTTGATTCTTTTGATTGCTTTGTCTCATCAGTCTGTTTTTCCTCACCTTTTGATGAGGAAGCCAGGCTTCAGCAATATGTGAACCGTGAACTTCCTGATGTTCAAGCTGGTTTTAGAAAAGGCAAAGGAACCAGAGATCAAATTGCCAATATCTGTTAGATCATCAAAAAAGCAAGAGAGTTCCAGAAAAACATCTATTTCTGCTTTATTGACTATGCCAAAGCCTTTGACTGTGTGGATCACAATAAACTGTGGAAAATTCTGAAAGAGATGGGAATACCAGACCACCTGACCTGCCTCTTGAGAAATCTGTATGCAAGTCAGGAAGCAACAGTTAGAACTGGACATGGAACAACAGAATGGTTCCAGATATGAAAAGGAGTACGTCAAGGCTGTATATTGTCACCCTGCTTCTTTAACTTCTATGCAGAGTACATCATGAGAAACGCTGGACTGGAAGAAACACAAGCTGGAATCAAGATTGCCATATCAATAACCTCAGAAATATCAATAACCTCAGATATGCAGATGACACCACCCTTATGGCAGAAAGTGAAGAGGAACTAAAAAGCCTCTTGAAAGTGAAAGAGGAGAGTGAAAAAGTTGCTTTAAAGCTCAACATTCAGAAAACGAAGATCACAGCATCTGGTCCCATCACTTCATGGGAAATAGGAAACAGTGTCAGACTTTATTTTGGGGGGCTCCAAAATCAGTGCAGATGGTGGCTGCAGCCATGAAATTAAAAGACGCTTACTCCTTGGAAGAAAAGTTATGACCAACCTAGATAGCATATTGAAAAGCAGAGACATTACTTTGCCGACTAAGGTCTGTCTAGTCAAGGCCATGGTTTTTCCAGTGGTCATGTATGGATGTGAGAGTTGGACTGTGAAGAAGGCTGAGCGCCGAAGAATTGATGCTTTTGAACTGTGGTGTTGGAGAAGAGTCTTGAGAGTCCCTTGGACTGCAAGGGAGATCCAACCAGTCCATTCTGAAGGAGATCAGCCCTGGGATTTCTTTGGAAGGAATGATGCTAAAGCTGAAACTCCAGTATTTTGGCCACCTCATGCGAAGAGTTGACTCACTGAAAAAGACTCTGATGCTGGGAGGGATTGGGGGCAGGAGGAGAAGGAGACGACAGAGGATGAGATGGCAGGATGGCATCACGGACTCGATGGACATGAGTCTGAGTGAACTCCGGGAGTTGGTGATGGACAGGGAGGCCTGGCGTGCTGCGATTCATGGGGTCACAGAGTCGGACACGACTGAGCGACTGAACTGAACTGTACTTATCAGACATGAACTATCAGAAAATCGGAACTGAGAGTTAAGCTTTTACTATGAAATTTTATGTTAATCTAGTTCTAGCTCGGAGGTGTTTTTAAAGTTTGCTGCTTTAGATCCCATAGACTTCGATATTCTCTCCCCTCCTCCATTGTCCTTGGGTTTCCCTAAGAACTCCTTAAATAGAATCTCTGTCTTGCCGCTGTGTCAGTTGTAATCCATTGATTGATGTGGTGGTAATGTGTGTGTGAGGAGAGCTTTATCATTTTATTATTAAATTTCAGTTTTGTAAGTGGACCTGAGTCCCTGGGCTGTGACCTTCAGAAATTTTTTTTCTCCCTTTGCTTGAAACAGGAAGGCTAGAGGGAACTGGAGTTGATGAATTGGACTTTCCCAGAGTTAGATAAAGCTCTGATCAGGTAGTTTGCCTTGAAGGGCTGGCCTTTGTTAGTGGGGACTGCTCTCAGGGCTTACTTGCCCCGTGTGTGTTTGAAAATGGTTGCAGGGAATTCCCTGGTGGTCCAGTTCTTTGGGGCTCAGTGCTTTCACTGCCATGGCTTGGGTTCAATCCCTGGTCGAGGAACTAAGATTCCACAAACCGTGTGGCAGGTTCAAAACAAACAGAGAGAACCTCAGGGAACTTCTTGTGGTAAAAATGAACCTCCACAGGAGCTCTTAGGTCTCAAGCTAGTTTCCTTTAGCTTCCAGCAGTTTGTCCATATTAATTTAAGTGTTTCTTCAGTTTGCTCTAGGAGTTTCTGCTTCTGGTAAACTGACTTTCGGCTTGCAATTCTTTGTATTGCCCTCTCTCCAGAGTTCAGTGTGCAATTTTCCCTGTGACCCTGATTCTCTGATCAGAGAAAGAAAGGTCATTGGTTTTCATGTTGAGCTTTTTTCTTGTTGTGAGGCTGATCTGCTTTTTTACATTAGCTTTATACATGGGAGCACTGAGACCAGAAGTCCAGTGGAAGGCTATAAAATCAGGTCTCAACACCAAACTAGAAGTGTTTTCCCTTTCCTGTTCTAGTAGCACTTAAGTACACTTGAAAAATTGTGGTTAAAAAATGCATAACAATTTCCCTTTTTAGTCACTTTTAAGTGTACAATTTAATGGCATTAAGACTGTTCATATTATTGTGCAGTCATCACCAGAACTTTTTCATTTTCCCAGACTGAAGATCTGTACACAATAAACTCCTTCCTCCAGCCCCTGATAACTGCTTTTCCACTTTCTGTCTCTATGAGTTTAACTACTCTAGATATTTCATGTAAGTATAATCATACAATTTTGTTATTTTGTATCTGGCTTATTTTACTAAGCGTGTCTTCCAGGTCAAGGTCATCGTTGAACCAGAATCATAAGAAAAAAAGATTATTTAAACTTATTCTTCTTTGGCGTGTAGCTAAGTTGATATAGTTGTCCTTTGTCTGAGCTTGTGACTTAGGTCAGTCATTATGCTATCTGTCTGTCCAGCCCCAAAAGGGAAGAGTTGGATGAGGAGATGGGTAAGATGTTAGACAGTTTTAAAGTTGTTTTCAAAGTCTAATGTTTCTTAATTTGCTCTAGGACTTGCAGAGTAGTCTTACGTATTCAAATGAAAACTCTTTAAGTTATGCTTGGTGGTCAGAATGTTAATATTAGCTTATTCTATCGTTTGGGTGTTTGCTGTTAATAACCTACCTCCTAAGTTAGGTACTAGTTTATACAGATTAAGATTTTTATCTGTTATGTTTTTATGAGGAATGCTGCATAGCTTGGAAGGATCTGCCATTTTGTTGTACAGCTACTTGGATCTTTAATTTCATCCTTCTGTCCATTTTCCTTATAGCTGTGTTGAGTTGTTAGGCTTCTCAGTGCACCTTTGTCTTTTGGCCTGCCGGTTGTTGAAGTTAGGAGACCTGGCTGGACCACCAACTCAGTGTGCAGATTAACCTAGATTTTGTTTCACTTTGTTGCTAGAGAATGTTATCTTTCCTATGGTGAAATAAGAATTTGTTTCTTATTGTTTAGAGCAGGTAGGGGTTCTTTATTGTTGATAATTATATTATATTGGTGAGTCTTTTTGGCAAGGATTTGTGTTTATTCACTATAATATTTGACTACATTCAAAGTTCAAGTCTTTCCAGCTGAGATGCCTTTTGCAACTGGGACTTATTCAGTAAGCTTTTTTTTTTTTTTAACTGGAGGATTAAGATAATTTTTGAAATTTTTAGTTTTTGTACCTGTATTAGTAAATGGTATCAGGTTACTGTTTTTCAAGGTCTTAAGTTTGCTTCTGCTAACTTATGACAGCAGACAGTATCTGTTATGAGCGAGGCTCCTTCTCAAATTCATTAGCATGCTCCTGAGGGCAGAGATATTTGTTCTTTTTCACTGCTCTGTCCCTTGAATCTAGAACAGTGGCTGGCACACAGTAGGGGTTCAATAAATATTTGTTGAATGACTTATTAAAAATATACCAGTGTTCAGTATGTTAGAGAAATAACAAGACTTCTTAATTTCATGTTTTGAAATGTCAAAACTTAAGTGGTTTTAATTAGCTAGGTTCTCTGATTTACCTTTTTTCTCATTCTTTTATTGACTGATCAATTTAGTACTTCTGCTTCATTGACTACGCTAACGCCTTTGATTGTGGATCACAACAAGCTGTGGAAAATTCTTAACGAGATGGGACTACCAGACCACTTTACCTGCCTCCTGAGAAACCTGTGTACAGGTCAAGAAACAACAGTTAGAACTGGATGTGGAATAATGGACCAGTTCAGAATTAGGGAAGGAATATGTCAAGGCTGTATATTGTCACCTTGCTTATTTCTATTCAGAGTGCATCATGGAAATGCGGGCTGAAGGAAGCACACAAGCTGGAATCTAGATTGCCAGGAGAAATATCAACAACTTCAGATATGCAGATGATATCACTCTAATGGCAGAAAGCTAAGAGGACCTAAAGAGCCTCTTGATGAGGGTGAAAGAGAAGAGTAAAAAAGCTGGCTTACAGAAAGAAAAACACCAATACAGTATACTAACACATATATATGGAATTTAGGAAGATGGCAATGACGACCCTGTATGCAAGACAGGAAAAAAGACACAGATGTGTATAACGGACTTTTGGACTCAGAGGTAGAGGGAGAGGGTGGGATGATTTGGGAGAATGGGAATTCTAACATGTATACTATCATGTAAGAATTGAATCGCCAGTCCATGTCTGACGCAGGATGCAGCATGCTTGGGGCGGGTGCATGGGGATGACCCAGAGAGATGTTGTGGGGAGCGAGGTGGGAGGGGGGGTCATGTTTGGGAACGTATGTAAGAATTAAAGATTTTAAAATTAAAAAAATAAATAAATTTAAAAAAAAAAAAAAAGCTGGCTTAAAACTCAGCATTCAAAAAAGTAAATCATGGCATCCAGTCCCATCACTTCATGGCAAATAGATGGGGAAAAAGTGGAAATATTGACAGACTTTATTTTCTCAGGCTCCAAAATCACTGCAGATGGTAATTGCAGCCATGAAATTAAAAGATGCTTGCTCCTTGGAAGGAAAGCTATGACAAACCTAGACAGCGTATTAAAAAACAGAGACATCACTTTGCCGACAAAGGTCCGTATAGTCAAAGCTGTGGTGGCTCTAACAGTAAAGGACCTGCCGGCAGTGTGGGAGACCCAGGTTTGATCCCTGGGTTGGGAAGATACCCTAGAGGGGAAATGGTAATCTTGCCTGGAGAATTACATGGACAGAGGAGCCTGGCAGGCTGCAGTTGAGCGCTGAAGAATCGATGCTTTCGAACTGTGGTGATGGAGAAGAGTCCCTTGAAGAGCAAGGAGTCAAACCAGTCAGTCCTAAAGGAAATCAACCCTGAACGTTCATTGCAGGACTAATGGTGAAGCTGGAGCTCCAGTACTTGCATCGATCTGATGTGAAGAGCCGACTCACTGGAAGAGACGCTGATGCTGGGAAAGACTGAGGGCAGGAGGAGAAGTGGGCAGCAGAGGCTGAGACGGTTGAATGGCATCACCAACCCAATGACATCAGTTTGAGCAAAGTCCAGGAGATAGTGAGGGACAGGGAAACCTGATGTGCTGTAGTGGGTGGAGTCACAAAGAGTTGGGCGACTTAGTGGCTGAACACTAGCAATGCAGTAAACATCTCCATTACAGGGTAAACCAAGAAGAGTAATATATAGTTAGTACATCTTTTGTTAATGAGACACCAGTTCTTTTTAAAGTTCTTTTGGAGATAGTAAGGTTAACAAGCATCTTACTTAGCCTATGATTTCAGTCATCTATACTTTTTAAAATTTAGCTTTACTCTCTTATTCATGTATTGTTTCTAGCAGTGATTGAAAGGATTTTATTTCTTCCATCTCTCTTACCCATGTGCAAAAAGGAACATGTTGAAGCTTAATAATTTAAAAAATTTAATGTATTTATTGAGCAAATATTTTGAGCACCTACTGCGAGCCAGGCACTATTCTGTGTTCTGGGGATACTATCCTGTGTTTTGAGAGGAAAAAAATGACAAACTTTTTTCTTCATGGAACTTAAATTCTCATAGAAGAGATAGGGGAAAAAAATAAGTAAAATTAAGTAATATGTAGAATAAAAGCAGATTTCTCTAATAGGATAAATTCTTTTAAGTTACTTGTGTAGGTTGAATCAGTTCATTAAATATCAGTTTGCCATTGTTGGGGAATGAGGTACTACGTGTGAGAACGTAGAATAAGGAAGGCACTTTGGTAGAAACAGTTTTGTAAATCAGATGGTTTATAACCTGTGCTCGCAATACTTACCCTTACACTGCAGTGCAAAGCCATTTAAAGGGAGCCACCTGAAGTGTCAGTAATAGGCTTTAAGAGTTCAGAAAAGTTGGAGTTTCTTTTCCTGACCACCCGCTCAGTCTAGGCTGAGACCAGATGGAGCAAAGGCATAGCGATGCTAAGCAACCTATGTATTTGGGAATATTGACCTTTTTTGTTGTGGGACAAACTGGAAGATGTGTGTATGTGCTGGGGGTACTTTAGGAGCAGAGATAGGGAATGTAAAGGTGGATTGTATACAACAGGTCTCCAGATGGTCCTGTAAAGAAATGGGGAGCCACAGATGGCTTTTTAGTGGGACCATGGCATGATTTTAGGTTTCTTGTTGAGAACATTAAGTGACAGTTGGGAAGGATGGGTTGGAGGGTACAGCAGGGAGGTTCAAGGTGATTTGGAGCATCTAAAAACTATAGTTAGTGCAAGACTATAATTGGGCTTATCTAGGGTGTACTGTTAATCTTCTGATCCCTGTGAAGGGTGCTTCTTGAAGCACAAGTCTGTAGTATATAGTATAAATAGAGTTGTACCATGTGTCAGCCTTGTGGCCAACAGAGGATGAGGGTCTTAAGTTGAAGATACTGAAAGTGAAGAAGAGAGTCCAAGAGAATTTTGTAAGTGATAGGATTGGTAACTACTGGGGATGGAGTTTTGTGGAATAATAATTATAGATGGTTTGTGTTTTACCATCTGAGCCACCAGGGAAGCCTACTGATGTTTAAGACTGATCTTCATATTAAGTAGTGATAATTTGGGCAACACTTTTTTCTCCCGCCTTTTCCTCATTAAGTCCACCTTACACATCTTTCTCCACCCCTAATTGGAGCTTTGTTATCTATTTTGGACTATATAGTAAAGCTTATTAGAAGTATTTCTGAAACAAAGGAATTTTTCCTATGAGGGGTGGTACTTTGAGAAAAGGGTATATGGGCTTTAAATATACTTAAAGTAGAGGGCTCTTAATATATGTCAAAGTTAACTCATTTATCATTCCAGATTTAATTTTCTAGATAAATTAGCTTATGGCATATTAAATTTCATATAATTTTATAATATTACAACAGTTTAGTCCCGTAATGTATGTGCTGAAACATTTTATTATAGAAAAATTTAAATATACCCCAAAATAGTAGCGTATAATGAACTCCAGTGTACCCACCCACATTTTCCTGGTCTTATTTCATCTGTTTTCCTCTCTGCCCTTTTACTTATGTATTTACTGTAACTAGATAAGGCTTTATTATTATTATTATTATTACAACCTCAGAGCCATTATTATGTCACACAGTCATCTTTACCCCAGCTTAGCACCATCTAATACAATACCCAGTGTGGATTCAGATTTCCCTTTTGGTTTTGAAAAAGACTTATAGTTGGATTGTTTGAATCAGATTTTATACAAGTCTTGTGGTTATTTTTAAAGTTGATGTTTTTTGAAGAGAAAATTAAGGCAGTGTGAAAACATTTTAGTATAAGCTATTCTAAGAGAGCAGTGCTGTTTTGACAGTCATTCTGTCTGGAACTTGGTTTTGTAGAAGGAGGTGTCAAAATAGCTGGTATCCTATTTTTATGATTTTGAACATAGGAAGTCTTTCCAAAGTGGGAAAAGTGGGTGTGACCCCACTTATCTAGAAGCCTAGAGTGAAAATGTGAGCAGATTTGAGAAGGTTCAGGTCCCTCTGTGAAGGATGTGGGATTTGGGACTGTTTTTGTAACTGCTTGTTTAATGTTACAGTATATTTTATCTCCCTGGATGTACCGGCCTTATCTATAAAATAAGGAGTGGATGATTTCTTTCTTTTTTTCCTAAAATTTTTATTGAAGTGTAGTTGATTTACAATGTTGTAAAGATTGGGTGATTTCCTACATTCCTTTTGAGTTCTTATTTTTGTGTGTTTTATTTTATATTTATGCTTGATTTCAACAGGATTCTCAGAGTTGGATTGGTGGAAACAATGAACCATTGACTGGCTTTACATGGCGAGGTGGTTGCGAAAGAGAAACAACAGGCATACAAGTCTGGAATGAAGTATTTGTGATCGAGAGACCTAATGGAACAAAAGTAAAATTCTTTTTATAGTTTTTTTTTTTTTTTTACTGTTTTTTCTTCCTTATTTCTTGAGCAAAACAACACAGAACTCTTATTATCTGGTAACTTAAACATGTGGACTATTATGTCAAAATGTGTGAGATATGTACTTTTCTTGACTTAATTACTGATATTTATGGTAACCGTTTTATATTTGACTTTCATAAATCACTGTTGGTGAGTTTTTACTTAGTATTTCAAACTTTTAAATTCCTAGGTGGCTGTGCTGCTAATGGATACCCAGGGTGCCTTTGACAGCCAGTCAACTATCAAGGATTGTGCCACAGTGTTTGCTCTGAGCACCATGACTAGTTCTGTTCAGGTGAGACACAGGGATGCTCTAGCATGATCAGTTCACATAACTCTAATACCTTTGCTTTTCCTCAGAATGCTATTTGATGGAAGAAAAGAAGGACCAAAATTAGAGAAACTATTTACATTTCTTATTGCTCACTTACGTTTCTGTGCTTGCTGTCTGGGCTTACAATGTGAAATTTCGTACTTTTAAGTGCTTAGCGGGGAAGCAGTGAACCAGTAGCCAGTGTCTTTGGTATTTTGTTGTGGCATCAATGCTCTTTTTTTTTAAGGAGTATATATTATTGTATATTATCCTTAATTGAACTCAAGGATATTCAGTTGATACTGTGGCTGCCAGATACAGTAAAATGTAGAGTGTATTTTTATTTTTTGGCTAAATCGACCAAACAGCAAAACCAAGTAATTAAATTTAGTTTTCTACTGGATGTGCATGGCAACTAGTACTTGATTATTTGGATGAATGGAGGTATGTTTATATAATAAACTAGGGTCATATTTAACTTAGGAAACCTAAGTAATGTTTATATAATCTAGGATAGCACCTGTTTCCACTTAGAAAGGAGTAAAATTCTTTTCTTTTTTCACTTATGCTATACCCTAGTTATGTTTGGTGTTGTGTCAAGTTCTAGTCTCTTTGAGCTAGGACATCTTTTTTCTGTATAATGTAGACTGATTGGACTGAATTAAACCACCACAGGTCATTTTGTATTTTTTTACTTTCCCTTTTATGGGCTCATCTGTGGTCGATACTTCTCTGGCTGAAAAAAGAATTATTGAAGTATGGTGGTTAGGTCCAGCTGGTGATGTTTCAAGATACATATTTGCAAATATTTTAAAGAGTATGTGCCTCTCCTGAGGCAAGAAATATTTCCTACTGATGAGAGACTATAGGTGATGCCGTCACAGTGCCTTGGCTTCTGTGCTTTCCCTTGGTGTCTGGAGTGTACGACTAGCCTCGATTAAAGTTCCCTTCTCCTTCCTCAATTCGAAGTATCTAGCTGTCAGTGGAAACAACTTGTGGATATTATTACGAGATAAAAGAGAAGGGGCTTCTTTTTATTATAGCGATGGAGATACCTGTCTCTATAAACTAAATGATGTTATTGGGGACCCTTAGAATCTCTCTTTTCCTATTTGTTCTACTTTTTTTTTTCCGATTTTACAGGGTGGCACAACTGCCATTTTCCTGAGGCAACCAGAAGCCACATTTTTGTGTTTGTATTATCACATTATAGCCCTTCAGATTAGCTGACTCTCTGACTTGCTTTAATTATAAGCTCTCTGTCCTAAAACTTATACTGTGGCGTTCTGTTGTTTATTTAACTTTATGATAGTGAGAGGCCTAATTTTGGAAACTTAAAGCCATTTTCTTATTGTAAAATGAAAATTCTAGCTTTGCTTGACTGTCTCATAATGTGATTTTGTGTGCAGTCAGAAATGAAATCCGAATGCGATAATGCATAAAAAAGCGCTTTGTAAACTAAATAATCAAAAAGATTAATTTTTTGTTGTTTTTTAAGGCCGCACTGACCGGCACGTGGGATCTTAGTTCCCTAATCAGGGATCGAACCCATTCCCCCTGCCTTGGGAGCACAGAGTCTTAATCACTGAATTTGCAGGGAAGTCCCTGAAATTATTTTTTATTATTACTTCTTTCCTGATTCTTGAGGCCGGATTTCTGTCCTTTCTTATTATGTAAGTTATATGATTGATAGGCTAATGACAGACTGATCCCTTTGTCATTTATTTTTTCAAAAAATAATTGTTGAGCATCTTGTTAAGTACAGTGTGGTATACGAGTACAACACAGTATACTAAGTACTAATGATCTACAGTAAACAAATCTTTTCTCTGCTGTTTATAATCTGGCCCTGACAATGAAAGGATCTGGGCCTATTTTTTAAATGCTAAGGTCCATATCAGTGAGAATAGGTTGGTCATGCTCTCAGTTTTTAAGTTTAAATAGAGTTTAATCACCTCAATCATTAATTCCTTTTTAAGTACCTATTTGGAATTAGCTGAGAAAATCATTTTAAGTTTGCTGGCTTATAGTGGCTGTTTATTTTCTTGACCTCCAAGTGGTTAAGTTGGATCAGCACTTTTTTGCGGTTAGAATAGATTGTTCTCTATTTGGAGTAACCCTATTTTCTTAGATATGTTATTTCTTAGCAGAGGCTGCAACTATGGACACCTACTACTTTTCTCCTTTGGTGGCCTAGGTGATCTGGTAAAAGATCTGATTCAGAAGGACTGGACCTAGTGTATCTTCTCTCCAGTTTCTCTCTTGCGAGTGCTTGAGTGAGTGATAGTCACTCGGTTGTGTCTGACTCTTTGTGACCCCATGGACTGTAGCCTGCCCGGGTCCTCTGTCCATGGAATTCTCCAGGCAAGAATGCTGGAGAGGGTTGCCATTTCCTTCTCCAAATGCCTTTCATGCCCCTCTCACAAAAAGGAGCAATCCCTAATGGTGGGATTTTGGGGCACTGGGGTGCTGCCTGCATCCACTCAGAAGCCTGCATGGTGGGTAGGCAGTCAAGTCTGACTGTTCATTCTCCTCCCTAAGCACAGCTCCAGTCCCAAGACACATCCCTTTAATTCCCATTGGCCACTGGCACTTTACAGAATTTTTGCAAAGTCTCTAAAATTCTGCATGGATGAGGTACTTGCAGCTCCATTCTAGGGTATAATGGTTTCAGAAGGTACCCTGAATGATGCTCCATAGATATTAGGTCTCAAACCCAGTTCTTCTTACCTTTCCCCTGCCCCAACCCAAACCATTCCACTTCCAGAATGCCAGGTCACATTGGTCCATCTCCCAATGGACTGCTGAACGCTTCTTCCTCAGACTTGGGGACTGAGGAGAGAAAAGGGGTCAAGAGCCATGAGTTCTCCATGTTTCTCAGCAAGGAGGATTCTGGACCCAAAGGGTCTCAGTTTTACTCATGGACAATACAAAGTTAGGGTCAGATGCTCCTCAATGCTCCTTCTGGTTCTAAAATTCTGTTTTTGATAACTGCATTTTTCACATTCCTTCAAAAATATGTGTAGAAACATTAGTAATTTTCAAATAAAGAAGCTATAAAAGGTACAATATAATTCTTTTGAAAAGCTACTTTTCAAATATAATCAGTATTTAAATTAGCAATTTTTTAGCTTTTTTTTTTCATACAATGGCAGTTCTTTCAAACAGGCAAAAAAAATCCAACCAAAGGCACTTAAGAAATTACTTAAGAAATTATAAGACCTTCTCTGGTGGCTCATATGGTAAAGAGTCTGCCTGCAGTGCAGGAGACCGGATTCAGTCCCTGGGTTAGGAAGATCCCGTGGAGAGGACAACTGGAGTGGCAACCCACTCCAGTATTCTTGCCTGGAGAATCCCATGGACAGAGGAGCCTGGCGGGCTATAGTTGATAGGATCACACAGAATCGGACATGACTGAAGTGGCTTACCATACAAGAAATTATATGTCATTGTATTCAGTTTGAAAACTTAGCCGATTTGATATTTATACTTACTTAATTTACCATCATCAGCTCTGGCCTGTGTGGCTTGCAAAGCCTCCTAAAAATTTGTGAAAAGGGCAAGAGTGCCACCTACTGTTGTGTATGTTGTGTTTTTTGTTTTTTGTTTTTTTAAACAGCTACTACAGTCTGGTAAAATTTTCCTGTTATTTAGACTGAGTTTGCTTAAGTAAAAAGATAATCATATTAGAGTCAATGGTAGTTGAGGCACCCATGAGTAACTATAAACTATATATTGTGAATGCTCCAAGGAGGAATTTGATCTTTGTAGAACTATGCCCTTCACATTCATTCACTTAGAAAAATAGTTCAGGAAATCCTATACTTAAGAAAAAAAGACAAATCATGGCGTAACATTAAAGAAACTTACTACATAAGTGTAAGTCTGTAAACGTACAATATAAGTATACTGCATATACTTAAAAAAAAAGTCTGCTGCTTTCTTGGCCCCATATGCATGTATTCCTGATTTTTACATAGTTTACCACCACTGCTCCCCCCTTAGTGTTTTACAGTTAGGAAAGAAGAAATCCTTTTCATCACTAGTTAAGATAATGATCGAGTCATTCATATGTGTTCAGGTATAAAATAGCCTTCATTTCCAGAAGCAAAGTTATACACAGCTGGGTATTCAAAGTAAAGCACTAATGAAAACCAAATTCTGTTTTAACAGGTATATAATTTGTCTCAAAATATTCAGGAAGATGATCTTCAACACTTGCAAGTATGTATGTCTCAAAGAGTGTATGCCAAAGTATTGAAAATTTAATTCCTACATTACTGTTACTTTACACCAGTAATCTATAATATTGTATGAAGATTGACTGTTACATGATTTTAAACAGATACATGACTTCTTAACTAAAAGAAATTTTAATGTATACTTGGTCTTAAAAATTAAATGCTTGGCTTTCAAATGATTTTAAAGGCCCTGACATCTAGTGGTCTGATATAGAACAGCTTTACAGATGTCTTCTTTCAATGTCTTTGGGGGCATTATTTTAAATAATTTGATTTAATAGTTATTTACAGAATACGGCAGACTTGCAATGGAAGAAATCTACCAGAAACCATTTCAGGTAAATTAAGTATTTTATCATTAAAATAAATTTATCTATGAAAAGCTGTTATCTTGTATTTCTGAAGATATAAGAACATTATGCCAAACTTATTTTTAGCAACAGATCCAGCGGAATTGAAACTAATTTATGGTAGAGTCATCACCAACTTAACAGTAGCAATTTACAAGAAAGGAAATAGAACAAATGATTATAGATTGATTCTTAGAATTTTTACTTAAAGAAGTTAATAACATTTCTCTTAATTAAGTGTTAATTCCCAGAGTTGAGATAGTCATGTAAACTTCTTGTATACATCATAAACTACTGCCATATTATTGGTTGTGTGTGTGTGGGGGGAGTATATTACTAGTTGAAATTAGACCTGTTATTGTTCATTTTTGATTCATAGAAAAGTTTCAGAGTTTATTATATCTCTCCTCCATGTTTTTTCATTACCTTTAAATGCTAAATGCAGAATATTAAGTCAGAAATTAATCTGGGGGGAGTTATTTGAGAAGCATATGTTCTGCTTGCTTCTTTGGAGTCTTAACATTACAGAGATTTAAAAGAAGAAAACAAAGCTAATTTCAGATAGTTTCTTCTTTGAAATAAGTGGTTTATAAGTTGACATCGTATTACTTGATTAGTTGTGTTATAGTAGGTGAGAATGACTCAACCCTGTTTGCTCATCTGTGTGTGAAGTCTTCCCTGATATGAAAGCATCACTGGTGGTTCTTACTGTTAGTGGATTTACACTAATTCAGCCTCAGTCTTGTCTGGCTCAAGTGATCACTTTTATGAAATATTTGGACAGATTATGGTGTCATTTTTTGTATATGATAAAATTTACTCTATTTGGCCTATATCTGTTTTTCTGAACTGGGGTAATTTTGCCACCCAGAGGGCATTTGCTGATATTTGGAGACATTTTAGGTTGTCACAGTTTTGGGGAGGAAGTTAATACCATTGGTATTTAGTTTTTAGAGACCAGACATACTGTTCAACATCCTGTAATACATAGGACAAGTGTGTACAGCTAAGAATTATCTGACCCAAAGCATCAATAATGCTGAATTGAGAAATGTAAGCATGTAAAAATAAAAAATTCTGTGAATTATTTGGTCTTTAAATTATACAATCTTGGCTTAAAATTATGATCTGTATACCCTGATACGTCTTTTGTTTCTTCTTAAAAATCCCTGTGTTATTGCTTGTGGTGATAATATATACAGTAAGTTTCTCAAGTGGATGTAGATTCTTGGTATAGGAGTTGGGAGTGTTACTGGTTTATGTAGTAGGCTCTTGATATAACTATGAGTAGTAGTAAACCATTTGGTTGCTATAACTTTTGATAAGGATTGTTTCTGGGGAGTAAGGGATGCTTCAGTTGTTAAGGTAGTAATTTTTGGTAAAATTTTA
Organism: Ovis canadensis; assembly: GCF_042477335.2. NCBI lineage: Eukaryota > Metazoa > Chordata > Mammalia > Artiodactyla > Bovidae > Ovis > Ovis canadensis. Next base: position 85,994,094 of record NC_091247.1, read on the forward strand.
TAAGAAATAGTCTATGTTTTTCCTTTTTTCTGTAGACATTAATGTTTTTGATTCGAGACTGGAGTTATCCTTATGAACATTCATATGGTTTGGAAGGTGGCAAACAATTCCTTGAAAAGAGATTGCAGGTAAGTCCCTATTTCTGAGATAGGCGAGCATAAGCACCAAGTCAGGTGAAGGAGTGGGCTGCCTGGACTGCTGCCTAGATCAATGTCTAAGTGTGATCAGGACAAATTGAGTATCCCTGGTTAACCTAGGTAACCCCATACGCAATTGATGAGGTGTAAATTGGTAGCACTCCTGTGAAAGAGGACAGTAGAAATGCCCTTGAATAGAAATTAAGGAATAGATATTTCTCTCCAGAGACATACTGAAGGGACATTTCAATAAATCAGTATTCACAGGGTAAGAGTTTGAAGTAGACCAACCTTTTGGTCTGTTCAGATTGCATGCATGTCTCTTTCTGGCCCAGCTGAGCTTCTGAACATTTGAGACAGGCTGGGTAATCTAGTGTGCATGCATTGAACGCAAATGATGTGAGACTTTCTTTCCAAGGAATATTGTCTCATAGAGTGGCAGCATACAGAGAGCTAGAAAAGGGATCTGAAACATTTATAGCATAGCATTTATACACAGTTCAATTCAGTCGCTCAGTCGTGTCCGACTGTGACCCCCATGAACCGCAGCACGTCAGGCCTCCTTGTCCATCACCAACTCCTGGAGTCCACCCAAACCCATGTCCATTGAGTCAGTGGTGCCATCCAACCATCTCATCCTCCACTGTCCCCTTCTTCTGCCCTCAATCTTTCCCAGCATCAGGGTCTTTTCAAATGAGTAAGCTCTTCACATCAGGTGGCCAAAGTATTAGAGTTTCAGCTTCAACATCAGTCCTTCCAATGAACACCCAGGACTGATCTTTAGGATGGACTGGTTTGATCTCCTTGCAGTCCAAGGGACTCTCAAGAGTCTTCCCCAACACTACAGTTCCACACATACCTCAAAACTGGAACCCAGAAAAGTAACTTGCCTTTGGTCATTTAACAAATTATTGGTAACTGTAATAGGACCCAAATATCGAGATTCTTGTTCTGACCCGTGCAAAATGCCTCACCAAGGCAGTACTGGAAAATAAACTCACCACCATGATCCTTTATTCCTAGAAGTATCCTCCCATGGAAACCCTAAGGTCAAATACTACCCACCTACTGACATCCACAAAAGATACATAAAAATCCCTTTATTCATAAATAGGAGTTTTCTTTCTTTGGGGTAATAAACTTTTGTCTGTTCCCTGTGGAAAGGATGCATTTAGTTTTGCAACCTTATTCAAAGATTGAGGGTATAATATAATTTTTCTTAATCCTAAACTGAGATTAAAACCAAATCCTTATTCTTAGATTATATGAAAGGCATTTCTAGACTGTCAAAGATTTTCATTCATCAGCATTTTCTTTGGTTTGTTAGAAGAAATTGACATGAAGTACATTAGGCATACTAACTAAATTCAGAATTATGACTTCAAAGACAAATGGGTTTTTAAATACATTATTAAATTGATACAGAAAAGTACACAGACCATAAGTATGCACCTTGATGAATTTGTGCAAATTGAGCATAGCCATATAACAACCCAGAAGCACCCACCTCTGTGTACTAACTCCCTCTAGTCCCCAAACCCTTCATTGCTGTTCAGACCTTCAGGAGGCTTTGTTTTTGGACTTTTTATGAAAGAAATCACACATGGTATGTATTCTTTTGTGTCCAGTTTCTTTTGCCCAGTATTACGTTTCTGAGATTAGTTCATATTGTTGCATGTAGTTTAGTTCACTTATTCTCATTGATATTCAGTATTCCGTTGTAAGAATAACAATAGTTTTTCCATTCTACTCTCAGTGGAGATTTGGGTAGTTTCCAGGTTTTGTTGATTACTAATAGTACATGTATTTTAGAATGGTTTTTGAGATGAATTTAGGAGGGAATATGTGAATTATATTGGGATAAGTAGTTATTAAAAATGTAACTTTAGTATATTTTTCCAGAAAATACATAGCGGTTTCTCTTCTGCAAAAAACTGATGACTAGCATATGTCATAAATAATCATTTGGAATGAGTGCTGAAATCTTAAGGTTCTTTGGAATTTTTAAAGTTCTTTAGACTACACTGGTGTTTTTCACCTTATCTGTTTTGCTCATTGGCTGACCTTTTTATTTATAGGTGGATTAGTACTTTGCTTTCTCTTTGCCATTATAAGTACTTTAAAGACGGGTTTAGAAATCACAGTCACACCTGTTGTTCTGGTGTTAGATATTATGATTAATTATTATTTGTATTTATTCATATCCTTGGTAGCTAATGGGCTTCCCTTGTGACTCAGCTGGTGAAGAATCCGCCTGCAGTGTGGGAGACATGGGTGATTCCTGCCTGGGTTGGGAAGATCCCCTGGAGAAGGGAAAGGCTACTTACTTCAATATTCTGTCTAGAGAATTCCATGGACTGTATAATGCATGGGGTCTCAATGAGCCAGTCAGACTTTCACTTTCACTTTGGGTAGCTAACAGGGGAAAAAAATCTCTTGGTTTAGGAGAGGAGGTGGGTCTTACCAAATGGTTAGAAATGGGTCTTTAATAAAATTTTATATTGTCAAAAAACACCCATCTGGAGTAGCATTTCAATTACTGTGCATGCCTATGAGTATGTGTGTGTACTTAAAAAAAAATTTGTTTTTCTCGTTTGCTCCTTTACCCTGTCACCTTCTACCTCCAGGTAAAACAGAATCAACATGAAGAGCTGCAGAATGTAAGGAAGCACATTCACAATTGTTTCTCAAATCTTGGTTGCTTCCTTTTGCCACATCCTGGTCTTAAAGTTGCAACTAATCCTAGTTTTGATGGGAGATTGAAAGGTGGGAATTCCCATTCTTGTTAAAATCAGAACTCAAGTTGTAGAGACTGAAAGTTTAAAAAAAACATATATATATGTATATATATATATGGTTCCTTAAAATTTCTCTTATACTGGAGGATATTTCGATGCATTGTTAATGAAGTGATTGTAGTGCTCTCTGCGGTCTTTCTAGCTTTCCATTGGTATGTTGCAAACACCTAGCATATTGATTAACAGATTTTTTAATGTCTATTGCTCAGCACTGATGTCCTAAAAATACTGAAGGAACATTTCAGTATTTCATCTGATTGCAGTCTGCTAAAAAGCATTACCAATATATTGTATTGATATAATTAGATTTAAGTCTGTTTCGGGGTGATGGTATAATTTTCTGTGTATGTTTTAGGGTTATTTTGAGCATGATAGCAGAAGACTTGAGGATTAACAAAACTTTAACAGTATGGCTAGAAAAACAAAATTTAGTTTTAATATTTAATACAGTTTCATGAATTGCCTGTCATTTGGAAAGGATAGTTTACTTAAAATACTTGATGTGGAATTTGTTTTGATAGTTCACAGTTTTTTTTATTATTTGAGCTGACAGAATTATTGGAAGATGAAGAAAATGGGGTACTAGAGTTGGGGGGGGCATTATATTTTTTCCTAGGAGATGTGTCAGTATGACAGGTTTGGATGAGTTTTTTGAAATGAATCTATACGTAAGTGTCATACTCTTGTTTTATAAAATAGAATCTCATTAGCTCTTACCAATGGTGACTTTTTTTTTTTCACTAATATGTTGACTAATTTCATGCCCATCAGATATTGATGAAGAGTTTAAACGAGAGCTTCGAAATCTGGTTCCCTTGCTCCTTGCCCCAGAAAATTTGGTAGAAAAAGAGATAAGTGGATCTAAAGTCACTTGTAGAGATCTTGTAGAATACTTTAAGGTAGGAAAATGCTTACATTAAATGACTTTGTGTAAGTTAGAAATATAGTTGACTTAAAACTCATTTGTATGTTATAAAAATTTCTCATCTGTATTTTAAAGCAATTAGGTAAAATTTATAATTTTTTTTGCCTTGAATTGGATGTATCAATATTTTAGAATATTTAAGATTGTAGCAGACAACATGTATCTTCTACACAGTGATTTTATTTGTTTATACAGTTACCCTACTTTTTCTCCAGCCCTGATATGCACAGAAGAACCATTCATAATATTATACTACCACTCTATCATTTGAAAATTATAATAGATATTGGGAGCATAATTCTGCATCTTGAGTTCTCATAAAAAACCTCTCAGAGTCTGAGTACTTGATGAGAGCCTTTGAAAGTTATCAAAAGTGGGTTCTGAGCTCAAGTAAATTATTCACAGATTTTTTTTTTTCACCCCTCTGCTCTCTAGTCTTTATAACTTGCTTGCCAGAGCAAGGCCACTGTTGAGGGTTGTGATTATTTGTAGTAGTTGTAGATGGATGGGAAAATACAGTTAATGAAAGAGGGCATTTTTGTGTTATTTAATGGACACTTGATCGCTTTCATACTATCTTTGTTTAGTTATGAAATAATTTAAGAGTCAGATGAAAGTTGAGATGGAAGATTCCTAAATGGAACTTACTTAAAAATTTTCATCTTTCTTACTCTTAAACCACAAAGTAAAATACTGAGTTAAAATGTTTTGTTACATATTTATTTGAAACATTGGCAGTTTGGCAGTAGGAGAGAATTGTGGATTTCTTTTCATAGAGTAGATGGCATTTTATATGTAACTTTCAATATGAAACAACTTTTCTGCCAAGTTGAAGTTATATTTAGAGATATTTCTCTAGGATATTATTTTGCAACACACATTTTTAATAATGTTGAGAATAGGGTTAACTTTGTTGGAATGAAAGTATATGATTTTTAAAGCTTCGACTTTTCCTTTTAATAATGTGAATCATTTTTCTATCTAATGATGTTTCTTTGGGGATATGGAGCCAAAGTGCATAACCTATCAATATAATGAGTCTTCTGTATTTTTAGGCTTACATTAAAATTTATCAAGGAGAGGAACTTCCACATCCAAAGTCCATGCTTCAGGTAGTGTGTATGTTGTACATACATTTATGTATGAGAGAGAAAAAAAAATCTGCTTTAGAGAGAAATGCTGGAAATGGGGTGGTGCTTCTTTGCATGCAGATGCATTTTAGATACTTAAGGCATGGGTCCTGAAGTTTTTGAGTTTTTGTAACTACGGATTGCAGACCTTGTACCCACACAGTACCTTCATAGAAATGAAGGTCCTTGGTGCTTTCTCTTCAGTTGCTCAAGAAATGTAGGAAAATTTCTGTTTCAGAAGATAGCTTGATGTGGGCCTTGCTGAACCAAGCTGCTTCTGTTCTCTGGGTCTTTGACAATGAATGTTGTTTGAAATAGGCTTATTTTCCTCTTTATTTTAATGAGTGACAGCTACTTCTAGTGATTATAGTTTTTTTTTTTTCTTTCTTTTTTTTTTTTTTAAAAAAGGTGTTCTTTAGGGGCAATGTTATTTTAACCTGTTTCATTTTTTAAAAAATTGCTACTTTGGGCAATTTCCTAATTTTATAGTGGATTAAACTGTTGTTTCATAAAATCCATGTAGTAAACAGTTTTGTGGATTTAAAAATGTATCCTGTGTCATACTGATTATGAGAGAAAGGACCATATGAGTATTCTTAATTCTTTGCACCTGGAGACGGGACATATATTAGGGCTGTATTTATTTAATTCTCTTGTAATTTCCTGGGCATATGTGTTCTATTCTACAAACTCACTTTAACAAATCTAAACAAAACAAAATTAGTCAGGTAGTCCTATTAGAAGCAGTTACTATATCCTTTATAATAGTGTTTCCTCCATTAGAAGGGAAAACTGGAAGTTGATAATATTTTTCTCGGACTTGGTCACTGTACATAATTTATTGTCTTAATCAGCATTTACAGTCATCAGATATTTCACATAAAGTTGGCACATTTTACTTTTTTTTTAGGCAACAGCTGAAGCCAATAATCTTGCTGCAGTAGCAGGAGCAAGAGAGATCTATTGCAAAAGTATGGAGCAGGTTGGTGACTGACATTTATATTAGCACTAGAGTGAGAAGATTTTTATATTTAAAATCATTGAACCAATTCGTACTGCTTATACATTGTCATGTTGCATCATTCCCAAATTTTCTTTTATCATCTCTACTGGAAATAAATAAGATTATAATTTCCATTGTTAGAGTGCAGGATGAGAGTAGTAAGTTATTACATAGACCGCACTAAAATATTTTTTGACACATGATTCAGAGTGCTATTATCAGTAGCTTCTGATGTTAGTAACATTGTCCTAAGACCAATAGCAATTTCTGTGCTAAGCTTGCTAATTCAAATATTCAAGTACCTTTTTTATGTGTTACACCTCTTAACCCACTTTCTTGCCAGCAGTCTTTTTTGGTGTATTGCTGGGTCAGCTGACATCAATACAGATTGTAGTGTAATTCTTTTTGTCTTTATTGGTATATAGTTAATTGGGAAAATTTATTTTGCCTGAGTCAGTTAAATATATAGGAAATGTGTGGGTTATGATGACGTGTGTAGTATTACAAACAAATTTAAAACTAAACCAATTAGATGGTTTAACTTCACTGATGGAATTTCTTTCAAGTGTGACTTATTTCCAGCATGTAATCTGTCCTACTGTCTGCACAGGTATGTGGTGGGGACAAGCCTTACATTGCACCTTCAGATCTGGAGCGAAAACACCTGGATCTTAAGGAAGTGGCGATTAAACAGTTTCGTTCAGTGAAAAAAATGGGTGGAGATGAATTCTGCCGTCGTTATCAGGACCAGCTTGAGGCTGAAATTGAAGAAACCTATGCAAATTTTATAAAGCACAATGATGGCAAAAATATCTTCTATGCTGCTCGTACCCCTGCCACACTGTTTGCGGTCATGTTTGCTATGTATATAATCTCAGGACTGACTGGCTTCGTTGGCCTAAACTCTATAGCCGTCTTGTGTAACCTTGTCATGGGGTTAGCACTGACGTCTCTTTGTACTTGGGCATATGTTAAATACTCTGGGGAGTTCAGAGAAATTGGAACAGTGATTGATCAGATTGCTGAAACACTATGGGAACAGGTTGGTATCTATCTTTTGGTTTTTCAGTGACTAATCTTATCCTTGTGGCTCCCCACCCCTCCTCCAGTCCCCCATTCCCCACCCTCACCCCCAATATTTCCACACCTACTTTTTCTTTATATGGAGAATGGCAAAAGGATATTTTCTGTTTTGTTTAGTTGCATAATCTGAATATATATAAACTGAAGTTTTTTTTCCTTTAAAGTTATAGTGTGCTTTGGTTGACTTATATCTGTAATACTCTGGATAGTTTCTTAGTTATAGGCCTGATTATACCAGACAAGTGGGCAGGACCAGAGTCTTTAAGGATTCCCCCCCCCCTTTTTTTTTTTTTTGAGAAAATATCAGTGCAAGAGTTATGAAGGTAAGGAAATAAGTTTGGAAGTAGAGTTCTTCTGAAGTTTCTTACTAGGATTGATAAGAAGCAATGCATGCCTATATTCCAGGAAAAATGGGTGATATTCAGGTCTTCATTGCCTTCCATGAAGATAGTAGTGGTTTACTGATGTACTTACTACAAAGAACAATCTTATAGGGAATTCTTACAGTGAATAATCTTTGACTTCTGTACTACGGAAATGCTAATGAGCAAAGCAGAGTACCACAGTGAGCCAGCTTTTCTTACTCTGTTGCCTCAACCAGAATTCAAATCACGATTTTTTACCTCAAACCAGAATTCAAAGTTGGGCCTGACAAGTATCTACTAAAGAAAGCCTTGTTGTGTATCAGCCAACTGTTGTCTGGAATTGCCTGTGTTCAGAAAATTCCACTTAAGGATATTGTCATTAAAATGATCATCATGAAATACCTGAGCATCATATCAAGAATGAAAGCTACAGTTATTACTGATGGACAATATAAAAAGCGTTTTCAGATACCATTTCTGGGCCGATGAAGTATTGGGCTTATTTGAAGATTTAAGATAATGTGGGTCCATGCTGGTTTTGGTTTTAAAGTCAAAGACTGAAGAAGTTGATTGATGCTGATTTTTCTACTAATAATGTCATTATTATTTTATATAGTGACCCATTATATTAATTTGCATTTTATATTTCTTTAGAGAAATGCTCTATTCAGATCTGATTTGGAAGCTTATGTCTGGATATTTATTAAATTTTTATATCTTTAAAAAGTTCATTCTTTATATTCCTCTGATATGTTCTGACAGAAGATGGATTAAAAGTTATCACAATCTAAAAAAAAAAGAAAGCTATCACAGCATCACTTAAAGTACTATCTACTTTAAAAGTGTTGAATCATTATTAATTTTCTGCCACATGGAATTTCAGTAATAGTACAGTGTCTTGAAAATCAGTCATCTCCAGTACATCACTGATTCTAGGATTTTAGAGGTGCCACTATCACAAAACAGGTCAACGGGAATCTAAAGTGTGTACAATTATTTTTAGTATAGTCGAGGTAAGATGATCAGTAGGCGGAAGGTCTGTGCAGTGTCAACAAACCTTGTCTAAATTTTTTTGCATTTCTCTTTTCTTTTGCTTCAGAGGAGTCCCAGGAAGGTGAGAAACTATGAAGTCTCAAGTTTTTATAGTCTTAATTAAACTCTTTAAATTCAAGGCCCTCTGAGTCATCCTGCTAACGAATCACTCCATGTTTTAGGTGTTTTCCAAACTGTTCGAAGTTACTAGACGTCGAATGGTTCATCGTGTTCTTTCGTCAGCACAGCGACAGAGACTGTCATCCACCAATAACAAGAAGAAAAATTAGACAGTATTTTTAACTTTTTTCCCTATCTGAAGTGTTCACACTTATACATGTAGGACAATAAGCAGGACCGTCTGGGCCGGTCTGCATAAATGCTGTATACATACCAGATTTGATGCTGCATATAGGGTATGGAATTGCACATCCATCTCATAGGAATTGTAATGGTTTGAATAGGAAGAAAGTAATTTTTGTTACATTATAAAATGTCTAACTGCATTATTTGTAGCATCATAACTTTTTTTTGGGAGAAGCATCTTTTTATTTCCCACATTCCTGGTTATTTTCTTCATTGCTTTGAATTGAATTTTTATATCTATTTTTATATGTAACTCTTTTTTTACCTCATGTTTTTATTTGTTTTGCACATTTCTCATACCACAGGTATTGAAGCCCCTGGGTGATAATTTGATGGAGGAAAACATAAGGCAGTCTGTAACAAACTCTATCAAAGCAGGCCTGACTGACCAGGTGTCTCATCATGCCAGATTAAAGACAGACTGACACTTCATCTCCTCATGGACTCCACTCTCCCTTTTTTTCATGCTTGCTGTACAATGAGAACTCAAATAAAAATAAACCAAAGTTTACAATCAACTGTAGAAGTAGTTTAGCATAACTGGCTTCACAGATGGCTGCCACAGAGTGTGAAATTGTTTGTTGGTTTTAAGCATTCTGTTCATGGCTCCTGAGACATGATGATTGGCTGAGGAGCATTAGTTTATCATGCACACTGGTGCCATGTTTAATTCTTTTTTTTTTTTTTCCTTCTTTGATGTTAGTGAAATTTGTCTTATGTAAAAGGATATTTCAGGGAAATATTTTAAGAAATCTATTTAGAGTCTTTTTAACACAGTGTCCCATTGAAATTTTAATTTTTAGAGAAGTTATGAATCACTGTAGCAAGATTCAGATTGGAATGACAATGAAGCCTTTATTGAGCCACGACATTAAAAGTATATATTGCTTTACTGCCTTCAATACCAGTATTACATAAATGCATGTATCAGAAATTTCACAGAAATTACACGACAACTCTTGTAGCTAAGAAAGTGATTCTGAAGTGTACATTTGTCTTGCCTTTTTAAATTTATAAACCTGCCCTAAAACGAGATGCATATCTCGGAAACTAAACTGTCTTTATGCGGTTTAGTCTTCATGTACATAAAATATGCCATTAATTTTATTGGGGGAGAAATTCCATCCAAAAATGTTGCCTACAGCTATGAGTTAAGAGTGTCTGTACAGTGTGTAGCTTTTATTTTCTAAAATCACAGATAGGGCATGTATATGAATTATAAATATATAAATACAATTTTGTATTAAAAGTTTTGTAGTTTATGGCAAAATCTGGTTCTGTGGTAGGCTAATGAGTACAGTCCCTGTGAAGGAATGTTTGTGGCTCATGTCAGTGTATGAATGCATAGACAATTTGAAGTTTTTGATACATTTGTGATATTTATCTTCTTGAGCACTGCAATCTCACTCCCCACCCCACCCCCCACCCTCGAGGGAATTCAATGGGAATGTTTATCGTGACTTTGTCCTCTGTTGCATTTTAAAGTTATTTTCTGTAATTTATTTTCAGTACATAATTAAAAATTTGTTGCATATATAAAATAGAACTTGTGATTTTTTTAAAGGAATTCTTCAAATATGTATTCCATTACATAAACCTATTTGTTTATACTGAAAAGAGCATGAGTGAGGAACACCCATGTGAGAGCTGTAAGCTATTGTACCTCGAAGCTAAGCTTGTAAACAGTTATTTTTCTGTGTCTGTCTCTGTCAGGGAAAACTTGTGATTAGCTAGGGGATTTATTAATTTTTGTTTCTCTTTTTTCTGGTATATGTAAGGCTAACATTTTGCAGTACTTTTGTAGCCTTTTCTGTGAACACCTGTTTAAAGCACCTAGTTTGGTTTTTAAGTGAGGAGAACTCAGATGTTGAGTTGCATGGCCGAAAGCTCAAAATTTACTTTGGTATATATCTGCCCCCTCCCGCTTCAAATCCTGTTTTTATATGGATTGTGTTTGTTTCCATCTATAACTACACTGCTACCAACTCATCTGTTCTTTAAGAGAATCCACCTGAAAAGTGTCTTATTTCTTTTACTATGTTTTATGAATGTTGTGGACTGTTTTTATGAATGGAAAAAAATAAAAAGTTTGTTGTATAATAGCAATTCTTCTGAAATTAAAGAGACACAGGTAACTGTTCTGTTTTTTTTTTTTTTTTAACAAAAGAATTGTGAAATCTAGACCGTTGGATTTCTTAATATTTCTTGTTGGAAAGAGTATTTTCCCCAGAGATACAATTCTATTAAGGATTCCAAGAAAGTACTTTGGTTTCAGCTGAAAGACTGAATATTATTAAGCAAGAATCAGTAAAAGGGATTAAAGACAATTTCAAACTGTTTACTGAAATAATTTTGGTATTAGTATATTTTCTGTGGTATAATTTTTTAGTAATTTATATTACAAAGTTTTTTTTTTTAAAGCAAACTGTCTTCCTCATTAATATATAAATAACTTCTTTGGAAGAGATAGTAATTTGTGACCCTACTATTGAGTATGCCTTATATGAAGGATGAAAATAGTCATCCTTGCTTCATTAAGTATATTCTGCTTGTGAAATGGAGTAGCTGTAATTTTTGAGAATTTATATTATTTGTTGAACGTTCATTAGTCATTTTACTTCCAGAAATGGGTGGCTTGAGCAGTTACTCTTGCTGTAGGTGTGACTGCTGCTGGAATTTGTTACATTGTTGCATTATTGCGGGGTTAAACCGTTTTTTTGGGTGGACTTAACTGGGTTAAGAACCTATTGAGGATATATCGTAAAATTCCAGAAAGCACTATAACGTTACTGTTAATGGTTCCCTAAGGTCAAAATGGGCTCATGGAAAGTTTTTAAGCAATTGCTTAGTCTTTTGGCCTTCCAGTTAGCTGTTTCTTTGCCACTGTGGGTTGCCTGGGTCTGTTGCACACATTTTTAGGTTTCAGCAGTTTCATTCTTGGCGTGAGGTTTTTTTCCCTACTTTGACCAGGATTGCTCTGTGCACCTAAACGTTTTTCCATTTGTGTCCTAGTTGTGAGGTGATGGCGAACATCGGCTTGGAGAGCTGGCAGCTGTTCCTGGCAGCCATCTACTTGGCCAGAATTTCCTCATCAAATGACTGTCTTGGATTCAGTCTGGAGCCTTTGTCAGAAAGGGAACTTAACTTTGGGGAGTTCTTGGCTTTTGGCAAAGCAAGCGACATGAGGGCTTTCTCATGCAGGACAGAGAAATGCCACCTTCTCTACCTACGTCTTTTATCAGATTTTAGGAATTTCTCCTCTCCAGATTTGCAGTTTGCTGAAATTTAGGATGAGGAATTGATCTACCCTTGACATACTTGAGGGCCATACAGCTCCTGTTAACATTCTTCAGTGAAAGCTAGGAGCTGACCAGGTCAAAAGTGCCTGAAGAGGAGTGTAAAAAAAGCTTAGGAGAAAGGGGGGAATCACAGCCTTCATATAGTCAATCAAGCACTTGCACGTACATTAGTACTTGCTGTTCAACCGTCGTGTGATAGGAAACCACTTAAAAAAAAAAACAGCTGTCTCGGATGTCTCAGGATTGCAAACCAGGATTCTGCCACTCCACACCAGGGGTTTGAGTCAGTGGAAAGTTTCAGACAGACGAGTGATATTCATAACTCAGAACTGTCTTAGCTGCATTTTAAAATTACTGAAGGTGGACAAGAAAGATTTTGTTAATACTGAAGCAAGGTGAAAATGACCCATAATACTAGGTTTAAAAAGTGGTATTAAGCGAGTAGTGGAAATCTCTCTGTCCTTTTGATTGTATGTGCCAGAGGTAACCATATATATTTGGTGTGTGTGCTATGGAAAACTTCCCCTGTGCTTACTGACACATCTTTATGTATGCATAAAACATGGTTTTTATTTTACACAAAAATAGAATTAGCCTGTACATTATACATTTTTCCTATACAACACTGACCTTTTCTTGGGCTATTAAGTAATTCTTCAGTGCTCATGCAGTTGCCTTGACCCTTCTGAGGGTCGATGGGGTTTTGAGGAGAGAGCCTAGACCTTGGACCTTACTTTTTGTGCCGTTCTGCCCCCTGCCACAGGACTGGGGAGAGAAGAAGCAGGTACTGTAGAAAGTTTGTACTCCGTTTTGTTTGTCCATCTGCTGGCTCTGTTTGGCCAGTTGACTAATAACTACTTCCTGAAGCTTGTCCATACTTTGATGGTGTGTGGGGGTCATCTGAACTGTGATTTGTGTGTGTACTCTGTCATGTCTGACTCTCTGCAACCCCATGGACTGTAGGCCACCAGGCTCGTTTGTCCATGGGATTTTCTGGCAAGAATACTGGAGTGGGGTTGCCATTTACTTCTCCAGGGGATCTTCCTGACCCAGGGATTGAACCCAAATTTTCCTGCATTGGCAGGCAGATTTTTTACACTGTACCACCTGTGCTGTTATTTAACAATTTTAAACTTTCTGAAAGTGTATATGGCGAACAATGTGGTCATTGTGGAGTAAAATGGTTCTGTAGCTACTGACAGCAGGAAAGGTCATCTAAAATGTCATAGTTTAGACTTTGCAATTGCAAAACGTGAAGACTAAATGCTTGGGTGACCTGGAGCTGGAAGAATACTTGAATTTAAACTCGGGAGGGGAAAGGAGATGAACCTTGGGGTTATAACAGCTTTGTTCCTTGCACCACCACCTCCAAGCTTTGTGAACTTGGGCCAACGCTTAGGTAACAGTTGAGCCTCACTTTCATCTATTAAACGGAGATAATACCTACCACTCAGGGTTGTTGGGAAAATAGAATGAGAACATAAAATCCTCATAGGCATTCTTTTGAATCCCTTTTATGGGGGATGATATTTGTGAAATGTGCATCTGTCTTACAAATCATACCTACTCTTTAATTTTATACCCTCTGCTTTCTGAAGAGAATAACCATGATGACTCTTGGAGGGTGATAGTCTTTGTGGAGAAAAACATTATCAGGAGTTCCTTTCCTCAACAGGACTAAGTTCCTTGGAAAGTAGAAACATCTTTTAGCCTTTTCATGCATCTTTTAGCCTTTCACATTGTCTAGTATTTTTTTTTTTATACATGGTAAATGCTCAGAATATTTGAACATGGCTGGGCTGGTCAACTGCATCCCTTCACCCACTTTCTGTACTTAAACATCCACTGTATGAGCTATACCATCTGCTGTAGATGGCAAGGTGGTTATGTGGCAAATATGGCTTAACGCTCAACATTCAGAAAAGAAGATCGTGGCATCTGGTCCCATCACTTCATGGGAAATAGATGGGGAAACTGGAAACAGAAGCAGAGACAATACTTTGCCAACAAAGGTCCGTCTAGTCAAGGCTATGGTTTTTCCAGTGGTCATGTATAGATGTGAGAGTTGGACTGTGAAGAAAGCTGAGTGCCAAAGAATTGATGCTTTTGAACTGTGGTGTTGGAGAACACTTTTGAGAGTCCCTTGGACTGCAAGGAGATCCAACCAGTCCATTCTGAAGGAGATCAGCCCTGGGATTTCTTTGGAGGGAATGATGCTAAAGCTGAAACTCCAATACTTTGGCCACCTCATGCGAAGAGTTGACTCATTGGAAAGACTCTGATGCTGGGAGGGATTGGGGGCAGGAGGAGAAGGGGACGACAGAGGATGAGATGGTTGGATGGCATCACTGACTCGATGGATGGTAGTCTGAGTGGACTCCGGGAGTTGGTGATGGACAGGGAGGCTTGGCATGCTGTGATTCATGAGGCCGCAAAGAGTTGGACACGACTGAGCGACTGAACTGAACTGATGGACCCCTAAGTATCAGTGGTTGTATTATTCCACCTTGGCCTCAAAATAAGGAACCATGATTATTAACTAAATCTCATAACTGAGGAAGTGAGGGTAGGCTACCCTTAGGGATTTGGATTAACTTTAGAATTTATACTGATCGAATGCAGCTTCTTCAGAGAAGGCAATGGCACCCCACACCAGTACTCTTGCCTGGAAAATCCCATGGATGGAGGAGCCTGGTGGGCTGCAGTCCATGGGGTCGCTAAGAGTTGGACACAACTGAACGACTTCACTTTCACTTTTCACTTTGATGCATTGGAGAAGGAAATGGCAACCCATTCCAGTATTCTTGCCTGGAGAATCCCAGGGACGGGGGAACCTGGTGGGCTGCCGTCTATGGGGTCGCATAGAGTTGGACACGACTGAAGTGACTTAGCAGCAGCAATGCAGCTTCTTAAGTATCTGCTCTTTGTGTGTGTGTGTGAATGTATAAATTTATAAAGTGTTTCTGGAAAAACAAGTGCGTGATTACTTAAACTGACACACAAATTTTGTTTCTGAAACTCTAGCTGTAAAAAATTTCAAATTAAGTGTCTACTCTTAAATTCTTAGAGAACTGGATTTATAGACCTGCACAGTAAGGAGATAAGAGTGTCTCTAGGAATGCTAACTGCTTAAAGCACGAGAGCTGTTCTGTTAGTGTTGAAGGTTTTACAGGAGATAAGAAAACCAAATTAATACGTTTAGCCTCTAAATAAAATACTGCTGGTGCTGATGTACTAGTAATCTTGGGGTGGGTATTTTAACCTCAGTCTTTGATAGAGGAGTTATCTGAGACTCACAGAGGTTGGCCACTTTTACCAAACGGTTTATAAAACGGTTCTGGGATTGGAAGCCAGGTGTACTGGCTTTAGAGTCTAGATAGCCAGAAACTACGCTCCCTATTGCACTGTTGTGAAGAATAAACAGTCCTGCACAGGCAGGGCAAGGGAGAAGGAAAGAGGTCAACAGTAAGGAGGAGCGCAGCAGTGGGCTGGTTGGGTTCCAGTGTAGGAGGTGGTTGTAGGGTGGAGAAGGATGGAGTGGTGGGAGAGAAATAGAGGCAGTCAGTTAAGCAACGGCTTTAATTGTCTTAGTTTCTCAAAGTACAGTTTTAGTTTTAAATCAGTCACCTGGGAGTGCTTGTTTTAAATGCACATTGTTGCCCCACTCCACACTGTAATGAACTCGAATCTGTATTTCTATAGGCCTCTCAGATCATTCTGATGTATACTGGAGCTTAATATCCAGTATTTTGAGAAGTAGGGTAATCAACTTCTGTTTTTTTTTTCCCCTTTGGCAATTAAAAAAAATTTGTTTTCCTTTGAAATAGAATGTACAACCAAAAGAGCACAGGGCTTGAGGCAGTAGGGAGGATGGGGGGACACCAGAGCCCATTCTGGGATAGGAATTTGTGCCTGATCCCTCTACCTGACTCCTTTGCCACGGAGGAAGGGTCTGTAAGCCAGAGATTATAGGAGGAGCAGGTCCTGCTTTAGGTACAGAACACCACCTCCACAGCAAGAAGCACAGACTGGCAGAGCCTTTGGAAATCAGACAGCTCCCCCACTCCCCTTCATCCATGCAGACATACAGAAGCTCAGATAGGGAAGTGTGTGCTAAGTCCCTTTAGTTGTGCCTGACTCTTTGCAACCCTGTTGACTGTACCCACCAGGCTCCTCTGTCTGTGGGATTCTCCAGGCAAGAATACTGGAGTTTTTTTGCCATTTTCTTCTCCACTGGATCTTCCTGATCCGTCCAGGGATTGAACTCATGTCTTGTATGTCTCCTGCATTGGTAGGAGGCTTCTTTGCCACTAGTGCCACCTGGGAAACCCCCAGATAGGGAAGGGCACACAACAAATCAGAGGTGAAGTCAGGCCTAGGACACCTGGGCAACCTTAGCAGATAACTGTGGTCACAGGCCTGCATGTCCGGAGCAGATCATCAGACACGCAAGTCAAGTGAATGACCCTGTGGCGAGAAATGGCTGTGGTTTCCTGGTAGCAGTGTGGTCCCTGACCTCAGCGAGAGGTTGCTATATAAAGGCCAAGAACGGGATCATGGTTATGAACCTCAGGACTTTTTTTAGCACCAGAGGGTGGAGCGCTCTGGCCAGCTCAGCTTCTGAAGGTTTCTCAGGAACTGGTGGTGCTGCCTGAAGGCCCTTGTGCCTTCACCTGGGGTGGGGGAAAGGAGAAGCCCTCAGGGCTGGGTGAAGCCTTGTCCTGGTCCCAGCGAGGACATAGATGGTGAGAGCAGGTCAGAGTGGTATTTGTTATTACTTTCTGGGCACTGGGCCTCGTCTCCAACAGGAGAGAGGGCTTAGAACCGTTTTTCCTCAGGCTGGCTGAGAGGTAACCAGCAGCTCTTTGTTCTGGAAGTCCCACCAGGCTGCCATGTTGGTTAGGACAGCGGTGTACCCTAGGATGGCAAACATGGTGGGTACTCCAGCCTCACGATACATGTACCGGAAGTAGACCGCTGGCGGCCTGCAGAAGACGGAGTCGATGAAGAGCTGCTGTTTCCGGCTGTCGGACTTGCGAGCCTCTTGGCTTACTGTGCGCTTCCTGGTCCGCCGTCAGAGTGCAGGTGAGGAGCCTGTGACAGGGAGGAGGCCCTGAACACAATGGAAGCGTTTTCGGGCACGCTGAAGTCCTCGGGAGAGGAGACGTAGGTGAACACTAGGAGCATGAGGTTCTCCACGAGGCTGAGGCTGGAGCGGAGCTGGTAAAGCGGGCACTAGCCCGGACACGGGAGGCGTAGCTGAAGGAGTGGTTCCGGTAGGCGAAGGCCACCGAGACGTGGGGCGCCGAGTGCAGGCCGGGGCAGGGCCCGGGCACCTCTCGGCCGATGGCTGAGCTCACTGACGGAAGAGAGCTGGGCACCCCACAGGGTGGGGCCCTAATCTCCTTTAAGTGGAAGAGCAGAGACCAGGACCCAGAAGAGGAAGGCGACAGTGGCCTGCCGACCGTGACCGGGCCAGCAGGGTGAAGTGGAGCCGGACCAGGGTCCCATGCCGGTCCAGCGACAGCGGGACCTGGTACCTCTTGTCACACCCAGGCTGTGGTGTCGGGGAGGCAGGCTGGGAGCCAGGAGCACCCCGGGGACTCAGACCCGGCCCAACTCCACTGTTTTTATACTAACTAGGAAAGTGTCCTGCAGAGAGCTGAAATTGTGTTCTTTGGAAAGGATAGCAATTGACAGTAGATTAAAAGTACATTCTTCCATATGAAAGTGAATAATGTCTCTCCCAAATTACAGACCTATTTTTAACCTTAGACCTTCTTTTTTGTTTTTGTGTTTTCGTTTTTGTTTTTTTTGTTGTTCAAGACATGAAAGGGATTAAGTCATGACTGTACAGTAAATCCTCAAGTAATGTCAACAGTTGAGGAAAGTAGATTGATTTAACTACCTCACCTCCATTTAGTTTTCATGCCAAAGGGAATAATTTTCCCTTCTCTTTTTTTATTTTTAAGTTATGAAAGTATGATAACACATTTACAGGAGACTTGGAAAATAGAACAAGGTTACATATAGTTCCACTATATATTATTTTTTAAGATGAATTAAGACTTTTAGATGGAATTTCAATATCAACCTTAGGCATTCTTTTAAACTGTCAGTCGGTTTCCCTAGCTTTGGACTGATTCTCCCTTAAAATACTTCCCTTGAAGAACAAAGTAGTTTTAGCCACAGCTGATCATCACAATTATCTTATTTCATTTCATTAGGGAAATATTTAAGAATGATAAGAGACTTTTCAAAGAGTTCCTTGTTTCAACTTTGAAGGCAAAGAAAAGAACCCCAGGGCTAAATCATAAAATTGTCTCAATGAATCAGCAGAGATTATACCTCTTATCAAAGTATAATCTTCAAAAAAATCAAACTTGACTGTGAATGTTTGTCAAATTTATTCACCTCCTTAATGAGGAAACTGATAAGGTGGCAAAGCTGGTTGGAAGCAGAATTGGAGAAACAGGAGTTATGTAGTCTACCAGAAAAGGTGTTTTTAAATGAGTGTGCTGAGTGATCTAAGCCTTCCAAAGTGAATAGCAAAGTCAAACCTCTAGGTTAGCAAGTCTCAAGGACTTTTATTCTTAGGACCCCTTATATTCTTAAAAACTGAGGCTCCCAAGTGATCTATCAATATTAACCTTATTAGACACTAAAACAAAAATGTTTAAATATTAGTTATAGTAGGCTCTTGAACAAGGTAGGGGTTAGGGTTACCCACCCTCCCCACAGTCAAAACTCCAGGAGTCACTTTACAGTCCACCCTTCATCCTGGGTTCTGCTTCTCTGAATTCAACCAGCGACAGATTATGTAGCACAGCAGCTGGTATCTATGGAAAAATTTGTTGTTGTTGTTAGCCATTTCCTTCTCCAAGGGATCTTCCCAACCCAGGGATTGAACCCACTGCTCCTGCTTGGCAGATGGATTCTTTACCATTCAGACACCAGGGAAGACCCTACAGAAAAATATCTGTGTATAACAGACTTGCGAAGTCCAAATCTATATTTTTCAAGGGTCAACTGTATTTTCTTAAAAGATTTTTTTCTTTTATGTGGACCATTATTTTAAAAAAGTCTTTATTGAATTTGTTGCAATATTTTTTCTGTTTTCTGTGTTTTTTTTTTTTTTTTTTTTTTTGCCATGAGGCACGTAGGATCTCAAGAAAGAAAGTCACTCAGTTGTGTCTGATTCTTTGGGACCCCATGGACTGTAGCCTACCAGGCTCCTCCCTCCATGGGATTCTCCAGGCAAGAGTACTGGAGTGGGTTGCCATTACAAGGATCCCATTGCATTGGAAGGCGAAGTCAAGTAACTGCTAGACTGCCAGAGAAGTCCCAAAGGTCAACCATATTTTAAAAATAAAAAAACAAGCCTTTAACATTTTTAAATGAAAAATAACTTTAGATATGTTTTCAGAAAAAAGGCATTTTTACACTTTTGCAAAAAGAACACTAAACTGGCTTATCAGAAGACAGCTGAATTCTCATATCAATTTCTTCATTCACATGTTGCAATAGTTGTTTTGGTTGAAGTATATGAGGAAAATCTGACCTCACACTTATGTAGTTGGAAAGGGAGGACCTTACAGAGTCCCAAAATGTCTTGGGAAATCTCAGGAGTCCTTAGATTACACTTTGAGAACCACTACCCTTTATTAAAAAATACCCTTGGCAGGCATGTTAAACAATGCCCCAGCAGAACTTTGAAAGTACATGTTGTACTGTCTTTTGCTTATTTCCAAGTTTTGGATGATTTTTCTTAATATTTCAAAGCTTATGTTATACTCCTCTCACCAGAAACAGATTGGGTCAGACAGACCAAATTCCATTTGTGAACAGTGAGAATTGGGACTACATTTTAAACACATTTCTTTAAACAATCCCCCCAAGCAAAAATGTCTTTTTTTCCTCTCAATGTAAAATGCACAAAATTTAGAAAATATAAAAGACAATTATCTTTAGTACTTTGAACTTGTTGGAGGTAAACACTGATACCTTCTTTTTAAAATTTCCTTCAGTCTGTCATCTGTGTTGGTATATAGAATGAAAGTGAAAGTTGCTCAGCCATGTCCGAC
Source organism: Ovis canadensis (assembly GCF_042477335.2). Taxonomy (NCBI): domain Eukaryota; kingdom Metazoa; phylum Chordata; class Mammalia; order Artiodactyla; family Bovidae; genus Ovis; species Ovis canadensis. The sequence goes on from NC_091247.1 coordinate 86,014,316, forward strand.
TCTTTGCGACTCCATGGTGGAATTCTCCAGGCCAGAATACTGGATTAGGTAGCCTTTCCCTCCTTCAGGGAATCTTCCCAATCCATGGATCAAACCCAGGTCTCCTGCATTGCAGGAGGATTCTTTATCAGCTGAATCACCAGGGAAGCCCAAGAATACTGAAGTGGGTAGTCTATCCCTTCTCCAGGGGATCTTCCCGACCCAGGAATCAAATGAGGGTCTCCTGCATTGCAGGCAGTGTTGGTGTATAAAAGTAAGCATATGTTTGAATTTGAGAGCATGTTTTTTTTTTTAATTTAATATATTTTAAAAATTTAACATATCAGAAGCCTTTTTCATGACAGTAAATCATGTCCTAAGTTTTTTAACAGCTATTTTATTTTGTTATAATTTATTTACTTAGTTTCATAATGTATACTTAACATCTTCATTCTTGGTATGTTCATAACACAGCAGTGAATAACTCTGTACCTACGTCTTTGTGGACATCTCTGCTAATAACTTGGAGACTGGGACAAATCCTAGAAATAGAATTACTGACCTGTAGAAGTCTTGTACCAGTTTACACCTCCTTTAGTGGTGTTTGAGAATACTGTCCCATCACCAGTGCTTTTAGGACCAACCCCATCATGTTCCTGTCATCCATCTACCATCAGAAAATGAAGCCATTTATCTTCTTACTGCTTCAATTACCATTGAATCCAGTAGTTCTCATTCTTGTTTGTATATCAGGATCACTGCACCCAGCCCACCCTGGAGATTGTGTTTCAGGTGGTCTGCGGCACAGGCTTCATTTTCTCAAAGTTCCCCAGGTGATTCTGTTGTGCACGTAGGACTGAAGACCCTCCGCTGCCCTCCTGCCCCTTCCTCTGTGCTGTCTACAGCCCAGTCCCTCTGTGTTCTCTCTTTATGTCTTGCCTTAATTGAAATGGGGTTACTCTTGCACTCCCTCAGTAGGAAGTCTCCCTAGAGCCTTTTCAAGGCTGTTTTTCTCCACACCTATGTTCTTCAGGTCCTGAAGGAGGGTTAGATTAATTGTGCTGCTGATTGAGAGTCCCTTGGACTGCAAGGAGATCCAACCAGTCCATCCTATAGGAGATCAGTCCTGGGTGTTCTTTGGAAGGAATGATGCTAAAGCTGAAACTCCAGTACTTTGGCCACTTCATGCGAAGAGTTGACTCATTGGAAAAGACTCTGACTCTGGGAGGGATTGGGGGCAGGAGGAAAGGGGGACAGCAGAGGATGAGATGGCTGGATGGCATCATCAATTCAATGGAGATGAGTTTGACTGAACTCCGGGAAATGGTGATGGACAGGGAAGCCTGGCATGCTGTGATTCATGGGGTCGCAAAGAGTCAGACATGACTGAGCGACTGAACTGAACTGAACTGAACTGATTGCTGATTCAAATATTTTTTTTTTCCATTAACTGACCACAAACAAACCAGCTTCTTCAGAGCTGTCAGACTTTTGCACTCCTCACCCCAACTTGCTGCTGGCATTTGCCACACCTCTCTCCTTCACTGATAACTACAGCACTTGGCTTGCAGTGCTTCTTTTCTGCTCCTTCTGTGGTCATTCTTGGCAACTGTAACACCACAGAAATGACCCATCACATAGCTTAACTTTTTTCTCCTCCCAAGATATCTGTTTTCCACTCCATTTCTGCCTGGTCCTAAGTAGGACTATTCCCCAGTCACACTGTCCTACTATATCCATACTGCCTCCCAAATCTAAAATTTTGACAGTTATCACTCCTAACCTTTCAACTCATTTACTCCTATATTTCCTTTCAAGCAATCCTCTGATCTCATCAAAACCTTATTCTCTGGCCTTACCACTTATTCATACATATCACACTCATCTCACTTCTTTCTTACTCAGCTTAGATGCAGTGGTCCAGCATTACAACCGTTCTTCTCTTTTTTAAAAAATTTGGCCGTGCCATGTGGGATCTTAGTTTCCCCACCAGGGATGGAACCTGTGGCCCTGGCATTGGAAGTGCAGAGTCTTAACCACTGGACCTCCAGGGAAGTCCCAGTTATTCTTGTATGTATATTCTTAGTCTCTTTGTGGTGTGTATACGTGTTAGTTGCTCATTCGTGTCTGACTCTTTGCAACCCCATGGACTGTAGCCCACCAGGCTCCTCTGTCCATGGGATTTTCCAGGCAAGAATACTGGAGTGGGTTCCCATTTCCTTCTCCAGGAGATCTTCCTGACCCAGGGGTCAAACCTGTGTCTCTTGTGTCTCCTGCATTTGCCACTTAAGTCACCTGAGAAGCCACAAGAATGTGGGAAGTGTTACAGAAAAAAAAAAAAAAAAAGATCAGGATGAGGAGTGCTAGGGGTGGGGAGGTTTAATTCATTAATTAAAAAATTGTGGCATAATTTACATAAGATGCACATATCTTGTACAGCTCAGTTTTCACAAATGTGCACACCTACATAACTACCACCTAGGTAAAAATATAGAAGCTTCCCATTGTTCCAGAAAGTTCCCATGTGCCCCCTTTCCATAAGAAGTTCCATGTCAATCCTCCTGTTATTGGGGGGTGGGGAACTGACCTATTTTCTGTTACTCTGTTTTGCCTGATTTTGAACTTTATCTGCATGAATTCACACATATGTATGCTTGGGTCTGGTTTCCTTCAGCTTCAGCCAACACTGAACATTTGTAGTGCTGAGTTGTTGCCAGGATTCATGCTTTAGTAGCCACTCTGTTGCATCCCACTGGTAGATATGCATGTATATGTCCATGGATGACGTCTGAACTGATTCCAGTTTGGGTAGCTGTGACATTCCCATGCGTGTCTCTTGGCTGGGTTATAGGAGAAGAACTGCCTAGCTGAAGGGTTGAAAAGGAAGGTCCTGTTCACCTCTTTGCCCAGGGGCCTGAGGCATAACCTAAAGCACTTTCTTTCTCTCTCTCTCTCTTTTTTTTTTTAAAAACATTTGCTTTAAATTATGAAAGTAAAATAACACATTTACAGGAGACTTGGAAAATACAGAACAAGGTTACATATAGTTCCACTGTATACTAAGATTTTTCGTTGGAGGACTTTCCTGGTGGCTCAGCAGTAAGGGGTCTGCTTGCCAATGTACGTGGGCTCTTCACTGAGCCTGCGTCACAGCTGTTGAACCTGTGCTCTAGAGCCCCTGCCCTGCGACAAGAGAAGCCACTGTAGTGAGCAGCCTGAGCGCCGCAACTAGAGCGAAAGCCCACACGGCAACAAAGACCCAGCCCGGCCAACAAATAAGTAAATAATTACAGAAGGATCTTTAGTTGGAGAGTTCAATGTCAAACTCTCAAAAATTAATAGAATGAATATACAGAGAAGTAGAAGGATATAGTAGACCTGAAAAGCACTGTGAACCAATTCAACATAATATTTATAAAATTTTCACACAACAGTAGGATACAAATTCTATTGAAGTTCTCATAGACTGTAAACTAGGAGACGCTGGAACATATCCAGGGACACATAGTGCAAAATTTTCATAGTCTAAAGGTATTAAAATCATATAAAGTCTGTTCTCTTATCACTGTGCAGTTATACTAGAAATCAGTATCTAAAGATATTCGAAAATACCCCACATGGTTTCAAGTATGGTGTGACATTTACCAAGAAAGATCTTCAACTTAGCCATCGAAAGCCTCAAAGTTAGACTGAAAAAAACACATTGGGTGACTGCACAAAAGAAAGCATTTAAACGAGAAATTAGTATCAAGATGATAAATTAATATTAATGATACTTTAAACAAAATCCCATGTATTTGGAAATTAAATGTCCACTTTTAAATGATGGTTGCATCTAAGAAGCCATAACAAGGAAAATGAGAAAATGTTTGTAATAGAATAAAAATGGAAAGAATATTTACCAGAATTTGCTGCACGCAGCTGAAGTTGCTCAATACAATTAAACACAATGGGGATCTTGAATAAGGTATGAAAACAAATAATGGACACAAGCATAAAATTTTGTGAAATTTGAACAAAATCTGTACTTTAATGATGCTGTAGAGGTTTTTTTGTTTTAAGTGGGATGATGGAGGTGCGATTCATTGTGAAGGTGACACTTGAACCAAGACTTGGAGGAGGTGAGGCAATGAACCATACCGATATTTCAGGGAAGAGTATGCCAGAAAAAAGGAAGTACTGGGGCCTGAGGAATGAGGGTGCATATCCTGTGAAAGGGATCAGTCAAGCTCTTAGGGGTCAGGTCATGTAGGGCTTCTACACAGTTAAAGTTTTAGTAGAAGGCAAACTGGAAACTGTTAGGGCATTTTGAGCAGAAGAGTGATATGAACTGATTTTGACTGGGTCATTTTGTTTGTTGGAATGAGACTAGATTGTAGGGGGGTGGGCAGGGCAGAAAAAGAAAAAGAAAGATCAATTAGAAAGTGATGGAAATAGTCCAGATGAGAGATGATGATGACTGTGGGTCAGATGGTAAGAAATACATTAGGGATATACTTTGAAAAACGTCAAAGGACTGACAAAGGTCTGTCTAGTCAAAGCTAATGGTTTTTCCTGTAATCACGTATGGATGTGAGAGTTGGATCATAAAGAAAGCTGAGTGAAGAATCGATGCTTTTGAACTGTGGTGTTGGAGAAGACTTTTGAGAGTTCCTTGGACTGCAAGGAGATCCAACCAGTCTATCCTAAAGGAAATCAGTCCTGAATATTCATTGGAAGGACTGATGCTGAAGCTGAAATTCCAATACTTCGGCCATGTGATGCAAAGAACTGACCCATTGGAAAAGACCCTGATGCTGGGAAAGATTGAAGGCAGGAGGAGAAGGGGATGACAGAGGATAAGATGGTTGGATGGCATCACTGACTCTATGGACTTGGGTTCATCCCAGAGCAAGCTCTGGGAGTTGGTGATGGACAGGGAAGCCTGGCATGCTGCAGTCCATGGGGTCACAAAGAGTTAGACATGACTGAACAGCTAACTGAATTGATACTTTGATGAAATAATAAGCCATAATATAATGTTTTTAAAAATATAAGACGTTTTGTATTATTTCTAGTCTTTACAACAGTGCTTGAAATTTTTCAAGGATGATAAAACTGAGTTTGAGAGAGGCAAAGCAAATTGCCTTAGGCACATAGCTACTAAATTTTTCTATACTAATGGGATGTCTTAGTTTTCACAACAGAATCCTCTCTAGCTAGTTTACATGGGAAGGGATTCACAAAGGCTCTTCAAAGTTTGCAGAATTTTTGGAGAAGCTAGGCGGAGCTGCTGGGAACAACAGATCACAGAACCACAGATCAGGTTCGACCATGTAATGGAGCCGCAGGCAAAACACGTGGAATCTGCTGTGGACAGAGGAGACAGTTCCATCACCACTGGCTTCAGAACCAGCTACCTTTGCTTCCCTGGACGTTCTTTTTTTTCTTTTTTTTAGAAAACTTGCCTTCAAAACAAAGTCTTGCACGTGTATTTCTGATTGGTAGACTTTAATACACTTACATTAATTTCAAAATTTCAAATGTATCTTTGAAATGAATTAAAAATGCATTTTGAAATGGATTCAACATTTCAATACATTTAAAAAACCTATTTCCAATGAGGGAGGTAAGATTTATATTGGGGGAATTATGCAAGTGTGGAGAAACTGTTTGAGAGATCCAGGAAGGGATAAATGTTCACCGCAGTCACTCTGTGGATGCCCTACGTCAGTGCACACTCTTCCTCCATCCTTAAACCTCCAGGCTGCAGAACACAGTCTCGCTCCTCAAAAGGGGAAGCCCCTCGTTTCAGTGGATTGCATTCAGATCTATATTCAGGATTTTGGTTTGCTGTTCATTCTCCTCATTTAAACACACTCTTAATGCCTTGGAATGTGAAAGTGAAGTCTCTCAGTTGTGTCCAACTCTTGGCGACCCCATGACTATAGCCTGCCAGGCTCCTCCATCCATGGGATTTTGCAGGTAAGAATACTGGAGTGGGGTGCCATTTCCTTCTCCAGGAGGTCTTCCCGACCCAGTGAACGAACCCGGGTCTCCCACATTGCAGGCAGACTCTTTACATCTGAGCCACCGGGGAATCCCTACCCTGGATAAATTATAAAATATATCAACAGAGACTACATACAATATATATTGGGGAATGGAGAGGAGAAAGATTTAGATTTACTTAGATTTATATAACATAACTCACCAGCAAGGGGAAATATAAGAGTACAGTTAATGTTTATTTACTCCATGTTGCCTTGCCCTCAGCCATAACTTGGTTTGCCTGTACCTGGTTTAGTTCAGTCGCTTAGTTATATCCAACTCTTTGCAACCCCATGGACTGCAGCATGCCAGGCTTCCCTGTCCGTCACCAACTCCCAGAGCTTGCTCGAACTCATGTCCTTTGAGTTGCTGATGCCATCCAACCATCTCATCCTCTGTCAGCCCCTTTTCCTCTTGCCTTCAATCTTTCCAAGCATCAGCGTCTTTTCCAAAGAGTCAGTTCTTTGCACCACATGGCCAGAGTATTGGAGTTTCAGCTTCAGCATCAGTCCTTCCAATGAATATTCAGAACTGATCTCCTTTAGGATTGACTGGTTGGATCTCCTTGCAGTCCAAGGGACTCTGAAGAGTGTTCTCCAGCACCACAGTTCAAAAGCATCAATTCTTTGGCGCTCAGCTTTCTTCACAGTCCAACTCTCACGTCTATACATGACCGCTGGAAAAACCATAACCTTGACTAGACGGACCTTTGTTGGCAAAGTAATGTCTCTACTTTTGAATATGCTATCTAGGTTGGTCATAACTTTCCTTCCAAGGAGTAAGTGTCTTTTAATTTCATGGCTGCAGTCACCATCTGCAGTGATTTTGGAGCCCAAACAAATAAAGTCTGACACTGTTTCCACTGTTTCTCCATCTATTTCCCATGAAGTGATGGGACCAGGTGGGTATAGAGATATAATAAATGTCAAAATCTTTTTCCTAATGTGACTCTCTTCATATTCAATAAATCCACCTCCAACTAAAGATGATGCCTATAAGAAAAAGAAGGAAGAAGGGAGAAGAGCTGTTTAGTAATGGAAGAGCTGCCTCAAGATTTGATGAGTGTTCTGGTAGAATGTGGTGACTTCCCTTTGGGAACATTATAGAATTCTTTTAAATTTTAAAAAATTTTAGTGTTTTATTTATTTATTTTTTGGTTGTATGAGTCTCACTTGCAACATGTGGGATCTAGTTTTCTGATCAGGGATTGAACCTGCCCCCCTGCATTGGGATGAAAGTCACTGGACCACTAGGGAATCCCAGGACACTGTAGAATTCTTGAGTTGGATGGATGGGTCAGGGTAAAGCCCTTCTATTTCAAAAGATCTATTTCTGTCCTTACCTACATTGATGCTTGGGAGATACACAGATTGTGACTGATTGTGACCTTAGGACTAGCAGCAGGGATCTCTGAGAACAGATGAAAGATAACACTGAGAACTTTATACCTTAATCGGCTCTGCCATCTTGGAAACCATCATTATATATATATATATATATATATTTTTTTTTTTTTTAACCTTGCAGCTTTTAGGTCCTAAGCTCTCAAAGTTTTATTTTTTGGCAGTAAGAAACATTCAGAAAATCTATCTTTATTGTTAAGTCTGAATATTCCAATTTATTAATTTGTTTAACCCAGTGGAATTATTAGAGGACATCACGCATGTCTAATTGCCACCAATTTATTTCAAAGTTATGAACAGAGAATTGCAAAACATTTCTTTCCTTGGGCCTATATACTCTCTGTATTATGCCTCTGCAAACAGAGTATGTAAGCCTATATTCTTTTCTGTTTGTGTATGCATTCGGCACATTAATCGAGTGCCTGCTACATTCCAGCTAATTTCATGCTGGGGACACACTGGTGACCCGCAGGCACAGTCTTTTTGCCATAGCCTTTCCATTCTAGCAAGGGATGCTGCTGCTGCTACTGCTGCTAATTCACTTCAGTCGTGTCCGACTCTGTGTGACCCCATAGATGGCCCCCCATAGAGCCCACTAGGCTCCCCTGTTCCTGGGATTCTCCAGGCAAGAACACTGGAGTGGGTTGCCATTTCCTTTTCCAATGCATGAAAGTGAAAAGTGAAAGTGAAGTTGCTCAGTCATGTCCGACTCTTTCCCATGGACTGCAGCCTACCAGGCTCCTCCATCCATGGGATTTTCCAGGCAAGAGTACTGGAGTGGGGTGCCATCGCCTTCTCCGAGCAAGGGATGCTGTTGCTGCTAAGTCACTTCGGTCGTGTCCGACTCTGTGTGACCCCATAGACGGCAGCCCACCAGACTCCCTTGTCCCTGGGAGTCTCCAAGCAAGAACACTGGAGTGGGTTGCCATTTCCTTCTCCAATGCATGAAAGTGAAAAGTGAAAGGGAAGTCGCTCAGTCGTGTCCGACTCTTCGAGACCCCATGGATGCTAGTACACACCAAAATCAGCTCTATCTCCTGCTGCAGTTAGGATATCCTGTCATTTACCTAGATTACAGCAGGGGGCAGATAAAGTCCATCTTTCAAAGTCATTTGTGGCAACCCAGCATTTTAAATGATAGCAGATTAGAATTTTTACTTCAGTTTTTGAAAGAAACTGGAATCTAGTTTTGCATTTTGCTCAGGCCTTACCTGACTTTAGGTATCTCTGGTATCAAGTCTGGGAAAAAGTCAAACTACAGGAACATTTTCTCTTCATATTCAATGAACATCTGAATTCAGACTTCAGAGTAAGTATTTTTGGGGAATAGTTGTGAGGGATGCTTCCTAAGTAAATGGATTTTATTCTCAATGCTTTAAAAAATAACAACTATTAAGTAGATTTAATATTAACATATAATATTGTCTACAAATCTGATTTTTTAATTTAGATGTTTGCTTAAACTGAGTTGCAGTCGCGCTTTGATTTTTTGATGAGAGGATGAGTAGAGAGACCATAGTTTTCTTTAGCTAACCTTATTCCCATTTCAGAAACAGTAGCAACTCCCACATCCCTTCAGAGTGAATAAGAGGAAATGTTAGAAATGTAGAGAAAGAAACTGCACATGCGTGTATGTGTGTGTGTGTGTGTGTGTGTGTGTGTGACATATTGTTATGGCCATGAGAATGCATCAGGGGAGCAGAAGAGAGGAAAGGACCAGGGATGTGGGGTGTTGCATTTGGCCAAAGACCTTGAGAGAATATTCTGCTTTTGGACTTTTTAATGGTACATTAGGTTTGCTGGGTACTCTAAAGCCGTAAGTATTCAATTGAGCTATGAAGCTAGGCAATGGGCTTTTCTACACAAAGGAAAGTCTGAGTTAGACAGGAGAATTACCTGAGCGGATGCCTTTTATCGACCAGCACCTTGCTGGGTTCATTCTTTAATCTATGGCTTCCTTGGCCCTCCTGTTCTGTTACTCTCCATGGGTCAAATACGGGAAAATTGCACCAAATATCTTTGGCAATGACTTCCTAGGCAGCAAGTGGGTGAGTAGAAAGGGAGGAAGTTAAATCAGTCTCTAGTGAGTCTGAGAGTCAATCACATCTTCTTATTCTGTTGAATAATTTCTCTTCCCCAATAGATAGTAAGTTCTGTGGACCAGGGTCATGTTTATCTTGTTCACCACTGACTTGCCTGTGCCTCTACATTTTTCACACACCAGTGTTTAGGAGCATAAATAACAGCCCTCCCACTGACCTCATTAAGAAAAGCCTAAAGAGATTTAAAAATGTGGATAATCCCAGCCATGAGTTATTTGGAATTGTATGTATGCATGTATGTGACTGATTTCCAATCACCTGTCACTGGTTCATCTATGAGTATGATGAAATAGAGAGGTAATGAGCAGGAATAGCTAAGGAATTCTGAATAGGCTCAATGGTAAAGGATCCATCTGTAAGGAAGGAGACAAGGGAGACCTGGGTCAGGAAGATCCCTTGAAGAAGGAAATGGCAACTCAGGCCCATATTCTTGCCTGGAGAATCCCATGGACAGAGGGGCCTTGTGGGCTACAGTCCATGGGGTCACAAAGAGTCAGACATGACTTAGCAACTAAACACACACACACACACAATACAAGGAGTCCTGAAATGTCTTCAAAGTTGACCATCTAGGAGACTTCCCTGGAGGTCTAGTGGTTAAGAATCCACTTTGCAATGTAAGTTTGACCCTCTGGTCAGGGAACTAAGATCCCACATGTCACAGAGCAACTAAGCCCACGTGCCACAACTAGAGAATCCATGCACTGTAAGGAAAGATCCTGCATGAGGCAATGAAGATCCAGCAAGCTGCAACTAAGGCCTGACACAGCCAAATAAATTTTTGTTGACCATCCAATATTGTGAAATGAAGTGAAGTGAGAGTCACTCAGTCGTGTCCGACTCTTTGTGACCTCATGGACTATACAGTCCGTGGAATTCTCCAGGCTAGAATACTGGAGTGGGTAGCCTTTCCCTTTTCCAGGGGAATCTTTCCAACCCAGGGATTGAACCCAGGTCTCCGTATTGCAGGTGGATACTTTACCAACTGAACTATCAGGGAAGCCCTATCCAATATTGTAGACTCTTTGAATTAGAAGGGCCTTACCCTGCCACCCATCCAAGTCAAGAATTCTATAGTGTCTCCAAAGGAAGTCACCACAATCTGCTGAAACACTCACCAAATCTTGAGGCAGTTATTCCAGTACTACAAAGTTTTCCTTCCTTCTTTCTTTCTTTCTTTTTGGCAGGAGGATGTTTAAGAAATATAGAAAAAGACATTCATATGCCCACTGCCTAGAATGAACAAGTACTAATGTTTAGTTGTTTGACCTCGGTCATCCATCATTGGGAAATAATTCTCCATGGATCTCTCACCTTTTTGCACATATAGGAGTGAACTACTGGACCATCTTTTTAAGGATGTTTGGATGGTAAACAAGTGTGGAAGGTAGAGATAGTGGTTGCCTTCAGAATAAAGGGAAGATTTCTTAAAATCTTGGAAGACAGAGTGTGTCTTGCACTGGAGCAACAAAATGCTGATTTGTCACTACTGTTATTGCTGTGAGTAACAATCTGCCTTTTGTTTCTGGCCTAAGACTGGGAAACTGTGGCATATTACTATTTAAACTGTCCTAGGCCAGAGAACGGAGAAGGCAATGGCACCCCACTCCAGTACTCTTGCCTGGAAAATCCCATGGACGGAGGAGACTGGTAGGCTGCAGTCCATGGGGTCACTAAGAGTCGGACACGACTGAGCGACTTCACTTTCACTTTTCACTTTCATGCATTGAAGAAGGAAATGGCAACCCACTCCAGTGCTCTTGCCTGGAGAATCCCAGAGACGAGGGAGCCTGGTGGGCTGCCGTCTATGGGGTCGCACAGAGTTGCACATGACTGAAGTGACTCAGCAGCAGCAGGCCAGAGAAAACAGGTAGAAATAGCTCCCAAGTAATATTAATATTAAAACTTGATAAGGATAGAGAAAGAAGAAAACTAGACAATTTCACTTATGAATATAGAAGCTAAACTACTAAACAAAAATTAGTAAACACAATCCAGTAGAAAGTTATACAAAGAACGAAAGGAAATTAAGCCCACATTTATTTCAGATTTGTAAAGGTAGTCTAAAAGTTGAAAATTCATCAAAAAAATGACTGTGTTCAGATGAAAAGAGAAAAAACCTGTATTATTACAGCAGTAGAAAGTAAAGGCATTCATAAAATCTAGCGACAATTACTAATAGAAATTCCATGTAAATTAAAAAAAAATAAGGCTTTTAAAACATGCTGATGACTGTATTGAATTATGAAATAGAGAAGCCATTTTAAAATCAAGAACAAATAGCATTGACCACTTTTATTGTTACTAATTATTGTTTTGGAATTTTCAAATAACTCAATAGGATGGTAAACTATGTAAAATATTAGAGAAAAACCAGTCACAGAGAGTCAGGATGAGCCATGGAAAGATTCGGAACTTGAAATGCACAGACATGGATCGAAATCTCACTTTGTCTCTATTTCATCTGTGGAACTTTGGGCAAGCTATTTAATTTTTTACAGTTCAGTTTTCTCTTCAGTGAAATGGATATAATAATCATTTTTGGAGATTCCGCACATATTAAATTCCCTCCACTCTTGTCAAAGGGCCCAGCTCAGTGGCCTGACACACGCTCGGTTCAACTGCTCATTCCTTCCAACACTTTAAACCTCTGAGAATTTGAAAAACAGTAAGATTCTGGATGTTTGTGAAGCCTATATATCACTATATGTGAAGCCTGTAATGTCACTATAACATTTTCTGTGATTAAGAATGACACCAATATAGAGATGCCTAATTTTTTTGCATTCAAGCTTCTTCCAGAAACCTGAGAACTTTCAATACTTGCAACCCAAATTGATGATTCTGCCTCTTCCAGAAGAAAATCAATAAACATTAGTGCCTCCTTGGCAGACAAATTATAGGAACCACAAGTTCCACAATGTTTCATAATCTTAGGAAATGTCATAATCTTATGACAAACCCCATCTGAGTTCCTGGAGGAGGAATCTTTCCTCACCAGGATCCCACTGGTCAGGCCCAGAGTTGGCTGTGCCTCTCTCCCTTGGTTTTGCCACTTGGCTCATATGATTTGTCTGCACTTCCACCTTCTGTGAGCTTGGCCATTTCCTGGCTTGGTGGGTTCTCAGCCCTGAAGAGCCAGCCCTTCTCCATGGAGAGGCCTGGGAGGGCTCCTGCTTTGGCCGCGGACTGTTGGGCCTCAGCTCCAGCAATAACATGTCAGGCTGAAGGTTTACTCCTCTGGAACTTTTTAAAATAAGATATATTTATTTATTTTTGGCTGTTCTGAGTCTTTGTTGCTGTGTGGGCTCTCTTTACTCGTGGCGAGTGGGGGCTGCTCTCGTTGCGGAGCACACGCTCTAAAGCGTGTGAGCTTCAGTAGCTGCAGCTCAAGGGCTTAGTTGCTCCAGGGCCTGTGGGAATCTTCCTGGACCAAGGATCGAAACCATGTCCCCTGCATTGGCAGGTGGGTTCTTATCTACTGGACCACCAGGGAAGTTGTCTTTGGAACATTTTTTAGAGCTTATGGCTCAGCCTTCTCTGCTCATCTGTGTGAAGTAATCTTTGAGTTACTTCACTTCTGGATCTTCTTTCTCAAAACCCATAATTTTAGTCATTTCGAAGAAAACATCAGACAACTCGGAGGGAGGGACAGTGTTTGACCAGGAATCTGCACAATGGTCAAAGTCATGATAAACAAGGAAAGACAGAAAAATGGTCACAGATTGGAGGAGACAGAGGAGACACGATGACTTAACACAACGTAGGATCCTAGAATGTTAATGGAGAAATGGGTGAAATCCGAATCATATCTGGAGTGTAGCTTATGGCATGATACCGATGTTAATTTCTTCTTAATAATTTTGACAAAAGCAGCATGGTCAGAAAAGATGTTACCATTAGCAGACACTGGGCACAGGATATATGGGAACCCTCAGAACTCTATTTGTAACTTTTCTGTAAATATAAATTTATTTCAAAATCAAAAGTTTACTAAAAAGAAAAAGTCCCTTCTAAGCCTGAGATAACCTCTGGTTGTTATGGTTCAGAAAATGAAGCCAGGTTTCCACTGTCACAACAAATGCTGTCCCCTGGTGGTGTTCTCTCTTCCACTCAGTGATGTGTGCATAGTACAGTATCAGGTTCAACTGTCGTTTTCTTTTAGCTCAAACGGGACCAAGGACCCCTAAGATGTGCCTGTGAGTGAGCCCAGAAATATGCAGGGGGTCAGGCAATGTTACAAAATGGTGCTTCTCTTTCTACTAGAAAGAGAAGCTCTGTTTAATGACCACACACACAGCCCTGTCCCTACTCCAACTGCCCTACAGTGAATGGAGTCACTCATCAGTAGAGATTCAGATGCGCTCCCAGGATTGACATTTGCCTACGGATACTTGGACCTATCAGCCAGGTTATGTGGCTGGGTCATTTTCTAAATGGCTTCTGGCATTGTGTAGCAGGATCCAAGAAGGACCCCCTTCTCTCTAAAGAAAACAAAACCGGCATCAGGAACATTGTGGAGGCAGAGGAGGCTGAAGTGAGCTGTCAGAGTGAGGAAGGGGCCAGCAGGAGAGTTAGAAACCTTGACAAGTATTTTCATCTCTCCAGGGGAGTCAAGCTTCTCCAAATTTGTGGTTCCTCAGACTCCACGGGAATTGTATCACTCTGCAGTGTTCCCAGGCAATTATTTCTCCTTGCAAAGCTGAGCCTCCCCTTTCAGGATCCAATCAAGCGACCACAAATCAAAGATAGCTTGGACTCATTCCACTAATAGCATGGAAAGCCATTAGCTGAAGTTGTTTGAAAAGGGAAGTGGCTCAGATATCTCTGGTCTCACCAGAAAAGCTTCTGTAATGTCAGATTATGGTTACCAAATGGCTTAGGGGCTGAGGCATCATGTTTCTCATAAGGAGAGGTTATTTATTGCACCACTGAACCAACACACACTCGCCATTACTCACTTGCACAAGATAAGATGAAGAGTCCTTTCAAGTTGAATTAAGTTTAAAAGGAAAAGCAACACATGCTCCCAGCTAACGCTTGGGTTTAGCTCTGGTTGTGTAGGAAGAAAGAGTAGATGGCGCCCTCTGTGGGTGGTCTGCCAGGCTCTGCAAGGCCCTCTTTGCCCCAGTGAACTTGTGGGGATCATTCCTTTTGGTTAGGGCACTCTTTCCAAGAGTGTCTGTCAAAATGTTAAAAGTCGGGGCTGTTCATCACCATTAACTTATCAGGGACCCATGTTTGTTTGGGGAATTATTTCTCCCAGTCTCCCTTCCCTGCGGTTCTGAGGGCCCGCCAAGCCCAGAGCTCCATGCCCTTGTCCAGGGCTTAGATGGGTATCCTTCCCTCAGACCACAGTGATTGGTTCAGGGATGGGCACATGACAGATTCTGGGGTGATAAGAGGCCTTTCCTCAGACTGATAGAAGAGCTAGTGGGAAGTCATCTTAACTTGGGGAGGTTGGAGGGATGGATGGGAATCTAGATTCCAAAGGCTATGTTTTCAGTCACACAGAATGAAGGGAATAAAGCCAAGTGGGGTAAGGAAAAAGGAGGTTTCATCGAGACCCAGTTCTAGGCACTGAGAGCACAGACGTGTTTGGATGCTCCAGGTTCTTTACAGTGAAGCCGCATTTTAACTGAGCATGTTTGTACTGGTTTCCATCAGTCTCAAGAAAGAATATTCTGACTAACGCTCTCATCAAAGTACCTAGCTTCTAGGGCTTTCCATAAATACCAATCCTGCATGGACAAGAAAAGGCTGCTTGCTGGCCTGACTTTGTTGGGGTTAGAGTCCCTGAGTGCACACCCTAGGTGGGCTCCCAACTATCAAGGGCCTCTTCTGGGCAGGATGGAAGGGTGAGAAAAATAAAAACATTTTGACTGGACAGCCGTGAAAGTGGAGGGCCCAAGTGCGGCCTGTTCTTCCTGGGGTTTTCTCCCTTTTGCTCACTGGATTTTCTGGAAGTTTCTTTTGAAGAAAGGGCTCTGTAGCTAGAATTGTTTTATGTTTACCAGCTGAGAAGATCTTTACTAGCCTCTCCAAGGCTAATGTTCTTTATGGTTTCCCTTTCTTAATCACCTGGCCTGGGCATGATCCGAGACCTAAAAGACTGCTGTGTTCACAGGCCGGGCAGCCCAGGGGCTGCGGCGGGAGGTGGTCACCTGGGTGGAGACAGGCCTGAGCTCCCATCCAGGCCTTCCCCGCGGGGCCTCCGTTTCTGCCAGCCTCTGTAGGCCCCCGCTGAGATAAGCCTGGAGTATGTCAGTCTGGTGGAGTTTTCCGCCTCAGCTGGCCATTCCCATCCTTGGATGCTCCGTCCCAGTCAGGAGGGTACGTGTGGGTGTGCAGGGTGGTCTGCGATTCCCGACTCCTGGGAAGGCGGCCGCCCGCCCAGCCCAGGTGCTCGGAGGCCCGCGCTTGCCAGAGAGCCTGCTGTGAGTGAGGCCGGATGGGAGGCGGAGGGGGAGGCGGAGCACGTGGGGTGGAGAATAATAAACTCCTTCATGGCTCTGAAGGCTCGCCGAGGCTGATTTTCAATTATAAATAATCCCTGGATTTGTTCAAAGCTCAACAACAGCCCCGACTGCCCTACAGCTGGCCAGAGAAGGCCACGTGACTTTTCAGGTCTCAGGGGTGTCCCGCCTCTGGCCTTTGCAGCGACGGGGCCGGGGGTCTGAGAACACAGCTGAGACACATTTATCGAACTGAAATCGAAGTTTTCACCGCGTATGTTAACCGAGTTTCTGTGCAACAGAACTCAGTAAACAAAGAACCTCGTGCTTGCAGTGGGGAACTGTTCATCTGTACAGCTCATCTTTACTGAATACCTACTGTGTGCCTATACCCCCATCCTGCGCTAGGGACTGGGGTGGATGGGGTTGGGGGGCAGAGAAAAATACGTCCTTGTTCATGAGTGGAGGAAGCAAAGACGAGGGGGAGATAACATGCTGGGATCCTGGTCTTGTTCGGATGGGCTAGGACGGGCCTCGGAGCCATGAGGAAGGCCTGGAGGGGCTGTTATCTTTGACCCGGTTCTGGCCGGAGCAGGAGGGAAACTGGTCAGGAGGACTGAGCTCTGAGTCCTGTCGAGGAAGCTCTAGGAAGTACCTGAGAATCCCGAAGTCCAGTGCACAGAAGCTGGTGCGCAGAAGGAACCCGACCAAAGGGAAGAGGCTGATGGGAAGGCTGCGGGTGAGGGGTGCGTGGAGCCTGAAGCTGCCGGCTCAACACAGAGGCTGTGGGCTTGTTTGTAAACCCTGTGGCTGGTGGTGGCTGGACAAGATGTTATCCATCTCGTTTTTCCTGCAAAAAAGCTGTGAGCAGCCTGAAAGCTGGGGGAGGGTGTGGTGGTCCCTGGGTACCTGGCGTGGGGGGAGTGGAGTGGGGTGGGAGATAGGTCCTTCTTCCTCCTTTTCTGCAATCCCAGCTCCAGTCTGCTTTGTCCCTGAAGGGAGCCATGGCCTAGGCCAAAATGTTTTGATTCAATATATACTTTGCAGAGAAAACCAAGAAATCCCAGAAAACATCACTTGAAGAAAATGTCCTTCTAGGGTTTTAATGAAGGTGGAGGGAAGGGAGGGTGGAGTTCAAAATCACATTTTCACCCAAAGGAATGAAATGGTGCATGGTGTCCTTTCAAGTGGTGCTGTGTTTCAGGAGTGGCTTGGGCTCTAGGGATGTAGGAGAGAGTAAAATTATCTCACTGTAATTTGAGGGAAAGTGTCCATTTTTTTTCTTATTCCCTGTAGAAGTGAAAGCAGAATGTGTGTTTGTGTGTGTGTGTGTGTGTGGTGCTGGCTGGACTATCAGATGACATGACATCTGATAAACAACTCATGTTATATATGTTTTTGAATCAGTTGCCTCCCAAAGAAATTGTTAGATTTTTCAGAATCAGCATTATCAAGCCTCCCAGCAAGGATTTTAGGAGAACAACAGGGAAAGACGTCAGGTCTTTCCTAATTCAGCCCTCCTAGTGCTCTCTTCTTTTTCCTACTGCTTTTTCTTCAAAGAACACATTTTTCCAAGGGAGGAAGATTCAGGACACCACGTCAGGACTCCCCGTTGTCCCCTAAACTGCACCTTGAACAATTCATTTCCTGAACTTTTTAAAGTATCTATTTTATTTATCAAAAGTTTTTATAGTATGTAGAGCAATTATCCTTCAATAAATAAATTAATTTAAAAGTAGCATTAGCATTATAGCTCCTTAGTAAGTATATGAAAATCTGAACAGTATCAAAAATAATGTTTGTAATGTACATGTTTGATTCTATTTATGATTACATAATTTTTATTCATACCAATATAATTGTATTTTAAATAAAATGTGTTTAAAGCTTTAAAAGTTTTTATTGTAGTATAATTGATTTATAATGTTGTTTTAGTTTCTGTTGTACAGCAAAGTGAATCAGTTATACATGTACATATATCCACTCTTTTTAAAGACTCTTTTCCTATATAGGTCACTACAGAGTTTTGAGAAGAGTTCCCTGAGATATACAGCATTTCCCAAACTTTTGAAGGCCTTATGGCCTTACTAGAAACTGAGTATTCCCAAGAACAGAACACGTGTCTGTTGAAAGTCCCCAGGTGCCCAGAGCTGGCGGGACTTGTTATTGGTTAAGATCTTGTCTGGCTGTTGAATGTGTGGGAGTGATCCCTAGCGGGAGTGGGGGTAGGAATCCAGGATGGTGGGAATGTGGCCAAGATATGCAGAGCTGCAAAGAAACTAATGGCTTAGTTCCACTGCCCTTAAACCGTGGGGATGAGCCTGGCTCTAGGAACCCTGGGATCATTATGGGAACGGGTGGGTGTGAGAGAACCTGGACAAAGGCAAATCTGAAAGTTGTGGGTCCCTCTGGATTTAGCGTGTTTCAGTAAACCCCTCGCTCACTCCTTAAGGTCTGAAGACGGATGAAGGTCCTCCCCTCCCACACTTCTCTTTTCATTTCCTGAGCAAGACGTCACTTCACCTCTCTGGACCTCATCTTCCCTGTCTGATGAAGGAACTGAGCTAGATAATCTCCAGGATCTTTTCAGCACTAACCTCTTGTGCAGGGCTGAATCAAAGTGGAAATGCAAGACCCCTGTTCAAAAATCAGGGGAAAATTGCCCTTAAAGTTCCTAAAATATAAAGCTCTTTTCTTTCTCCTGTGTTATCTCACTTTCGACTTAACCATTTAAAAAAAATCTAGATAGACAGTCTTAAAAATTTTTTTAAATTTATTTTCTGTTGTGCTGAGTCTTCATTGCTGCCCTGGGTTTTTGCTACTTGCAGTGAGTGGTGACTACGCTCTAGTTGTGGTGTGCGGGCTGCTTATTGCAGTGGCTTCTCTTGTGGAGCACAGGCTCGAGGGTGCGTGGGCTTCAGTAGTTGCAGCAGGTGGTCAGTAGTTGAGCTCACAGGCTCCAGAGCACAGGCTCAGTAGTTGTGGTGCCCAGGCCTAGCCGCTCTGCTGCGTGTGGGATCTTCCTGGACCAGGAATTGAACCCATATCCCTTGCATCGGCACACGCATCTTCACCACTGAGCCACTAGGGAAGTCCCAAGTTAGGATGTTTTTAATTTACTAGTTAATGTTTTTCTAAGGAAAGAAAAATTAAAATTTAGTGTTAGCATGAATGTTACCATTCATCCTTAAATCATGCCCTGAAATTACACAGTTCACATTTTGTAGCTTGCACATGCAGATGTATCTTGTCTTTAAATATAAAGAACAGCAGAAACACTGCTCACAATGAGCTTAGTTCTTTTCACTGTTGATCTGTACACATTCTGCCTACATTCTCAGCTTCCTGACGGGTAAGGAAGGACTGAAAGGAAAAGAATTATGAAAGTGCCTTATCTCTCTCCTTCCTTCCATGTCATAATTTTCAGCATAAGCGGTGGACTCATACAGGCAAGTAACATGAGTAAGAAAGCAAAAAGCTGCTACAGGAAAATAGCATCTGCTTCTATAAAAAGAAATAAAAAATGAACCACCATAGGGTCTTGTACAAAGATATTAGAAGAAGAAAGAAGGAAAGTAACAGGAAAAACAAATGTTAAATCAAGTACACGCTCCAGGAAAACACCGTAGTCCCACTGATAAAATTATGACATTAAAACAACATTGCACTAGCGTGGCCAAAATTCAGAACACAGACAGCACAGGATGCTGACCAGGATATGGAGCCGCAGAAACTGTCATTCACTGGTGGTGAGAATGCAAAATGGTACAGCCACTTTTTCTTTCTGAATTGAAGTATAGTTGATTTATAACGTTGTGCTAATTTCTGCTGTATGGCAGTGACTCAAGTCCAGTCACTTTGGAAGACAGCTGGACAGTTTCACACAATTCAGCAATTGTGCTCCTTAGCATTTGCCCAAATGCATTGAAAATCTACATTCACACAAAAACCTGCACACTGTTGTTTATAGAAGAGTTTTCACAATTGCCAAAACTATTGAGCAACCAGGACATCCTTTGATAGGTGAATGGACGAATAAACTGTGGTACATTCTGACAATGGAATGTTATTCAGTGCTACAGGACTTAAGCTATCAAAAGATTCGGAGCAACCTTAAATGCATATTATTACTAATGAAAGAAGCCAATCTGAAAAGGCTACGTAGCATTTGACTCCAACTCTGTGATGAATTGTGGTGCTGGAGGACTCTCGAGAATCCCTTGGACTGCAAGGACATCCAACCAGTCAATCCTAAAGGAAATCAACCCTGAATATTCACTGGAAGGGCTGATGCTGAAGATGAAGCTCCAATATTTTGGCCAACTGATGCGAAGAGCTGACTCATTGGAAAAGACCCTGATGCTGGGAAAGATTGAGGGCCGGAGGAGAAGGGGGTAATAGAGGAGGAGATGGTTGGGTAGCATCGCTGACTGAATGGACATGAATCTGAGCAAACTCTGGGAGATAGTGAAGGACAGGGAAGCCTGGTGTTCTGCAGTCCATGGGGTCACAAAGAGTTGGACACAGCTTAGGACTGAACAACAACAAGTATGACATTCTGGAAAAGGCAGAACTGTGATGACAGTAAAAAAAAAAGATCTGTGGTTGCCAGAGGCTTGTGCGGATGCAGGGACGGACAGATGGAGCACAGAGGATTTCAACAGTTGTGGAACTATTCTGTATGATGCTGTTATGGTGGCTACAAGCCATCATTCATTTGTCAAAACACATAGAATGTACAACACCATCAGGGAACCTTAATGTAAACCAAGGACTCTGAGTGATAATGGTATGTCAGTGTAGATTCATGAACTGTAACCAATGTGCCACACTGGGGGGGATATTGATAGTGGAGGAGGCTAAGCATGTGTTGAGGCAAGGGGTGTATGGGCACTCTGTTCTTTTCACTCAATTTTGCTATGGACCTAAAAATTCTCTAAGAAGTAAGTCTATCGGAAAAAATTATGGCAAAATGTTTTGAAATTAATTTCAAAAGTAATCAAATCAAGAGCCCAAGGTAGAGATACGAAGATCAGGTGAGATATGTTGCAATGACAAAAGCTGCTGAAATGTAAACAGGTATAATGTGAATAACCAAGTAAGATTCACGGGAAGTTAGAGAAGGAGGCTGGCTGTCCAGGTCGTCACAGACGAGGTCCCTGCCTCAGCCTTCTCGTGATAGGGAAGGTCTGGCAAAACTAGGGAAGGAAGAATAAAGATACTTGAATCGGGCTGATTTGCTTTTCGAGTCACAGTGAGAACAAGGCCAAGTCAGTCTACAGAAGATGGGAGACTT
Organism: Ovis canadensis; assembly: GCF_042477335.2. Classification (NCBI taxonomy): domain Eukaryota; kingdom Metazoa; phylum Chordata; class Mammalia; order Artiodactyla; family Bovidae; genus Ovis; species Ovis canadensis. The sequence continues at coordinate 86,035,581 of NC_091247.1, forward strand.
CATGGAGGAGACCTGAGGGGCTCCAGTCACCAGCCAGTCAGTCATTTGACTTCTTGCCTAATCAACCCAGAGCTGACCACCATGTATGACATAACTTAGCCAAGACTGCGAAACAATCCTCAATTGTTTCTTTTTCATTTTATTGAAATATAATTGCTTTACCATGTCGTGGTAGTTTCTGCTGTTCAGTGAAGTGAATCAGCTACACGTATCCTCTCCCTCTTGGACCGCCCTTCCACCCCACCCTTAGCCCGCCCCTCTGCGTCATCACACAGCACTGGGCTGAGCTCCCTGGGTTATACAGCAGCGTCCCACTAGCTATCTGTCTTACACATGGTAGTGTATATGTGTGAACCCTAATCTCCCAGTTCGTCCCACACTTCCCTTTCCCTGCTGTGTCCACTGGTCTGTTCTTTGTGTCTGTGTCTCTGTTGTTGCTCTGCAGATAGATTCTAAATTGTTGCTGCTCAGAATTTTAAGCTTAATGTGTTATTATAGACTATGTTTTGGGGTGGTTTATTCCATAGCCATAATAACTGATTCAACTCTGTCACCATGGACTTATCAAAACTCACATGGCTTAACTCTTGTCATCTGTAATTTGAGGATAAGATCAACTTGAAGTTGTCATCATATTAACAAATGAATGTTTAAAACATATAGAACATAATAGGGTTCTAGCAAAATGTTTTAATTGAAAGAATAAATGGTTCGTAGTCAATAAATATCCCCCATAGAACAACTACTGTAATGATGATACCTAAGAGGCCTTTCACCACACAGACTTTGGGGACTGGGGAAACCCGAGGTTCAGGGAAGCCATCAGTGAAGTAAGATGGAAACTGCTCGCCTTGCCAGGAACTTACTCACACGACTGGGATCAGCCAGGCTGTTATTGCACATGTAATGGAAGAGAAAGTGCTTCCACTGCTCATTCCACAGCCAAACCACAGATCCTGGCAACTCCTCGCCTCGGAGGCAACAAAGACACATTCACAGGGCTTGGCTCCTTTCTTCTGAATCCTACACCTCAAGCTAAAGCAGTCTGTCACGCAAGGCTGGCCTGCTGGGAGCAGCTGGGCAGTGCGTCCGGGCTGTGCCGGGCCACCCTTCCCTCAGTTGCCTTCTCTTGTATGCCCTCACATGTGAGTTCTGGGAATGCCCGGGGTGGCAGGACTGGTAGCTTCTTCTGTTTTGCTTCCAGGAATCTTGTGTGTGTGTGTGTGTGTGTGTGTGTGTGTTTGAAGCTCTTGAACCAGGAGAGAGGGTTCCCTTTTATCACTTAAGAGACACCTCATGGACAGACCATCGAGAATTTCTTAATATCCAGTTAACAGATATTTTGAGAGCCAGCATATTGTCAGGCTTTGTGCCAGGTCTTGGAGAGGCAGAGATAGAGAAGATTAGAGTTGCCTTTTCTTTTTATTATCCATCAGAGAAGAGGGCATGGCCTGGAGACAGGGCAGAGGGCAGGAAGTCTCAGGAGACTGGGCTTTGGCTCCTGGTTCAGCCAGGTGATCACGGAACAGTCGCTTGGGCTTTCTGAGCCTCAGGTTCCTCATCTATAACATTAGCGATGGGCCTCAATGACCTCACTGTTCCATCCACCTCTAATGTTAGGTGCTGGCGAGCCTGTGGGCACTGGCAAAATCATGGAAGAATCTTGTTTCCATGTGCTCAGAAAAGCCTGGCCACCTAGTTTTTCCTTTTATTATTATGATGTCATATTTGATACTGGCAACAGAATGTGGCTATCACAGAGGTAATGATGAAGCAGAGGGGCAGCAGGAAGATATGTGTGCCTTAGAGGTCATGGTCAATACCATTGCATCAGCTGGTATACCAGCTGGTATTCCTATACCACACCCTGTCTACCTTAAGAAGTAGCCACCGTTCTGAATTTTATTGCTATAAACACTTGGTTTTGAAAAATAAGTTAGCACATATGTATATAACATCAAGCAATATATTTACTTTTGCTTTATAAAAATGTTACTGTACTATACTATACCCAGTCTTTTCACTTGCTTTTTTCACTCAGTATTATGTTTCTAAGATTTATCCATGTGGCAAGAAGTTCATTATTTTTGCTATGATATGTAACATTTTATTGCAGGAGTATGAATATGTAGTTGTTCTCATTCTCCAGCTACTTTGGGACAAGAGTTGTCCAGTTATTTTTACAGTGTTACTGTGAACATTTCTCTATATAAATACTGTGCAAAACTCTATAAACTTCTAGAGTTTATACTGAGAAAGAAGTAGAATCACTTGAATCTTAGGCATGTGTGCAAGAGTTTCTTCAAAGTAGAGTAACTAGGCTATAAAATACTTGAACATTCAACTAATTTTTTTCCAAAGGAGTTGTACTCATTTAGACTTCTACCAGCAGAATATAAAACTTCCTGTTGACTCACACCCTCTCTAAGACTATGACAGTGTCTGACTTCTTAATTTTTGCCAATCCAGTGGGCGAAAAATGGTATCTCACTGCTGTCTTAATTAGTCTCAGAGGATGAGTGTTCTTTGATGGGTTTATAGATGACTCAAGTTTACTACTCTGTCAACTGACTGTTTCTGTCCTTTGCATATTTTTCTACTGGGCTGTTGGCTTTGTATTTATTCATCTAATCACTGGACTTTGAAGATGAAAAGAAATCCTCTTTATGTATGTTTTATTGGTTATATATATCGCATATATCTTCTCCTGGTTTGTGGCTTTCCAATCACTTTCATCATGGGATCTATTGTGAAACAGAAGCTCTTAATTTGAAAGTAGTCAAATTTACTATTTTTTTCCTTCATAATTTGTACTTTCATGTTTTGTTTTAAGAAGTCTTTACCACCCTGAGGTCCTAAACATATTCTCCAACATTCTCTTCAAAAATTTGACTTTTGCCTTTTATATTTTCAACTCTCCAGGATTTGATTTTTCTGTATAGTGTGATCTGATTATAGTTTTTTTTCTCCATATAGGTAACCAGTTGACCTCTACTATTTATTGAAGAATTTTGTTGTTTCCTTAGTGATCTACAGTGTCTTCTCCATCATATCTCAGGGACCTACCCCTTTCTCCTTCTCTTTCTGTTTCTACAGAGTTCTCTAGTCTGTTCCATCAGGCAGTTTATCTATATCTGTGCCAGTAAATACTGTGTTCATTACATCAGCTTTATAATAAGTCTTGATATTCCTCTTCAGGAGTGCCTTGTTTATTCTGAGATCTTGGCTTCTCCACATAAATTTCAGAATTATTGGTTAAGTTCCTCAGCAATTCTGTTTGACTTTTCGTTGGAGTTGTAGCCAATCTTTAGATCAGTTTGGAGAGAAGCACCTATGTGTGATTTTCCAAAAGATTATATTATGATCTTTGAGTAGCTGATGTAAAATTCTGTCTATCGCGTTTTTGTCAGACCCCTCCTCCCTCAGGAGATAACCACCAAGGTTACCCTCACTGAAGCCCTAGAATGATTGTGATGGTCACACAGTGGGATCAGTTTGTCCAGGACCTAAACATAAACCAGTGTGCCTGTGCACTCTTTTCTCTGCATCCAAACGTGATATCTCTTTCATATAGTGTTCGGCCCACACCCTACACATTTTGGGTACCTTTGTAGGTCTGACTCATCTTTCCCAGAGAGACCTACTTAGGGCCTCTGCTGTCTTTTTATGAAGCCAATTCATTTGACGACTCAGTTTTACAAGTTCAACTTTCGATAGCTTTGCCTCCACGTTTTATTCAATTCTAGACCAAGTTTTCCTAGTTGTACTTCAACAATCAATTAGTACAGGACACTGAATATCTATTCTGGGGCTTAGGCACTTTCAGAGGATGCAGAGTCCAGGGATATAGAGTCAGGTAGACCTGGGTTCGAATCTTGGCTTTTTCCTTTTTAGCTGGGCAGCATTGAGCCAAATACTTAAAATTTTCTAATCAGATGGTTCTTCATGAATAGTTCTTTGCTTAGTCACTCAGTCATGTCCGACTCTTTGTGACTCCGTGGACTGTAGCCCTCCAGGCTTCTCTGTGCATGGGGATTCTCCAGGCAAGAATACTGAAGTGGGTTGCCATGCCCTTCTCCAGGGGATCTTTCTAATCCAGGAATTGAACTCAGGTCTCCCACATTGCAGGCAGATTCTTTACCATCTGACTGACCAGAGAAGCTATGAATAACAAGCTATGATAACTCTGGGTTCAGATAATATATATAAAGATATCTTGTACATATAATATTTTAATCAAAAGAAGAACAAAAAATATTAATTTCAAAAACTAGAACAGAAGATGGTAACTTGCTTCTGAAATATTCTTTCCTTTGAGGAGTATTGAGGTAGTGGGAGGTAAGACCCTCAGAGAGGATGTGTACTAAAGGAAAAGCACAGTCCATAAAGGTTCATAAACCTGTATGCAGGTCAAGAAGCAACAGTTAGAACTGGACATGGAACAACAGACGGTTCCAAATTGGAAAAGGAGTACATCAAGGCTGCATACTGTCACCCTGCTTATTTAACTTATATGCAAAGTACATCATGTGAAATCCTGGGCTGAATGAAGCACAAGCTGGAATCAAGATTGCTGGGAGAAATATCAATAACCTCAGATATGCGGATGACACCACCCTTATGGCAGAAAGTGAAGAAATGAAGAGCCTCTTGATGAAAGTGAAAGACGAAAGTGAAAAGTTAGCTTAAAGCTCAACCTTCAGAAAACCAAGATCATGGCATCCAGTCTCATCACTTCATGGCAAACAGATGGGGAAACAATGGAAATGGAAAGAGACTTATTTTTGAGGGGCTCCAAAATCACTGCAGATGGTGACTGCAGCCATGAAATTAAAAGACACTTGCTCCTTGGAAGGAAAACTATGATCAACCTAGACAGCATATTAAAAAGCAGAGACATTACTTTGCCAACAAAGGTCCATCTAGTCGAAGATATGGTTTTTCCATTAGTCATGTATGGATGTGAGAGTTGGACTATAAAGAAACCTGAGCACTACAGAATTGATGCTTTTGAACTGTGGTGTTGGAGAAGACTCTTGCGAGTCCCTTGGACTGCAAGGAGATTCAACTAGTCAATCCTAAAGGAAATCAGTCCTGAATATTAATTGGAAGGACCGATATTGAAGCTGAAACTCCAATACTTGGGCCACCTGATCCGAAGAACTGACTCACTGGAAAAGACCCTGATGCTGGGAAAGATTGAAGGCAGGAGGAGAAGGGGCTGACAGAAGATGAGATGGTTGGATGGCATCACTGACTCGATGGACATGAATTTGAGTAAACTCCGGGAGTTAGTGATGGGACACAGAAGCCTGGCATGCTGCAGTCCACGAGGTCACCAAGAGTCGGACACGGCTGAGTGACTGAACTGAACTGAACTGAATAAAGTCCAAAAAATCATGTTGACACTCTGCTTTGATCCACAAAAGACTTAAGATAGCATGTAAAATAGTTAAATTAGAGCAAGGCAACAACTTAGAAGTGACGGAAAGCAAAGCAAAAATCAAGGGTGACCCTCACAGTGAAGGTAGGAAGAAGGAAGTGCAGAAAATGCACACCAAGGAGCCTTTTCCACACACTTGTGTTACGGGGTACTCATATTCAATGCTAAGCTTTCCAGTGGCCCCACCAATAGAAACAGTGACAACTTACAGACAACTACAGGGAATGCCAAATAAAGGAGAAGGATCAGCACGGAGGGGGCGGGGCTGGATAGGGAAGGTGACTTGACAATAATGAGGTTTAAGCCAGATTTTGATGGACGCTGGAGCTATGGGTTCCAGAGGGTGGCACTCAAGCAAAGTATAGAGGAGGAGAATAAAGAGGTTGTCCTGGGGTTTAGGGATCCTTTTGGCTTGTCTCAAGGTAGGACAGGCAGATGACTGAGGTCCTTAACACTGGATTTTAGATTTCACACAACAGAGCCCTCCCTAGCTTCCCCTGACAGAAAATAATATGATGGAAGGGGTATTTGGAGGAAATTACCCTGGCACCACACAGTTGCAATTTTCTCCTCTGCAGGTTATAATTCATCATAGGCATTTAGGAAGACGCTGTCACGCATGTCTCTCCTGATATAGTTCACATCTGGTTCTGCCATTGGCAGTCCAGAGTATTTAGAAAATCTGCACAGCATTGGTGTCTAATAACCTTTGCTTTAAACACAATGAAGCCAACCACAAATTTAGAAATGGCACACATCCCTCTGGACTAATTTAGTCCAGGTTCTCTATGCGACTGAGGAAATCCCTTGAGTAGTCTGGACACTGGCACGAGTGTTGAAAACCAGGGAGGTTGCAACTAATCTTAGAAATAAGGAAAAGGAGCGACTTTCGCTTTCAGTGTGTTTGCCTTGCATGTATAAAGTTTTGAGAGTTTGAAATAGCTCTAGACCAAACAGCCTGCTGCACAAAATTGTACAATCACCAGAAATTTTTTGTTTTTAAAGACAGTTATATTTTTGTAACATGTGGACATTATGACCCATTTGGGCTTAAATTCTGGCTGAGCAGTTTTTTTTTCCCTTGGTTGTACTTCGAGGAGCTCATGAACTCCTTCAGCCCTTAGAAGAAATGAAATCAATAACTTCTTAGTTGCTCAATGACACAGGTCCATAGAGGGTAGGCACAAGTTCCATAGGGGACAGGAAAACATCTGCAGGAACACATACTTTCTCAGCCCAAGAAGAGCTCTTGGAACTATAGGCGATCTCTTCTTGACCCCAATTAGTTGTAATCCGTGTGCAATCTGTCTTCTGGGACAGCTGTTATCAGACTATGTGGGGAAAGCATGTCCTTGCTAAACTTTTGATGGAGTAGGGCAAAGGGCAAGGCTTTATTGCTCTGACAGTCACGCATTCACTTCCTATCATCCAACTGGTTGTTTTCTTTGGAGGCCATTCTCAACTGACTCTTGGGAAGCAAGTTGAATTTGTTGGAGGGGAAGTGGTAAGAGTAACCACCAGCACATCTCCTGGATTTGTTCCTGACTCTCAGCGGGTGAGAGAATTTCATTTGCAAGTGTCAGAAACCCTTGGGAGAGAGAGTCTTGTGGAAAGGATCTAGATTTTTAATTCTTCCACACCTACATGGATTGATCAAATTGGGATGATTTCTGTAAGGAAGTGTAAATAAAATCTGGAAGAGATACACAAGATGTAGAGCTTTGCTAAATCAGTTTTTCTTAATGAAGTGCATTCACTCAATTAGCAAAGATTTGAGAGCCTTTTTTATGCTAGCGGTTGTGCATGGTGCTGGAGATACTAGGGGATAAATAAAAAAGATCAGTCATGGCCCATGAATCACTGACGTGGCATATGGCAGAGTAACACTTCTCAAACTGTGTATCAAATGATGACACCAATTCCATACAACTCTTTTGCTCTCACCCAAACAAAGTGGAGATGGCGATTTTTTTTTTCTTAAATAAATTTGGGAAATATGGTATACTCTGTTTTGGGGTCATGTATCATATCATAGAATAAAAAAGTTTTTGATAGGTTCTGCTATCAATAATCGTGGTATTCTTTGTTTGTTCAATATAGCATTTATCAAAAGCATCAGTAGGAAATCCACCTACCAATACTTAGTTTTCTGTGAAACACATTTGGAACACGTTGGTGGCAGAAACTCAGTGGACATGAACAAGTGTTAAAAACTCTCAGGGTCACAAAGCTGGCTGTGGTTAGCTATGGTCAAGAATTGCTGCTGTTGAGTGAAATCCACCATGGAAGCCCCATTCCTGCCCTCTGCAGCCACAAAATATACTCCTGGGCCGTCCCCAGGGCCCTCACTGTATACTTTCCCTGCCAAAAATGACCTTACCCCACTCACTCTCTCACTCCTGTCCAGTTCCTGTGCTTTCACAATCCTGGCTCTGAATTCACCTTTGCCTTGGTGTATTCTGTAAAGTAGCATCTTTAGAATAAAAGAAAAAGTACTTTTATTATTTTATTTTCTTATTACAACAAAGCACATATATCACAGAAACACTGTGAAATGATATGAAACAGTAAAAGGAAACAAAGCCCAAGCAGAAATAACTACTGTTAATGTTTTAGTGACCATCCTCTCAAAGTTTTTCTTCATCCCCAAAACATATGCACACATGTATCAAAAGTGGGAACTTTTGACTCTGTTCACTCAGTACTGTATTGTGAGGGCACCATCTTGTTTTCATTGTACTTCCCATGTCTCACACAGAGAGTGACACTCTGTAAGCACCCAATAATTATGGAATGAATGAATGGCCAACCCTGAGGTCTTTTCTAGCTCTAAACCCATTTGATCTTTATCATGTTTTTATTCCACGAATCTTCCATGTGTCTCCACTTTACACTAATTGTTTTTTTCTTAATTAGGAGACTTCATTTTTTTAGAGCAGTTTTATATTTACACACAAATTGAGCAGATCATACAGGCAATCTCCATATGTAGTCCCTCTCCACCAGCACAGGTTCCCTATTATTAACATCTTGCATTATTGTGGAACGTTTGGTACTCTGAGGTGTTTTTTTTTTTTAACCATTTTAATAGGTGTGTAGTAGTAGCTCAGTTTGTTTTAATTTGCAATTCCCTAGTGATATATGATGTCATCTTTTCACATACTTATTTGAAGTCTGTATTTTTTATTTAAGGAGAAGTGTGTTCAGATAGTTTACCTATTTTTTAATTGGGTTGTTTTTTTGTTATTGTTGAGTTTTAAGCATTCTTTGTGTCCAGTGATAATTTCACCAGATACACAAGTCTAGGTTGATGGCTTTTCTTTTAGTACTTTAAACATTTCACTCCATTCTCTTCTGGCTTGTGTGGATTCTGAAGAGAAGTCCAGTGGTAATTTTTATCTTTGATCTTCTACAAATCAGATTTCTTATTTTCTTAACTTTTTAAATCTTTATCTTTGGCTTTCTATAGTTTAGTATGTTTGGGTATAGATTTTTTTGAGTATTTATCCTACTTGGTGTTCTCTGAATTTCTCTGGATCTGCGGTTTGGTGTCTGTCATTAATTTTGAGAATTTCTCAGCCATTATTAGCTCAAATATATCTTCTTTTCCTTTCTCTCTTTCTTTCCCTTCTTCTTTGCCTCCTCTTCTAGTGTTTCCGCTTCACATTTGTTTTGCCTTTTGCAGTTGTTTCACAGTTCCTTGATATTCTGTTTCATTAAAAAAAAATCATTCTTTCTCTTTGCATTTCTGTTTGAGGATGGCCTATCTTCAAACTCGCTGATTCTTTTTAGAGCTTCCATTGCTCTGTTTATATTACCCATCTGTTCTTGCATGTTTTCTCATTTTCCTTGAGAGCCCTTAACATATTAGTCATAGCTATTTTAAACTCTCTGTCTGATAATTCTGAAAGCTATGCTATGCCTGAGTCTATTTCTTATGCTTTCTTTGTCTCTTCAGAATGTGTTTTTCCTTGCTTTCTAGCATATCATTTACCTTTTTGTTGAAATCCAGACATGATATATTGGGTAAAGTAACTGAGATAATTAGGCTCTTAGTGTGAGCTGTGCTATGTCTAATGTCTTTTGCAGCTGTAGTGCCAGAGGCTTCATTTTCTTCTAGTTTCCTTACTTGTTTTTTTCCTCATGTTGTCTTTATGTCTCCCTAAACTCTTCTCTGGAGAAGGAAATGGCAACCCCCTCCTGGTAGGCTACAGTCCATGGGGTTGCAAAGAGTAGGACACGACTGAGCGACTTCACTTCAAAGCCTTCTTAAGTAGAATCTGTGTCTTAGAGCTCTCGGTTGTATGCCACTGTAATTGTGGTGGAACTCTGCTGATGTAGTGGTGGCTATGGGTGGGGGGGAGGTGATTTATAATCTTATGATTAGAACTTAGTTTTTTAGTGAGCCTGAGTCCCTGGGCTGTGACCTTCAGAAAGGTCCCTCAGTCTTTTCCCTTACTTTATATAATACAAGAAGACTAGAGGGGATTCAGTCAGTTCAGTTGCTCAGTCGTGTCCGACTCTTTGCGACACCATGAATCGCAGCATGCCAGGCCTCCCTGTCCATCACCAACTCCTGGAGTTCACTCAGATTCACGTCCATCGAGTCAGTGATGCCATCCAGCCATCTCATCCTCTGTCGTCCCCTTCTCCTCCTGCCCCCAATCCCTCCCAACATCAAAGTCTTTTCCAATAAGTCGATTAGAGTTGACTAATTACCAAGGGAACATTTCATGCAAAGATGGGCTCGATAAAGGACAGAAATGGTATGGACCTAACAGAAGCAGAAGATATTAAGACAAGGTGGCAAGAATACACAGAAGAACTGTACAAAAAAGATCTTCATGACTCAGATAATCATGGTGATGTGATCACTCACATAGAGTCAGACCTCCTGGAATGTGACGTCAAGTGGGCCTTAGGAAGCATCACTACCAACAAAGCTAGTGGAAGTGATGGAATTACAGTTGAGCTAGTTCAAATCCTAAAAGATGATGCTGTGAAAGTGCTGCACTCAATATGCCAGCAAATCTGGAAAACTCAGCAGTGGCCGCAGGACTGGAAAAGGTAAGTTTTCATTCCAATCCCAAAGAAAAGCAATGTCAAAGAATGCTCAAACTACCGCACAATTGCACTCATCTCACATGCTAGTAAAGTAATGCTCAAAATTCTCCAAGCCAGGCTTCAGCAATACGTGAACCATGAACTTCCTGATGTTCAAGCTGGTTTTAGAAAAGGCAGAGGAACCAGAGATCAAATTGCCAACATCCCCTGGATCATCAAAAAAGCAAGAGAGTTCCAGAAAAACATCTATTTCTGCTTTAATGACTATGCCAAAGCCTTTGACTGTGTGGATCACAATAAACTGTGGACAATTCTGAAAGAGATGGGAATACCAGACCACCTGACCTGCCTCTTGAGAAATCTGTATGCAGGTCAGGAAGCAACAGTTAGAACTGGACATGGAACACACAGACCAGGAATGGGGAACCTTGGCTCAGTTTGAGAGACAAAGTATGCACCATGAAAATGACCTCATGACAACATGGTTCCAAATAGGAAAAGGAGTACATTAAGGCTGTATATTGTCACCCTGCTTATTTAACTTCTATGCAGAGTACATCATGAGAAACGCTGGGCTGGAAGAAGCACAAGTTGGAATCAAGATTGCCGGGAGAAATATCAATAACCTCAGATATGCAAATGACACCACCCTTATGGCAGAAAGGGAAGAGGAACTAAAAAGCCTCTTGATGAAAGTGAAAGAGGAGAGTGAAAAAGTTGGCTTAAAGCTCAACATTCAGAAAACTAAGATCATGGCATCCAGTCCCATCACTTCATGGGAAATAGATGGGGAAACAGTGGAAACAGTGTCAGACTTTATTTTTGGGGGCTCCAAAATCAGTGCAGATGGTGATTGCAGCCATGAAATTAAAAGACACTTACTCCTTGGAAGGAAAGTTATGACCAACTTAGATAGCATATTCAAAAGCAGAGATATTACTTTGCCAACAAAGGTCTGTCTAGTCAAGGCTATGGTTTTTCCAGTGGTCATGTATAGATGTGAGAGTTGGACTGTGAAGAGAGCTGAGCATTGAAGAATTGATGCTTTTTGAACTGTGGTGTTGGAGAAGGTGCTTGTGAGTCCTTTGGACTGCAAGAAGATCCAACCAGTCCATTCTAAAGGAGATCAGTCCTGAATATTCATTGGAAGGAGTGATGCTGAAGCTGAAACTCCAGTACTTTGGCCACCTGATGAGAAGAGTTGACTCGTTGGAAAAGACTCTGATGCTGGGAGGGATTGGAGGCAGGAGGAGAAGGGGACAACTTATTGAGCATGATCTGTTGCTAGGACCTTATACTTAATCTAGTTGGGACATAGGCATAGCCAGTCCAAGCCCCTATCCTTAGGGACCATCTGAGGTCATTTTTATGGTGCATACTTTGTCTCTCAAACTGAGCCAAGGTTCCCCATTCCTGGTCTGTGTGTTTATATTCTGACTTCCTCAGACAACTTTTTCTCAAACAAGTCCATCGATCCACATTCTGAAGAGTTCAAGAGTTCCCCAAGAACAGTTTAAAATTTTATGTTTGCATTTTAATTATAACATAAAATTTAGGATAGCTTAAGGATATTATAGAACAGAGGTTGGCAAATTATGGCCCATGGTCTAAATCCAGCCCACCACCTGTTTATTTGTATAACAAGTTTTATTGAAACACAGCTACGTTCATGTGTTTATGTAGTGTTTATGACTGTTTTCATGCTACAGTGGTGGAGCTGAAAATGGTGGAGAAAGTGTATGGCCCACGATGCCTAAAATACTTACCATCTGGCACATCCCCAAAAGAGTTCACTATCTTTGCTCGAGAAGATCTTTAGATGATTATGATCACATGATCTCAGCATCAGTGTTTGTGTTTATGATCATGAGGCCAAATGAAGATTACAAATTAGGTTTCTTGGGAATATAAAATTAAGAACATGGAGAGTGAATTGAGTAAGTACATGAGAAATTTGCGAACGAATCACGCGATGCGAAGAAGAGCTTGCCCTGAAGTAGACAGAACCAGATTCATGATGGGGCCCACACCATGTGGGGGTACCTTATCTGTATATGTGCTGACTTGCTGCAACTCAGTAACAACCGTAGTGACCATGGCAATGACCACATTCAAAACCCTTTTAAATTTCATTTCTAATTTCTGTCCCAGAAATAATAAAGGTAGATACCCATTTCATGCTGCTTCCAGTAAATATCACAATGCTAATCTGTCTTCAGTGGAAGATAATCATCTTTACTTAATTAGCAGGTAACACCTTACTAAAATTGGCATTGGAGAATTTGCCTGCTGGCAGAATTTTCCTTAAGGAAGAAATCTCAGTATCTGAAACCAGCAAACAAAGCTCTGCCTTAGTTGTACCATTCTGTATGATATACTTATGTGTATTCTGGGCAGAAATTCCAGACTTTCCCTCTCAAGAAAGAGTCCCTCTACCTATAGGCCCATGACCCTGGATGTTCTTTTTTTTTTTTTGACTTTTTATTTTATACTGAATAAAAAATAACCAGCTACTGTATAGCTGGTTAACAATGTTGTCATAGTTTCAGTGCACAGCAAAGTGACTCAGCCACACATATACACATATCCATTCTTCCCCAAACTCCCCTCCCAGACTGGATGTTCACTATTCTTTAACATTCTGCCTGTTCCTGTCTTGGGGCATGAGGGACACCTGGATGGGCTCTGCTCCACCCCTACCCCCACCCCAACCAAGAGCCTGCTCTTGAGGCAATCTCTCTTCTAGACCAGTCTCTGTTTTAGTCTCTTTCCTTCCTGTTTAGATTCTTTTAGGTGTCCTTTCTTGCCTGAGAACCTCTGTAAGAACTTACTATATTACACAGAATCTAATAACATTGATCTTGAGGGAAAAGGTATAAGTCTTGGTCAATTTCCTCCTCAGAAGTATTTTGAGCCCCATTAACATTTCCCATCTCCTTCCCGGCACAGTTCTGCACCAAGTCGTGGAGAATAGGGTTGGGAATAGCAGGCTTTGTTATGCCACAAAAATACATTGTTAAAATTTTCACCCAGACCAACAGGGACTCCCAGGAATCCACTGCATATGATGGATAAACCCTGAGTAGAAGTCTGGGTATTGAAGTCAGAGATGGTGCAACATTCTGCTCTCCCCTTTTATGGGTACAGGAACCTAGAGAAGTCAGTTGTGCACTTCCATCCTGTGGAATGAAGGGTATCTAATGTACAATTTAGCTAAATGCAATTTGAGGCCATATTTTAAAAAGAACATAAAGTGCTCTAAGGCAACGTTCATTTCTCGATTTTTGGTTACAACTCTACTGACATATAATTCACAGACTCAGAGTATACAATTCAGTGGCTTTAATGTATTCAGACTTGTGCAACTGGCACCATAACCAATTTTAGAACTTTTCATCAGCTCAAAAGGAAATTCCATACTCTCTAGCTGTCATCCTTCACTGTAGCCATTCCTCCTGACACTAAGCTCATCTACTTTTGTTTCTCTATGGGCGTGCATGCTCAGTTGCTTCAGGCATGTCCTGCTCTTTTGTGACCCTATGGACTGTAGCCCACCAGGCTCCTCTGTCCATGGGATTCACCAGGCAAGAATGCGGAGTGGGTTGACATTTCCTTCTCCATTTGTCTCTCTGTATATACTTATTCTGGACAATTCATATAAATGGAATCGTATAATATGTATATTGTTGTATGTGGCTATTCTCTTTTACTTAACATACTGCTTTCAAGGTTCATCTATGTTACAGTATGTATCAGTACTCCATTCTTCTGTGTGGCCACATAAACTTCCATTCTATGGATATAACACATTTTGCTTATCCATTCATCAACTGGTAGACATTTGGACTGCTTCCATCTTTTAGCTATTATAAATAATGCCACTGTAAACATTCAAATACAAGTTTTTGTATAGATACATGGGTTTAGATGTGGATTCTTGATTTTATTTCATTGTTCCATTTAGCTATCCTTCTGCCAATAACACATTGTATTGATTACTGTTGATCATGAATTTTAAAATCAAGATGTGTAAGTCCTCCAAATTTGTTTTTCACTTTTAAGGTTTTTTTGGCTATCCTGGTTTTCTTGAGTTTCCATGTGAATTCAGTATTCAGCTGGGATTCCGATAGAGATTGCACTGAATCTGTAGATCATTTGGGGAGTTTTGCTGTCTTAACCATATTAAATCTTCCAGCCCATCAACACAGATATTTTCTCATTGATTTAGATTTTATAAATTCTTTCAACAATGTTTTGTCATTTTCAGAATATAAGTTCCCCTGCTGAGTACTTAACATGCATGAGACACATCAGTGGTGTAATTTGTCAACCACATCACCTCCCCCCGCCACATGCTGCCTAGAGAACACAGACCATAACTTAATTTCAGTTTTCTTCTCTATTTCTGCTTTCCTGTGCTCTGGAAATCAGAGCAGCAGGATCCTTTTCAGTTCATTAACAATCATGTGAGACGAGCAGACGCTGGCTCACAGCAGCTGTGCTGCCAATGCGTGTGTTGCTTCTGGAGTCCTTCATTTTGCCAAAAAAATTTAAGAGAGTCCTTATTCACAGCTTCACAGCAATAGACTTTCCCTAGGAAGAGCCACCTCTACGAGAGTCTCCAGATAAGGAAGGGAGTTTGTCCCCTGAGCCCCAGGCTTGTACAATTCCATGCAATTTTGCATACACAGTCCTGGTCGCTGAGCAGGGCTGGGACAGCACAGAGAAGGTCCTAGGATGCTGTGGCATGCAGACCCACAGGTATGCAGTTGTCTCAGACCACAGAGCCTCTCAGCAAATGAGTGTGGGGTTTGCAGGGTCAGTTTCCTGCCAAACCTTCACCTTCCTCCAGCCAGTCTACCCCGTCTTTCTCCCCCAGGCACCCATCCCTGACCCCAGCCCCTTTCTAACTCTACCTGAACTGTCTTACTTGAGAAAGGGCCCCAGAGAGGATTTGCTCCATCTCCTTCTAAACATTCAAAATCAGTTAAACGAATGGAACAGGTTTTAGTAAGTAACTGAGTGTTTTTGTAATAAAGGGTAAGGGGGTAAATGTGTTCTTTGAGCCCAAAACATGGTTCCTGTTTCCAGCAGTAACTGAAGTGAACTCTGTGGATCACTGGGAATTAGATCTTAAAGAAGACAGGGAGAATCTTTGTGGGGATAGTGCAGGGAGCACTATCCTGGATGCCAATCCCAGCCTGGTACCTGTGGGACCTTAGGCAAGTTAAGGGGAGTTAATTAAGTTAATTAACCTCCCATGCCAACAGTTCCTCATCCTTAGAGCAAGGAATACCTGCCTCACCTAGTATTCTGTTGGGCATTATAAGAACTAACATATGGACAGTACTGGCCCAGGATGAACTCAATCAATATTGGCTTCTTTTCCTTTCGTGGAGATATTGAGGATGGCAAAGAGACCATAACTCAGATTCAGATGCAGGCAGAAATTGAACAAATATTTATGAAGTTCCCACTGAGTGCAGGAGCCCAGGGTCTGGTGGAGGATGCAGACAAGCACACGGCCAATTAGAGGCAGGGTAATAGTGACCATAATAAGGGTAAGACTGGGTGCTTGTGAGGTCCTGGCACCCACTCTTGGGGGTACAGCAAAGGGAATGTTCCTAGAGGCAACTTCCTATAAACATAGATCAGAGAATTAATAAGAATTACTTGGACAAAGCATATGGGGCAGTATATTGGACAGAGGAAATAGTAAATACCTGGAAGTAAAATTCCTTATGCATTAATGGACTGCTGGTAATAAAAATGACAACAGTAGCAACATTGTTGTAGACCTACTATGTCCTAAGCATGCTGTAAATACATTGTTTTATTGATTCTCACAGCTCTTTGAGCAATGTATTATTAGTTGTACAGATAAGGAAACTGAGACTTGGAGTGATGAAGGAATCTGTAAGATCACAGAGCTGGTGGGTGGTGGGAGATACTTTCATTATGACTTGGGTACCAGAGCCAGCACTGGCTCCTAACCTTGTACAGGGCTGCCTTTAGTAACAGACAGTGACTGAGTAGGACTTCTCAGGTGGTGCTAGTGGTAAAGAAAGTGGGTCCTGCCAATGCAGCAGACCCAAGAGATGTGGGTTTGATCCCTCAGACAGGAAGATCCCCTGGAGGAGGGCATGGCAACCCACTCCAGTATTCCTGACTGCAGAATCCCATAGACAGAGGAGCCTAGTAGGTTACAGTCCATGGGGTCGCAAAGAGTTGGACACGACTGAAGCGACTTAGCACACACACATATGGCTGAGAAAGAGCTTTCTGAGGATGCTGGGGGTGTGGGGCATTGCTTCAGGCAAGGCTGTTAAATCAACAGTTAGATGAACAGAAGAGATCCTCACAGTGACGCTCACTCTGCCCTTCCCCCGACTTGGCCATCTTGCAGATGCAGAGCTTTGAGGTCAGTGCGGATCACTCCGGGCTGACTAAACAGCAACTCTCTGGGATGCTTCCTGTCAGAAGAGTGCCGGGAAAGACTGCCTCACAAAGTGAGCACTGCCCAGCTTCCAGGGGCTCCAGACACATAGCTGACATTGTGAAGAGCACCTCTAGGGCTCTGCAGAGCAGCAGCCTTGTCAAATTCAGATGCTCTGGCATGCTAGGGTTTATTGAGAAAGTGAATTATTGGCAGGGTTTTGGAGCTCATCTGTTTTTCAGAGTTTTGTAGAAATAATCTGTCTCACAGTAGAGTTTGGCTCAATTCAGGGTATAGTAATGGAGTTAGGTGAATTTGGCAGAGGAGGAGGTCCTGGGGGAGACAGAGAATTCCCATAACTTAAGTAAGAATATGTCAGGTCTTGAAATGAGAAGCAGACTTAGACATAGAAAACAATGAATGCTTAGAGTTTCGTCTATTTTGACGTTTCACTATTAAGTTTCCTGCCAGTATCTTACAAATAAAGACCTGTTGAGAGCATGTGAAAAGTTACTCAGCAGCACTAGCCATCAGGAAAATGCAAATCACAACCACAGTGAGGTAGTACTTTGTATCCACTAGGACTGCTGTGATCAGAAAGACAAACAATAGCAAGTGTCGGCAAAGGTGTGCAGAGGTTGGCATCCTCACACACTGCTGGTGGGAATGTGAAATGCTGTCGCTGTTTTGGAAGGCTGGCAGCTCCTCAAAAGGTTAAATATATAGAGTTACCATAGGTTAAACATAGAACTAATCCCAGGTTATATCCAGGAGAAATGGAAATATATGTCCATTTAAAAAATTGTATGTTTTTAATGTTTTTTTTTAACTAAACTGCCAGCCTTCCAAAACAGCGACACCATTTCACATTCCCACCAGTAGTGTGTGAGGATGCCAACCTCTGCACACCTTTGCCGACACTTGCTATTGTTTGTCATTCTGATCACAGCAGTCCTAGTGGATACAAAGTACTACCTCACTGTGGTGTTGGAGAAGACTCTTGAGAGTCCCTTGGACTGCAAGGAGATCCCACCAGTCCATCCTAAAGGAGACCAGTCCTGGGTGTTCATCGGAAGGACTGATGCTGAGGCTGAAACTCCAATACTTTGGCCACCTGATGCGAAGAGTTGACTCATTGGAAAAGACCCTGATGCTGGGTGGGATTGGGGGCAGGAGGAGAAGGGGACGACAGAGGATGAGATGGCTGAATGGCATCACTGACTCGATGGATGTGAGTTTGGGTAAACTCTGGGAATTGGTGATGGACAGGGAGGCCTGGTGTGCTGCTATTCATGGGGCTGCAAAGAGTCAGACACGACTGAGCCACTGAACTGAACTGACTGAATGTTCAGTTATGTTCATAGCAGCATTATTCAAAACAGCTGAAACATGAAAACAGTCCAAGTGTCCTTCAACTGATAAATGGATAAACAAAACAGATACATCTATCTATGCAGTAGAATATTATTCTGAAGTGTGATGAGCCTTGAAAACATGCTGAGTGGAAAACTAGTCGCAAAGAATTGTATATTATATGATTCCGTTTTTATGAAATGTCCAGAATAGGTAAATCTATACAGGCAGAAAGTAGATTTGTGGTTGCCTAAGGCTGCATGTGGGGTGGGGAGAGATGGGGATTGACTGCTAATGAGAACAGGGTTTCTTTTCGGGGTGATGAAAATGTTCTAATATTGACTCTATGAACATATTAAAGTCATTGGGTTGTATTCTTTCAATGGGTGACATCTATGGTATGTAAATTACATCTCAATAAAGTTATTTTTAAGAAACAACCATTAGGGGGAATTCTCGTTTGGTCTGGTAGTTAGAATGCTACGCTTTCATTGCAGGTGGCACATGTCTGATCCCTGTGGTGAAAAAAAAAGAAACAACCATTATGGGCAGTGGTGGGGTGCCATGGGCTTATGGGCAGATTTTCCTCTCTGTTCCAAATTGATTCCAGGCCCATTGGGCCCATGGAATAAGGGGTTCATATTTACCTGATGAGAAAGCCAGACTCAGTGAGACCATGGGGCTTCCCTGGGCTCACTGTGGTTTACAGGTCTATTTGGCAGTGAGTTCTCCTCGAAACCAGTCCAGGCACATTTGACAGAACTGTGGTTTTCAAGCTCTGCTCTACTGAGTCTCTTTGGGGACACTCATGGGTCTGGGTGGTGGGTCGGGATACGCATGAGAAGTAGGGTTGCTGATCAGGCGAGCTCTAGTCTCCTACTTCAGTTCAGTCGCTCAGTTGTGTCTGACTCTTTGTGACCCCAAGGACTGCAGCATGCCAGGCCTCCCTGTCCATCACCAACTCCCGGAGTTTACTCAAAATCATGTCCATTGAGTCAGTGATGCCACCCAACCATCTCATCCTCTATCAGCCCCTTCTCCTGCCTTCAATCTTTCCCAGCATTAGGGTCTTTTCCAATGAGTTGGTTCTTTGCATCAGGTGACCAAAGTATTGGGAGCTTTAGCATCAGTCCTTCCAATGAATATTCAGGACTGATTTCCTTTAGGATTGACTGGTTGGATCTCCTTGCAGTCCAAGGGACTCTCAAGAGTCTTTTCCAACACCACAGTTCAAAAGCATCAATTCTTTGGCACTCAGCTTTCTTTATAGTCCAATTCTCACATCCATATATGACTACTGGAAAAACCATTGTTTTGACAAGATGGACTTTTGTTGGTAAAGTAATGCCTCTGCTTTTTAATATGCTGTCTAGGTTGGTCATAGCTTTCCTTCCAAGGAGCAAGTATCTTTTAATTACATGGCTGCAATCACCATCTGTGGTGATTTTGGAGCCCCCCCAAATAAAGTCTCTCACCATTTTCATTATTTCTCCATCTATTTGTCATGAAGTGATGGGACCAGAGGCCATGATTTTAGTTTTCTCAAGGTTGAGTTTTAAACCAACTTTTTCATTCTTCACTTTCACTTTCATTAAGAGGCTCTGTAGTTCCTCTTCACTTTCTGCCATAAGGGTGGTGTCATCTGCATATCTGAGGTTATTGATATTTCTCCTGGCAGTCTTGATTCCAGCTTGTGCTTCATCCAGCCTGACATTTCGCATGATGTACTCTGCATATAAGTTAAATAAGCAGGGTGACAATATACAGCCTTGATGTACTCCTTTTCCTATTTGGAAACTGTCTGTTGTTCCACGTCCAGTTCTAACTGTTGCTTCCTTACCTGCATAAAGATTTCTCAAGAGGCAGGTCAGATGGTCTGGTATTCCCATCTCTTTCAGAATTTTCCACAGTTTATTGTGGTCCACACAGTCAAAGGCTTTGGCATAGTCAAGAAAGCAGAAATAGATGTTTTTCTGGAACTCTCTTGCTTTTTTGATGATCCAGGGGATGTTGGCAATTTGATCTCTGGTTCCTCTGCCTTTTCTAAAACCAGCTTGAACATCTGGAAGTTCAGAGTTCACGTATTGTTGAAGCCTGGCTTAGAGAATTTTGAGCATTACTTTGCTAGCATGTGAGATGAGTGCAACTGTGCAATAGTTTGAATATTCTTTGGCATTGCCTTTCTTTGGGATTGGAATGAAAACTGATCTTTTCCAGTCCTGTGGCCTCTGTTGAGTTTTCCAGATTTCTGGCATATTGAGTGCAGCACTTTCACAGCATCATCTTTTAGGATTTGAACTAGCTCAACTGGAATTCCATCACTTCCACTAGCTTTGTTCATAGTGCTGCTTACTAAGGCCCACTTGACTTCACATTCCGGGAGGTCTGGCTCTAGGTGGATGATCACACCATCATGGTTTTCTGGGTCATTAAGATCTTTCTTGTACAGTTCTTCTGTGCATTCTTGCCACCTTTTCTTAATATCTTCTGCTTCTGTTAGGTCCATACCATTTCTGTCCTTTATTGAGCTCATCTTTGTATGAAATGTTCCCTTGATATCTCTAATTTTCTTGAAGAGATCTGTAGTCTTTCCCATTCTATTGTTTTCCTCTATTTCTTTGCATTGATCACTGAGGAAGGCGTTCTTATCTCTCCTTGCTATTCTTTGGAACTTTGCATTCAAATGCGTATATCTTTCCTTTTCTCCTTTGCCTTTAGCCTCTCTTCTTTTCTTAGCTATTTGTAAGGCCTCCTCAGACCTTTTTGCTTTTTTCAACCATTTTGCCATTTTCCATTTCTTTTTCTTGGGGATGGTCTTGATCACTGCCTCCTGTACAATGTCATGAACCTCCGTCCATAGTTCTTCAGGCACTCTGTCTATCAAATCTCCTACTTAGTTTGAATTAAACCACTTAAATTGACATATTGGGCTCACAATAATGCCTTCTTTGAAAAAAAAATTTTTTTTCTCTGCTAAAATCCATTGCCCTTAACCCCAGGTTTCTCTGATTGCAAAGACAATGAACCAAGCACTTCCCTCAATCTCAGCACCCAACGTGCTGATGTACCTGTGGAAAGATGCTCAGAATTCAAAGAAAAAGCGGTAACTCAGGCTGCTAAGCTCTTGCTGCTTTGGCGTTGGCCCTCTGCTGAGGAATGCACCCACAAGGTATCTGTTTATAATATGAATTGCCGATGAACGAGGGAGAAATATTGCCCTTGGCCAAGAATATAGCCTGTTGCTAGAAAACAATACAGCTAAACCGTTTATGAAATTATCAGAAAACACTGTCACTTAATAATAATATTGCACAAGATGTCCTTGTCGCCAGAAATCCTCCGATCCTCATCCAAGATTGTCTTTAGAGGCAAAAACTGCTTCCCAACAAAATCTAGGTTTGTTCTCAATTTGTCTTAACAAGGAATGACATAAGTTTACCGGACAAAAGAGTCCCATTTTTTGTTGCCTGTGTTTAATCTGCACGGACAGAAAGCTGTAAATATCGTAAGTGGTTGTTGCCGGCTGGCCTTGGAGGAGCCGTTCGTTAAAGACCATGGTTCGCTGGTTTCTTGTGTGGCTTCCAAGGACCCAGGGGTTCCTTGCTCATCACCACCATGAGGTCTGGCAAACAAAAGCCAGAGGCCCAGGAGCCTGTGTGGAAGGATAATGTGACCTTTGACCTCCACTAGCAAGGCCCGGAGGGAAAGAGGCAAAGTCAGGCTCCAGTAACGTTTAATGACAGATCTTGTTAAGGTTAAAAAAACAGCTCTGGCGTCCAGCTGGGACTTCATCTGGGAGGCGCTCAGAGGGCCTTTAGCAACAGCCGCGAGGCCCCTTGCGCAGCTGCCCCGGGGCCGCCAAGCCGTCTTTCTGAGCCCGCCACTGCCCAGGACCCCCACCCTTGAGGAGGACCCCCGCCGCTGTCGAGGACCTTCGACCGGAGTCAGTCTGAGTCAGGAGGGAGAGTCATTCATTTTTTCCCTATTGCCACCAGCAGGCCTCACCCCTCTGAGGCTATGATGAGCTTCTGACAGCAGCTCGGCATGGATTCTGGTTTTTCTCTTAGAAAAAAATAATCGTCAAGAAAAGAATTGAGATTAGTGCCCAGATGAAAGAGATCCCACGTAGTGTCTAGCCCCTTCTACACGTGCCGGTATGGTGAGGAGACAGCTGTTTATAACTCAGAACTCTAACCGGAACCAAACCATGCTCACACAGGGATCTCCGAATTCCAGTCTCTAGGACTAGAAGGAAATTTCTCTTGCGGCTAAGCTGCCCAGTCTATGTATTTTTGTTCTAGCAGCCAGAGGTGACTAAGGCAACATCTTTCCCAAATGAAAGGCTTTCAGCCAGGTGTGATTGGTGTTTAACTTGCAGGTTGAATGGAGTGAGATGAAGGTCTAGGATATAGCTTTGTTCTGAAATAGTTAAACTTCAGATGGAAAGAGTCAGGCCACAAGCAGAAGACCTCCATCATCTTCAATTCTGAATAATTCCTTTATTTATTAAAAAAATTTTTTTTTTCTTCTTTTAAAAAATTTAGTTTCATTTTTAAAATTTTAAATTGGAATATAATTGTTTTACATTGTGTAAAACAATGTTTTACATAGTTTCTGCTGTACAACCTGAATCAATTCTAAGTATACATAGATCCTCTCCCTCCTCAGCCTCCCTTCCCCTCCCCTATCCCATCCCTCTGGGTCATCAAAGAGTATGGAGCTGAACTCCCTGTATTATATAGCAGATTCCCACTGGCTATCTATTACATATGGTAATGTAAATAATAATTCCTATCTGGCAACATATGTATTTGTGGCACATCTGAATGGGTATTTAATGCCTGTCCCTTAAAATTTTTTTTTTAAACTGTGAAGTGAAGTGAAGTCGCTCAGTTGTGTCCGACTCTGCAACCCCGTGAGCTGTAGCCCACCAGGCTCCTCCGTCCATGGGATTCTCCAGGCAAGAATACTGGAATGGGTTGCCATTTCCTTCTTCAGGGAATCTTCCTGACCCAGGGATTGAACCCAGGTCTCCTGAATTACAGGCAGACGCTTTAACCTCTGAGCCACTCTTTTTTAAATTGTAGTTGATTTGGAATGTTGTGTTAGTTTCAGGTATATAACAAAGTGAATCAGTTATACGTAAATCCACTCTTTTTTTTTTTTTTAATTCTTTTCCCATGTAGGCCACTGTAGAGTATTCAGTAGAGTTCCCTGTGCCATACAATATGTTCTTATTAGTTATCTATATCTATATATCTATCTATAGTAGTGTGATTATGAATGACCCCTTTTTTTCATGCTTAAAGAAAGAAAGAAAAAAGTGAAGTGGCATGCCCTAGACATCTCCAGATTTGACACTGTGGTTCTTCCTAGTGCTTGCAGCCATTTGGCATTTTATTGCCAATATCTGAGCAGTCCAGGACTGGGCATCTGCTGCCCTGTGAAGCAGCTCCACAGCTCCTGATTCATCTGTGCGTGCAGCGATTCTGGGGAAATAAAGATGGCTCTGTGGAAATGAACATAAAGGGAAGGATAGAACTCCATCAAAAGCTGAAAATGTGGTGAGGTGAACTGAGGACTGTTGCAGGGGACCTGTGATTCCAGAGGAAGTGTGATGTGGGAGCAAGCCTGTTGGAGTAAGCCTTTTGGAGCACGTCGATTTTCTGAAATTGGGGGGTTCCTGAAGGTTTGGGTGGGCTTCCTAGGTGGCACTAGTGGTAAAGAAGCCACCTGCCAATGCAGGAGATGTAAGAGACGTGGGTTTGATCTCTGGGTCAGGAAGATCCCCAGGAGGAGGGCATGGCAACTCACTCCAGTATTCTTGCCTGGAGAATTCCATGGACAGGCCAGACTATAGCCTGGCCAGCTACAGTCCTTGGGGTGGCACAACTGAAGCAACTTAGCACAAAGCACAAAGGTTTGGACACATTATTCTCAATATCAAAGGGTTTGTTACAAAAAAAGAGTGTGACACAGGAGACATTATTTTACTTGAAGACAATTATTGATTCATATTGGAGAAGGCAATGGCAACCCACTCCAGTACTCTTGCCTGGAAAATCCCATGGGCGGAGGGGCCTGGTAGGCTGCGGTCCATGGTGTCGTGAAAAGTCGGACATGACTGAGCGACTTCCCTTTCACTTTTCACTTTCATGCATGGGAGAAGGAAATGGCAACCCACTCCAGTGTTCTTGCCTGGAGAATCCCAGGGACAGAGGAGCCTGGTGGGCTGCCGTCTATGAGGTCACACAGAGTCGGGCACGACTGAAGCGACTTAGCAGTAGCAGCAGCAGCATTGATTCATATGCACTTGTAAGAAATAATAATACTGGAACTTTGCTGGTGGTTCAGTGGTTAACAATCTCCCTTCTAATGCAGGGGACACAGGTTTGATCCCCAGGTGGGGAACTAAGATCCCATAGGCTGCAGGGGCAACTAAGCCCCCACACTGCAACCACTGAGTCTGTGTGCCACAACCAAAGAGGAGCCCATGCTCCACAACAAAGGTACTGAGTACCGAAGCTAAGACCCAACACAGCCAAATAAATAAATATTAAAAAGGAAAGAAAAGAAACTCGAGATGGAACTGTTGAGTTAGCCTTTTGCGCAGATAGTTGTCTAGGATTCCTTTTCCTGGATGGGTTTTGTTCAAGAGGCTTCTTGATTTTAGTTATGGCTGCTTTCAGACTTCTCAGACAATTGAGAAAACCAGTGGTTCTTTTCAGAGCCGTGTGCCTGGAGGTCTCTGCCTAATGGAGACTCCGGCCAACCTGTGGCCTCCACCCTCCTGGCTGGAGTGTGAGTGAATAAATACTTGGAAACTGAAGAAGTTGACAGTGGTGTCACGCTAGAAAGCTGGAGGACCCACTGGTAGCGTTTTGGACACTGTTTGCTGAACTTTGATCCACTCTTTTTAAAATCTATTTTCTCACCATACATGCAGTCTGGTTTTTGCCTCTCTTCCGATTACTCTCTTAACTACTGAATCCAGCAGTCTTTCCTCACACTTTTCTCACCCTCCTGGAGCTGTTTAGATCACCAGCTGTTAGCCACTGTTCAGATAAACTAACATAATAACATGATGTCCATTTGTCACCCCAATTTACAAGACAAGGAAACGGAGGATGTGAACCCAGAAACTCTGACTCCAAAGCCCATGCTTTTGTCCACGGCGCTGCGTTTGGAGTTGCTGATCATCTGCTCTTCTTTCTGTGAAGCAGTCTTCCGGGTTGGCTTACGTGCATGCATTTTTTGAACATCTTCTCCTCTATTTTTCTTCTTCTAATACCTATGGGTAAATGTCTCCCAAGATTCTTTCTTTAGCTTTCTCTCTTCTTTCTCTTTATCACTATCTTTGATTGTTGTAGTGAATGACAAATATATTTATCTCCAGTAACATCCTGTCATCTCCTAACATAGACTCACATTTCTTGCTTGTTAACATCTGTATTTCTATAAAAATCATCATTTCTAATTCTGACTGCATCATCTAACCCCCAAACTTGCTTTTTTAAGAAAAACAATTTTTTATTAATGAATAACATACATTTATAATGTATAACACCTGATGTGAAGAATTGACTCCTTGGAAAAGACCCTGATGCTGGGAAAGATTGAAGGCAGGAGGAGAAGGGGATGACAGAGGATGAGATGGTTGGATGGCATCACCGACTCGATGGACATGAGTTTGAGCAAGCTCCAGGAGTTGGTGATGGACAGGGAGGCCTGGCGTGCTGCAGTCCATGGGTTGCAAGCAGTCAGACACAACTGAGTGACTGAACTGAACTGAACAGAAATGTATTCATGTTCAAGAGATTTTCACAAAAGGAACACACCCTTATAACCAGAACCAAAATCAAGAAAGAGAATATTATGAGCTTTATCCCCTTTATCCCACCCCTGCTCCCTTCTAGTCATTACTGCCAAGTAACCACCCCAAAATAACCAATATTCTGATTTTAATGCAATAGTTTAGTTTTTCTGTTTTTCTGAACTTAAATGGAATCATATTTATGTTTTGTGACTGCCTTTTTTCATTCAGCATCATGTTTATAGTATCATTCCAAGTTGTTACATGTAGATTTAGTTTATTCATTCTCATTAATAAATAATAGTCCATTATGCAAATATACCATATTTCTTAAAATTCTTTCTGCTTTTCATAGACATCTGGGTAGTTTCCAGTTTTAGGCTGTTATGAATAATGCTGCTTTAAACATTCTCATCAGTTTTTCTTGGGGGACATATGCTTTTCTCTCGTGTTCATGCTTAAGAATGGAATTGCTAGGTCTCTAGATGCAAGTTCGTTTTTAGGAGATATTGCTGAACGATTTTCCAAAGTGGCTCTTCCAATATCAACTAACTTTTCTACCAGAAATGTATGAAAAATCCATTTGGTTCATACTTTTGCCAACATTTAGTATTGGCTATTTAAAAAAATTTTTTTTAACTTATTTCTGGTATATATGCAATCATATCTCATTATGATTTATAATTTACATCTCCTCAGTGACTATGAAGTTAGGCAACTTTTCATGTATACTGTGCATTTGCAAAGCATCCTGTTAAGTACCTGTTGGTATCTTTCCATCCATTTTTCTATTGAGTTATTTTCTTCATATTGATTTATACCAGTACTTTGTATATTCCAGAGGTGATTCTTTTGTTAGGTATTTCAACTACTCTGTGGTTTGCTTTCCATTCTCTTAATGATGTTTTTTGGATGAAAAAGAGCTGTTAATTTTAATGTAATCCAAATATCCATTTTCTACCCTTTCTTGTTAGCGCTCCTTTAATCCTGTTCAAATAAATATCCTTTTATTCTTAACTTCTGTACTTCTAATAATGGTCTTCCCATCTTTCCAGTCAAGCAAGTTTGCCATTTTGGAGTCCCTTTGATTTGTTTCTCTGCTTTGGTCCAATTTAATTAGTCACTATATCAATTTGATGCTACTTTAGAATCAGTTCTTACATACCTATCATTCTTTCAGCCACCATCCCTGTTCAGGCTCCACTTAGCTCGTCACAAACACCTCTAAGTCGCTCTTCCCGCCTCTCATCTCTCCTTTAGCCATATCCCTGCTGTAGCCATCCTGCTAAAACACAACATGTTATCACTTCTTGACTCCGAACACCCCAAAGTGTTGGGGTGAATTCAGAATGAAACCCACTCCTTGCCCGCTCTCCCAGACTGTCCAGGATCCGGCCCTCCTTGCTCACACACACTTTCATGCAACCTGCGCTCCACTAATGCTGCATCGCTTGCTGCTGTTCTCAGTGTTCCTGCTTGCTTTCTCCATGCTACGGTATCCGAAGTTTCCCCATCCCCAGCAGCTTTTCCTAGGGAGATGCCGCCTTCCCCCCGGGCCCAGTTTAAGCGCTGTATCTCTCTGTGAGATTTTCCCATGGCCCTCTCTCATAATACCATGTTTGTCTCTACTTAATGCTATCTTGTGCTTTAGTCATGTCTCTATGTTTTGTTTCCAAGTCCAGGTTGTAAGATTCTGGAGGACAGGATTGTAAGATTCTGTCTCATTCATCTTTCTGTCTCTCTATAGGACATTCCACTGGGTCTTTCTCATAACTAAGTCTCAGCATATATTGATTCATTTATTTATTGACTTCCCTGATTTCTCGTTGGTAAAGAATCCACCTGCAATGTAGGAGACCCCGGTTTGATTCCTGGGTCGGGAAGATCCACTGGAGAAGGGATAGGCTGCCCACTCCAGTATTCTTGGGCTTCCTTTGTGGCTCAGCTGGTAAAGAATCTGCCTGCATTGTGGGGGACCTGGGTTCAATCCCTAGGTTGGGAAGATCCCCTGGAGAAGGGAAAAGCTACCCACTCCCGTATTCTGGCCTAGAGAATTTCATGGACTATAGTCCATGGGGTCACAAAGAGTCAGACATGACTGAGCAACTTTCACTTTCACGTTTCAATAAGAAATTAGTAAGAAAGCAATAACTTACAATAACAATTTCTTACAATAACTACAATTTATTGAGTATAATGGTAAGTGCTAAACATATATTATATCAAATATAATGGGGTTTTGAGGATTAAATGGGACATTGAAAGTAAAGACCTTGAACATAGTAAAGACTCAATAAGTGGTAGCAATATTATTATTTTTATTCCTATTTAACAGGTGGGGAGACTAAAGCAGGTAGATAGTAAGTCACTTACTTGATGTTGCATAGCCAGGTGGAATTGATTCTTGAGCTCAAATGTCTATTTTTACTTCATTTCTTTCATTTAGCATAGTGATTTTGAGATTCAGTCATGTCATTTTATATACTGATAATTCGTGTCTTTAATTGATGAGTAGTACATACAGTATCCACTGCATGGATAGATGATAATTTATTAATCCTTTCATCAATTGATAGATATTTGAATTGTTTCCAACTTTTGGCTTTTACAAATAAAGTTGCCAAGAACATTCATGCACAATCTTTGTGTGAATATATAATTTTGTTTCTTTTGGTTAAATACCTCGGGGTGAAATGACTTTGTTGCATGACAGGTATATATTAAATTTAAGAACTTGCCAAATTGTTTGGCAGTGTTTGTACCATATTATATTCCTATCGTCAGGGTATGAGTTTTAATTCCTCCACATATTCACAAATATTTGTGATACATTAGTCTTTTTAATCTTAAACTAATGGGTGTGTAGTGGTATCTCATTGTGGTTTAATTTGCATTGTTATACGTATGTCACAACTGATGACTAATGATGTTGAATATGTTTTCATGTATTTGTTGGCTATTTATATATAGCCTTTAGTGAGGAGTCTGTTCATATCATTTCAAGTTTCTAAGAGGCCTTTATATTTTGGATGCAAGTCTTGATCAGATAAATGTGTTGTGTGAATATTTTGTACCAGTATTTTATTTACCCTTTTGTTTCCTTATTGGGACATTTCAAAGAGTAAAAGTTTTGAATTTTGATAAAGTTTAATTATTAATATCTTTTCTTTTATCGTTAGTGTTTTTGGTGTCATATCTTAGAAATCCTTGCCTGCCCTAAGGTCTCAATTTTTTTTCTTCCCTTTCCTACAAGTTTCAGATTTTCAGGTTTCACATTAAGCTGTGGGATACTGTATGACAGGGAGTAAGGATTGATGTTTTTTTTTTTAACATGGATAATTAGTGCATGTATTGGAAAGACTTTCCATTCTCCATTGAATTGCCTTGGCATCTTTGTCAAAAATTGGAAACAATCCAAATATTAAATGGATCAGTCTATTTCTTGACTCTATTTTGTTCCATTGATCTAAATGTCCATCCCTAAATGGTATCCTCAGATATGCAGATGGCACCACCCTTATGGCAGAAAGTGAAGAGGAACTAAAAAGCCTCTTGATGAAAGTGAAAGAGGAGAGTGAAAAAGTTGGCTTAAAGCTCGACATTCAGAAAACGAAGATCATGACACCTGGTCCCATCACTTCATGAGAAATAGATGGGGAAACAGTGGAAACAGTGTCAGACTTTATTTTTTTGGGCTCCAAAATCAGTGCAGATGGTGACTGCAGCCATGAAATTAAAAGACGCTTACTCCTTGGAAGAAAAGTTATGACCAACCTAGATAGCATATTCAAAAGCAGAGACATTACTTTGCCGACTAAGGTCCATCTAGTCAAGGCTATGGTTTTTCCTGTGGTCATGTATGTATGTGAGAGTTGGACTGTGAAGAAGGCTGAGCACTGAAGAACTGATGCTTTTGAACTGTGGTTTTGGAGAAGACTCTTGAGAGTCCCTTGGACCGCAAGGAGATCCAACCAGTCCATTCTGAAGGAGATCAGCCCTGGGATTTCTTTCGAAGGAATGATGCTAAAGCTGAAACTCCAGTACTTTGGCCACCTCATGCAAAGAGTTGACTCATTGGAAAAGACTCTGATGCTGGGAAGGATTGGGGGCAGGAGGAGAGGGGGACGACAGAGGATGAGATGGCTGGATGGCATCACTGACTCGATGGACATGAGTCTGAGTGAACTCTGAGAGATGGCGATGGACAGGGAGGCCTGGCGTGCTGTGATTCATGGGGTCGAAAAAAGTCGGACACGACTGAGCGACTGAACTGAACTGAGCTGAACCTTATTACTTCATGTAAATAAGCCTTTTTTTTTTGACTTCTTGATTTCCATTAATTGTGCCGAGAACATTCTATTACTATTAAAACTACATCACTAATTAGATAATCTTGACTAAATATTTAAATGAAAGGAGAGATCTAATATATACTGATGGTTGTTTGGATCTAGATTTTAGCTCTGTGTAATATACGTGGATCTATTAAATGAGCAATTTTAATAGTATTTAAATTATTACTTATAAATAAATAACTTTTATTACTTTTATTTAAAAGATATATGGTAGATAGTAGACTCGGTATGTGTGAATTTAACATTTGTGACTTTAATTCTTCACTTGTGATCCTGAGGACACACAACGTAGAGTCATTTTCCAGGAATTTGAGTCTTGAATTTGTGGGTGAGCCCAGCTGACTACCTACCTATTAAATCTATCTTAGGGTTCTCTACTCATTCATGTGCATTTCATAACTCTTATGAGATAAAGAAAATTCCACTTTTCTCCTTCTTTAAAAAAAAATTGTTTTACAGAAGTATAGGCTTCCCCAATGGCTCAGCAGGTAAAGAATCCACCTGCAATGTAGGAAACACAGGAGATGCGGGCTTGATCCCTGGGTTGGGAAGATCTCCTGGAGGAGGAAATGGTAACCCACTCCAATGTTCTTGTCTGAAAAATCTCATGGGTAGAGAAGCCTGGAGGGCTACAGTCCAAAGGGTTGCAAAGAGTCAGGCATGACTGAGCGACTGAGCTCACACCACGGTTGATTTACCATATTGTGTTAGTCTCTGATGAACAGCAGAGTGATTCCGTTATACATACATGCTTATATTCTTTTTCGTATTATTTTCAGTTATGATTTATTACAGGATTTTGAATATAATTCTCTGTGGTATACAGTAGAGCTTTGTTGTATACCCATTCTATATGTAATAGTCTGCATTTGCTAATCCCAAACTCTCAGTCCACCTCTCTCCCACCCTCCCTCATCCTTGGCAACCATAAGACTGTTCGCTGCGTCTGCAAGTCTGTTTTTGTTTTGTAGGTAAGTTCATTTGTATCTTAGACAATTCTATTTTTTTTCTTTTAATGAAACATAGCCCAGAAAAGAATACTAACTTCTAGTGTTGATGATAGAAGTGAAATGAAACAAAAGCAGTCTGAGAACAATGTATGGCAAAACCAATACAGTATTGTAAAGGAAAAAAAAAAACTAAAAATTAAAAAAAAAGAAAATAGGAATTAAATATAAATGAAAGAATGAAATATCTAATTTTGTGATAATACCAGATTAGGTGAACAAATGTACCACATATTTTATAAAGACGTAAGTTGATTCATTTAAACTGGTTCATCAAGTGTTTAAGAATTTCTTTTATGAAATAAAATACTGATAAATTTTATAACTGAGTTTAGTTCTAATAAATATGGAACATATATAAACCTTGGTCACATTCATACTCACAAGGACTCACTTTTCCTAAATAAGTTTATCAAGTCCATTTCTCTAAAGAGATGGGTCTCTCCCTAAAATGGATTCTAGAATTAGCCAGTTTAGATTTTCTCTACCGTATTACTCCTGAATTCTCTGTACGTGGCAAACTGGTGAATGATTGTAGACTATTCCATAGATATCTACTGAAAAAGGGCAGCTCTGAAATTTTCTAGATACTTTAGGTCAAAAATCCTGCTCTTAAGTCAAAAGTAGGTTGTTTTGCAAAAATCTTAAAAAAAAAAATCTAAAATCAGCTTCTCCTGAATAATCTCTTAATTCATCTCATCATTTTGGCTTTACAGGAATAATATATAGACTTATTTTAATTAGCATGAGAAAAAAAATTAGTCAAATGGAGTATATTTTCTTCAGAAAATTTGCTGTGGATTTCTTTGTTTTTGTTTCTTTGGTAGAATTCTGGTTGAGTAGATCAACAACCATATTGTTCATATCTTTTAATCAAACTGGAATACTTTTAATATTCTAAATATCAAGACAAGATGTTACCCAAAGATTCCTGCTTCTGATAGTCACACTTATACATAATCCCCTCTCATACTGAATTGGGCTGACCTGCATGACTACTTGGGTACTGGATATGATGGTGCTTGACTTCGGAGGCTATGTTATGAAAGTTCCCTGTCTCTCTCTCTTGGATCATTGCTCTGAGGGAAGCTACTGCCACGTCCCATGGACACTCAGTCAGCTCCACAGGGAAGCTGGTAGGCCTCTGTAATTCAGTATGCACTAATTTGGCGGACAAGTGAGTGAGCCGGCTTGGCAGTGAATCTTCCAGCCCCAGACAAGCCATCACATGATATTGCAGCCCTGGTCACCATCCAGACTACAACCTTGTGAGGTTGCCCACAGAGACTTTGTGAAATAGTAACAGTGAATTGTTGTTTGAGCCACTGTGTTTTGTGAAAATTTGTTATGAAGCAATTGATAACTAGTACAACTAGTTAGGAAAGCTTGAGAAAATTGTCCCAAGTATTCTTATAAAAACTCTTGTATCATCTTATTTAATACAGTAATAAGCTGTTTTTATGAGGTGATAAAGGACAGAAATCGTATGGACCTAACAGAAGCAGAAGATATTAAGAAGAGGTGGCAAGCATAAACAGAAGAACTATACAAAAAAGATCTTCACGACCCAGATAACCACGATGGTGTGATTATCTAGAGCCGGGCATCCTGGAATGTAAAGTCAAGTGGGCCTTAGGAAGCATCATTACAAACAAATCTAGTGGAGGTGATGGTGTTCCAGTTGAGCTATTTCAAATCCTAAAAGATGATGCTGTGAAAGTGCTCCACTCAATATGCCAGCAAATTTGGAAAACTCAGCAGTGGCCACAGGACTGGAAAAGGTCAGTTTTCATTACAATTTCAAAGAAAGGCAATGCCAAAGAATGCTCAAATTACCACACGGTTGCACTCATCTCACATGCTAGCAAAGTAATGCTCAAAATTCTCCAAGCTAGGCTTCAACAATATGTGAACTGTGAACGTCCAGATGTTCAAGCTGGTTTTAGAAAAGGCAGAGGAACCAGAGGTCAAATTACCAACATCTGCTGGTTCATCAAGAAAGCAAGAGAGTTCCGGGAAAAATCTACTTTTGCTTTACTGACTACACCAAAGCCTTTGACAGTGTGGATCACCACAAATTGTGGAAAATTCTTCAAGAGATGGAAATACCATACCACCTGACCTGCCTCCTCAGAAATCTGTTTGCAGATCAAGAAGCAACAGTTAGAACTGGACATGGAACAGACCGGTTCCAAATTGGGAAAGGAGTACGTCAAAACTGTGTATTGTCACCCTGCTTATTTAACTTATATACAGAGTACATCATGAGAAATGCCAGGCTGGATGAAGCACAAGCTGGAATCAAGATTGCTGGGAGAAATGTCAGTAACCTCAGATATGCAGATGACACCACCCTTATGGCAGAAAGTTAAGAGGAACTAAAGAGCCTCTTGAAAGTGAAAGAGAAGAGTGGAAAAAGTTGGTTTAAAACTCAACCTTCAGAAAACTAAGATCATGGCATCTGGTCCTGTCACTTCACGGCAAATAGATGGGGAAACAATGGAAATGTTGAGAGATTTTATTTTGGGGGGCTCCAAAATCACTGCAGGTGGTGACTGCAGCCATGAAAATAAAAGACGCTTGCTCCTTGGAAGAGAAGCTATGACCAACCTAGACAGCACATTAAAAAGCAGAGACATTACTTTACCAACAAAGGTCCATCTAGTCAAAGTTATGGTTTTTCCAGTAGTCATGTATGGATGTGAGAATTGGACTATAAAGAGTGCTGAAGAATTGATGCTTTTGAACTGTGGCATTGGAGAAGACTCTTGAGAGTCCCTTGGACTGCAAGGAGAAGGAAATCAGTCTGAATATTCATTGGAAGGACTGATGCTAAAGCTGAAACTACAATACTTTGGCCACCTGATGTGAAGAACTGACTCATTGGAAAAGAGCCTGATGCTGGGAAAGATTGAAAGTGGGAGGAGAAGGGGCCGATAGAGGATGAGATGGTTGGATGGCATCACTGACGTGATGGACATAAATTTGAATAAGCTCCGAGAGTTGGTGATAGACAGGAAAGCCTGGCGTGCTGCAGTCCATGGGGTCACAAAGAGTCAGACAAGACTGAGCGACTGAACTGAACTGATGAGGCGATATTACTGTATTTGCAAGTGATTCTTGTAGTTTTAAAGGAAGTGGCAAATGGACAGGTATTACTTCGGTTTTGCTGGAGAAGGAGTTGAGATGAACTGTAAGAGTTTTGATCTCATCTTCATCTCTAGTACAAGATAGTGGGGTAAGGCATCCATAAAGGTGGTCTTTTTTCAAAGGTGGGTCTTTTTCCCAGACATTAAATGAAGACTCAGAGAACTTCAGGGTTTCTTCTGTGAGATGTCTCTGTCTCAGTAAATGTTGGACAAAGCAAACAAAGATCTGGTTCCATTTCTCCACTGTTTCATGGAAGCATTCTGATGTGGCAAAAATCCTCCCTTTGTGCCACATATCAGCACTGAGAATGACTGAGGTGTAGACCCTTGTGAGGCTTTCATTTAATTACACATGAAGCCTCATAGAATTTTGCCCACAGAACAGTGGGGTTGTTTTGTCGAGTGTTCAAGACCTAAATTTGCCGTTGGCTCACCCCCAGCGCAGTCATGCGATTAGTCACGCAAGGAGTCACAAACCCCCTTGCCATGAAGAAATCCTAGCTGACGGCCCCACCAGTGCTCTTTTCCCAAAACATGTCTCTGGAAACTAAACTCAAACATGTGTGTCAGTTTGGACTTATTTTTCGTGTTTGTTTTGCCCAAAGCATGGACCATGTCAGAGAAGATGGAGACACCTTCACGGCCTGTTAGTCACATCTCACCAAAGCTTCTCAATGGGCTGTCAGACAAAAAAGGAGCCTCATGTAGCTACCTTAATCAGCATCCCCCATCTGTGAGGTCATTGGGATGTTTCAAACAATTTTCAGCTCTCATTAGTTGAGCGCGTTCCACAGGCAAGTCCTTATCTTTTGTAACTTTTGCTGCCACATCCTGAGAAAGCCTCTGCTGAATGACACTTTCCCCATGGGTCAGCCCCCAGTAATGAGTCACCAATTGATGTGCCCTTTGCACTCACTAGCAGTATATGTTGATATTAACCTTTCGTGTTGTGAGACGTCGCTTTTACCCTTGGCTTCTGCCATGTAAGTCTCATTATTTCTAATAGGCTGTGGCAATTAGGGTCTTGGGGCTGTTGGTCACAGCCATTCGGAGCGGGGAAGGGGCGCTCGGGGAGAACAGTCGCTTTTTCTTTACATGAACAATGTGATGCATAACTCAGGCCGAAGCTGCACACAGTGAGGTGTGGACCTCCGGCCATGGATGGGAAACTCCTCAGTCAGTCCTATTCACATGTTCTTCCCTCAAACCAGCTGCTGGCTATTTTCAAGCCCCTTTTGTGCAGCATGACGTGCTTGGCAGATATTTCAGGGCATTGGATTTGGCCTAATAGGGAATTCATTAAATAGAATTATTTGGGAAAGAAATGGGTGCGTTCAAAGAGGCCCTTTTTGTTACTGTTGTTCAAAGATAGTTGGCTGGAAAAGGGAAAGGATGACACTGATGACCACCCATCTTGGGTAGTTTGTGGTGGAGGAAGAGCCAGCATCGAGCCGAAAGCACCCAGGAAGGCCCCTTGGACTTGTAACTGGGAAATCTTGACTTCTTTTACACATTGTTTATTCATCTATTTTTGGCTGTGCTGGGTGTTAGTTGCCACGCACGGGCTTTCTCTAGTTCTGAGGGGCAGAGGCTACTCTTGTTATGGTCCATGGGCTTCTCATCACGGTGGCTTCTCTTGTTGTGGAGCACGTGCCCTAGCGTGTGTAGGCTTAAGTAGTTGTGCCACAATGCTTAATTGCCCCCTGGCATGTGGAATCTTAGTTCCCGGACCAGGGATCGAACTCGTGTCTCTAGCACTGGCAAGCAGAGTCTTAACCACTGGACCACCAGGGAAGTCCAGAAATCTTGACTCGTGATGGAACTCTATGGCTGTGAGAATCTGGAGGGCCTCTCAGGACTGTAGGTAAGTTACGAAGCTATTGCTTCAAGGTCAGAACAACATTTGAGAGTAAAGGGATGAAGGGTGGGGGGAGTCCACAAGAAAGTAAGAATAGAAGGAAACCAAAAGTAACTAAAAGTGTAATACAGTCAGCATTCACATCCTCTCTAGTTCTTTGACCTGAAGTGCTTTCTATATTTCGAGGAAAACAAAACAGAATTAAGCCTGCTTTTTGTGCTTTAGACAAGAGGAGATTGAAATCTTAGGAGTAACAACTCAGAAGAAAGATTTTTGCTTCTTTGTGGGCAGTGGAGCTTGAATGTACTACATCAGGACAAGATTTTTCCAAATGAATGCAAGAAAAAGCCCCTATATTAATCTGACTGTTTATGAAAATAACACTTGGGAAAGCCCCTCTGATAAATCAAGGGCATGCGGTGTCCAGAGACCCTAATGTCTGCTGCTGAAGTAATCACTCTTGGTGGTGTAGCAGTATGGTCTGTTTCTGGGAGCCTATTGCTGTTTTTTTCTTTGCTCTGAGAAATGACACAGTTAACATGTAAGTTCATTTCAGTCGGATTGGTTCATAGTATAAATGTATGGCAGTTGTGAAGTGGAGAGCTCAAAATGTATGACAAATAATCACTGAAACTTAATTCTTCCTGGAATAAGTAAAAAGTCTCCAAAAGAAAGCCATAAGAAGCTCTTTTCCTGTTTTTTCCTTCCCTCTTTCCTTCCATAAATGTTTAACCGGCTTGTTCTATGAGTAGGTGTTGGGCTGGGAGCTGTTGACAATCCGCTTAGCTAATGTAGCACAGCCTTATTCCCAGAGGACTTCAGATGGGAAAGAAGGAGAGGACACTATCCCAACGCAACACGAAAAGAATGATACAAAGAGTGAACAATAAGATATCAGAAAAGAGGTAAGAGAAAGTATTATTGCCAGGCTCTGAGGTCCTATCCTTTATTATTACACTCCTTACCAGAGCTAGAACATAAGAAAGAGTACCTAGAACAGTGGGCGGCACAGAGACGTTCTCAGTATTTATTAATGAAAAAGCATTGACATCCTGGTACTGAAGCCTATGACTCTTTTAAATGAGCATTTTATTTTATTTATTAAAATGTATTATTATTTGTTTACCTTTGGCTGTGCTGGATCTTCGCTCCTGCACGAGGTGCTTTCTCTAGTTGCAGAGAGCAGGGACTGTTCCTTAGTTGCGGTGCTCGAGCTTCCACTGTGGTGGCTTTTCTTGCTGCAGAGCATAGGCTCTAGGGTGAGTGGGCTTCACTCGTTGTGGTGCATGGGCTTCATTGCCTCATGGCATGTGGGATCTTCACAGACCAAGGATCAAACCAGTGTCCCCTGCATTGGCAGGTAGATTTCCAACCATTGGACCACCAGGGAAGCCTGCCTGTGACTTCTTATTTGCATTCAGAAAGTGCTTTTCCCAGGTTACTTTCTCTCTTCCCCATTCCCCCATCACAATTCCGTTGCTAGGAAAGTGGAGTGTGACCCATATCCAGGGACAGGGTACTATTAGGGGAGTTTGAAGGCACTTCCATATTTATAATGTTGATTCTTCGGTTTTTCCTTCTTGCATTGTTTTCCTCCCGTTTGGAATCCCAGTCTCCAGGCTCTGGAGCAGTACAAAGGGCCTGGAGCTGCCTCCCATTTGGGAGTGTCTGATTCTGGGAAGGCCAGACAGGAACAGGTCAGGGCACAGTGGGTGATGGCTTAGAGCAGTTGCTGTCAGCCTCCAGGAGAAGAGCTCTTGTTCCTGGGTTCATCCTTCCTTAGCACCACCTTCCCCTGGCCCCCACCCCAGGTAAGAGTGTGGGCCACAGGGAAGAGGCCAGGGTAGCTCCTGTTCTGCTCTTGGTCTGGGCCATTTAAGCCTCCTGGGCAACTGAAGTCCTCCCTGTTTACATGTCTGGTCCACATCAGCTAGGACTCAGGCCCCCGGTCCAGTTGGCAACAAGGCATTTACATCATTTTGGAGTTTCCTGTTTTCATAATTCCCTTGTGAGCCTTTGGAAACAGATGATGCACTGAAAAAATAGGGATTTGGAGTCCTCATGTGACTCTCTAGCTCTTTACATTTTGAAAATGCAACCCAAGCCTTTGTAATATTTAACACAGTCACATAGAGACTATTGACTCTGCCAGGACAGCTTTACCAAAAGGGATGCTCCTTACTTGGGTTTGCTCACTTTGAGCACCAGAATCTTTAAAAAGAAGCAGGTCTATCTGGGCCAGGTTATCCATCTACTTATCTGTCTATTTATCTATCATCAATTATCTATCATCTATCCTAGTTTGCTAGGGCTTCCATAGCAAATTACTATAGATCAAGTGGCTTAAATAATAGAAATTTATCTTCTCATAGTTCTAGAGGCCAGAAACCTGAGATTAAAGTTGGTTTTGTCTTAGGACTCTCTCCTTGCCTTGTGAAAGTCCACTTTCTCTCTGTGTGTTTCTGTGTACCAACCTCTTATTCTTATACAGACACTAGTCATTTTAGATCAGGACCCACCAAGTGACCTCCTTGTAACCTAATTACCCAAATGCAGGCATATACAAAGGTATTAGGGCTTAAGACTCCAGCGTATGAATTTGGGTGAGGGGACACAGCTGAGTTTACCATGCTTTCTGTCCCGCCATCTACTCTCCCATCTCTTTTATCCATTGTCTGTTTATCTATCTATCATCTGTCTATCTATTTATCCACTCACTCAATCGATCACAATACCTAAAGGGAACTTGAAGAGATAATAAAAATGATTGCCAATGACTAGGCACATTGAACAATTCACAGATGAGAAAACTAAAGCTCAACGAAAGCAAACAACTTTCCAAGAGAAACAAACCCAGTATCTGGTGGAAGCTGTATTCAGTCCTGAATTTTTAGTCTTTAAATCTAGCATTTGTTACCCATAATGTTGTAAGTCCTGGAATAGCTATTAAAATTTCCCCTGTTTATCTCCAATTAGGATCTCATAAGTGACACTTATTAAGAAAAGTTTTCTAAGTTCAAGAAGAGAGGACACGTGGGAGGTGGTGAATTATGGAGCTGGATCTGGAAAGAATTCAGTGGCGTGACTGTGCTGCTTATACTCCTGTCAGCTATAATTCAACAACAGTTCTTACAGAGGAATTTCTTAAATTATGAGACAGAGAATTTAAAGTTCCCTCCCAGGTACTCTGTCCATAAATGGCTGGATTATATGGGACCTTTTCTTTGGTATGTTAATAGTTAGCTTATGTCAATATGTGAAGTTGGAGAATTTTTTTTCAGAAAATTAAATTATGTATGTTTTGGTAAACTACTATTGCTGCTATAGCAAATTATTATAGACTGAGTGACTTAAATAACAGAAATTTATTTCCTCACAGAGCGATGGTGAGTGAGTTTTCCAGCCACAAGTGTACTACAGACAGCAGCAGAGAGGGCACCAACCCTCTGCCTTGGAAGAACTCTGAGGAAGAATGCTGGAAATTTATAGGAGGTCATTTTCTCTGTAGCTTTTCCCACAATTAACATCTGTCATTTAGGGACCAGAAGACGTTTTTCAGTTTAATTTCAAGCTTCTGACAACTGTGAGAGAATTTCACCATTTTACAACCTAATCAGTGGTCTGGGCTTTTATTTGATGACTAGAATATTTCATGAAGAAGGATTTTAGATAGAAGGTTCACACTCACTTGTATTTCAACTGAGTGGTTGAAAATTCAGCAAAATCCAGTGCTGCCACATCTCAATGAACAGATTCAATTTGACAGTAGGTAAACATTTGTTCCCTGGATTTCAAGTCTTAAACTTCCAAAGTGAAAAGTAAGTCTTGTATTGAAATGACTGACTGTTATTTCATGGAATCTAAAGGACCCATGAAAATGCAGAGGTCAGAGAAAGGAGGGTGTTTGGTGAGAGGAGGGAGGGTGTTCGGGGATAAAGAAGGTAACTTCTAAGAGGCAGGCAGAGGAATGCAGGATGCTAAGGGGTCCAGGCCAGATTTCATCCTGAGTCAGTGCTTGTTGGCATGATCTGAGTCCTAGGGCAGAGGTGCACTCAGAATTTCTTGGAAGATAGTTGATTCCAGTCTTGGGACAGGAAAAGCTGTCAGGCTGGCTTGAAACATCTTGTTGCTGTGGCCGAAAAACAAGGATCTTTCAAGAATGTCAAAGCAATGCTTAAAGGAGTTTCTATTAGCAAATATATGCACATGAGAAAATCAAACAATAAAACCA
This sequence comes from Ovis canadensis, assembly GCF_042477335.2. NCBI lineage: Eukaryota > Metazoa > Chordata > Mammalia > Artiodactyla > Bovidae > Ovis > Ovis canadensis. Next base: position 86,076,290 of record NC_091247.1, read on the forward strand.
GTTATGGAGAATTGGTATGGGGTGAGTTTGTGAAGGCTATGAGTTCATAATAATACTCTAATGCAATCTATGTATAAAATGTAGTTATAAAACAAAGGTGAATCTATTTTTGCTGTTCAGTTGCTAAGTCATGTCCAACTCTTTGAGACCCCATGGACTGCAGCACGCCAGGCTTCCCTGTCCTTCACTACCTCCCTGAGTTTGCTCAAACTCATGTTCATTGAGTCGGTGATGCCATCCAACCATCTCATCCTCTGTCATCCCCTTCTCCTCCCCTCTTCAGTCTTTTCCAGCATCAGGGTCTTTTCCAAGGAGTCGGCTCTTCATATCAGGTGGTCAAAGTATTGGGAGTTTCAACTTCAACATCAGTCCTTCCAATGCATATTCAGGACTGATTTCCTTTAGGATTGACTGGTTTGATCCCCTTGCAGTCCAAGGGACTCTCTAGAGTCTTCTCCAGCACCACAGTTCAAAAGCGTCAATTCTTTGGTGCTCTGCCTTCTTCATAAAAGAAAGGTGAATATAGTAGAAGAGTATATTAGAATATGTAGGTGTTATTTTAAAAAAAATTCAGCATATGTTTGTTTTAAAGTATTGACTTGTATTTTTTCCTCTCTGCCCAAGCAGGAGAGAATAAACAGGGTCCTGGGAGTCAGCAAGGTGTCCCTGACAAAGTAGAACTTGTTCTGAGAACAGAAAGACTCACCAGCATCTGTGATCACGTTTAATGATGAGGGAGGAAGGGATTCGTGAACAGAAGGAGGGCTCCAGGATGTGATAATGAATTATCTAATATCCTAGAGAGGGGAGGCAATCTTTCAATTCGTCAGAGCTGGAATCTCAAAATGACCCCATCAATGGGAATAAACTACTAATAAAGAAGACATTCATTTTTTAATAAAGCTGACAGACCAGGGTGATATACCACAATCATAGAGCAACACACTAATATAGCCAGTCATGCAAATTTAATGACCGCTTTATTTCTGAAAAAAAAAAAAGTCACACAAAAAATGAAGATCTGTCTCAAAATCAGGGACATAACAGTGCCATGTTGTGATAAGGGAAGTATATTGGTTATCCACAGGCATACACCTTACCTGCCTCCTGAGAAGCCTGTATGAAGGTCAAGAGGCAACAGTTAGAACCAAACATGGGACAATGGACTGGTTCCAAACTGGGAAAGGAGTACATCAAGGCTGTATATATTGTCACCCTGCTTATTTAACTTATATGCAGAGTACGTCATGTGAAACGCTGAACTGAATGAAGCACAAGTTGGAATCAAGGTTGCCGGGAGAAATATCAATAACCTCAGATATGCAAATGACACCACCCTTATGGCAGAAAGTGAAGAGGAACTAAAGAGCCTCTTGATGACGGTGAAAGAGGAGAGTGAAAAAGCTGGTTTACAGCTCAACATTCAAAACACTAAGATCATGGCATCTGATCCCATCACTTCATGGCAAATAGATGGGGAAACAATGGAAACAGTGATGGACTTTATTTTCTTGGGCTCCAAAATCACTGGCAGATGGTGACTGCACCATGAAATTAAAAGATGCTTCCTCCTTGGAAGAAAAGCTATGACAAACCTCAACAGTATATTAAAAAACAGAGACATTACTTTACTAACAAAGGTCCGTCTAGTCAAAGCTATGGTTTTTTCCGGTAATCATATATAGATGTGAGAGTTGGGCGATAAAGAAGGCTGAGTGCCAAAGAATTAATGCTTTGGCATTAAAACTGGTGTTGGAGAAGACTCTTGAGAGTCCCTTGGACTGCAAGGAGATCCAGCTAGTCAATCCTAAAGGAAATCAATTCAGAATATTCATTGGAAGGACTGATGTCGAAGCTAAAACTCCACTACTTTGGCCACCTGCTGTGAAGAGTTTATTCATTAGAAAAGACCTTGATACTGGGCAAGATTGAAGGCAGGAGGAGAAGGGGATGACAGAGGAGGAGATGGTTGGATGAGCAAGCTCCAGGAGGTGGTGAAGGACAGGGAACTCTGGTTCGCTGCAGTCCATGATGTCACAAACAGTCAGATATGACTGAGCAACGACAACAGGCACACATTGTTTTATTGCACTTTGCATTTCAAAGATACTGCAGTTTTTAATGCGTCGAAAGTTTGTGGCAAGCTGGTGTCGAGCAAGTCTACGGGTGTCATTTTTCCAACAGTATTTGTTAATGCCATGATCTCTGTGTCACATTTTGGCAATTCTCATATTATTTCAAACCCTTTACCAGCAAAAACAGTATGACTCATTGAAGGCTCAGACGGTGGTTAACATTTTTTAGCAATAAATTAAGGCATGCCCATTGTTCTTAGACATAATGCTATTGCATGTTTAATAGACTACAGTATAGAGTAAGCAGAACTTTTCTACACACTGAGAAACCAAAACCCTCGTGAGATTCATTTTATTGTGATTCTCTGGAACTGAACCCACAATATCTCCGAGGCATATATCTACTGCTGTGTAACAAATTTCCCGAAAACTTAGTGAAAAAGAAAGAATGAGAGGAGCCAGAGGAAGAAAATCACACGTTCAGTCTGGCAACAGGAATATTGCCTAAGATCAAGATAAAAAATAAGGTCAACTACTTTGGATATTTAAAACTGGGTGAGGATTAGTGGCCCCCAGACATGAGTACTTTTTTTTTTTAAACTTTTTATTTTGTATTGGATTGTAGCCTATTAACGATGTTGCGACAGTTTCAGGTGAATAGCGAAGGGACTCAGCCATACATAAACATATATCCATTCTTACCCAAACTCCCCTCCCATCTAGGCTGCCATATAACATTGAGCAGAGTTCCCTGTGCTATACACTAGGTCCTTGTTGATTATGTATTTTAAATATAGCAGTGCAGACATGACTACTTTTAAACTCCCCAGGTGATTGTTGTGCACCAGGGGTTGGGAAGCACTATTGTGGTGTATGACTTCCCACTCTGAATCTACTTGAGTTGCAGTAAACGTGGTTAGTGGTGCTGGTAGCAGGCATTGGTAACATTTATTGAGTCCCAGTTATGAATCAGTTTCCTGAGGAATTTCACATCTAATTTATCTTATCCTCACAGCAACTCCAGGGAGCAGACAGTGAGTCATTTTTATCACTATTTCACAGAGGAGGAAACAGAGAAAGATTGGGTAAATCAGACTGTCATAAACAAGGTTTGTCTCTCATGCCATATTGCTACCCAAAGTGGTAAAGTAGTGAGTCCTGATGCTTGGCAAAGAGGCCAGGTTGGTGGAAAGGAAAGTCTGCTTTATTTTGGATGCTGTCTACCAGCAGGGAGGGCGGATGCCTGTCCAAAGCCTGGCTCACTTCCACTGACAATGGGTGGGCAAGAACTTCTATAGATGGAGGGACCTCCACAAAGAAACAGCATAGTCAGCTCTGACAGTCATCTTGAAATCGGTCATTGGTGATCTGACCAGCATCATCTTGATTGTTTTTTAAATACAATTAATGTTCAGTTCCAGGGTTGGTTTGTTTCCTTTTCTTTGAGGCCAGTTCTTGGAACTGTGGCAGTTTATATCATGGCTGTAGTCTGCTCATCATGTAGTTAATTTCTTCTACCTGGTGGGGGTTTCAATATCTATAAGACAGCTCACAGGATATGGCTCAGAATATTATCTATAGCCCTTAGGAGGGAACTAAAGGTCCTTGACTATTCTTAACAACTACATTATTTTTATGTGATCTCTTTCAACTGTTTGCCTTTGTTTCTGCATGATCTCATTTCTCTGATTAAACTTATTTATTGGCTAAACTTTTTCACAGTCAAAAGGTAGGCTGAGGACATGGGATGGGGATGGGGGCAAGGACCATAGGATCCTGTTGCATTTCAATGTCAAACTGTATTAGCAAAGGCCCCAGTGAGAAAAGGATCCTAATGATAAAGCAGATAGAAGATAAAAAAGTTGGCTTGGTAAATTTAAACCTGAGCTTGAAGGGGATTGAGGGCTTCTCAGGTGACACAGTTGGTAAAGAAGCCACCTGCCAATGCAAGAGATACAGAGATGCGGGTTTAATCCCTGGGTCGGGTAAATCACCTGGAGCAGGGCGTGGCAACCCCCTCCTTTATTCTTGCCTGGACAACCTCATGGACAGAGGAGCCTGGTGGGCTATAGTCTATGGGGTCACTCAAGTCGGATAAGACTGATGGACTGAGCATGCACTCACGGGATTGAAAACATGAAGCATTACTGCTGATGTTTCTAAACTGTGTAGAGTCTGTATTTGGCTACGAAAGGAAATGGCACGTGCGGGGCGGCAGAGAGCAGGGTGTGCAGAAGGGGTTCAACCAAGGCCAGCAAGAGTTGGTGCGGGTAGGGGATGGGCAAGGTTTGGCTCACTTTCCCCTTCTTCACTCCCTAGTGGCAATGCAGAGGGAGCCAGACAAACAAAGGGAACAACCGCTGCTGGGCATTGAATAACTTTGTGTGACAGAAGCAGAGAGGCTGGTAAAGAAGGCTCAGGACATCCAGACTTCAGAGACTGGGGAGGCCAGGCCAGTGAGGGCAGGGATGAGCTCATGGGATACCTCCACTGGTGCTTCAGGGGCATACAGGCCATTTCAGGGTGGGAAGAAACTAGGGGTCTGGTTTCTTAGGAGTGTCTATTGTCAGCAGTTACTAAAAAAGATTTTAATTTAAAAATAATTTTATACTGATAATTTAAATATTTTTAAATATTTCAAAGCAAATAATAAACTTATGGTTAACGAAGAGCAAGGTGAGGAAGGGGTAAATTAGGAGTTTGGGATTAGCAGATACCAACTACTATACATAAAATAGGTAAGCAACAGGGTCTTACTGTACAGCACAGGGAACTACATTGCATATCCTATAATAAACCATAAGGGTTATTATATACCATAAGGTATATAAATGTACATGGTGTTTGTTGTTTTAATTGCTAAGTCGTGTTTGACTCTTTGCAACCCCATGGACTGTAGCCTGCCAGGCTCCTCCATCCACGGGATTTTCCCAGGCAAGAATACTGGAGTGGATTGCCATTTCCTTCTCCAGGTGATCTTCCCGACCCAGAGATTGAACCTGGGTCTCCTCCATTGCAGGCAGACTCTTTACTGCCCAGGGCTTGGGGCTCAATTTGTTCCCAAGCTATATATATGGACTTCCCTGTAGCTCAAATGGTAAGGAATATGCCTGCAATGCAAGAGACCAGGGTTTGACCCCTGGCTCAGGAAGGTCCTCTGGAGAAGGGAATGCAAGCCACTCCAGTATTCTTGCCTGGAGAATCCCATGGACAGAGGAGCCTGTTGAGCTACAATCTGTGGGGCTGCAAAGAGACAAACATGACTGACTGACCAACACACACATATATATGTATATACGGAATCACTTTGCTGTACACCAGAAACTAACACAGCATTGTAAATCAACTACTCTTCAATAGAAAAATAAAACAATTATGTGCATGGCCATACATCCATGCACACATGTTCATCCTAAATACACACTGAACTTTTTTCCTGCAAAGGCAAAATACCTACAGACAGGCCTCTGCACTTTATTAACTCTGAGAATAACATGGGAGGATTCCTTCCTTGAAAGAGCTGCATGTTTGCCTTGGAATACAAACAGTCGATCACGCTAGACCCACACTAGCTTTCCCTTTTCTGAGCATATTGCCTCACTGAAGCTTCACTTTCAGACAATCTTGTGGCTGTGTCTCACGGGGCTTCAAGATCATGTCCTTTGGGGGCATTTCTTCCCTCAGCTAATTCATGAGGCAGTCGGAGGCGCACTGGGAAACAACATGAGAAAGACTTCAGAAACCACTCGTGCCCAAAGCATGGTTGGAGTCAGGAACTAAGACAAACATGGAATGATGACTGTGGTACCTGGTACCAGATGAAATAAATGAAAGCAAAACAACCACAGAATCAGCCTCCCATCCCTGAATGGTGCCTCAGAGGCCGTGGAATTGTGGCTCTGCTTCCAGAATCAGAAACCCTTCACCCCGTAAGAGCTGCCCATATCAGGGGCTGCAATCTGCCCTTCCCCATATGCAGTCATTATCAGAAATGTGAGCCTGGGGCCAGAGCACCTCCTACCTCTGTGATACTGGGCTTGGGAACCAATTATGCCCCAAGCCCTTGAGAGCTCCACTTGGCCAGATCTTGTGGCTTCTTATTGCCCAAGCTGTTCCCAAGCACAGTAGGCCCCTTGGGGAAATAAATGGAGGTTAGAGAGGAACCAGCTCTGCAGTCAAGCTGGGGATATTCTAGAAGCCAAAGATGAGGAAACAGGGGAGGGTATGAATTAGAGACAGAAGATTGAGGACTTCCTTGGTGGTCCAGGGGTTAAGATGCTGCCTGCCAAGGCAGGGGATGTGGGTTTGATCCCTAGTCCAGGAAGGTCCCACATGCCATGAAACGGCTAACCCATGTGCCACGACCACTGAGTCCACGCTTCAGAGCCCCCAAGCCACCACAGCTGAAGCCTTTGAGCCACAGATCCTGTGCTCTGCAACAAACGAAGCTACTGCGTTGCGAAGCCCTTGCACCACAACTGCAGGGTAGGCCTCAATCACTGCAGCTAGGAAAGCCCAATGAAGCAACGAAGACCCGGCGCAGTGAAAAATAAATTAAGAAAAGGGAGACTTATTGGGATTTACTGCGGTTCTGGTGACTGGCGCATGACTTGGCCAGATCTAAACTCTGTGGAGATCTGAATGGAGAGCTCTGTCCCGATCTGAAAGCTTTAACAGTTAGTACTGAAGGTAGCTCTGAACCAGCCATCTGGAGGTTCTCGCCTGTGTACATTGTCAGAGTATCCATTTAGGAGAGAGCCCAGAGGGGTGGCATACCTGTCCATCTCTCAAGATGACCGTTAATGAAAAGCCTTTCCTAAGTGTCTGCCTTTGCCTATGCTGACCTGGGCTGTGCTGAGAACACCTACCTGTCCACTGATTTCATCTATCCCAGAGATGGATGAGATATTCCCTCCTTCCCTCAGTCCATGGTCTACCCACTGGGGAGCAGATGGCCAGTCAAGCAGCAGGTAGGCTGAACCATAGGAAACTTTCATTTTGTATAAAAAGACCATTGAAAACTATTGCTCTTTGACCATCTTCAGACTTATAAAATGGCTCTTCCATCTGTTCCAATATTTTCTAGTTCTAATATTTGTTCTAATATTTTGTTCTAATATCTGTTCTAACATTTTCTAGTATTGTGTGCCAAGATCTGTGCTTGGCACTGTAGGGGTACCAGAAATATCAAACACCCTTTTCTGTGGAGGGGTTTTATGTTGCACCAGGAGTCAGCACCTGTGACCCAGGGACCAGATCCAGTCCATCACAAGCTTTTGTATGGAACACAGCCACAACCATTTGTTTACTTACTGTCTGAGATGACTTTCTTGCTACCAGAGTTGAGTAATTAAACAAAGACTGTACCATCCACAGAGCTGACACATTTACTGTCTGGCCCTTTACAGTAAAGTGCGCTGACTCCCAGGTCACACGGTAGAGAGAGACAGTGATCACGCATTCACACCACTGTTTTTCTTATTGCTGTCCAACACCTCTCCCCGTTCTGCCTTACCTTACCTTATTATTTTTTCTTTTTCTCTTTGAATGGCCCAAATCTCCTCTTTCTTCAGACTCCTTCACTATTCTTGCTTGTTCCTGGTCTTTTATTTCACATCCTCATTACTCCCTATTTTCTTCTTTTTAAAGATAATTTTATTTATTTATTTTTGGCTGTAACTTGGTCTTGGTGGCTGCATGGGCTTTTCTCTAGTTGTGGTGAGCGGGGGCTACTCCCTAGTTGGTGGTGTGCAGGCTTCTCATTGCGGTGGCTTCTCTTGTTGAGGAGCACAGGCTCTCGGGTGCGTGGGTATCGGGAGTTGAGGCCCGTGGCTCTAAAACACAGGCTCAGTACTTGTGACACACAGGCTTAGTTGCTCCATGGCATATGGGGTCTTCCCAGGTCAGGGATCGAACCCGTGTCTCCTGCATTGACAGGTGGATTCTTTACCACTGAGCCATCAGGAAAGCCCCCTTATTTTCCTCTGTTCATTTTTCTTTCTTCCCTTCACCTGCTTCTGCTCTGCTGTCCCAGTCTATTTCTTTCTTTCTTTCTTTTTTTTTTTTAGTTTTTTATTTTTTTAATTTTAAAATCTTTAATTCTTACATGCGTTCCCAAACATGAACCCCCCTCCCACCTCCCTCCCCATAACATCTCTCTGGGTCATCCCCATGCACCAGCCCCAAGCATGCTGTATCCTGCGTCAGACATAGACTGGCGATTCAACTCTTACATGATAGTATACATGTTAGAATGCCATTCTCCTAAATCATCCCACCCTCTCCCTCTCCCTCTGAGTCCAAAAGTCCGTTATACACATCTGTGTCTTTTTTCCTGTCTTGCATACAGGGTCGTCATTGCCATCTTTCTAAATTCCATATATATGTGTTAGTATACTGTATTGGTGTTTTTCTTCCTGGCTTACTTCACTCTGTATAATCGGCTCCAGTTTCATCCATCTCATCAGAACTGATTCAAATGAGTTCTTTTTTAACGGCTGAGTAATACTCCATTGTGTATATGTACCACAGCTTTCTTATCCATTCATCTGCTGATGGACATCTAGGTTGTTTCCATGTCCTGGCTATTATAAACAGTGCTGCGATGAACATTGGGGTACATGTGTCTCTTTCAATTCTGGTTTCCTCGGTGTGTATGCCCAGCAGTGGGATTGCTGGGTCATAAGGTAGTTCTATTTGCAATTTTTTAAGGCATCTCCACACTGTTCTCCACAGTGGTTGTACTATTTTGCATTCCCACCAACAGTGTAGGAGGGTTCCCCTTTTTCCACACCCTCTCCAGCATTTATTGCTTGCAGATTTTTGGATCGCAGACATTCTGACTGTCCCAGTCTATTTCCTCCCACCTCTCACTTGTGCTTCTTTCGTGTCTCCTTTCTTGGTTTCATCCGTGCCTCCTCCTTGGGCTTGGCTGTCCCTGTTGACTTAGGATGAGAGGGCTGGCTCCCCTTCTCACCATTCAGAGCTGCCTTTCTCTTGCTCCAACACCATTTTGTGTTGGTTTCCCTCTTTATTTTTAAAATTTTATTCACTTATTATTGGAGTGTAATTGCTTTACAATGTTTTCTTAATTTCTGCTATACAAAAAAGTGAATCATCTGCACATATATATACGTCCCCTCCCTTTTCAGCTTCCCTCCCACCTCTCCCCTAATTTCCCTCTTTAGATCTCAGTCCACCTGGCTGGTATTTCACTGGTAAGGAAAGGCATCCTGTAAAGACCCGTGTGTGCTTGGGTTTGTTGTTCACCTGCCCTGACTGGTCAGTGTCGAATATTTTGAAAATCATTCCTGCCACAAGATCATCTTCCTCATCTTCCAGACATCTCAAAATTTAGAAATGTGGTCCAGACACCTATTTCTCTTAGGAACTCCATTAGTCCATGTTTGTGGGCTCAGCCTCAGGAGTTTAAATGAGGCTCTTACTATTTTTAATAGCATTGTGAGGCAGTGTCTAGAATTTAGAAATTAAGCCCATTCAAAATTAGGATGGGTGTGTGTGCTGGGTGGTGCCTTTCTTCCCACATAGTAATATGTTTTGAATCTAAGACACTTGTGGTCAAATGTTTCTCGGAAGCATGTACCAGTGGTTGCTAAAGACTTCCTTAGACAATGGTGTAGGAAAAAAAAAATAGATGGGTAGTTTAGAGTCATTCTAAAGTAATTATCAGAGCTATACCAAACCTTGCCACACCACTCATCATTGATGTCAGAGTGACAAGAGTCTTCATAATGTAGGGTCACCAGTCACCAAGCCAGCCCACAGCTGAAGTGAGGGGAAAAGGCCCCACACAGCAACTCCAGACGTTACGTGACTTTAGAGAACACTGCCTAAGATGATTTTCAGGGGCAAAGACTTGGTTTTATTCGCCTACAGTTTGACTCTATTCATGCTAATTACTTTTCTTCCCCTTTAAAACATGTTTGTTAAACCAGATTCTCTTTTCTCAATATTGTGGTGAGTATGGAGACTCTAATTTCTATATAATGTGTTTTTGAAACTTCTGGGCAAACCATTTAATCATTGTACCTAACACAAAGGCTTTAAACTTGATATCAAAATAAAGAGATTTAGTCAAATAACGTGTAATAGACATTTTTGGTTGGCCCTGCAGCTTCAGTTGTCTTTTTTCCTAATAGCCCTCATTTCAGTTTGGGGATCCATCTGACTCTAAGAAACCTGATTCCAGGCATGCAGCATGTGACCCAGATCAATATAGTTGACTTCCTGGTCATTGTGATTGCTTCTGGGTGGATGTGTGAGTAATCCGATCCAATTACTAAATCTTAAGACTTTTACTTGGAATTCCAGAACAAAGATCTTCTCTCCTTCCTGCTAAATATGAATGAATAAACGCACAGACCAGGGACATGTTCATACTCATCTTGGAAACACTAATGATGTTGAGCAGAAACTAGACAAAAAGAAACTAGGCACTTAGTGGCCTTGTTGAGTTGCTGAACCAAGCTTCACTTGAAGTCTCTGGACTTTAAAGATATATGAACCCATTATTTTCTTCATTTGTTCAAGTCAAACTGGGTTGGGTTTTCTTTCTTTTTTTTTTTTTTGTGTACACATTTAGTTTTATTGTAACAAAGCAACTTGTACACTTTTAACGTTTAAAACTGAGCATCATCTTTCCTTTCCAGTGAAACAAAAAGAAAAATTTAAAAATAAACAGGAACAAAATTACAATAGAGAATGTCAATTGCAAATAAGATCCTACAGGTTCTGCTGATTCTCCCATCGAGTGGCAGGGCTCAAGTCATCATTAGGAGAGAATTTTATTTTAAAAGTGTCATCTTAAACTGCAAGGATGTCCGTTAAACATCACAATTAAACATGCCAAAGGAGAAGCCATGTTGTCAAAATGCCCACTTAACCCACCCAAACATCTCAAACCCACCCTTTGCTGACCTTCTATAACCCCATTTTTTTAAGTTTTTTTTTTTTTTAAACAAGAGAAAGTAGACAGATACATGTTGGTAAATGCTAACTGTCCATATTCACATAGAGACACAGTGTAATCTCTGAGCCCAATATACAGAGAAAGGAGGAAAAAAGCTAGAATTCTATGCACTACTACACAGGGGCCTAGCACCCTCCAGTTTCCAGCAGAGCTAAGGGAGCAGAAGGTTTTTCTTTTTTTCCCACAGAGCATGGTGGTGTTGATTCCATAGTTTTTGTTGAGACAGGAAGGGATAAAAATGAATTTGGAACAGAAAGGGGTAGAGATTCTTGTCCCACTGAATTCTGCTCAAGGTATTTCCCTCCCCCAAATAAGTTGTGAACCATGGTATAAAGGAGAAAAAAGACCTCAAAAACAGGGCGACTGAGCACAAGAGGAGAAAAAAAAAAAAAATAAAGACTGCAACTTGCTCCCAGGGACTGGAGAAAATTAAAAATGGTTGGAATCCATCAGTGTTCCATTAGTCATCTTCTCCTTCATCTTCCTCTCCTTCCTCCCCCTCATCATCATCTTCATCTTCTTCACCTTCATCCTCATCCCCTTCTTCATCAATGTCTTCCAATCCTTCTTCCTCTTCGTCATCGTCGTCATCCTCTTCTCCTTCCCCTTCCTCATCATCCATGTCAGGAACCAAGTAGTACTGTAATGGATTTGGCCAAATATCATCTTTGATGACCTCTCCTAACTCATCTGCACCTGCATCAGAATGATCAGTAAACCAGGTGAAGAAGCTTTCTGGTTCCTCATGCTGTCTCTTCCTGCTGGCTTTATTCTGTGTTTGACTTGATCGTTTCGTCAAATCCTTTCCAGATTTCCATTTGATTTCAGTGGACTTTGAAGATGGATCACCACTCTCATTCAGATGAAATTCTTTGGAGAGAATTTTATTTTCGAAGTAAGGGTTTTCATCAAAATAAAAATCTATTCTGTAACCTGATTTAATGTCTTCAAATTCTGTCACTTCAACTCTTGTCAAATAATGCAGCGCCTCTTCATCCTCCTCCCCAAGCAGTGCAGACACTTGTGGATGGTTAACAAATGTTGTTACCCAAAAATTTGGGATTTTGGCGATCAATTCTGACCTCTTCTGAAAAAATGGTTGGCGGAGTTTGTTATATTTCTGTTCTACTTTCAAAATCTCCTCACTGGCTTGTTCATTAAGTCTGTCTATTTCATTTTGTACTTCATCAATATGTTCAATTGCTTCTTGCTGTTCTTTTTCTTCCTTCGGCAAGTTTGAAGAAGCAGATGCCTCATCTGGCCTGGAGGCAGGAGTCGGCCTGGCTTTCTTCAGTTTCTTCGCTTGGGGTGGAAGGGAAGACTGGTGTCTGGGGGCCATGATGTGGAAAAAAAGCCAAGAATCCTCCCAGGAGAAGAGAGAGGAACTGCGAGCTCAGAGAACTGGGTTGGGTTTTCTATCACCTGCAACCAAAAGATTTCTAGTTTTTGCACAAGACAATTGAACAACGATCACAAGGCAGAAAGAATCAAGGGACCAAACAGTGGGTACTAGTGTATGCTTCATGTTAACTAGCTGTCAGAACTTCAACCAGTCTTTCAACCAGACCTTTGACTCTGGGCCTCAGTTTTGTCTCTGAAATACACAGAGGAAGTAGAAAGTTGGGCTTTGTGTTTTCTTTAAGACCTGTCCCAGCTTTAAGATTCTCTGGGTTCAACCCTTTACTTGATTCATTGACAACTGGCTCCTACAACTGGTTTGCTACTTCTGTCAATGGTCTCATCATACTCCCAGATCTCTGGGTAGGAACCTTGCTATCATTCTTGTGTTCCATTCACCTGTCTTCTTTATCCCCTATATCTGCTCAATTATCATGGCTTCTCAATTCTTCTTTCTAAGCATCTCTTCTTCCTTAATCTGCTCCCTACAGCTCTCTAGAGTGCCCGCTTCCTTGAATCCATCGTCCTACTCTTGCTGGATTAATATCTTCAAGTAGACTTTTAGAACTTTACTGAATACACCATTAATGGAAAAAATAAAGCCTACATTGTAATTTTCCAGGCAGCGCTAGTGGTAAACAATCCACCTGCCAGTGCAGGAGATATGAGACGCAGGTTCGATCCCTGGGTAAGGAAGATCCCCTGGAGGAGGAAATGGCAAACCACCCCAATATTCTTGCCTGGAGAATTCCATGGAGAGGGGCCTGGCAGGCTACAAGTCCATGGGGCCACAAAGAGTCGGACACGACTGAGCAACTGAACACAAAGTCTACATCACTCAGCATGGCATTCTGGGTGATCTTTCCACTGCAGCCATTCTAGTTCCTTAACATAGATTACCTACAGGTCCAACTGAAACAGAAGAATAGAAAGTCTCTTTTGAGGATGAAAACTTTATGCATGAATTGTGTTGATATTCCCTTCCAAGGACTTTTTCAAGAAGGGTTAAAATCAGAGCATGAATCTGTGGCTGGACCCAAGTTATGGGGCATCTATACTGGTGAATAACAAACCTATGAGCCTTAGAGCTAACAACTCAGGGCCTTTATAGACTCATGCAGAACAGTGTGTCCTAGAAAATCTGAATTGCTTTCAGATGTTAAAATTATTTATTAAAGCAATACGTATCTTGCATGCAGTTCACTCTGAAACGGTGGCCATTTTAAACACGTGTGACTTTAGCATAACCCAAACAGGTATTGGTTAATATCTACCAGATCTACTCCTTAAAACATAATATGTAATGAATGTATATTAATATAAAGTTTTAGGCTTCATTGGGATACTCTGTAGGAGGAAGCCGTGGGAAAAGAGACTATAGACTTACTGTAACCTTGGAATTAGTTGTGGATTGAGAGGACAGAGTGTCTATTTGCCTTTTTTTTTTTTTTCTCAAATAACAGAAACCCTGGCCCACGAAGGCCTGGGAATGTGCTGAGGCGGCCTTGTTTTTCTCCTGTTTCCCGTGACAGGGCACTCCTCCTGATGAGTTCTTGCCAAGCCCTTATACATGTTGAGTCAAAACATTTTGAATATGAGCTCATTGCATGTGAGAAGAGTTTAAACAACAGTTCAACATGTAAATGTATTTTGGGCTTTCTCAGTCCATGTTTCAGTTCAAATTTCCTGCAGCTTGGAAAACTGCATGTAGTTTATGCAACATCTCAGCATTTCTCCTCTGGACTGAAGTGAGGCAGTTGGCTTTCTGTTATAGACTAAACAAATGAATAAAGATTCATTTGAAGGAGTCATGTTGATAGTGTATGTACAGCTCCAGGCATTGTCTATTTAACTGACTGACTTTGGGTGGACTCAAATATACAATAGCCCATGGTGCTGATTTGGTGGTCAAAATAAGAAGGAACCATTCCTTAAAACCACCTCATCTGGCCAGTTTTAATTTCAGCTAGAAATCCAGTCAACTTGAACATCTGAAAGAAGAACTAAATATGCTTACAGTCTTATCCTTTATTTTCATGGAGAGAAGGGGGAACTGGAGGTGAATTATGATTCTTCTAGGATAGCTTAGGGTTAAGGGGAAGCAGATGAGAGCGTATGAAGAAGAATGGCTTGGGAAGGCTCGGTGGGGAGCTGGGTCATGAGTGAATGAAAATGGAACTTAACTGCTTCGTCATGTTGTAGACTGGATATCACCTGCTTGGGATTCTCTCTTATTGTTCTCTCTGAGGGGTGTTTAGCCTAGAACCTAGTGACCACCCCAGTCAGGTCATCTTGTGGTCATGTAGTTGATTCTTAAATAACTGAATTTGATTTTCTTTTTTTATTATTTATTTTGGCTGTCCTGGGTCTTTGTTGCTGCACACGGGCACAAGAGCTCTAGAGCATGTGGGCTGGGTAGTTGTGGTGTATGGGCTTAGTTGCCCCATGCCATGTAGGATCTTAGTTCCCCCGCCAGGGATCAAACCTGGACCCCCTGCACTGAGAGCTCAGTCTTATCCACTGGACCACCAGGGAAGTCCTTGAATTTGATTTCCTTTTGAGCTGCTCTAACTGAAATTGTAATGATGTTGATGGGATTGTGGAGTAGTATCCTTAGGGGTGGGGGCTTCCCCGGTGGCTTGGTGGTAAAGAATCTGCCTGCAATTTGGGACACCTGGGTTCTATCCCTGGGTCAGAAAGATCCCCTGGAGTAGGGCTTGGCAACCCACTCCAGTATTCTTGCCTGGAGAATCCCATGGACAGAGGAGCCTGGCAAGTTATAGTCCATAGGGTTGACAAGAGTCAGACATAGCTGAAGCTACTTAGCGTGCATGCACGCTTCCTTGAAAGTGACCCTTACTCCCAAGAGTTGTGAAAAGGAAAGGAAGAGGATGGTTAAAGGTGATTCAATGACCAGGAATTATAAACTGTATTAATTTTTCTCAACTAAATTCAATTTAATTTGGTGACTATTTATTCAACATATGCTCTGTGATAAGTCATGTAACTCAGTATATTTACCAGCACATAGTAATATGCAAGAAATATTTGTTATCATTAGTTTCCCAGTGCAGAAAATTAAGAGAGAGGAATAAGAGAGATTTAGAGAGAGGAAAAAAATTCAAGCCTTAAAAAAACTTGAAAAAGTATTGCAGGGTAAAGGAGAACCATATGTAATAAAACAAAGCTTACTCTATAGTCTAGCATTAAAGGGGGCATTATAGTAATTGGAGATACTAAGAAAGAGGAAAGAGGGAAAGGCTTGTGGGCAAAAGTTTGTGGGATAGATTCATGGAGGAATTGAACTGGTAGTGGGGCCTTAAATGACAAACCAAATGGAAATTCCAGGCCAAGAAGTCAGCATGAATGAAGGCACAGGAATGAACATAAGGCCATCTAGTAGGTTCTCACATCCTCTCCAGTCTCCAGGAGCCAAGAACAGACTGACACACTCAACACAGCGTGCAGCCTGTTTATTAAACCACATTAATTTTAATAGTGGATAATACACAGAGGCCAATTTCCTCCTCTGAATCATGCATTATATCAATTTTATGCAGATGTTGATGGCCTCTTCTAAAATTTTGTGTTTTTATAGGACTTCTCTTAAGAATGTCTCTCTGTCAAATGTGAACAAGTTACTGAGTTGAAGTTAGGATAAAGAGTGGTAAGACTTGCAGAAGACAGACGTGACCTCAGTGGAATGTAGATTCCCAGATGAAGAGTCTCTGAAAATGTGAGACTCCTGGAATATGCTGTATATCTTCCCTTTTTATCTTTGCCTTCTCTTTCAACTGTCTAGTTTTCAAAAAAAAAAAAAAGAAAAGCATGTCTTCTTTTGATGACTCTGAAATGATGCTTACCACCAAGCATAGAGGCAAGAGATCTATTTCTCCCTGATAACTTGGGGTTCTACAAACCCCAATGTGAGGGCTCTTTGGGAGTCTGATATGGCTGGTGCCTTTCCAAATACATTGGTGGGTTGAGTTTCTCTCTGGGTCATGAGAAACTTTAGGGACTTTAAATTCCCTGATGATTATGCCCAGCTTGGTAGGATGAAACTGGAATCCATGTTCTAACAGAAGACACTTTTTACACTGAGCTGGGCTTTCTAACTTCTTGGATTCCATCTCTTTTTCCAAATCACATTTGCAATCCTCACTGACCTCAGAGACACTTGTCTTTTTATCCAGCCCTAATCATCTTGCTGGACAGAATTTTGCTTTTTTTTTTTTTTTTTTTCTCCTTTCTGGATTAAATAAGGAGAAAGAAACACCCAATTCTAGATAAACATACTTCCTGTTACATAGTTTTGTAAACTATAGTAAAACCTTGTTTCTTTAGATGTAAAATGATTGAAGGGCAAACTAGGTTAGTGAATGACATGAAATGCTGATAACTACAAAAAGGATGCATTGTTATAATTAATATGTATATATAATGGCATGAATTAGTGGCTTAGAAAGTGCCCTCAGCATCCCCAGGTTACGGTCTTTGCCGATTCGCTTTAACACATTGAGAAATCTCATTTGCATTTAGCATGTTTCTTTTTGATATCAAATATTTACTGCTAAACTATTTGAAAACACCTTATCCTCCTGAGTAGTTTAGAATTCCTCTTTTTTACATTATTTCTAACAGTAAAGAACATGTTATAAAATCTTTTGATATAAACTTTAGACCACTTTGGTTAGCACATTATTGAGGACTGGATTAACTGGACTTTAGCATGGATTTTGTATTGAGAAGTTGCTAAGACTCTGCTGAGGAATGTTTAAGAGAAGGAGAGAAGTGGAGTCAAAGCAGTCAACAAATGTTTGTTGAGTCTTTCTCCTTTCTGCCCAAACAGGACTTTCTGTGGTAAATTGGGGTAATATGGGTACAGTAGCTAAAAACAAAAATAAACAACGTCCACATATTCTACAAACCACAATTTAGCCACAAGTACCTCTTCACCTCTCGTATCTCTTAGCTGAAAGGCCAACAATGGATAAAATACAGTGATTTGAATTTCACTTCCTCTCCCTTATTCAGCCAAACTCCGGGAATCAGGAATACGCAGTAGGAGGTAGTAAGAAGCGGAACACAATCTGAACAACCACAAAAACAAATGGCTTTGGGGTGAATTCTGAAGTAGACCACAGGAAAGAGAAATCATTAAAATATTTGTGTTTAGCTGTGTGTGTGTGTGTGTCTGAACCTCTATTTGCATCCCACTTTTTCAAACACCATCCACTCTCTTTCTGCAGGTGTTGCCCTGCTCATAATTCCTCCACATCTTGAATGGGCCCCATATTCTTCTCTGAACATTATTTTCATTTGAAGTTCAATTCTTTTTCTTCAACTTAGTTAAATAGCAAACACTTTGGAATTTCTTTCCCTTCTCCAGTTTCAAATTTTTTTTGCCAGCTTTTGAGAAGTCAGTCATAATAAAAATTCTGAACTCCATTTTCCTTACTCCTCCAATTTCTCTTTCTCATAGTTCAAATTTTGGTCTACTGCCCTAACTTGTTCTGTGTATACAGAGGCTTTTTTTTTTTTCCTTCATTTTTTTGTCATGCATCATGTGGGATCTTAGTTCCCTGATCAGGGATCAAACCAACACCCCCTGCATTGGAAGTTCAGAGTCTTAACCCCTGGGCTGCCAGGGAAGTCTGAGGCTTTTTTGTTTGTTTGTTTGTTTTTGCTGTGGTAGATCTTCATTGCTTTGCATCTCAGGTGTGTGTTTTGTTTTTTTTTTTGGTTGTGGTGAGCAGGAGCTACTCTTCATTGCATTGAGCTGGCTTCTCAGTGTGGTGGCTCCTCTTGCTGTAGAGAACAGACTCTAGACATGCAAGTTTCAGTAGCTGCAGCATGCGGGCGCAGTAGCTGTGGTGCAGGGCTTAGCTGCTCTGTGGAATGTGGAATCTTCCTGGAAGAGGGGTTGAACCCATGTCCTCTGCATTGGCAGGTGGATTCTTGTCCACTGAGCTACCATGGAAATCCCAAGGCTGTAGTTTTGATTATTCCTCCTTAATAAGTCCTCTGACCCAAAGGCTACACTGCACTCATCTGAAACCAAAGAAGAGAGGTGGTAGAACAAAGAAGTGTTAACGTGGTGTCATTTTGGGGTGAGGACAAAAGATCCTGACTCATCCACAGAGCATCAATACTACACCTGTGGATGAAAACCTGTGCCTCGCCATCTTGCCTTGGATGAAGTAGCCAGGCACTGCCATTGCTGACCTCTCACACACCCTTATTTCAGGGTCAAGATCAGGAATGAGGCACACTCTATGCTCTGGGAAAAACTGGCTGAACAGATAGGTATTTTGAGGAGAACATTTTATAAGCCCAGATTCTTGCATCTTCTCATATCTAGAAAAGCACTAAAACCATTAACAGTGACATCTGCCCCTGGTGACGAGCAGCAACTTTCCGCCAATATGTGTACTTGACTGGACATATCCCACCCGCCCCCTACTGCACTCCCCCCGCCCCGACCAAAATTACATATATACTAACCTCCCCTCTTTTCTCTTTGGAGTAGTTCCTTGGAACTACCTGAGAGGCTGTCTCTCTGGCTATAGTCCTCATAGAACTTATTACTCTTATGTTGTAAATTTTTTTCAGTCAACATGCCAAACACAAATTCAGAGAATCCGGCTGGCATAAATAGCTTTCAGCATAAAGGATTCGTAGATAGGGCAAGGCAGGGAGGTAAGATCTTCCCATCATGCCTCCCTAGGCCTCCTCATTGCCCCTCCATCCCCGCCACTTCTCAAGATCTCTGAGGATTCTGAGGGCCACACCTGTGATTTCTATTGTTGAGAATGCAAACAAGCTGCAGATTCCCATACTAACTTTGGTATCAGGATCAAGAATATTGCCCTGATGAGTTCCTGTTTTCTTAGGAGCTACCTCTTTGAAGCTGGGAGCTCATGCTGATACCAATGGATGACTTGGTGGGGTGAGTGTGAAAGTCCCGATCTTTAATAGCTTTTAAAACACCACTCACAATAAGCATGTAGCGAAGTATGTGGTCAAAATGACCACCTGAACAAACACATGAAATAATTGGACAAGCATGTGACTAAATATATCTCACTTGTAATTTGCAAAGGAGGGCACTAAGGAAACGTTGTACTTTGCTGCTGGAAAAATTGATTGTTTCAAAGGATTCTAGCCTAGATTTCGATTCTGTCAAGTTCATTCAAGAAGCCCTATAGGAGGATTTGTAACTGGTGGTGTTGGCTGGATAGTGGACAGGCTAGTGATCACCTCCGCCAGGTAAACTCAGCTGCACCTTGATTCTCCCAGCAGTTGGCTCTATGTCCCACAACCCAGGCCCATTGTCTTCCCAAGTGTCCACCAAAAAGGTAATGCAAGAGGCTGCAAGTAAGACAAGAATTTATATGGCATCCCAAGAATTGCAGTTTCAGAGACACAGATTCTAGTAACCCAGAAAGCGTGTTCCAGGGAAGAGAAAGAGTCAGAGGCTTATCAGGACAAGAAACTGCAAGGTTTTTAAAAGTTGCCTGGTGAGAATTGTCATCAACTCTGATGCAAGTCAGAAAAGAGTTGTCCTTAATGAATCAGGAGGTTTTGTTTCTTTATGGTAAGGGTCTAATTAGTTGATAAACTGTCATGAGCTATTTTAGAGTAAAGGTCTGATAAGTAGATAGTCTGTCATGAGTTTCTGGCAGATGTTTTGGGTAACTTAATCAAGTCCAAAGGTCAGATTCCATTTAGGCTGAGATGTGCCTAAGCCTCATTTCCTTAATGGCCTCCTGGTTCCATTTCAGAGCACTCTTAGCTTCCCTGATAGCTCAGCTAGTAGAGAGTCTGCCTGTAATGCAGGAGACTTGGGTTTGATCCCTGTGTTGGGAAGATCCCCTTGAGAAGAGGAATGGCTACCCACTCTAGTATTCTGGCCTGGAGAATTCCATGCACTTCTGCATAGTCCATGGGGTCACAAAAAGTCAGACTCGACTGAGTGACTTTCACTTTCACTTTCTTAGCAATACCAACTCCATTTTGCTTTTCCTGTCACACAAGCTCATCTTATTCAACAATTCTAGAGCTTCCACTGGCTGCAGATGAGCAGCATACATGGAACTAAGGCTGTGGGACACTGAGGGCAGAGAAGGACTCTGTGATGGGTGGAGTCTGAAAACTTGGGAGTCAGCTTTCATTTCTACTGCTGCTGCTGCTACTGACCTACATTTATTAGATATTTCCCATGTGCTAGGAACTTTACTTACTTCATCAACTTTGAATGGGAGATTTTTTTTCTTTCCATTTTCTTGAGCTGAACTCAAGGAACAGACAAATTAAAACACATACAATATAGCACATCTAGTAAGATGTCTGACCATAAACCTGACCCCTTTATATTGTACCCATGTCTCGCCAAGAATCATGGATTGACTTGCAGTGTATAGAAACCCTTGCAATCATGAGATGGTTTATGACAAAATTTTTCCTGATTTTATGTACAATTCCATCTGATTATTCAGAGATAAACTCTCATTTCCCTTTGTGGGCAAAAAAGGCCATCTGTGCAGCCCAAAACAACATGGTAAGTTCCTATCCAATTTCCTGTCCATATATTTTTTGGAGTAATTATGGCTCATTTCTCTGTGTTTTCCACTGATTTCTTTTGTGTTGATTTTTCTCCAGATGCATTGGGGGCATATGTCCAAATTAAATATCATTTATTTCCTGCTTCTTATTTTGAAGTTCCTTTTATCCTTTACTCTCTATGGGTTATATGTTATATTCCAATTAGTATTTCATAAATCTGGACTGCAGGCTATTAATACATATTGGTATTACTAGCCAATAAACTGAAAGGACTCAATTCTACTTGTTACTTAATCTTGGACTTCTCCAGATTAGACCCTGACCGTAGATAATGCTTGAAAGAACACATCTAACTAACTTGAGCATCCAGTTCATACCTCTCATCTTCCTCAGTCCCCCAGGCCACTAGGCAGGGCATAATTACCTACAGCTCATAAATAAAAGTCAAGGCCAGCAAAATTGGAAGGCTTGTCCAGGCTCATACAATGATATAACCATGAACAGGACTAAAAGCTTTTGTGTCATGACTATAAAAGATCAAAACCATTCATGCTTCACATGCATTTTCTATAAAAGTGATTGACAATTATTTATTAAATTCCACTTTGTTGACATAAAAAACAGATTTCAGGCTTTGATTTTAAGTGAGTTATGCTCACCTTGGAGTGACTCTAGGCGAAGGTCTGACATTAATGAAGCAAGTTTTCAACCTTTGCAGCTTCCACTTGAAGTTCCTGATTTCCTGTCCAGCTCCCACTACCTCACTCCTCTTCTAGGTTACCCTCTGGCTGCCAGCTCCATCTTCTAGGTCCCAGCTTTGAAACTCTGGCCCCTTGATGCTCCTCAAACCCCAATCTGATCATGAAAGTCCTTTGCCCCTCAAGTCAGAGGTCCAGTTTTGTTTTTTTTTTTGTGGATCCTCTGTCTGGGCCATTTAAGCTTAAAATTCCTTCAATAGAGAATAAAGCTTTTCATTCTTAAATCCTAGCTGAGATGCAGGCATGGGCTTGATTAGAGCTATATGAAGAGGTGACTGACTGATGATATATCTGCTCTTATGCTGATTTTAATCAGCAAAGAGAAGGGAGGGAAAGGTCATGAGTAACTGAGGGGGCTGATGCCAAAGGGATGTCCCCAGAGAATGGACAAGGGACATGGAGGGGTTGGGGAGGGGAGCTTGGGAATGTTTGTTTCAGAATGAGTGGCAACGAGTGGGTCTAAAAATGCTGCTGACTTCACCTTGATACTGAGCGGGTCCCTTTGTGGGGCACCACTTCTCTCACTGATCACTCTCCCTAAGAATTCTTGGTTTTGACCAAAAAAAAACAAAGTTCATTGTTCATCACTAAAGAGGGTGTGGCTAAATAGTAGAAATTAGTGCATCCTTCTGAAAAAAATTGTACAGTTGGCCAAGAGTCATAAAGATGTTCTTGCCCTTTAATCAGTGCTCCTTAATTCTCTTCCTGGGAACATAGCCTAATGAAAGAGTCCCCCATGTCACCTGCAAACATTTCCTAGTTGTTGCTTGAACTGCTGATGCTCTATTGGCAGCAAGTTGAGTGCTGAGCTTCTGAGGGTCCACCTAAATAGTAAGTAGGTGTGTTCTGTCATGTCCGACTCTTTGTGACCCATGGACTGTAGCCTGCCAGGCTCCTCGTCCATGGAATTCTCCAGGACAGAATATTGAAGTGGGTTGCAATGACCTCCTCCAGGGGATCTTCCCAACCCAGGGATCGAACCCTCATCTCTTTTGTTTGCTGAATTTGCAGGCAGGGTCTTTACCACTAACACCACCTGGGAAGCCTCTACCCTCTACTTTTATTGGTCAAGAATACTGGGAGCTTGTTTACTCTCAAAAGGGACAGAGAAGAAGAAAACTGGCCTAGTCCTCAGCAGATTCTCCAGTGTCAGTTACCCTTGCTTTTGTCCCTACCATCTGCTTCACAGTTGGAAGCAATCTAGGACATCACTAATTTCACCCCTGAAGGACTGATGCTTGGAGCTGAAGCTCCAATATTTTGGCCACCTGATGCAATGAGCTGACTCAGCGGAAAAGTCCCTGATACTGGGAAAGATTGAAGGCAAGGGAGAAGGGAGCAGCAGAAGATGAGATGTTTGGGTGGCATCACTGACTCAAAGGACATGGATTGAAGCAAACTCTGAAAGATAGTGGAGGACAGAGGAGTCTGGCGTGCTACAGTCTATAGAGTTGCAAAGTGTCAGATATGACTTAGCGACTGAACAATAACAAGGACACCCACGTCCAGTATTGTACTAGAGTCCCATCTGAACAGGCAAAGACTGAAGGAGTTCTCTGAAGCATGATGACCCTTATGCCTCAGGGCTGAGATTATTAACAGTCTCCACAGTTTGGCTCCCAAGGTTCCAGCTCAGAGGCCCTCATTGCCAAGTTCAGTCATCCTTCCCAGAACATTGCAGCAGGGTAGCTGGATCCAGAGAAGCTTCCAGCCTCAGCACCACACGGAGTCAAGTCTCCACCATGTTACACGGAATCACTCATATGATTCTTTTTCTCATGAGACTTAGCTTCTGGGGCCTCATTATCTTTCCTGGTCACAGGACCTTGGCAGATCACACCAGTTCACCCTTCTAGACCTCTCCAGCTCTGATTGTGGGGAGTAGATTTTAGATATTAGTTTCTTCTCTGTTACAAGCTCTTGCCCTTCAGACAAATTAACTGCCCTCTCTTCAAAGATCAGCTTTATGTCATAATTGCTCTGAGAGGGTAACTGTTTTCAAAGAGTTCTATGATACCTGAACACCTAAGGCAACCACTCAGTAATTTTTTATTGAACAAAAAATGTCAGTTTCCCTATTTTAAAAATAAAATATCTCTATGTGCAAGCAGATATTCATTGCACAATTGATTATAGAAGTCAAATACGAGAAGAATCTGGAGACGCAGCATCAGGCGGCTTGTAAAGTAAATTAGGATGTGTCTACTCCATGAGACAAGGTGCAGCTATAAAAATGGTTATTATAGGATTATGAGGGGGAAAAAAGATTATAAGAAAATATGGGTGTTTATTCCCCTGATTTCCCAAATTTTCTTTTTGTCAAGTTAACAAGAATAAGGGACTCTACTAATTAGCTATTGACATGCAGCTGTTGCCAATAGGACTCGCCAATAATTCGTTTGGGAAAGTGACAGCTCGCTCGTCTCCTGTTGCTTAGCAGCTAAATTGTGTCCGACTATTTGCGACCCCATGGACTAAGCCCACCAGGCTCCTCTGTCCGTGGGATTCTCCAGGCAAGAATCCTGGAGTGGGTTACCATTTCCTTCACCAGGGGATCTACCCCACCTAGGGATCAAACCTGCAACTCTTGCACTGGCAAGCAGATTCTTTACCACTGAGACACCTGGGAAGCCCCCAAAATGAGGGACACAGGACTTAAAGATGACTTCTAAATGTTTGTCTTCAACTATAGGATGACTATTGGTGCTATTTATTGAGACGGGGGAGGCAAAGTGGGGGATTGGGAAGCCAAGAGTTTTTTTTTGTCTTCTCTAAGTTTAAGGTGCCTCTTAGATGTCCATGTGGTGACACAGAGCAGGCAGTGGCCTGTGGGACTTGAGCTTGGGGGAGAGATCAGCAGTATTGAGACTAGAAATTTTAAAGAGTCATCTGAACATAGATAGTATTTAAAACATGAGATGAGGATAGGGTACTGATGGATGCTAGTACAAGAAGATCTAAGACAGAGCCTCCAGTCATTGCGACATTTAGAGAGCAGACAGAGAAGGGGTAACCAGCAAGAAAGCCCTGAGGCAATGCAGCCAGTTAGGCAGGAGGGAAAAAGAAAAACATCGCACTGTGGAGACTGGCAGAGAAGAGGATTTTAAGAAGGAGGGAGTGGTCAACTGTGCCAGATATTATTGGGAACTTGAGTAAGATGAAGACACTGAAGGGACCCTTGGATTGGCAAAGGAAGTTGTTCATGACCTTGAAATGAGCAGATCCAGTGGCATGGAGAGGAGGAAGGCCTGCCTGGAGCTGGCTGAGCTGAGATTAGAAGATAAGGAAGTGGGCACTGACTATAGACAACACACTTCTCAGGAAGCGGTGCCCTAAAAGAGCTAGGAAATGGGATAATGCCTGGAGGGCCATATGAGCTGAAGGGATTTTTATTTTTTAAAGTGAAGTCGCTCAGCCGTGTCCGACTCTTTGCGACCCCATGGACTGCAGCCCACCAGGCTCCTCCATCCATGGGATTTTCCAGGCAAGAATACTGGAGTGGGTTGCCATTTCCTTCTCCAGGGGATCTTCCCGACCCAGGGATCAAACCCGGGTCTGCCACATTGTAGGCAGACTCTTTTACCGTCTGAGCCACCAGGGAAGGTTCATTTATTTTTTAAAGGAAGCACTAAAACATGTCTGACTGCTCCCGGAAATGATTCAGGCAGGAAGGAGAAATTAATCATGGAGGGGAGAGAGAGGTTAATTGCAGGAGCAAAGTCTTTGGGAATGATGAAGGGATGGTATCCAGAGCAGAAGTGGAGAGATCGGCCTTTAATGAAGTGGTTATGAACACAGAGTCCTTGGCACAGTACTTGGTACACACAGGCGGATTTCACTCAGTACTTGCCACTGTTATTACAAGTATCTGTCTCCTTGAGTAACCAAAAAGTGAAGTCACTCAGTCGTGTCCGACTCTTTGCGACCCCATGGACTGTAGCCTACCAGGCTCCTCTGTCCAGGGGATTTTCCAGGCAACAGTCCTGGAGTGGATTGCCATTTCCTTCTCCAGGGAATCTTCCCAATCCAGGGAACGAACCCGGGTCTCCCTCATTGTAGACAGACGCTTTACCATCTGAGCCACCAGGGAAGTCTCCAAAGAGAGTAACCAAAGAGAACAACAATTGGCTGGTCCAACTCATAGCTCATAAGTTAGGCTGTGAATAATTGGATCAGCTGTTGATATAGCCTGGCCAAAGAGGAAAAGTATGAAAAGATGGAGCGGTCCATTCTCTTCCACAGCCCTGCTTTGACAGGGTAGACTCTCACAAGAGAGGTGTTCGTGCACAATGGAAAGATCCTACTAACTAATGAACAACGGATATGATTGTCTTAAAAAAAAATTTTTTTTACTGTTGTAAAAGTCACATAATATAAAACACTATTTTAACTAAGTGTGTTCACATTGTTGTGCAATTCTCTTCATCATCCATCTCCCACATTTTTCGCCTTCCTAAACAGAAACGCTGTTTCCATTAAACATTAACTCTCCACCACGCCACCCACTAACCCCTGGCATCTACCAATGTGTTTTCAGAGTACGAATTTGTCTATTCTAATTATCTCACGTAAGTGGAATCAAATAGTATTTGTCTGCACCTGATATATGGTTGGCGGCATCACTGACTCAATGGACATGAGTTTGAGCAAACTCTGGGAGATGATGAAGGACAGGGAAGCCTGGCGTGCTGCAGTCCATGGGTTGTAAAGAGTTGGACACGACTTAGCGGCTGAACTGAATGTATATTGGAATGCGTTTTTTAAAAGATTTATTTATTTCATTGGTTGAGTTGGGTCTCTATTGCTCCGCCCGAGCTTTCTCTAGCTGTGCTGAGTGGGGGCTGCTCTTCGTTACGGAGCGCAGGAGCTGGGTGTGTGGGCTTCTGTAGTTTCGGCCTGTGGGTTCAGTAGCTGCTGCTCATGGGCTCTAAGACACAGGGTCAATAGTTTTGACACATGGGCTTAGTTGTTCCAAGGCATGTGGGATCTTCTTGGACCAGGGAGTGAACCCATGTCCCTGGTATTGACAGGTAGATTGTTAATCACTAGCTCACCAGGGAAGCCCTAAATGCATTTTCAGTGTTAATTCAATATACATCCTACAAACAGATGGTACCCTCTCTTTTGAGTCTTCACTTTCTTTTTCACTGGTTGGTGTTTACTGAGGAATAATGTTCTTCAGAGTTCCTCAGAGTGATAACCAGGGCAATGGGGAATGTAGAAAAAAACCATAGCCTCAAAACCTCTGTTCTTGTGCAATCAAGACACAAACCACCCTAACTGTTGAGACACACACTCAGGAGCAGTTGTTTCACTGGTTCATGCAGAGAAAACCTCCTAACCAACTTGCATAGCAACACAAGAGACTGCAAGTTAAAGCTGTTATTCCAGAAAATACTGTATTTAAGCCAGCAATTCAGAGCTTTATCTACGCAAAACGTTGTTTTTGACCATTTGGCCTTGCTGTTGAAACAGAGTGAGTTGATGTTCATTGCCAAATAGCTGATAGAGAAAATGTCAAAGTCTTCCAAAGCACTGTTAAAAAGGAAGAATTTCTACAAAAGAACACAACTCTCTGGTTATTTTCTCACTCAGTAAAAATGTCAAATTAAAACCAAAGAGTATTAGTTAGCCAGTGGGAATTTGCTGTTTGATGCTGGTGCCCTGTAACAACCTAGAGGGGTGGGATGGGGTGGAAAGTAGGCAGGAGGTTCAAGAGGGAGGGGCCAAACGTGTACCTATGTCTGATTCATGTTGATGTATCACAGAAACTCATGCGATACTGTTAATCAATTATTTCCAATTAAAAATAAATAAATTTTTTAAAAGGAATGAGAAAAAACAAAAGAGTATTGGGCAGGATTCATCAGAAACTAGCTTTAACAGATTTAAGCAGAAAAATAAGAAAGAGTTGTGGAAGTCACCCTGATGTCCATTTAAGTAGAATGGATAAATTAATGGTGATATAGCCATACAATGAAAAATGAATGGATCATCAATACATAGAACAGTATGACTGTATCTCTCAGATATAATATTGAGAAAATGAAGCCAGACATTATGTCCTGAGTATGTACATATATTTCTATTTATATAAAGACCAGAAACAGGCAAAATAAATCTATGGTGTTAGTGTCATGATAGTGGTTAATTTTTGTGGCAGTGTAACTGAACAGAACTCTTTGGGACCTTCCTGGACAGACTCCTCCAACCTATGTCCTCTGCCTGCCTCTTGTTTTGTAGAAAGTCGTTAGCCCCCTTGACCTTCCTTGAACTCCAAAGAACAAATTAAATCAGAGAAGAGATAATGCAGAAACAAAGGAAAACATTAAAGCAAGACAGGATATTAATAGTTTAAACATTAAAGTCAAGCACTTTTATTTCCTCCTCAAAGGCTACAGATAACATTCTGGGCCATATCTTTGAGCTCTTTTTGCAGATACTGAAAACCCCACGAGGTGGAAGAACTGCATATTGACCATAAGCATGTAGACCCTAGACCAGCTGGTAGAACCAGTTAGTAGAAGGTTGATAATGTTAACTCCGGATGGCCTTACCACCAACCAATCAGAAAAATGTCCATGAGCTGATCACGTGTCCTGCAACCCTCTCCCTCAGCCTGTTTTTTCCTGAAAGCCATTGGGAAGTGTGAGTCTTTTGAGCATTAGCTAGCTGCCTATACTCCTTGGTGCCCTGCAGTAAATGCTCCACTTTCCTTCACCAAAACCCAGTGTCAGCAGATCGGCTTTATTCCTTCTGGGGTTGGGAGGTGGGCAATAGCAAGCAGACCCAAGACCCATGTGTGGTTCAGTAACAGCAGAAGGGCTGAACAGGGACACGAAGAGGGATTCCGAGTGCTGGTTACCCAGATGTACTCTCAGATAGGAAGTTTATTCAGCTGTACACTTTTGGTAGGTACTCTTTTCTCTACGTATGTCTCCATGAAAGTTGCACAGGAGGAACACAAGAGAAAGGCTCTTGGCAGGTTAAAGAAAGAAAGTGAAAGTCACTCAGTCGTGTCCGACTCTTTGTGACCCCGTGGGCTACACAGTCCATGGAATTCTCCAGGCAGGAATACTGGAGTTACCTTCCCCTTCTCCAGGGAATCTTACCAACCCAGGGATCGAACCCAGGCCTCCCACATTGCAGGCAGATTCTTTACCAGCTAAGCCATGAGGGAAGCCCAAGAATACTGGAGTGGGTGGCCTATCCCTTCTCCAGCAGATCTTCCTGACCCAGGAATTGAGCCCGGGCCTTCTGCATTGCAGGTGGATTCTTTACCAACTGAGCTAATCAGGGAAGCTGGCAGGTTAAAATATCACTAGTAAAAGTTGGAGACACAGGTCCAAGTCTGTAGGTCCAAGCAAACTTCCTAAATCTGTCATAGAACTTGAAGAAGCACATCTCTGCTGCTGTGGCTGGACACTCAATATTGTTGTTTGCTCTGAGAACCCTGTTTGTGTTATATATCACTGCCTGTGATTTGATTACACATGTATTTATTTTCTGTCTCCCCAACTAGAACGTGAGTTCACTCCTGATGCATAGTAGGTATTTATTGAATATTTATTAAATATCCAATATATGAAAATTTAAATATTTATTGAACACAGTTCTCTTGTTGAGCAGAATTCCCCCCATCATGGATGCATTTTTTTCCTTTATATTAATCTCATCAGTCAAGGTCCAGTCCAGCCTTGCTGTTCGAGAAACACATTTGCTCGTTAAAGTGGTTTCCCACAGTTACTTTGTGATTCACCGGCACTGAGTTGAAAGGTTTAGTCTCATCGGGCAATCGTATTTCCCGTAGTTCCAAGTTTATAGCGGGAGAGTCATGCCACCACCGTGACCCCTGTTTACCCCCAGCAGGAACATGCAATATCCTTCTGAGCATGCAATTTGACCCCAAAATCGCTGAGGCAAGTTATGAGGAAGACAGTAAACTAAGAGATGAGAAGCCGTCCACAAATAGGAGAGCAATGAGGTGACTCGTTGGCCTCTATGGGATTTCACAAACTCCTAGGTCTATCGTTTCAATTTCACCCTATTGACACCGAGTCTTTCGTTTGTCAGGCTTGCTGGGGAATTCACCAGTGGAATCTTGCCCTTCTACTGCGCTTTCTTTCGTTTAGGATGTTTTAGGAAAGAACTGACTCCTTAGATGGAGAATCTCAGGGGATGCAGCGCATACCCCACCAGCTTGAAGTCTCATCTTGTCTGCTTAAACAAGGCTTCCCTGAGCTGTGTGAGCCCCTCCACGCCTGTCCATGTAGCAATGCACAGTGGCTCCCTGGGACACTGGCCAGGACTTCAGGCCTGAAGATGGACATCCTTGTCTTATCCTGTGGGATAACAAAGTAAAGAGTGGATTGCCCCTTATAATCTTTTTTCAAAATGTATTGATTGATTTATTTTCAGCTGCGCTGGCTCTTCATTGCTCGCAGGCTTTTCTCTAGTTGCAGTGAGTGAGGGCTCCTCCTTGTTGAGGTGGGTGGGCTTCTCACTGGGGTGGCCTCTCTTGTTGTGGAGCATGGATTCTAGAGCGAGGGTTCAGTAGTCGCAGGCCATTGGCTTCATTGCGACACGGCATGTGGAATCTCCTTAGCCCAGGGACTGAACCTGTGTTCTCTACTTTGGCAGGCAGATTCTTATCCACTCCACCACCAGGGAAGTCTACCCCTTATAATCTTACTTAGAATCCTCACACTTCAGCTAAAGCTGCCTCTATTCTTCCCAACAATGGAAAGCCAGCGAATTATTCCGCACTTTGTCCTCCATTATTTCTTCCTGAATGATGGGGAGGTGCGGAGGTAGTTCGGGAGGGAATGGCTGACTGAACTCAAAAGGCATCTCAGTTTTCAAATTGCCGGGTAGAAAAACCCAAACCAAAAGCAAAACCCTGAGATGAGTTCCTTCTGGTCCCTTCTCTTACCTATTGGCCTCTCTGCAGCTTGGTCGCGGGGTCTCAATTTCACTTTCTGCCACTGTCTACTCCTGTTAGCTACCAAACTATGTTTCCCACTGCCCCATAGGTATTTTTATCGGCATTTACTCATGGCATCTCAGATTCAAGAGAGCTAAAAGCAAATTAATCATCTTTTATCCCATGGCAGGTTTTTCTTCTGGTTTCCTTATTTAGATTAGTGGTGGAATTACCCTTCTTTTTACCCAGGCTCTGAATCAAGTACTTTCGAAGGCTATTGTTTACTAAGTCTTGTCAGTCCTGCTTCTCAAGAGTTTTATCCCTGTTCTCAGTTACTATCACCACCTTCTTATTTCAGATCCTCATCTCCTCCCATCCATTCTAGCCTCCATAAGCAACAGTCATGCATAGTGATTAAGAGTACGGAAGAATACTGCCTCTACTGCTTAGTGACTGCATGGCTTGGACAAGGTACTTAAACACTCTAAGCCTCAATTTCTGTATCTATAAAGTGGGATAATAATACCTTTTGCTATGAGTAATCAATTGGAGTATATACGTATACAAAGTGGTACCACGGGCTTCCCAGGCGGTGCAGTGGTAAAGAATCTACCTGCCAATGCAAGAGACACAGGAGGTGCAGGTCGGATCCCTGGCTCAGGAAGATCCCCTGGAGTAAGAAATGTCAGCCCACTCCAGTGTTCTTGCCTGGAGAATCCCATAGACAGAGGAGCCTGGTGCGCTGCAGTCCGCAGGATCACGAAGAGCTGGACAAGACTAAGCACGCATGCACAAAGTGGCGCCAGCAAAGTACTCGATCACAGTAGTGATTATGACCATCTGTCCTCTCAGTTCTCCAATTCATCCTACTCATCACTGCTGGATCTGCCAGCAGTGCCTCAACAAGGCAGCTCTGACCCTCTTAAGAAAGCTCTCAGTGCCCACCCTCAGGATTTACCGCATACTCCCACCCTGGCATTCCAGATTTTCCGTAAGGAGCCTGTTCTATCATCTGACCTCCATTCCCTTCTACTTCTCCTGTGTTCCTGTCGAGCAGACCTCGTTGCCCTTTCCCGTACCAATTTCTACATCACAGCCTGAGTGCATATGCTTGTATTCTGTTTCATTCCTTCCCTATCCTTCCAAGTCTAACTCAAAACAACTTCTTTCTTATGTCTGGATGTCTTTTTCTCTCCTTTTAAAGTCTCAGCATATAGTACACCTTTCTCCAAATGGCTTACTTTCTTCCTGATCCTGTAGTTGCCTCTGTGTTCATCTTAACCTCTCCAGCTGGAGGAACCTCCATTCCCCTGACCTCAAGTCTCCACATTGTGAGGGGGAAAACTCGGACATTCGAGCATTCATTCCCACTTCTGCCAACAAGATTGCGAAATAACCAATTTGAACAAGTTCTTCCCTCCATCAGTTGGCTAGATTAACGTTTGATGGACAAGGTCTTGCTCAAATAAGAGCGGAAGCTGGTAAAATAATTGTGACATTGAGAAAGGGAAAAGATTCAGTTGTTCTAGCTTAAGCAAAGTTCTGCTCACCCCATCTCATTCCCTGTTATTTTCCTGCTTCTAAGTGCTCTGCTTTAGTGATTAAAAATACAAAATTCCATGCACGATGAGGGAGGTCAACTCCAATTTCTTGAATGTTTTTCAAATGAAACTTGTATTTCTAGCAACAATTGGATATAAATGTCAGTTCTCTTTAAACCCCTTTAGGACTCTCAGAAAGTTTTTTGTTTTTCCAGTGGCTGCTTCTTTCAGAATCTATGTTAGTTTCTTTAAATCCCTTAAATTTAAAATAAACCCCTTAAAACTGTAAGTAGCAATACTTTCTCCCAGGCACTGGCCACAGTCTGGAAGGTGTGGGAGGAAAACTATGTATCCTGCCAGAAAGCAATGCTTTGAAAATATGAGGTTAAATTTCATTTTGAAAAGTTTTAACACAAATTCCCTTCATCTGGGAGCCCTACCTCAATCACTTCATACTATTTTTTAAATTCAATTCAAGAATGTTTTTTAAAAGTGTTAACAATTTTAAATAAAGAAATCAAGAGGATATTGCAAGCTTTAAGAATATTTTATGAATACATCTAGGCCATTCAATCTTAATAGAATTATAAAAGCTTAACATGTTTGTGTGTATGATCGTGCAATTTATAATTTTAATAGTTGCCCTGAAATATAACACACAGCACTGTTGACTCCTGGTTCCATGAATGGCATTCAAACTTGTTAGGTTTGTTTGACGTACTTAACTGTCTACAAAATATTTCTTTTAGTGTTGTTTTAATATACATGTCTTGATTTATTTTTACCTTTGCTTCTGATGCTTTGAGTATATTTGTATTGCTTTCCTCTTTCTCTTTTTAAAAAATAATTTTCTTAGGAAAAAATTTCAAGCCTATATAAAAGCAGAGAAAACAAAAAACGAAAAAAGCAGAGAAAACAGAATAATGAATTTCAAATATCAATCACTCAAATTTTAGAATTATCAGTATTTCCCCCTTTTGCTTCATCTATACCTTTATCTTTTTCCTCCTTGTCTTTTGGCTGAAGTATGTTAAATCCTCAAATCACATCATTTTGTCCTTATGTATTTAAGTGTGAGTTGCAAAAATATTCGTGGTTTCTTATGTGACCACTATACCATTATCATACTTATCAAAACCCACAAGAGTTTATTGACATTGTCTAGCACATAGTCTGAAATAAAATTTCCCTTATAGTCTTTAAAGTATTGCATTACAGTTGGTTTGCTCATATCAGAACCTAAGCAAGGTCCGTGCATTTTATTGAGCTGTTCAAGGCTGGAGAAGACTTTTAGAGTTTGGTAAGGGGTTGGGGGGCAGGTGAAGGATGGGAGAGTATTGAGAGCTGGAGAAAATGCTTTTGAATCATGACCTTCAGGAGGCACAAGTAAAGGTTGAAACTATTCAGCTGTTAGATAGTACTTTAAATGTAACTCCCTGCAGAGGCTGAAACTTGAGGGAATCAAGGATTTGTTCTGTTCATGGATATGACTTCTGCAAGAGCAAATCTATATCCTCCATCCTTTCTTACTCTGGTAAATTTAGAATACCCTTCCCAGACAGAAAAAATGTTTAGCGACTCCCAGAGAAGGCATTGCCGCAGCTTTGCTAGCCATCCATTACAAAATCTGTTGATCCTATTCCTGAGACGTATCGTGTGTAATCTCACTCAATCTCTTTACCTACTACTCAGTTCTCAGTGAAATAGACATTGTGTTTGATAGGTCTGAACTTGCTCTGTGTTGATATTAATGGTTTCTGGGTCTGCTAACTATACTCGGATATATGTCAGCACCTCTAGGTGTTAACAATTTAGTCTATAAAAGGCAATTTGAATGCAATCTTGGAGTATCGTGCAACCCACCTGTTCATGAATATTTCACCATCTGTGGATCCTAGTGAAAAATGGTTCTAACTCAAAGGGTTCACTTAAAATATATTTCCTTTGGCTCTGAAGACAAAAGTAATTGGCATTGAACAGTGGCAGGGGCAGCTTCTGCCAATGCACAGTGGGAGTCAGGGAAGAACTCTCAACTCCCTCCTACAGATCTTCCCAGCAGATTTCAAACACATATTTTTCATTCAACAGGGAGCCCTCCAGGCTCCTAATCACTAACCCAGTGGGATCCCAAGTTGCTGGGAATTTCATAAAGCAAAATTCCCCAGGGAGTTTCAACAGAGGTGCTCAGGAAGCCAAAACCCCATTAGCTCTTTGGCCCAATTTAAAAGCCCAGCTGCAGAAGAGCCTCTCACACTCTAGGCTCTCAGTCACTCTCGTTCAGTAGCCCCATTGTTCTTCTCAGTGTCAACCGCTGTTTATCGCAGGGTAACTCTTGAAAGTGAGAGTAGTCTAGATGGGGCAGGGTTGGGGAGAAAACACCACCACACCCATTGTCATTTTCATGCCATACATTTTTATAATACTCTATGGTTGTAAATTATGTTCATGAACATGGTACTCTTGATCCTCATACTGACCCTGTAAGGTAGAGAATGTAAGAGAATCTTTTAGCTGTTTTATGCGTAAGCCAACTGAGGCTCACTGAGGTCAAGGGCAATGTCCACATCCTTCAAGTGGCAGACCTAGAACCAAAGTATTGGTCTTCGGCCTCCACTCCAGGGCCTTGTTCCCCCCATGTGGCCTCAGTCTAGACTTGGCCCAGGCTTTGACTGAGCTAGGGTGGACCTAGGGTGGCACAGACCAGCAAACTCTACCTTAAATGCCCTAATCCTTTTACCTTAGTGCCATAAAATTTTTATCATTTTCTGTGTGCACCATTGTAAGCCATTATCTTAAAGGAAAACGTAAATCGTCCCTCTTTCTACTGAACTTTACATCTGACAGCCAATTTGTATGCCTGGCCCTGAAGAGCCAGGTTCATCAATCATAAGAATAAAATAAAATTTACAATTTATCAGGGAATTTTTAAGATGAGCCTTTTGGAACATACACCGTGTATTGAAGTGCTACTTGAATGCTCCTTTTTGAGAACTGTAAGGTCAGTTGCCATGGAAGAACTTTTTGTTCCTTTTCTCTCTCTCCTCCAATGGAGTAATTAGTCTCCATCTCCCCCACCTCTGGTATATTTAGGCCAGGTTCTCTGACCTACCCTCTACTTCACGATATTTAGTTCTGAAACAAAATGAATCAGTCCCATTGCGTGGAATAATTTCTTCGTTTATACTTCAAATTGGATTAGCTCATGTCATTACTTTCACTTGGACAATTATGAAAATTTTTTTCTCCATGGGTTCTGTTTTTATTAGATTTTTCAGTTCTGCTAACTCTTGATTTGGGTCCAAAAGCTAATTAATGGAAATATAGCCTCAGGCACAATTAAGATGTTCATTTTTAAAATTTAAATTTTTTTAATTTTTAAATTTTTTATACAATTTTAAAAGGTTACCCTGCCATTTACAGTTATTATCAGATATTGGCTATATTCTCCATGTTGTGCAATGCATGGGGACCTGTCTTACCCCAGTAGTTTGTACCTCCCATTTCCTTACCCTATATTGCCCCCACACCTGCTGGTAACCACTAGTTTGTTCTCTATACCTATGAGTCTGCCTCTTTTAAAATTTTTTATATTTATTTTTCATTGGAGGATAATTGCTTTACAGTGTTGTATTAGTTTCTGCCATAGAGCAAAGTGAATCAGCCATAATTATACATATATCTCCTCCCTTCTGAGCCTCCCTCCCATCCCCCCATCCCACTCTGCCTGCTTTTTGTTTGGTTTTTGGTTTGTTTTTATCTGGCTGCACTGCATGGCATTCAGGATCTTTGTTCCCTGAGCAGGCATGGAACCCGTGCCTTCCACAGTAGAGTCATAGATTGCAAAGGGACTAAAAGTGAAGTACGAATGGTCCCCTAAAGCAGTCAAGGTGCCAGGAAGGCACAAAACAGTTGTCCACTCAGTTGGTAATGAGGACATTTAGATGGCTAGTCTAAGAAGGGTGTGTGCAGACAAGTAGCTCACCTTGAGGTGGGAGGGAGTCCAGGTGTTTGGTAGACCTATCCATTTTTAATGCTCTTGGTACCAAAAAAAAAAAAAAATGTTTCTGACCCAAGTTCTAGAGAATTTGTTCTTAGCTTGTGGCTAGAGAAACAAGTACAAAGAAGTGGAGGCAGAGGAGCAAAGAGGGCAGCTGTGAGAGATCTGGAAGATGAGCTTCTACATGTACATAATGTCAGGGCGTTTAGAAAAGACTAGAGCACAAAGACACCGTGTTTGGAAGCCAGTTAGAGAACCACAGAATTGGCTGGCAAAGACCTCTCTTATCTCAGAGAGAGCTGAACCAAGGCCATGAGAGTGATAAGGGGGGCTTTCCTAGTGGTTAGGAAAGAGGTTAACCACGCAGTGGTTAAGAGTCCGCCTTGAAATTCAGGGGACACACGTTCCATCTCTGGTCCAGGAATATTCCACATGCCGAGGAGCAGCTAAGCCCATGCACCACGACTACTGAGCCCGCTCTCTAGAGCCAGTCACTGGCAACTTCTGAAGCCTGCACACTCTAGAGCCCGTGCTCTGCAACAAGAGAAGCCACTGCAATGAGAAGCCCATGTATCACAATGAAGACCCATGCAGCCAAATAATAAATAAATTAAATTATATAAATAAAAGGAGTGATAAGGTCAACCGGTGTGGGGACAGAATCTGATGAAAGCACAGAAAAATGGTAAGACTGGGCTCAGAGTCACAGCAAGGTCAGCCAGGACAGCAGCAGCAACCAATGTATAAAGCACAGCAGCTAACGGTAATAGTTCTGGACCCAGACGCACCTTGAGTCGTAGTCTCACGCTTCCCGACTGTGTAAATCTGGACACGTTTCCTCCTCGGTTAAGTGGGGATAATGATATCATGCCTCCCTCATTGGGTTGTGTAAGGACTGAGTAATATCTCAAATGTAAAATGCTTAGAAAAATACTCAGTGAAGAGTTCAGTTCAGTTCAGTCACTCAGTCGTGTTCGAATCTTTGCGACCCCATGAATCGCAGCACGCCAGGCCTCCCTGTCCATCACCAATTCAAGGAGTTCACTCAGACTCACGTCCATCGAGTCCGTGATGCCATCCAGCCATCTCATCCTCTGTCGTCCCCTTCTCCTCCTGCCCCCAATCCCTCCCAGCATCAAACTCTTTTCCAATGAGTCAACTCTTTCGCAGGTGGCCAAAGTACTGGAGTTTCAGCTTCAGCGTCATTCCCTCCAAAGAAATCCCAGGGCTGATCTCCTTCAGAATGGACTGATTGGATGTCCTTGCAGTCCAAGGGACTCTCAAGAGTCTTCTCCAACACCACAGTTCAAAAGCATCAATTCTTCGGCGCTCAGCCTTCTTCACAGTCCAACTCTTACATCCACACATGACCACAGGAAAAACCATATTCTTGACTAGATGGACCTTTGTTGGCAAAATAATGTCTCTGCCTTTCAATATGTTATCTAGGTTGGTCATCACTTTTCTTCCAAGGAGTACGTAATTCAACAACACCCTTTCAATTTCATGGCTGCAATCACCATCTGCACTGATTTTGGAGCCCAAAAAAATGAAGTCTGACACTGTTTCCACTGTTTCCCCATCTATTTCCCATGAAGTGATGGGACCGGATGCTATGATCTTCATTTTCTGAATGTTGAGCTTTAAGCCAACTTTTTCACTCTCCTCTTTCACTTTCATCAAGAGGATTTTTAGTTCCTCTTCACTTTCTGTAGCTGGTGGCAACTACTGTCATTTTAAGTTCTCAGAAGTCATTTTTGGGTGAACAATGGCAGGAATTCTGGGAAGAACTACTTGAGTGGTCCATTTAGGGTTTGCGATTTTAAAGCAATTACCTATCCCTTGGAGGATATATTTTAAATTTTAATTTAATTAAAAATTTTAAATGGGAGCAATTGCTTTACAATGTTGTTACTTTCTGCAGTACAACAGCATGAATCAGCTATAGGTATACTTATATTCTTTCCCTCTTGAACCTCCCTCCTACCTCCCATCCCCACATCCCACTGCCCTAGGTCATCACGGAGTGCTGTGCTATACAGCAGCCTCCCACTAGCTAGCTATTTTACACATGGCAGTGTGTATATATGCCAATGTTAGTCTCTTGATTAGTCCCACTCTTTCCTGCCCCCACCTTGTGTCCACAAGCTCCTTCTCTTTGTCTCTGTCTCTATCTTGGAGGATATTTTTGATTTGGGGTTTAGATGCTGCTGTCTTACATCATCAGGCTGTGCTGTTTCTTCTCCACCCCTGAATCTGTTTGCTGACACCAGTTTGAAGAAGGAGAGGGATCCTTCTGAGGAAGAGGAATTTGCAGTTCTGAAAAAGAGAGGAGGGGAGCGTGGACTAACAACTCCTACCTAAGACCAGGGTCCACCAGTTCAATACAGAGGATGCGTCTTAGAGAAGTGAGTGAGTGAGTGTGTGTGTGTGTGTGTGTGTGTGTGTGTGTGTGTACTGAAAGAATCTATTACTTGGAGTCAGAGCACTCTAGTCATCCACATTTTACTCAGAACACCTGGAACTTGGCCTGTCACAGAAGGAACAACCTTCCCTTCCAACAAGATCAGCTGGAGCTGTTGGGAATGGGGACAGCAGCAGTCCCTGCCTTGACATGACTGTGAAACACGTCAAAGAGGAAGCAGCTCTGTCTGGAATTTCATCTTACTCTTCTGCCTTTAGCAGCTTAGGTCAGATTTAACATTGCTTTGAAAGAGGGGCTCATTTGACCTTTTAATTTGCCCAAAGACAAATCTGAGAGTCATTATTCAATGATATTGAATAGGACAAGAGTCTCTAACTGCAGTGATGGCATATTAACAATCCTTATTGGTTATGAAATAAAACTTGAGAAGAAATGCCAGTAATTAACATTCCTGTTGCTGTGCTAGCACCGTTACTGGTAAATAATTTCAATCACTGATATGCCTGCTAATTAGAATAGAATGACTTCCAACTTTCCATTGCTTCTTTGACCCTACATGCCACATAAATGAAAAGTCAGAAGAGAATAAAAGTTGAAATCACTATCCTGAAAAAATATTTAGAAACCTCAGGGAAGATCAAGATTTTAAAAATGAGCTTGATGCTGGTCTAAGAGTCCTCCTCTCGGAAATATGTAACAATAAGTCTAGAAGTTTCTCCATTGCCCTTTAACTACTCCCAGAGTGCTGGATAAGTGATGGCCAGGAATTGAGTGGTAAAGAGAACCAGGATGAATCTTGCCCTTTATCACCTATCTAGTCTCACCTTAACCCTCACACCACAAACTCTTTTGAACTAGGAGATTAGAGGAGGAAAAAAAGTCAAGAGCAGAAATCCGTTCTTTACATCTGTGTCTCTATTCCTGCCCTGAAATAGGTTCATCAGTACCATTCTTCAAGGTTCCATATATATGCATTAATATATGATACCTGTTTTCTTTTTGTTACTTACTTCACTCTTATCAGGCTCTAGGTTCATCCACTTCTGTTCAACTGATTTAACTTTTTATGGCTGAGTAATATTTCATTGTGCCACAACTTTTTATCCATTCATCTGTCTGTGGACATCTAGGTTGCTTCCGTGTTCTGGCTACTGTAAACAGTGCTGTAATGAACATTGAGGTACACGTGTCTTTTCAAATTATGGTTTTCTCAGGGTATATGCCCAGTAGTGGAATTTCTGGGTCATATGATTGATTTGTGTTGTTGTACAGCAGAAACCAACATACACTGTAAAGTAATAATCCTCCAACTGAAAAAAAAAAATAAAGAAGTCAGGAGCATAGAGGTATGGGAGAAGACAAGCAAATATTCTGAATCAGTGATGCTTAAAGTTGGCTGTACCTTGGAGTCATCTGGGAAGCCTTAAAAATACTAACTGCCTGAATCCTATCCCCAAAGATTCTGATCTCAGTGATATAGGATATGGCCTGGGCATCCTGACACATACTGGGGTGATGGGCAATTTGGCACAGGTGTGAGGGCACAGGTGGGGAGCAGTGCACTTTTCTAGAGTCCCTGAAATCTCCCCTTGATGGTAACAAAACTGTTCCATGAGTTACTTTCAAGTTCCTTTAAGTCAGAGATTAAGCTGGGCAAACAGCAGGGACATAATAAGTAAATGTGCAGTCAAATAAATGAGACAGCAGAAACTTTTCTTTAGCTTGAATAAAGCTCTTAAGAGGGAAGGAGGGGTGACGTCCAGGTGCAGACAGGACAAGCCTTTGGAACCCGGAAGACAGCGGGTATTTTCACATGCAGGGTTGATCCGAGCAAACCCAAGAATTAGACAAACTCTAGGGGCTTCCCTGGTAGCTCATCTGGTAAAGAATCCACCTGTAATTCAGGAGACCCCCGTTCGATTCCTTGGTTGGGAAGATCCGCTGGAGAGGGAATGGTTATCCACTCCAATATTCTTGGGCTTCCCTGGTGGCTCAGCTGGTAAAGAATTTGCCCACAGTGTGGGAGACCTGGGCTTGATCCCTGGGTTGGGAAGATCCCCTGGAGAAGGGAATGGCTACCCACTCCAGTTTTCTGGCCTGGAGAATTCCATGGACTGTATGGTCCATGGGGTCGCAAGGAGCTACTTTCACTTTCTGTTTTTCTGCCTTTGTTTTCACGCCATCCCCTGGCTTTCCAGGGCTCCTCACTTAGGCTGTTAGGTTGGACTGTGCCAGGTGGCACTCTGGTTCTAGATTTTTCCTTCCAGCCTCCACCCCAAGCAAACTCAGCTCCCCTGTGACCTATGCTGACTAGCTCTGCTCTTCGATCTTGGGGAAGTCATTCATGAGATGTTAAATAACATCAGAGGTCCTCCATAGTCTATGAGTGAAAAGTTTTTCCACTTGGTAAGGGTATAGATTTTCATTTGCAAAGTTTGGATAGGTGAGGAGAGCCTAGATGGGGTTTGAATGGATGACAATAACTTACTCAGTGATTGGCAAGAAATCAGTTAGCAGGGAATACTGGAAGTCTCTTCCTCAAAAAAAAAAAAAAATCTTCCTTCTAGGGGAGGGGCAAGAGGTATTAATATGTGGGAAATTAATGTCCTTTCTGCTTAGTTTTGCTATGAACCTTAAATTACTCTAGAAAATAAAGCCTGATTTTTAAAAAAAATCTTCCTTCTTGGTGGACCATTTTGGGATTTCTTTTCATTGAGTTCTGCGTTTAAAATGAATTGCTTTACACTGGAACATAATATGCTCCAATGATTGAGATAAAAATTCTGAGAATAGAGATTTCACCTGGGTCTAAGAGGAGAAAGGAGGAATGTTGTGTTTTGCAGCAGATTTAAGGAACTAGGTGAGGTGGGGGGTCTTCCAAAAGCAAGGCAGGGGAGAGTTGGGAAGGAGTTCTGAAATGGAGGTAGCAGCTGACAAGAGATTTGCCTTACATTGTGATGCTTCTCTGGGTTCTGAGGCCAATTGGTTTATCCAGGGCTTTGGTTGAATTCCAAAGTTCACACAAACCCTTTTGTTTCGGAATCCTGAATCAAGGAGAGTCTGTCTCTACAGATCAGCACCTTTGTCATCCTTACCCCTGATCTAGGGCAAGGTAGAGAGAGCAGAAACTAACAATAAGTAGAGGAAAAAGTATTTCCTGAAATTCCTTAATGATGTGCTTAGAATTATAGGAAGTTAAATCTGTGAGGGAACTACGAAGCCTCTCATTTAATGCTTCTATTTTATAGCTAAAGCCCAGAAGGGTTAACAGCCAACTCTAGAACCCAGGCACAGTAGTTCAAAGACAAGGATCTGTCTAGCATTTAATGGGATGGTGCTTGAAAGTGAAGTCACTCAGTTGTGTCCAACTCTTTGCAACGCCGTGAACTGGGGCCCACCAGGCTCCTCCATCCTTGGGATTCTCCAGGCAAGAATACTGGAGTGGGTTGCTGTTTAGCATGGGAGAAAAATGGTGTTTCTTATGAAACAATACCTGAGCAGAAGGGATGTTACACAGTGGCTGTGTGGCTTTGGTTAAACCTTTTGCAATTACTCATCTTGTAGTTGAGATCTGACATTTTTGCTTCTTGTGGCTCAGATGGTAAAGCATCTGCCTGCAATGCGGGAGACCCGGGTTCGATCCCTGTGTTGGGAAGATCTCCTGGAGAAGGAAATGGCAACCAACTCCAGTATTCTTGCCTGGAGAATCCCACGGATGGAGGAGCCTTGTAGGCTATAGTCCATGGGGTCGCAAAGAGTTGGAAAAGACTGAGCGACTTCACTTTTACTTTCTTTCAGTAATGCTTGCCATTAGGCATATTACAGAATTTATTCATGTCACTTACGAAGCCTTTCTTATCTCTCCTTGCTATTCTTTGGAACTTTGCATTCAGATGAGTATGTCTTTGCTTTTCTCCTTTGCCTGTCACTTCTCTTCTTTTCCCAGCTATTTGTAAGGCCTCCTCCAACAACCATTTTGCCTTTTTTTCTTGGGGATGGTTTTGATCACCACCTCCTGTACAATGTTATGAACCTCTGTCCATAGTTCTTCAGGCATTCAGTCTATCAGATCTAATCCCTTGAATCTATTTGTCACCTCCACTGTATAATCAACAGGGATTTGACTTAGGTTAGGTTATACCCGAATGGCCTAGTGGTTTTCCCTACTTTCTTCAGTTTAAGCCTGAATTTGGCAATAAAGAGTTCATGATCTGAGCCACAGTCAGCTCCTGTCTTGTTTTTGCTGACTGTATAGAGCTTCTCCATCTTCGGCCTCAAAGAATATAATCAATCTGATTTCAGTATTGACCATCTGGTAATGTCCATATGTAGAATAGTCTCTTGTGTTGTTGGAAGAGGGTGTTTGCTATGACCAGTGAGTTCTCTTGGAAAAATACTGTTAGCCTTTTCCCTGCTTCATTTTGTACATGAAGGCCAAATCTGCCTGTTCCTCCAGACATCTCTTAACTTCCTACTTTTGCATTCCAGTCTCCTATGATGAAAACGACATCTTTTTGTGTGTGTGTGTGTTTGTTCTAGAAGATCTTGTAGGTTTTCATAGAACTTGTAAACTTCAGCCTCTTCAGCATTAGTGGTTGGGGCATAGACTTGGATTACTGTGCTGTTGAATGGTTTGTCTTGGAAATGAACAGAGATAATTCTGTTGTTTTTGAGATTGCACCCAAGTACTGCCTTTTGGACTCTTTTGTTGACTATGAGGGCTACTGCATTTCTTCTAAAGGAATCTTGCCCACAGTAGTAGATATAATGGTCATCTGAATTAAATTCACCCATTCTCATCCATTTTAGCTCACTGTCCTAAAATGTCGATGTTCACTCTAGCCATCTCCTGTTTGACCACTTCCAATTTACCTTGATTCATGGACCTAACATTCCAGGTTCCTGTGCAATATTGTTTTTTTTACAACATCAGACTTTACTTTCCCCACCAGACACATCCACAACTGGATGTTGTTTTGACTTTGGCTCAGCTTCTTCATTCCTTCCAGAGCTGTTTCTCTGCTCTTCTCCAGTAGCACATTGGGCACCTAGAGACCTGGGGAGTTC
The DNA here is from genome assembly GCF_042477335.2 of Ovis canadensis. Taxonomy (NCBI): domain Eukaryota; kingdom Metazoa; phylum Chordata; class Mammalia; order Artiodactyla; family Bovidae; genus Ovis; species Ovis canadensis. Next base: position 86,120,028 of record NC_091247.1, read on the forward strand.
ATCTTTCAGTGTCATATCTTTTTGCCTTTTCATACTGTTCATGGGATTCTCAAGGCAAGAATACAGAAGTGGTTTGCCATTCCCTTATCCAATAGACCATGGTTTGTCAGAATTCTCCACCATGATGTGTCCATCTTGTGTGGCCCTACAAAGCATGGCTCATAGCTTCATTGAGTTAGACAAGGTTGTGATCCATGTGATCATTTTGGTTAGTTTTCTGTGATTGTGGTTTTCATTCTGTCTGCCCTCTGATGGATGAGGATAAGATGCTTGTGGAAGCTTCCTGATGGGAAGGACTGGATGTGGGGAAAACTGGGTCTTGCTCTGGTGGGCAAGGCCATTCTCAGTAAATCTTTAATCAGATTTTCTGCTGATGGGTGGGGACGTGTTCCTTCCCTGTAGTTTGGCCTTAGGCAAAACTGAGGGTAATAGCAAACTACCCCAAAAGGACTTATGCCAGCACGCCACACCTCCTAGGATGCTGCAGTCAGTGCCCCTGACCCTGAGGCAGGCCACTGTCAACCCATGCCTCTGCCAGAGACTCCCGAACACTCACAGACAAGTCTGGCTCAAGTCTCTTGAGGGGTCACTGCACCTTTCTCTGGGTCCTGGTACACACAAAGTTTTGCTTGTGCCCTCCGAGAATCCCTGGTGGGTATGAAGTTTGATTTTACATGTGATTGCACCCCTCCTGCCAACTTGTTGCGGCTTCTCCCTTTGCCCTTAGATGTGGGATATCTTCTCATGGTGGGATCTAGCATTCTCCTCGGAGAAGGCAATGGCACCCCACTCCAGTACTTTTGCCTAGAAAATCCCATAGATGCAGAAGCCTGGTAGGCTGCAGTCCCTGGGATCGCTAAGAGTTGGACACGACTGAGCGACTTCACTTTCACTCTTCACTTTCATGCATTGGAGAAGGAAATGGCAACCTACTCCAGTGTTCTTGCCTGGAGAATCCCAGGGACGGGGGAGCCTGGTGGGCTGCCGTCTATGGGGTCGCACAGAGTCGGACACGACTGAAGTGACTTAGCAGTAGTAGCAGCAGCAGCATTCTCCTGTCAATGGCTGTTCAGCAGTTAGTTGCGATTTTGGTGTTCTTACAGAAGATGAGTGCACATAGAGGAAAACAATAGAATGGGAAATACTAGAGATCTCTTCAAGAAAATTAGAGATACCAAGGGAACATGTCATGCAAAGGTGAACCCAATAAGGACAAAAGTGGTACGGACCTAACAGAAGCAGAAGATATTAAGAAGAGGTGACAAGAATACACAGAAGAACTATAATAATGACCAAGATAACCACATGGTGTGATCACTCAGCTAGAGCCAGACATCTTGGACTGCAAAGATAAGTGGGCCCTAGGAAGCATAGGTGATGGAGGTGATGGAATTCCAAGTGAGCTATTTCAAATCCTGAAAGATGATGCTGTGAAAGTGCTGCATTCAATATGCCAGCACATATGGAAAACTCAGCAGTGGCCACAGGACTGGAAAAGGTCAATTTTCATTCCAATCCCAAAGTAGGGCAATGCCAAGGAATGTTCAAACTACTGCACAGTTACACTTTCTTCACATGCTAGCAGGGCCATACTCAAAATCCTCCAAGCTAGGCTTCAACAGTATGTGAACCAAGAACTTCCAGATGTACAAGCTGGATTTAGAAAAGGCAGAGGAACCAGAGATCAAACTGCCAACATCCATTGGGTCATGGTAAGAGCAAGAAAATTCCAGAAAAACATCTACTTCTGCTTCATGGACTATGCTAAAGCCTTTGGCTGTGTGGATCACAACAAACTGTGGAAAATTCTGAAAGAGATGAGAATACCAGACCACCTGACCTGCCTGCTGAGAAACCTGTATGCAGGTCAAGAAGTAACAGTTGGAACTGGACATGGAACAATGGACTGGTTCAAGATTGGGAAAGGTGTACATCAAGGCTGTATATTGTTACCCTGCTTATTTAACTTATATGCTGAGTACATCATATGAAATACTGGGCTGGAAGAAGCACAAGCTGGAATCAAGATTGCTAGGGAAAATATCAATAACCTCAGATATGCAGATGATACCACCCTTATGGCAGAAAGCAAAGAGGAACTAAAAAGCTTCTTGATGAAGGTGAAAGAAGAGAGTGAAAAATATGGCTTAAAACTCAACATTCAGAAAACTAAGATCCTGGCATCTGGGCCCATCACTTCATGGCAAATAGATGAGGAAACAATGTAAACAATGACAGACTTTATTTTCCTGGGCTCAGGAATCACTAAGGATGGTGATTCCAACACCAACACTGCAGAGTCAAAGCTATGGTTTTTCCAGTGTGTATGTATGTGAGACCATAAAGAAGACTGCGTGCCAAAGAACTGATGCTCTTGAACTGTGATGCTGGAGAAGACTCTTGAGGGTCCCTTGGACATTAAGGAGATCAAACCAGCAAATCCTAAAGGAAATCAACCCTCAATATTCATTGGAAGGAATGATGTTGAAGCTGGAGCTCCAATACTTTGGCCACCTGATGCAAAGAGCTTATTAATTGGAAAAGACCCTGATGTTGGGAAAGATTGAAGGCAGGAAGAGAAGGGGTTGACAGGATGAGATGGTTGGATGGCATCACTGACTCAATGGACATGAGTTTGAGCAAGCTCTGGGAGATAGTGAAGGACAGAGAAACATGTCATGCTGCAGTCCGCGGGGTAGCAAAGAGTCAGACACAACTGAGTGAATGACTGAAGAACAGCAATCTCATGTCAAGCTAACAATGGCTTCAAAATCAGAGGAGGCAGAAACAGCTCAAAGTGCCTGAAGAAAACAGTGTCAGAAGACAGCAGTGTTGCCAAATGCTTGTGAGGCCATCACCAGGGGAAGCTGTATGTTCATATCTGTACTTGTTTTATTCTAGAAAGATGCACTGGGTTTGTCCTGTAGCCTTGCATTCCCTCTGGCTGCAAATTTCCCAGACAAACTATATCTCAGTCCAAGCTGTGAGACCTTAGAGTAAGTAAAAGTGTGTTCCTCTAAAAATATCTTAACACTGATTTTCATAGAAACAAAGAAGATGAATTATTTTTTGAACTACCCCACCTTTCCTTCAGAACTAAAGATGAGCTGCAATGTTCTTGCATAGAACTTTGAAAGAATAGACTTCAGTGGATTGTGAGATATGATGTAGCAAATCATAAAGATTATAACAAAATAACTCAGGCATGAAAGACTTTTGACTTACAGGTGCAAGGACAGGAAGTGTGAAAAATATACTCAGTTTTCCATACCCCGAATGCCATGAATGAAAACTGAAATGACTTAAATCCTGTTTCCAAGCAAAAGTTTTACGAGTATAGTAGCTCAAAGTCCCGGGTAGCTCTCCAGCACTTCCTTGGCAGTTCAGGGGTTAAGATTCTGTGCTTTCACTGCAGGGGGCGTAGGTTCAATCCCTGGTCAGGGAACTAAGATCCCTTATGCCATGTGTTGCAACACCACCGCCCCCCCAAAAAAAGGGGTGTCTGTTAGAACTGCTGAGAAGAGACAATCTCAAGCTTGGGCAGGGCAGAGAAAACAATTCAAACATGCCCAGGAAGGAGCGTCACACAATGCCATGCTTTACCAACAAGCCCACTACCCGTACTTCCTAACTTCGAGGGGTCTTTCTCTACAGCATTTTCCTACTGTGAGAAGCCCTCCTGGCATTTCCAGTTTATATAGCTGGATAGCTCATGGGGCAAGCTAAATCTTAGGGCAATCATATTAAATCACAACATGAAAATTTCAGCAGTATTCCACCTAGCTGTTATTTTTCTTGTAGGGCACAGATGAGAAATTGCTTCCAGGCTTGAGTCATTCTCCACCTTGGTTTTTCAATTTATCAACTTTACCGATGGTGGGGCATTTCAGCCCCTATCCCTAACTTCTATGTCTCTCCTCTAAGTGTTATTCAAAATCACCTCAACTGTCCCAGGATGAGCTCCCAGGAGCCCTACTGGCTCCTTCGTCAAATGTGTCTTCACATAGATTGCTCTGGCACATGTGGTCTACTTAAAAATCTGTGCCTTCCCTCCTGAACCCCCCTCCCACCTCCCTCCTCACCCCATCCCACACCCATGGCTGATTCATGTCGATGTATGGCAAAAACCACCTCAATATTGTAAAGTAATTAGCCTCCAATTAAAATTAATTAATTTTAAAAAGTCTGCGCCTTGATTTAAAACAAAAAGGGAAGTAGTTAATGAAAGCTTTCAACTCCATCCTTTGTGTCCATAAGAGAATACTCTGGGTTTGAAACCAGAGACAAACAGGGGATTCAATTTACTTTACACTTCATCTCCACAGCCAACTCGATTTTAGTATAAATAGAGTTGATGGTCTAGTCCGGGTCAGGTTTAGAGCGTGAGGATCTCTTCGCGGAGATCATCTCTCACAAAAACCGTGCATTAAACTCCGTACTTTCTCCTCTCGTCTATTTTATTTTCTGCTGCACTCTCATTGCTTAGGACTCAGCCCCCCTCCTGAGTTGTGGGACCACCTGCCTTGGCCAAAGTCACAGCTAGTTTCTTTTTTACAGTTTTCTTCAGAGATAGACCACTTAGCAAAACACAGGATGTTTTTTCAGCAAGGGTCACTTCTAAGAAAGGGCTAGTCTTCACAGCTGGTATTTGGCTTGCATCATTGCCAATAAAATGAGGTTGGAGTGAGCAGTGTTTGGCAGTCTCATCTAGGTCCTATTAACATATATATATATATATATATATATATATATATATATATAAATATATAAAGACTTCTTTATTTTCAGCCGTATTGAATTTTTATTTGTTTTTTCCCACCCCCCCCAACATCCCCCCGCCTCTGAATAATTTTTCAGGTCTGCCCACCATTCTGTGAGAAGAGTGATCAAAAGGAAAGTTGGAGTGACTGTGCCCCCACATCCCAATTCCTATTCTTAGCTTTTGCTCCACACTCTAGGCTCTCCACCTCTCAGGGTTCAGTCGGCCCTTCAAACAATGAGCCTCCAATATCATGATGGGCATATCTGTGATGGGGCCGTCTAACCCCTTGCTGGAGTTAATACAATATAAAAGCATCTCTGGATTTATAGCTGCATTTGGCTTGGTCAGTGAAATCATACTCAGCCAAGGGAAATATCAGCAGGGGAGAGAGACTAGGGAGAGAATCAAACAAACAGGAGTTTACTCCTTACCAAACGAGAAAGCAAATCTGCCATCTGTGTCCACATAGCCTTCTGCCGGAGGCCTGGAAGCAAGTTCTCGACTTTAAGTTGGCAACTCCATACGCTTGGCAGAGGTTCCTGTAGCCTCCTTTGAGTAAGAAGCTCTCTGAAACTTTGCAGAATTAGAAGTTACCCTCTGAATAACCTATGCATTCTCTCCAACTCTCGGTACTTTAGGAGGAATTCATTATAATTAATTCCCCATTCCCTCTTCTTTCTTCCTGCAAAAGTTCACTGTGTGGCTGGCTTGGTTCCACTCTCTGACATCCTCTTCATCTCAGGCTCTTTTGCCCAAAGTTCTTTTTATCGGGCGCTCCTTCCTGGGCCAGCTGTGGTTGCTGAAGCTTTTATGTCAGCTTTTCTCTCACTCCTGAACTTTGCTTCACTTGGCTTCATTTTCTTAATACATTTTTGTCTGAGACAGAATGAGAGGGGGCTCGGAGGGGAAAAGCTGCTTTCCCAAAGCTGTGCCCACTCCTGAAAAATTGACTGGTGAGCCCAGTTCCTTAGGCCTGAAAGCAGCTTTTATCTCCAAATAATGAAAAACTGAGCAAGATATATGATTGCAAGGGGACTGTGTCCATTTGCCTTTTTCCTTCTCATCTGGAATAACAAAGAAATACTCCTCTAAACTGTTCTCCATCTGAACTCCTTTTTTAAAAAACATTTTTTTTCTAATTTGGCTGCATTGGGTCCTCACTGCATCGTGTGGCATCTTTTGCTGCGGCTCTCACACTCTCTGGTTGTGGTGCACGGGCTTAGCTGCTCCACGGCCTGTGGGATCTTAGTTCCCCGACCAGGGATCGAACTCACATTCTCTGCATTGCAAGAGCAACACTGCACTGCATTGTTAAGCCCAGTGGTTTTAACTGCGGGACCACCAGGGAAGTCCCTGAACTCCTTTATACACAACTTTTGTTCAGAATTTGGGGAATTTCAAGGAGAGGCTGTGGCACCCCCACAGTGAAACCCATGAGGCTTCATGAAGACACCGTGCTATTCTTCCTCATAAAGATCTATAATATCTTGCCACATAAACCAAAAGACTGCACCAATCCTCTGTTCACGATGCTCACACCATTTCTCTGAGAGACAGAAGCTTCCTTCCCAGGAAGTGGCAAAACCTATGCAGGTGGGTCCTGGTCTGTGAAAAGGTGACATAGTTTCCCCCTTTGGCAAATCCCTGACCTGTGTTTGGATCTCCAAGCAGCCAGATTCCTGTGATCTTCTTTAGTGTGTTACTGGTATCCGTGGCTTCCTTCTGGTAGAACTTCTTAGAGGTCTCCATGGTAAAAACGGCTGCATTCTTCACTGTGTACAGGGGCCAAGACATGGCAGCAACCTAAGTGTCCATCGACAGGGGAATGAATAAAGAAGTGGAACATATATATAACGGAAGATTACTCAGCCATGAAAAAGAACAAAATAAGGCCATTTGCAGCAACATGGATGGGCCTAGAGAGTGTTATGCTGAGTGAGGTAAGTCAGAGAGAGAAGGAGAAATATCCTATGACTTTCCTTATATGGGGAATCTAAAACGGAATGATACAAATGAACTTACTTACAAAACAGAAACAGACTCTCAGACTTGGAGAACAAATTTATGGTTTCCAGGGGAAAGGATGGGGGGGTGGGGAGGGATAATTAGGGAGTTTGGGATGGATGTGTACACACTGCTATGTCTGAAATGGATAACCAACAAAAGCCTTACTGTATAGCACAGGGAACTCTGCTCAATGTTATGTGGCAGCCTGGATGGGAGGGGAGTTTGGAGGAGAATGGATACATCTGTCTGTATGACTGAGTCCCTTCCATGTTCACCTGAAACTATCACAACATTGTATGTTAATTGGCTACATTCCAATACAAAATAAAAAGTTTAAACTGAAAAAAAAAAGAATAGAGTTTAACCTGTTTTTTATTACTTCTTTACCTTTGGAAAAATTATTTATAGAGAAAAAGAATAAATTTTAAAAAGTAGAATGCTCCCCCTCAGAAAACAAACAACAACTCTGCTGCACCCTTGGGAACATCACCGCAGAAGCCGAGGGATATGGTCTCACAGTTCTTCCCTCTGCTGTCACTCACAACAGTATCATGCCTTCCCCTACCGAGAGGCAGCCTTCTTCCCTGGTGGGCAGAGGGGTCCATTCATCCCCGCAGCTTTGGTACCCACTTTATAGGGTATATTGCCCTTGGTAAGTGGCTCCATGGAATTCAGTAAATGGCCACTTTCGGCCCTTGAATAGGCAACACGAAAGGAACTGGACACAGGCATGAATGGCTCTCATTCTTCCCACCCCTATGTTAGCTTTCTTCTGAAGTCCCTCAAGGGCCAGGACTCTCAAACAGTTTCTAATTGGGACTTACGTAGGCTCTAGACTTTCCTCTCCTTGCTCATGCCACAATTCATCACCAGAGAGATGCTTCCCTCAGAGCTGATGTGTTCATGACTGAATTCTAGTAAAGCAGTTGCCTTATATGCAGGCATTGCATCGCATGCCTATGAAGACAGAAATAATGCGAAAGTTTAGGTACCACTAGGAGCCACTGAGAAAGTTCCTTTTGACCCACGGTGTGTGTTAGTGTGTCCAACTGTCTGCAACCCCATGGAGCCCATCAGGCTCCTCTGTCCATGAAATTCTCTAGGCAAGAATGCTGGAGTGGGTTGCCATTTCCTTCTTCGGGTGACCAAAGGTAGTCATCACCAAAAATGTATTATTTATTATCCCTTGGAATAGTATTATCTCCTCAGCTTGCACACAACTGGATGACTCAGTACTCTCTGATGTTTGCACATCAGTATTCCAGGAGCTTTGTCTATATGGATCAAATTTACCCAAACAGTTGCGCCCCTGTACCAAAGTCCAAACCAGGAAGCTGAGCAAACTCACTAGATGGTAGCAGCTCTGAGGCAAACTGTGTTGCTGATGACGAGCCAGTCAGGGGCAGACCAAAATCCAGGACTCGCTACGGGCAGCAGAGAGGGAGTCGCCCCCTCTTCCTGGGAATGCCGTCTTCACTCAGCTTCAGGGACCCTACTTCTCAGCCTTCTCTTTTTTCACCCCTTTCACCTCTTGTGTCTGTGAACACTGCTCTTATCTGAACAGGCTATACTCATCCCCAAGGACTGCCATAACAAATTACCACAACTCAGTGGCTTAAATCAGCAAAATTAATTTTCTTACAGTTCTGGAGGCCGGAAGTTCAAAATCCAGGTGCCAGCAAGGCTGGATCCTTATGGAGGCTCTGAGGAGGGATCCATTTCTTGCCTTTCTCCTAGCTTCTGGAGGCTGTTGGCAATTCTTGGCACTTCTTAGCTTCGAACTGCATTAATTCCAATCTGCACTTGTTTGTGTGCACAGGGTATATGCCTTTTGCCTTTCTGTTGCTGCAATGCACTCTCTTTAAAAGTTACCACAAGTCTGGGCTATGCACTGGCTTCCCTAATGGCTCATCGGGTAAAGAAGCCACCTATAAGGCACGAGACACAGGAGATGTGGATTCGATCCCTGGCTCGGGAAGATCCCCTGGAGGAGGAAATGGCTACCCACTCCAGTATTCTCGCCTGGGGAATCCCATGGACAGAGGAGCCTGGTGGGCTATAGTCCATGGGATTGCAAAGAGTCAGACGTGACAGAAGTGACTGAGCGTGCACGCTCAGGGCTATGGAGACCATGACATAACCTTAGGGTCCCAGGTGTCTCCAGCAAACTGCTTGGGCTGCCCTCAGTAAAGAATGCCAGTCGATTAGATACATGTTGGTTGGCTTTGTCCAGGTCGTGCAGATTTAGTCATATCAGGTTTACACTGCACCAGCATCTTTCTCTTGGTCCCCAAATCCTGGTGAGGCAATGGACACCATTCGTATTCATGGGTATGTTGCAGCCAGCTTGCATTATCTCTTGAGAGCCAGTTGTGCACATCTCTTCTGAACTCTGCATTCAGTGGCCACATTAGTAGCTTGACATCAGCCATGTCAAGAGTATTTTCAACATGGAAATTGGCAAACTCTACAGATCAGGGTTCCCCACCCACTCCCCAATCCCCCTCCCATGCCACCAGAGAGCCAGTTGGTAAACATTTACCAGCACATCACTGTTGTGTTGTTAAATTCTAGTCAATTCTCAGTCTTTATCCTCCCCGACATCTGTGCATGATGACACAGTTGTTCGCTCTCCCTTTTGGGAAGCTCTGTCTTCACTCAGCTTCCAGGAGACCATACTTATCTTCTGCCTGGCTCCCTCCTTCTCTTTTCTCTGATCTCTTAACACTGAATGACCCAGGGATTTCAATCTTCGACCACTTCTCTTCTCTTCCTTGCCTTCACTCATTCTTTGGTGATCTTGTGCAGTTTCTAAATTCCATCTGAATGTTGAGGACTTCAAAATGTTATTATTACTAATTTGGACTTCTCTGAATTATAGACCTGTATACCTAGTTGCCTACACTGTATCTCTACTTGGATATAACAATAAATATCTCAAATGGGTAGAATTTAATCCCTCCAAAACTGGATCCATCTATAGTTTTTTCTCCTCTTAGTCAACGGCAACTTCATCCTTGCAGCTGCTCAGCCCAAAACTTTTGAAGTCCCATTGACTTCACTATGTCTTTCACAACCTCATGTCTAGCCCACTAGCAAATCCAGACAGCTCTGCTTTCAGAATCCATACAACTGGAATCTGACTACTCATTCTCACAACTGACCACTCTTTAAGTCTAGATTTCTGCAAACTTCTTCTAATTGCTCTCTTCTTTCCCCATTGGCTGCTCACAGTCTCTTGGGCAGAATGAAGGTTCCATTCATTACAATGGGCTTCAAGGCTTACTGACCTGGCCCTTCCAACCTCTCTGACTTCACCTCCTCTTGACCACACTGCAGGCATATGGGCCCCCTCCTGGTTTCTATCACCCGTCAAGGATATTTCCACCATCGGCCTATGTACTATTGTCCTTTTTGTTCTCTTTACAAAGTTGCTAAGCTTGCTCCCTCATCTCTTTCATGAACATTTTCAAGCATCATTTCATTCTTAGCTAGGTCTACATTGATCATTGCATTTTGCAGATGAATAACCCCCGCCCCCAAAACAAACAAACAAAAAACCCAGAAAAACAACAATAACAACAACAACAAAACCAGTTCTACCCTGGACGCTCCATCTCCCATTCCCTGCTTTATTTTTTCCATTGTGCTTATCATCTTCTAACATACTGGATCATTGACTTTTATTTAATTTATGTCCTCTTCTTACTTCTAGAATGTAAACTCCACAAAGGCAGGGACTTTTGTTCATTCAGTTCACATAGACAAATGTGTTTAGTTGCATCTCCAGGGCTTACCACAGGGCTGTACCACCACAGTACAATTGATTGTCCAAAAAAATACCCACAAAAAACAAATAAAAACAACTTATGCTAGTTCAGTTCAGTCGCTCAGTCTTGTCTGACTCTTTGCGACCGAATGGACTGCAGCACGCCAGGCCTCTCTGTCCATCACTAACTCCTAGGGTTTACTCAAACTCATGTCCATCTAGTTGGTGATGTCATCCAACCATCTTATCCTCTGTCAGCCCCTTCTCCTCCTGCCTTCAATCTTTCCCAGCATCAGGGTCTTTTCCAATGAGTCAGCTTTTCACATCAGGTGGCCAAAGTATTGGAGTTTCAGCTTCAAAATCAGTCCTTCCAATAAATATCCGGGACTGATTTCCTTTAGGATGGACTGATTGGATCTCCTTGCAGTCGAAGGGAATCTCAAGAGTCTCCTCCAACACCACAGTTCAAAAGCACCAATTCTTCAGCACTCAGCTTTCTTTATAGTCCAACTCTCACATCAGTACATGACTACTGGAAAAACCATAGCTTTGACTAGATGGCCCTTTGTTGGCAAAGTAATGTCTCTGATTTTTAATATGTTGTCAGATTTTATCTTTTTGGGCTCCAAAATCACTGCAGATGGTGACTGCAGCCATGATATTAAAAGATGCTTACTCCTTGGAAGTAAAGTTATGACCAACCTAGACAGCATATTGAAAGGCAGAGACATTACTTTGCCAACAAAGGTCCGTTTAGTCAAGGCTATGGTTTTTCCTGTGGTCACGTATGGATGTGAGAATTGGACTGTGAAGAAAGCTGAGCACCGAAGAATTGATGCTTTTGAACTGTGGTGTTGGAGAAGACTCTTGAGAGCCCCTTGGACTGCAAGGAGATCCAACCAGTCCATCCTAAAGGAGATCAGCCCTGGGATTTCTTTGGAAGGAATGATGCTAAAGTTGAAACTCCAGTACTTTGGCCATCTCAGGCAAAGAGTTGACTCATTGGAAAAGACTCTGATCTGGGAGGGATTGGGGGCAGGAGGAGAAGGGGACGACAGAGGATGAGATGGCTGGATGGCATCATCGACTCGATGGACGTGAGTTTGAGTGAACTCTGGGAGATGGTGATGTACAGGGAGGCCTGGCATGCTGTGATTCATGGGGTCGCAAAGAATTGGACATGACTGAGCAATCTGAACTGAACTGAACTAGGTTGGTCATAATTTTCCTTCCAAGGAGTAAGCGTCTTTTTATTTCATGGCTGCAGTCACCATCTGCACTGATTTTGTAACACAAAAATATAACGTCTGCCACTGTTTCCACTATTTCCCCATCTATTTGCCATGAAGTGATGGGACCAGATGCCATGATCTTTGTTTTCTGAATGTTGAGCTTTAAGCCAACTTTTTCACTCACCTCTTTCACTTTCATCAAGAGGGGCTTTAGTTCTTCTTCACTTTCTGCCATAAGGGTGATGTCAATTGCATATCTGAGGTTATTGATATTTCTCCCAGCAATCTTGATTCCAGCTTGTGCTTCCTCCAGCCCAGCATTTCTCATGAAGTATTCTGCATATAAGTTAAATAGGCATGGTGACAATATACAAGTTTGACGTACTCCTTCTCCTATTTGGAACCAGTCTATTGTTCCACGTCCAGTTCTAACTGTTGCTTCCTGACTTGCATACATATTTCTCAGGAGGCAGGTCAGGTGTGCTGGTATTCCCATCTCTTTCAGAATTTTCCACAGTTTATTGTGGTCCACACAGTCAAAGGCTTTGGCATAGTCAATAAAGCAGAAATAGAACTCTCTTGCTTTTTTGATGATCCAGCGGAAGTTGGCAATTTGATCGCTGGTTCCCCTGCCCTTTCTAAAACCAGCTTGAACATGTGGAAGTTCACAGTTCACATACTGCTGAAGCTTGGCTTGGAGAATTTTGAGCATTACTTTGCTAGTGTGTGAGATGAGTGCAATTGTGCGGTAGTTTGAGCATTCTTTGGCATTGCCTCTCTTAGGGATTGGAGTGAAAACTGACCTTTTCCAGTCCTGTGGCCACTGCTGAGTTTCTAAATTTGCTGGCATATTGAGTGCAGCACTTTCACAGCATCATCTTTCAAGATTTGAAATAGCTCACCTGGAATTCCATCACCTCCACTAGCTGTGTTCATAGTGATGCTTTCTAAGGCTCACTTGACTTCATATTCCAGGATGTCTGGCTCTAGGTGAGTGATCACACCATGGTGATTATCTGGGTCATGAAGATCTTTTTTGTACAGTTCTTCTGTGTATTCTTGCTACCTCTTCTTAATATCTTCTGCTTCTGTTAGGTCTATACCATTTCTGACCTTTATTGAGCTCATCTTTGTATGAAAGTTACATTATGATAGTTGCATTCTATAAAGCTGCTGCAGACTCTGAATTAGCAAGTCCTAAATGATCGTTTCTATAAGAAATACGGAGTTAGGATTCTGTGAGCCTGTGGTCACAACTTTTGCCAGCTGATAAATATATAACCTAGTCTAGTGTGTATGTCTGTTAAAAGGCACCTTATTGAATATATACCATTGATTTATGAGCTTTGCACAGACACCAACAGCACTCTAACTCATGCTCAAACAAAGCTTAAATAACATAAGTATTTTCTCTGTACTAAGAGACATCACAGCCTCATCACTCTTAGGAACATGAGACAGTGCTTCAGTGTTACACTTTTGGGGCCATTTTAAAGAGTGGAATGGGCAACAAAAAGGTAAAAAAAAAAAGTGAAAACATGGCACCAAATGGACCCTGAAAGGACACTTGTTTACAGTAGGAGTGGATACAAAAAATGAGGAAAGCAAGGCATTGCCTTGTTCGACTTTAGCTGTTAATGTGCAAATCAAATGACTCAAAATTTTCACTGCTCTGTGTATGTCTGTAAATGACTGAGAAAGCAGTGTGAGTATGGATTTGGTGGTTACAAACACAGTTTAGTGAGTAGGCAAGTTTGCAAATATAGAATTCATGAATTATGAGGTTGGCTGTATATGCTTGACATGTATTTTTTGAGAGTATAAACTTGACCTGCTGACATCATCATACATGTGGGCTCTAGAAATCTTGGGCTTAAAGATCTGTAGGGCCTTTACTGGGTGTATTTTGGGGAGTTCCTTAGAGTCTCACATCTTTACATCTTTCCCTACCTATTTCTTTTAGCCCGGTTTTAAAAGTCCACCAGAGGATCACTCCCTGGGGATTCAAAACATCTTTGTTTTATTGAACATGTGTTATAAATGATTAGGACCAGGAATACAGGGAGGCAGGGAGAGCTAAGGAGGAGAGAAGAGTAAAGAGCACTTCCTCCTCTGTACATTAGCATGTGTTGGGAGGCAAACTGCATTTTCCAAAGATGGCTCAGGGTTCCTTTCCATGTGTGTGACCTTGCTTCTCTCTTGTCAAGACAGAGTCTATTTTCCTTTCCCTTGAATTTGATTATTTAAACAGTAGAGTAGGCAAAAATGATGCTGCTTGAATTCTGGATCATAAATTCTGGATCAAATGTTTGTTAGAATATTAATTACTGAGTCTGATTACGCTAAGGCCATCATACAGTGAGCCAGCCATCTCATGCGGAGAGGACATAGGAAAGGGCTTGGTCACCAGTCCTAGTCTTTGAGTCATGTTAGTTTAGAACCAGACATGTGAGGCGGGGAGCCAAGAGATGATCTGAACTCCCAGACTTTGAGTAATCCTCAGCCTTTGAATCTTTTCAGCTGAAGTCCGAGGCATTATAGAGCAGAGACAAACCATTGGCTACTGTGTCCTGGTTGAATATACCTAACCCACAGGATATCTGATCATGTTAAAATGGTTGTTTTAAAGCCACTGTATGTTTTGGGAGTAGCTTGTTTTATAGTAAGTGACCAGAACATATAGCTGTTGAATTCACTGATATTGCTAAGCCAGACCTTGAGAGAAGGGAACACAGGACATGCATATTTTGATTGAGGGCATAGTTTGGCATCCTAGAATCAACTATACAGTTTTGCATACTAAGTCAGCTACTAGAACAATTCAAGTTGCTACAAGATTGTTGCTTCTCTGTCGTTTGCAGCTTTCATCAATACTTGTTTGATAAATTTTTGTTGAGCACCTACTGTAGGACAGTTTTAAAAACAGAACTTATAGTATTAAACAAGAAAGTCTAGTGGGCAGGAAAGGTGATAAATGCTATATAAAACAAACAAATCTTGTCATGTTTAAGGCCATAGAATCTGAATCTGGTGGAAGAGAATGTGGTGATGAGATGAGGCTGAAGAGATGACCAGAAGCAAGGTTGTGAAGGGTCTTTAGACTGTGAGAAGAAGATTGTACTCTCCTTAATTCAGTGGGAATCCATTGAAAAGATGGTGCGATCACCCACCTTTTGTTAAAGTCCTCTGGGTGAACTGGGTGGGGCAGCCTGCCAAGGGCCCTATTCAGGACAGCCTTGCTAAAACTTGTTTACCCAGCAGAGTGTATAGAGTCATCACAGAAGGAGCCAACCCCCAGCCTTGGACCAGAGTCCATTGCGTGTGTGCACACTTAGTTGCTTAGTCGTGTCCGACTCTTTGTGACCCCATGGACAGTAGCCTGTCAGGCTCATCTGTCCATGGGGATTCTTCAGGCAGAGAATACTAGAGTCGGTAGCCATCCCCTCCTCCAGGGGATCTCCCCAACCCAGGGATTGAACCAAGGTCTCCTGCATTGCAGACAGATTCTTTACCAGCTGAGCTACCAGGGAAGCCCCTCAGGGTTCACTGTACCACTGGTTCAAACATGTCAAAATGCACAAGGATGTCATTCATGCCACTGCCCACCTGTTCTGAAATCAACCTCAATCTATTTGTTTAGAATTTCCTGACGGCCTGTTACCTCCAGATTTGCCTGATTCTTTGGATCCCAACTGTTAAGAAGGCATTCTTCCTGCCAGGCCATACATCTGTTCCCAGAGTCATATTTTTTAAACCCCATCCTTTAGTCTGTACTCTGCTTTGAGAACTGCTGAACCCCTTGACCGGTTCAACTCCTGGGCTTGTGCTAAGTGGGTTTTGAAAAGGAAAGTGAGAAATTGAGGGAAACTATTTGCTCACCAGAAGCCTTTCTTGGAAGTGGGATTTGTTATCTAATCTGTAACAAAGTAGATGGCGTTCTATCATATTTGATAATGACTCAGCAAACTACTAAAATATGGCCATTCCTCCTCAATCTGCTTATATAGTTTTAAATGACTAGATGGCTTGTTTTCTCTTGCTCTGCATACTGAATGTTAGAAAAGCCCAGATCAAGAGCAAGAATGGAAGATAAACTGAAATTCACTCAACATCTGTTTATTGTTCTATTGTCTACTTTGCATCTGAAAAGTCAGTTTTTATTGTTGCTGTTGTTCTTGAACAAGGAGACTTGATTCAGGGACTTTTGGATGACTAGACATTTCATTCATCAAGTCCATTAGTAACAAGGATGCCAAACTGTCTGTTTTCCACTTTCTTCCCTGAATTTCAGTCTGCCTGATTAGAGTTTCGAGTGATTAGCCTTCAAGAGAAACAGCCTGAATGTAGCTTGTGACATCACCCTTCATCGATCAACTTTTCTCCATAAACAATCTTACTGGGCTTGGGGAGGGCTGGGGAAGGACAAAGAGTTTCTCAGGCAAAGACTTTCTGGGAAATTCCCAGAGCAGTCAGTCTAGCTGAGAAAAACTCCAGGCCAAAGCCACCTGGCGCTGGTTCTAGGTCAATGTTGGAGTCTGTGTCTGGGCCAGGGACCTGCACAGACCAGGGTGGCTTTGCTTCTCACAGCAGGCCTCTAAAGAGGCTGGAGCAGACCATAGCTTACCCAGAGGTATGAGTCCAGGGGACCTATAGTGCTTTCCTGGCATCTCAGAGGGAACCACCTCTTGTTGGCTCAACTTAGACCTACACATGGGTCCATTGGATCAGCTCTGGATCTGACAGGCTCGGGAAGCAGGGGTCTTTGGGAACCAGAAGTGATCAGGACACTGGCCAGGCCAGCCAAGTCCTCTTTAGTAAGCTAAGTGGAAAAAAAATTTTTTTCTTTTGTTTATTTTTGCCTCGATGTGACACGTAATTAGGCCAAAGGTCTTCAGAGGTATATACTGCAAAGTCATTTAAAAAGTCTTTTTTATAAATTTTAATCATGATTTGGATGCAAGATGAGATAGTCCACTCTACAGTAGCAAAGAAAAACAAGGGAAGAGATTGGAATCAGTATGAGATTGAGCTGCTGTGGGGACTGACTCCAGAGGGGCAGCTGGGACGGATCTTAAGGAAAAGGCCATTCAGTTTAAGGAGCAGACAGGAGTCCATGGGTTCCCATCAGCTGATACTGGGAGAGGGTTTCAGAGGCAGCACGGCCTGCAGCTCACTGGGCTAGGGAAAAGGGGACGAGGTCCCAGTTGGCAAGGCAGAAGGCTTCTCTAGACGTCAGGCTGAAGGGCAGGGCAGGGCTACCATCCTGGAGCAGATGGGGAGTAGTTTGGGTTCATAGTTCAGGCTCATGGATCAGAACAAAAGGCTAAATGCCCAGGCAGAAGTTAACATGGGTTTGGGTAATGGGAGAGAAAATATCACCAATAGTTCATTTAACATGGATTTAGAAACTTCCTTGTTGGTCCAGTGGTTAAGAGTCTGCCTCTCAGTGCAGGTGAAATGGGTTCAATCCCCGGTCTTGGAACTAAGATCCCATGTGCCATGTGGCAACCAAGGCCGTGTGCTGCAAAGAAGAACCCGCAAAGACAAAAACAAAACAAAAGCCAGAAACGGATTTAATGAAAAATCAAGATATTTCTTTGCCATCCAGAGTAAAGTATCCCAGGTACAGGGAGCAGATGAACAGAAATACTTCGTTTGGTGCCTCCTGGGTCTACCTTTATAGACTACATTGAGCTCCCCAACCACACCATTCTCACTCCCTCTTCCTCCCTCTCTCCTACCCCTTCCCTTCCTTCCTTCCCCAAATGTCTATTAAACTCCCAGAATGCGCTGAGGGTACAGCAAAGTCTCCCGTGGATCTTTTATTCTAGTCAAGTGAGCTGTATTACACACAGGTATGTAACCATTAAGCATGTGCAATCAGTCACTTAGTCATGCCCAACTCTTTGTGACCCCATGGACTGTTTCTGGTGGGTTACAGAGGAGCTACACTCCTCTTCATGGGATTATCCAGGCAAGAATACTGGAGAGGGTAGCCATTCCCTTCTCCAAGGGATCTTCCCAGTCCAGGGATTGAACCCACGTCTCTTGTGCCTCCTGTATTGGCAGGCAAGATCTTTACCACTGAGCCATCTGGGGAGCCCCACCATTAAGCATATCAAGAGGTTAAAAAAAAAGAAAAAGTACTCTGAAGAAAAATAAAGTAGGGTAAAGATTGAGGGCAGGAGGAGAAGGCGGCCACAGAGGATGAGATGGTTGGATGGCAGCACTGACTCAATGGACATGGGTCTGAGCAAACTCTGGGAGATGGTGAAGGACAGGGAAGCCTGGTGTGCTGCAGTCCATGGACCCTCAAGGGGTCGGACAGAACTGAGTGACTGGACAACAACCGCAAAGTGTACGAGCGTGGTAGCCAGGAAAAACTTGTCTGCCAAGCTGACATTTGAGCAGAGCCTCAGATGAAGCAGGGGAAGGAGCTAACCGATATGCAGGCAAGACCAGGATGGGCGAAGGCTATGAGGCAGGCCCATGTTTGACTGACCATCAGTTAGAAGGCCTGTGCAGAGGCAGCCGAGTCAGGCAGAGACAAGTGTAAGAAGTGGAGTCAGGTACCCAAAGCCAGTTCGTGTGGTAATAGCAAGCTGCGTGCTCTCAGCTTCAGGAATTCGTCTTTCCAGGGTAAATTCTCTTAGTGCCGTCTCACATAGTGAAGAAACTACAAAGCTAAGATGAGTGAATCTACAGTACCCTTTCATGGTCCAGGGAGAAATGCTTTCAACCACATCATGGATATTGAGCTGGCACAGCCTTGCTCCCCTTCTACTCCTTAAGAGTTGTTTCCAGGCTGAGGATGTGGGGGTGGTAGGGAAGGGGGACTTCCTGCAGCAGGAACAGAAAACATCAGACTGTGTTCTCTGGCAAGGGGCCTCCTCCCACCCAGCGGATGTCTCCTCGGAGCAGGGGAGGGCCACGGGGCAGGCAGGAGGTGGGGGACCGGCCAAACAAAGCCTGGGCCCAGCTGCCCCTGCCTTCCTCATGGTGGGCCTTCCTCAACTTCTAGCGGCTCAAAGTCTCTTAGGTGTCAACTGGCTATTCTTTCCAAAAAAGGCCAAGTGATTCTGCAAGCTTTGAAGAAAGTCATAGACTTGGTAAACTCAGGGCTCCCACTTACTCTCTGGAACTCTTTCACCTTACATCTGTGGGGCTGAATCATCAAGAGTTTTTCGGCTAAATTTGAATGTTGAAATGAATTATTGACCATTTTGCTTTTCTTATGAGAACAGGGGAATCAAGGGGCCAAATGGCATTTAAAAAATATGCTTTGACATGTGGGAAGAGAGGAAGTTTCCAGTTCTGAATAGTGTCAGTTGGCAGTATTTAGTCAAAAAAGGGATAGAGTTCATGCTTGCTTTTCTGGTTTTGTTTTGTTTTGTTCTTTTGTTAAAGGACCAAGTCCTGACTACGAGCTCCATTTTAGTGAAGAGTGAAGGTCGTCAAAAGAAAGATCAATTTTTTTCTAGTTCTTTACTAATAAGTTATCTTAGAACTTACTTCTATGTCTTTCTACTTAAATGTGTCTAAGATGACAAAAGTCACAGAAGAATTAGGAAGAGAACATCACATACAGAGCAAGCATGGATTTAAGTTGGCTATCAGTCAAGTTCAAATCTGTCTAGTTTAATACTCATCAAAACCAACTTACCACTGTCTCGTGTTTCAGACTAGCACTTGTTGGCCTTACTTGCCCCATGATACCTTTCTGCTAATATCCATCAGGTCGACGTCATCTTGCATCTTCCCTCACCCTCAGTTTTTTATACCTGAACCATGTACCGAGTTTCCATCTTCAGAAGCTACCACCATCTCTATAGCGATCGTTGACATCAACTCACTTCTGGCCATCAATCATTGTTTCATACTTGACTTAATAATCACCTTCACTTCCCCAGGATTAGTCTCTTCAGTATAATTCCAAACCACATCCTGCTCTTACAACCACTGACCCTGTTCCACCAAGACAACTATAGCCCAGCCCAGCCCAGCCAGAGGCTTGACAATATAGTAAGGAATCCCTTGGAGAGGAAAGTTCTCATGCTTTAAGTAAGGCATTAAAGAGCAGGTGAGGATCTGGGGCTTGTGATTCCCTTAATGATAGAGCTTTTTTGAAGACTTTTCATGGCTTGGAGGTAGGAATGTCAAAGTGAGTCACCAGTCCCAACAATAGACTTTTTTTTGGTCTATGTCATATGGCTTACGGGGTCTTAGTTCCCCGACCAGAGACTGAAGCTAGGGCAAGGAAAGTATCAAGTCCTAATCACTGGACTACCAGGGAACTTCCAACAATAGATACTTTAAAAAAATACTTATTTATATTGATTTTTTTTTTTTTTGCTATACCATGCATCATACAAATCTTAGCTCCCTGACCAGGGGTCAAACCTGCAACCCCCCTGCAGTGGAAGCTCAGGATCTTAACCACTGGACTGCCAGGGAAGTCCCACGATTGATATTTTTTATGATGATTTGTAGCTTGTCTTTCTGGGGCCAAAATATAAATTTTAATTTTCCAGTTTCATCTTCCAGGAAGAAGCAAAGAATTCTTAGAAGAAGCTTAATTGCAATGAACCAACTTACTTTGTGTCTGTGTAACTTGATTTCTTGCTGCCTTACATTCCCTGCTGCATCCACCTCTGCTTAGACAATTTGCTAGAAAGGCATGGAAGGGTAATTTTTACTGATTTATTCACTAATAAATATGTATTAACATCTACACTATGCCTGATGCTAGAGATGTAAGAGTGAGAAAAAACAGACACAATTTTTTATTTCTGGAGCTTAAAATTTGGCAGAGGTATCGTGTGTGTGTGTGTGTGTGTGTGTGTGTGTATTAAGTCAATCAGTTGTGTCTGACTCTTTGAGACCCTAAAACTTTGGCCACCTGATGCGAAGAGCTGACTCATTAGGAAAGGCCCTCATGCTGGGAAAGATTGAAGGCAGGATGAGAGGGGGATGGCAGAGGATGAGATGGTTGGATGGCATCACTGACTCAATGGACGTGAAATTGAGCAAGCTTCAGGAGACAGTGAAGGACAGGGATGCCTGGCATGCTGCAGTCCTTGGGATTGCAAAGAGTCACAACTGAGTGACTGAACAGCAATGGATTGTAGCCTGCCAGGCTTCTCAGTCCATGGAATTCTCCAGGCAAGAATACTGGAGTGGGTTGTCATTTGCTTCTCGAGAGAGATATCATACATGAATGAAATAATCTGGAAAACTATTGTAAAATTACCACTGGTCAAGGGGTTCAGGGAAGGTTTCCTCCAGAAAAGAACAATTGATTTCAAATCTGGAGGAAGAAAAGAAGTTAGCCAGGTAACTGGAGGAGAGAAAAGGCATTTAGTGCCAATGGAAGAGCACAAGGAAGGACCAGAGGCAGGATGAAAGCTAAAGGGCTGAGACAGGACCAAGATGGCAGAAAAGTATAGAGCAAAAAATCCACGGTAAGGTAAGTCAAATGAGGGCCAGTCCATGTTGATAATTTCTTTTTATACCCTAAAGGCAATGGAAAGCAGTTGAAGCCTTCTGTAAAATTCATGTGTGTGTGTGTGTGTGTGTGTGAGAGAGAGAGAGAGAGAGTGAGAGAGAGAGAGAATGAAATCTGCATTATTATATTTGCAGATTCATATTTCAGAAATCTCATCCTGGCCATGGTGTGGAGAATGGATTCTTTCAGGGACAGACTAAATGTGCACAGATGAGTTTTGAGCTATTTCAGGAATGCAGGTAAGAGGAGATGGGAGCTAAAAGCTGGGTGTGGTGGCAGGAATGGTAACAGAGGGCAGGGGGAGGAGAATATCACCAAAACTTGGAGATGGGATGTATATGGGAGGTGAGGAGCAGAGAAATGCTGTGAGTGAAAGTCACTCAGTCGTGTCCAACTTTTTGTGAGCCCGTGGACTATCCATGGAATTCTCCAGGCCAGAATACTGGAGTGGGTAACCTTTCTTTTCTCCAGGGAATCTTCCCAACCCAGGGATCAAACCCAGGTCTCCTGAATTGCAGGCGGATTCTTTACCATCTGAGCCACAAGGGAAGCCCAAGAATGCTGGAGTGGGTAGCATATCCTTTCTCCAGTGGATCTTCCCTACCCAGGAATTGAACCAATGATGAGGTGCCTATATTTCAGATGTGCAGAATTGAACTGATGGTGGTATCAGTCATTAAAATTTATATGAGATTTGTTCTGGGCATATTGAGTTTGATGTGCCATAGAAAGAGGCAATAACTGCTCTGGTGCTCAGAGGATCTGGGTTAGATCTCTGGGTTGGGAAGATCCCCTGGAGGGAAAAATGGCAACTCACTCCAGTATTCTTGCCTGGGAAATCCCATGGACAGAGGAACCTACAGTCCAAAGGGTCACCAAGAGTTGGACATGACTGAGCACGCACACACAGAGAATAATGAGTGTTAAGGAAGATGGATAGGGTGTCCAAGAAATACAAGAAAACCCCAGGGATGGCTGTGCCACAGAGGCCAAGAGAAGAAAGCTTTTTTCTTTCACTCTCGTTGAGATATAATTGACATGTGGCACTGTGCATGCTTCCAGTGTACAGCATAATGATTTGATTTACATACATCATGGAATGATTATCACAGAAAGTTTAGTGAACATTCAACATCTCACATAGATGCAAAATTAAGAAAGTGGGAAAAAAATTTTTTGTGATAAAAATTCTTAGGTTTTACTCTTTTAACAACTTTCATATGTAACATATAACAGTGTTAATTATATTTACCATGTTTTTATTACATCCCTAGCACCTACTTTTTAATTGTATATAATTGCTTTACAATGTTGTGTTAGATTCTGCTGTACAATGAAGTGAATCAGCTATATGTATACATATAGCCCCTCCCTCTTGGACCTCCATCCCACCCCTTGCCCATACCCCCATTTAGGTTATCACGGAGCACTGAGCTGAGGTTTGTGCCTTTAACTAAAAAAAAAAAAAAAAGTGTTAGTTGCTGAGTCATGTCCGACTCTTTATGACTTCATGGACTGTAGCCTGCCAGGCTCCTCTGTCCATGGAATTCTCCAGGCAAGATCACTGGAGTGGGTAGCTATTCCCTTTTGTAGAAGGTCTACCTGACCGAGGGATCCAACGTGGGTGTCCTGCATTGCAAGCAGATTCTTTACCATCTGAGCCACCAGGGGAGCCCCCCACCTTTGAATACCTTTATTCAATTACCTTCCTGCAACCTGCCTCTGGTAACCACAAATTTGGTCTCTTTTTCCATGGGTCTGTTTGTTTGTTTTTGAAGGATAATTGACCTACAACACTATGTTGGTTCCTGGTGCACAACCATAATTTGATATTTCTATACATTCGAAGAGTTGACTCATTGGAAAAGACCCTGATGCTGGGAAAGATTGAGAGCAGGAGGAGAAGGGGACAACAGGGGATGAGATGGCTGAATGGCATCACCGACTCGATGGACGTGAGTTTGAGTGAACTCTGGGAGTTGGTGATGGACAGGGAGGCCTGGCGTGCTGCAATTCATGGGGTCGCAAAGAGTCGGACACAACTGAGCGACTGAACTAAACTGAACTGAACTGATACATTTCAAAATGATCATCACGAGTCTAGTTATCATCTCTCACCAAAGATACTAAACAGTTATTGACTATATTCCCCACACTGTACATTTCATACCTGTGACTCATCTATTTTGTAACTGAAAATTTGTACCTCTTGATCTTCCTCACCTATTTCTCTCTGCCCTTCTCCCCTCCCCTTTGGCAACCACCTATGACTCTATTTTTCCATGTTTGGGCACTTGTCTTATTTTTTAGACTATACACATTAGTAAAATCATACAACATTTGTCTTTCTCTATCTGACTTACTTTGCTGAGCATAATATCCTTTAGGTCCATCAATGTTGTCAAAAGTGGCAAGATTTCATTCTTTTTTATGGATGAGTAATATGTATATTCTCTATCCATTCATCTACTGATAGGTACTCAGGTTGCTTCCATATTTTGGCTATTGTAAATAATTCTACAATGAATATAGGGATATATATAGCTTTGGGGGGGTTTTCATTGTTGTTTTGTAACTTGAATTTTTTTTTTCTTGATAAAGGCTTGAGAATGAACATCAAAAAAAAAAAAAAAAAAAGGAAGCCGCCTGTATATGGCTTTTTGAATTACTGTTTTGATATTCCTTGGATTAAATGCCCAGGAGTGAAATTGCTGGATTGAATGGTAGTTCTATTTTTGATTTTTGAGGCACTTCCATACCGTTTTCCATAGTGACCACCAATTTACATTCCCACCAGTAGCTCACAAGGGTTTCTTTTTCTTCATATCTTTATCAACACTTGTTGTTTGCTATCTTTTTTTATAAAAGCCATTCTGACAGGTTTTACACTATAGTTATCTCATTGTGGTTTTAATTTGCATTTTCTTGCTGATCAGTGATACTGAGCATCATTTCATGTTCCTGTTAGCTATCTGTAAATCTTGGGGAAATGTATATTCAGGCCCTCTGCCCATGTTTTAATTGGGTTGTTTGTTTTTTTATGTTGAGTTACATGAGTTCTTTGTATATTTTGGATATTAACCCCTTTCCAGATACATCACTTGTAAATGTCTTTTCCCGTTTAATAGGTGGCCTTTTTGTTCTGATGATGGTTTCCTTCACTAAGCAAAATCTTTTTACTTTGATATAGTCCCATTTATTTATTTTTGCTTTTGTTTCACTTGCCTGCGGACACATATCCAAAAAAATATTGCTAAGACCAAGGTCAAAGAGCACATGGCTTATACACTCTTCTAAAAGTTTCATCATTTCAGGTCTTACATTTAATTTTTAAATCCATTTTGAGTTTATTCACTTTTTTAAAAAATAGCTTATTTATTTATTTATTTTTGGCCCCACTGGGTCTTCATTGCTGTTGGCAAGGTTTCTCTAATTGCTGTGAGTGGGCCTAGTCTGTAGTGGGGGAGTAGGGGCTTCTCATTGTGGCGACTGCTCTTGTCACAGAGCACACGCTCTAGACCATGGGCTCAGTTGTTGTCCACATGGGCTTAGTTGCTCTGTGGCAAGTGCAATCTTTCTGGACCAGGGATTGAAACTGTGTCTCCCGCATTGGGAGGGGGATTCTTAACCACTGGACCACCAGAGAAGTTCTGATTTTGTTCTCTTCTATGGGCTGAGAAAATAGCCCAACTTGATTCTTTTGCATGTAGCTGTCCAGTTTTCCCAACATTATTAAAGAAGTACTTTCTAGACTCTGTCATAGATTAGTTAACCATATAAACGTGGGTTCATTTCCTAGCTCTCTGTTCCCTTGACCTATGTGTGCCTGCTTGCGTGCCAATACCATACTATTTCAATGACTGTCTTTGTAGTACAGTTTGAAATCCAGAAGTATGACACCTCTAGCTTTGCTCTTTCTCAAGATTTCTTTGACTATTCAGGGTCTTTTGTGTTTCCATACAAATTTTAGAACTATTTGTTCTAGTTCTTTGAAAAATGCCACTGGTGTTTGGATACGGATTGCATTGAATCTGTAGATTACCTTGGGTGGTGCAGTCATTTTAACAATACTAATTTTGATAGCAGGTACTTTTCGCCAATCACCTACCATGTCTGGCTGCCTGCTGGTGATTTTATGTAAGACTTCATGGCAACTCAGCAGCAGGCACTATTTTATATATTTATTTATTAAAAATGTACTTATTTATTGTTGGCTGCACTGGGTCTTTGTCACTGAGTGCAGGCTTTCTGTAGTTGTGTGAGGGCTTCTCATTGTGGTGGTTTCTCCTGCTGTGGAGCATGGGCTCTGGGGCATGCGGGCTCAGTAGCTGTGGCGCACAGGCTTAGTTGCCCCTCAGCACGTGAGATCTTCCTAGACCAGGGATTGAACCCATGTCCCCAGTGCTGTTAACAGTTAGTACAAGATCACTTCAATATAAGAGGCAGAACCAAGCTTTAAGTCCAAGTGGGTTTGACAGACACCAACACAGTGTATCTTTGATACTCTGTTCAGTTCAGTTCAGTTCAATCACTCAGTTGTGTCCGACTCTTTACGACCCCATGGACTGCAGCATGCCAGGCCTCCCTGTCCATCACCAACTCCCAGAGTTTACTCAAACTCATGCCCATCAAGTTGGTGATGCCGTCTAACCATCTCATCCTCTGTTGTCCCCTTCTCTGTGGTGCTACACAATTCCTCTCTTTCTTGCATTAGCCTATATAGCCCAGAGTAGTGGCCATTTTTGAGCTACTCAACTCTATAGATATTCATTGCATTGAGTGAGATTGTGAGTTTGCCTGTATAGATCTTTCTGGAAGAGTTTAGTCAATCCACGCTGAGGAAATAAAGATTCCCAGAAGAGCTAAAGCTCTCTTGCCTTCCACTTCCCCAGATACCCATCAGATAAGACTCTCACTGGAGAATCAGGAAGGGCAGAAGTAGAACTCTCTGCAATCCCTGTCAGCAACTCCAGGCTTCAACATCTGTACTTAACGAGGGACAGCAAAGGACATCCTAGACCTCTGACTGTCCCCCACTGCATCTTCACACTGTGGTTAATCAGATGTAATTAATTTAGGGTGGGGCAATCTGAAAGGGGTTCTTCTGCCACAACTTGGGGAGTGGAGGTAAGGAAGAGCACTGGACCCCCTGGGGGGAAGACCACACAGCCTGAGTCACAGAATCCAGCTCCATTCCACCTTCCAAATGTTTCTAGGGTGTTAGATCTATGGCAGAATCAAAGGCATATTTTTGGAGCCATTTTCCCTCCCAGTAATCTCTGATTTCTTCAGGGGTTCCTGCTGATATTATACTAAGAGAATATGAGCATTCTGCAGTTCTAAAAAAGTTCACCTATAAAACCCTGTTGCCTCGAAAACCAAGTGTAGGGAACAGGAGAAGGCATTAAAAGGCAGATTTCCAAAGAGGTTTGACAATCACACCATTAAAAGGACTTCAGGGAAGTCTTATGTCATGTTGATTCTCAAACAAGGTACCTGAACGCATACTAGAGTGAACTGCATTATTCTTGGAGCCCCTTGCCTAAAATCTTGAGAGCCTCCGCCTAGGACAACCTGCAGAAACTTGTAAGAAGCATGGCCTTCTTGAGCCTTCTTTGCTTATATCACCGCGATTTTGGGGAACTCTAGCTCTCCAGCCCTCAGCTGGAGGACTCTCAACCCCGACACGGCACTGCTCTGTAGGCAATGTTCTGCTGACTGAACTCCGAGCCCCTGTGGAATTCTGTCTTGTGCCCCCAAATCCCAGGCCATTTGTCCTGCCCCGGCCTCCACCCAGCCTTATGGAGGCCCCAACATGTGTGCCACAGACCAGACGGGCGCCCAGAGTTTGGCGGAGCGTCCGTACACACGGTCTAGTGCGTCAGTGGCGCCCGCCCACGCCCCCCACGTTCAGCATCTGCAGCGTCTGGGAACTCACTAACAAACTAATGTATCTTACATATTCATGATCCTGGCACACTCACGGTCTCAAGGAGGCTTATTTTTTTTGTCTTTTCCAATTCGTGCTTCCACCAGGCGGTTTACCAGTACCCCGGGTGTTTACATTTACCGTCAGCAAGAGGGCAGCCGGCCAGAGGAAGGATGGGTCAGTATGTTCCTGTCCTTGGGTTCCACACAAACAGTACTTTAAAAGTAAATAATGAGCTTTAACAAATGAACTTAGAGGGTAATTTCCACCCTCTCTCATCTCTGCTCTGATGCTGCAGAGGTTCGCTGTGTGTTTTGCATCTCTGGACATGTTCATATACTAATCTGCCTGGACGCGTGTTTTCAACTGGTTTGGAAAAGGAGACCCGTGAAAGGAAGCCTCTGTCTGAGTTGCTTTGTACCCCCAGATTTATTTTCAGGGCCCTCTCTGCTGCAACATTTAAAACGATTTAATGAAAACTTGCTGAAAATGTTTTGAAACATGGAAGCTTCAAGGATATTCTTTAAAAGGATATCTGCCAAACTGGCCTATATATTGGCTTTTGTTGCTTTTCTGAATTGAATGGGGATGTGAGTTCCTGAAGAGAGGTCCCAAAGAGGGGGTGCTCCCCCAGCCCATGGAGGAAGAGGGAAGGGGCAGCCTGAGGGCAGGTCCTGGGCAGAGACAAGTGGACAGGTCATGGGTCTCCTGAGGGCGAGTGATCAGGGGAGCAGCTGGGCAGGGCCAGGGTTAAGAAGGTTGAAGGAGAGATACTAAAAAAGATGGCTGCTAGGATGCCACAGTGCCAAGGGCGTGCGCCTGAAAGCTGCTGTCTTCTGGGTCTGGAAGAGGCTCAGTCTGTTTCTTTTTAAGAGAGGACAGTAATACGTATCCGGTGACACACTGAAGAGACACGATATTTGAAAGTTGCTGATTGAGTGCTATTCTGCACTCCTTCCCCTGTCCTAGACCCAGTTTGCATCCACAGGGCATACACACCACTCACTGCTACCACAGCCCCACGCCACAGCCGGGGCCCCAGCCTGCAGAGTATCTGCAGTTGCCATGATTCAAGTCAGAGAAGTTAGGCGACTGATCTCTTGTGCCTGTCTGAAGGGTCAGGGCTCTGGGGCGCTAGGTACCCATCCTCTGACTGTCACTCCAAAGCCCTTTGATTCTTGGGCAAATATGTAGCTTATGTCCAAGACCTTCCTGGGGACCAGCAGTGACACACAAGTTTCCAGTTGATTCTGATGAGAAAACCAGGGTGGTCCAACTAGGATGTCGTAGCCTTTACTCTTCGGAGCAGGTGTCTCCATCTTCCCCCACCTAATCATTCATGGAGCTGGAATAGACAGTCCTCACAGTAAGGAATCTTTACTTGGGGATCACACTAAAACAAACATAAAAAGAACAAGGGATTCATGTCTGTTTCATGTGAAATGAATCACTGCTCAGTGATAACCAGTCACTTTGAGGTGGATGCAGCTATGATTACCTTCGGGCAGACGTGATTTAGAACTTCCCTGATGGGGACTTCCTGGGTGGTCCAGTGGTTAAGAATCTGCCTTCCAGGGCAGGGGACTTGGGTTCTCTCCCTGGTCAGGGAACTCAGATCCCACAAGCCATGTGGCAACTAAGCCTAAGCGCCACAACTAGAGAGAAGCCCGATCACCACAGTGAGGAGCCCATGCACGGTAACAAAGACCCGACATAGCCAAAAATAATAAATAAATAAAAGAACTTCTCTGAAACAGACCTGTGCCTTCAATCAGAGGTGGCCAGAATGACAACACTGCAAACCCTTTCCATCTACAGTGGCTCAGGACATGGTGTGCGTGATGTTAAGTTGCTGCAGTCATGTCTGACTCTTTGTGACCCCATGGACTGTAGCCCACCAGGTTCCTCTGTCCATGGGATTCTCCAGGCAAGAATACTGAAGTGGGTTGCTATGCCCTCCTTCAGGGATCTTCCTGACCCAGGGATTGAACCCACATCTCCTGTGTCTCCTGCACTGGCAGGCAGGATCTTTATGACTAGTGCCACCTGGGACATAGCAAACAACCTTAAATTCTGTTAAGCTTCTGTTTATTTACCATGCCTACAGCTTGAGGCAAAAATCTAAATCCAAACTGTTGCAGATGATTGGCATTGCTGTGTTGTACTTTTCCAAAGGAGGATGATTGATTTCTTAAAAGCCATCAGTGCTGATTCTTTTGTTAGCAACAGCAGTCTGGGTCAATACTTAAAACTGGCATGGGAAAGATGCTTTGAAACCCCGCTCTGTGTTTTGTGGTGGTTCTATACCAGCTCTCGTGTGGAGAATCATTACAAATGTATGCATTTCTCTCATGCTGAGGCAGCATTTTATACTCCAGGGGACTATTCTGGAGGAAGGTGGTTGGTTAAAGACAGGCAAAGTAGAGAAGAGAGACATTTTAACAACATTTTTATATTGATTTGGTCTCAACATGTAGCCTTAGTATTTTTTTGTTGTTGTTCACAGAGCATTTTAGCAATGAGTATCTTTTGGTGTGCTAAAAAGTGATGTGCTGATTAAATTATGCATACATTGTAAATCACACTAATATAACAACGTGATTTTGGAGTTTAGTGAGATCTCAAAAGATCCTCCATCACCAGGAAGATTATTTTCTCACTTACAGATAAGGAAATGGAGCATCACAAAGGCTGTGAAATCAATCAAGGCCCCTCCATATCCTCTTCTTCTAGGTAGACCCCAATCTTTAGTCTGGTTGCAGAAAATGAAAAAGATTTCTTTTCTCAGGAGTCAACTTCTTTGACTATACTGACTCTCTGAAGAGAATTCCAGAAGCAACTCCTAGATTCAAGTTCTTCTGTGTATCTCCATCATCACATCCACTAGCCACATGACAAGAGTAATGAGCAGTAGGCAGAAAACCAGGATGTGGACACCAACAGCCTTTCCATACCTTCCTCCCCTCGTCCGCTGTGTTGGTCTGGACGGTGGTGTGTGGCCACACAGAACAATCCCCCTGTGGCCAAGGCGTCTGGCATTACTGATCCCGCTCCATCTGCAGCCCAGGCCTTTTCCCTTTTCCTAGCATCCATGAGAATGCAACTATCGATGAGAACTTCCTCTATGAACAGAAACACAGTCCGTTCCCAGAAGATCCTGGACCTGGTGTCAATCCTGCCATAGGCAAGACTAGAATCCACTTAGAGATGATCAGGGGCATGGATGATCAGAGACAATCAGACCATCAGCCATGACTACTTAGTGAAGGGGGACAGAAGTCTCAGAGCAACATGGGAGTGGGAACTGGACTAGTTTCCACCAGTCACTTTCTCCCTGCCACATTCCCTTCTTCAAGAACCTTACCTTGCCTGCGGTCTCTGAGGGACAGCTGCATGACAGACACCCCAGCCATCAGTAGTTGAACCAGGAGCAGACATCTGGCCCACTTGGAACCAATCAGACTGTCTTCTACAGCTCTTGGAGTTGGGACACTGAGAGCCTGGGGCTGCTAGTTTTCTGTGGGTGCTGGATCCATACGATCCTGTCCCAGGATCCTGTGAAGCACGTAGCTGTCTTAGGTCACGTGCAAATAAAGGAAGCTAGATTAGAGGGAGGAGGTGGAGAAGATGCTCAGAGACAAAGAAACTGAGAGAAAGGGAGGAGGAACAGCAGCTGCCTGGGACTCTTCAGTGCTCCAAGAGTAATTCTCAAAACTGGGTTTCATAATAGTGCCTTATACCTGTGCAAGAAATCCCCATTTTCTTAAGTTAGTCTGAGTGGGTTTCAGATTCTAGCAACTGAATGCTCCCCTACCCAAAGATAAGATGGCTGTAGTGTAGGTGGGAGGCGGGGAATGAAGTGAAAGAAGGATCGAGGAGGAAAGATAAATCTGGCATTTTTCTGGAGAGAATAAATCTCAGAGTCCAAGTTCATGCGCAACACTCATATATTCCAAGTTTTATGAGACAGCCCTATTTCCAGCGTGTCAGCTTCCCCAAATTTCTGTTGAGAGAAATATGATGTATCTGTTTAAATATATAATCTTAGCATTGGGCAGGTCTTCCTACATAAGACACAAACCTGAAAACCATTAAAGAAAAGATTGACAGATGAGACTACCCATTCCTCAAATTCTAAATGGCCTTTGACAAGAGATGTCGGTGACAAAATTCAAAGTGAAGTGTCTACATGAGTTCTGAGGACCCCATCGTTATTCCAGTCTCCCTCCCACTGAAGACCAGACGCTCCCTTAAGGCTGCTAGACAGGGTCCAACCCTGGCTTCCTGGCAGCCATGACTATGGAGGGTGTTGCAACCATTGGCAGCAAGACTGTGACCTCTCACTGTTCCAAAATGAGGAAATGAAAGGGAAAAAAGAGGAAATGGGATGGAATGAAAAATGGATGACCACAACAGAGAGGGAGCAAGAAATAGTAAGAAGGATAAAAGAAATACGCTGTTTATCTTGTCTCTGTTTCTGGGCCTTCTCCTTGTTGATACCCCAGTGAAGCATCAGCTTGTTGAACTGTTGTTCCTCAGTCACGGATTCCTGCAGAAAGGGAGGTGTGGGACCCAAACTTGACCGTGTGGCCACAGTCATGGCTTAGGAATTCAACCCACTCCATCTAACCACCAACCCGTGGTCAGACAAATTAAATCCATGGATTAGCTGAAAGGCTTCTGAATAAAAGTTTTAGGTTGACCATTTCCTCCCCGTTCTTATCATTTCCTCTTCTCCTAAACTAAATTCACTTTATTCTTACCACCCACCAGAATGGAGAATTGAAATTAGGTTCTTTTACTTAATAGCTTGCCAAAATATAAACAACTCTCTCAAACTAAGCCACATCTCATCTAGGGAGAGGGCAATAAAAATAATGATCTATGTGGTCAAGAGTCCAGTGAGACATTTTTATAGCATCACAGATGGTTTTCCAAATTGTGGAGTGGCTGTGTTTCTATCTGTGTATCTCAGTTTCTCAGGCCATAATTTGAAGATAATACTAGCTGTCTACCGCTGACTTTTTGGGTGAGTTGGTTGGATCATGAGAATCTCTGTGTAAAAAGCACTTTGAATCTTAGAGAGAAGGTGGAAAGACCATATGGGAACTGCACATAATGAGAAGGTAGGCATATTGCAGTGTTTGGGGGGAAATGATTTGGGCCAAGAATACTTGACCCCACACAATATCAAGCTGTTTCAGTTCAGTTCAGTCGCTCAGTCGTGTCCAACTCTTTGCGACCCCATGAATCGCAGCACGCCAGGCCTCCCTGTCCATCACCGTCTCCCAGAGTTCACTCAGACTCATGTCCATCGTGTCAGTGATGCCATCCACCATCTCATCCTCTGTCGTCCCCTTCTCCTCCTGCCCCCAATCCCTCCCAGCATCAGAGTCTTTTCCAATGAGTCAACTCTTCGTGTGAGGTGGCCAAAGTACTGGAGCTTCAGCTTCAGCATCATTCCTTCCAAAGAAATCCCAGGGTTGATCTCCTTCAGAATGGACTGGTTGGATCTCCTTGCAGTCCAAGGGACTCTCAAGAGTCTTCAACACCACAGTTCAAAAGTATCAATTCTTCGGCGCTCAGCCTTCTTCACAGTCCAACTCTCACATCCATACATGACCACAGGAAAAACCATAGCTTTGACTCGACGGACCTTAGTCAGCAAAGTAATGTCTCTGCTTTTGAATTTAAGAGGACTCAAATCTAAACAGTGCACCATTATTCCAGATATGTCTCTGGTATCTCTAGAGCTATGGAAGCTACTGCGAGTGCCTAAGAGGTGGCATGGTAAGAGAAATGAGGTTTGCATTGACACCTTACTCCTCCTATCAATTTTAAAGACAAAATTACCCAACTTTGTCTTTTGTCACGGTCTCTGTTCAGCTTTGGCCTCAACCCTGACTCTGCACAACTGTTGCAGACCCTGTTCCAACTTCAGCCGTTGTTCAGTTGCTAAATCATATCCGACTCTTTGCAACCCCATGGACTGCAGCACACCAGGCTTCCCTGTCCTTCATCATCTCCCAGAGTTTGTTCAAACTCATGTCCACTGAGCCAGTGATGCCATCCAACCATGTCATCCTCTGTTGTCCCCTTTTCCTCCTGCTTTTAGTCTTTCTCAGCATCACGGTCTTTTCCAATGAGTCAGCTCTTCACATTAGGTGGGCAAAGTATTGGAGCTTCAGCTTCAGTATCAACCCTTCAGATGAATATTCAGAGTTGATTTCTTTTAGGATTGACTGGTTTAATCTCCTTGCTGTCCAAGGGACTCTCAAGAATCTTCTCCAACACCGCAATTTGAAAGCATCAATTCAGCCAAAGGTGTACATTAGATTTTTTTCAGCACATCACCTTTCCCTTCTACCCAAACCAGGGCACTAGGTCCCTGAGATGTGACAGCTCAGATCAGAGGCAACACCTGCAGTGATGAGAAACTGGTCCTGGGACAAGACTGATATGGCAGGAATCTTATTGACTTTCTCTGACCTGGACAATCTCTTCATCTGTTAAAAGGGCACAACACTAATATACCTACTTGTAGGTAGGTCTACTTATATTTATACTTATATAATACATATATACATATACACACATATAATATACTTATATTATATGAGACAGGGCTCAAAAAGCACTTAACACACTGCTTGATGTATAAATGGAGACTCTACTTTTTATAGTGAGTGAGTGAAAGTTGCTCAGTCGTGTCTGACTCTTTGTGACCCCATGGACTATACAATCCATGGAATTCTCCAGGCCAGAATACTGGAGTGGGTAGCTTTTCCCTTCTCCAGGGGATCTTCCCAACCCAGGGAATGAACCTGGGTCTCCTGCGTTGCAGGCGGATTCTTTACCAGCTGAGCCACAAGGGAAGCCCGCTTTTGTGAAAAACAATGGCAACGAGCAAGATTAAAAACAATTGGATTGGCCGCTTTAGAAAACAGTGTGGTTGTTCCTCAAAAATTTAAAAGCAGAGTTGTAAAATGATCCAGCAATTCCTCTTCTGTGTATATACTCAGAAGAATTGACAGCAGGGTCTCGATTAGATATTTCTATGTATATATTCAGGGCAGCGTGATTCACGATAGCTTAGAAGCAACACAGGTGAATGAATAAACAAAATGTAGTATGTGAATACTATGGGATATTATCCAGCATTACGAAGAAAGGAAATTCTGACACATAACATGAATGAACCTTAGGATATTACGTTAAGTGAAATAAACCAGCCACAAAAACAGAAACACTGTTTGATTTCACTTATTCAGGATCCTTAGAGTGGTCAAAATCATAGAGAGAAATCAGAATGCTGATTGCCCAGGGACTGAGAGTGGGTGGTGGGGAGCAGATAGGTAGTTATTGTTTAAAGGGTACAAAATTTCTTTGTCAATTTTGAGAGATGAAAAGAGTTCTAAAGTTGGATGGTGGTGATGGTTGCATAACAATATGAAGGCACTTAGTACCACTGACCTGCACACATAAAAAAGGGTTAAAATGGTAAATTTTAGGTTATGTGTATTTTACCACAATAAGAAAATTTTGAAAAAAATACTGAATTAGTGGTTCTTCCACAGATGGCATTCAGTGTTTTTCTTTGCTTTTATTAATTTTTTTTTCTTTCAGGACTTTTTTTTTTAAATCGAGGCCAAACAAATAGAACTATTACTCATGTTTTTATAATTTGCGTGGCTCAGTGAAAATAATTTTGATCTATCATGTTCCTATAACAAAAAGTTATTACCTTTGTCTTTTGCAGTTCAGTGTGTTACACTAGAAAATACGTACTAAGTTGATATGGGACAGGGGCATCGTACAGATCCTCTGAAACTCATCTCCTTCATACTCTTATATTGTGTTTCCATTAACCCATATCCTTGAACTTGGGAGCAATCTAAGATCCTTTATCCCGTGGCTCCATCCGTATATATTCATATATTCATGGTTAATAAATATGTATTGACCATTGCCCGTGGGCCTGCTGTGCCCTGCTAAGTCGCTTCAGTTGTATCCAACTCTTTGCAACCCTGTGGACTGTAACCCACCAGGCTCCTCTGTCTGTGGGATTCTCCAGGCAAGAATAGTGGAATGGGTTGCTCTACCCTCCTCCAGGGGATCTTCCTGACCTAAGGGATCAAACCAACACCTCTTACATCTCCTGCATGGGCAGGTGGATTCTTTACCACTAGTGCCATCTGGAAAGCCCATGGGCTAAGTGCTTTCCATGAACTATCTCATTCAATCCTCCACCCTTTAAGGCAGAAGTAGAAGCTGAGCCTTTGAGAAGTAACTGCTATAGGTCACACATCTAGGGGATGACAGAGTCAAATCTGAACCCAGGGCATCTGGACCCAGAGCTCACGTTTTAGCAACTTGTAGCGGCTTTAACGTTTCAGAATGTGGCAGCCGCAAGCCTGTGTGGACTAGCCTGGTGCTTGGAGTTGCTCTGCCCTCCCACAGCGGTGAACAGGTTCGTGTGAGGCCACCGGCAGCTGGTGCCAAACTACCAGGTGCAGTATCTATGCTGAGTCAGAAGCTGGTAGGAAAATCAATGACATGTGGAAGAGATGATGAAATACCAGATGGAATGTGCGTGTCAAAATATATATATTTTTTAAAGCACGAAATACCTAATTTTTAAATAGACTTGACATGCAGGGAAATGCACGTGCATTTCTTGATGTGGAAATATGTTAGTTAATACATTCCTACTGCTTGATATAAATGGTCCAAATTTGCTTAGAAATGCCTTTTAGCTTTTATTTTATCTTATTTCCTTTTAGCTTTTAAACGTATTTCTTTACTCTTGGTTGCACTGGGTCTTCACTGCTGTGTGTGGGCTCTCTCTGCTTGCAGTGAGCAGGGGCTACTCTCTAGCTGTGCAAGGGCTTCTCATCGTGGTGGCTTCTCTTGTTGCCGAGCACAGGCTCTAGAGGGTGCAGGCTTTAGTAGTTGTGGCATGCGGGCAACTTAGAAATGCCTTTTATCATAAAATAGAAATTAGCAGCACTAACCTTCTCATTCACTACCTACTATTTCTTCTCTTGTTCCTTAAATTCTCCCCTACCTCTCTGTCTCTTCTTTCATTCTACCCCTTCATAAGAATTTAAGCCATTCATTTCAATCGTGTGGAGTCAGATGTTCTTCCTCTTGGATAAATCACTTTCCTTGTTTCCATGGCTGGCTGGGTGAGCCTGTAACCTTTGGGTAACAATTTTGCCAGAAGCATTAGAGAAAAAAAAGATGCATTTCTTCTCAGACATTTACCATCTTGTGATGGTTTTATAAGGCCATGCTGAACCTCCAGTACAGAGGCCAACGCAGCTAACCTTTATTGAGTGCTCACTGAAGACTGAGCATGGTGAGCTTGCTTGCCCAGAGTCGTTGATATGGGGCAGACTCAGGGTTCCACCTGGATCTGTCCATCTCTGGAGCCTATGCTTTTAACCACTATACTGTACCGCCTTTCCTGCCAAGGTCAAGTGTAATAGGTCCATCCAAGGTAACTTTCCCTAGCAGTGTAGACATTCATGGTAGAGGTGACATTAGACTATGGTTAGGCTTTCTATTCTGGACAAAGAGAAATGAGGGTGACATGGAAGGTTCCATTTGAATAAGCTGGAATAGACAGAAATAACCAAGATTCGGGGAGAAGATTCAGGGTGAAGTACATAATATCTGGTCACAGTATCTTAGAGCTGAGCTGGACTTTAAAGATGGTCTCCTCTAATTCCTTATTTGTAGTGAGGAAGTTGAAGATCTGAGAGGTTAAGTGAATTGTCTAAGGACACACAGTCAATTTAGGTGCAGTGCCAAGACCTAATTTTTCTTGATTCAGAATAAATTGATTTCCCACTCCACCTTCACTCTGCTTGGGGTTAACTTGTTATTAAGACATCTCAAAATCAGAAAATTAAATTGTTTTTAGCAATATAATTTCATGTTATCCAGTTCTGCTGAAAGTAATTATGACAAAATGCAAACAGATCTCCTAAATCCCGGGATTCCAAAATGTTCCTGCCTTTTGCTAAGCTAACGTATAGAATTTCAAGGCCATATTTCATACCACATGAAGTTTCCAAAGAACTGGGCAATTTCCTATAAAAACTCACTTGTGTATGAATTGCCAAGTTGGAAAACTTGGGGTTTCCTGGCAACTCCTACTTTCCTTGTGCTCCAGGGAATTCAAACTCCTTGGCAGAGAAGTTCTCCCGACCTCCTCCTCCACAGTGGCCATGACCCAGCTCTGACCGACAGGCCCTTTCTGGTGTTCCCACCTCCAGTGCTTACCTTTTGCAAGAACCTAAAATCTTGCCTCCAACCCTCATCAGCTGAATAAACTTAAACGGTAAATTCCTGGCACGGAGGGTCCACATTTTTTTAACATTAGAAAGAAAACTGGATTAGAACTCAGGCGAACTGACTTCTGACTTCTGGTTCTGGTTCAAATGCTAAGTTCTTTAAATCAGTTCTTGATTTCTTCTTTCTGGACCTTAGTTTCTTCTTGGGTAACATAGGGACAGTAATCCCTGTCAATTTAATTTTCAGGGTTGTTTTGGAGATTTTAAAAGTTAGAAATCCACAGAATCGTGGAGATGAACTGTCTACTGAGTCCACCCCCGCCCCCATGTTAGACTTGAGAAAACAGAGACCCAAAGGTTCTGCATCTCCGCCCCCACATTTGCCTTTGAAGTTATAGGGGTTCTTGTTAATTTCAAAATCGAGACCAAGCTTCAGGTCTTCCTCAAATGCTCTTTCCCCACTCAGTGCTGCCTATGATGATAAATGTGAAAGCATGCTGAACATTATAAATCATGAAACCAGCAACAGGGAATTATTTAAGTATTAATTGACTGTTTATAGAGTCAGCACTAATCAAGTTTTCTTCATGCCTTCGCAGGGCTGTCAATTCTTAGCAATGTCTAAAGATGGCAAAGATACTCTGTCTAAAGACAAATCCCTTCTCTTCCGGTAAATACAGGGAAAGCAGGAAGTTTAACCAGAGATATTTAAGCTCAGTCTGCCTCTAGCAGCCATCTCTTGTTGCTAGAAAAAAAATATTATTGAGATATAAGTCATATACCATAGAATTCACCATTTTATTCATTTATATATTTGGCTGCACCTCAAGGCATGTGGGATCTTACTTTTCTGACCAGGGATCAAACCTCTGCCCTCTGCAGTGGAAGTGCAGGTCTTAACCACTAGACTGTCAGGGAAGTCCCAAAGTCACCATTGTAAGGTGTACACGTTACCACGTGACAAATCAACGTTCACAAGCCTGTGATTATCACCACTATCTACTTCCAGAACATTTACATCATCCTGCTGCTTTTTAGGTGTCATTCTGGTCAGGCTGTATGTCGTGTCAGGGAGGCTTGGCTGTTGATTCAGGCACAGGGCATCTGGCCCACGTGTAGTGTTCATGTTGGCAAAAATGACGAGGCATCCTAAGTTTGCCCTCTATTTGGAGAGCTCCATGTCTACTAAAGGCTCAACTTCCTCAGAGATGGGCTGGGAAGAGGAATGAGATAAGCACCAAGCCACATAATACATCTTAACAATAAAATCAGAAACTAAAAAGCAAAACTCAACCACCAAGGCTAAAATAGGAGGAAATGCCCCAGGCCAAGAGTGAATAGAGCTACAGGTGGGAAGTATGACTGGTTTAAAGATGCAGGGTTGGAAACCATCCGAGAATTACAAGTTTCTGGGCAGGAGCCGCTGGTCCTGCAATAAACCTTTCTCTGCTCAAAAAACAGAAAAACAAAGATGCAGGGTTCAGGTGAGCAGCAGACACTCCTGAGGCCATTCTCCTGTGCCTTGGACCTTTATGCATGCTGAATCACACCCTCATCCCCTCACTGCAGCTCGGATCTAAACTTCCTGGGTCCCTGGACACCTCCTGCTCTAGGTGCCTGAACCTACCGTCATACTTCTCACCTTGTGGTTCTGTGACCACCTGCTTACCTGTCTGCACTCCTGAATAAACTATAAGCTTCTAAAGGGAAGAAGTCCTGCCTTTTTAACCTACCCACGCTGCCTTTGGCATCGTCTGGCACCACACACAATAAAGATTTCATGATCAAGATACTAAGTTGGTCATAAGCCCAAATTTCTCTTTCTATATCCCTAAAATGCTCAAACTAAAATTGAGTATCAGGACTGTACCCAACATCCTATACTTCTTCAAAGTAGATAGACAAATCAATAATGCTGAGTCAAAGCTGCCTTCCTGCAGTTTTCACAAAGTCACTCTAGTTCTGGTCTGAAGAAGTTTAGTTCAGTTCAGTCTCTCAGTCATGTCCGACTCTTTGCGACCC
This sequence comes from Ovis canadensis, assembly GCF_042477335.2. NCBI lineage: Eukaryota > Metazoa > Chordata > Mammalia > Artiodactyla > Bovidae > Ovis > Ovis canadensis. Next base: position 86,159,555 of record NC_091247.1, read on the forward strand.
CATGAACCTCAGCACACCAGGCCTCCCTGTCCATCACCAACTGCTGGAGTCCACCCAAACCCATGTCCATCGAGTTGGTGATGCCATCCAACCATCTCATCCTCTGTCATCCCCTTCTTCTCTCAATCTTTCCCAGCCTCAGGGTCTTTTCCAGTGAATCAGCTGTTTGCATCCGGTGGCCAAAGTATTGGAGTTTAAGCTTCAACATCAGTTCCTCCAGTCACCCAGGACTGATCTCCTTCAGGATGGACTGATTGGATCTCCTTGCAGTCCAAGGGACTCTTAAGAGTCTTCTCCAACACCACAGTTCCAAAGCATCAATTCTTCGGCACTCAGCTTTCTTTATAGTCCAACTCTCACATCCATACATGACCACTGGGAAAACCATAGCCTTGACTAGACAGACCTTTGTTGGCAAAGTAATGTCTCTGCTTTTTAATATGCTGTCTCGGTTGGTCATAACTTTCCTTTCAAGGATTAAGCGTCTTAAGAAGAGAACAAATCCTTGCCCCATTCTCTATGAGAACGCTTCAGGTATTTGAAATGAGCTGTCAAGTCTTCTTGGCTTTTAATTTCCAGACTAAGCGCACATACTTTCTTCAAAAATTAAGCATAAAATATGGCTTCATTCACCCTTTCATTCATTCAGCACATAGTTTTGAGCATGTTCTCTGTATGAGACACTGTGCCAGGGGACAGCGGGTAGAAGAGAGGGTATGAACCAAACTCTGCTCTAAAGAAGCCTAAAGACCATGCTAGTCATGCTAACCTTACTCTTTAGAGTTTCTCTAATTTGTCAGTTGCTGTTGTTAGTCACCCAGTAGTGCCTGGATTCTTTTGCAATCCCATGGATTGGGGTTTTCCAGGCAAGAATACTGGAGTGGGTTGCCACTTCCTTTTTCCAGGGGATCTTCCCAACCCAGGGATTGAACTTAGGGCGCCTGTCTGCATTTCCTGCATTGCAGGCAGATTCTTTACTGCTGAGCTACTGGGGAAGCCTTCCTTTCCAAATACGGTTTCCAAAACTTGACTTTATATTCCCCAGTGGTCTGACCAGTACAGAGTTCAGAACTATTACTTCATCATATGGACCCTGTGCTTCCCAGAACCTCTGATTGTTCATGTTTTTCTTAGGAAGTGCTCAGGATTTATAATGTAGTAAGTGTTTGTGTGTGCACATGCATGTACATGCTTGTGTATGTGATATAAGAAGATATTTGGCTAAATTTTCGTAAGACTGTCTGTTCTTTGTGATTAAACCAGATATGTGGTTTTGGTATTTATGGTGATATTAATAAAAGTTCAAGCCAAAAAGATTCTTATCCTGCCAAAAAAAAAAAAAATCCAACCCTTAGGAATAAACAGATTGTAATCTTGGTATCAGACTGAACTCATAAGGTTGGACAACTTTTTTTTTTTTAAAAAAAAGGACATTTCACACTGTCACTAATTGTTCTTTGTGATGTTTCTGAAAATAATTGGAAGAGAAGCACGGACCATCTGGCGTGTGATTAAGCTGTTTCTAATTATGAGGGGCTGTTGTCTTAAGCAGAGTAGACAGTGGGCTACCCTTGATGGCTCTTCTGTAATGATGCTTGCTCAGGACCTGGCAACCTCCAACCTTCACCTATTTAAAGAATGTGGGGTGGGCCACCTCATTTTAGCTTCTGACCTGAATAACTTTGGTCCTTAAAATCCATCAGGCTTTGGGCTTTTTTTTTTCCTTTTGGGGCTTTACTTTGAGACTGAAAATGTGAATTTTTTGGTCATGCTATTTCCTGGGTACTTTCCGTATGTGCAGGAGACAGACTCACCAGAGCCTGGAAGATCAACAGAATAGAAAGTGCTTCTCCTCTGTGACAACAGGGATAAATGTGGGAGAGCTTCATAAGACTTGGGTGGTCAGGAGAGCCAGGAATGATTCCAGAAAAAGCAGAATGTGTGAGACTCATTCTGTACTCTACCAAATATAATTTGTAGAAGGCGTTGTGCTGAGCATTCATAAATTGGTAATTTCACTGTTTAGTATTTTCCAATCATTTTTCATGGCCTAACTGCTCTTTACTTGCCCAGTGTTTATTAGGCACTGACTCTGTGCCAGGAACTTCAAACTTCAGAAATAACTAATATCCTAAGTGCTGTGTTAAGAAGGGTCTGCAGCTTTTTGTTCTCCCCCATAAGCCTCAATGCACATATGATGCTTCACTCATTGGCTGTGGGTACTGGGACCACAGTGACCACCAGTGCTCTGGTGAAAGACAATTAAATGAAAATATTTTTAAAACTAACAAACTTTTTTTCTGATTATAATGTTTCCACCAAAGAAATCCTTTATTATATATTCTCACTAAAATTTAGCAAATAAAGATAAGTACAAAGTAGGAAATGAAAATCATCCTTTCTCCACTATGCAAAGATAAGCACTGATGAAAATGTGAGTGTCTGCTGCTACTGCTGCTAAGTCACTTCAGTCGTGTCCGACTCTGTGCGACCCCACAGACAGCAGCCCACCAGGCTCCCCCGCCCCTGGGATTCTCCAGGCAAGAACACTGGAGTGGGGTGCCATTTCCTTCTCCAATGCATGCAAGTGAAAAGTGAAAGTGAAGTCGCTCAGTCGTGTCTGACTCTTCACGACCCCATGGACTGCAGCCTACCAGGCTCCTCTGTCCATGGGATTTTCCAGGCAGGAGTACTGGAGTGGGGTGCCATTGCCTTCTCTGGTGGGTGTCTACACCTCTGCATTTATCTAGATCTGATTTTCCTTTACAACAGTTTTCTAGCCTGCTTTTTAAATTACTTGTTTTATTTTTTTAAATTTTTGATTGCAATTGGTCTTTGTCGCTGTGCTCAGGCTTTTTCTAGTTACAGCGAGCAGGGCCTCCTCTCTAGTCGTGATGCTTTTTTTGTTGCGAGGAGCATAGGCTGTAGGCACACGGGCTTCAGAAGTTGCTGTCATGGGCTCTAGAGTGCCAGGATAGCCTGCCTTTTAATGTAACAGTATATTGTGAACATTACTGCCAGCCACTGCTTTTTTTTTCCACAATAAAACTGTAATAGCTGCATGATATTCCATTGTATCTATGTACCAAAATTGATCTAACTAGCTGTATATTATTGGGCTCTTGGAATGTTTGTCTTTTTCACACACAAACACACATGATAAATATTGTTATCTCTGACTCTTTATTCCTTTTTGCCCCATTCATAAATTTCCCATTTAATCCCTGGAAAAGACTGTCTGGATAAAAGAATAAGGCCCAAATTTAAACCTTTTGGAACATGCTTGCGTGCTAAGTAGCGTGTAACTCTTTGTGACCCCATGGACTGTAGCCTGGCCAGGCTCCTCTGTCCATGGGTTTCTCCAGGCAAGAACATTGAAGTGGGTTGCCATGCCCTCCTCCAGGGATCTTCCTGACTGAGGGATTGAACCAGGGTCTCCCATGTCTCCTGCATTGGCAGGCAGGTTCTTTACCATCAGCACCACCTGGGAAGGCTGGAACATACATAGAGAAATTTTGGATCCTAACGAGTAAGGTCTTTGTTCCCAGCTCTAACCCAATTGTGTGATCTTGAGCTTAATTACTGTGTTTATAAAATAGCCAACATGATCCTACACCCCATTGTTTGCTGGGGCTTCTGGAAAATTCCCCATCCTTAAGAGAGCCAGAGGAAGGGACAGTCTGTCTCCCTGGACATAGTCATGGGCAAATGTCAGGCTTGACCATGTTGCTGCAGTAGACGTATGACACCCGCACCCTAGCCTGAGAATTAAACTGAACACAGATGAGGCCACGCTGTGCATAATGGGGAAGTGGGGCTGCAGCCCCTGAAGGGTCCGTCTTGAAGACCACCTGCCCTACCTGCTGAGACCCAGTTCCGGTCATGTACACTCTTGGAATCAGTCAACTTGAACTATAACCCTAATCCTGATTATCGTCTTTTTATTTTCTTTCTTAATTATAGACAATATTTTTAAAATAATCTCTTATAGGTTTCTTTCCAGCTTTTTCTATCCTCCCTTTCCCAACTTTCCAAAATAATTATGTCCCAAGGGAATATGTGACTGAAGACAATAGTGGCTAGGCTAGCTATTCAGAAATGACTCACTTAAATCTGCTGAGCTGGAACAGCCCAACTCTGGCTTTCCGATTGGTTACAGAGTCAGATTTTTTTTGCATTGGAAAGAAATATAGTGCTCAATAGTTCCTGATCTCATGATCCCATTTTGTAGATGGAAAAACCGAGGTTTAGGCAGATTGATAATAATCTGTTGTAAAGTCCATGAGTGCTCACCGGGCAGCAGCTGCGAGAGTCTTAACTGGAGTGTCCGTTTGACTCCTGCCACATTTCAGTTGGGAATTTAAGCAAAAACGGACCATAATTGATTCTTCACACCCTTTGTGTCCTGCCAAATCAAACCATCCCTTTGGTAGTAAGAACCCAAAGAGCAATGCTCCTATCCACCACACTGGAAGTCCAGTCTTCTTTCAGTCCCTTACTAGTGATGTTGCCTAGAAGTTCCCGGGGAGGGATCTCACAAGTAGTCCAGACTTCTTTCTGCAGCTCTACAATGCCTCGTTCTTGGTCTACACCCATCGTTGCCCACTGGCGACTTTGACTATTATTTCTCTGTACTCCTGGGTCACAGTGCATGCTCCTGCCCAGCTGCCCCCAACATCATTTCTATTCAGTCCATGGGTCACGTCCACGCTCTTCTGACTGTCCCTGGATGGCCAACTACTCGCGTTCTTCCTCCTCAGTCTTGCTTCTCACGGCTGCTCATCCTGACTGGGTTCCCCCCACAGAGCGGGAGCTCCCAGGGGCGGCTGTTACTGTCTTACTCGGCCTGATCCTCCACAGAGAACATGAGCCGTCCGGGCCTGGGTTTTACCAGGGCTAGGTCTGACACAGTATCAAGCTGCATGGGATTTCATCTCTCTCCAGCATCCAACTCAGCTAGGCTGCTTCTTCACATGTGGTGTTTCTCAGAAACCTCATCTCCAAATTACAGGGTGGGACTAGAGCAGGAATTCTCAATGTATGAAGAAAAGTTAAGGGTGGAGATTGGGCATCCACGAACTCTTGAAAATTGTAAGTTTCTTGCAACTCTTGAAAATTACAAGAACTCTTGTAAATCGTAAGTCAAAGTTCTGTGGAAAATAACATGGGATCAAAATCCTCTAATTTTTGTCAGAGTGTCAGAGAGGTCCATGACCCTATAGTGGTTGAGAAGCGTTGGTCTCTAAACCAGCTGGTCTCTAAAGTTGTTTTGGTTTTAGTGTTCTCTCATCCCATGATTTACCAAAAACAAAATCATTCAGTGACTCTCACAAACTGCTCTATTACATTCCTAAGTGGGTACATGAGTTTATGCAAGAATTTTTAGCCTTAATTGCACTGTTGATGTTATATATTTTTAAGAGAATAACAAAGGATTAGGAGTTGAAGCTTTTATTAGCAAGATATTAGTGCTCTATCTCATAAAAGATTATTTATTCTAACCTCAAGTATTGTAAATATTAGGAGATCTTTCTTTTCATAGAAAAAAGGTCTCTGAAACTATACTGACTGGAAAAATGGTAGGAAAAGGATGGTACCTAGAATTTCCTCCCTTTCCAACTGCTCGACCAAGAAGTAGAAGGCCTCAGGGAGAGGGTCTTCCTTCTTCTTCTGCATTCTCACATTATTGAGGGGCACAGTCACCACTTTTATGGGACGTTGTGGTGACCTGTGGCTGACACTGTCAATTGGTCAAATGATAAGGGGTGAAATATAGATGATTGTTTAACCACAGCTTGAAGACAGAAGTGGAAAAGTGACACAGAAATCTTCCTATACTGCTAATAGTAAAAACTAGAAACATTAGCATTAGCCCAGCCATTGAAAACACGATTTATGTGTGACATTTAGAGGAACCTGTCAATTTTTCTTCAATTGTGGTAAAATACACATAACATCTGTCATCTATAACCATTTCCAAGTGTTCAGGAGTTTTAAGTCCATTCACGTTGTTGTGCAACCAATCTCCAGAAATTTTTGCATCTTGCAAAACTGAAGCTATACATGACATCCCCATGACTTTTTTATTTATAACTGGAAATTTGTACCTTTGGACCCCCTTCGTTCATATGACTGGACTGTTGACTCATGCAGACAGCTTCACAGGCAAATGCTCTTGTTCACTGCAAGTCAAAACCCCACCTGCAGAGCCCACCAGGAGCTCTTCTTCTAAGCCTCTACTAGACATGCCAACTCACAAGACTGCCACGTCACATGGGGCACCATCTGACTCGGAAGGTAGCATGGGCCAGGATGCAGAGTGAGCCAGCTGGACACGTCTGGCATTCCTCTCCTGCAGGACCTAGCAGCTGATCACAAAACCATCCCTCTATTTCCGCAAGCTATTCTCCTGGGCCCCAGGTGAGACTCCGATGTAAAGCAGTGAGACTCACATCAGGAGGATATGGAAGCCACTCTGCATTGGAAGACTTGTGCTCCATAGCACTTAATATCTTTTGGAAGAACCCCATGGGCATAGCTTCTATGGTTCCCAGAGTGTCATGCCAGTGATAAGAGTCACAGCCCTTAGGGGAACCCAGAGAAAGAGCTTCCAGCCTGGTACTTATATTGTCCCAGTCCAGATACAGTTTACCAATCAAGGCCAATTTTTTACTTTCTTTTATTAGGTCTCCAGGGAAATGGTGCTAGGAAGTTTACCAAAATTGAATGTTCAGGCTAAATGGGAAACAATTTTATCATGCTTGTAATCATAGTCCTGCAAATGGATGATAATTTCTGGCAAAACATCTGGTTAAATTGAAAGGAGTCAGAATGACACACTGATAGGAAGAGCCATGAAAATCTGTCATCTCCTATTGGCTACAGTTCTGTTCCCCGGCTCACAGACTGATAATGAAAGAGCTGTAATCAGAAGCTCAGATGCCTGACAACACGCCCATCAAACCTCACAGTCTTTCCTAAGAGAAGGAAGAGGTAGCACGTGGGAAGGGAAGGAAAAGGATGTTGATCTAGAAAGGAGGTAAGAGAGAAAGGGGAAGGCCCCAGGCATGTTTTCCTGGCGGTGGCTGCTCCCCGGCAGCAAAGAGTAGCTCTTTGAGATGCTGGGTGAGATTCCACAGGGGTAGGAACGGGAATGAGGGCAGTAGTTTGTGAATTCTCCGCTCTTGCTAAAGAAGAGTCTCTTGTCTTCAAAAGAGGAAAGTAATTAACCGTACTGTCATTCTGCAGGGGCTTTGAATTGCAAATAGACAAACTGTGGACCTCCTATGAGGTAGCGGTTCTGGGCTAGAACCTTACCCTAACTGTTTCTACCCCCTGTTGTTTGTAAGGTCAGCATCTGTGGACAAAGTGGACTAGATACGTGTCTCTATACCTCTTGCTCTTTCGCATATTAATACAGAAAGCTTTTCTGGATCTTCAGTTATGACAGGGAGGTCATGACAAGAAAAACCTAAAAGATGGTTACAAAGTCACTGTCATGCTGGCAACAATTAGATGAAGAAGAGGTTCTTGAGAAGCAGCTGATCCTTGAGTGAGGGAAGAGCTGGTTTGACCGATGGAAGTGGGAGGTTTGGCCTGACTTGAGGAAGGGCCTCTGTGAACACTGAAGCTAGGAGAGGTTCCCCATTGGGCTGAACTCAAGAGTAGGGTCTGGAGAAAGTAAGCAAAGGGCCTCCTTCTCTGGCAGAAGGAACTCAGAGCAAGACCACCAGTCTCTACTGAGATAAGGAGAAAGAAATAAGAAGGGACTTCCCTGGGGGTCCAGTTCAGTTCAGTTCAGTCGCTCAGTCGTGTCCAACTCTTTGCGACCCCATGAATCGCAGCACGCCAGGCCTCCCTGTTCATCACCGTCTCCCGGAGTTCACTCAGACTCATGTCCATCGAGTCCATGATGCCATCCAGCCATCTCATCCTCAGTCGTCCCTTTCTCCTACTGCCCCCAATCCCCCCCAGCATCAGAGTCTTTTCCAATGAGTCAACTCTTCGTGTGAGGTGGCCGAAGTACTGGAGTTTCAGCTTCAGCATCAGTCCTTCCAAAGAAATCCCAGGGTTGATCCCCTTCAGAATGGACAGGTTGGATCTCCTTGCAGTCCAAGGGACTCTCAAGAGTCTTCTCCAACACCACAGTTCAAAAGCATCAATTCTTCGGCGCTCAGCCTTCTTCACAGTCCAACTCTCACATCCATACATGACCACTGGAAAAACCATAGCCTTGACTAGACAGACCTCAGTCGGCAAAGTAATGTCCCTGCTTTTGAATATGCTATCTAGGTTGGTCATAATTTTTCTTCCAAGGAGTAAGCGTCTTTTAATTTCATGGCTGCAGTCACCATCTGTAGTGATTTTGGAGCCCAAAAAAATAAAGTCTGACACTGTTTCCACTGTTTCCCCATCTACTTTCCATGAAGTGATGGGACCAGATGCCATGATCTTAGTTTTCTGAATGTTGAGCTTTAAGCCAACTTTTTCACTCTCCTCTTTCACTTTCATCAAGAGGCTTTTTAGTTCCTCTTCACTTTCTGCCATAAGGGTGGTGTCATCTGCATATCTGAGGTTATTGATATTTCTCCCAGCAATCTTGATTCCAGCTTGTGCTTCTTCCAGCCCAGTGTTTCTCATGATGTACACTGCATATAAGTTAAATAAGCAGGGTGACAATATACAGCCTTGACATACCCCTTTTCCTATTTGGAACCAGTCTGTTGTTCCATGTCCAGTTCTAACTGTTGCTTCCTGACCTGCATACAGGTTTCAGAGGAGGCAGGTCAGAAGGTCTGGTATTCCCATCTCTTTCAGAATTTTCCACAGTTTATTGTGATCCACACAGTCAAAGGCTTTGGCATAGTCAATAAAGCAGAAATAGATGTCTTTCTGGAACTCTCTTGCTTTTTCCATGATCCTGCAGATGTTGGCAATTTGATCTCTGGTTCCTCTGTCTTTTCTAAAACCAGCTTGAACATCTGGAAGTTCAGAGTTCACGTATTGCTGAAGCCTGGCTTGGAGAATTTTGAGCATTACTTTATTAGCATGTGAGATGAGTGCAATTGTGTGGTAGTTTGAGCATTCTTTGGCATTGCCTTTCTTTGGGATGGGAATGAAAACTGACCTTTTCCAGTCCTGTGGCCACTGCTGAGTTTTCCAAATTTGTTGGCATATTGAGTGCAGCACTTTCACAGCATCATCTTTCAGGATTTGAACTAGCTCAACTGGAATTCCATCACCTCCACTAGCTTTGTTCGTAGTGATGCTTTCTAAGGCCCACTTGACTTCATATTCCAGGATGTCTGGCTCTAAATGAGTGATCACATCATCATGATTATCTGGGTCATGAAGATCTTTTTTGTACAGTTCTTCCATGTATTCTTGCCACCTCTTCTTAATACCTTCTGCTTCTGTTAGGTCCATACCATTTCTGTCCTTTATTGAGCCCATCTTTGCATGAAATGTCCCCTTGGTATCTCCAATTTTCTTGAAGAGATCTCTATCTGCCTGCCAATGCAGAGGACGTGGGTTTGATCCCTGGTCTGGGAAAATTCCACATACCTCGAGGCAACTAAACCTGTGCACCCCTACTGCTGAAGCCTGCGATCTAGTCTGTGCTCTGCAACAAAAGAAGCCACAGCATTGGGAAACCCATGCACCTCAACTAGAGAGTAGACCCACTCGCTGCAACTAGAGAAAGTCTGCTCACAGCAATGAAGACCCAGCACAGCCAAAAATAAATACATATTAAAAAACATTAAAAAGGAAGAAATAAGAAGTGGTGTCTGTGTTGGGGAGGGATTGAAGGGAGGAGGGGTGGGCATCAGCTGTGACAATAGCCAAGCAAGGTCAAACATTTGCTTGGAACTTGAGTAAGCCGGAATAGAGCTCCCATCCAGAGTGTCTTCATAAAGGAGAAAAGCTTCAGGAGGGCAGTTTTCTTCTCTGTAACTCCAGGCTCTGGAAGCACTTAGCGCTGAGTAAGTTTTTCAATACCACTGAACAATTATGGCCGTAAGGAAGGCTGCTGGATGCTTCACTATTGAGAAACCTATTTTCCCCAACTTTTCCAGACCATTCTGAATTTCTGACTCATGGCCAACCAATGAACACCGATTTTTAGCTCAGAAAATGTGCTCACTCTAGGGATGGGAAGAGTCATAATGCATGAGACGGGCCCACAGGATCTCAGGAGGCAACAAAAGATGTGACATTAAAAACAGCAGGAATCTCCTTCCGTGTGTGTGGGGGAGCTGGGGGGTGGGGGGCGTGCGCACGTGCACATATCCTCCAGGGTTCTCTCTCAGGACCCAGCTATGTTTATTTTTTATTTTTTAGCTTGGTGACATCTGGCAGCATTCAGTGTCTCCTCCAAGCTAATGCTCCAAAAAACTAAGGTGACCCTGTGTCACTAAATCGTCACCAGCTGTGTCGTGCTTGAAGAAGTCTGTTATTAATATCAGACCTGAATGTTATTTATTAACCAAACACTGCTTATTAATCATTTACAGGTATGTGGTGAAGCTTCGAGTTAAGCCCCCAAAGACAACGCCCTGGCAGCACCGAGTTTATGGGCTGTAACAAAGAGAATAACAATAGAATGGGAGCAGCGCCACCAGGACACAGAGGGGACAGGCACAGGAGGATGTAAACGTACAAGCCCTGGCCTAGTGCACTGTTCCATTTAAGCCTTTTAAGATGTTGAGACAAAAGGGCTGGCAGGAACCTTTGAGGAGAGGAAGCAGTCAATGTCAGAAGAAACCCAGATCTCTGAAAGTGAGGATGAAACCTAAGTCTGCAGAATCAGGCAGTTAGTCCCTGTTTTACCCTCAGCTAACAGCCAGAGGGAACTTGGCTGGCAGGCCTCTCCTCACTCCTGTCCCTGGAGCTCATAAGGGCTTGGGTCAAGCTCACTGGAGGTATTCTCTCTAACTGGTACAGAATGTCACACCGCGTGTGAGCCTTCTGCCAAAGGGCATTTGAGAAGAGCTGTAGGTCAGCCAACCATTCTGCTCCTTCCCTTCACTCCTTTCTCCGCATTCGGAGAGGGATGGTGGAGACCAAAGGAAGGGTCCCTGGTGGCCTTATTTGAGGGAGAGGAACTGGGAGGGGCCACTTTCTAGAAACCTTGGTCGAAGGTACTAGCTACTTTGGCAGTAGTACTAGGAGACTGTCTCCCCAGAAATGTGGGCTGAAGTTACGCTGGGTTTGAGAACTCACCAGTGACAAAAGGAATCCTGGTTGAAATTGAAGGAGGAGCCTAGACCTTTGAAACACACACAAACTCATTCATGCTGTGTATGTGTGTGTATGTACATTTGTGAACAGGTGCTCACAATCGTGAAACCAGCTCATCTCACCAAATTATTCTTGCTTTTTATTTCTCAAATTGCAGTAGAAACATTTGATCAGGGCAGGGAAAGAAAACAGGAAACACAGAAACGCATAAAGAAAAAAATAATCCCATCACAGAGAGAAACATTTAGTATTTTGCATCTGGCACTCCGGTCTTGGGAGATTGAAAGTCCTTTATGCTGTATTTCAAAATTGGGGTCCTACTTAATGTGCTGTTTTCTTTATGTTAGCAATGTACTGTGGACTATTTTAAGTCAAGGATGTATCCTGAATGGGCCCCCACGTTCCCGTGATTTTCAGTGCTGCTCTAGTGTTCCCTGTCAGTGTGGACCCAGTCAGACATTCAGGATAAATGCGCTTACTCATAACCTTGGCTCAAGATATAAGTAGAACTGATTAGATCTGGACTTGTGCCCTACGAGCCCCCAAATCCCAAGACACCAGTATTTTACTGAGCACTGGGGACGCAGTGCAGGGCTGCCTGTGCGCCATCTTTCTTGTGAGTGTTTCTGGGAGGAGTGACCATTTTCTCCTTTCTTGTAACTGGATTTGTTTTCTCTCTCTGCTCATTTGCAGTCTATTATTTGCCTGGAACCCCCATGTGTGTTGTCTTGGCATTTCTGAATGGTTCAGAACCATAATGGGGAGGCGGGGAAAGATGGGCTTGCTTCACCCTTTAGGAAAACTGCACCCTTTAGGAAAAATGTCTCCTTCTTGGTGTCAGCCTGCAGGCATTCCCTGGGTCTGAAAAGCCACCCTCACTGTTCCAGAACTAGTGACAGACAAAGCTTGGCTGTGGGGGTGGGGGTGGGGAGGCTGTGCGGCAGTGAGCCCTCCTCTTTTCTGCTACCATTTAAAACCATCTGGAGGCAGGGAAGCAATGTGCTCAACCCTTCAACTCTGTGACCACACACATTCTCTAGAGACGTTGATTAGCTGCATAGGGGGGATACATCTTCTTAGAAGAGTTAAAAAGATATTCTCAGTTTTCTTTGCTTTCCCTCCACTGATTCTCCACAAGAAGGTGTTTGTGGTCTCTCTAAACCATGTCTCAGAATTTCCCTTGGGCTTCAACATTTTCCTCACAATCTCCCCTTGCTACTAAGAAATGCAGTTGCCTGAGCTGGCTTTTCTTTTCTTCCCTGGTCTAATTCCCCAGATAATCTGTGGGCCCATGTCTCATGGAAGAGGAAGGGAGGAAGAGAGGAAGAGATGGCTTAAGTCCTTCATGGGGTCATTCTTCTGACCCAGACAGTCCAGCCTACTCAGCCCTGGCGCTGGAGGTGGTGGATGAGGGGAGGCCCAAACTCCTGACAAGACCTGCTGAGACTTGTACATATACAGGACAGAAAACCAGAGGGCCTTTTCTTTTTCAGAATATTTCCCTGTTTTTCCTTCTCATTTTTTCCTCTGGTCAATAAACATAAGAAAGAGAAAATGAGATTGTTTAAGCCTAGGGAAAGTGAGGAAAAGCAGGATGGGAAGCCATAACAGATGATAATGACCAACAACACATCACAGTTGATGATGCTCTGTGGCTTACAAAGCAATTTCATATCCTTTACCTCAGCTTCTCACAGCCTGAAGACAACAGTGATCAGGTATTCTGGCGATCTCAGGAACCACAGACCAGGAACTGCAGGCCCTAGTGGATGCTGCGGTCTGTTACTCAGAGGTACCTCCAGGATAGAGGAGCTCATTCCCCTGGCTGTGGGGAGCGATGGCCCCTGATGGCCACAACTGAGTCCCTCAGTGGGAATTGTCCTCTGTGGGTGCGATCTGCCCCACCCAAGATTTTATTCCCTTCCCGGGCCCTTGCTTTGATTCTGAACACTTTTAAAGGGCCATTCCAGCTCCAGGATACCCTATGGGATCAGTTGCATTTGAGTTCAACAAATGGGATTTTATTTTTGTACTGCTTTATTGACTATGCCAAAGCCTTTGACTGTGCGGATCACAACAAACTGGAAAATTCTGAAAGAGATGGGAATACCAGACCTTCTGACCTGCCTCCTCTGAAACCTGTATGCAGGTCAAGAAGCAACAGTTAGAACTGGACATGGAACAACAGACTGGTTCCAAATAGGAAAAGGAGTACGTCAAGGCTGCATATTGTCACCCTGCTTATTTAACTTATATGCAGAGTACATTATGAGAAACGCTGGGCTGGTAGAAGCACAAGCTGGAATCAAGATTGCTGGGAGAAATATCAATAATCTCAGATATGCAGATGACACCACCCTTATGGCAGAAAGTGAAGAGGAACTAAAAAGCCTCTTGATGAAAGTGAAAGAGGAGAGTGAAAAAGTTGGCTTAAAGCTCAACATTCAGAAAACTAAGATCATGGCATCTGGTCCCATCACTTCATGGCAAATAGATGGGGAAACAGTAGAAACAGTGTCAGACTTTATTTTGGGGGTCTCCAAAATCACTACAGATGGTGACTGCAGCCATGAAATTAAAAGACATTTGCTCCTTGGAAGAAAAGCTATGACCAACCTAGACAGCATATTCAAAAGCAGAGACATTATTTTACCAACAAAGGTCCGTCTAGTCAAAGCTATGGTTTTTCTAATAGTCATGTATGGAATATATGTTGGAATATAAAGAAAGCTGAGCACTGAAGAATTGATGCTTTTGAACTGTGGTGTTGGAGAAGACTCTTGAGAGTCCCGTGGACTGCAGGAGATCCAACAAGTCCATCCTAAAAGAGATCAGTCCTGAATATTCATTGGAAGAACTGATGCTGAAGCTGAAACTCCAACACTTTGGCCACCTGATATAAAGAATGGACTCATTGTAAGAGACCCTGATGCTGGGAAAGATTGAAGGCGGGAGGAGAAGGGGAGGACAGAGGATGAGATGGTTGGATGGCATCACCAACGTGATGGACAGAAGTTTGAATAGGCTCCAGGAGTTGGTGATGGACAGGGAAGCCTGGTGTGTGTGGTACATGGGGTCGCAGAGTCGGACATGTCTGAGCGACTGAACTGAACCGAACTGAAACTGCATTTTCTTCACTCAATAACTCATCATGGTTATCTCCCCATATCATTGAATATAGACATTCAGTCTTTAACAGCTGCAAAATATCCCATTGTACAGATATCTCTATTTATTTATCCAACCTCCTATTGCTGAACATTTAGATATATTCCAGTTATTTGCTATTGATTATAAAGTTTTTGTTGAACATTTTTGTATATACATCTTCTCAAAAGATGTCCAGCTATCTTTAGGATGCATTCGTAGAATGGCTCGATCAAAGGACACTGCCCTCCAGAAAGGTGGTGACAATTTACATTCCCACTTCAAGTACTGAAAAAATCCCCAAATCCAGCTGTCTCAGTTCAAACTCATGATGATCAAACTCAAATGGACAGGCAGCACTACAATCCTTCTATGCATCCCTACATAGTTGGCTCTTCGGCTTTTTTAAGACAATTTTTAAAAATCTCATGTCTCCTTAAGCTTTCCACATCCCTTTCCTCTCTCACTTGCCCAGCTGTTGTCCTGTTTTATGTATGTCCAGTTTCATACCTAAAAAATTAGAAGCTATCTAGGGCAATGGACTTTTCTGGTGGCTCAGATAGTAAAGAATCTGCCTGCAATTCGGGAGACCTGGGGTCCATCCCTGGGTTGGGAAGATCCCCTGGAGAAGGGAATGGCTACCCACTCCAATATTCTTGCCTGGAGAATCCCATGGACAGAGGAGCTGGGTAGGCTACAGTCAAGGCACATGAGATCACAAGTATCAGACGTGACTGAGCAATCAACACACACTAGGGCAACACTCCCCCACCGCCTTTTTTTTTGAGCCAACCTGTGCAGCTTGAAGGATCTTAGTTCCCCAGTCAGAGATCCAGATATTGAACTCAGGCCCATAGAAGCAGAAGTGCAGAGTCCTAGCCACTGGACTGCCAGGGAATTCCTGAGGGCAACAAGCTTATCTGTCTACCCCAGATCAATACAAGCACACACACACACACACACACACACACACACACCACCACCACCACCACCACCATGCACTGTATACTGGAACTTGCTTTCTCTGTCTTCCTCCTTCACCGTGGCAAAGGGTCTACGTGCCTAGCAATGGTTAACACTTTCCTTGAACCACATCAACATAACTACAAGGACTTCTTTCCTGCAATATTTTCTTTCTCTGTTACATCCTCGTTATCATCTCTTTCTTTCTCTCTCCTGGATCATTCTCAAAAGCATAAAAAAATCTTCTCATCCCCCATCTTAAAATACAAACAAGTCAAAAATAATAAAATGAAGGAAACACTCTCTGTTGAGCCCATGTTTCCTTCAGCCTTCACACCATTCTCTCAGGTTCCCTTCACAACAACCTAGAAAGAAAAATAGATACAGATCAATGTCTTACTCATTCAGTAAGTATTCACTGAACATCTACTATTTGCCAGGCACTAACAGAAGAGAAAGGTGCATGAGATAGACAAGGTCTCTATTCTCGAGAAACTTGAAATCCAGTGGCAGAAACAGATATAACCAGGCAGATTGCAATGGAAGCCAGTTAGAGAGACAGTGATGGGCTTGAGAGCAAGGGAGCTCGGATGGGCCCCTGCTCTAGAGAGGGGGTCAAAGAATGGTGCTCTAAAACAACATATCTGATGCAGCCAACCATGCAAAGATCAAGGAGGAACTTTCCAGGCAGAAAAGAAGAGTGAGCCCTGAAACTGTGAGGCAAGAAAGAACTCTGACATTTGAGGCACTGCAAGGGGACCACGGAGCAAGAGCAGTGCATGAAGGAAGGCGAGAAGGGTCCAGAGGGGCTAAGTGGCAGTTTGGGGTGGGAATGCATTATAAATTCTCTGGGAAAACATTAAAGAGTTTCAAGCAACATGCTTAGAACTTAGTGTTTTGTTTTGTTTTTAATTTTCTTGAGCTAACGTATAGAAATTGAGTTTTATGGGAATTCAAACAACCGGCTGGAAAATCATCTTTTTTAAAATTGAGTCAATTGAAACTCCAAAAATACAATGGTGTATTCATTTTTAAAAGATCTATCTCAAAAATGCAAAAATTCCATACTCATAGCAGAGGTAAGTCTATCATCAAAGTCCCTGAATGGGTTGTTGCATGCGAAGCATACTTTTTTTTTTTTTAAACACTTTAACTTTATGAGAGGTTTTTTTTTAAGGAAAAGGGAAAATCAGGTTTGTGCCTCTGGAAAAAAAATTTGGCCTGGGTTCTAAACAAACACACGAAAGATTCTCTAATCTTCTTAGATTCATAAATGAGCTATTTCCTTAAGCACAATTAGGAATGGCTTATTTTCTCAATTTTAAGTGAGTTTCTGAAATATATCACGTGACACAGAGGATACGTGAAAACTAGAAGCTGCTCTTTCTAGGTCATGAATCATACCATCTTGCTTTTCTTCTATAATTTGCTGCTATTAATGTCTGAAATCTAAGACCACCGCCACAAATTAACTTACAATTCCTTACACATGAAAAGGACACAAGGCGACTCAGTACTATGGGTGACTGTTCACATCATTCACATGGTGATCAGTTGGGAAATGCTTTGTGTATTTAAGATCGTCCTTTCAGAACTTTTGGATATCCATGTAATATGCCTTTAGGATAAAAAAAATCGGGGTAGGAGCTGATCTGGATTTGTTTTCAGATAGCTCAGTCAGTAAAGAGTCTGCCTGCAATGCAGGAGACCTGGATTCGATTCCTGAGTTGGGAAGATCCCCTGGAGAAGGAAATGGCAATCCACTCCAGTATTCTTGCCTGGAAAATTCCATGGACAGAGCAGCCTGGTGGGCTACAGTCCATGGGGTCGCAACAGTCGGACATGACTTAGTGACTAAACCACCACCACCACAGCTTAATACACATTTGTACTAAATGTGTAAAAATATGTCACATAGACACACGCAGAGCTGATTGCAACCCCCCTCCCCCAAACAACAACAGGCGAGGAATGTTTTTCACGTATACACACACATTCTACTGGCCTTCTGGCTTCATCTTTCCCTTCCCTTTAGATTTTGTAGAGCTGTTTTGACTCCTGCATTTTCTAGGCTAATTATTCCAGAGGATTTAAACCTTTGGCCATGGAGGTTGTGGCTGGTGCTATTACGACTCCAAGATAAACATTTTCTCTCATTTCACAATGCTCAGGAGTTTCAAGGAAAAGTTTTAAATCCAAAGAAGTGTCACCAGGGCCCTCGGAACTCAGGGAAGACACTGCTTCTCCCTGTGTGACAAACACCTTGCAAATCATGGAATTCTGCCACCAACTTCTGCTCCTGTTGATGAACAGACATCTTTAGGGCAGACGTGAAGGGGTTCCTATGTACTTGGTGTCACAATCATTACAGAAATTGTTGGGGGAGTTTGGGGAGAACGGATACATGTATACATATGGCAGAGTCCCCTTGCTGTCCACCTGAAACTATCACAACATTATTAACTGGTTATACTCCAATAGAAAATAAAAAGTTTTTTTAAAAAGAAATCGTTTGGGGGAGATTATGAGGTCAGCTATCATATAGCTTCCCCACATTTCTGGCTCTTTCCTCTCCTTCATCCCTACCCTTCCTGGACTTGAAATGTCCCTTCTCAATTCAGAAAGGAAAAAGACTGGCTGGCTTTTCCCCAAAGGTGTTTGCACTTTCATTTCTCTGCTCTGGTCTATTGACCTAAACGCTGGAGACACTTTCCTCTACCACCCACCAGCTTCTAACCGCCACTACTTTCCTTGGTCCCTGGCTTATCTGTGAGAGTCAGCTTTGCCTTGTTCATGGTCATTTCTGAGATGTTTTATTAAAAAGTAAAAACCCCTCAACCCTTCTTTTTTCTCTAAGCCAGCATTCCAACCGGGCTGGGAGGGCAAAGGTCAGCATTTAGCCACCTCTCCCCTCTGAGACCTGAGGTTTCATTACTTTTCCCTCTGGTTCAGGAATGCTGCTCCCCCATGGCACTTGTGGCAGCAAGCAGGTTTTATCTGCTTCGCTTCTCAAATGTTTATTTAACTTGTCTCAGCCTTCTCTCTCTTCTTACCCGGTGAGAATGTCTTGTAAATTTGCATGGGTCATGCTTATCCCAGTGTTAAAGAAAAAGGACACTAACCACCCTCCAGTGAATTCCCAACCTACTGCCCTCTTGGTCACCAGAAATGACCTCTCCTCCTCTTCTGGCTTTTAGTGAGCTGGGGCCCACTAAAAGTGACTGTGTGCACCAACCACGCAGATTTTTCAAATATCTTTGGTGAGATAATTCACATATTTTAAGAAAAAGGTACCTCTGAGAACACAGTTATCTTGACCTTTGGTTCTTTCACTAGTTTTAAATTTTTAGCAAGATGCTGCGCCTTTTCAATGAACTTGATCCTTTTCTGAAGAAATTACTCAAAATGTGCAGAATCTTTCCCCGGAAGCACTAAAATCAAAGGTGGATCTCAGAACCTGTTTCTTTGTTATGTCACTCTTCGTGACAAAATTTCTCTGTTTTGATTGTAAAACCTCTGTTGAATTTAAAATCACCTTTCCAACAACATGGCTTTTCCATTTCTCTACTACTATGCTTAAGGCTTCTCTGGTGGCTCAGCAATAAAGAATCTGCCTACAATGCAGGAGATGCAGATTTGATCCCTGATCCAGGAAGATCCCCTGGAGAAGGAAATGGCAACCCACTCCAGTATTCTTGCCTGGGAAATCCCAAGAACAGAAGAGCCTGGAGGGCTACAGTCCATGGAGTCGCAAAGAGTCGGACATGACTTAGCGAATTCACCACCACCACCACTGTGTGTAAAGGCTCTGAACCTAAACTTTCTTTCATTAGGCTAATGTTTTGAATCCTCATTCATTTAAAAATGAGAATTTTGTTTTCTGCAAAATCTCTACCTAGTAAAAGAGTAAGGAATTTGTTTTAAATTAGAATTCACGTTTAGTGAGAAAAGACAAATCACACAGAACTTGATGTCTTCAAACAAGACTTTACACCAAAGGCAGCAAAGACCTAGATGCATTCCAGGGTAGGGCAAGTGGAAATGTTCAAAGGAAGTTACGGGGACCTCCCTGGTGGTCCAGTGGTTAAGATTCTGTGCTTCCAATTCAGGGGCATGGGTACTGAGCCCTGGTCAGGGAACTAAGATCCCACATGCTGTGCAGCACGGCCACAAAATTAAATAAGTAAGTAAACTGGGGGGGAAAGTAAATTTAAAAAAATAGGAAGTTACCATATACTGGAAGAAGGAGGAGTATAAGCAAATATAGCTAAACAGCAATTTTTGTTTTTTAAAGTTTCAGAAGAGCTCCCAAGCGACCTGAGTTGGGTCCTATTTACAAAACAAGCAGACAGGAGGGTCATTCGGCTGGTTCTAAGCCTCGCAAAGGATAAGGGCGTATGTGGCCCCTTTTACCAAGTGAGGCTAGACCAACTTTGCCTATCACCCAAAAGCCGGCTTTCTCCTGGGACCTCCAAGCATCACCCTCCGTCCACAGCCTCCCTCTTTTCACCAGCCTCTGTGAGCTTTCATGGGGGTGCGGGTGGGGATCTGCACTGCTCAACCCTGGCTGGCTGTGAACTTCTAACCCAAGGAGCATTCTTATCCCATTAGGATGAAATCCACAGGGTTCAACAACTTAATTCCTCTATGAACACTGAATGTATACCAGGTGCCAGGGGAAGGGAGAGGACAGTGGGGAGGCTGGGCTATACACGTGACCAAGTCCACGATGATTTCCAGGTCCTGAGGGTCTAGCTGAGCAAAGATATGCTGGATAGGAAAGCAAAAATAACACCAGATAGAATAAAGTCAATGCAATCACAGTGCAAATAGCTCAAGGGATCCGGAGGGGAAAACAATTCATTCCATGATGGGGAGGGGAGGAAAAGGAAAGAGAATTTTCACAGCAGCAAATGGGAGGGGGCACTTCTGGCTGAGAGAACAGCCTTGTAATGGAGCCTGTGTTTAGAGACCACTTTTTAATAGTCTGGCGTGGCTGTGGGGGAAATTCGATAATTCAATGGAGAATGAGACAGACGCAGAGCCTCCATATGAAATCCTATAGCCGGGAGAGAGGGCAGTAAAGTATCCTCCATAATTTAGGCAAATAAAAGTATTTTTTAAAAAAGTAAAACAAGATTTTCCTGGCTAGTGAAATCTTTGGAATTATAGAAGGGAATCAGATACTAATAATAATTATAATAATAATGGTGATTATTTTGTCAAGCTGGAAGTGGTTTAGGACATACATAGTCTTTTAGAGCTGAAGGAACTGTAAAGACCATCGCTGCCAATTCCCTTATTTTAAAAAACAGATGAGGAAATTGATGACCAGAGAAAAGCGCACGCATGCTCAGTTGTGTCTGACCCTGCGACACCATGGACTGCTGTCCACCAGGCTTCCCTGTCCATGTTATTTTCCGGGCAAGAACACTGGAGTGGATTGACACTTCCTACCATGGGATCGAACCTGCATCTCTTGTGTCTCCTGCATTGGCAGGCAGATTCTTTAACCACTGCACCACCTGAGAAGCCTACAGAAAAGTCCCTTGTCTCAAATCCACAGCTACTTAGGGGCAAAGCAGGGTTGGAACACAGATCTCTTTCTTTCTAGACCTGGTCACTTTCCACTAAAACGTGTCAACCTGCACCCTCCTGGCTATTTTTCAGAGAAGGGAAAACAGTGAAACAGCGGTTGGAGTTTAAGAGGTTTGCCTGAAGTCCCATAGCCAGTGGTGGCTCAGAGGGAACTCAGACCGAACACATCAGAGACATCAAGCCAACACTCTCCTGTAAACATTCCTACTAAAATTAAACCCATTCACGAGGGGTGAAGCACAAGACAGAAGAGTGAGTGTGGTGATTAAAGCCCAAGAATGCATGTTTCTCCAATCATGACCTGGGTAAGAAACACAGGGGCTGCAGGAGTCTGCTTTGCCTCAGCTGCCATCCGGCCCCACCACGCACAAGCCAAGCTGCAGGGAGCTCTCTTTCTCCACTGAGAGCTTAGCTGCAATATGGTTTAAATTAGACATTTCTTGCCTGAGTAGAACAAATCACTTAGGTTATACGCTGACACAAAAGGAACAGTCTGCATGCTTGGAAAGCTTAGGGGGAATTAAATTATGTGCTGTCACTTCAGAGTTGTTCCTCTGTCCTCTCCACCACCACCTCTCAATTGCCTGCGGGAGTCCTAGAGCCTTGCGTGCAAGCCGAGCCCTAACCCAGGGCTTAACATAAACTTCGGGCTCTCAGGTCATTGGGAAATAACAGGTATATCCGGTTGGGTCTTTTGTGCTTGTCTGCATGCAAATTAAAAGCTCGTGCAAAGCTGAACTCCTTGGAGCCTCTGGTTAGGGAGAAGGTATGATGCCTTGGAAGAGAATTCTCACACGATCTCTGTTTGCTTTTTCAGGGAATGGGGGTGGAGGGTTGAGCTTGCTTATGAGAAATTCACACCTCTGGGCAGCTGAGCTCAGAAGGGGCGGGATGTGGAGGTGGCCTTGTGCCAGCTGGTCTGCCGGGAGCAGGAGTCAGAAGGACCCCATGTCGGAGCTTTGAAAGGGGGTACATCTTGTAGATTTCAGGGGGGGAGTAGAGGTGGCTGGGCCAATGCCTGCGCTTCCTGGCTGGTGTCAACAGTGGCAGGACTCTTGGAAGACCAGAGTTGTGTGGGGAAGGGCACAGGAGGGGCCCTATAACTAAGCGAAGGACCCATGCACCAAAAGCTGTCACCTCAGCACCCCACCTCCCTCACTGTTGAAGACCCCATTACAGTTCAGCTTTTTAAAAAAGAAAAAAAAATAAGATTTTAAAAATGTGGGCCATTTTTCAAGTCTTTATTGAATTTGTTATAACGCTGCTTCTGTTCTATGTTTTGTTTTTTTGCTGTTGTTGTTGTTTTTGACTGAGAGGCACATGGGATCCCATCTCCCTGACCAGGGAACGAACCCCTGGACCACCAGGAAATCCCTTCAATTCAGCTCTGAAGCCTCCAAAAGGCTGGTTGGAGTGGGAGAAGGTGTCCTGTCTGTCCCTGTGCTTCACCTGATAGGAACCAGTGATGCTCGTGTCTCTGGCTCTTGTGGTTTTGCTTACCTGGCCTGGAGCGGAGGTTGCAGGGTGCCTCTGGGATCTGGTAGACCGGAATTCACATTTCAGCTCAGCTACCACAGAAGTTGCGTGGCCTTGGTTGATAACACCAACTCCTCCTGTCTTGCTTTATTTGTCTGTAGGAAAGGGATTACGGTTAATAGTTACCTTAGAGGGTTTGTTGTGAAGGATTAATAAAATGATTCATGTCAAGTGCTTGGCACTCTGCCTGGCTCAGAGTGCTCAAGAAATGGTAGTTCTTCCATTATTAGTAGTACATCATTACTATTACCATTGTTATTACTGGCAGAGCTGCTAACGAAAGAGCCGCTGTGATCTCAGGATGTGGCTCGGATGCCCTTCTGGCCCCACACCTGAGCAGGAGCTCCCCACCCCCTTCGTCTGAGCCACACTCTCCCAGTCGCTGACTCAGACATCACCTGGGCTCCGGGCAGCAGAGATGTGGGTACCACTCTGCCTCTTCCTTCTGGCCCTGCTTGGGGGTTAAGCTGCACCATCCCCACTAGACCCATCGTTTGGGTCTGTGATAGCCCAGCTGTTCAGAAGTGCCCACACGTGTCTCAGGGGCTTTCCTCCGAAAATCAGTCACTGGGACATGTTTGCCTCTGAAGTCTACCCTCACTGCCACCAAGTTCCTACGTCAAGACCACAGTTCTTTAGATATTAATACTTCAGGGTGGATTTTTCTCACAAGAAAAATCATACATTTGAACTGAGACGGTGATTCTCAAAGTGTGGCCCAGAGACTTCTTGGGAGGGTAGGTGGTCCCTGAAATGCTTTCAGGAAATCCACAAGGTTAAAACTATGGTCATAAGGTAGTCTGTGCCCTTCTCCCCATTCTTCTCTAGCAAGATCACCAGGGGTCTTTCAGGGGCTACCTGACATTCGATATCACTACAGATTGGTTACAGCATCAGATATGAGTATTCATCTGTCTTCTATTAAATCAGAAATTAAAGAGACTTGTAAAATATGTAAAACAATGCCACTCCTACTAAATATTTTTTGTTTTAGAAAACAGATATTTTCAAATATGCTATTTCTGTAAACATGTTTTAAGTTTATTATTTTTAATGAATAAATTTCATTTCTAAAATTGTACATGTGTGCTCAGATGCTCAGACATGTCCGACTCTTTGCAACCCCATGGACTATAGCCCACTAGGCTCCACTATCCATGGAATTTAGATAAAGCTTAGATGAAGCAATAGCTCTTTGGTTTCTGTAACATTTTTTTAAGAGTAGAAAGAGGTCCTGAACACAAAACATTTGAGAAACACTGAGCTAAGATTTTGGCATTGGGACCAATGAAGTCATCACTTTGCTCACTTACTTCTAAATAAAACTGTCATTTCTGGGAGTCTGGAATAGTGTGAATTTTATAGTAAGTTCAATATAATGCATTTGAATGTAGCAGATCTAGTCGTGAAGCCCATGTGGAGGCTGCATTCCAGCCACTGTCTTAAAGGAAATTTTTTCAAAACCCTCCCAAGACTGGGTTGTAAATTACAGAGACTGAACTGTGCAGGACAGATGGCAATTTTCTCCACTAGGAGAGGAGAAGGCAGGTCTGAATTGCATCTCACACGGGAACCAAGATGGCTTTTCCTATTGGGGTCCTGGCCTCCTGGAGGATGTCGTCTCTCCCGGGGGAGTGGGGAGAGGCTTGGGATCACCCAGGTCGTTCACGGGCATGTGGGTGCCAGGGAAGTGTATACACACAGTGTAGAGTCAGAAAGGAGGGGCTGCTGTACAGCTCACGACACTGGCAATCAGTTAACGAGTGTTGACCGCTATGGTCCGGGTGGGCTTTGGAGCCTGTAGACCGGAGTACAGATCTTGACCCCTACAGATTGTCATATTGAGTGAGTAAGGGAGACAGAGAAAGAGAAATATCATGTGATATCCCTTATATGTGGAATCTAAAAAAAAAAAAAATCGATACAAATGAACTTATTTACAAAATAGACTCATAGAGAATGAATTCTACGGTTACCAGAGAGGAAGGAAAATGGGAAGGGATACTTAGGGAGTTTCAGATGGACAGGTACACACTGCTATAGTTAAAGTGGATAACGAACAGGACTTATTGTATGGCACAGGGATCTCTGCTCAATGTTATGTGGCAGCCTGGATAGGAGGGGAGAATGGATACATGTATATGTATGGTTGAGTCCCTTTCCTGCTCACCTGAAACTATCACAGCGTTGTTAACCGGCTATACTCCAACAAAAAATTTAAAAATCACTTGTAACGTGTAAGACTTTTGGCAAATAGTCCATCGTGTCTGAACCTTAATCCTCTTATATGTAAAGCAGGCTAACGATGGCTATACATTCAGGATGATTGGGAGAAGTAAATGAAGTTGTCAAGCACTGAATACAGTGCCCGGCACTTGGAGGGAAAATTAACTCCTTTCCTCTCTCTGTCATGACTTGCTTTGTGGTGTTCAGCACTCTAACAGACCAGAGGAGAGTGAGTCCTGGCCTGACCTCACAACTACAACATCGGAGAGGAAGATGATCCTCTCATTTCACTGGGCACAGAGTTCTGCATGTGGCACTCAAAATTATTGTAGTGGTTATTCCGTGTTAAATGAAATGACACTTGTAATCTGATTTTCACCTCTCTGAGCTGCTTCCGGGAGCTGCAGGTATGATACCCAGAGCCCAGCAGAAGAAGGGCACAAGGATTCCCACTGGTTCAGAGCCCGTCATGTGTTCTTAAATGGGATGGAGATTTTCATTTTACCCCAGAGCCCCAGGTATTCCATGAGGTAACCTGGCAACCCGGGAGCTCAGGTGGGGGTGCCAGATGCTCCCTGAAACCACGGACGGAGCCCTGGGGGCCTGGTTAGAGGCACCAGCTGCACCTGAAAACAGGTGATGGTGCGTGCTGCTAAGGCTCAGAATCTGAGAAGTCCTGACTTCCTTCTGCAATCCAACCCGTAAAACAAATAAGCCACAGGCTGACTCCGCACAATAGTTCAAGGAAAGAAGGTTAGTCACCATCACAGTACAGATGGCTGAATTCGACTTTCCACTGTGGCCGGAGGAGCGTTTCCTCCCTGGCAGTTAGCAAGGAGGGGTGGAGAGACTCCTTGCCCAGCCTTCTGGTCCAGGCTCCCCAGACGGCCTGAGCTTCTTCAGTGCAGCTGCTCGATGTTCTGGGTGCCGCAGGTCTGAGCCACAGCCCACTTTCACCCAGACCTGTACTGGAAAGAATGTAGGTGGTCTCTTCTGGGGAGCCAGGGAGCATGGCTTCACTCATGCCAACCCCTGGAGGTCCCATGACAGCACTCCCTTGGGTCCTCTCCGGTGTGCACCGCGTGGACTGTCGTTTTCTTAACTCTCCCCGGCAGTGATGGCCCGAGTGCTGTCCCAGATTCTCTGCTCTGTGGGAGGGACTGGCCCAGAGCCTGGCTTGGAGGAAGGCACCTGGCTCAGCCTCGTCCGGGATCTTTTGGGAGCATGGCATCCTCCTGCCTAAAGAACTGCCTCTGCTCTGAGGGTCCTGAAGTGGAGCATGTCCATCCGGGCGAGGTGAAACAAGGTGAGGAAGAAGTACTGCATGGCTCCATGTGGGAGCTGGAGGAAAACGCAAATTGGCTGTTGATGCTGAGCCCTTCTGCCAAGAGGAGATGGCTCTGAGGTTGGCCTTTTCAGGCAGCAGCAAATGGCTTCCCTCAGAGTAACGATCATAACTGATGCATCTGAGCCCCTCCCTGGTACCGGGCACTGTTCTTCTAAAAGCTGTACATGTATTAGCTCGTTTAGTCCTGAAGCAGGTACTGGCATGGTCTCTGTTTTACCCAAATGTGAACTGGACCCAGAGAGCGATTTACAGCAGCTACAGTCACTTGGTTATGAGAGGTGGAGGCAGACTCAGACCCTGGCTGGCTCTGGAGTGGGGGGCTGCTGACCACTCATGTGCTGCCTCAGAAAGAAAAGGCGGCCGTTTTTGTTGTCACCTGAGGCTTCCAGGAGGTTGCAGGCGGTTGGGTGAGGGTGTGTCACCCCAAAGCGTCACACTGAACCGAGCAGGCTATGTTTATCTCTGTGAGGTCCAAGTCCTTGCGTGACTCTGATTTTATTGGACAGGAATAAGGGCATAGTACTAGTGGTAACAATAATAAATAACGGCTAACTTTTATTGAGAACTCACTCTTTGCCATCAGCTGTGCTGATTGGTATCCTCATAATATCTCATTTAATCCTCACAGTGACCCCCTGTGGTTGGGATATTATGATCCCTCTTGTACAAATGAGGATACTTGGGCTAAGAAGAGTTAACTACCATGGCCAAGGTTGCTACGTATAAGTCAGAGAGCTAGGCCTTACACCCGAGAGTGCCTGGCTCCAGAAGCCAAACTCCAAATGATGTGTTATGCTGGCTTTACAGCTTTTAATCTCCTCTGGAGGATTAGACAAGCCCAGAAGGCTTTTTGGGCCTGTGCCCAGGGGCCTGTAAAGAACTGTCATCATCTTGGAGGGGACATCGAGGCACGCTGAGGTCACTCTCCCACCCTGGCTTCTGTGATGTCTTCCATAGAGATACGGAAATCCAGAATGCTCCCCGCTAATGTCTTATCAGCTTTAATCTGGGGATTTCCCTCATCCGTCAAGAAGAGGAGATGATCTGAGCACAAGCATACCAATTCTTTAAAGTAAAGAATAGATCTGAAAGACAAGTAATCCTTTTGTTTTGTTTTCATTCTACATTTGCAAAGCTAAATTAAAGCAATCATTCTTCATAGAAGGAAAAGTTTTTTGGCACATGCTACTGGGTACAAAAGAGCCTCTTGATGAAAGTAAAAGAGGAGAGTGAAAAAGCTGGCTTTCAGAAAACTAAGATCATGGCATCTGGTCCCATCACTTCATGGCAGATAGATGGGGAAACAGTGGAAACAGTGTCAGACTTCATTTTTTGGGGCTCCAAAATCACTGCAGATGGTGGTTGCAGCCATGAAATTAAAAGACGCTTACTCCTTGGAAGGAAAGTTATAACCAACCTAGATAGCATATTAAAAAGCAGAGATATTACTTTGTCAACAAAGGTCCATCTAGTCAAGGTTATGGGTTTTTCCAGTGGTCATGTATGGATGTGAGACTTGGACTGTGAAGAAAGCTGAGCACCAAAGAATTGATGCTTTTGAACTGTGGTGTTGGAGAAGACTCTTGAGAGTCCCTTGGACTGCAAGGAGATCCAACCAGTCCATTCTAAAGGAGATCAGCCCTGGGTGTTCTTTGGAAGGAATGATGCTAAAGCTGAAACTCCAGTACTTTGGCCACCTCATGCGAAGAGTTGACTCAATGGAAAAGACCCTGATGCTGGGAGGGATTGGAGGCAGGAGGAGAAGGGGACGACAGAGCATAAGTTGGCTGGATGGCATCACCGACTCGACGGACGTGAGTTTGAGTGAACTCCAGCGGTTGGTGATGGACAGGGGGGCCTGGCGTGCTGCGATTCATGGGGTCGCAAAGAGTCGGACATGACTGAGAGACTGAACTGAACTGAACTGGGTACAAAATTCCAGGTTCCAGATGCAAACTGGCTGTCTTTGTGGAAGACAAGGAGGTGGTAGCAAGACCCTTTAAAATGCATACCCCTTTGGTTCAAGATTCTCCACTGGGAAAACATTTGCGAATGTATAGAGAATTGCACAGAAAAGTGAAGTCACCGCAGTGGAGTCTCAAATAAGTTGGAAAGAACACAAACCGTCTTCGAAGACAAATGGCTAAATAAATTATGTTACAGTCATATTACGCAGTAGTTTAAAAGCATGTGGTAGGTAGATCTATACCTTCTGTTGAAGTTGCCAAGACAATTGCTAAGTTGAAAAAAATCACTGAACAGTAATTTTAGTATGATCTCATTTGTATTAAAAATACATACATATGTACAAGCATATGCTATACATAAGTGGAAGACACACGATTCTTGTGGCTGCATCTGAGAAGGGGTAGTATGGGCTTTCCGATTTCTCTGCATATTCCTATATACTGATTGAATCTTTTGCAACAACAGCCTATTTATATACTATGCGTGTATTGTGTTTTAAGAATTTATATCTGGTCAAAACTGAAAAATAATATATACAAATTGTATAATATTATAACATGTATGAGTGCTAAGTCGCTTCAGTCGTGTCTGGCTCTGTGTGACCCTATGGACTGCACTGGGCCAGGCTCCTCTGTCCATGGAAATTCCAGGCAAGAATACTGGAATGGGTTGCCATTTCCTACTCCAGGAGATCTTCCCAACCCAGAGATTGAA
Source organism: Ovis canadensis (assembly GCF_042477335.2). NCBI lineage: Eukaryota > Metazoa > Chordata > Mammalia > Artiodactyla > Bovidae > Ovis > Ovis canadensis. The sequence goes on from NC_091247.1 coordinate 86,188,296, forward strand.
CCTGCATCTCTTAAGTCTCCTACATTGGCAGGTGGGTTCTTTACCAATAGTGCCACTTGGGAAGCCTTAATATTGTAACATGATATATTAAATATTTATATGTATATATATAATATTGTGTATACATAATAAGGTAAATATATAATATAAACCAAAGTCCAAAGATTTTTGTCATAGAAGTAGTCCAGAGTGGGCCAGGGGTCACCTGGCCACTAGACTTGCTTTCCCCATATTACTTTCCAGCTTTTGTTCTGATCTCTGGGCCTCAGACGCCATAAGAGTATCAACATGGCCTCCATGGGCTGGAAGCTTCAAAATGTATTTAATGGAAATAAATGTAAAATCTCATATTTTTTTTAAAAATCAACTGCACAAGTGCAATGAAAGACTCAGAATGGTATTAAGTCTTCAGATAAAAGATAAAGACCTTAATTTATCACAAGCTTAGATACTTTAAAATAGCCCTAAAACTTAGTTTGCATTAAAAAGAAACACTGCATGATTGGTGGGAAGTAACCACAGCTCTCAGGGTTGGACAAGATCTCATCTTTGGGGTACTGTGTTTAGTTTAAGTACATACCTAGCCATATTGAAGAGCTGCTAAAGCAAAATCCCATGAAGAAAACTAACTTCTATACTGATGACATAACGGCTGAGCATTCTTGGCTATGGGTTCCAGACAAGAAGCATGTATCTGGGGGCTTCCCTGGTGGCTCAGTGGTAAAGAATCTGCCTGCCAGTGCAGGAGACACAGGTTTGATCCCTAACCCAGGAAGATCCCACATGCCTTGGAGCAACTAAGCCAGTGCACCAGCCACAACTTCTGAACCCATGTGCTGTAACTACTGAAGCCTGGAGCCAGTGTTCTGCAACAAGTCTAGAACCAGGGCTCTGCAATAAGAGAAGCCACAGCAATGAGAAGCCTGTGCATTGCAAGTAGAGAGTGGTCCCTACTTGTTCCAACTAGAGAAAACGCATGTAGCAATGAAGACCCGGCACTGCAAAAAATAAATAATTTTTTTTTAAAAAGCATCTATCTCAGTTGCTGATTTATTATTATTATTATTTTGGGTTATTCTTCAACCCAAAATGAAGTGAAGGACTAAAGCAGGATACCTGAGGACAGAAGGGCCTCTTACCTTTTGTTTCCTAGCAGGTTCTCCCTACCCCCATCTCTCTTTTTCTGAAAAGAGACTTACCCCTTTGGCCACAGGGGTGGCCTGATGCCAAGCTGGCACAATGGAGTCCTTCCATGGGCCTGAATAATGACCCTGAAAAGGACATGTTCTCTTTTTTAGGGGGTGGTAGTTAATTTGAGGCTGACCATGGCCAGCTTTCCCGCTACATGAACAGAGTATATGGGACGAAGCTCAAGCAGAGACTAGCATACTAGACAGTGGGAGAGCAGCCCCAGGTCCTTCCATCCTGTGAGGTACCACCTTTATCCTTTCCTTCATGTAAGCCAGTGCCTTTCTGTCCTGCTTAAACAAACTTAAGCTGGATTTCTCTTCTATGGAGTCAATACAATACAAGGTATTTTAAATCTCTTCTTTGAACTATCTCTCTAGCTTCCTTGTTCTTTTGAAAGTTATCTGTACCAAACAATTCAAATGTGAGTTTAGGGGTGGGCAAAATCCCCATATTGTGTGTCATTGACTGAAAGGAGATCCCTGGGCCTTAGACACTGGCTTTAAGAAACTGATAACTTAAGAGTCTGGTATGGATATTCACTAGAGTGAGGGCTCCACCATGAGCTGTGTTAAGGGTACCCGCAGGCCTCTCTGGATTTACCCTGAGTCTTCATCAGGTATTTGATGGGCCTTCCAACAGAGGTCTACACCCAAAAGCCTGGGAGAAGCCAAAGCCCAGTGCTGCCACAGCCAGTCTTTTTGGCTTGTCCTAACTGATAAAGCCTATCTTTCTGACAGCCTTTACCCAGCTGGTTCCTCTGCCTTTTAAAGCCTTGTCCTGCAACAAGAGCTGAGTCCAGGGCATCATGGCTTGAAGGGTACGTTGAACTATATTCTGTGGCAGGCAGGTATGTATCTAGTTTATCCAAAAGCTATATAGGAGGTCTTAGAAACGGCTCTGTTTTGTAGTTTTTAAGATAGGTATTTAATTGGTTTAAAAGCACCTCCATTCCTCTGATTCTGGTAGAAATACTGTGATAAAAGCTTTCAGGAACGTTGCCAGCTCAAAATTGGTAGTAGCCCAAACACAATTCTTGTCTACTAAATTCAAGTCTGATGAGAGACTGATACCTCAGTCTCAATTATTAGACAGCAGTCTTCAATTATTAGACAAGGGTCTTGCTAAACCTAGATATTATAAGGTTGCTACGAAATTCATTTCAAATGATATATATGCCAGCAGAGCCCTGGGAAACCAATTCCTATTTACTCAGTTGCTCAAAAACTAATTTTATTACAGAACTGAGTACCCTATAATAAAGTGTGAATTCATTTCCAGAGAACCTCTCAAAAGCTACTGAATGGAGAATTTTACAAAAAGGCATTTTCTTATCAAGTAAGATATTTTAATGTTGGTTTCAACCTTTCAAAAAGTGAAACTCTTAGGAAGTCTCTTTGTTTTTCTTTAGAATTTAACCAGTTATTTCAAAGTCAGCTATGAAGCACAGTCCACAGGGATCCTTCATTCAAAACCAATTTACCTGCAAAAGATGAGCATACTATTTCTTTAGAATCCTCAAGATTCAGTTCTCTAAAACAAATCTCCCTGCCCTACCGCCGCCAAAAACCCCAGAAATTACTTTTAAAAATTCTTCCAGCTGATTTTTTTTTTAAGGCAAGCAGGAAAGAATGCATTTGTGCCTTTTATCTGAGGCTTTTCTTCAGCGTAAATGAGTATGATGGAGCTGGAGTGCAACTTTGAGGGTTCCAATCCTGGGTCCACCTCTTATTAGCTAATAAGAGGGAGAATGGGGGAGTAGAGAACCACCTCACTTTGCCCAGGGAAGCATTTCAATCATTTACTTGGAGAAAGAAATTATTTAAGGTTATATCGTATGATTGTAAATGTATGCGTGTGAACTTGGGTAAATCATATAACCTTTCTGAACCCGTTTCCTCATCTGTAAACTGGCACACAGTAGAGATTTGCCGCGCCGGTAAACCTCAAAGCACACGGCTGTTACTTGGTAAGCGCCCAACTTCTTTACTTATTCCTGATAACCCTCGAGGCTCGGAAGCACACTTCCTACCTGAATAACTACCATTCATCCTCCGGGCTCGCCCTTTCCCCAACCTTTCGGAAAAGATCTTTTCTCTCCAGGGTCTTTAAAATGCTTTGTACCAGCCGGCAGGAAAGGGTGCTGCGCCTTGGCGCTTCCCCCTGGGTAGGAGAGTTGAGTCCCCGTTCAGAGCGCGCGCGCGCCCAGACCCGGCCTTAAAGTGGTGGCCCGGGAGGGCGCGGTTGTGCGTGCGCCGCGGAGGGTGGTGGCGGTCGGCATCTCGCCCTCGGCCGCCGCCCCCGCCGCCGCCTCGGCGTGTCAGGTGCCGTGAGAAGCGCCAAGGGATATGACTAGAGCCGACTTTCCAGAAGCAGCGCACGCAAGGCACAGCTCCGCACGCAAGGGGGAGGCGACAGCAGAAGAAACTTTTCAACCCAATAAAGTTCGCAGGCTCTCGGAGATTGGCCTCCTCCTTCTCCACCCACCCCCACCCCCCCCCCCCGCTCCAGGAATCTTCAGAGCGCCCTCCCTCCCCTGCTCTCCGCAGGGTTCGTCCCAGCTCGGCTCTCCGACGCGGCCCGTTTTGCCCCGCGTTCTCCAGTGGGCGGCGCCACCTGGAGGAGTTTCTACGCGGGAAACCTCCAGGCAGCTGCGGCCCGCCAGCGCTGGCCTTTGTATGCCAAGGAAGTCGGGGTTCCGGGGCGGGGGAGCTGTGTCCTTCAGGGCTTCTTGATCTCACCGCCCAAGGTGGAAGGAGAACTTTGCTCGCCAAAGGGCCCGACCTGATGGGTCGACATGCTTGCGAGAACGTTAAAATACAAATAAAGCAACTCGGGATGCAGTAAAGGCAAACCTTCATCACAACCGAGTTTTCTTTTCCAAGCTGACAGGTTTCCTTTCCCAGTTAGGGTGCCCGAGGATCTCAAGCGCTTTTCTCTCGGGGAAGGAAGCCCAGGCCACGGAGAGGGTAGAGAGGTTGTGTTCTCGGGGCGTGGAGCGCGCTCCCACCGAAAGCGCAGGAGTGGTGTTCAGGTGGTGTCCCGAACGCGCGTCCAGAAAAACTGCGGCCTCGATCGGGAGTGGCTGTGAGGAAGGGTGATTTGGGGGAAACGAAAACTTCTCGCCGCCGCTTCCAGGAAAGCCACCAGCGACTGCTCCAAGGCCGTCGGTGCGCGCAGGGACTGCCTCGCGTGACCACCAGCGCGCGGTGACCCCAGTCGTAGTCCGAGAGGCCTGTTCCAGGGCGCCCCGCCCCCCCTGCAAGCCCCGCCCCCGCCAGGTCCGGTTGCCTCCTCCCCACTTACAGACCTTAAAAAAGAGAGGCGGGATGGCGCGCTTTACTTTCCAGAGTGACTGTGCAAACCGACCACGCCTCTGCGACGCCAGCTGTCAGAGCCTTGCGGGGGGGCGTGAGGGCTGGCAGTTGACTCCATTCACCGACCCTCAATAGCAACTCTCACGCGGTGAGAAAACCCTGACTTTGCCGAGGCTCAGGTGCAGCGAGGCTCGGCAAAGAAAACTCCTTTCTGCGTCTCTATCCCAGACCGAGCGCCCCCGGCTCTGACGACCCCTAAGACTCCAGAGTGGGCGCTGAAGTTCCCAGAGCTGGCAACAGGTGTCCAGGGCCGGCTTCCGATTTTCTGGAGACACTGAGATTGCGGTCTTGAACCCCACAAGAGTCCCGGTCCGTTCTCCCAGCCGGCCGTCTGGCGCTGCTGGAAACCGCGCCTCCTGGCAGGTCAGTGTGTCAGCTGAGCCGCCTTCCTGCGGCCTCTTGCGATGCGTGGGTTCTCGCAGGTCAGAAGTGGCGGGGGTCGCAGGGGCCGGGGTGGTAGGCATTTAGAGGGAACTGAGCGCCACTCCTTGATGCCCGCTGTGTTGTCCTGGAATTGCAGGAACCGTTACGCGGCTGGGGCGGGGTCGGGGGAATCGGGTCATAGAGAGGCGGAAACAAGACCCTTCCCCTCACTTTTGGGGAATGGGTTTGGGATGGCAAGAGGCGTGTTCAACTGCTTCTTCAGTGAGCTAGCCCTGATCTGACCTACGCGCTACCTCCTGCCTTTCCAACAGTGCACGGTGGCCCGAGGCAGGTGGGTAGGAGCTTGGGGCGCCCTCGTCTTTCTCTGCCTACCCGAGTGTCACGCCTTCGCCCTTCTCTCCCCAGCATGGCCCCCGGCCTCAGCCCGGACGATCATCTGTCGCCGACCTTTCTGTCAGCCCAGCAGACCATGCTCCTGCTGCTGCTCTCGGTGCTGGCCGCAGTGCACGTGGGCCAATGGCTGTTGAGGCAGCGGCGGCGGCAGCCGGGCTCCGCGCCCCCGGGTCCCTTTGCTTGGCCGCTGATCGGAAATGCGGCATCAATGGGCTCGGCGCCGCACCTCTTGTTCTCACGCCTGGCGCGGCGCTACGGCGACGTCTTCCAGATCCGTCTCGGCAGCTGCCGGGTGGTGGTGCTGAACGGCGAGCGCGCCATCCGCGAGGCGCTGGTGCACCAGAGCGCGGCCTTCGCCGACCGGCCGCCCTTCGCCTCTTTCCGCGTGGTGTCCGGTGGCCGCAGCCTGGCTTTCGGCCAGTACTCGGAGACCTGGAAGGCGCAGCGGCGCGCGGCGCACAGCACGATGCGAAACTTCTCCACGCGCCAGCAGCGCGGCCGCCAGGTCCTCGAGGGCCACGTGGTAGGCGAGGTGCGGGAGTTGGTAGAGCTGCTGGTGCGCCGCAGCGCGGGCGGCGCCTTCCTAGACCCGCGGCCGCTGACCCTGGTGGCCGTGGCCAACGTCATGAGCGCTGTGTGCTTCGGCTGCCGCTACAGCCACGACGACGCCGAGTTCCTCGAACTGCTCAGCCACAACGAGGAGTTTGGGCGCACTGTGGGCTCGGGCAGCCTGGTGGACGTGCTACCCTGGCTGCAGCGCTTTCCTAACCCCGTGCGCACCGCCTTCCGTGAATTCGAGCAGCTCAATCGCAACTTCAGCAACTTCGTCCTAGACAAGTTCCTGAGGCACCGCGAAAGCCTCCGGCCCGGGGCCGCCCCCCGCGACATGATGGACGCTTTCATCCACTCGGCGGGGGCTGACTCGGGCGATGATGGCCCGCGCCTGGACGTAGACTACGTGCCGGCCACGATCACAGACATCTTCGGCGCCAGCCAGGATACTCTCTCCACCGCGCTGCAGTGGCTGCTCGTTCTCTTCACCAGGTAAAGCCTCCAGGAGGCTCGGGTCGGCATTCCTCCCTCCCTCCCTCTGTAAAAGGTGGAGTGGAATTAGAATATGCTGAGGTCGCGACTAGCGCTCAATGAGGGTTTGGGGTTTCGCTGCAGGTCCCCACCTGCCAAAGCTGAGACCGAGTCCAGAAAGCGCGTCTCTGGAAGGCACCGTGCTGGCTGGAATGCGTTGTGCACTCTCAACCCAACCGCGCCAGGACAGCCGGCATCGCTGATCTTGGAGCTCACCGCTCCGAGGGGGGATAAATTTGTGTGAAACCACTTGGAATAGCAAGATTAAGTACCCAAGATCATCCCCCGATCTCCCACATTGGCACGGAAAAGCAAAATTGGAAACGGTCCGAAGGAAAGGGCAGCGTAGTAAAAACTATGTTAAGTAAGCACGCCTAATCGGCTCGGCTGGTCTTCAGCGCTGACTGGAGGCCGCCTGGCCCTGGAGCCAAAAGCGCGCCCTTCGAGGCTTTGTATCGCGACATAGCTAGTGTTCGCGGCGGAGCCTCAAGGACGGTAATCCAAAACTTTAGGAAAGCGACCAAAAACCAGCGGATTGTGCTGGGCGTATAAAACCGCCGCTCTAGGCGTAGAGGTGTCGGCGTAAAGAATAGGAGAAGCCGTAACTTTAGCAAATGCTGAGCTGCGTCTCTTATAGAAAGGGAAGCTGAGTATCTGCGAGGCACCTGCTAACCTCTCGGATCCCTGGGCTCGGCTGGGTTAGTTAATCCTCAGCCGCGGACCTCTGCTAAATTTGTATACGCACGAATTGAACATGTCTCGGTATCCCCAGATAAGCAAATATAACATAAATTTTACATAGGTCATAGTTATATTAAAAGACAAGCCGTTGATTTACACGGGCGGCCGTTATTTTATCTGGTATCCTTACCCCAGGGGCAAATGTCTCATTCAAGGCAAGTCTTGATTGCTTTGAGAGACCAGAAATCCTGGTTATGCAATCTGGCGCACAGGTAAGGGAAGCTGGAAAGTAAAAACTTCTTTTGTTAGAATCCACTGCATCAGAATCCTGTATTTCCTTAGATACTGCTTTCACAGTTGGAGGGGGGGGTGTATTTTTAAAATCACTCTTCAGTATTAATATCATGGAAACACATATGGAGGAGGGGCAGAAATCGCATAATGAGAGTCAATAATAGATCAGGAGGAAGACAATTCCAAAATGGAATCAATAAATCCTTTGCTTCCCCAGATGAGCATGTTATCTTTTGTAACTGCCTTTCTTTTTTTTCACCAGAAACCGAATTGTAAATCGTTTTCCGTGTACTCCTTTGTTGGCAATGAGCTGAACTGAACTTTCCGTGTACTCCAATTGGGCAGCAAAAGGGAATAAATCAATTTGGGGGTCACTTTCAATTCACTATAGCTGATGAAAAGTTCTTCTTTTTAGTGAAAAGACAATATGATGGGGTTGGCAAATTGCATTTCCTACTTTTTTATGTAACATATGGAAATACAGCTACACCCATTCATTTATGTATTGTCTATAGCTGCTTCCACCCCATAGCACAAGCTGGGAGGTAAGAGAGCTTGATCCACAAAGCCTAAAATATTTACTATCTGGCCCTTTATGAAAAAAGTTTGCAAATCTCTGAAAAATTACCAATAATGTCATCACAGGCACACTTAAATTTTTTTTTCAAAGTTGCAATAATGACACATTTTTTTACTTCTGACATTTCCACTTACTATAATGGCCATTTCCCTGTCTTTTAAACTTTATTTTTGTAATTTTTACTACATAATTTTAGTAATTTTTATGGCCATATAATATTTTGCTATAGTAACAGATCATTATATAGTCATTTCTCATGTTTGTTTAAACATTTCTTTAAAGACTGAACTATTTTAAATGTTTCTGCTATATTTTAATGTTTCAGCTATATTTAAAATTTTATCTATTATGGTTACTTTTTTCATACTTGCTAAGTTATTTCCTGAAAATAAATTTCCAGACATAGATCACTGGCTTTTAAAAGAGTGGGGAGGAATTACCCTTATAGATCTTGCTTTGTAATAAGATTTTGTTTTCCAAAAGGATTGTACTAGTTTTATCAGCAACAGTGAATAAATATTGCAGTCTGTACCATAATCTCATGAACATTAGGGATTTGCTTTTAAAGTTAGAAGATATGTACTTTTATCTATCAGGATACCAATGATCTTTGTATGAAATGAGAACATTGTGTTCTCTGGAATTGTCTAGGGAGATGAAGAAAAAAAGAATTCACTTTCAGGGTTACATTTTAATTTTTGTGGGCCCCAAGTGCTTTTGCCTTTGTAGACACCTTACTCCATAAAATTTTTTTAAATTAACCTTTATGACTATATTGGTACAAAGATTAGCATGTTAAAATTATAAAACATTTTCATTGGCCTAAAAGCTTTTATTCTTCTGATTTTAAAAGAAATGAGTTTTCATGAGTTCCTAAAAAGTATTGTATGTCCCTGGCACTTTCTGCTGTATCCAGTGGAGAGAAGTCGTCCTTACCCTTGTCGTGCTTTTTCAGTCTGAGAAAACTTAGACCCTTTTCTTGACTGATGATGGGGAAGAGAGTTTGAGCTGTGTGAGACTTATTATAGGAAATATAACTGTTATACTCCATCTTGTAATACAGTGATAAATTAGGAAACTTTTAGATTTTTTTTTCTGGAAATGTTAATTCAATTACTGATTCAGGTAGCCAGTTTAAAGAACGGTGGTATAAAAATAAATTGTAATGGGCTTTCCAGAGGAAAGAAGGATCAGTGTTCCTCACTGATTTTCTCTCTCTGCCATTAATACCAAACAGGTATTCGGAAGTGCAGGCGCAGGTACAGGCAGAACTGGATCAAGTGGTGGGTAGGTACCGGCTGCCCACCCTGGAGGACCAGCCCCGCTTGCCCTACGTCATGGCCTTTCTTTATGAAGCCATGCGCTTCTCCAGCTTTGTGCCCCTCACCATTCCGCACGCCACCACGGCCAGCGCTTCTGTCTTGGGCTACCACATCCCCAAGGACACGGTGGTGTTTGTTAACCAGTGGTCCGTGAATCATGACCCGGTAAAGTGGTCGAACCCAGAGGACTTTGACCCAACCCGATTCTTGGACAAGGATGGCCTCATCAACAAGGACTTGGCGAGCAGCGTGATGATTTTTTCTGTGGGCAAACGGCGGTGCATCGGGGAAGAGATTTCTAAGATGCAGCTGTTTCTCTTCATCTCCATCCTGGCTCACCAATGCAATTTCAAGGCCAATCCAGACGAGCCTTCGAAAATGGATTTTAATTACGGCCTAACCATTAAACCCAAGTCATTTAAAATCAATGTGACTCTCAGAGAGTCTATGGAGCTCCTTGATAGTGCTGTCCAAAAGTTACAAGCGGAGAAAGGGTGCCAGTGAGAAGCCAGAGGCGAGCAGAAATTTTATAATTATGCAAGTCGGGGGATGGGAGTAAAATTACAGTCCCCCCCCTCCCCGCCCCGATCCTCCGCGCCACTTTCTCAATTAGTCTCTAAAATGAGCTTAAACCAACTGACCCACAGATGATGTGCTTTGCACACGTGTCTTCAGAATAGTACCTCATGAGCCCTGGGCTGTGTAGGGGCTCCAGGAGATGTTTTGAGTGAAAGAGCTAAAGGGCCCAAATAATTTTTTACATATATTGAATGTTGCCAATAATAATTTCTTGAGGGAGCTTTCTTTGGAGTTAAAACACACATGTACATATACACAGAACTACCTAATAAAGAGGCATTTCAGTAACCATGCCTTGCTGGGTGGGATCCAAGGTTATGTTCTGTATGCTCTATAGAAAATTGTATTAAGCAGTTTTAGGAAATATTGTTGCATATGCAAAGATGAATAATTTCAGTGTAAGATCGGATGTGATCTGGGGTCATAAGGGAAAAAATAAAGACCAGAAATTCTCTTCTCACTTTTTCAATAAAATAGCTTAGTTAAGCTCTAATATCTATGGGTGGATTTATCTTTTCTTGCCCACTGATGTGCTTCCTCTTACTTTATGGGATGAGTCATAGTTATTTGCTCAGAAGGAAATCAACTGTAGTTGATTTAGTGGGGTTCAGTGATTTCATGAATTTTAAACTATAAATTGTTAAATTGTAAAAAATTCCAAGCTGAAGACATACCTTGTTTGGTTACTAAAGTACAGAATTTCAGTTATGAAGAAAAAAAATTTATCAGCTCAGCTGAACTTAAAGTTTTGTGATTATAACATACTTACTTCAATAAATCTCATAGGTTAAAAAAAATCACCAAATAGTGTTCAAGATGTATATATATATATTACATAATTATTCAGTACCAATATGTATTAGTTATTTTATCACTAAATGGTATTAGTTATTTTGGTCAAGGAAAGGTTGACAATGTCTTTTATAATGTCACAGCAGATAGAAAAGTACAACCAATTTAACCAATTTTGATTCAAATACATAGTATGAGCTTAATTAAATCAGCTACGTGTTTTTGACATCATGAAAACCAATTTGAAGCAAAGTCTCCTCTCTCATTGGAAATTTGAATTGAAAAATCTCAAAATTGGATCTGAAAGATGTGTTCCTTTTCACTTTATAGCATGTTTATTAAACTTATATTCACAGTACAGAATATCTTTTCCAAACTGATTTAGTTCATATGTTATACTTCTAAACTCTTGTTGTACTTAAAATTTTAATTTAATTTTAAAGCCATTTTGATTATTGAGTTCCAGGAAGTTATTGGAAATCTGGCCATTAGCCTGTGGAAGGCAGGGAGACTGAATCTGTGTCTGCCTGGTGAACAGTGAAAAATGCCACGAAATATCTTGATGGTCTTTATTAAATAACATGGTGGGGAAGTCCCATTATAATGGACCTAGTTTTATTTTTAAATAATTTTTTAGATGGCAGCAGTGTTTGTGTTTTGGAAAGTCAGAATTAGTCTTGGGAGGTTGTTTTGAGGATTGCATTGGATTTCAGTGGTGGCGATCAGATCGGCTGTGCTATTTAAGCCAGCCTAGTGATCTTAAGCAGGAGGTCACTTTGGTAACTGTGAAGACCTAAAGCTTGAACAAAATATATATGTTCAGTTTATGTAAATAACCTGAAAACCTTTTTTTAAAAAGTGATGGAAGGTCGCAAAAGCACAAAGTGAAGTTTAGAGTTTTAACTTTCATTGCTCATAAATGTACAAAGGAAGTTGTGAAGTGTCCTAAAAGCTTACTGCTTGTTACATTTCATTAAGCTTTTTGGAATCTTTTTATCAAAATTATAAAAGAAAGAGTGTATGATCGTTGTATGTGTGGGGGGAGCGGTGCCGGGGTAAGAGAAAGGAGTGAAAAATACGAAAAGGAAGAAAGATGGCTAAACATTCTCCCACTCATTCAGAATTAATTAATTTGTAGTATGAATATTTAGAAAAAAAAAAGTGTTTCATGGGATAGTGTTGGATCCCAGGTAGACTTTTAAAAAAATCCACAGCATAGTAGCGCTATTATAATTTGGAATTCTTATTAATAAACATTTTATATAATTTTAATTAATAAAATCTCACAGATGTACCTCTTGAATATGAAAAAATCTGTGCCAGTATTTTTAAAGGCCCCAAAGTCAACAGTAGAAATCAGACTTACCCAATACGTTTCAATTTTTTTGGCACTGGCTATTCCAAAACATTGTTATCTACCCTTTCCTGTGCCTTGAGCAGGGCTGAGACTGTAATTTGGGGCTGCCCTAGCTTACTTACTCTGAGAAACTTGTGGCAGCAAAAATAATCGTGTACCAATCTGGATGCCTCTTTAAGTCAACCAGATCCAGAAGCTCTGTAATCTGTTTTTATGTACCTAGGCTCAATTCATCTGGCGCTTTCAGCGATGAGAGAGCCAGGTTTATGAAGAAGACAGTGAGGTGAGTGCTGGGAGATTTCCTGGTTTATTTAATATGTTTGTAACCCAGTTCAAGGAAGGAAAGCAAAACCAAAAACAGACAAATAAAAATAACCAAATTTGAGGGCTGCCGTAATTAGGTGACAGGCTCAATCAGAAAATCTAATTTTATTTCTGCCAGAGAAAGAATGTATTTGCTGGTCACCATTTCAGTCAGAACATCTACTCCAGGTTATTGCAATAGTTTAATATATTGTTTATTAAATGCTTCATTTATATATTAAAGCTTTGACTCAGTAAGAAAATTGCTTTTCTTTTTTTTTCCAAAGCAAGAGGAAGATGTCTCAGGTTTGTTTTATGGATTATCTAAAAGCTTTCATGTCTCAGAACTTAGCCTTTATCTGTGAAATGCTATTACTGCCTTAACACTTTCATGTTAGATCTATATTAGATCAAATAGTTGCATAGCATTATGTATGGATTTGTATGCTTTTTAGCTTTGACACAACTGTATAATACAAAGATATACTTTAGTAGATGTTATAATTCAAGGATAACCTCTTATTTAACCTTTTCTTGCTTTCATATTTTATCATATATGCTTTCCATCGGTACACAGCAACTATGATACTTGGTTGTAACTAAATAGATTTGTGGGGACATAACATTTGTTTGCTATACCAAATTTTTAAAATTCTATATCTGTAATTACCTGTAATAGGACACCACTGCCAAAATAATAAAAATCACTTTCATAATCTTGTCGGGAAGTTTTACTTTATGTTGTAGCAAATACAATCTAATGTGTTTATTCATTTTAACTACTATTTATAAGTGCTTGACTTAAAATATTGCATTGTAAATATTTTCTTTGGCCTTTTTACATTTTAGGCGGCTTGCCTTTTTCTTTTTAATAGGTTTTCAACATCCAGTTCCCTACCAAATTTTTGTTCTGTCTCTATTTTTTTGTTGAAATACAGTCGATTTACAGTATTATGAAAGTTTCAGGAATATAGCATAGTTCATAGATTCATTGTTTTTATAGATTCTGCTCCATTTTAAGTTATTACAAAATAATAGCTATATTCCCTGTGTTGTACAATATATCCTTGTAGCTTATTTATTTTATACACAGTAATTTGTACCTCTTAATCTCCAACCCCTATTTTGGACCCCTTTCCCACTTCCCACTGGTAACCACTAGTTTGTTCTCTGTATCTATCAGTCTGTTTCTATTTTGTTACAATATTCACTTGTCTTATTTTTTTAAATCCTACATATATGACACAAATTTTGAATTTATAAGAACCAACTCAGCAGTTAAATGTTAATGGCAAACACTTGGCAAAGTAGGAATTAATTTCTGATTTTGAGAGGTTGAATAGATTGAGATTTTAAGACTCTGACCTTGTATTTCTGCTTCATCTAAAAAAATATAGGACGTTTTTCCCCTACAACAGCACACTGGTCCTTTTCCTTGAGTATTTCATTCATTCATTTTGTTTTCTTTTGTCATGAAAACTTTTGTTTTTAATTTAGATGGTAAACATTCATTCATTCATTCATTTTGTAAGGGACATGTGCATTATTTAATACATGCAATTAATGTCCAATAAAATGGAACAGATGAGAGTTTTCTGTAATATACTATGTGGAAATATTTTTCTGCCAACTTTTTTACCTGGTAAAGATTTGACTTCCTAGGGCCCTGCTGGAGTTCTCCAGGCTTTCCCTACCCCACCCTCACAGATGGCAGGGTCATGCAATGCCAAGGCCCCTTATTTCTTTCAGACTTAGCTCCCATTATTGTGAAATCAGGAAAATTAATTATGAGGTATAATTGCACACAATGTCATTGAACCTTTGACTTGAGAACATCACTTTAGCAGCCCAAAGATATGGTTAGAAGTTGGTTTAAAAGAATACTCGCTTGTTTTCCAGATATATTAATCTAAGATCATGGAAATTGTCCTAAAGGTTCAGGACAAGTGAAATAAATATTTTCATAGGAAAAAAAAGTCTTTAACAACATTGTAAATGGGGTCAGGTGTTTGCAGCAATGTCAAGCAGAGTTGTATTCCACCTAATCAATCTGGTAGAATATAAGACTAGAATGCAAGGTGGGAAATGAATACAGTTTTGGACATAAAGCAGGCATGGTTCTTACAAACTCATAGAGATTGTTTCTATGACTTCAAAGTCAGTTTTTCTGCACAAGTGCTACAGAAGTTTTGGCTGTTACCTTGCCCTTATTTTGGTTTAGTGACTCATATACTCTCTGCTTTCAAGTTTTAATCTATTATAATTCTCAGAGAAGGAAAGAGAAAGAAAAGAAATTAATATATTCAAAAATATTTGGAAGCAATTATTTTTAATGGGTTTTTTCTTTGGCTGCACTGGGTCTCCATAGAGGTGCATGGACTCTCTCTAGTTGAGGTGCACGGGCTTCTCTTGTCGTGGTACACTGGCTTAGTTGCCCTGCAGCACGTAGAGTCTTAGTTCCCCAACCAGGGATTGAACCAGCGTCCCTTGCATTGGAACGTGGGTTTGTAACCACTGGTCCACTAGGGAAGCCCCTGGAAGCAGTTATTTTTCATGGGAATGATCAGAGGAAAATAATCTAGCTTAAACAGGTAGACACAAGCTGTAGGTAAATAGCAGCTTTGTTTGTTGAGCCTTGATTCACTCACACACAGGCTATGTGGTCTTCAGTAACACTTTTCAACCAGAACCAAGTATAAGGAGAAAAAATGAAACTAAACTGTGGTGTGAGGGAGACGATAATGTCATGGGCCAAAATTCTATGTTGAAAAGTGTCAGTGTGCAGATGTTCCCTGGAGATGAGCTGACCCAAGAGCTCACTGTCTTTCAACAGGCGTCCTTGTCACTTTCCAGCTCCCCCGTGTTTGGGCATACAAGCCAGTCTATTCATTTTTCTGCCCCTGTGATCCTGGGTTTTCACCAGTACCGCTCCTCCTTTGTCTCAGCCACATGCCACACTGACAGTATCCTGTGCCAAGAAGACTCACAACAATCTTCCCTTCTGAGAGAAGCTTCCTCAAGCAAGAAGACTTTAAAAAGGCGAAGGGGAGGTCATATTTTGTTTTCTAATATTTAAACTTCTTTCCCATAATCTGCGGTCAGGAATTTTTGCCTGAAGTTCATCCATAGGTTGGACTGTGAAGTGGCCTGATTTGAGAACTCTCCCTGATAGGAGTGGAAGGGTGCCCCACGCTCCACATTGGCTCTTAGGACCGATCAGAACCTTTCCTGCTCTCAGAGACATTGGATAGGATTCAAGAGGATAGCGAGACTCTCCAGCCAGAGAAAGTGTGCAAAACCAAGGCATGATTGAGACAGGCACGTTAACAGGAAGCCTGCTTTTGAAGAGTGTGGCTGGAGCGAATGGAATTGGTTTTGGACTGCTTGAGATCCCTTTAAGTGATAAAAAGGCTAAATAAACGAATTAAACATATTATGCTAAATAAACAACACGACGTTATACAAATCGCGCAATATTCACACACATACCTAACAGCCCATGAGAAGCCTGCTGGTCGGGGCTCAGAGTCTCTACACCAGACTGAAAAATCTTCCAGCTTCTTTAAAAAATGTGTAATTCTGCTTCTATTCCTAGGTGCCACATTTGTTTCTTTTCCTTTCCATCTCAATACTGTTTAATATGCATCTTTTTGTTTGTATGTGTTCCAACAAAGTGTGTGATTGCTTTGTGTACATGTGTGCATGCTAAGTCGCTTCAGTAGTGTCCAACTCTGCGACCCTATGGACTGTAGCTCGCCAGACTCCTCCACCCATGGAATTTCCCAGGCAAGAGTACTGGAGTGATTTCAGGGACGCTTCCTGACCCAGGGGTTGAACTTGAGTCTTTTAAGTCTCCTGCATTGGCAGGCAGGTCCTTTACCACTAGTGCCACCTGAGAAGTATACATGTGTTTTTAAGGTATACATGTGTTTGTGTGAATGCTGTTCCTATCTTATCCTGTTGCTCAATCTTCTCTTAGCACATCATTTTAAAGACCCATCTCTGCTCTCATGGTTTAACTGCTACCTAAGATTCCGTGGTATTCATCCATCATGTTTTCTCTAGCCGCTTTCTTGAGAATGGGCATCTAGATGGCCCCCAAACCCATGCTGCTGCTGCTAAGTCGCTTCAGTCGTGTCTGACTCTGTGCATCCTCGTGGACTGCAGCCTACCAGGTTCCTCCGTCCATGGGATTCTCCAGGCAAGAACACTGGAGTGGGTTGCCATTTCCTTCTCCAATGCATGAAAGCGAAAAGTGAAAGTGAAGTTGCTCAGTCGTGTCTGACTCTTAGCGACCCCGTGGACTGCAGCCTACCAGGTTCCTCCGTCCATGGGATTTTCCAGGCAGGAGTACTGGAGTGGGGTGCCATTGCATCCCTAACTAAAGCTTCAAGGGATGAGTTAGTGAAAGGTGTGGAGAAGGAAAGGACAACCCCCTCCAGTGTTCTTGCTTAGAGAATCCCAGGGACAGTGAAGCTTGATGGGCTGCCATCTATGGGGTCACACAGAGTCGGACACAACTGAAGTGACTTAGCAGCAGCAGCAGCAGCAGCAGCATACTTATATAGGGGCTTCCCTGTGGCTCAAATGGTAAAGAACGCACCTGCATTGTGGGAGACCTGGGTTTGATCCCTGTGTTGGGAAGATCCCCTGGAAGAAGGCATGGAAACTCATTCCAGTATTCTTGCCTGAAGAATCCCCATGGATAGAGGAGTCTGGTGGGCTACAGTCCATGGGATCGCAAAGAGTTGGACACAGCTGAGTGAATACGCACAGCATATAGGGCTTCTCAGGTGGTGCTAGTGGTAGAGAACCAACCTGCCAGTGCAGGTAGACGTAAGAGATGCAAGTTCGATCCCTGGGTTGGGAAGATCTCCTGGAGATCAGGCATGACAACCCATTCCAGTATTCTTGCCTGGAGAATCCCATGGACAGAGGAGCCTGGCAGGTTGTAGTCCATACGGTTGCACAGAGTCGGACATGACTGAAGCAACTTAGCATGCATGCATACTTATATAAGATCAGTTTTTAACACTGCTTGCTGTGATGCAGTCTATTTTCAAATCTATTTTTTTATTTTTCCTTAAAAAATGCACCACAATGAGATACCACTATAAACCTATTAGAGTGGCTGCTGCTGCTGCTGCTAAGTCACTTCAGTCGTGTCCAACTCTGTGTGACCCCATAGATGGCAGCCCACCAGGCTCTCCCGTCCCTGGGATTCTCCAGGCAAGAACACTGGAGTGGGTTGCCATTTCCTTCTCCAATGCATGAAAGTGAAAAGTGAAAGTGAAGTCATTCAGTTGTGCCCAACTCTTAGCGACCCCATGGACTGCAGCCCACCAGGCTCCTCCGTCCATGGGATTTTCCAGGCAAGAGTACTGGAGTGGCTAAATTAAAAATAAAAAAACATCCGATAATAATAAGTGCTAGAGAAAATGTGCAGCTACTGGAACTTTCAAACAGTGCTGGGATTAGTAAGGGTGGGGAATACAAAACAGTACAGAATGACCCAACAATACCAGTCTTAGATAGTCATCCCAGGGAAATGAAAACTTGTTCACATAAAAGCTTTACATAAATATTTGTAGCAATTCTGTTCATAATCACGGAAAACTGGAAGCAACCTAAATGTTCTTCAACAAGTGATTGGCTAAACACATCACGAATATCTTGCATGATTGGCTAAAACATGCATATCCATGCAATGGAATGATACTCAGCAATAAAAGGAATGACGTGTTGATCCATGTAGCAACTTAGATGAAGTTATGCTTAGATGAAGTGATGCTTTGAACAATACAAGTTATAATGGCCTGCTGATTCTTCAACTTGATGGTCACCAAAGGACTTCCAATTGATTCTTTGGAGCACTTAGTGGATCTTCTTCTGGGATATTTCTACCTCTGACCTTTGAGTGAAATTTCTATTATATCTGATCGAGGAGGATTTCCACCCTAATCTCAGTGGACTTGCTGAGAAAAGTGAGAAGCCTCACGTTACGTTTTCCAGGATCTCACAATCTGATGTTCGGCATGCCCGGTGGTGCTTTCTCTGCTATGCCTGGCTTCACTGTTTAACAACCCTGGCTCATGTCTAAGGCCCAGGAACACCAGGGCTCAGGTCACACCCTGCTGTGAGCGTTCCGTGCGGTTCCCTCCCCACACTTGGAGAAAGCGGCCAGTGTTCCCTGGGTCTGGCAGGCTCTCCACTGGCCCTGCCAATGTCTCCGCTGGTGCTCACCTCGCTGTTCGCATTTCACTGCTGCTCCCCTTCTGTAGGGACCTCGGGCTCCCACTTCCCTTCCCAGCAATCACTACTTCAATCTTAAGCCTCTGCGGTTTCCACAGCCCCCAAGCAGATCCAGTTGGCACTCTGGTTTCCTAGCACTTGACCTTGACGGTAAAAGTGGGAAAACACAGGCTGGACAAAGAGGTGAAAGAACAAGGCTGAATTTTTACTGCTGCATTTTCCAACATGGTTTCCAGAAACTTATTGCAATGAAGAGCAGAATGAGCCTGCCTGCCACTTAGTTTTAATTCCTTTGGTTCTGGAAACTTCTATGGAGGCTTGGTTAATACAAATCAACAACAAAAAGCTTGTTTTCCTTCCTCTGCCCCACTAGGCTCATTTTCTTTGTGACAACGTGTTCAGTTCATAATATAGATCCGCTGTTTGCTCTGCAGAGTTTAGTACCTTTTCACTTTTTTTTTTTTCACTCGAACCTCCCATCATCTCCCTGTAGTCAGAGCTCAGATTTCATCTTAATGAAGCCTGTCTGGACCTCTCTGTTTAAAACTCAGTCTGGCCCAGGCACTCCATTCCCTGACTTTGCTCTGCTTTTTTTCTGCTTTTCTTTTTCACAGGACTTATTTCCTGTTAACAGAACATAAAATTAGTCTTTCAGTTTCTTTCCTGGTTCATGGTTTATTGTCTCTCTTCACCAGACCCCACTCTCCAGGACGTAAATGCCACAGAGCTGGGCATCTTTATGTTGTTTGAAAAGTGGAATATTCTATCAGTCTGCTGCATTTCTTATACAATATTCCCAGTGAATGATTTGCATTATATTTTAAATTCAGATGGTGTGATCACTGCCTAAATAATCCACTCACAAAAAGAAATTACTTTTTGTTGTATAGACCTGTGCTACCCAATTAGGTAGCCATTAGTCACATCTGGCAATTTAAATTAAGATTAAAATAAAATTAAAAGTTCAGTTCCTCGTTTCCAGCAGCCATATTTCTGGAGCTCAGTAGTCACATGTAGTTAGTGGCTACTTGTGGACAGCACAGATGAAAAACAGGTCCATCAGCAGAAAGTTCTATTGGACTTTCTACTCCTCTATGGCAGTGCTGTGGAGGAATCAATTTGCCAACTTACTTGATTTTTACTTTCACGTAGTTTGTAACTATATATTTAATATCTCCACTGAGTAAGGCACCATGATAACTGCATAGGAACGATTCAGAGACTTTGCTTCTTTCAGCAAGTGAGTCTGAAGATAAATATAATATAAAGATACATATCAAGAGCCTTGAGAAGACACAGACGAAGTGCTGCAGAAATTCAAAGGAGGGAGAGATCTGTATTTTCCAGCTGAGGGTAGAAAATCAAGGAAAGCTTCTTGGAGGAAGTGGGTCTGAAACAGGAAAGTGCCCATTGCCTCAGTCCTGAAGCACAGCACACTCAACACCGCAAAACAGCTAGAGGAGGGAACTCGTACCCAGGAACGTTCTGGTGGAAAAGTTAACGCCAAACAAGGAGTTGTTTTAAAAAGTTTTATTTATTTATTTTAATTATTGCCTGCACTGGGTTTTTGTTGCTGGGCGTAGGCTTTCTCTATCACTGGTGTATGGTCTTCTCATGGAGACGTCTCTGGCGGTGCAGAGGCTTCCGTCGTTGCAGCACGTGGGCACAGTAGTCGCAGCCCTCAGGCTTTACAGCACGGCTCAGTAGCTGTGACACATGGACTTAGTCGCCCCAAAGCACGTGGAATCTTCCCACACCAGGGATTGAACCCGTGTTCCCTGCAGTGGCAGGCAGATTCTTAACTGCTGGACCACCAGGGAAGTCCCAAACAAGGAGATGAGTGACTATGGCTCCAAGACTTTGGAACTCCATTTTCACTTCTCCCTCATCTTCACCTTGGAACAACAAGCCTGCACATTTACAGAAACCTCGACTTCTGGTCCTGATGGCCTCTGCTTGTGCAGAGCTGAGACCAGCTGGTAAGAACTAAAACAATTTGGATGGTTGCTTCTCTAATTTTCCCTTCTGTCTGGTCATTCCAATCCAAAGAGACTCTCCTCAAGCTGCTTCTCCTTGTAGGATGAAGCTCGGCATCTTGATCTAAAGAGCTATATTAAGAGGCGATGAATGGTTGATGTGATTTTCACATACCTGAGATTCTCCACTAGGGCTCATGTATCCCTCTCTTTGAACCCATAGGAGCTGACTTGTCTTAACTTGACCTTCACCCATAGTTGGAGAACCCAATACTCCCAGTGGAAAATAAACTCAGGTCAAGGAAACAAGGCATGTGAAAAGCACAATTATTTCTGTAAAAAGACACTGCGTTCCTGAGAGCTGTGAGGCTCTCCAGTGCCACTAATAAAAGTTTAGGATCTCTTGAATGTTTGTTCTGACTGCTCAGATAGCCCCTCCATTGGCCACTGGCCATCTTGGTAATAACTCTTTCGTGGTTCACAGCACAGGCTGCAAACTATGGCCCATAAGCCAAATCTGGCCCCCTGCCTGTTTTTGTGCAGATGTGTGAGAAGGCAGTGGCACCCCACTCCAGTACTCTTGCCTGGAAAATCCCATGGACGGAGGAGCCTGGTGGGCTGCAGTCCATGGGGTCGCTAAGAGTCGGACACGACTGAGCGACTTCACTTTCACTTTTCACTTTCATGCATTGGAGAAGGAAATGGAAACCCACTCCAGTGTTCTTGTCTGGAGAATCCCAGGGACAGGGGAGCCTGGTGGGCTGCCGTCTATGGGATCCCACAGAGTTGGACACGACTGAAGTGGCACAGCAGCAGCAGCAGCAGCAGCAGCAGCAGCAGCAGCAGTGAGCTATGAATAGTTTCTACATTTTTTAAATTGTTGGCAAAAATCAGAAGACTGATATTTTGTGATACATGAACATGGTATTCAAAGTTCAGGATCCAGAAATAAAGTTACGTAGGAGCACAGCCATGTTTATTTACTGATTGTCTATGGGGTTTCCTGCTGCAATGGCAAAGCTGAGCAGTTGTGACAGAGACTACAGGGCTTGCAAAGCGAAAAATATTTACTCTCTGGCCTTTTACAAGAAAAGTTGGCTAACTTTGGTCTATACCCTCAGCTTCTCAAGCATCAACTAATAGTGATAATAAACTCCTGGCAGGCTGATCCTGCCTCACAGAGAGACATGAACTCACAAAACTGAAACCTCAAGTGAAGTCATTAGGGGGTAGAAGAAACAGGTCAGAGTCATCTTTCACGAAGGCAATATTCCAGATTGTTTGGAAATGGAAGCATTTTCTCATAGACTAGAGACACTATAACAAAATCAAAAAACAGGTTGTGGCTTCAAGCGTTGAAGTCTTGACTCAGTTATTTTCTTCTTCCTGAACTATTGGGTCTCTGTAATTTTATATTGTTTGAGAGTGTGCCATAGGGTCACAATTCTTCTGCACAGCCTAAGATAATGCAACAATCAAATAAACAAATTCATCCTCTCAGATAGTCACAGGGAACACTCTGAAATGTGTTTTTGAAGAGTTCTTATACGTTAAATGCAGGACACCATAAATCAAGTATAATTTTATATCATTCAGATCAGCCAGATCATCATTTATTCAGCATCTGATTTATGTTGCTTAAAACACCGTTAAGCACTGTTAGGTTGTTATAAAATAAAACTGTTATAAAAACAGATACATTTCCTAATTCAGAGGTGTTCATTTGAGGAAAAACGCTTAACTCCCCTGACACCATGTGACAGACGCTGTAACAGAGATACCTGTCAAATGCTATGGGAATAAAGATTAGGAAACCCCTGATTCTTCTAGGGAATGTGAGGAGATGAGGATCAGGAAAGGCTCCTCAGAGGAGAAGCCTTGTGAGCTGAGCCTAGGCAGGTGATTAGGCGTTGATCAGAGAGACACAGACCTGCAAGAGGGAATGAGAAGATCCCAGAGAAGGCCCTGAGGTACAGAAAGGTGTGGCCATCTGCTTTGTTCCTGCTGGAAACCCACGCATGGTCCAGCGCTGCCATCTTATGCTTCTTCCATAGATTTCAGATAATGAATGACTGTGATGCAGATGTAAAGAACAGACTTTTGGACTCTGTGGGAGATGGAGAGGGTGGGATGATTTGGGAGAATGGCATTGAAACATGTATACTATCATGTAAGAAACGAATTGCCAGTCTAGGTTTGATACAGGATACAGGATGCTTGGGGCTGGTGCACTGGGATGACCCAGAGAGATGATATGGGGAGGGAAGTGGGAGGGGGGTTCAGGGTTGGGAACTCATGTACACCTGTGGTGGATTCATGTCAATGTATGGCAAAACCAATACAGTATTGTAAAGTAAAAAAATAAAATTTTAATAAATTTAAAAAAATTAACTCAAAAAAAAAAAGAATGACTGTGATGTGTTAGGTGATCACTGAGGTAGAGTGAGGGAGTATGTGTATGTATACTCTGTATACTCACTAACATGCTATTGGGGAACCATTTCAGGGACTAGATGAGATCTACTTTTAATATTTCATGTATCTGTGGGCATATAAATGGCATTTCTTGGAGCCCCTGGAAATAGCTTGTAGTCTTTCTTAGCAGCATTTCGGAAGCTCTCTCCTGCTCTGGTAGACAATGTGCACATGTTTGACATTCTTGTGAAACCTCTGAAAACTTACCAGGAAATTTCAACTCACAGTTGAAGTGCCCAACTGTTAATGAGATGCCATAGTAGCCATTTGCTGTTGAATGTTCTGGTCTTACGTAAGTCAGGCTATGGGCCTTTGGCAGTTGGAAGGCATGACCTTTGCTCACACTCAAAAAAGGTATATATCAATTCATGGGATTACCTTAAATCAGTCACTCTCATTTATTTTTAAGGTACATTATTTGCACTTGTTAGCTCTTTATTTTGGGGAGCAAATGACTTTCAGTCTCACAATATAAGAACTGGGATTTAAAAACATTGCTTTGATTCTGTTTTATAAATAAGTTCATTTGTATCTCTCTTTTTAAAGACTCCACATATAAGTGAAATCATACAATATTTCCCTTTCTCTGTCGGATTGACCTTACTCAGCATGGCAATTTCTAGGCCCATCCACGTTGCTGCAAGTGGCATTATTTAATTCATTTTAATGGCTGAGTAGTATTCCATGATACATAGGTACCACACCTTCTTATTCCACTCCTCTGCCGACGGATGGATAACTAACAAGGACCTATTGTATAGCACAGAGAAGTCTGCTAAATACTATGTAACAACCTAAAAGGGAAAAGATGTCTTCCCTGAAGAGACTTGCTCCTGGGGCCAAGCCAGCCGCACGAGGCCACGTTATAATAGCTTCTCCCTTCTCCACAACTCTGATCCCGGCACTTAGAAATCATGTGCCCTTCTTTTTTTTTAAATTATTATTATTATTTTTTCATGTGCCCTTCTTGATACTTTCTAGGTAATTTTTTCAGGTGGAAGGTTCTTGAAAGCAAAGGATTACTCACGAGCCTTCTCTGATTGGTGCTTCCCTTTCTCATTTCCTTCTGGTTCTCAGGCATCAACCGCATGGGGCGAGGAGATGGAGGGGGAGCCCAACTTGAGTTTCCAAGCTCAGTGAATCTCTCTCATAGCCAGGAAACTAGATACATATAAGAATTACTAATCAATTTCATTGAGTTCGTTGTAGTGAGGTGGATGAACCTAGAGTCTATCACCATACAGACTGAAGTAAGCCAGAAAGAGAAAGACAAATACCAGATATTAACACATATATAGGGAATCTAGAAAAATAGTACTGATGAAGCTATTTGCAGGAAAGGAATCTCTATTCCCGCAGATACAGAGACTGGACTTGCGGACACAATGGGGGAAGGAGAGGGTGGGACACACTGAGAGAATACCATTGACATATCTACGCTACCATGTGTAAAAGAGACAGTTAATGGGAAGCTGCTGTACAACACAAGAAGCTCAGCTCAGTGCTCTGTAATGACCTAGAGGGGTAGGATGGGTTGGCTCTATCTTGAGCGCTTCCCTACAATTTGGATTTCTCCAAATTGGGGTGGGGGTGTGGGAGACTCAAGATGGAGGGGATATACATAGACATATGGCTAACTCATGTTGTTGTACAGCAGAAGCCAATATATCATTGTAAAGCAGTTATCCTCCAATTTTTAAAAATGGGGAAAAAAAGAATTACTAATGAATTTCAAATTGCGATGCTTCTCTTAAAGCACATGAGGAGCAACTCATAAATAAAAATCAGAGGAATAATCATCCCACGTGAAATAAGAACTTATTTCAGTTTCTTAAGCGCATGTCTTTTAAGTAGTATCTTGCCTTCATAGAGTGCTCCCAGATTTTTAGGGTCTTTTTACTTTTATTGCCTGGTTTTCTATTTATGTAGATCCTACAGATAATAACATGTATGCGTGCATGCTAAGTTGCTTCAGTTGCGTCCAACTCTTTGCGACCCTAGGGACCGTAGCCCACCATGCTCCTCTGTCCATTGGAGTCTCCAGGCAAGAATACCGGAGTGGATTGCCATGCCTTCCTCCAGACAGATAATAACATTAATCATCATAATCCAACAAAATAACACGTTATTACACCAATTGGATAGATGCGGAGGTTGAAGCAATCATTCAGAGCTGTACTGTGAAATGATTCTTTGTTCTAACATTAAGAAATAAATGTGGATTTCATACAGAATCATGTTTTCTTTTGATCCCAAGTTCTTAATGAGATGATCAGGAGATGATCAATTTTTAGAAATTGACCTGTGGTAGGATATCCTGGTCAGCTTTTTGCCCAACTAAAAACTAGCTTGCATTTCAGGCAGGCAAGGCATAAGCACTATGGACTTTTTAAGATTCCACAAAAACATCTGAGCTCTGAAAATAATGTGCTGGGTGAGTTACATTGCTGGCTTTTTCAGGAACATTCGAGGGGAATCACAGAGATTTGGGCTATGTGAGTGGATATATTTTAGGAGGTGTACAGTCGAGGGAGACATTTTTTCAAAGCAGGTGATTCTTAGGGATTTGTGTTTGCAGGACGCAGGGGTCCAACAGGGAGTGAGGAGAGTGTGAAGCAGGGCAGAAAGGAGCTGGTGTAGGAGTCACTCCCTGGGAAGGCACTGGGGGTTAGGGTGCACGGGACCAGGGATGCTGTGCTAAGTACACGGTGCGTGTGAGGTGAAGAGGTTTCTTCAAATCTTTTCTCTACCAGTTTATAGAAATGTGTGGAATCAATGCAAGTTAATATTTGTCGGTGGCTGTTCCCACATGTGTAAGACGGAAGGAATAAGCTTTCAAATTCAGTGATTGTGAATATTCCAGTAAATAATGCAGGCAACCAGTTTAGCACAGTCTTTGGAATAAAGTACCATGTGTAGATGTTAGCTCCAATAGGAAGAGTAGTATTATTATTGCTAATATGAGGCTGGGGAAGCAAGACAGCAAGATGTATAAATCATGGTGTCTGCCCACAAGGAATTAAAATGTTGTGAGAGTTATGAGAAAAATATACAAACCACAGTCATACAGAGCAGAATTAAGTCATTGTTGCCACAGCCTTCACATTTTGCTCTCATCAGGGATGCAGAGACCAGTGAGGACTGTGTGGGGGGCCAGGTATCATTCCTGAGGACCCAGGACTGAGTCCTTAGGTGCCCACTCGTTATTCCTCTCCTCTCCTTTGCAGCAGGAGGGGTTGGCCCACTGTAGGGCTTCATGGCTCTCGCCAGCCTCTAGCCTATGACCCT
The DNA here is from genome assembly GCF_042477335.2 of Ovis canadensis. NCBI lineage: Eukaryota > Metazoa > Chordata > Mammalia > Artiodactyla > Bovidae > Ovis > Ovis canadensis. The sequence goes on from NC_091247.1 coordinate 86,214,620, forward strand.
CCCTCGTCCTCTCCCAACCCTTCTTTCCACTACTCTCCGCTTCCTTCCCCACAGAGGGAGAGGGCAGCTGCTCCTAAGAGGCTGACTTTCCAGGTCTGATTTGCTCAAGCCCAGGGCACCAAGTCATAAGCAACAACCCTTCCTGCTGTGAAGGAACTGGCTCCGTTTGATAAGCAGGTTTCTGGATAAGAAGATGAGTCTGTGTTCTCTGTATTCCACAGTCTAGGGGAAAAAAACAAAACACCCACAAGGTACTCAATGTCAACAAGCAAGCTACTCAAGATCATCAGCTAAATTTTATTTATTTTATATCCTCCTCACCTAACATCAGACTTCCCTGATAGCTCAGCTGGTAAAGAATCCGCCTGCAATGCAGGAGACCTCAGTTTGATTCCTGGGTCGGGAAGAGCTGCTGGAGAAGGGGTAGGCTACCCACTCCAGTATTCTTAGGCATCCCTTGTGGCTCATCTGGTAAAGAATCTGCTTGCAATGTGGGAGACCTGGGTTTGATCCCTGGGTTGGAAAGATCCCCTGGAGAAGGGAATGGCTACCCATTCCAGTATTCTGGCCTGGAGAATTCCATGGACTGCACAGTCCATGGGGTTGCATAGAGTTGGACATAACTGAGCGACTTTCACTTTCTTCTAACATCATGCCTGAGAGGAAGCAAGTCCTCACTACCTGTTTAATCAGAATGAGTTAATTAATCTTTGTGTTCAGTCGCTGAGTCATGTCTGACTCTCTGACTCCACGGACTGCAGCACGCCAGGTTTCCCTGTCCTTCACTATCTCTCAGAGACTGCTCAAACTCATGTCCATTGAGTCAGTGATGCCATTCAGCCGTCTCATCTTCTGTTGTCCCCTTCTCCTCCTGCCCTCAATCTTTCTCAGCATCAGGGCCTTTTCTAATGAGCTGGCTCTTTGCATCAGGTGGCCAAAGTATTAGAGCTTCAGCTTCAGCATCAGTCCTTCCAATGAATATTCAGGACTGATTTCCTTTAGGATTGACTGGTTGGATCTCCTTGCTGTCCAAGTGACTCTCAAGAGTCTTCTCCACAGTTCAAAAGCATCAATTCTTCGGCATTCAGCCTTCCTTATGGTCCAACTCTCACATCCATACATGACTACTGGAAAAACTATAGCTTTGACTAGATGGACCTTTGTTGGCAAAGTGATGTCTCTGCTTTTTAATACGGTGTCCGGGTTTAAGGCCATATATTAAAATCTACCATTGCGCTGCAAATTGATCTCAGGCTCCCAACTCATAGCTTTGTACTTGCCCTTGAATCTTAAGTTGCAATAGATTTGGTGCTAACAAGTTAATATATAACATTTTCTTACATTTTTGTGAAAATTAAATAGTGTAGTACATAAAACATGCTCATTATGAAGCTTTTGACATAGTATGCAATCATAATGGTTACACTAGCTGTGTGACTTCAGCCAATCTGTTCATTAACAAAATGAGAATAATAATACCTCTCTCACAACTGTAAAGCATAAGATCATACAGGCCTAGTGAATTTAAATGAACGGTTCAAGGTCACACAGATGGTTATTAACGGGCCAGAACTCAAGCCCAGACTTAGATTATAAGTGTTCAAAACATGATGACTGTTAATTATAGCTATTATTTCTCTCTCTGTCTCTTCCCACTCACCCACCGGAATCATACACACACACACACACACACACGCACACACAGAGTTATTCACATGCAGGGAAAAACTAGATCCTCATTCTTCCTACCAGCTTGCCTTCCCATCCCTGGGCTTTAGGACTGGCCTTCTTTGTCTTCCCAGCCCACATTGCCTTTCCCCCAACTTGAAACTGCTTCTTGCTCTTTGTCCACTGGGTGCCAGAGGGCAGGAGTCTTCCTGCTGTCTGGAACATAATTCTGCAGTGAAGAGAAGAGCCTGATGGGGAGAATGGCAGGAAGGTCCAGCAGAGAGAGACAAATGCTAAGAAATTGAAAGAGGGGACACATGGGGATTGCAGTCTGTGTGATCAGGCACTGTGCTGGGCACCCTCCTGTTCCATTTACTCCTCATAACAAGGCCTGACCTTTGACATTCTGGGGTGCATGGTGACACTGGAGATGTTAGGTCTGTGGGAGAACAGCACCAGTCCAGCATCCTTTCTTGCTGTCCTTTCTGACCCCTCAGGGAACCTACAGGTCTGCCTCAGACACAGGATGATTTTCTGGCAATGGAGGAAGAGGAAGTCTTCCCTAATCTGTCCTCAAACTTAATTCCTCCCTGCGTGGAGGCCAGGCCTTTCAGTTAACAACAAGAGTAAAAGGGAGGGTGGATGCTTCCATCAAAACGGAAATAGTAATGATATATCAGAGGAGCAGAGCATGTAGATAAGGAGGGACGGTGTCTCTTGGTAAAGGAAGATGTCAGGGCTTCCATCGAAGAAGTGAGAACACGCAGTGACCCCAGGGGTGCTCAAGAACAACTTAAAAGACCTCATGCCAGCTTCCATATATGGCCAGTCAATGGACTTTGGAACCAGACAGGTCTGAGTAAGAATCGCATTTCTGTGATTCTCTTGCTGTGTGACATTAGGTCAGTTAACTATCCACTCTGGACAATAGTTTTCTCATTTGTATGATGAGGACAATCTCAAATGACTAAAATTCTAAAAGGCACCTCTAAAATGAAGACTGTCCTTTGCAGGATTAAAGTGATATATATGAAACATTGAATAGCATCTGGCTTTTAACCATTGCTGAAAAAATATAATTATTTCATCATCACTTAGGAAGGGAAGTTACACGGCTCAAAATAGCCTGGAGTTAAAACTCTCCTCCGGGGCCTCCCCACCATTTTTTGCAAAACAAAGAACTCTCTCACCTGAAGATAAAAAATGGACATTAAGGTTGATTATACCCAGCTCCCAGCCAGTCCCAGCCTCTGGCCAATTTCCCGAATTCCTTGCCCCAGCCATTTAAGAGATAATTACTCCGAATTACCTTGGAGAACAACAGGCCCCCTTAAGACAGTAGATTTCCACATATATGCCTATATATACATACTATTTTCTTGTTAGTGCAGCAGCTCACTAATCTAACTGCTGCCCCTTCTCACCTCATTAAAGGTCATCTGTTCCTGTAAAGTCTTGTTCTTTTTCTGAACCTCACCTTCTCTAACTCCCTTACCCTATAACTTATGAAACTGCAGTCAAGCTGAGCTCAGAGGAACTCCATGTTCTGTTTGGCATCCAGGGGCTTACCTCAATGGGACCCACGGGCCTGGCCATCCTAGTGCTGAGAAGGGCAGGGTGGGTACGCAAGATGCCAAGGAATGTCCTCAGATATGGACTCCAGAATCTGATTAGGCAAGACCAAGGTGCCTCTGCTTCCACCTGTTCATAGTGTACCTACTGGTACCAACCCTGTGGGCTTATGAGAATCCCACGTGTAATGAACTGCCCCTCCGTACCGATTCCAGAGGACTTGAGGCGCCTGCTATATGGCAGGTTTAATTCTAGAGGCTGTGGGTACAAAGACGTGTGGCTTCTGCCTGGCAGCACCACAGCTCAGGAAGATGAAAGGTGGACACAGACCCTGCTCCCAAACGCTGAGGCTCTGGCACTAAAGGCGCAGGCGGCCCTGCAGCACAGACAGTGGTGAGCAGCCCTGAGCCACGCAGGAGACAGCCCCGAACTTTCCAGAAAATAGCGCACACAATGTGGGCGTCAGTTTTCTTCTTGGCTCTTTACCCTAGGTACCGAGACCACTGAACCGGTAACACTGAACAGGGCTTACTTGATTGTTGGGAGAAACCAAAAACATCCTGGAGGAGAGAGGGGCAGAGAGCCTCGTGCAAAGAAAGACTCGAATTAGCAACCACCCTGCCTTGCCTAATGCTCCTGGGGCTGCTGAAGGGTGCCCACCACTAAGGCAGACCCGGCTGAGGCAAGTCCCTAGGGTCCTCCCCTGGGCTTGGGGGAAGGGGTTGAGGGAGAGCAGAGGTGGGAAGGAGGGCAGGGAGGCAAAGAGAGTCCTGGGCTATACTTCACTCAGACACACAAGTAAAGGCAACAGCTGCCAGGTTTCAGGGGCTTCTGAAGCTTACAAACACCTGAAGGCATTACATTTTTAACTTTTCTTAAAATTCCCCTTCTCTCATCATCTCCTGAAAGTGCCGGATGTGACTCTCAGCTTGGGCAGTTCCTATAGCCATCAGACTGCCTGGGTTATTGACCCTCAGGGCACTCAAGTCTCATCACCTATAAAATGGGCATAGTGACCCTGTGCGAGGATGATACAAGCCAAGGGCTGGAAAGCATTTCACCCAGCATCTTCTCCCAGCAGTTTGTAGGATTCCTTTCTTGAGTTTCTGCCAAGCTCTCCAGACCCAACAGGAAATGGAAAACACTATCAGATAAAACAATGTGAATTCAGGAACATCTCACTTGGGTTTGGAATGATCTTTTAAGATCCAGTGAAACCAAGACAACTGGCATGGGTTCACCAACCAGTGTTTGTGCAGCACAGTCCTGGGCCAATAGAACATGGGAAGAAATGGAAAACAGCTCTTCTCCCAGGACTCACAAAACGTCCCCTGCGTGCTGCCATGCACTTCTCTGAGGATTCTGGGCAGTGAGCTCAGGGCTGGGCCTGTTTCTGGAGACAGTCATTAAACAACGAGAATCTTCAGCCAGCACTTAACCGAATTCTTATCTGTGGGCAGTATCAGTGGTACAACAGGGATACAGGGATAAAAAGCAATGTGGAAACATCTAGGGAAGATATAGAGAGCTGGAAGATTCCCCCCAGGAGGGAAGCTGAGAGATATTCTCCATTTCTACATGCTTGTTATTTTATGCACATTTATTTAATCTTCCTAACAAAATCCTGCATAGTAGGAATTTTTATCACCATTTTACAACAAAGAAACTAAGGCTCAAAGAGCTTAAGTCACTTGCCAAAGTCTGGATTTGAATCTGAGTCTGAACACAGGACTTTTTTCTCTCTCTTGCTACCTTTCCCAAGAAGCCTGTATTTCTGGGAAATAAATGAACTCCAGGGATAAGGCAGCACTTTCCCCATGTTTTGCTTTGTTTTGTTTGTGCATGACCTCTTCTTCCTTTTTCTCTAGAAATAGATAACAAGGCCACCAGGATCCTAGAGGCAGCCCTTGTCACCCTTGCACTTGGGTCAGCACAGTGGATTTTTGGCTGAGCTGCTTTCCCATCACACTTTTTCCAGAAAGAGCCTGCATCTGACAGCTCAGTACAAAACATCTCTCAGGCTCTGTTTTCTCCCCACAGGAACCTGAGATTCTATCTCTGTGTGTGTTATCAGACCGCTAAAGAGTTACATATGTCAGCAGAGAAGAAGAGCGTGTGATGTGAGCTCAGCTTCCAGGAAAGCCCTCTCTGCTGCCCTGTTCTGGCTTGAGCTTTGTGTCTTTCATCAAGTTCCGCAGGACACCTCGCTGCCTGCCAAGATCAAGGCAAATGAAGCAGAAGGCTCTCTGGGTAAATGCTCCTTTCCGGGACCTGAATTTGGACAGCAGCAAAAGATGCTGATTATTCCATGGCCCTTACCCCTCACTTCCTTTGGGAGAGGGTATCTGAATTCTTGCTGGGTCTGATAGTCTGCGGCTCCTTTGGAAATAAAAGGTGACAATCATCACAAGTACCAACGTGAACGATTACCTCCCATCAAAGTTTGCAAACTGTACCCACACTTGCCATTTTACCTCCTTCTTATGTGAACCCTATGAGCTGGGGACAGCAGGCAGAAGTGTCCCCTGCAACAGACACTTGGCTTAATCAAGGTCAGGTGGGAGTCACACTGGGCTCCTGGCATGGAGGCCCTAAAGGAGACGAGTGGTGCCGGATGACATAGCAGATCTCTCCGTGATGAGATCTCCACGGTCCTTTAGCATAGACACCTCTTTATCTTCAAGTTGGGTGTCCATCAACAAGGGTCCCCTGGGTATGTGCCCTACTAGGCTACTCTTTGCCTCCCTTTTCCTGTCATTTTCTACCTGTCCTTTTCAATTCAGAGCCTCGGTTTCCTTCCTGGTTGGTATATCTTTCCCGGCTGTGGTATTCAGAGCTAAAGAGCGTGTGGGCTTTTCACGAAGAGTTACAGTATGTAGCTGCAGATGCCGCTGTGCACACTTGGAAGGTAAGCCTCTGTATAACACAGCTGGTACCCTGAAGAGGCTCTGAGTATCATGCTGCTGTGCAAGGGCAGATCTCAAGATGCTGCTGTCTCCTGCAGGTTAAACGAGTTCTAAACCAGCCGCTTAATTTTACAGTCTATCTTCACATCCTCCCTTTTCTTCTGGGGACTCTTTTTTCTTTTTTAATTGAGGTAACATTGATTAATAACATAATATTTCTACTTCTGTATACCCTACCACGTGCTTACCACCCAGTGTTATTTTCCATCCATCACCATGCAGTTGACCCTTTTTACTCAATTTGCTCTCCCTTCCCCTGTCCCTTCCCCTCTGGTCACCATTGCTCTGTTCTCTGGGTCGACACGTTTTTGTTCAGCTTGTTCATTTCTTTTATTTATTAGTCTTTAAATATTCAACATATTAGTGAGATCGGGTGGTGTTTCTCCATCTGACTGGTTTCGCTTAGCATAACATCTTTAAGGCCCATCTGTGCTGTCGTGAATGCAAGACTGAGTCATTGTTATGGCTGAGCAGTATTCCAGCTTCGTTATCCACTCATCTGCTGATGGCCTGGTGGTCATTTTTGAAAGATCCATTTTACACACCACTTTTATCACATGTTAAATTTGAATGTGTATTTGGATGTATTTATGACCTTTCACTTCTGTTTCACTGATCTGTTTACCTATTCATTCACAATACTGCATTAATTATCATAGATTTATAGTACATTTTTCACATCGGCACGGTATGGTTGCCTTTCCTTGACTGTTTCAGAATTTGCACAAAGATGCTTCCTATTTGTTTTTCCATTTGAATCTTAGAACACAAAAAAGAGTCTTGTTGGTGCTTTAATTGGAATTACACTAAATTTGTAGATTTACTGAGGAACCTTTGTTGACTCTTAGGATGCTGTCTCCTTAGTCAAAATACATTCAAACCCTTGGAATGCTTAGACTTTTGCTTATGTGAAAGTGAAAGTCACTCAGTCATGTCCGACTCTTTGTGACCCCATGAACTCTACAGGCCATAGAATTTTCCAGGACAGTATACTGGAGTGGGTGGATAGGTGGTCCCTTCTCCAGGAGATCTTTCCAACCCAGGGATCAAATCCAGGTCTCCCACACTGCAGGCAGATTCTTTGCTTATGTATCAGGTATGAAACTTATTTATTCCTAGTTATTTGATTTACTGTGCTACTGGTAAATGAGATATTACCTTTTATTCCATCTTCTATCTGCTTGTTATTTGTATTGGTAATGGCTATTGCCTTCTATACCTTAGTGTTTTACTGCACTAGTTCAGTAAATTCTCTTATTACTGAAAATACTTTTGAACTTCATTTTCTCACATTTCTCATGCACAAAAATTTATTTACCTACATAAAGGATGATATTTATTATTCTTTGTTAATATATTAATTTCAAATGTTGTATTATAATTAAAGTATCTTTTCTAATTAGAGATAGTACTTCCAAAACAATATTAAATATTGTAGTAATAATGTCACCCTTATTTTGGTTGTGGCTTCTGTACAAATGCTTCTAAATTCTGTGTTCATAAGCACGATGTGCTGAGATAAATATCTTTCATCCTGCTAAGAAAGTATTCCTTTATTTATGCTTTGCTAAGAATTTCTCTTTTAATCAAGAAAGGAGGTAATCTTACCCTTTAAAATGTCCTGTATGCTATGTGCTTTATCATGAACATTTCAGTAGAGTATATATTACATAATTAATTAATTACATAATTCAGTTCAGTTCAGTCGCTTAGTCGTGTCTGACTCTTTGTGACTCCATGGGCTGCAGCACACTATGCTTCCCTGTCCATCACCAACTCCCAGAGCTTGCTCAAACTCACGTCCATCGAGTCAGTGATGTCATTCAGCCATCTCATTCTCTGTCATCCCGTTCTCCTCCCACCTTCAATCTTTCCCAGCATCAGGGTCTTTTCCAACGAGTCAGTTCTTCACATCAGATCATGAAAGTATTGGAGTTTCAGCTTCAGCATCAGTCCTTCCAATGCATATTCAGGACTGATTTCCTTTAGGATGGACTGGTTGGATCTCTTTGCAGTCCAAGAGACTCTCAAGGGTCTTCTCCAGTACCACAGTTCAAAAGCATCAATTCTTCAATGCTCAGCTTTCTTTAGAGTCCAACTGTCACATCCATACATGACTACTGGCAAAACCATAGCTCTGATTAGACGGGCCTTTGTTGGCAAAGTAATGTCTCTGCTTTTTAATATGTTGTCTAGGTTGGTCATAGCTTTTCTTCCAAGGAGCAAGCGTCTTTTAATTTCACGGCTGCAGTCACCATCTGCAGTGATTTTAGAGCCCCTCAAAATAAAGTCCGTCACTATTTCCACTGTTTCCCCATCTATTTCCCATGAAGGGATGGGACCAGATGCCATGATCTTAGTTTTCTGAATGTCGAGTTTTAAGCCAACTTTTTCACTCTCCTTTTTTACTTTCATCAAGAGATTCTTTAGTTCTTCACTTTCTGCCATAAAGGTGGTGTCATCTGCATATCTAAGGTTACTGATATTTCTCCCAGCAATCTTGATTCCAGCTTGTGCTTCATCCAGTCCAGTATTTCTCATGATGTACTCTGCATATAAGTTAAATAAGCAGGGTGACACTATACAGCCTTGACATATTCCTTTCCCAATTTGGAACCAATCCGTTGTTCCATGTCCAGTTCTAACTGTTGCTTCTTGACCTGCATACCGATTTCTGAGGAGGCAAGTCAGGTGGTCTGGTATTCCTATCTCTTTCAGAATTTTCCACAGTTCATTGTGATCTACACAGTCAAAGGCTTTGGGGTAGTCAATAAAGCAGAAATGGATGTTTTTCTGGAACTCTCTTGCTTTTTTGATGATCCAGAGGATGTCAGCAATTTGATCTCTGGTCCCTCTGCCTTTTCTAAATCCAGCTTGAACATCTGAAAGTTCATGGTTCACATACTGTTGAAACCTAGCTTGGAGAATTAGTGTAATTCTTGGAGAATTAATGTAATTTTAAATTATAATTTATATTATATAAGTATACATTAGAAATTATATTTATGTATTTTATATATGGTATAAATAAATGCAAGTATATTGGGAGATGTCAATTTTTAAAAATGTTTCAAACATGATTTTCATTATGCAAGCTTTTATATTACAATATTAACATTTAACACATATGATTTACTCTTTTATTTACTCTTTCCCTTTTTTTTTTCAGTCTCACCACACAATTTGTGGGATCTTAGTTTCCTGACCAGGGATTGAACTGGGACCCTCAGCAATGAAAACTCGAGTTCTAATCACTGGACTGCCAGAGAATAAAATATTAACATTTAGCATATATAATTTATTCTTTTCTCTCTCTCTCTTTTTTTTTTTTGCCTCAGCACACAAATTGTGAGATCTTAGTTCTCTGACTGGGGATTGAACTTGGACCCTCAGCAGTGAAAGCTCAGAGTCCAAATCCCTGGACTCCCAGTAGTCCAGGGATCACTGGATTACTTTTTCCTTTTAAATGCAGAAGGCACTTCAAGATCTTGAAGGCTTTTTGGATCATTATGGATATTGATGGAGAAGGCGATGGCACCCCACTCCAGTACTCTTGCCTGGAAAATCCCATGGATGGAGGAGCCTGGTAGGCTGCAGTCCATGGGGTCGAGAAGAGTCAGACACGACTGAGCGACTTCCCTTTCATGCTTCACTTTCACGCACTGGAGAAGGAAATGGCAACCCACTCCAGCGTTCTTGCCTGGAGAATCCCAGGGACAGGGGAGCCTGCTGGGCTGCCATCTATGGGATCACACAGAGTTGGACACGACTGAAGTGACTTAGCAGCTTGGATATTGATTATCTTATTGGTTGATGGAAAATCAGTTAACTGAGGCTCAGTGTTTGAAAAGCCTTAGTTCTCCTGTGAAAAAGTCTGATTTTTGTGGCCCTCTCAATGTCCTCCTCTATGTCAGACAGTAACACTATGCCCAAAATCCTTCAAGCTAGGCTTCAGTGGTATGTGAACCAAGAACTTCCAGATGTACAAGCTGGGTTTAGGAAAGGCAGAGGAACCAGAGATCAAATTGCCAGCATTTGTTGGATCATAGAGAAAGCAAGGGAATTTCAGAAAAATATCCACTTCTGTTTCATTAAACTATGAAACTATGCTAAAGCTTTTGACTCTGTGGATCACAACAAACTGTGGAAAATTCTTAGAGACGGGAATACCAGACCACCTTTCCTGTCTCTTGAGAAACCTATATGTGGGTCAAGAAGTAACAGTTAGAACTGGACATGTAACAACAGACTGGTTCAAAATTGGGAAAGGAGTACAAAAAAGCTGTATATTTTCACTCTGTTTATTTCACTTCTATGCAGAGTACATCATGTGAAATGCTGAGCTAGATGAATCATGAGCTGGAATCAATATCACCAGGGGAAATAGCAACAATCTTCTATTTGTAGATGATGCCCCTCTAATGGTAGAAAGTGAAGAGGAACTAAAGAACTTCTTGATGAAGGTGAAAGAGGAGAGTGAAAAAGCTGGCTTAAAATTCAACATTCAACAAACAAAGATCATGGCATCCAGTCCCATTGCTTCATGGCAAATAGAAGGGGAAAAAGTGGAAACAGTGACAGATTGGATTTTCTTGGGCTTTGAAATCACTGCAGACCATGACTGCAGCCATGAAATTGAAAGATGCTTGCTCCTTGGAAGGAAAGCTGACAAACCTAGACAGCGTATTAAAAAGCAGAGACATCACTCTGCCGACAAAGGTCCGTACAGTCAAAGCTATGGTTTTTCCAGTGGTCACCTATGGTTGTTGAGAGTTGGACCATAAAGAAGGCTGAGGGCCAAAGAATGGATGCTTTTAAACTGTAGTGCTGGAGAAGACTCTTGAGAGTCCCCTGGACAGCAAGGAGATCAATCCAGTCAATCCTAAAAGAAATCAGTCCTGAATATTCATTGGAAGGACTGATGCTGAAGCCGAAACTCCAATACTTTGGCCACTTGATGCGAAGAGCCAGCTCCTTGGAAAAGACCCTGGTGTTGGGAAAGATCGAGGGCAAGAGGAGAAGGGGGCGACAGAGGATAAGATGGTTAAATGTCATCACTGACTCAATGGACATGAATTTGAGCAAACTCCAGGAGACAGTGGAGGACAGAGGAGCCTGGGGTGCTGCAGTCCATGGGGTCACAAAAAGTCAGACATGACTTAGTGACTAAACAACGACAACAAAATGTCAGATGGTGGTTGTGAAGCAGCAGTACACTGGGCCCCCCGGACCCACAGCCCCCATTGTGTAGGCACCACAGAATGACAGAGGCCAGTTTAGAGGGTGAGCTGTGTCTAGGCCCAGCCTCTCTGGCTCACGTGGGACACAGTAATGTTCCAACTGAAAGATGCTCTTTCTGGCAGCATCTGGGTGGGAGCTGATACACCTATGTGCAGACTGAAGAGTGGGAAGGAATCAGGTCTCAGAATGACCCACAGCTTTAGCACAGCAGGACTTCCTGTCAGAGCCACTGCCAGAAGTCTTCCTGAACAGATGACTCTGAAAAGTAAAGAAACACTAGTGTTCTCTGTGGTCATAAAAAGGAAAAAGATAGCTGGAGGGATAAACATCTCAACCAACAAATTCTTTTTTATGGGATGTCTGGCTTTCTGCAAATTGTTACTGAACCAAGACATATGTTCTTTTTGAATTAATACATGTGGGGCAAAAACTCAAAACAATATGTTGATTTATTTCATAAAGATAATTTCCAGGCTAACTGGTTTGTTTTACACTGTCAACAAGGGAAGGGAGTGGGTGGGGAGGAATCTCATAAAGTGCTGGAGATAAAAAGCTTGGGTTCACATGAAATCTAGAGTAAGTTCAATCTCTGTCTCTCTGTCTCACTCTCTAATGAAAATCTCCAGGGGATCCTCCTGACCCAGGGATTGAACCTGAGTCTCTCGCACTGTAGGTAGATTCTTTACCATCTAAGCCACCAGGGAAGCCCCATGAAAATCTAGTTTACTTTTGAAAGTATTTATTGAGCACCATGGAAACACAAGGGCTTCCCTTGTAGCTCAGTCGGTAAAGAATCTGCCTGCAATGGGCTTGATTCCTGGATTGGGAAGATTCCTAGGAGAAGGAAATGGCAACTCACTCCAGTATTCTTGCCTGGAGAATCCCATGGACAGAGGAGCCTGGCAGGCTATAGTCCATGGGGTTACAAGGGTCGGACATGACTTACCGACTAAACCACCACCATGGAAACACAGAAGCAAGATAAGATGTTCATTTCAGTTCAGTCGTTCAGTTGTGTCTGAATCTTTGTGACCCCATGGACTGCAGCATGCCAAGCCTCCTTGTCCATCACCAGCTCCCAGAGTTTGCTCAAACTCATGTCCATTCAGTCAGTGATGCCATCCAACCATCTCATCCTCTGTTGTCCCATTCTCCTTCTGCTTTCAATCTTTCCCAGCATCAGGGTCTTTTCTAAGGAGTCAGTTCTTCATATTAGGTGGCCAAAGTATTGGAGTTTCAGCTTCAACATTAGTCCTTCCAATGCATATTCAGGACTGATTTCCTTCAGGATTGAATGGTTGGATCTCCTTGCAGTCCAAGGGACTCTCAAGAGTCTTCTCCAACACCGAAGTTCAAAAGCATCAATTCTTTGGTGCTCAGCTTTCTTTATAGTCCAACTTTCACATCCATACACGACTACTGGAAAAACTATAGCTTTGACTATACGGACCTTTGTTGGCAAAGTAATGTCTCTGCTTCTTAGTATGCTGTCTCAGTTTGATCATAGCTTTTCTTCCAAGAAGCAAGCATCTTTTAATTTCATGGCTGCAGTCACCATCTGTAGTGATTTTGGAGCCCAAGAAAATAAAGTATCTCACTGTTTCCACTGTTTCTCCATCTATTTGCCATGAAGTGATGGGACCGGATGCCATGATCTTAGTTTTTTGAATGTTGAGTTTTAAGCCAACTTTTTCACTTTTATCAAGAGGCTCTTTAGTTCTTCTTCACTTTCTGCCATAAGGGTGGTTTCATCTGCATATCTGAGGATATTGATACTTCTCCCAGCAATCTGGATTCCAGCTTGTGTTTCATCCAGCCCAGCATTTTGCATGATGTACTCTGCATTTAAGTTAAATAAGCAGGGTGACAATATACAGCCTTGACATACTCCTTTCCCAACTTGGAACCAGTCTGTTGTTCCATGTCCAGTTCTAACTGTTGGTTCTTGACCTGCATACAGATTTCTGAGGAGGCAAGTCAGATGGTCTGGTATTCCCATCTGTTTCAGAATTTTCCACAGTTTGTTGTGATCCACACAGTCAAAGGCTTTGGCATAGTCAATAAACAGAAATAGATGTTTTTCTGGAACTCTCTTGCTTTTTTAATGACCCCACAGATGTTGGAAATTTTATCTCTGGTTCCCCTGCCTTTTTAAAATCCAGCTTGAACATCTGAAAGTTTATGGTTCATGCACTGTTGAAGCCTGGCTTGGAGAATTTTGAGCATTACTCTGCTAGCATGTGAGATGAGTGTAATTGTGTGGTCGTTTGAACATTCTTTGGCATTGCCTTTTTTGGGACTGGAATGAAAACTGACCTTTTCCAGTCCTGTGGCCACTGCTGAGTTTTCCAAATTTGCTGGCATATTGAGTGGAGCACTTTCACAGCACCATCTTTTAGGATTTGAACTAGCTCAACAGGAATTCCATTACCTCCACTAGCTTTGTTTGTAGTGATGCTTCCTAAGGCCCTCTTGACTTCACATTCCAGGATGTCTGGCCAAACTCCTTATTGCCAAATTCAGACTTAAATTTAAGAAAGTAGGGAAAACCACTAGACCATTCAGGTATGACTAAATCAAATCCCTTATGATTATATAAAGTGGAAGTGACAGATTCAATGGATTAGCTCTGATAGAGAGAGTGCCTAAAGAACTCTCTGAGAAAAGAAGAGAAGCTAAAGGCAAAGGAGAAAAGGAAGATATACCCATTTGAATGCAGAGTTTGAAAGAATAGCAAGGAGAGAGAAGAAAGCCTTTCTCAGTGATCAATGCAAAGAAATAGAGAAAATAATAGCATGGGAAAGACTAGAGATCTCTTCAAGAAAATTAGAGATACCAAGGGAACATTTCATGCAAAGATGGGCTCAATAATGGACAGAGACGGTATGGACCTAACAGAAGCAGAAGATATTAAGAAGAGGTGGCAAGAACACACAAAAAATAAGATGAGGTATATTTTAATTTATTTAGGGAATGAATACATGTGCATATGGAATAGGTAACAATTCAAAAAAATTTAAAATTGAATAATGCTATAAGTGCCATAGAGTGTATTGTGAGAGGTCACAGAAATCAGGAGTAGTCATGAGCTTGTATCAACAGTGGTTCCTATAAGCAGAGAAGAGCAATGGAGGAAGAGGGACAAACACATGGTTTATATTTCCCTTTTCACAGCAATGTTTCAATGCCATAGGCTTAATCTACCTGCTCAGTGTTCAATGCAGGGGATTTCTGAAAGTCTGCTTGGATGGTCTCACCCTGGGACAAGAGGGAAATCACAGCTTCTGTCAGATTTATTATGTATTGCCAGCATTAAGGCAAGAAAGAAAAAGTAACAACCTGCCAGCAACTTACAAGGATGCTTTTTGGCTGTGGTATTATTGAATTTAGTATCATGGAGCTAGTCAGAGTGATTGAGTCACAGAAGGAGATAAACAGTGAGCACAGAATTGCTGCTCAACTCCCTAGTCATAATTAAAACCACAATGAGATGTTGCCACACATCCATTAGAACGGCTAAAATGCCAAGTATTGGTGAAGATGTAGATAACTGGAACTTTCAGACATTTCAATGGGGAATGCAAAATGGTGCCAGTGTCTGAAAAACAGCACAGCAGTTTCCTTTAAAGCTAACACAATGATTCCTATTCTAGGTTTTTACCCCCACCCTCCAATAAAACTTCTCTGGTGGCTCAGGCAGTAAAACGTCTGCCTACAATGCGGGAGGCCCAGTTTCCATCCCTGGGTTGGGAAGATCCCCTGGAGAAGGAAATGGCAACCCACTCCAGTACTCTTGCCTGGAGAATCCCATGGACGGAGGAGCCTGGTAGGCTATAGTCCCTGGGGTTGCAAAGAGTTGGACACGACTGAGCGACTTCACTTTCCAAATAAAAACACATCCTTAGAAGGACTTCTACATGAATATTCAGATCAGGTTCATTCATAATAACCCCAAACTACAAACAACCCCAGACAGGCTACCCACTCCAGTACTCTTGGGTTTCCCTTGTGGCTTACCTGGTAAAGAATCTGCTTGCAATGCAGGAGACCTGGGTTCCATCCCTGGGTTGGGAAGATCCCCTGGAGAAGGGAAAGGCAACCCATTCCAGTATTCAGGCCTGGAGAATTCCATGGACCGTATAGTCCATGGGGTCACAAAGAGTCGGACACAATGGAGTGACTTTCACTTTCAGACCGGTGAATTGATAACCAATTTGCTGCATATTCAAGCTATGCAACATTACAGCAACAAAATGGAATGAACTACTGATATATTCACCCCCCCAAAAATATTATAGATGAATCTCAAAAATGTGCTCGATAAAAGAATGAGCTCATTTATTCATTCATTGTTAAGAATAAGTAACTTGTAGTGACAGGAAGCAGATTTGAGGTTCCCTAGTTCTGGGGCAGGTGAGATTGAGTGGGATGGGACACAAGGGAACTTTCTGGAGCGATGCACATATTTTATACCTTGCTTGTGGTAGGAATGACACTTTGTCTAAACTCAGCAAACTGTGCGCTTGAAATGATTGCATCTGGTTGTATGTGACTTATACCTCAATAAAGGACTGCAGCTGAGTCAGAGGCTGGCAGCAGCAGGTCACTGTGAGCTTGGTTAGATGATTCTGTTGAGACCTGACTCCATCCACTGGCTCTTCCCTTGATCTAGAAACTTCAGGTGTGGTCTAGCTAATCAAGTTCAGAAGAGCATTCTCTCCCAGGGCCTGTACGTCCCCAAGAGGGTCCCTGCTCTGAGAGCACACCTAGCCCGAGAAGGAGGGGGAAGGTTGGGGGGGATGTGCCCGCAGTCTCTTCCACATCCCAGCGAGCTGGTCTCTTTATAAAGGAATCCAGTGTTAATGGTATCTAGCTGAGTTTGGGAAAAATCCAAATAAACTTACCCCTCACATTGAGATTTCTTGGCCATCTTAGTGAGCCAAATAAAGCAGTCCATGTTTAGGGGGGGGTTTGCAACTGTGAGATAGGTCATAATCTCCATTAAGTAAGCTATGAAATGTAAATTACAGTTATGGAACAGTGAAAAATCACATATTGACATCAAAATTAAAAGGGAAACAAAGTATGACTATGAGCATCGTCTTTTGGGGAAATGACCACAACCAGATGTAAGTAAATTATACCCTAAGGAAAAGAAGGCATCTTTCCAGGCCACTGCCATGAATTTATCTTAGACATTCCCTAAACTCCCTATCCAAAGCCCATCTTAAATAACTGTTTTCCCATCCAATGAACCATCTCCTTCACTGTGGGAAATTCGTGTACATTTTTGGCAAGTTAGCAATTATACAAATTTTAAGAAGTCTATCTTTGTAGACATCTATCTTTTTAGCTGCTTTAATCACTTGGTTGGTAAATGCAAACAAAAGGAAATAGAGTTAGTTCCTGAAGGATGTTAAACCTTACGTGGTTTAAGATGGATTGTATGGCTCCAATTATGATGTCTTTCATCGCTGCACAGGCCCAGGCTGAGAGTCAGGACATAGGGTTCTGGCCACTGCTCACTCTTGAACTTGGTATGTGACCTCCAGCAAATCTAACCTTTGTTCCAGTTTCTTCTATGGTCAGAGGAGGATGGCAGCATTTTCTCAACCCATCTTAGCAAGTAAAAAGCTTTCATTGAAATATTAGGCATGAGAACACTTAGAAAAATTAAAAGTTCAATATGACTATAAAGCATGGTTTGTTTTGCATTTAAAAGAAAACTTTTAAAATGTTATAAACATGATATGTGTGCTATCATTATACATATATAAGACCAGGTCTCTCAAGCAATAAAAATAATAGGTCATCTTTTTATTTTTCCAATCCATTAGCAATGAGCCCAGGGGCCAAACAGCCTGCAAAACAATAGGTACTTCTGCCCTGCTGTCAGGATGGTCCTTTAAATCATTTTAAGCTTCACACTGGGGTACTGCAGGAGTCACTTGATTGCTAAAACAACAGACCAGAAACTGAAGTCTAGAAATAAAATTAAAATAAAAAAAAATAATTGGGTCATAGAAATGCCACAGTGCCTAAATCCTAGTATGTGGTCTGTATTTCATTGAATGAAGGTTGTTATGGCAACCAAAAAAAAAAAAGCACTAAAATTAAAAAAAATTCTGTATTGCCTTTAGGGAAGTAAGAGAGCACCTTAAATTTGCAGCAGAAAGGCTGGTCTTGGCGTTGCCTCAGGCTTGCTGCCTCTTGTCTGGTCCTTGACCTGCCTCCTCTCTTTGCTGGCTTCTTCTCTCTTTCCCTGCTCTCTCTCTGTCACTTCATATCTGAAGGCAGAAATTTTTTCTCTTTTGGGAGCACTTTCTTAACCCATCTCAGCAAGTAAAAAGCTTTCATTGAAATATTAGGCATGAGAACACTGTGATGGATGTGGTGGGCGGGAGGGTCAATGGGCAACTCCCAGCCTGCACGTCAGCGGCCTCAGTGACAGCTCGCTCCTGGAACCTGCACTGAGCTTTAGACCCTGACTTGGACTCCAAGGAGAAGGATGTGAACAAGGTACTCCTTGGTCTCCTGCTTAGGGCCCACCATGATCTGGGTTTCAAGGCTTCCTGGGACCCCCCTCATGGCTGGGGTGTCATGGGACTGGGATCTGGAGGCACCGAGACTGGGCGGAGATGGACCAACCACTGCCACAGGGCCCCCCAGGCCAGCTCACAGTGCTCCAGGGGTGGGAGTCCTCCCAAGGCTCACTCACCCTGGGGAAGCTGTGCCGCGGAGGAAGTCATCGCATGCCGTTTGTAACAAGAAAGGAGGCTGAGAGGGGCATTTCTAAACCATCCAAAATGAAAAATATTCATACATGCCAATCACTCATGCTAGGTGAGAGACCAGTGTCACTATCCTTATATCCTTTTTATAGACAATGACATTAAAAATTAACATGACGAAAAGAACAGAGTACATGACAAAGTACAGGAAACAATATCCCAGAGTTAATAAATAATAATGACATGTTATTTTTCTCAGTTTTTTTATATTTGTGGCATTTATCAGCTTTTAAAACTTCATATTTGTTGTGATGTCTCTTTCATTCTAAATAAAGTTACTTTCATACCTAATTTTGTATTTTTCTATTCTTTTTCTTGGGCTTCCCAGGTAGCGTTAGAGGTAGACTCCACATTGTGTAAACTTGAGGCAAACAAACTTGGATCAGCCCTTGGATAATTCCATGTTAGCTCAATATACATGTGATTAATTACGATTATTTGGGTACCTTGAGCTCCTAGGGCTGAAAAATGTTAAGGAAATAAATGCATGTCAAAGAGACAAAATAAACAACTAAATGGTAGGTTGGCTGGAAAATCACTATCTTCATACTGGTACCTTTTAAAAATGAGAACAGGCTGCGTTAGGCACCAGATGATTTTCACACTACAGCACTGTCTGCCAGATTGGAAGGCGCTGGTTGTCCAATGAGGGCTCTGCCAGAGGCAGAGTTATGTGGCATTAATAATTTCTAATGAATGCCGTTTCTACCTGCCGTTTCAGCAGACTGTTTTCCCAATCAGGTTTCCCAATTTAAATTAGAAAATATAAATATAAAGTATTTAAGAAGGAGGAAAGAGACAATTTAATTCTTCATATGCAAACTTTATGACCAAAATTTAAGAATGCTATATAAAAACAAAAAAATTATCTCAGGGTTCTAACCAAAGTCCAATTAATTAATTTCATAGTGCAATTGCTCAATTTGCTTTATTTCATAGAATGTTATAGAAACTTCTTTAAAAAAATAAAGTCAGTACGTTAGAGTCTGGAAAGTACCACAGTTACAACTTGCCAAATTAACAATTTCTGTCTTTCAAAATCCAAAACATGGACAATGGATATGAATCAGTTGTTTTCAAGATATTGGTCAGCAGGAAAAACAGGACAGTGGTTCCCGAGACACAGGTAATAATCAAAGTTAAGCCCTACAATTGACCCAGGTCACTGTCTGGAGAGAGTTTCCAGGCAATGGTGCATAGTGGGTGCATCTCCTTGAGTTGAGGAGACAGATTAATTGACACAATGTCAATCAAAATCCAAGGTAGATTTTTTTGTAGAAACTAAAAAAAAAAAAAAAAGAAAGAAAAAGAATTCTAAAATTCATATGGAAATGTAAAGAACTTAGAGTAGTCAAAAAGCGTTAGCAAAGGAACAAGCTTGGAGGAATATCTGATTTCAAGACAATAGAAAACTAAAGTAACTAACTGAGGGTGCTACTGGCATTATTACTGATAATAGATCAGTGGAACAAAATGGAAAGTGCATAAATAGACCCACATATATACGAAAAACTGATTTTTGACAAAGGAGCAAAAGCAATTCAGTGGAGAAACAGCAACTTTCTTAGCAGATGGTGATGGAACAATTGCAAATCCATTCACACAACAAATGAACTTCAATCCATAACTCAGATCGTATACAAAAATTAACCTAGAATAGGTCACAGATTTAAATGTAAAACCAAATATTAAAAAACTTTTAGAAGAAAATATAGGAGAAAATCTTTATGACCTTGGATTAGGCAAAATATTTAGATACAGCACCAAGAACAAGATACATTAACATATAAATGGTTTTATCAAAATGAAACACATTTGTCTTGTGAAAGACACTATTAGGGAAGACAAGCCACAGGGAGAGAAAACATTGGCAAAATCTGTACCTAATAAAAGACTTCTATCCAGAATACCTTAAAAACTCTCAAAATTCAACAAAAAAGAAAACCAGCAACTCAGTTAAAATAATGGGCAAAAAAAATTGAATGATATTTCATCAAAGAAGATACACGAATGGCAAATAAGCACGTGAAAAAAAGCTCAGGATAATTTGTTATTAGGGAAATGGAAATTAAAATCCCAAGTAGAGGTTACTATGTACCCAGAATAGCAGCTAAAATGCAAAAGACTGACTCTATTGTACAACACAGGGAACTGTATTCAATATCCTGTAATAATCTATAATGGAAACTATGTAACTGAATTACTGTTGAATACCTGGCACTAATATAATATTGTAAATCAACTACACTTCAGTAAAAAAAAAAAAAAAAAAGACTAACCATACCAAGTGTTGTCAAGAAGCTAGAGAAAGTGGAACTTTCATACACTGCTGGTGAGACTGTAAAATGATACTTTGGAAAACAGTTTGACAGTTTTAAAAATGCTAGATATAAATCTACCATATAATTCAGCCACTCTCTGCCTAAATACTTATCCAAGAGAAACAAAAGCATATGTCCATTTTAATAATTTCTATGAAGATCTGCAGATATATTTCTAATAATCAAATACTGGCAACTGCCCAAATGTTCATTAACAGGTGAATGGAGAAAAACAACAACAGTGCTGTGGCATATGCAACCAAATGCCAGCCAGGAATAAAAAGGGATAAACTACTATTACACACACCTGGTACTGGAGAAGACTCTTGAGAGTCCCTTGGACTGAAAGGAGATCCAACCAGTCCATACTAAAGGAGATCAGCCCTGGGTGTTCTTTGGAAGGACTGATGCTGAAGCTGAAACTCCAGTACTTTGGCCACCTCATGTGAAGAGTTGACTCATTGGAAAAGACTGTGATGCTGGGAGGGATTGGGGGCAGGAGGAGAAGGGGACGACAGAGGATGAGATGGCTGGATGGCATCACTGACTCGATGGATGTGAGTCTGAGTAAACTCCGGGAGTTGGTGATGGACAGGGAGGCCTGGCGTGCTGTGATTCATGGTGTCGCAAAGGGTCGGACATGACTGAGAGACTGAACTGAACTGAACTGAACACACACCTAGACAGCATATTAAAAAGAAGAGACATTACTTTGCCAACAAAGGTCCATCGAGTCAGTTCAGTTCAGTGGTTCAGACCACTGCTCGGACTCTGGAGCTGGCTGCCCAGTTTGGATCTAGTACTGTGTCAGGCATGGTATCTAGAAAAAAAGGTACTGATGAAGCTATCTGTAGGGCAGGAATAGACACCCAGACTTATGGACACAGTGGGGGAAGGAGAGGGTGGGGCGAACTGAGAGAGTAGCATTAACGTATATACGCTACCCTGTGTAGAATAGATCGCTAACAGGAAGCAACTGTACGGCACAGGAGCTCAGCTCGGGGCTCTGTGATGACCTAGAGAGTGGGAGAGAGGCCCAAGAGGGAGGCTATATATGTAACCTTACAGCTGATTCACGTTGTTGCAAAGCAGAAACCAACACAACACTGTAAAGCAATTATCCTTCAATAAAAATAATACCCCATGCTTCAGATCCCCCATCTGTAAATGGGCTGTGTTTAAAACTGTTTTTAGTAGGGCTGCTGTGAGGATGAAATGAACTAACACAGGGAAAACACTCAGAACAGGTAAAACCATGCAAATGTTACCATTTTCAGAACTCTTTCCCTCCCTCCCACTTCCCTCTTCCCACCATCAACACCAAACACACTGGACTTCACTCAGTTCAATGGAAAAGGCCCTGAGCTCAAAGAAGTGTGCAGAAGGCATGAGATTCCGAGACCTGGAACCTGGTCCTGACTCAGCCACTCACCAATTTTCTGACCCTGTCCGTATTGCTTATGCATCAGAGCTAAAACTGTTTACTGGTAAAATGAAAAAGCAGGTCCAGAAGATCTACGGTCCCACCCACCTAACACAGCTTTTTATAATTTAAAAGTATGAAAAGGTGAAGTGAAAACCTTTTTGACAACTTTCAGGCACAACAAAGATTTTCATTTACCGTGAAGGGTATTTAGTACTTAGTAAGAAAGATAATGTGGTAGTTTACCCAGACATGACAATTGTTAAAATTTTAGCAGAACACTGAGTTACATGAATGTTTTATGAGAAATTATGCCTCTTATTATGTGCAGAAATTGAACACATTCAAATGTTCTGGATTGGAACTCCCCCTTTCCAAAGCTGTACATGAAGTCTCTTGAAAGTATAGGAGTTCGTGTACTTCGTGGTGGAGGGTATACCAAGGCCTTGGCCTTAGTGACCCACCAGGAGAAATCATTTCAAAAACTCTCTGCAGCTAGTCTGTCTACTCCAAGGTCAGTAGAATGAGTGGCGAGCAACTACAGAGAGGAAAGAGTTGATAATGGTTCACTTTGTATGAAATTCACTGGAGTTTAAGTGTAATAATCTACATATAATGCCGCCATCCACAAATACCACTCAGCTTTTAAAAGTGGGGGGAGGGTGGATTTAATGTGGAAATTGTCCTTAGCTGGTTTCACACATACATGCTTTGATTATAAACCTGATGAAGACTAGCCATGATCAGGCAGCAGGGCTCTGATGTTAATTGGAAGAGGATATGGTATTATCACAATAAGGACAGAGATTTCCTCCATCAACATCCTACTGAGAAATCTGTCAAATGTGGCAGAAACTCACAATATTTTCAGGATTCAAATAACTTTCAGAGAAGTTACACTCCTATTGGGTCAAGTCCTCATTCAGAAACATTACTCAATTGAGACATCAATTTGTCCAATGAAGGCATTATGGACTACAGGGACCAAATAGGACTTTTGTTAAAACAAGTGAGGCTTTATGTTTCAATTATGATCCCAAGTCCTACCATTACTAAAGAGTGTTCTTGTAGTTTCTCATAATTCTTAGCCAAAGTCTCTGTACCACTTTCTGCTAGCTTCCCAGGTGGCGCTAGTGGTAAAGATCCCACCTGCCAATGCAGGAGACATAAGAGACACAGGTTCAATCCCTGGGTTGGAAAGAGCCCCTGGAGGAGGGCATGGCAACCCACTCCAGTATTCTTGCCTGGGAAATCCCATGGACCGAGGAGCCTGGCAGGCTACAGTCCGTAGGGTCGCAGAGTTGGACACGACTAAAGCAACTTGCACGCACTGCTTGAATGAGCTGCTCCAGCAAGGCTTACAATGTGACTGATTCTACATTATTTTCTGCTGCTAGAATCAATCACCTGTCTCAACTTGTGCATTCTCCTAGCTGTATAGGGATAGCCAGAGGTAGGCTTTGTGGACATAAGTGTACCTGCAAAGCTCTTGTCTCTTCACCTAGTACTTTCAGTGTTAAACTAGTTGTCAGAGTTTGGGCACGAATCAGTTGGACTGATTTAGGTATCTTGATGGGCTGTTATAAAAGATGAAAGGGAGAAACTAGCTCAGTTTGATGAACTGGTATCACTAGAACAAGGCTTGAAATTTAGTGTACAAGTGTGCATGTGTGTCCATGCATTTGGGATAGCAAACCAGCAATTTTTTACCTGATTTCCAGGATAAAGCTGGTTAAAGGGTAGTGGGGAATCTATAGATTACTGCTAGTTAAGTTCAACTGAAAAATCCTTTTAACTATTAAAAATTGGGGAATATTAGAAACAAAACACAACTCCACAGAAATATCAACATTTTCAGTAGATGAATTTCTATGCACATTTTCATAGAGTTGAGATCATGTGTATATATTGTCTTGTACTTGAACTTAAGATGCTCCGTGCATTTCCCTATATGTCATCTTTGAAATTATTTTTAATCTCAAAAATATTCTATTGTAGTTATATTCTAATATGGTTAACTGCTTTATTACTGTTCAGTTCAGTTGCTCAGTTGTGTCCAACTCTTTGTGACTCCATGGACTGCAGCACGCCAGGTTTCCTTGTCCATCATCAACCCTCGGAGCTTGCTCAAACTCATGTTCATCAAGTTGGTGATGCCATCCAATCATCTCATTCTCTGTCATCCCCTTCTCCTCCTGCTTTCAATCCTTCCCAGCATCAGAGTCTTTTCCAAGGAGTCAGTTCTTCACATCAGATGGCGAAAGTATTGGAGTTTCAGCTTCAGCATCAGTCCTTCAATGAATATTCAGGACTGATTTCCTTTAGGATTGACTGGATTATTACTGTTACACATAGGGTTTTACTGTAAAAAAGAATGCTATTATGAACATTTGTGCATAAGTGTACTTTTTCACTTTAAGATTTTTTCTGTAAAATAAAATGATGAGATAAAGAGTTTATATATTTTTAAGGCTCTGGTTAAATTTTACCAAATATTTGGTCAAAATGCTCTCCCAGCAGCAGTGTATGATAACGGTCCACCTTGCGGCATCATTGTCAGTACTGAATGTTTCTTTAAAGGAAAAAGTCCTTGCTATTTTGATGGTAAAACAGTATTCTAATTTTCTTCACATTTTAAAAATTACTAGTTATAGTTCCCCTTTTGTTTTCTCTTATCAACAACTTGTTTATGTCCTTTGCCTTTCCCCCCTTTTCCTACCACATTAATAAAATTATTTTGTTTTGTAAAGTCTCCATTAAGGCAGCAATAAAACACTCACTAGAGTTCATTTTATTGAATTGATTTTAGTATTTTATTTAAGGAAATATTCTGAAGACTATAGTTCATTATTTATAGGAAAAATATAAAGCATACATGTTTAAAGATCATTTTGTAGTGACATTATGGGAAATAGATTTCTCCAAATAACATAATTAGTTTTTTAGTGCTACCAGCGGAATGCATCCTGCAGAAACATGGTTTTACCTTCAGGTCTGAGCACACTGCCCTTACATCAAAAAGGAAAACAGGATAATAAAAAAACACAACTTTGACTAAATTTTTAGTAGACCACATCTGATTTGTTGAAGAGCAAGTTCTTTTATTTACCTCTTCAAGGAAGTGCTTATTTTTTTCACCTCTTTCTGAGCATCTTCATCCTTTAAAGAAAATACAAATACACAATAAAATTTCACACTTCACCCTGATACTCTAGGTACTTTGAAACAGACTTGTTGAACAAGGGTTACTTTTTGAAAGACCATCACAAAGAAAACTGTGCATGTCTTAGCACCAGGCATGATTTGGATCTCTGAGAATGTAAGTGATACAGAGAGCTATTTCCAGGCTCTTTCTCCAGGTGGTCTGGGGTGGTAGATACAGGAAGCAGAGCCCTTTCTGCGTAAGCTGACACACTGGATCCATCACGGTGTTAATGATAACGTTGTTTTCTTCTTCAACTATAACATGTGGAAAAGGTCTGAGTCCTACCTAGCAGCAGAATTTGAACAACTCTGAGATTCCTCTGTAAGATCCAGACAAGATTCCATGGTAAGATCCAAACTACCTATTTTTTATCAGGTAATTTAAGATTTAAAATCTGGAGATCCAACTAGTCCATCCTAAAGGAGACCAGTCCTGGGTGTTCACTGGAAGGACTGATGCTGAAGCTGAAACTCCAGTACTTTGGCCACCTCATGCGAAGAGCTGACTCATTGGAAAAGACCCTAATGCTAGGAGGGATTGGGGGCAGGAGGAGAAGGGGACGACAGAGGATGAGATGGCTGGATGGCATCACCTACTCGATGGA
Organism: Ovis canadensis; assembly: GCF_042477335.2. NCBI lineage: Eukaryota > Metazoa > Chordata > Mammalia > Artiodactyla > Bovidae > Ovis > Ovis canadensis. The sequence goes on from NC_091247.1 coordinate 86,240,411, forward strand.
CATGAGTTTGAGTGAACTCCGGGAGTTGGTGATGGACAGGGAGGCCTGGCGTGCTGCAATTCATGGGGTCGCAAAGAGTTGGACACGACTGAGTGACTGAACTGAACTGAATGTGTTTTATAGGACTCTATGTGTGTTATTATTTCCTTAAAACAAGTGTGGAAGTTATGAAGAGTGGAAATAAATTCAGATGGTAGGGTGCTCCTATGCATTTTTTGTGTTTGACAGACACTTACCAACCACCTATCAGAAAGGATTTAAGGTATTTAACATATTTAAAGAAAACAGGAGGAAAAACTGGACAGTTTTTGGAAGCAGTTGTTGGCTATATTTTTTTTTTAACAAACTGGAAGTTCTTCAATAGTTTTAATCATAAGCTTTAATACAGTGATTCTATTGCAATGACTGATGAAGTCTACCTTCTATCAAATCAGTATTTTTGAAGACTGTGAGAAAATAGGGCTAATGAATCTAGGTGAGTGATGCATTATTAAAAAGAACTTACAGAAAAGTCACAATTCAAGGTTAACTTTGTAATCCTAGGGCCAGCTCAGTGCCTGGCACCTAGAAGATTCTAAATAAGTGCCTATTAAATAGGCAGTTGGCTACCAGAGCTCAGTAACATTTTCTCAAATCTAGGAACCAATTTCTTACAGATAAATGATGGAGACGAAAGAACTGTTTCAATTAAATGCCTAAAGAAATAAATATACTCAAACTACAATAAAAGGTTTAAAATTAAGAGCATGGCTTAGCAATATCTGCCCTCTGGAGGCACCACAAAGAATTCCTCTAATTCCTACCCAATCCAACTGGTAACACCACACACACACCTTCCTTTTTTTACCTTCTTCCCAGGGCTTCCACCCCAGTCTTTAATTTATTTACCTTTCTTTTTTAAATGGATAGAGGACACTGGCAGTGCCTTTCAGCTAAAACAAACAACAAAACAAAACAAAACACCAGCTAAAACCACCACCTCCAGTCATGCTTGTCACTGCCTACAATGCACCCTATTTAGACCATTAATCCTCTTTGGTACTCACCCCAATACTGCTCTTCTCTGCTCTCTCTTCCCTGACTCAACCTCTCACTTCTCCCCCTTTTCCCAAACAAAGATCCCTGGAACTCCTGTTAGGAGACTTGTTTTGAAGTCATATTTGCATAACCAGCAAGGTACTTGCTAAGAGAATATTTCTGAGGGGGGCTCAGGAAGAGAATGAGGGAGTGGTTACGGCCAATGGCAGAGGGTAATTGCGCTCGACAGTTCCTCATATTTGTTAACAAACTCCTGATCACTCTCTTTTATTTTTGATGACTTTGGCACCTTGGTCACTCTCTCCGAGTTCTCCCACCACTGTTGGAGACTTCACTGTTCCCATGGTCTGCGTATCCCAGCCTTGCAGAAGGGTGCCTCTTCATCTTTCCTTCCTCCCCCATGAGCACACCCTGGGATGTGTCAGACCTAAAACTGCTCCATCTCTGAGACAGGGATCTTGTTCTCTAAACACTGCTTATCCTTGAGAGTCATTTACCTATCCATCTCTTCTCTCTCTCAAGAATTCAACATTTCAGCCATACTATACTTGCTGAAGCTGAAGTTCCAGTACTTTGATGTGAAGAGCCGACTCACTGAAAAAGACCCTGATGCTGGGAAAGACTGAGGACAGGAGGAGAAGGGCATGACAGAGGATGAGATGGTTGGATGGCATCACCAACTCAATGGACATGAGTCTGAGCAGACTCTGGGAGATGGTGAAGGAAGGACAGGCAAACCTGGTGTGCTGCAGTCCACGGGATCGCAAAGAGTCAGACACGAATGAGTGACTGAAAAACAACAATACACTTGTAGAGTGCTTTTTCACATCATAGTTACCAGTTCCAAGCCTTTGTTAGTTCTCTAGTATTTCATAAAATATGGTGTGTATACCACCCACATTGGTATCACCTGGGATATTTGAATTACTTATAAAGTATGCATAATTGTCCATGTTTTCATTCACCCTTGCCAAGTAGGTATGTATTTCAACAATAGAGTAATGAGAACACATTTTTTATGTTTCATTTTTTCAGTCACATTAAAAGGTGTTGTCTGATTAAGCCAAGTCTTTGTAAATATGTTTAGAGCTGTATAAAAAATGGAAACCGATTAATCCATTAACAGTGATGTAATAAAGGAAAACACCTCAATTACTCAGCACAATGTTTCACGACCTTTTAAAAATGTATTCTTTACTTTTTGGCTGTGCTGCTCTCTTCGTTGCTGCACAGGCTTTTGTCTAATCGCAGAGAGCGGGGGCTGCTCTCTAGCTGCGGTGCTCAGACTTCTCATTGCAGTGGCGTCTCTTGTTGCAGAGCTTGGGCTCTAGGGCGCAGGGACTTCAGTAGTTGAGGCTCCACGATTCAGGAGCACAGGCTCAGTAATTGCGGAGCACAGGATTAACTGTTCCATGGCATGTGAGATTTTCCCCAACCAGGGATCAAACCGATGTCTCCTGTACTGGCAGGCAGATTCTTTATCACTGAGCCACCAGGGAAGCCCCCATTTCATGATTTTTAAAAGACAAATACCCATGTATTAGATTTTTCATCAACAACTCTTATTAATCTCATTGTTTATTACATCTCACCAAAATCTGTCTTCAGCATTTCTAAGAATGCATCATAGTTTTACATCTTTACATGGCATTATTTTCAGTAATATATTTGGCAAAAGTCTAATTATATGTTGAATTTTGTACTAAAGGGTGCTTGATAGGTTCCCCCCGACCCGAGTATGAATTTTCTTATATAAAATCCAGATGAAGGCATTTCTACATTGACTTGAGGCCTGAGGAATTCTGAAGTGTAAGAACTTGAAGGCTGACTAAAGCATGATCACTTCATTCATAACACTAGAGTGTCTGATACAGTGAAAATCTTTGCATGTCCTGGAGCGTTGCTTTATGAGCAATGGGTTTCCCATGTTTATCTCACTTAATTGCTTCTCCAACATGAACTGTCTTGTAGTTTCCAAATGGCTTTCTCCTCCTGGTAAAGACTTGCTGCTTCCCTTCCTGTTTGACTCTGAGTTTTCTGTAAGGCTTGAGCGCTGGCTGACGGCTGCAGGGTTTCTCCCCTCTATGAGCTCTCTGCTGTTTACTAACATTAGTGCTGAGACTGAAGATTCCTCCACACTCTCTAGGGTTCCTCTCCGGTGTACGTTGTTTTATGATAGCTAAGGTTAGAGCATCAACTAAAGGCTTTACCACATAGATGATATTCATAGTTTCTCTGCAATGTGAATTCACTCATATCATTTCAAAGACAGACTTACTACTGGAGGTATTTCCATAATGATCACAAAGGGATTCTGTCTGGTGTGAGTTCTCTGGTATGAAGAAAAGGTAACTCTCTGGCCAAAGTGTTCCCCATGTTCGTTATAGGGTTTCTCCTCAGTGTGAGCTAACGTGTTAAGTTATTGCTGAGCTGTGAGCGAATACTTCCCCATTCTCATTATGTTCAAAGAACTCCTTTCCAGTGTGAAATTTCTGCTACTGATGAGAGGCTGTAAAAGGTTGGCCCACATCCATTCATCAACTCATTGATTTACATATGAATTATATGCTGATCATTCAGTGATAACCTTTAGTTAAAAGTCTTTGCAACACTGGTTACATTCAAAAGGTCTGTTATTCTCCTGCAGGTACACATGTCTTCTTTGTATTGAAGCATGTTCAATGCACAGCTATCTGATTAATTTTGAGGCCTTAATTATGCTTCAAGCACTTGATATTTGCCCATGTTTATGCAAATGTCCTCTTATAAGAAGCCAGGTTATTGTTTTGAGTTCAGGTTACTCCTTTCTTCCTCAAATTCAAACTATTTACTCTGACAGTGGAGGTGAAAAATATCTTTAAGGGATTAGATCTGATAGAGTGCCTGAAGAACTAAGGACAGATTCCTGACATTGTACAGGAGACAGGGATCAAGACCATCCCCAAGAAAAAGAAATACAAAAAAGCAAAATGGCTGTCTGAGGAGGCCTTACAAATAGCTGAGAAAAGAAGAGAAGCGAAAAGCAAAGGAGAAAAGGAAAGATATATCCATTTGAATGCAGAGTTCCAAAGAATAGCAAGGAAAGATAAGACAGACTTCTTCAGTGATCAGTGCAAAGAAATAGGGAAAAACAATAGATGGGGAAAGACTAGAGATCTCTTCAAGAAAATTAGAGATACCAAGGGAACATTTCATGCAAAGATGGGCTCAATAAAGGACAGAAATGGTATGGACCTAACAGAAGTAGAAGATATTAAGAAAAGGTGGCAAGAATACATGGAAAAACTGTACAAAAAAGATCTTCACGACCCAGATAATCATGATGGTGTGATCACTCACCTAGAGCCAGACATCCTGGAATGTGAAGTCAAGTGGGCCTTAGGGAGCATCTCTACAAACAAAGCTAGTGGAGGTGATGGAATCCCAGCTGAGCTATTTCAAATCCTAAAAGATGATGCTGTGAAAGTGCTGCACTTGATATGCCAGCAAATCTGGAAAACTTAGCAGTGGCCACAGGACTGGAAAAGGTCCATTTTCATTCCAATCCCAAAGAAAGGCAATGCCAAAGAATGCTCAAACTACCAGACAATTGCACTCATCTCACACACTAGCAAAGTAATGTTCAAAATTCTCCAAGCCAAGCTTCAGCAGTACGTGAACTGTGAACTTCCACATGTTCAAGCTGGCTTTAGAAAAGGCAGGGGAGCCAGAGATCAAATTGCCAACATCTGCTGGATCATGGAAAAAGCAAGAGAGTTCCAGAAAAACATCAATTTCTGCTTTCTTGACTATGCCAAAGCCTTTGACTGTGTGGATTACAATAAACTGTGGAAAATTCTTCAAGAGATGGGAATACCAGCACACCTGACCTGCCTCTTGAGAAATCTGTATGCAAGTCAGGAAGCAACAGTTAGAACTGGACATGGAACAACAGACTGGTTCCAAATAAGAAAAGGAGTACGGCAAACTTGTATATTGTCACCCTGCTTATTTAACTTATATGCAGAGTACATCATGAGAAATGCTGGGCTGGAGGAAGCACAAGCTGGAATCAAGATTGCTGGGAGAAATATCAATAACCTCAGATATGCAATTGACATCACCTTTATGGCAGAAAGTGAAGAAGAACTAAAGCTCTCTTGATGAAAGTGAAAGAGAAGAGTGAAAAAGTTGGCTTAAACTCAACATTCAGAAAACAACGATCATGGCATCTGGTCCCATCCCTTTATGGCAAATAGATGCGGAAACAGTGGCAGACTTTATTTTGGGGGGGGCTCCAAAATCACTACAGATGGTGATTGCAGCCATGAAATTAGAAGACGCTTGCTCCTTGGAAGGAAAGTTATGACCAACCTACACAGCATATTCAAAAGCAGAGACATTACTTTGCCAACAAAGGTCCGTCTAGTCAAGGCTATGGTTTTTCCAGCAGTCATGTATGGATGTGAGAGCTGGACTATAAAGAAAGCTGAGTGCTGAAGAATTTGATGCTTTTGAATTGTGGTGTTGGAGAAGACTCTTGAGAGTCCTTTGGACTGCAAGGAGTTCCAACCAGTCCATCCTGAAGGAGATCAGTCCTGAGTGTTCATTGGAAGGCATGATGTTGAAGCTGAAACTTTAATACTTTGGCCACCTGATGCAAAGAGCTGACTCATTTGAAAAGACCCTGATGTTGGGAAAGATTGAAGGTGGGAGGAGAAGGGGACAACAGAGGATGAGATGGTTGGATGGCATCACTGGCTCAATGGACATGAGTTATGTAAACTCCGGGAGTTGGTGATGGACAGGGAGGCCTGGCGTGCTGCAGTCCATGAGGTGGCAAAGAGTCGGATACAACTGAGCGACTGAACTGAACTGAACCCTGACACTAGGTGGCTTCTTCCTACAGATATTCTGCATGGAAGTTAGGTCCTAGCTTTTACGACTTTTCAGCCTAGACTCTGGCCTTGGGCAAGTCCTCTCCCTCCCCAGCCCTAGCTCTTCCCCTTGAACCAAGTGGGCAGGCACATCTGATTTTCAGAGCTCAACCCCCAGGCAGATCCTACGACTGATGTTTTCCATCAGTCATGTCTCTGTATGGTTTCCTCTGAGATGGGTCCAGCAGGCCCACTCTCCCTAAGTCCACAGTCTTGTCCTCAAAGGTCCTCATCTCCTGTGGCTGCAATGCTAAGAACTCAGCCACCACGTGCCCTCCTCTGTTCTCTCACCCAGGGACCATCGGAGCGCTAGGCCAGCAGAGCAGACCCTAGTGGACAGAGTGAGTCACATTGATAGCGAGGTTGCTGTCACCACCCTCTGCAGCTCGGCACTTTTTTCTATTAAAAGGCCAGGAATTCATATTTTTAACAAGCCTCCCACATCCAAGAAAGTTTTAAAGATTTAAACGACTGGGTTTAAATTCTAATTTCCTCAGAATCTCAGTTACCCGTCAGAACCTCAAGAAGGCTTTTCTTAGCCCCTGGTTCAGGTTGCAGTCCCAGTTTTATTTTCTCATAAGCTCGGTGCTTTCATCTCCATTACCCTCATCATACTTTATTGCTATTACTTGTTCAGTGCCTGCCTCAGACTGTAGAATTCATGGTGGCAAAGACAGGATCTGCTTTATTTCTCACTGTATCCCAAGCCTCTGACAGAGCAGCACCGTATTTGCAATATAAACGAGTAAAGGTAATTTTTTTCACTTACTCAAGCACACACATTTAAAAATACAGATTTATTTGATCTGAAAGTGTCAGAAAATATTACATTTTGAGAAAATACATCAATACTGTCCACTAAAGACTTCAGATAAATAAGAGAGAGACTTATATTAAGCCATTATACTCTGGGCATTTGAATAATGATTTATCAGACATCAACTTTACTAGACTGCATACTGGTTAAAAATGACTGATCCCAACTGATGCTATATGCTATATACAGTTATTTTAAGAAAATTAAGTTAATTACAGTTAAGTTCAGTTGCTCAGTCGTGTCTGACTCTTTGTGACCCCATGGATGGCAGCACACCAGGCTTCCTTGTCCATCACCAACTCCCGGAGCTTACTCAAACTCATGTCCATCGAGTCATGAGTTTCTTTTTTTTTTTAAGACATCATATTAAAAAAAATTAATTACAAGGAAGGCTAAAAAACTTCTTTAAGGTGTTTTTTATATAGCTAAGGCCATTAGATACTGAGAAAGCGTAAGAAATAATATATATATATGTATATTTTAGAAATAATATATTTTGAATGCAGATAAACAGAAGGTAAGAGACAAGGAGTGCAAATTGGAGTATGTAAACAGAGTAACACTTCCTACCTACAATTCAGGAAATGTCTGTTCAGAGAGTGGGAAAGTATCCACTCCAAAATGGCTTTATCAAAAAAAATTTCTTAGTATACAGGAAGAATATATTCTCCAGGCAAGAACAGCACAGAAGATAATGTACAAGAAATACATTTAAATGAGAAAAAAATAGGCAAATACAAATTTCTAACAAATGAGACCCTGGACAACATTGCTGGATTCCCTACAACAGGAAGATAGGTTAAGAGCTGGGGACTGACTATGCTTTCTAAACTTATCTGAAAAATGGATAGTCTTAACTAGGACAATCAAATATGAGATCTTAATTAAAACAGAACTTAGAACTGAAGATATTTAAAGTAGAATTAGGATTTTAGGGAAGTCTCTGATGGCCCAGTGGTTAGAATCAGTGCTTCCACTGCCAGGGCTCTGGGTTCAATCCCTGGTTGGGGAAGTAAGATCCCACAAGCCGAGTGGTGCAGCCAAAAACAAAATAAATTTAGGATTTTTTTCTTTTACTAAGAGTGGTTACTAAGGAAAGTGATGATTATCAATCTGTAGAACAGGTTGTAAATAAAGCCCAGGACTTTAAATTACAAGTAATTTCAAAGACAACAATATCACTTGCTTTGATTTCTACACTCCCAGAGGCATATTCTTTCTGTAGTTGTTTCTGGTACATTGTATTTATCGTCCAAAAAGAGTTTGTCTTAGAGGAGCAATGAATGTCATTTCAAAGTTTTATAACATTTTTAAAGTAGTTTTTTTTTCTTTACTGAATTAGCACATCCCTCACTGAAACACAAATCTTACACAATGTTTTTTCACATTTGAGCTTTCTCAGTTTGCTCTGAGCCAATAACTTGGACACTTCCTCTGGGCAAACAACTTTCAGGCCACTGAGGTCATCATTATTTCACTCAGTGATCATTCTCACATTGTCTCAGACACAGGAATCACTTCTATTTTAAAAGAAGGAATGCTTCCCAGGACCTGACATTACCTTTCTAGGGTCAAGAAAAGTCCACATGAATAATAAAATACCGTAATTTCAGATTCTGGAAACATAAAGCAGCTTACATGCACGAATCTGGGCTCTAGAGGCCCAAGGGCTGACAGTCCCAATATTAAGTGCTGTGTGACGAGCTCCAGGCTCCTTGATCAGGACAGAAGTCATTTCACAAATAACTGTGATGCCAAGAAGAGGGTACGAGTGCCATGGAAAGAAGCACAGATGCTATGCAAGTTCACAAAAGGGAGAGAAAACCAACGGCTGAGCTGCCTTTGTTGTAACGAATGCCAAAGCTAGATATGTTGGAAGGAAATAACTGGGTCAGCAAAATCACTGATGTGATATACTTCAGCTTAGAAAACCTTTACAGAAAGTGGATACTACAGATAACTTGCCTCATTCGAGTTTCTAACTGAAAAAGAAATTGAGATATTCCTGACAGTATCTGAACAACATTTAAAAAAAAACAAAAACTAGGAATATAAATTATTAGAAAAAAAAAGTAATGTGGGAAATATTTGCTAATACTGTTTTGCTTATTACATAAATAGTTCCACATGGCCCAGCTTTCTTAGCTACATTTATTACTAGCTCAGCTGGTAAAGAATCTACCTGCAATGCAGGAGACCCTGGTTTGATTCCTGGATGGAGAAGATTCCCTGGAGAAGGAATAGGCCACCCACTCCAGTATTCTTGGGCTTCCCTGGTGGTTTAGACGGTAAAGAATCTGCCTGCAATGTGGAAGACCTGGGTTCGATTCCTGGGTAGGGAAGCTCCCCTGGAGAAGGGATAGGCTACCCATTCCAGTATTCTTGGACTTCTCTGGTGGCTCAGAAAGGAAAGAATCTGCCTGCAATGTGAAAGACTTGGGTTCGATTCCTGGGTTGGGAAGATCCTCTGGAGGAGGGCATGGCAACCCATTCCAGTGTTCTTGCCTGGAGAATCCTCATGGACAGAGAAGCCCGGGAGGCTACAGTCCATGGGGTCGCAAAGAGTCGGACAAAACTGAGTGACTCAGCACAGCGTAGCTATTTAGTATTACTTATTAGCACTATTCTTTTTCTTTTGTATGGTATTAGTCTTTGGAGGCTTCCTACCAATACTTATGGAGTCCTTGTTATATGCCAGGCGCTGTATTTGGCACCAGGAAGAGAGCGATGAATGAAAACCACCTAGTTGCTACTTTCATGGAACAACCACGCAAATAACTATAGAATCACAACTGTGCCAAATGACAAGAAGGAAAAGCATGAGGTACCTTCTTGCCTGAGAGTGCCAGGGGAATCTTGCCTGAAGAAATGCTGTTTATGGTGAGGCTTGAAGGATGAAGGGAGTGGGGGGTGGTTCGTAAGGGAGTGCTTCAGAAAGAGGGAACACCATATGACAAGGGCGCAAGGCGGGAGGAGCACGGTGCAGAGGAGGAGAGACGGGAACTATGAAGCCTGAGAGGCTGAGCGGCGCCAGCCCTGAAAGGCGTGCTAAAAATTCTGAACTACATCCTAAAAGCAAAGTGTGTTCAAGCAAGGAAGTGACATGTGAGGCTTATGCTTAATCTATGGCTTTGGCTGACATTGAGAGCCAGCAATGACTGAGCAGGGGCAAGAGGCTATGAGACTGGCTGGAAGGTTTACATGATTGTAGCTCGGGTGAAAGAGGATGGTGCCCTGCTTGGAGGGCTGGCTGGAGACTGAGATGGGGAGAGAGAGAGGGGGCACACACGCATGCCTGGATGACTCAAGGCATGTTTTAGAACAACTCTGAGAACTTGGTGACAGGGGAGACATCTGGTTTGGGGGTGCTGAGAGACAAGGAAGAGTCAAAGAGCATTCCCAGCTTTCCTAGTTATGGGGATGGAGGTGCCGTTTACTAAGAGGGGCAGATGGAGGAAGAGTGGATGCAAAGGCCTAACGATGAGTTGAGTCTGAGATGTCTGTGAGTCATCCAAGCGGAGATGTCAAGCAGGACATTGGATAATCAGGTCTAGACCCAGAGGAGAGGTCTAGAGACACACACTTGAGGATCCCTGGTAGGTATGTAGCATTTGAAGCCATGGAGGATAGGTTTGGCTGGCAGGGAGAAGGAAAGGGAGATAAGACTTAGCAACCAAGGATCAAACCCTAAAGCTCATTAATTTGGCCCTCTTGTGAGAGCCCTAAATGTCATGCATAGATACTTGCATTTCACACCAGGTATTATCATATTAAATTACCATATCGCATTTTAATTTTGTACTCTAATAAGAATGCATAGGCTTCCCTGGTGGCTTAGTTGGTAAAGAATCACCTGCAATGTGGGGGACTTGGGTTTGATCCCTGGGTTGGGAAGATTCCCCTGGAGAAGGGAATGGCTACCCACTCTAGTATTCTGGCCAGGAGAATTCCATGGACTGTATAATCCATGGGGTTGCAAAGAGTCGGACATGACTGAGCAACTTTCATTTTAACTTTCTAATAAGAATGCATAGACACTTAGTTTAAAATGACTGCATGTAACCCAAACTGGCATTGCTCAGGAGAGATGTGAAAGACAATAGGGTCCAGACCACTAAAAAGGAGCAGGCAACCTGGGGGTACAAAACCTGTTTTCTGCTGAAAAAGTTACACAACCTGTCTTCTGGAGAAGGAGGGCTGTTTCCTTTCCAGGTGGCTCAGTGGTAAGAATCCGCCTGCCTACGCAGGAGACACAAAAGGCACAAGTTTGATCCCTGGGTCAGGAAGATCCCCCTAGAGAAGGAAATGGCAACCCAAGCCAGTATTCTTGCCTGAAAAATCCCACGGACAGAGGAGCCTGGCCAAAGGGTCACAAAGAGTTCAATGAGCCCAGCCCAGCACATGAGATGGGAACAGGAAAACATTTATCTATTTCTTTTTGTTCCCACAATACCTGTATACAGGAACACAGACTGAGCTGTTAACACTGTGAAATTCTTAAAACTTAGAGCACATCCAGAATTCTGAATTAGTGGGAAAAGAGGCAAGAAGTAATATGACTGCTTCTTTTTCATTAACGGGGTTCAAAGACTGAGAAAATGTTAGTACGTGTTTTTAGTCCTCTCCACGGCCTTGGACAGTCACAGCCTGCTGTGCACTGGGGACTGATGGTGGCCACTGCATGGACCCTCCTCCTGCTGTCGGGGGGGTGGCCTGTCTAGCTTGCTTGCTGCCTCCCCCAGTGTAATCACCAGCTCTGCAGAATTACACCTTCCTCCATCCTTCCTCTGGGACTTGTCTTACTCCCCGCTGTGTAACACCCAACGAGCATCACCATATCTTAACTGCTAGCTCACAACTGATTTTCACGGCTATTAAAGATACAAGGGGTCTCCTGGTGAAGGGTTATCTATAGCAGCTTTTAAAACTTCATAGTACATGTTAAATCCAAGTTAAAATCTTTTAGGATAGAGAAAAACTCCAGATGTATCTACGCCACTTGCTCGTAGTTGAGGCTGGAATTGTGCTAATAAAGTAAATAGTGCTCCTGGTTACTGTGTGGACTTACCTCTTTGGTGATACACGGAAGCAACATCGCCAAATTACAGAACTTCACAGCATTGTCGATTTGATTAAGATCGGCATAACACTAGAAATGAAAACAATAATATGAAGGGCAGCGCATTTTTGTGCAATGGATTCAAAGTGATCTTAGAAAAGTGTTCTTCATTACCTTGGCCATGAACATGTAATTGGACTTAGAAAACCCAGGCTGTAGTTCTTCAACCTGATTTTAAGAGAAAACAGAAAAGAGACTATCAGGGAAATATTAGAACACCAAGTAAAGGAGATATATTTCAATAAATCAGACATGAACCACGTTACCCTAAGAATTTAGGCTGGTTGTGTCACATTGGAATCATTTTATCAGCTCAAGTATCTTTTGGGTGGAAATACAGCTTTTGAGCTTACCCATTAAAATGGGATTGTTACTGTAGTCATAAAGCTTACAGAGCAATGAGATACTTTAAGATTTGGGGATCACCTTGTATAACCATCTTCCTCACTTCCCCTTCTCTATCCTTTCTTTTTTTTTTCCAGGGACAAAACAACTGGTGGTACAGTCCCCTCAGGACAAGTCCCTACAATCTCCTTAGGAAGCAGGAGTGGAGTGTGACTTGCATTCCACGGCAAGCATCTTCCACTACATTAATATTTGATTTCTGATGATTTCAACACATTCTGTACGAGCTGAATAATAACTGAGGCCCATGATGTCAAGTTCTTTTAAATAAAAGGCAGATGCTTAAAATAACTAGTCAAAGTGGCAAGCCACCTTGCAGATTTTAGTTAGTGGGTATGATAAAGTTCTTTACGCCTCATCTGCTAGTGTCTCATTTACCACTTCCTTTTCTTTACCTCTGGTAAATAAGAACTTCGCCAGATATGTGGTGTTGCTACTAGAGAACTCTTCTTAGAACCTAAGCCTGTCTTTGCATTGGAGCCAGATTTTGAAGCTCCCAGGTTGGGACCCCGACCCCCAACACAGAAGGAGGCAGAAGCCAAAAGGAGGATGCTTTAAAAAAATTTACAAATATATGCTTGTTTTACAACTTATCAGACATATTCAAAATTAAAAAGTGAAAGCTTCTCTGTTTCAATTTTATTCTCAATTATGATCTATTTCCCCAGGGGCAACCACTCTTAACAGTTTGACAAATGCATCCTATAGACCTTTAAGCAGAGGAACTCCCTGCCTCCCACCTCCTACCTCCCCACTACTCAAGATGACTCATTTCTGAAAAAAAAATTTAAATAGGAGCATTTCCTACTTATTGGTCCCACACTCTTTTTTCCCCTCAACATATCACAGACACAAACACAAATCTACCTCATTGTTTCTAGGAGCTGTATTTCATACTACATATACACTATGATTAAATTAAGCATCGCCGTTAGACATTTAGACTTATTTTTCACTATTACTAACAATGATCAATGTACACACTTGCTCCTACATGCCCGTGTGATGTGTGCAGGAGAGATTCCCAGAAGTTGGATTTCGGAGTCAAAAGATACCTACATTTTAAGGATGAACAGAGGGGAAAGCAAGAGCTAGGGTTCTGAGGAATGTTCCAATACCTTATGAGAGCACATCCCTTGTAAAGGCCACTTATTCCCTGCAGAATCCAAGAGAAGGGTCCTGGGAGGAGGAGGAGGAGGACAAAGTCTCTTGGGCTAGGAAGCCAGACTAGGTGTAACTCTTTAAGACTGAGTGGATGAACAGTGTGTGGATCTGGCCTAGAACCTGTTAGCGAAACACCGGAGCTGCCAACAGACTGAAGGCAGTTGCTGTTCAGCCCTGGCCAAAGCCTTGAAAGCCCAACAGAGCCATCCATGGTGCCAGTGGGTTCTGGTCCTCCCGCTTCTTCTCTCTTGTCCAATTATTTCCATTTTAACTCTTTGAGTTAAAAAATTTTAAATTTCTTTAATGTTGTTCCCACATGGAGATGATGAATGCTCACTAAACTTACTGTGATAATCATTTCGTGATATATATAAGTCAAATCGTTATTCTGTACACTTTAAACTTATGCAGTGCTACATGTCCATTATACTGCAATAAAAGCAGAAGAAAAAAAAAGAAGGACCTGGATTAAACTTTATTTGATTGATGTCCAGTAGCTGCCCTCATTCTGTCCAAATCCTATCTAGATAACTTGTCCCAACAGAGGCACATCAGCAGCTTAATTCTTTAATGTTGGCATTTTAATTTCACATATATACTTTAATACTTATGTCTAATTAACCAGAAAGATCATAAGTCAGAGCACCTCTTTTTGTGCTTATGGTTAAAAAAAAAAGAAATCCAAAGGAACAAAATCACTGAGGACAGTGCAGCTGTGAAATTAAAAGACGCTTACTCCTCAGAAGGAAAACCCTGACAAACCTAGACAGTGTATTAAAAAGCAGAGACATCACTGCTGACAAAGGTCCGTATAGTCAGTTTTTTGGTTTTGCCATCTGAGCCACCCTATGGCTGATTCATGTTGATGTTTAACAGAAAACAACAAAATTATGTAAAGCATTTATCCTTCAGTTAATAAATAAATAAATAAATATCTTTAAAAGCTATGGTTTTTCCAGTAATCATGCATGGATGTGAGAGGTGGACCACAGGGAAGGCTGAGCGTTAAAGAATTGATGTTTTTGAATCGTAGTATTGGAGAAGACTCTTGAGAGTCTCTTGGGCAGTAAGGAGATCAAACCAGTCAATCCCAAAGGAAATCAAGCCTGAATATTCATTGGAAGGACTGATGCTGAAGCTGAAGCTCCAATACTCTGGCCATCTGAAGGGAAGAGCCAACTCATTGAAAAGACCCTGATGCTGGGAAAGATTGAAAGCAGGATGACAGGGTGCAGGAGAGGGAAGCCTGGTCTGCTGCAGCCATGGGGTGGCAAAGAGCTGGACACGACTTAGTGACTGAACAACAACAAAGGAACAGAGGCAGGCTGCTAACAACACTTACATAGTAAAATGGAGCAGATTCTGACCTTTGCCAAAGGCATTAGCTGCATAACAAGGAAGGCTGGGCTATTCAATAGAATGTTTTAATTAACAGGCAGTTTCTATGATGTTCTTCAAACTATGCCATAACATCTGGTAGAAAATACTGTACTTGCTTACTTCATCTTGGTCATCCAAGTTCCCCAAAGGCAGGAGCTGTTACGGTCATTTCTGTGTTCCCTTTATTTGGTATTAGGTGTATGCTTAAAAAACACTGCTGAATAAATCAGCTTTGTTTTAAAACATCTCATGAACTCATGCAGCAGCCCTCTGTCATATCAAGTCACAGAAGACAGCTTAGCAGCTGGTGAAACCACTAAGGAAGATTTGGGGATCTTGTGACTGCTAACAGTGAGTGACATCAGGATGGTCAAAATTGCCACACCTGTCTTCTACCACACACACCCATCCAGGAGTGCTCCAACATGTCACGGGCTGCACATGAAGGACCTTGAGATCTATAAAAACAGGTCAAGCTTTAAAACCGCGTTGTACCACAATTCCAATCATAGGTATTTACCTAAGAAAATTTAAAACATGTCTACATGAAAGCTTGCCTATGAATGATCATAAACACTTTATTCATAACAGCTCCAAGCTGGGAACAACTCAAATGTCCATCAATTGGTAAATGCATAAGTAAATTGTTATAAATCCATGTGATGGAATATTATGAGGCAATCACAAATACATTCAATAAATTGACTGCCTCTCAAAACATGCAGAGCAAAGGAAGCCAGATATACAAAGTATCAAAGCTATGATTCCATTTATACAAAACTTTAAAATAGGCCAAGTGGTGGTAGTTACATAAGTATACCAACTTGTCAAATTTCACAGAACTATACACATAAAATGGGTGTATATAATTGTACATAAACTATATCTTAATATATTCAGATATTCTGAAGTAATTAGTCTGGGTTGTAGCCTGGATTAGCATTTTTTAAAGCTCTCCATACAATTCAAATGTATCAGTTCTGTTCAGTTCGCATAGACAAGGTTAAAAACCACTGACTGAGGGAATCAGGCCATAATTTTGGATGAAGTGGGAAGCATGCTATATCTTAAAAGAATCCCATTTGCAGATGTCTTGGTCTCAAACCACCTCCCTAGATGTTTTGAGGCTATGGAGAACTAGATTTCACTGGTTATATAAAAAAAATAACAGCAATATCAGCAATGTTTCTTTTAGTTAGAGCCCTTAGTGTGTGAGACCATGGGCCAAGAAAACTACATGTATTATTTCATGTAATTTTCACAAAAACAAAATTAGGTATTATTATGCCTACCTTACTGATAAAGAATTTAAGGTTAGGAGAAATAAACAAACAGGTCCATATCATATTAACAGTAAAAGTCTCAGCTCTTAAACTGTCTGATTCTAAAACTAGAGCTCTCTCTCTACAGGAGTGAACGGCATGGCTCTGGAGCTGTATTCCTGTGAACCTCTTTGGAGGCAATGGAGTGGGGCAGGACTTAAACAGTCTGGGTTCTGATAACATGACTTCCTGTTGGGACCAGAGGGGGTGCAGAAACATGGAGTGTGGGAGCCATGGTATGTGCTGTTTCTTTCTCCTTGCTTGTCCCCCCAGGCTTCTCAGTTCCTCCACAGCCCTCAGCCCTCAGCACTCTAGGCTGCTCGGTACCCTCGTGTGCTGCAGTAAATATGGGGTGAAGCACTCCTGATGCCTTCTCACCCTCTTGACAAACACTGTGGAACGCATTTCAGACAATATCTAAGTCATAACGGAATGGTGAGGTCCTCAAGATGGTTCGACGAGGTGTTTACAATGAGGGTTTCCCTGCTGGCTCAGACAGTGAAGAATCTGCCTGCAATGCAGGAGACTCAGGTTCAGTCCCTGGGTGGGGAAGATCCCCTGGAGAAGGGAATGGCTACCCACCCCAGTATTCCTTCCTGGAGAATTCCATGGTCAGAGGAGCCTGGTGGGCTAGAGTCCATGGGCTCTCAGACAGACAGACACAACTGAGCGACTAACTTTCTTTCTTTTCTTTTACATTTTAATGAAGTTAAAATTCTCTGAGCCTTTATTGAGCACTTATGAGGTCCTGGGCACTCTCTAAGCAATCTGATTGGATTAACTTATTTAACCTTCACAACAATACTATCACCTCCATGTTATTGATTAAACTGAGACAGAAAGATATTAAGCAACTTGCCCACTGTCAGTCAGCCAGTAAAAAGCAGAACTGGGATTTAACCAGGTGGTCTGGTTTCAGAGTTTGTACCTCTATATCACTGTGCTTCTTACTTACTTTTGATTTTATCTGTGTGATACTGCAGGTGCAGAAGCACCTTAAGAACTTTTGTTCCATGTCCTGAAAACCTGACCCTCTAATTATAACTCTGATACCATCAAAAATGGGTTTAAAGTTCAAATGAGATTTTTGCTAATGAACATGTGATTAGTCACTTAGTTGTGTCTGAGTCTTTGTGACCCCATGGAGTGTAGCCCACCAGGCTCCTCAGTCCATGGGGATTCTCCAGGCAAGAATACTGGAGTGGGTAGCTGTTACCTTCTCCAAGGAATCTTCCCAACCCAGGAATTGGACCCAGGTCTCCCACATTGCAGGCAGATTCTTTACCAGCTGGGCCACCAGGGAAGCCCAAGAACACTGGAGTGGGTAGCCTACCCCTTCTCCAGGGAAACCTCCCAACCCAGCAATTGAACCAGGGTCTCCTGCATTGCAGGCTGATTCTTTACCAGCTGGGCTACCAGGGAAGCCCCATAAACACAGCAACTTTTATAAATCATTTTAAATGCACGATGATCTATATCCTTATAAAATTTAACAAGGGAAAACTAATTCTTGATGTTAGAAAGAAGCTGAAGGGATAATACAGTATCAGACTTCACTCATGTCTTTGACCTGCTACTGTGTGACACTGGAAAAAGTTACATTCCTGATGTCTTACAAAATTCCCTTTCTTACAAAACAAAAACCATCACACTAAATAAAAAAGAAGAAACATACAGCCCTTGTACTTATATATCCATACTTTATCCCACTGGGTACAGGCTTGATTTCAGAATACTTATTTCTTCAAAAAGCTACTAGCCATTGTTCAGAGAAGTGAAGTATATTTGCTATCTTAGAATATGATTTTTAAACTCCCTCTAGGTTCTACAAAATCGAGCCCCAAAATATACCAAAAAATACTAGCCTTTAAAATATATTTGACAATACTGTTCAGAGCCTGATTTTCTCTATATTGTAACAAATCTGAAGTAGGCAGGAGGGAAAAGAAAAATCAGTAAGATTCCATAATTGGTTCCAGAGAAAAATGAAGAGATTAGCCCAACAGCAAGTTGGTTAAATGTGTGGATATATTATACATTCTCATGTGTGCACACATACATATTACTATTTAGAGTTTATCAGCAGAGCAATTGTACATTTTAGGATGGTAATGAAAATCCTGGTTTGGTCTGATGCCCCACGAATCCATAGAACCGTCTGCAATTCAAAGAGTAACTTTTAAAATAACTCATCTTCTTGGCAACTTTTATATTTAAGATTAAACTGGTTCTATGTTAGGATAATCAGGAGTATTTTGGACCAAGTCTAATAATCAGGAGGGTTTCCCAGGTGGGCCCAGTGGTAAAGAATCCATCTGCCAATGCAAGAGAAGCAGGAGACATGGGTTCGATCCCGCGGACGGGAAGATCCCCTGGAGGAGGAAATGGAAACCTATGCCAGCATTCTTGATGGGAAAATCCCATGGACAGAGGAGCCTGGCAGGCTACAGACCATGGGGTGCCAAAGAGTTGGACATGACTGAGCAACTGAGCATGCACGCTTTCTAAAAATTAGGACGTGAATGCTTTTGTACATAAACAGTCTGGAGAGCTATACTGGATTTGGCAGTAAGGGCTGCCACACCTAGGACTTAGCACAGAACTATCCTCTAAGAAGTAGTTTGAACATGCCACAATGAGGACACAATCTGGGGCTTCAGTTAGAGGTCTACACATGGACAAGAGAAAGATTTTCTTGACAGCAATGGTAGGTGGGCCTGATGAAGACAGGAGCCAGACTGACATTGAAATAATGGATAGGCAAAACATACCTTAAGGAAATTTTGCAAAGCTTCTTGTACAGTTGAGGATGGTATACTTCCAAACAGAGTAGCAGCCATTTTTCTCTCAATCCAGCTCAGTTTTGAGACCTGCAAATACACAGCAACATCACTCAGACCGCTGACCACCTTTTGAATAATCTCTCCTCAGATGCACGCGTGTATGCACCTATGGAGGGGATGCACACAATATCAGGCTGCCAGTTTCAGTTTAGTCATTCAGTCCTGTCTGACCCTTTGTGACCCCATGGACTGCAGCATGCCAGGCTTCCCTGTCCTTCACCACCTCCTGGTGCTTGCTCAAACTCATGTCCATAGAGTTGGTGATGCCGTCCAAACATCTTATCCTTTGTTGTCCCCTTCTCCTGCCTTCAATCTTGCCCAGCATCAGAGTCTTTGCAAATGAGTCCGTTTTTCGCATCAGGTAGCCAAAGTATTGGAGTTTCAGCTTCAGCATCAGTCCTTCCAATGAATATTCAGGACTGATTTCCTTTAGGATGGGCTGTTTGGATCACCTTGCTGTCCAAGGGACTCTCAAGAGACTTCTCCAACACCACAGTTCAAAAGCATCAATTCTTTGGCTCCCAGCTTTCTTTATAGTCCAGTTCTCAAATCCATGTACGACTACTGGAAAAACCATCGCTTTGACTAGACAAACCCTTGTTGGCAAAGTACTGTCTCTGCTTTTTAATATGCTATCTAGGTTGGCCATAGCCTTTCTTCCAAGGAGCAAGCATCTTTTAATTTCATGGCTGAAGTCACCATCTGCAGTGATTTTGGAGATCCCCCCAAAATAAAGTCTCTTCCTGTTTGCATTGTTTCCCCATCTATTTGCCAAGAAGTGATGGGACCAGATGCCATGATCTTAGATTTTTGAATGTTGAGTTTTAAATCAACTTTTTCACTCTCCTCTTTGACTTTCATCAAGAGGCTCTTTAGTTCTTCTTCACTTTCTGCAATAAGGGTGGTGTCATCTGCATATCTGAGATATTGATATTTCTCCTAGCAATCTTGATTCCAGCTTGTGCTTCATTCAGTCTGGCATTTCACATGATATACTCTGCATGTAAGTTAAATATGCAGGGTGACAATATACAGCCTTGACGTACTCCTTTCCCGATTTGGAACCAGTCTGTTGCATCATGTCCAGTTCTAACTGTTGCTTACTAATCTGCATACAGATTTCTCAGGAGGCAGGTCAGGTGGTCTGGTATTCCCATCTCTCTCAGAATTTTCCACAGTTTGTTGTGATCCACACAGTCAAAGGCTTTGGCATAGTCAATAAACAGAAATAGATGTTTTTCTGGAACTCTCTTTTTCAGTGATCCAGCAGATGTTAGCAACCAGATCTCTGGTTCCTCTGCCTTTTTAAAATCCAGCTTGAACATCTGGAAGTTCACAGTTCACATACTGTTGAAGCCTGGCTTGGAGAATTTTGAGCATTACTTTACTAGTGTGTGAGATGAGTGCAACTGTGCAGTAATTTGAGCATTCCTTGGCATTGCCTTTCTTTGGGATTGGAATGAAAATGGACCTTTTCCAGTCCTGTGGCCACTGCTGAGTTTTCCAAATGTGCTGGCATATTGAGGGCAGCACTTTCACAGCATCATCTTTTAGGATTTGAAATAGCTCAACTGGAATTCCATCACCTCCACTAGCTTTGTTCGTAGTGATGCTTCCTAAGGCCCACTTGACTTCACATTCCAGGATGTCTGGCTCTAGGTGAGTGATCACACCATCGTGATTATCTGGGTCGTGAAGATCTTTTTTGTACAGTTTTTCTGTGTATTCTTGCCACCTTTTCTTAATATCTTCTGCTTCTGTTAGGTCCATACCATTTCTTTTCTTTCCTTTTTTTTTTTTACTTTATGTTACTTTACAATACTGTATTGGTTTTGCCATACATCAACATGAATCCGCCACAGGTGTACAAGAGTTCCCAATCCTGAACCCTCCTCCCACCTCCCTTCCCATACCATCTCTCTGGGTCCTCCCAGTGCACCAGCGCCAAGCATCCTGTATCCTGCATCAAACCTAGACTGGCGATTTGTTTCTTACATGATATTATACATGCTTCAATGCCATTCTCCCAAATCATCCCACCCTCTCCCTCTCCCACAGAGTCCAAAAGTCTGTTCTATACATCTGTGTCTCTTTTGCTGTCTTGCATACAGGGTTATCGTTACCATCTTTCTAAACTCCATATATACGCGTTAGTATACTGTATTGGTGTTTTTCTTTCTGGCTTACTTCACTCTGTATAATCGGCTCCAGTTTCATCCACCTCATTAGAACTGATTCAAACGTATTCTTTTTAATGGCTGAGTAATACTCCATTGTGTATATGTACCACAGCTTTCTTATCCATTCATCTGCTGAGGTCTATACCATTTCTGTCCTTTATTGAGCCCATCTTTGCATGAAATGTTCCCTTAGTATCTTTAATTTTCTTTAAGAGATCTCTAGTCTTTCCCCTTCTAGTGTTTTCCTCTATTTCTTTGCACTGATCACTGGAGAGGGCTTTCTTATCTCTCCTTGCTATTCTTTGGAACTTTGCATTCAAAGGGGTATATCTTTCCTTTTCTCCTTTTCCTTTCACTTCTCTTTTCTCAGCTATTTGTAAGGCCTCCTCAGACAATCATTTTGCCTTTTTGCATTTCTTCTTCTTGGGGATGGTCTTGATCACTGCCTCCTGTACAATGTCATGAACACCCGTCCATAGTTCTTCAGGCACTCTATCAGATCTAATCCCTTGAATCTATTTGTCACTTCCACTGTATAATCATAAGGGATTTGATTCCAATCATGCCTGAATGGTCTAGTGGTTTTCCCTACTTTCTTCAATTTAAGTCTGATTTTGGCAAGAAGGAGTTCATGATCTGAGCCACAATCAGCTCCCAGTCTTGTTTTTGCTGACTGTATGGAGCTTCTCCATCTTTGGCTGCAAAGAATATAATCAATCTGATTTCGGTATTGACTATCTGGTGATGTCCATGTGTAGAGTCTTCTCTTGTGTTGTTGGAAGGTGTTTGCTATGACCTGTTTGATCTATTGGCAAAACTCTGTTGGCCTTTGCCCTTCTTCATTTTGTACTCCAAGGCCAAATTTGCCTATTACTCCAGGTATCTCTTGACTTCCTACTTTTGCATTCCTGTCCCCTATAATGAAAGGACATCTTTTTTGGGTGTTCTAGAAGGTCTTATAGGTCTTCATAGAACCATTCAACTTCAGCTTCTTCAGCATTACTAGTTATGGCACAGACTGGGATTACTGTGATATTGAATGGTTTGCCTTGGAAATGAATAGAGATCATTCTGTTCTATTCTCATCATGAATCAAGGTAAATTGGAAGTGGTCAAGCAGCAGATGGCAAGAGTGAACATCAACATTTTAGGAATCAGTGAACTAAAATGGACTGGAATGGCGAATTTAATTCAGATGACCATTATATCTACTACTGTGGGCAAGAATCCCTTAGAAGAAATGGAGTAGCCCTTATAGTCAACAAAAGAGTCCGAAATGCATACAATACAATATATATAAATATATATCCATGTTATATACACTAGAAATATAACCTTTATGGTATTATTTCTTGCCTTCCTTTTTCATAATTCTAACAAACCATGAGCTCTAAAAGCACTGGTTACCAAACCAATCTAAAATACTCTTAAGCAGGCTTGTATCCAAAGAAAGGGGTTGGGGGTGGGGAATGATGCTGATCCTGTTTGTTCACGTGATTCTTGACTGTGAGATGGTGAATAGTATTTCCTTGTACAGAATACAGTAGCTACAGGACTCAGCCTTTGCCATGTTCCCAACCTGACCAGAATGCAGCAGCTCAGAAACGTAAACAGGCCAAGGCTCCTCAATCCAGAAGGAGTGTGCCATGAGGGCAATGTATTTATAATTCAGGGGAATTTTTAAAAAAGCAACAACCACCAAAATTAAATCTCATATTGTCATTTGTTTTTTGCTTTCTTTTTAAATTTTTTCACTTTTAACAAATATGAATAGTAAATATATAATATAAAAGATTAAAGGGATTCAGAAATGAGTACTTAAAAGGGGAACTATGCTCTCCACAACCCCATCAAATGTCTTCCTTCTCAAGGCCATTTTCAAGGGTACTAGGTAGCCATTGTTTTGTTGTTGTTCAGTTGCCCAGTTGTGTCCAGCTCTTTGCAACCCTATGGAATGCAGCATGCTAGCCCTCTGAGGTAGCCATTCAATTCAGTTCAGTTCAGTCACTCAGTCGTGTCTGACTCTTTGCAACCCCATGGTCTGCAGCACACCAGGCCTCCCTGTCCATCACCAACTCCAGGAGTTTACTCAAACTCATGTCCATCGAGTCAGTAATGCCATCCAGGCATTTCATCCCCTGTCAGCCCCTTCTCCTCCTGCCTCCAATCTTCCCAGCATCAGGGTCTTTTCAAAGAGTCAGTTCTTTGCATCAGGTGGCCAAAGTATTGGAGTTTCAGCTTCAGCATCAGTGCTTCCAAAGAATATTCAGGACTGACTTCCTTTAAGAAGGTAGCCATTAATCCCTATTTTAAAAAAATTATTCTATAAATATTTTATAATAACTTCAAATGGACTGTAACCTTTAAGAAGTGTGAATTACTATGTTGTACACCTGAAACTTACATAATATTGTACATCAACTATAGCTCAGTTAAAAAAAAAGAGGTACTAACTATTGATATTATGTAACTATTAACATCGGAGAAGGCAATGGCACCCCACTCCAATATTCTTGCCTGGAAAATCCCATGGATGGAGGAGCCTGGTAGGCTGCAGTCTATGGGGTCGCTAAGGGTCGGACATGACTGACTGAATTCATTTTCACTTTTCACGTTCATGCATTGGAGAAGGAAATGGCAACCCACTCCAGTGTTCTTGCCTATAGAATCCCAGGGACGGGGGAGCCTGGTAGGCTGCCGACTATGAGGTCGCACAGAGTTGGACACGACTGAATCGACTTAGCAGCAGCAGCAGCAACTATTAACTTATGTAAGCTATAAGGATACACCGTATAGCACAGGGGATATAACCAACATTTTATGATAACTTTAAATGTAGTATAATCTAAAAGCAAAAATAAACAAATGGGATCTAATTAAAATTAAAAGCTTCTGTACAACAAAGGAAAATATAAGCAAGGTGAAAAGACAGCCTTCTGAATGGGAGAAAATAATAGCAAATGAAGTAACTGACAAACAACTAATCTCAAAAATATACAAGCAACTTATGCAGCTCAATTCCAGAAAAATAAACGACCCAATCAAAAAATGGGCCAAAGAACTAAATAGACATTTCTCCAAAGAAGACATACGGATGGCTAACAAACACATGAAAAGATGCTCAACATCACTCATTATTAGAGAAATGCAAATCAAAACCACAATGAGGTACCACTTCACACCAGTCAGAATGGCTGCGATCCAAAAATCTGCAAGCAATAAATGCTGGAGAGGGTGTGGAGAAAAGGGAACCCTCCTACACTGTTGGTGGGAATGCAAACTAGTACAGCCACTATGGAGAACAGTGTGGAGATTCCTTAAAAAATTGCAAATAGAACTTATGACCCAGCAATCCCACTGCTGGGCATACACACCAAGGAAACCAGAATTGAAAGAGACACATGTACCCCAATGTTCATCGCAGCACTGTTTATAATAGCCAGGACATGGAAACAACCTAGATGTCCATCAGCAGATGAATGGATAAGAAAGCTGTGTTACATATACACAATGGAGTATTACTCAGCCGTAAAAAAGAATTCATTTGAATCAGTTCTGATGAGATGGATGAAACTGGAGCCGATTATACAGAGTGAAGTAAGCCAGAAAGAAAAACACCAATACAGTATACTAACACATATATATGGAATTTAGGAAGATGGCAATGACGACCCTGTATGCAAGACAGGAAAAAAGACACAGATGTGTATAACGGACTTTTGGACTCAGAGGGAGAGGGAGAGGGTGGGATGATTTGGGAGAATGGCATTCTAACATGTATACTATCATGTAAGAATTGAATCGCCAGTCTATGTCTGACGCAGGATACAGCATGCTTGGGGCTGGTGCATGGAGATGACCCAGAGAGATGTTATGGGGAGGGAGGTGGGAGGGGGGTTCAGGTTTGGGAAC
The DNA here is from genome assembly GCF_042477335.2 of Ovis canadensis. Lineage (NCBI taxonomy): Eukaryota > Metazoa > Chordata > Mammalia > Artiodactyla > Bovidae > Ovis > Ovis canadensis. The sequence continues at coordinate 86,265,507 of NC_091247.1, forward strand.
TCATGTAAGAATTAAAGATTTTAAAATTTAAAAAATAAAAAAACTGAAAAAAAAAAAAGACAAAAAAAACCCCCAAAAAACTTTAAATGTAGTATAATCTATACAAGCGGCTTCCCAGGTGGCCCTAGTGGTAAAGAACTTGTCTACCAATGCAGGAGACGTAAGAAACTCTGGTTAAATCCCTGGGTCAGGAAGATCCCCTGGAGGAGGGCATGACAACCCACTCCAGTATTCTTGCCTGGGAAATCCTATGGACAGAAGATCCTGGTGGGCCACAGTCCCTGGCATCACAAGGAGTCTGACACAAACCAACTGAACACACACGCATAATCTGTAAAAACTACATTCACCACGTTCTACACCTGAAACTAAGATGATAACCATAAGTCAACCATACTTCAAAAAGAATACTGCTGCTGCTACGTCACTTTAGTCGTGTCTGACTCTGTGCGACCCCAGAGACGGCAGCCCACCAGGCTCCCCTGTCCCTGGGATTCTCCAGAGTTGGTATACCCCCAAAATTATTCTCTGGCTTTTCTACATATTGTTACTTTATTGCTATGCTTATTTTTTCTTTTTTGAACTAGAAAAAGAAGATATCTTGTTCATCTCCTTCTTTGACTTGTTTTCTCTTAACATTATAGGTTTTAAGAGTTCATCTAGAGTAATTGAAGTTCAGTCATTTAAACAGCTCTGAGACATCCATCATTTAAACATATATCAATGATTTTTCACCCACTCTTTTTTTCAGTGGACATTTGGGTCTTTTTCCATTTTTTTGCTCTTAGAAACAAGGCTGCTACAGCCATTCTTATATATCCTTCTAACGCACATTTGCAAGAGTTTCTATAGGGTAGGTACCAGTGTCATACAGTAAACAAACAATCAAATTCAAGAGATAATACCCAATTGTTTCTAAGATGGTTACATCAATTTGTACTCCCACAACAATGTAAGAATTTCTATTATTCCATATTTTTGAAACATCTCATATTAATAATTTAAACTTTTATCAAATGGGAATAAAATGGCATCTCCTTATTTAATTATCATTTCCTATTATTTCTAATTCAAGATTTATGGTTTTTAAGCTGTTTTGTTTCTGAATTTCTAATACTGATATAATTGCTTTATGATCAGAAAACCCGTATGATATCAATTCTGACTTGCTTCATGATCTCATGTATGGTTAATTTTGTAAACATTCTGCATATGCTTGAAGAATGTATGTCCTCTTTGGCTAGCTACATGTTTTCAACTATGTTTATTAGATCAAAATTATTAAATGTGAGGCTCTAATCAATGTTTTAGATACTTATTAGCACTTTTTTGTCTCTTATTCTTATTAATTATCAAAGGAGGGGGTGAAAATCCACCACTATGTAGTATCCTTACTTCCTTTCTGTGTCTTTTGATCTCCCCTTCATATTTTGTCTGTTCCTCTGTGCTGCTTCCTGGCAACGCTTTCAGATTTATCCTGCTGCTGCTGCTGCTAAGTCGCTTCAGTCGTGTCCGACTCTGTGCGACCCCATAGACGGCAGCCCACCAAGCTCCCCCATCCCTGGGATCCTCCAGGCAAGAACACTGGAGTGGGTTGCCATTTCCTTCTCTAATGCATGAAAGTGAAAAGTGAAAGTGAAGTCGGTTAGTTGTGTCCGACTCTTCGCGACCCCATGGACTGCAGCCTACCAATCCCATGCATGGGATTTTCCAGGCAAGAGTACTGGACTGGGGTGCCACTGCCTTCTCCATCAGATTTATCCTAAAGGTCGTTAATTCTCTCTTTAGCAGTACCTATCTACTACTAAATCCTTCCACTGAATTTTCATTTAATCACAAATAATATACTTCTTTTTAAAATCTATTTTTAATTGGAGGATAATTGCTTTACAATGTTGTATTGGTTATTGCTGTACAATAGTGTGGATCAGCCATATGGATACATGTATCCACTCCCTCTTGAACCTCCCTCCCACCCCTCTGGCTGTCACAGAGCACTGGGTTGAGCTGCCTGTGTTATGCAGCAATTTCCCACTAGCTATCTATTTTACATATGGCAATGTATATTAAAAACTGTATATACAATTGTATATAAAAATGTTATATGCAAAAATATACATTAAAATTGTTTCTTTTTTTTCATATCTACCTGTTCATTTTTGTAGTCTCATGTTCTTTATCCATTTTCCCCTGATTCATTTTATTTTTAGGAACACATTATATGGGGCTTCCCTGGTAGCTCAGCTGGTAAAGAATCCGCCTGCAATGCAGGAGACCCCGGTTTGACTCCTGGGTTGGGAAGATCCTCTGGAGAAAGGGTAGGCTACCCACTCCAGTATTCTTGGGCTTCCCTGGTGGCTCAGATGGTAAGGAATCCACCTGCAATGTGAGAGACCTGGGTCCGATCCCTGGGTTGGGAAGATCCCCTGGAGAAGGGAATAGCTACTCAATCTAGTATTTTTGATATACATAGATCTATCAGAAACTGTTCTATCTCTTTCATATCGATCTGATCATTTTTATAGTCTCATGCTCCTTATCCATTTTCCCCTAATTCATTTTATTTTTGGGAACACAATATGTAGATAGCTGTTTAAAACACTGTTTAATACTCTGTATTCCATGTTTGCAAAATCTGAAGTCCTTTCAGATTTGTACTTCTCTTCTTTCTGTTTGTTTGTTTGTTCTACTGACTGCCATATATGATGTTTCCTTGTATGTATTCTGTTATTTTTGACTATGATATGAGCTCAACTCGGTAAGAATGTTCTAAGGCTTGTGTGTGAAGGTACAATCCTCCAGGAAGGATTAGCATCAGCTTCTGCCATTTGCCTATGGCATGAAGATCAGGTTCCATTTGGAATTAAATTTTCCTTCTTGGGTTTTTGGTTTTTTTTTTTTAAGCCTAATCCAATAGTGTACATTCTAGGTCCAGGCTCCTATGAGTCTGGGTCAACAATTTTTAAATCAGGGGAGTCCCTTACCATCATGATACTATTTTTAAAAAAATATTTAAAACTGGCATAATAGAAACTGCTTACATAAAAGGATGAAATGTGATAAGAAATATAAAGTATAAAATGCACACGTGACATACACAGCAGGTGCTCATTAAAAGTAAAACCTCCTGCTTTATCTCTAATCCTCTATAAGCCACAATTAAAAAAAAGCTTCATCTTCTGCCTACCCCAGTTTTCTCATTCAGAAATAGCATTTCTCTTTGGGGCAATTTTTCATGCAGCTGTTAAGATATACTTTCACATTCTGTTAACTTTCTGTAAATGAGTGTCATTTAACACACTGGGTCTCAGACTTACCAGCTGCTTTTATTTATTTCTATACATCTTAGGTCCCTATCTAAATTAAGTTCCTTGACAATAAGGATGGTTTTTTATTTACGTTCTGGCCAGTGAGCACATAATTTATGCTCAGTAAACTCAGATAAATGAAAAAATCCTCTCACAAAACAGACAGCAGTACATCAGTCTAGGGTATACGGGTGTAGGTGGCTGATCACCATCTGAGAAAAGATACATCAAGGGAAACACTGTGACTACTTCTAGGGAAAAGGGAAAGGCGGTAAAGAAAAAGGACATATACATTGATAAAATCAAACAGCCTATGTGGCCCTTCCGACTGGCTCAGCAGTAAAGAATCCACCAGCAATGCAGGTGATTCAGGAGATGTGGGTTCAATTCCTGAGTCAGGAAGATCTCCTGGAGGAGGGCAAGGCAACCCACTCCAGTATTCTTGCCTTGAGAATCCCATGGACAAAGGACCCTGATGGACTACAGGGCGTGGTGTCACGAAGAGTCAGACACAACTAAAGCAACTGAGCATATTGTATGTAATGCAACATATATTTATATAATATGTTAAACTTATAAACTCATAAAATATGTACTGATTTCACAATTTTCTCTATAGCAGGCACTAGGTAAAACAAGAGTAAGCCACTGAAAATCTATCATATAATCATAATATATTCAAATAAGATTTATAGATAGAAGCATTCAACTTACAGAATAACAGTATCTTCCCTTGAGGTAATACAAAAAGGGTTCTTCAGGTAAAAATTCGATTGCTTTATCTAGATGTTCCTGAAAGACAATTCAAAAGAAAATGTCATCTCCCAAGTTTCAGGCAGTGGTGAATGGAACTCTGCCTACCAATTTCAAAGGGACTTTATGATATTGTTTCTTCCTTCTCTTTATCATTAATACAATTAAGCTTATCAATAATCCAATCATCAAAATGCTCACAACTAGAAGTATGATTATGATTTAATAAGGCTACAGAGGATGTCATTTTAAAAAGAGAAAACATCCAAGTCGCATTTTTGTCTGCCTATGACTTGCTACCTCATACTTACTGATTGTCAAATGATGTGGGTACAATGGAGAAAAAGAAGGGCAGAACCAGGTGATAGAGGAATCTACCCACCTGACATTGTCAAATGGGTCTAGGGAGCTGGAAAACAAAGAACTCTTTGCCCATCCTTACAATTATTGACCCTGAGGGGTTATTTACTGAGTGACTGTTTATTGTTGCTGTTCAATTGCTAAGTCATATCTATGCTTTGTGGCCCCATGGACTATAGCATGCCGGGCTCCTCTGTCCTACACTGTCTCCTGGAGTTTGCTCAAATTCATGTCCATTGCATTAGAGATGCTATCTAACCAACTCATCCTGGGCGGCCCTCTTCTCCTTTTGCCTTCAATCTTGCCAGGCATCAGAGGCTTTTCCAATGAGTTAGTTCTTTGCATCAGGTAGCCAAAGTATTGGAGCTTCAGCTCCAGCATCAGCCCTTCCAGTGAATATTCAGGTTTGATCTCATTTAGGATGGACTGGTTGGATCTCCTTGCAGTCCAAGAGACTCTCAAGAGTCTTTTCCAACACCGCAATTCAAAAGTATCAATTCTTCAGCACTCAGCCTTCTTTATGGTCCAACTTTCACAACCACACATGACTACTGGAAAAACCATAGCTTTGCCTTTACAGACCTTTGCTGGCAGTGTGGCGTCTGCTTTTTAATATGCTGTCTAGGTTTGTCTTAGCTTTTCTTCCAAGAAGCAAGCATCTTTTCATTTCATGGCTGCAGTCACCATCTGCAGTGAGCCCATTTAGAGCCCATCTGCCTTTAGAGCCCAAGAAAATAAAACCTGTCACTGTTTCCACTTTTTCCCCATCTATTTGCCATGAAGTAATGAGATCGGGTGCCATGATCTTAGTTTTTTGAATGGTGAGTTTCAAGTCAGCTTTTTCACTCTCCTCTTTCACCCTTATCAAGAGGCTCTTTAGATTCTCTTTACTTTCATTGGAGCAGTATCATCATATCAGAGCTTGTAGATATTTGTCCCAGAAATCTTGATTCCAGCTGGTGAGTCAGTCAGTCCAGTATTTCACATGATGTACTTTACAAAGAAGTTAAATAACCAGGGTGACAATATACAGTCTTGATGTACTCCTTTCCCAGTTTTGAACCAGTCAGTTGTTCCATGTCCAATTCTAACTGTTGCTTCTTGACCCACGAACAGGCGCTTCTCAGGAGACAGGTATGGTGGTCTGGTACTCCCATCTCTTTGAAAATTTTCCAGTTGCTGAACCACACAGTCAAAGGCTTTAGCATAGTCAATGGAGCAGAAGTAGATATTTTTCTGGATCTCCCTTGCTTTCTCCATGATGTAACAAACATTGGCAATCTGGTCTCTAGTTCCTCTGCCTCTTCGAAATCCAGCTTGTACATCTGGAAGTTCTCGGTTCACGTACTGCTGAAGCCTAACTTGAAGGAGTCTAAACATAACTTTGCTAGCATGTGAGTGCAATTGTATGGTAGCTTGAACATTCTTTGCCATTGCACTTCTTGGATTGGAATGAAAATTGATCTTTTCCAGTCCGGTAACCACTGTGACTAAAACTACAGGCACATTATGAATAATGAGTATGTTCAGTACTCATTTTACTCATGCATTATGGCAAATTTAAGCCCTACATTGAATTCTACTCCTCCTAACAAATTAATTTGTAGAAAATGTTAATGAATTAATTCCAGCCATGTTTATGATGTAGGTGAACTCACGACCAAAAGGCTAAGACTCTGTCTTTAGAAAAACAACACTCATTTACTTTGTGACTTCTTTCAGGTTCTATAGTAATAATAATAATAATAATAATAATTTTTAATCAACCAAAGAGCTTGATTCTTTTTGGCACAGTGTTTTTAAAGACTGACATTTCATTTAAGTAAAAAAGATGAAGTCCTAGAGATAAATTGGTTGAACAATTTGATTTATACTTGTTAATGGAACATTACAAGCTACATTAAAACATTTTTAATATCAAGAAATACCTTGAAGCGATATCCACAGTTAATTTTGTTTTGTAAGCCCTCAAACTCAGATACATAGCCACACAAAACTGCATACCTGAAAAGGATAAAAACAGTGGACACTGGGTAAATTTTTAATGAAATATCATGAAATTTAACATTTAAAAAACATATCTAAACTATTCATTAATATTTAACAAAAGTATTCATATAGATGCAAGGACCCTAAAAATAATAAATACTTGACATAAACATGAGGCCAGTTTCCTCGTCTATAACTGGGGATACTAACACCTTATATCTTGTATATATGCTGTGAGATAAAATATCTAAAATGTAATTGCTTAGAATAGTGCCTGGCATGAGTGAATTTCATGAAAGATGAGATGCTGCTGTCACAATCATCAACATCAAAGTCACTAAGAGACTCTCAGGAAAGTCTAATCAAATTAAAAGTATTAAACTGAAAAATATACTGCATCAACAGATTCCTGTTTCTTTTTCATAAAATAAAAAGTTCACGGTTCCCTTTAATGTCATTTGAAAATTAAAATAAATATCATCACTAAAAACAAAAACCAATAAAATTTTTTTTAAATACTAAAATCAAAGATAATTTTAGACTACGTTTTTTCAAAAATTCCCCAGGCCCTTCAATCCTTCACTGGAAACACACTACTACAATATTGCATCTCGTGAATTCTTTACCTTTTTTCCATTAGGAATATAAAATTTACATCAGTGCAGCCATGAAATTAAAAGACGCTTACTCCTTGGAAGAAAAGTTATGACCAACCTAGACAGTATATTCAAAAGCAGAGATATTACTTTGCCGATTAAGGTCCGTCTAATCAAGGCTATGGTTTTTCCTGTGGTCATGTATGGATGTGAGAGTTGGACTGTGAAGAAGGCTGAGTGCCGAAGAATTGATGCTTTTGAACTGTGGTGTTGGAGAAGAGTCTTGAGAGTCCCTTGGACTGCAAGGAGATCCAACCAGTCCATTCTAAACGAGATCAGCCCTGGGATTTCTTTGGAAGGAACGATGCTAAAGCTGAAACTCCAGTACTTTGGCCACCTCATGCGAAGAGTTGACTCATTGGAAAAGACTCTGATGCTGGGAGGGATTCGGGGCAGGAGGAGAGGGGGACAACGGAGGATGAGATGGCTGGATGGCATCACGGACTCGATGGACGTGAGTTTGAGTGAACTCCGGGAGTTGGTGATGGACAGGGAGGCCTGGCGTGCTGAGATTCATGGGGTCACAAAGAGTCAGACACGACTGAGTGACTAAACTGAACTGAACTGAATTACTTGACTATAAATTGGATACAATATTTGTTCAGCAAACTGCTTCCTCTAAAAATTGGGCATATATTACTTTTTATATTCAGACTATTTCTGTACAAAAGTATTTAGAGTTTTTCTGTCTGAGGCTGTATATTGTCACCCTGCTTATTTAACTTATATGCAAATATCAGTATTTCAAAAGTAGGTCCTAATTTTCCCTTGCATTGTCATAACTGAAGAGGAAAATGCAATTTTGGGTGTTATTTATCTTGGTTGTTTCTGTGGATACACATATGAACATTCAAATAAGAAGTTGAAGACAACAATTTTCTTAATTTGGAATACTCAGCCCATTCCTGGACACAGAAGATCACACAATTCACAAAAACTTCTGCACAACCAATAAAATGACCCCTTTTCAGTTATAACTTTTTTGACCTCTTAATTTTCATTAGAAAATCAATAATCTCCTAACAGTAAAAGCAAGCGTTATGACAAAAGCAACCTATTAAAGGTGAGCCGAGAACTTACCTATATTAGGAGATACTACTTAAATTACTATATTTAAGTACTATCTTAAATTACGATAATACATTTATCATAACTGTTGTTGTTTAGCCACTCAGCCATGCCTGACTCTTTTGTGACCCCATGGCTCCTCTGTCCATGGGATTTCCCAGGCAAGAACACTCGAGTGGGTTACCATTTCCTTCTCCAGGGGATCTTCCCAACCCAGGGATTGAACCTGAATCTCCTGCGTTGGCAGGCACATTCTTCACCACTAAGCCACCTGGGAAGCCCATCACAACTGTAGCAATATTGATATACAATATTGAAAAATTTTATAATGAACCAATATTAATACATTATTGTTAACTACGCTCATGCTTCCTTCCAATTTCCATCTGTTTTTCCCTCATGTCCTTAAATTCTGACATTTTTCTCTCCACCCCTCCTTTCATATTTATCCCTGTTAATTCATATCTTTTCTAGTATCTCTTTCCCATGTGAAAATCTTTTAATTACTCCCGTCATCCATTATCCATCCTGTTTCTCCTAATTTTGTGCCAGTTGCAACCTTTATAAGAATACCTTCCATATCTTCACCCACTGAAAAAATGACTGAACACACTAGTGTCTAAGATTCAGATCTGGCATGATAGAATAATGATATTGTCAACAGATATTCTGTTGAATAATTGAGGCTCAAACCATTCTCACAGCACAGGTAACCCAGAATCTTGCCTGTACTTTAACATTGTCTCCAAGAAGATTACAGGTGAACTTGTCTTCATGCTTTCCTTAAATCCAGATAATTCTCTACTCTATCCACTAGCAAAGAAAAAACAGATCATGTCACATTTTTAGAAAAATCTATGTTGGATCTACTTGAACTTCATCATTCACAGAAAACCCAACCAACTATTTGTGTGGGAGTCAAAGGAAAAGATTTGATGTTCACTGATCTATAGTGGTGGAATAAATCTTCTGTTTTGCGAAAAATCAGAAAAGCTTATGTACATCTGATCTAGCTTTACAGAGTTCTTTCAGCACATTCTTTACAAGTTACTCTAAGTGAAGGGGAAAAAAAGGAAAAAACACGACTTATGAAAACCATAATATGAAATATGTGCATTTTCCCTTATAAATAATCTGTCACCAGAGTCTTACTTTTTTTTAAGTCTGATTCTTTAAAGTCTAAAGTATTATTTATCTTCTTACAAACCATAAATTCAAAGTTCACCTGACCACTTTTCCCCAAAGAATCATCATTTCTTTTCTGGCAATCAATCTCACCTATATCTACATGTATGTGGTATATAGGTTGTTCTTTTTGATATTGTTTGTCTTGAAAAATGTAATTTAAAATTTTACTTTGTAAACTCTTAGGTTGATGGGAACAAGTAAGAAACTATATACAATATGGTCTATGACCTCCATCTAGAGGTTGTTCTAACTATATTTGCTTTAACAAAAATTCTGTATTTTGTTTTCATCTATAGCAAATATTTTAATAATTGTCAAGCAGCCCTGTCTCAACAACTAGTAAGCAACTATTAAATCAACTCCAAGAAGCACTTTTGATTTAGTACCAATGCTATTTATGTTGTGAAAAAGCAGAGGAAGAGTAATGTAAAAGATGAAATACTGAGTATATACAAATATAAGATCTGGCTTTTATTTTCCCCACTTATTGTGTGACCCTTGGTTACTAATCACAACACCACACGACACACACATATACCAGCCCCCACACACAAACACCATCCACACAGACTGCCTTGCTTACACTTGCCATAAAATGGAAACATGTTGTTCTGCAAAACACATGCATGTGGATATAATTTGTGAACAGTAGAGCACAATGAATATGCAAGACATTATTTATAATTAAGGTCAGGCCTGATTAGTTAACAAACTGCGAATCCATTGCTAATTTTGCTGTCTTGATTCGAGAGGTATTTTAGACCCATACAACAAAAACAACAGAATTTTACAGAAAGCTTATGTAGCTTTAAAGTTACAAGGCAATTTAACTTGGAAAATATGAAGATGAAAAACAAGTTTTTAAATAACATTTGTTTTTCAATTATTCCCTTGATATCAATCCTTTATGAAATTATTTCTAATGATTGCTCTTTTATTTCAAATTGAAGGCTTATAAACCATCACAGCACCCTGTAAACCGTGAGTCAACAAACTTATGCTTCAGGGTTAGGTGGTAAACATTTTAGGTTGTGGGATCAGAGAGTCTGTTACAACTATTCAACATCATTGCTATGCACAAATGCACAGGGATGGCTGTGTTCCAATCAAATTTTATTTACAAAAGCAGGCAGTTGCATTTGGCCTGGCGGCCATGGTTTGTCATTTATGCTGAATGAATGAGAAAAAGTCTTAACAAATTGAGGAAAATTCCAGCAGAATAAGACATTTTCATGATATTTTATTACAATTGACTATGGAATCAGTCAACCTAAATTTCACCTATTGCTTCTCAAATCAATGTTTTAATTTTTCTTTCCCATCAGCCTAAACCTCTATTACTATATTCAATTGAATGAGGATTCTTAAATCTAGTAGGTACATCATAATAAATTCTAAAAATTAAGATAAAATTGACTTTTGAATTTATTAAATTTTATTAACTGACCAGATTTTAAATGTTTTTTAATTAAAAAGTTATACTGAATAAAAAATAACGTGAACCACAAATGAATCAGTGCTCTGTGTGTTTCTGTGTGTATAAGGACCAGATTTCCCGCATGGTCAAATACCATGGTTATAAATAAGGCAGTTGTGTGCCAGCTAAGTCGCTTTAGTCTTGTTCATCTCTTTGTGACCCCATGGGCTGTAGCCTGCCAGGTTCTTTTGTCTGTGGGGATTCTCCAGGCAAGAATACTGGAGTGAGTCACCTCCAGGGCATGGACAGAGGAGCCTGGTGGGCTACAATCCATAGGGTGGCAAAGAGTTGGCCATGACTGAAGCGACTTTGCACACAGGCACACACACAAAAGTGAAAACAGACGAACAAAGTAGCCAGATCAGTGGAAGACAGGCTGGGAAATACACTAAGGAAGAGTTAAGCATAATCTGTCCTCACACAGTGAATTTTAAAGTGTTTATGATGCCTTCAGGGAAGATTCAGGATTGTTCTTGTATGGAAATTTGGAAGTTCACACTGATTAGTATCCTCAAGTTGAGGATTAACATCAAACGTAATGTGATTCTTCACTGACACAGATTCATGTATGGGAGGAGGGCTTCCCTGGTGGTCCAGACAGTAAAGAATCCACCCCCAGTGCGGGAGACCTGGGTTCAGTCCCTGGGTTGGGAAGATGTTCTGGAGGAGGGCATGGCAACCCACTCTAGTATTCTTGCCTGGAGAATCCCCATGGACAGAGGAGCCTGGTGGGCTACAATCCATGGGGTTGCAAAGAGTCAGACATGACTGAGCGAATAAGCACACACAGCACATAGGAAAAGGCAGAGGACACCAGAGAAAGAGGAAGTTGTCTAAGAGAAGGCAAAGAATTCTCTGTAGCAGAAGAGAGCTGGAGGGGGGTATTTCTGCAAATAGAATTGCTTAGGGTACCTGGAGTCTTGTCCCACCTTCTCATGGGAGAGGGAATGGGGTAGGCTTGTATCTCATTTTATGCCATGTGATGGCAGCTTCAAAAGATTTGCTGTTATTTTGGTATGTCCCTTAGAGTCTGTCCTTTAGTGTTTGGGGGACATAAAAAATGTTCTGATTCCTGCCCAGGGAATTTTAAAATGAGAGTTTGTGAGTGGTGCTCCCCCTGCTGGTAGCAATGAAAAGAAACAGGTCTGCTTTGAGAAAATGGATTGCAATTTTGAATTGGAGAAAATACGAATTTCCTGGAGAATAAACGTGAACCTGCAGGAAAAAAGCCACTTTAAGAGAGATTTTGCCTGAAGCATCTCTGAATAATAAAATAATCCCAAAGAGGTGTGGATTTCTGAAAACCTAGGTCTGAGAGAAGGGTCATAGATAAATTTATTACTAGCACCTAACATATCTATATTGCTGGGGAAAAAAAATAATTAAGGAACTGAGAAATGTTGCAAAAATGCAACTGTGAGTAAAATGAAATATTCATTAAAAACAATACATTTATTCTTGTGTTTTATAATTCTAAATATACAAAGGATCCAAAACAAAACAATACTCTCAAGAATAAATTTCTTGTCCCAAGGATACCCACCTACAACCATCCAACTAATTAAATTTCCTTTGTTTGAGTTTTCTTATATTAGAAATGGCTTTTCTTTCACTTATGGAGTGTGTATACCTTGTCATCAAGGTATAATGGCTGATGTGCTTTTATTCTTTGAAGCATTCTCCCTACATTTAGAAACATGGCATCATTTTAGCATTTGTTTCCAAACAAAATCTTATACAAATATAATTTAATTAGAATTTATCATATTCAAAGTTATTGGACTTGGTAGATTCAGTTATGAAATATTCAATGAAAGTTTATCTTAAAAACATTTAAAATATATATACTGAAAAATACATGAGAATAAACAGAACAATTATTGCATAAATTTTATGTACTTACCATAGATGACAATATCCATTCTTGGGTGCTCTCATAATAGCTTTTTCACCTAATGTCTTTCCTGAAAGATAAATGTACTTACAGTTTGGTACCTTCATGTGAGTTGGTAGGAGGTAAATTATTGAATTAAGCCAGTAGTTCCCAAAAGTATGGTCCTAATACCAGAAGTCATTACCTAGAATCTTGTTATAAAAGCAAATTTGGGGCCACATAGAAGACTTACTCGATCATAACCTCTGAGACAGCTATCTGCATTAACTGGCCTTTAGCGGGTTAATGGCCTTTATTTCTGATACAAATTCAAGTGTAGACTCATTGGACTAAGTGATTTAACCAAATGCAAAAGTCATTCGATCATTATTAATAGATACTGCTTTATAATTAACTCAACCAACATTTACTGAGTACTTTCTAAATGTCATTGTGTGAGCCCCTGGGAATAAAAAGTCAAATAAAACACAATTCTTGACCTCTAAGAATTCATTGTTCAGTAGGCAGCAGGTATATAAACAAAGAAATTATGTATAAAGATAAAGGTTAAAAAGAGCACAGCAGAGAATGGAGAGAGCAACTCTATCTAAAGGAGTAAGGGAAGGTGTCCCAGAGAAGCTCTTATCGAACCATTCATGATAGTGAACACACTCAGTGCATAAATAATTCCCCTAAATAATTTAACTTCATTTTAGAATAACTTTTAATAATCTGTTAATTTCTGGATAGAGGTTTGTCTAAACCACATTCTCAAAATCTTTCTCAAAAAGCTGCTGTTTTATTTCATACACTCTCCTTTTCTCTGCTCTTTTTCTTTTGCTTGAAGAGCAATGATGTGATCCAATGATTTGAAAAATGCTCTTCTAAATAAGTAGTTTAGATAATCTTTATAAATAAAGATCTTTTATTCTAAAATCATTCTCCTATTTGTTAAGGTGGTATTCTATAGCTCTCTCCATTAAGAGAACCACGCAGTGTAGAAATCTACACAAATTGGAAAAAAATTAAAAAGCAGTCTCTTAAAATGACAACTGATATTACATTGTGGGCATATATTAGAAGAGTTAATAATTTGATAATGAGTGCTTGAAAAACATAAATATTTTTAATGTATAAACATTAAAACTACATCAACATCTTACCTACATTACCAAGTGAACAAAAATAGCTTTGAGGGCACTGCCTAAAATAGAGGCAATTCCATCGCTCTGAGAATATAAAAGGGAGCCAGGTAGTATACATACTGGTTTTGTACCCTCACTGATGCCGCTTCAGCCTGAAAAGAAACCTATTTCCCATAAAAAAATTTTTATTTTGTGGTCTATTTGTGTCCATCATCCAATCTTGAAAGTTACAAATATGTTCTTTTAGATATGATTCATATTTGATTTGCAAGACAAGTGTGATCAGTCATAGGACTTCAACAGATGTACTGCAAAAATGGGACACCACAGTTAGCAGGTTAGGAAAGAATTTTATACTCTCCAGGGATCCAATCTTCCCTCCACATAACAAGTTCAAATATACTGTCAGGAGGAGCAAGAGTCAGCAAACTCTTCCTCCTTCATACTGAGTGCCCATGCCCTTCAACTCCAGTCTCCAATTTCCTGCTTCTCTGCCAGGCACTTATTACCTGTGCACTGAATTACAATTGCCTTTCTCTGTACTGATCTTGTCAGATCATTTAGCATTCTGGCTGTTATTCTTTTGTTGTTACTTTAGAAAACAGGATGATATAATGAACAATCATGGACTCATCACTCTGCTTAAACAATTGTCAACTCAAGGCTTATCTTGTTTTACTGAGATGAATTTTGAAAAAACATTAAAGTCTGAGTAGTTATTTCTTTGTGGTACCTGGAGTTCTATGTTATAGGAAGTAAGAAGGGTTATTTTAATTTTGGTGAAAGACCTACTATTATTATTGCTTCTCAAATTATTACCACTTAATGTATCATCTTTCTACGATTTTATAAATTTTGAAAGCCGGAATTTGAGTTTTTCAGTTGCCTATTTTAATATACTCAAATATTTTTAAAGACCATATACTTTTATCTAAAAATTCATTTGTGTTTACTATAACAATTACTACCTGAGAATAATTAATATTCACAAAATACTTACCAATATTAGCATAATGCTTCTTTTCTTGTGTATTTGTAGATAGCTCATACATGTCTCCATAAGCACGAGCAAACCGCCAAATAAACTCTATTTCATCTCTAAACTGAACACACAGAACTGCCCATTAGATAAACTTAGTAATGTGACTATACCACTGCAACCTTTTAAAAAAATTAGGTAGGTAAACTGGTACTTAGAAATGACTGCATTCATGTGCATATCACACTTTAAATTGAAATATTCATGGCTATAAAGTGTGATCTAGTGTAGTGTTACATTTGGGTCTTAGAAACCAATGAATATTATGCAGACACCAGTTCCGCACCTATGAAGAAGAGAAAACTAAGTGTTAGAATTTATGAATTCTCTCTGGGTGGTAGTATCCTCTCCTTGCTTTCCTTTCTAACTTAACTACTGTCAATATGATGCCTCAATGGGCATTTCACATAATATCTGTAAGTTATTAGAGATTACATATATTCAAAAGAGCAGTCATATTTTTTTTACCTAAATTACCTAAAGAACAATGCTAGAGATTTAAAAACTTGAGTTCATGTATTTAGAGTTTCTATATCCTCAAAAGTTAGCCTTAAATTTCTCATGGGAAAGAAGATTTATGGATCTTTGTGATATTGCAAAATCCTTTCTTCCCCTTTGGTGGTGGTGGTGGTGGTGGGAAGGATGAGCTTTGTTAATTCAGTCCAACACTAAACACTGAAAAATGATTACTAGTAGAAACACAGTGAAATACTAATGGCTGTTACATTAATAACTGAAAGATAGTGAGCTTAAAGTGTAGCTTTTCCTCCCTCGAGAAGCAGTACATCTTGCCCTTTATCTGTTATAAAATATTTTAAAAATGTATCAAATTGATAAAATCAATGTCAATCTGTATAATCAACCAGATCTCTGGTTCTCGTTTTTATGACCTTTGAGCCTAATAAACCCTTTGTTGTTGTTGTGTCTGACTCCAAGTTGAGACCAACCCTTTGCTACTCCATGGGACTGCAGCACGCCAGGTTCCTCTCTTCTCTACTATCTCCAGGAGTTTGCACAAATTCATGTCCATCGTGTCGACGATGCCATCCAACCATCTCATCCTCTGTTGCCCTCTTCTCCTCCTTCCTTCAATCTTTTCCAACATCAGGGTTTTTTCCAATGAGTCAGCTTTTCCCACCAGGTGGCCAAAATACATATTGGAGCTTCAGCTTCAGCATCAGTCCTTCCAATGAATATTCAGGGTTGACTTACTTTAGGATTGACTGATTTGATCTCCTTGCTGTCTAAGGGACTCTCAAGAGTTTTCTTCACAAGTTTGAAAACATCAGTTCCTTGATGTTCAGTTTTCTTTACAGCCCAACTCTCGCATCTATACATGACTACTGTAAAAACTATAGCTTTGGCTATATGAACTTTTGTCAGCAAAGTGATATCTCAGCTTTTTAATATGCTGTCTAGGTTTGTCATACCTTTTCTTCCAAGGAGCAAGTGTCTTTCAATTTCATGGCTGCAGTCACCATCTGCAGTGATTTTTTAGCCCAAGAAAATAAAATCTGTCACTGTTTCCACTTTTTCCCCATCTATATGCCATGAAGGGATGCGACTGAATGCCATGATCTTGGTTTTCTGAATAAACTTTTTTATTTAGTTTAAAAAAATTTTTAGTAATATTATTTAAAAAATTTACACCAGTCATTTCACTTTTGTAAACTGTGACACAATTGTTGTGGTCATAACATGAATGGAAAAGTAAATTAAATAAAAATTAAAACTATACAAACAAGTTATTATCACGTATATCTCACCTTTTCTTTGTGGTCACAAAGCAGCTCAAAACTCTCCACTTTTTTGCCCTCATTCACTCGTAAATTATCAGCCATCTGAATAAGGGCATCTAAATTTAATTCCTCCACATGAGTGTTAAACGCCTTAGGGACTGGAAAACTCTGTTCTTCGGTGTCAGTATTAGCTGTAACATACCTAAAATTGCAGAAATAATCATCAACTCTCTGGAAAGTTATACTTTAATGGCCAGAGAGATCCTTTTGAAATGTAAGTCAAATCATTCTACTCTTAGGCTTGAAATCCTGCAATGGTACCTCCTTTCACTCAGAGAAAGCTCATGGACTAATCCCTGGAGGAGGGCATGACAACCCACCCCAGTATTCTTGCCTGGAGAATCACAGCAGCCTGTACAGTCTGTGGGGTCACAAAGGGTCAGACACGACTGAGCGACGAATCACATTTCCTAATAACAAAACTGGATGAGATTTGCCTCCCACCTCAATCGACTCTCTGACCTTATCTCCCAGCTTGTTTCTCATTCAGTCCATTGCATGCTGGCTGCCCAGCTACTCCTTAAACAAACCAGGACATTCCTACATCAAGACCTTTGCTTTCTGTTCCCACTGATGGGATGGCTCTTCCTTCAGTGCTGTGCTGCACTTAGTCACGCAGCTGTGTCCAACTCTTTGCAACCCCATGGACAGTAGCCCACCGTGTCCAGGGGGATTCTCCAGGCAAGAATACTGGCGTGGGTTAGCATGCCCTTCTCCAGGGACTCTTCCTAACCCAGGGATCAAACCCAGGTCTCCTGCATTGCAGGCGGATTCTTTACCATCTGAGCCATAACTCACACCTTCACCTCCTTCAAGTCTCTGTTGAACGTCATATCTCAATATAGCTCATCCAGACCACTTTATTTAACGTTGCAACCATTACTTCCCAACCCATGTGCATTTCCTTCACCAATCTCCCTTATCGTGCTTGACTTTTTTTTTAATCTTCTGTAGTACATACTGTCTTCTGATACATTGTGTATTCTACTAACCTACTACATGTGTTATTTTTTGTCAGGATCTCTCCCACTAGAATGCATGCTCCCTCACAACATGATCCCTAAAACAATTCTTTGTTTTATTAACTGATGTCATCAAGTGCCTAGAACAGCACCTGACACATAGGGGATACTCACTGGATACTGCTGAATGAATGATATAGAGTTGTAGGAACTCGGAGGCAGTCAGGTATATATATAAATTAAATATATATATATATTCATGTATTTACATATACATATGTATATACACACATATATTCACACACGCACACACATATATATATATACGTATAAATTTGTGGTTCAAGATGATGTTCTAACCCTTAGCTTAGTTGTTAAAAATTCATGCTACCTCTCACATTTCCTTTTTGGTGGCATATAATGCAACAATTTATTTTCATTTATTCACACATTACCTTGTTCTAAAAAAGATCTTAAGGAAGTATATAAGGATATATAACACAGAAGAGAATGAATTAGAAGTGGTGGGAAAAGATAAAAACAAAGTCAAATGTGAATAAGGCCAATAAAAAAGTACATATACTTTAGATACCTATACCCTTGCTAAAAGGCACATAAATGTGACTTCACATCTTCTAATAGCTGAAGCAGTCACAGTCTCCAGCAGATACTAACAAAGAGAAAGGAAGCAAGTTCTCGAGAGAAGTACACCTATTTTCAATACTGACTCAAATAAATTTTCTTCAAAGTCCTTATAAAGAAGACACTATATGATATTCAACTTCTGTAACAACATTATTAATGGCAACTTCATTCTTCTAATTGCTCAAACCAAAAATTTAGAATCATCCTTGACTTCTTTGTCTAACCTAAGCAACGTTCAGAAATCTCTGTTGTTTCTATCTTCAAAATATATCCAGGATCCAGCTGCCTTTACCCACTGCTCCCCTGGTCTAGACCACCACCAGGTTACCTGTATTAATGCAATCCTGTCATGTCTCCCTGCTTTAGTCCTTGACCATTATAGTTTATTCTCAACATAGGAGCCACAATGGTCCTCTAAAAAGCTGAATCAGATCATGTAACCCTTTGCTCAAAACCCTCCAATGGGTGACAAAAGCATAGTAAGAATGTTAAGTCCTTAGAGTTATCTATAGGATCCTTTATAATTGAGTCCACTACCTCTGACCTCATCTATCACTCTCCTGCTTGATCAGCACTCCAGGAATACTGGCTTCCTTCCTGCTTTAATATCTTCGTGTTTGCTGGTCTTTCTGCCTGCTATGTTCTCCACTGAGTATCTATGTTAACTTACCTCCTCACCTGTTGGACACCCTTATTCAAACATAATCTTCATATTATGGCAGAAGCTATGGTTACCTACATAGCATACATTAGATATCTACAAATTGCGGGACTAACAGAGTTTAGCAAGTTGGCTGCATATAATACTGAAATATGAGTCAGTTTCATTTCTAATATATTAGCAGCAAAAGCCTAAAAAACAAAATTAAATAAAGTATTTCACTTATGATGATCTCAGAGAATGCCAGACACCCAGGAATAAACTTAATAAAACATGTAGAAATTATATGGAGAAGATATAAAAGATATATTAAAAACTGCTTATAAAAGAACCTAAATTCATGAAAAAATATATCATGTTCATGGCTACAAACAACTGATATTATAAATGAATGAATTCTCTCTAGATTACAGATTCAATGTAACTCCAATTTTATAAACCTAAGAAGAAATTTCATACAATTTAATGAAATGATTCTAAAAGTTACATGAAAAGGTAAACAGCCTAGAATAGTCAAAGCACTGTTAAGAAAGAGAACAGGGAGAGAAGACTTACCTCACCAGATATTAGACCTATCTTGCAGCTACAATAATTAAAGACAGACTGCAATTGGTAAAAGGATGGATGAGTAACTGAAAACAGAACAGAGTCAAGAAACAACCTCATACGCAAATGAAAAGTATGCTATAAGACAGACATGGCATGTCAGATTAGTCTTGCTTTAGCAGGTGGTTTCACAGATGCTTATTATATTGTTTATAATAGCAAACTAAGTAAATGAGTAAAAGTGGCACATGCATGGACCATTAATCAGAGTTTGCATAAACTAAAGAGTTTTTAGTACAATTCTGTGCACCTGAGATACAGTAAGAAAATAATAACCAGAAGAAAGAAACTAGTTTAATATTAGACACTATTACTTAAACTAAAACCCACCAAACAGTACACTTTAGAAGGGTGAATTTTATGTTATACAAATAATATCTCAATAGAGATGATATTTTTTATAAGAAAAAACTGAATATTCTATAGCCATTAAATCAATTAAACCAGAATTTGTATGTCTATTCTAATAGAGAGAGGGAAAACACAGAATAGCTATATAGAGAGTTCCATCAATATATGCAAAGAATTTGATTTATTCAAATTCTAAGGAATTAAAAAAGAGGAAACATTACTTACATCGTTTTATGAAGCTAGTAAAACTAATGCCAAAACCAAATAAGTACAGTAAAATAAGTAATAAAAATTATAGGCCAATTTCACATATAAATTTTGACACAAAAATCCTCCAGAATATCAGCCAAAAAATTTCAACACACATGAGAGGATGCATCATAACCAAATTGAGTTTATCTCATGAATTACAAGCACAGTTAACATTAGAAAATTTCTCTAGTGTAACAGATAAAATGAGGAAAACTATATGATCTTTATAATGGTCACCAAAATTTTTTTTTCAATGAATTCAATACCATTTCAAGACAAAAGAAATACCAAACCCATAAACAAGGAACAGAACTTCTTATACTAGAATATAAACCCCAAACCATGATACAGTTCACATATAATGATGAAACTTTATAAGCATTCTCTTTAAAATCAGAAATAGAGAAGGATATCCAATATTGTTGCTTCTATTTAACAGAGCACTGCAGGTTCTGTTAGCACAATATTAAAAGAAAAACAAAAAATAGATAAGAATTGGGAAATAAGAAACACAACTGGCATTATTTGAAGATTATTCAATAAAAAGAAAATCTAGCTCCCTTCACCCAGCAAGAACACCACAAGAAGTTGTCTGTGAACCAGAAAGTAGGTTTTCACCAGATACTGAATCTGCTGTAACCTTGATCATGAGCTTCCCAGCCTCCAGAACTGTGAAAAAGAAATTTATGTTGTTTATAAGCTACCCATTCTATGGTACTTTTAGCAGCTCAAACAGACAGACAGTATTCAGTATTTAAATTGAAAGAAAATCTAACAGAGTTTACAGATGAGTAAATAAAACTAACATATATGATCAATTATCCCCATGGACAGAGGAGCCTGGCAGGCTATAGTCTATGGGAAAGCAAAGAATCAGACATGACTGAGTGACTAAGCACACAAGTTCCTATATCTGTAGAACAAGTTACAAAATGTAATTTTATAAAATATAGCCTTTTACTATAGGACTATATACAGGAAAAATACACAGTATCCAGGAAAAAATTCCACAAGAAGTTTGTAAGATTTTTCTATAGAAAATTATAAAATATCATCAGAGAACATTAAAACATGTTTAAATAGATAGGAAAAGATGTCATATCCACTGACAGAAAACCTTAACTTTAAACCAGTTTCATATGGTACCAAATTAATAGTTTTAACATAATTCCAATCAAAACCACAATGGTATTTTCCTATGGAACTTACCTGACTCTAAACAATATGGAAGCACAAGTGTAAAAAGAACCAAACCACTACTCAAGGAAATAGACAGATTCAATGCAATCCCAATCAAATTACCAATGACATTTTTTACAGAACTAGAACTTAAAATTATAAAATTTGCATATAAACAGAAAAAACTCCCAACAGCTCAACCAATCTTGAGAAAGAAGAATGAAGCTAGAGGGATCAGGCATCCTGACTTCAGAGTACACTACAAAGCTACAGTAATCAAAACAGTGTGTTACTGGCACAAAAATAGACATATAAATCAATGGAACGGAACAGAAAGCCCAGAAATAAGCCACGCACTTATGGGCAATTAATTTACAACGGAGGCAATAATATAAAATGGACAATAACCAGTCTCTTTAATAAGTAGTGCTAGGAAAACTGGACAGTTACATGTAAAAGAAAGAAGTTATAACATTCTCTAACACCATATACAAAAATTAACTCAGAATGGATTAAAGAAGACCAGATGTAAGACCTAAATGTAAGACCAGATACTATAAAACTCCTAAAAGAAAACACAGGCAGAACACTCTTTGACATAAATTGCAGCAATATTTTTTGGGGGGATGTATCTCCTAAAGTAATGGAAATAAAAGCAAAAACAAACAAATGGAACCTAATTAAACTTAAAAGCATTTGCACATCAAAGGAAACCATAAAGAAAAATGAAAAGACAACTGATACTGTGAGAAAATGTTTGCAAACAGTGCTACTGGCAAGGGATTAATTTCCAAAATATATAAATAGCTCATACAGCTTAACATAAAAAAATAATAAAAAATGGGCAGAAGACAAGTAGACATTTCTCCAAAGAAGATATAGAGATGACCAATAGACACATGAAAAAATGCTCAATATCACTAATTATTAGAGAAATGCAAACCAAAACTACAATGGATATCACTTCACACCAGTCAGAATAGCTATCATTAAAGAGTCTATAAGTAATAAGTGCTGGAGATGGTATGGAGAAAAATAAATCCTCCTACACTGTTGGTGGGAATGTAAATTTGTACAACCACTATGGAGAACAGTATGGAAAGTTCTTAAAAAATAAAAAATTGAGTTACCATATGATCCTGCAATCCCACTCTTGAGCATATATCCAGAGAAAACTCTACAGCAAAAAATCATTTTACTGTACACTTGAAACAACCACAAAATTGTAAATTAACTGTACTTCAAAAAAAATTTTTTTAAGAGAAAAAAATAAGAAGAGCCAAGACAGTTTTAAAGAACAGATATCAGGACTATCATACAGAGAATAAAGCAATGATAAATCAGTGTGGTATTGGCATGACAATAGACAAACTGGCCAGAAAAACTAAAAAGAGAACAACTAGCCTGGTCTCTCCTCCACATTAAAAAAACACCCAAGTGCAAAAAAAATTGTGAAAAGGAATCTTCTACTTATAATTGGGCATTATTAAAAATTATAAGAAAGTTTTAAAAGCAAACTTTAAAAATAGGGCCTGGGAAATAAATATGCCTTGGAAAATATACAACACACATACTGACTTTGCGTTAGAGCTTAGATTTCTACTGGGGGCAAAACAACAACAACAACAACAACATTTCATAGGTTATCTAATATCTAACAGTCTTCCAACACTCTTTCAGCAGGCCTGGAAAAGTCTGCCCTCAAATGTCAAATTTACTTACAAACATTCATCTTCCAATAGGACTTTTCTGGCTTATTTTCTGCTCCAAATTTGACTAAGAATTGTGCCATTTTATGTATCTCTTTATTGTTGCACAATTGATTCCTTGCTTTAACAGAACAATAGCATATTTGCAGGCATAGTTTTATTATTTAAAGAGAAAATGACATTATTTGCTGTGAAAATAGTGTATTTATAGAAATATATCAGTAGTGAGTTGCATCAGAATATGCAAAAACATGTCTGCCTTCAGTACTGTGGCCTCTCTCCATATCAGGCATTCTGATTTAGTTCCTTTTGCCTAACCTTACCCACACACACCTAACTGCTCCTACATTAGAGACAGATGTCAGCAAGGAACCTCTAGGCCCTCATTCCTCCATGGAAACACTAAATGACAGACAGATTGAAACAGCTTTGTGGGAGATCTAAAAAGTACTCAAGGATTTGCAGCAATCAAGAAAAACCCATATTCAAACGGCAGAACACTTCACAGTGTTTTCACTCACCCTTGCTTCACCCTTCCCTGGTATGGCACAGCATGGCTGGGAAAAAGTCATGCAGTTCTCAGCTCCTCCCTTAGGACAGAAGGAAGTGAGTGCATCTGGTTTGCAATGTTCTAGCATGTTGAGGGGCTTCCCAGAAAACTAGTTTCTGTTTGGCTTTCCTTAGAGTTCAGGCAGAAATGAAGGCATAATATGGGCATCATATTAGAGGCCAGCGAAAGTTGTGGCAATTACTGTGACATGTGAGAGCTACAGGGGAACCATAGACTAATGGATGCCTGGGCACAAGAGATTATGGGGAGAGGAATATTATAAGACACCTATGGTGCCAAGAAGAACAGAATGAGATTCTTATTGAAAAGATATTTTAAAATGGTTATGTATTTGGGGGAAAGCACATACTCAGGCCCTCAGAAAACTAATGCCTAGGAAAGACCTGAAAAGCCCATAAGTCTTTGTAATGGGCTAATTAGTGGGTCTTCCCTGTATACAGCCAATCTGCAAATCTAGAATAGATGGCTATTTTTTCAAAATGTACAATTTTCAACAAAAGATCACAAAGAATACAAAGTTCAGGGAAAGACTGCCCTTCAAATGAACAAAATAAATTTCCAGAACCTGACTCTAAAGAAATACAGCCTTTGTGCTTATTGAGACAACAATTTTTAAAACAATAGCCTTAAATATGTTCAAAGAGTTAAAGGAAAAAAATGGAGAAAGAACAAAAGGAAATTGGGAAAATAAATGAACAAAAAGAGAAAACAAAGAGCTAGAAATTATTAAAAAGAGGACCAACAGAAATTCTGGAACATGAAAAGCAGTAAGCAGAGAAATCCACTGCTGCTGCTGCTGCTGCTGCTAAGTCACTTCAGTCGTGTCCGACTCTGTGCGACCCCATAGACGGCAGCCCACCAGGCTCCCCCGTCCCTGGGATTCTCCACTAGAAAGGATCAAGAAAATACTTGAACAAGCAGAAGAAAGAAGCAGGAAATCTGACGATAAAACACTTAAAACTATTGAGTCTGAAGAGTCAAAAGAAAAAAAGAATGAAGAAATAGAGCCTAGGAGACTTTACGGAACATCATAAATCAGGCCAATGTATATATTATAAGAGTCACAGAAGGAGAAGAAAGAAAGATGCAGAGAGCTTATTTTGAAGAATAATGGCCAAAAACTCCCCAAATTTGAGAAAAGACATGGATATATAAATACAAGAAGTTCGATTAACTCCAAATAGGATGAACGCAAAGAGATTCACACCAAGACACATACTCAAACTGAGGGACATTATGACAAATCATAAAAATCTTGAAATCAGCAAAAGAAAAGCAAATCATTACAAAAGAAGTGAAGTAAAGAAGTAAAGTTGCTCAGTCGTGTCTGACTCTTTGCGACCCCATGGACTGTAGCCTACCAGACTCTTCCCATGGGATTTTCCAGGCAAGAGTACTGGAGTGTGTTGCCATTTCCAAAGTGATCCTCAATAAAATCACCACCAGGCTTCTCAGAAGAAACCTTGCAAACCTAAAGACAACAGGATGATATATTTAAAGGGCTGAAAGAAAAAAACTATCAGCCAAGAAGTATATATCCTTAAAGGAAAACTGTTCTTGAAAACATGATAGAGAAATTAAGGCATTCCCAAATAAACAAAAAAATGAGGGTGCTCATTACCCCTACACCTGCCTTACAAGAAATGGTAAAGGGAGTTCTTCAAGTTAAAACAGGCTATTAGGCAGGACTAACTTGAAGTCATATGAAAATACAGTCTTCTGGTAACAGTAAATAAAAATGTGGTTAAATATAAAAATTAGCATTATTGTAATTCTGGCTCATAATTCCATTTTTATTCTCTTACAGTATTTAAAAGAGAAAAGTATTAATGTAAAAAAAGGAGTATAAAAATAATGATAAATCTAGCTAACAGCTATACAACTATATAGACGTAATACGTGCTATCAATAACATAAATAGGGGAGTAAAGTTATAAAGGAGAAAGCTTTTATATACAGTTGAAGTTAAGTTGGTATCAGTTTAAAATAGATTGCTATTACTTTAGGACGTTATTCATAATGCCCACGCTAAACACACAAACATATCTACAGAATATACACAAAAGTAAATGAGAAAGGAATAAAAAAATGTATCACTATAAAAAAATTAAGTCAACACAAAGGAACGGAGTAAGGGGGGAATGAAGGACAACAGGGTATAAGATACATGGAAACGAAATAACAAAAAGGCAGCTACTAGTAATTGGATTTAAATGTAAATGGATTAAATTCTCCAATCAAAAGACTCAGGCTGGTAGTATGGATGAAATATCAGGATCAACTGTATGGGGTCTATAAAAGACTCACTTTAGAATTGAGGACACATAGGTAGAAAGTAAAAGGATGAAAAAAGATATTCAATGTAAAATAATATCCAAAAGAGAACAGGGGTGGCTATATTAATATCAGATAAAATCAACTAAGTCTAAAACTTATGAGACAAAGAAGAACATTTTATAATTATAAAAGATTCAATTTAACAAGCATATATAACAATAATAAACATATATATAATAAACATTAGAGCTTCTAAATATATGAAGCAAACACTGGCATAATCGAAGCGAGAAATAGCAACATAAAAATATAAAACTCTTTAGAGAAAACAAAGGAAAAGCTTCATGGCATTGTATTTGGCAATGACTTCTTGGATATGACATCAAAAGCACAAACAAAATAAAAAATAGATAAACAGCTTCAAAATGTGTCAAAGGACACAATCAATAGTGAAAGGCAATCCACACAATGGGAGAAAATGCAAATCAAAACCATAAAGAGATACACCTCACCCTCATTAGGACAGCTATTATCAAAAAAAACAAAATAACAAGTATTGACAGGGATGTGAAGAAACTTGAGTCCTTTTGTGTTCTTAGAGGAATATAAAATGGTGCAGTTACTATGGAAAAAAGTAGGATAGTTCTTTAGAAAATTAAAATAGATTTATCATATGATCTAGTAATTCCATTTCTAGGTGTAAATCAAAAGAACTGAAAGTAGGGCCTAGAGGAGATAATTTATATACCCGTGTTCACAGCAGCATTATTCATTATTCAAAAGGCAGAAGCAACCAAAGTAAACATCAACAGAGAGTGAAAGAGAAAAATGTGGTACATATATACAATGGAACACTATTCCGCCTTAAACAGGGAAATGCTGACACATGCTACAGTATGGGTGAAACTTGGGAACACTATGCCAAGTGAAACAAGCCGATCACAAAAAGACAAATACTGTATAACTCCACTTATAGGAGGTACCTAGAGGAATCAAATTTACAGAGACAGCAAGTAGAATAGCAGCTGTCAAGAAGCTAGGGGAAGAGAGGACTGGGGAGCTATTACTTATTGGGTATGCTACTGCTGCTACTGCTAAGTCGCTTCAGTCGTGTCCAACTCTGCGACCCCATAGACGGCAGCCCACCAGGCTCCCCCGTCCCTGGGATCCTCCAGGCAAGAACACTGGAGTGGGGTGCCATTTCCTTCTCCCATGCATGAAAGTGAAAAGTGAAAGTGAAGTCGCTCGGCTATGTCCGACTCATGACAGATAGTGATGGTTGCACAACAGTATGAATGCACTTAATGCCACCAACCTTAAAAGTGGCTATAATAATGAACTTTGTGTGTGCATTTCACACAACAAAAAAATTAAAATAGAAAAGGAAGTATGACACACTAAAAGGAAAAAAAACATGAGTAGAATTATCTTAGTACAAATGATATTAACTTAGGGGGCATTTTATTATGACAAATAATTGAAAATAATTCAAATTTGTTCCCTCTACAGAAACCAATTTTTTCTAAATATTTTTAATTCTTATATGACTTTCCATGTTATTCTGATGAACATATTTATAAACTTTATTAATAGAATGGAAAAAACTAAATATTCACTTCAAAATTAAAATTTTGGAGACATGTTTTAAAATAAAAATTTTATTAAAATTTTTTTAAAATAAAAATTTTGGAAAAAAATCTAAAAATTTTCGCTTTAAAAAAGTCATAAAAATCTCTGATTTCAGAGTTTTCTGAATTCTCATATACATACACAAATGTGTATTAAAACTATTTAATTAATATATCTGGTTTCAATATATTCTATTTCTGACAGTATATTTTTATTTATGATTTGATCCTTGTGTAGTATAAAAACATTGTCTATCAGTGGGATGTCTGGCATGAGAAATAGGGCTAGCAAGGCTGATATAAATAGGAATTAGTAAACTAATATAGATCTATAGATTATATAGGAATACTATTTTAATGACTAGAGTAGATTAAAGGAGATGTTAAACTCTCTAAGAATGTAACACATTTAGAAGACCTATTTATCAAAACTTGATGTTATTTTCAGACCACAAAAGCATTACAACAGTAACTCAGAAATTTGGGACTAGGCAATCGGTAAGCAGTAAATCTGTTAAAAGCCAGAAACAGATGAATAATCGTTGACTTCCATATTCCAATGTTAATAAACTATCTTTAAAAAATACAGAAATTAACATTAGACTGTAATGTAGAAATCTTTTTCAGAAAGTGCAATCAAGCTTAGCAACGGAGACTTCTTGAAACCTGAGCAGTGATTTCTATAGCCTATATACTATGCCTGCAGGGAGAGCTTCTTGTTTGAGCTGCCCTTCCAAGAGAGGGTAAAGTCTAAGGTTGACCTTATTTTAGGAATTTCATTAAGTGAAGATTTGTCTTCATCTTTAAATGAGAGAGCATTGTTTTTGTCTTCAAAGGGATCTGAGGTAACCATTTTGAGGTAAGGCAAAGCCACTAGCATTTTTACAAAATGAAGTAAATTCAACATTATGGAGAATAGGGAAAGTTGCACTTTGAGAGGGATGCTGTTGAACCATAGCTGGAGAAGCGTTTCTACTGTGACTTTGAGAAGAGGGATAAACAGAATTGCTTCTTAACTGGTCTCCTTCTTGATTATCATTGTCAATTCCATGTTGTTCAGAGGAACAGGAAATAAAACTTGGAGTAAGCATGGTTGCTGTGCTTTGACACAAGGTAGCAACAGTGTCCGGATAGGCAGAGGAATTCCTTTTTGATTTAGAACTCATAAAATATGTAGTGTTATATTCAGGAGAATAAGAGTGTATATATTTTTCAGCACCAGTAATATTCGAGTTTTTGGAAATGATTTCCACTTCATTTGGATTAAATATGCATGAACTACTTGCATCAAAAGTACTAGCAGTCTCATAACAGGAAATTATACTTAATTTCGGGGCAGAGAAAACACTTCTGGATCTAAAGTGAAAATGTTCTGAGGCCGACTTTAAATCACTGAAGCTGGTTTTTTCTTCAGAATCAAAGTTAGCTCTACTTTGTACACAATGAAGGGACGTACTGCTTTTCCGAAATTTAGGAAATAAAGAATGTCTTCTTTCAAGGAAAGCTGAGTAAAAAGACATGCTTGATGAAGATGAGGAAATTTTACTTCCTTTACGTGAACGGCCTTTAAGCATCGGAGAAGGATGAGCTGCTTTAAAATCAAGAAATTTTGTTGGCTGAAAAACAGAAGAGGCTCCACGATGCAGGAGGTCTGAAGTAAGTTGATCTGCAGGACATTTTGGTGGGCAGTTCTGCTCCTCTTTGCAGCAACTGGAGTGAGAAAAGTGTCAAATGAGGAAAAAAGAACAGGGAGCACAGGTGGAAACCTGCCAAGCGTCCTGAAGAATAATAGCTACCTTATCAATATGGAAACAGGGAATAAGAAATTAAGACAGGTGAAGTTGATGGTTACCCAGATGTACCCCCAAAGAATGCCTAAGTCTAAAAGATTATTTCTAACTACCTACCCAGTACCTGCCCACTCTACTAAACCTTGGGGAGATAAATTGAAAGACTCAGGGTGGTAGGCAGAAAGAAAGGTCAGGGGAAAATAGAATAGAGGGCACCAAAACAAACGGGTTCCCTGTAGGTGAAGGGGGAACTTCCTGTTTTTAAAATAATTAAGTCATAATATCTGTTTCAGACTAGTGAACTAACAGATTTGAAGGAGTTGATAAGTACAATAAACGTATACCCCACTGGCTAATGCTATTTTAAAATATTAATCATGGATAAAGCAGAAGCTCTCTGGAGAGAATAGTTCAGATAAATATCCAGATATTCAGTTACTGTGGGAAACTAAAGGAAGCCTTAAAGCTTGGTTTATGAACATTTCAATGTTCTTTAGCACATGAAACATATGGAGACGTGTTTTGTTTTCTTTTTAAAGGCTTACCTTAAGCATTTTCCCATACTGAATTTAATACAAAGCAAATCTTTCCCTTCCTTTCTAAGCCATCATCCTTAGCCATAAAAATGTCCTGTGTAGGTGGAACAGGTTAGATGCTGAATGCTTAAGCTGCATATAGAATTAACACGGCAATAACATAGAATATGATGATAGCAGATTCTAGAATCTAATGACATCAGTTTAAAATAAAATTGTTCTATGGCTCATCTTTCTGAAAAACTGCAATTCATGTGACTGTGGAATGTGTATTCTAACTTCAAAGCTAAATTTATCTTGGCAATTAAGCATGGTATCCAATTACACGGGCCACATGCACAGATTATGGAGGTCTACTGTTATACTGTAACCCATTTAAAGGCAAGATTAACAAAACTATTAGAATACCGTCCTCTTCCTTTTCCACCTATGACATAAGACACTCCCTCAACAAGCTTCTCCATATCCTGCATACTGTAATACTACATCTTGCTTTTGTTCCCTTTCTAACAACCTTCTTTGGGAAACCCTTGAATAAATCCCTTTCAAAGCTCTCTAATTCTCACCGTACCATTGTCAGTTTATAGTCTAATTTTATCCAACATTCAAATGAATTAATCTGTTCCTGTTTCATGGTTGCTGGTAGAAGACACATGATTCTTGCATAAGAGACAGAGGACTTTGCTACTCACAGCAAATTAAGCAGTGTGATCACCCGCTTATTTATGTTGGTTTTCCTTGACCTCAGGACCCACAAGGGCAATGTGGAGAGCCCAGAGACACTTAATATCTAGTGAGCTGCGTTTCAAAGAAGGCACACCAAGCTCAGGGAATCCCCCACTTTTAGAGCAAGCAGTAACCAAATCTGTTCAATCTGTTTTTAGTCCAGAAGGGAAACACTGCCTTATTCTTCAGAGTTTCTCATCACAAACCAGAGAATGGCCTGGAGAGAGAGGCCGCACCAACCTTACACCCGTCACAAAAATGAACTCAAAATGGGCCACAAACTTATATATAATATGTAAAACTATGAAGCTCCTAGAAGATAACATGGGAGAAAACCTAGATGAATTTGGCAATGACTTTTTAAATAACAATACCAAAGGCATGATCCATGAAAGAAACAGCTGATAAGCTTCTGCTCTGAGAAAGATAATGTCAAGAGAATGAGAAGCTACAGACTAAGAGAAAGTATTTGCAAAATACTTGCAAAGAATAGGGACTTGAAAAGGGACCGTTATCCAAAATATACAATGACCTCTTAAAACTCAACAATATAAAAATGAACAATCTCATTTAAAAAATGGGCCACAGACCTTAACAGATACCTCACCAAGGATGCACAAATGGTAAACAAGCATATGAAACGATGTTCCACGATATGTCATTAGAGAAATAGAAACTAAAGCAACAATGTGATGCTATTGCATACCTATTAGAATGGTCAAAATCCAACACTGACAACACCAAATGCTGTGAGGATGTACAGCAGCAGGAGTTCATTGCTTCTGGGAATTCAAAATGGTAGAGCCACTTTGGAAAACAGCTGGAGGTTTTCTACATAACTAAGCATATACTTACCATACAATCCAGTAATCATGCTCCTTGGTAATTCCCCAAATGAAACGAAAATTTCTGTCTACTCAAAAACCTGTACATGAATGGTTACTGCAGCAATTTTCATAATTACTAAAACTTGGACCCGACCAAGATGTCCTTCAGTAGGCGAATGGATAAACTGTGGTATATCCAGACAATGGAACATTATTCAGTGCTAAAAAGAAATGTGCTATTAATGCACTATGAAAAAGTACAGAGGAAACTTAAATACACATTACTAAGTAAAAGACATCAAGTTGACTACATACTATATGATTCCAACAATATGACATTCTAGAAAAGGCAAAACAGTAGAGGAAGTATAAAGATCAGAGGTTGCCAAGGGTTTAAGGGGAGAGAGGGATAAACTGGCAGAGCACAGAGGATTTTTAGGGCAGTGTAAGACCAGCAAGAACAAATGGTTCTTCTAGAATACATGAGTTTGAAAACTAGATAATTCTATTAAGTGAGCAAGGTTGTATGGCCCAGGTAGTCTCTTAAAGCCCAAATGAAATGGACAAACAATGAATTTTATTATGGGGTATTACTTTAACCTAAACGGAAATAAAATCTAATTTTTGAAAGGGAGATTTCTAAAGCTTTATATAACACTGTGATACAAATAACACCGTTTTTTTGGCCTGGGGTGGGGTGGGGTTTAATGCCTGAACAAGACAGACAAGACTGAAGCTTCTGGAAAAACTATTTGTTCTTGCTGGTCTTGTATCTCTCCTCGAACTTGAACTTGGCTTCTCGTCAGGCTTTGCATTTGACAGCAGGGTCTCTGAAGATATTCTTGTTGGCAACAGTTTCGTCCAAGGGGATACCCACAGAGTACATTGTGGGCCTGAGGTGATTATCATGATAAACTTTCACGAAAGACTTGATCTTTGACCTCTTGGCCATGGCAGCTGTCACTCTGCAGGGAGAGTGATTAGTTCCAGCCACCAGGGCATGGCTGTGGGCTGTGTCTGAGGTGCTGTCTTCAATGCTCTTCACGATGACCACTTTGTGTCCTTAGTAGTGACTGGCCAGGGCCAGCATCGCATTCCCGGGTTTCATGAACTTGCTCATATCGGCAGCTACCACTCAGGACGACGGCAGAAAACTAAATAATTATTTTAAACCCATGGTTTGATAGAGCAATACAAGTAAAAGATTGACAGCCTGGCATATTTCAGTCCAGGGGGTCACAAAGAGACGGATATGACTAGGGGATTGAACAACAACAAGCATTGACCTCAAAAGACTTGATTAATCATTTGCATTTCTTCATGTATGAAATCACCTTTAAATCCCTTCTCTTTGTTTCCTTTCTCTAGATCCCTCCTCCTTCTCCCAATTCTATATTCAGCAGATCACCTATTAATTTAAGTAATAGTTATTGTCATCTACTCGGCTTTCCTGGCAGCTCAGCAATAAAGCATCTGCCTGTAATACAGGAGCCACAGAAGACGGAGGGTTCGATTCCTGGGTTGGGAAGATTCCCTGGGGAAGAGAATGGCAATCCATTCCAGTATTCTTGCCTGGAGAATCCAATGGACAGAGGAGCGTGATGGGCTGCAGTCCATAGGGTCACAGAGTCAGACATGACTGAAGTGACTTGGCACATACACATGGTGGTAGGCATAAGAACAGGAGTTAGGAATACAGTGATGAAAACATCCTTGCCCTGATGAATTTCAGGCTATGTTACATTCACTAGTGCATCCTTATTTACTTTCCTATTTTACTCCTTAGAAACATTAGTCAGGCACAATTCCTTTTTTTCATAAATCATTTGTTTTTCCCCCAAAGGATATTATTCATGCTTTGACTTTAGAATCCAATGAATTATCCCATGTAAGGATGAGTCACTGAGTCACTTGTACATTCTCGACTCTTTTTAGGTCTGTACTGCCCAATTCAGCAGCCACTGCTGCCATGTGACTGTTTAATTTTAAATTAATTACAATAAAATGAGATTAAAACTTTTCAGTTCCTCAGCTGCACAAGCTACACTTCAAGTGCTTAAGAGTTACGCATGGCTTGTGGCTACCATACTGGGCAGACAGATTTAGATCTTTTCTACGATCACAGAAAGTTTTATTAGACCACTTATTGGACAGTTCTTAATTACATGAGGGGTCAGAGACTGGCCACATTTAAAATCAGGTTGCACGTGTTGGCAAACGATCACTGTCTTCCTCATACTCATGTGACACCACCAGCACTAGTAAGTTACTTATATTCTCTTTGTCAATGAGCTCTAAACTAAAATACTGACCTCCACTGAATATGGTTTTAATTATAACATAAGCCACAACAATCACTCCTTTTTAATGCCTTGTTATTAAATAGTAACAGCATATATGACTGGGAATGTATAATGAAAATACCTAAATAATAGCAATACTGCAATAAAGAATCAATTTAACATAGAAAACATCTTAAAGAAACTTACCCTCCCTCACTTTCTGCTTCCTCTGAACTATTACTTGTTGCTGAACTTTGAACTGTGGCAAGCCTTCTTTTTCTAGCTCTGTGCTGAGGACTTATCTTGTGAACAGTTACCTTCCCTCCAAGTTCACCTTGTATATACTCCTCCAGCTTTGGAATGGCTTCTTTAAGAACTCTGATTTCCTTTTTGAGTTCTTCCATATTTGTCAGTAATTCATTTAACTTCTCCAGTATTTGAAGCTGCCTTCCTTGAAAGATCTCTGTTGTTCCTTGGCCACTAGGCATTTCATCTTGCAAAGTCATCAGATCAAGCGAATTACCCAGAGAAAGAAATTTAGGCAAATCCATTGCTGTCCTTGGTTTACGAACCTTGTGATACCACAAAAGCAGCAAGCTGATTCCGGCAGTTCCCACCACAATGCCAAGTATCATTTCTCTATTTGTGGAATGAGGCATTTCTTAGGTTTTGTTTCTAAAAAAAAAAAAAAAAAAAGTAAATGAACATTATTTCTGTCTTTGCCCAGGACGAAAATACTGGAGTTTTTTTCCCCATCAACAAAAATCAAGTCTGCATCATCACAAAAAATTTAATAACACTTGATAAATCACAAACTAAAATAAATTATGAGTAATTGCCTCTGTACGGCAATTACTATCTGAGTTTCCCCAATGGCTCAGCAGTAAAGAATCCACTTATAATGCAGGAGATGTGGCAGAAACCACATCCCTGGGTCGGAAAGATCCCCTGGAAAAGGAAATGGCAACTCACTCTAGTATTCCTGCCTGGAAACTCCCATGGATAGAGAAGCCTGGCAGGTCGCAACAGAGGTGGACACGACTTAGTGACTAAACGACAACAAAAAACCAAACTGCCTCTATAATGTATGTGGGTGAGTAGAAATACTACCTTTAAGGATATTACTGACAGCCAATGTAAAATATCACCTTTAATTCAGAATCTGTATTCTATACATCTGATCTGAAATTTACTCTTTATCATGTATTGTTAAAGGGCATGACAGAGGTAAAAGCATCGTTATAAATTTCTGAAAAAAACTATTTCTGAATTCAAATTATGCCTAACTGTATCTGAACCTCTTATTTGTATAAAATTAACTTTGCGACGCTATGGACTGTAGCTAGTGTGCTAATGTCTGGGTTTTACTTTATCTTTCAGGAAAGCCCAAGAGAAAGCTTTTCCTTAGCATCTAGTTCACATTTCGTACTCCAGTTTAGAGTGATCAACAACATTTTAAAATGGGCTTTGGGATATATAATATAGAGAAAGTTTTGGCTTGCTTGTACCCACTTCATCTTCTGCTTTATTCAATGCGGAAAGCAGAAACTCGAATGTACGTGCAGGCTTCACCTCATTTCTTCTGACCAGGAGTTCTTCTGCTTCTTAGTCATAGTTCTACTTCTGTCTGAGGCCTTAATGCTTTTATTTTCTTTCAAATGTTCACTTACTTTTAAAGTAACAAAAAACTAATTTCTTTGACTCCTTCCTCCTTCTGAACTTTCACCATTTGCATTAAAGACCTAAGCTCTGGCTCATCTAATTCCACATAACCTCAGCTACCTTGACAAAATGCACCATAATCTTTCTTTACTTTATCCCTTCTTCACTAGTTTTATTGCTTATCACTGTTCTTAAAGTCAGAAGGCCACTAAAGGAAAACAATAGTATAAATCTTTCCGCCACATAAAGTTACAGCAAGAAGCTGTCATCTCCTGTCTCAGGAAGCAGGCCCTCACAAGATACTGAATCTGCCAGCGCCCTGATCTTGGATTTCTTAGACTATAAAATAACGAAAAATAAATTTTTGCTCTATATAAGCCACCCAATCTACAGGATTTTGTTATTGCAGTCGAAATGGCCTAAGACATCATCTCTAAAGCAGGCAGATTTTGAAAAAAAGGACTAAACAAAAAAACCAAGTAGAGCCTATAGTATCAAGCAGTCTAAAACATATATAGCTAAAAGGAAGTAGGGGTACCAAAAAAAAAAAACCAAAAACTTAAAGGAAAAATGGCCAAAAAAATTCCAAGTTGGACAAAGCCTATAAACCCAAAGAGCCAAGAAGATCAACATAATCCAAGAAAAATAAAATCAAACCAAGGCCACACATTATTAAAATGCTGAAAGCTAGTGGGAAATCTTAAAAGCACCCAGTGATGGGGGAAAAAAAGACACTACTTACAGAGAAAGAAGATAAGATTATAGCACACAGTGTCTCAGAGACGTCACCTTAGAAACTAATCAAGCAAGAAAGCAATGGAGTGACACCTTGAAAGGGCTGAAAGAAACGTTCAACTTGCATTTCTATACCCAGTAAAATATTTTTCAGAAATGAGGGTATTTTAAACAAAGAAGTATTTAAAATACTATTTTAAATATCATTTAAGATACTATTTATTTTAAAAATTGAACTATTTTAATATTTTAAAGACTATTTTAAACAAACAAAAGTTGAGAGAATCCTTTACCAGCAGCCATTCACGATAAAAAATGCTAATGGGGTTCATCAGGCAGAAGTAAAGTGATAACCATAGAAATTTGGAATTATGCAAAGGATGAAGAACATCAGTGGTGGCCAACATGTGGCAAAATATGAAAGTCATTTTTTTCTCATTTTAAGATCGATTCATTAAATACTTGCTTATTACAGCAAAAAATGACAGTAACATCATGAGGTTTTTATCAGATGTAGAAGTAAGAAAGTAGGATAACAACAGCACAAAGGATAAGGGAAAAAGAAAATCTGCTGTTGTAAGGGCCCTGGGTTATAAAGCAGTGTTATAGTAAGTTCAAGATCCCAGTTGTAAGCCCCAGGGCAACCACGCAAAAGATAAAAACAATCACACCAAAAAAACCCAAAAACTTCCATAAAAATATAAATAATCAGCCAAAAGTGGCAATAATAATGGGAAAACTGAAGCTATTTCAATTAGTCCACATGAAGTCAGGAAAAGAGGGAAAAGAACAAATGGGCAACCAGAAAACTAGAAGAAAAGAAATGTCATGACGATACTGGAAAACAGCACCAAAAGATGGAGAAATAACATTTTTGTTTGTCAATGGAAAAGATCCAGCTTTTTTTAAAGAAAGATTAAATAAATGACAGTAAAAGAGAGATTAGAGAATCGCTGCAATTAACATGAGAAGGCAAAGAGGATGGATGGTCTCCAGTGCACAAGTACAGAGGCCGACCTCTGATGAAACACAAACCATTCATTAGAGTAATGAAAGAGAAGACAGATTATGTAAGCAGGTTCAAGAAGGCGGGTAGATGTGATGGTGGGACCTTATGAAAGTTCTCTTCAATTGCTTCACTATTCTAAGTGAAATGGGAACAAAATAAACCACTGAGGGGGAGAATGGGAGGAAGTAGTACGGTAAAGATGCAAATTCTGAATTCAGTTGTATACCTGAAATACGCCTCCCTATGGCTCATAGCCTATAATCTCACATACTGAAGCGAAGCATTACTGGGATTACCTGGCGGTCCCGTGGGTTAGGACTGGGTGCTTCCACTGCAGTGGTCTGGGTTCAGTCCCTGGCTGGGTAACTAAGATATCACAAATTATACAGTGTGGCCAAAAATTGTTTTAATTGAAAAAAAAAAAAAAAGGCATTACTCTTATACTCTAAACAGTCAAATAAATATGTTTCAATGATGCCCTGTGGAAGAGAAAGACTAAGACTCTATTACCAAGAAGTCTTCCTAAAAGAAACTTTATTATTTATTTTTATTTTATTTGGCTATGCCGCACAGCACACAGAATCCTAGTTCCCTGATCAGGGATCAAACCTGTGCTCCCTGCAGTGAAACCATAGAGTCCTAACCACTGGACTGGCAAGGAAGTCCCAAGAATATCTCTCTTTAGATTCCTCTGTAATATACTAGACTACAAGCATTGAACACATGGATTACCCTATTTGGATATATTACTGCATCACAGGTTTAAATATAAAAGAACGAATGCTTTTTAAATAATAATTTTCCAGAAACTATCTTGCATATTGGTGAATATTATATCCAAGAGACTTAAGAATTACTTCTCCTGAAGCCAAAGGTTCCAGTAGCAAGCCTGTGTGCTTAATCTGGCCTACCTGAATTCAGGATATAGTTTGCGCTCGTGCTTTGTCGCTCAGTCTTGTTGGACTCTTTGAGAACCCATGGACCATAGCCTGTCAGGTTCCTCTGTCCATGGGATTCTCCAGGCAAGAATACTACAGTAAATTGCTATGCCCTCCTCCAGGGGGATCTTCCCAACCCAGGGATCCAACCCAGGTCTCCTGCATTGCAGGCAGTCGCTTTAACCTGAGCCACCAGGGAAGCCCAGATTAATCATATGCTAAGTATTATTTCTGCCACATGTTTCAATTTGTAAGGTGCTAATAATAATGTACAATAAGATACAATTTTATTACAAATTATTGGTAGCTAAAATTAATATGTAATACATAATTAAAAGATTTGCAGAGATGAGAATTAAGAATTCTGTTGACATAGTAAATCATCAAAATGTTGATTCTACAGAAACTTCTACATTAAAATTCCTTTGTAGAACATGTCATAAAAAATTAACTTCAGAAAACATTTAATTTTTATGTTCGTTTCAATTAAAATTAATTTTCAGATATGGAAAGTATGCTTTACCAAGTTATTTACCAGTGCTTTCAAACAGTATTTAGCATATACATTCACTTAGTTCTTCAGCAGATTCGTAGCGGGGAAATACATAAAATACAGAACTCTGATAAACTCGGAAGACAGATGAAAACTTGTGCAAATCAGGTAAAAGTACACAGTACGGGTTACAAGTGACCATGAGTTTTAAGCATAAGGGAATTCCCTGAGACCTTGAATTAGCGATTAGATTCCCCACAGCGACCTGGATAACTCGACACTTTCTAAGTGAATTCTAATAATACTCTTATTTCATTCGGTTTTCACTTTTTCCCTCCTACTTAATAATTCTTTATTTCGGGCTCCCTGATGTTTGCCTTATTTGCAAATGTTTGTCGAACTAAAAATCTAGCCTTCATTCTCTGTAAAACAAGTAGAGAATCCGAGTTTGCCAAAACAAAACAAAAAACGTTTGCCGAAGGCTGGAAGGTATGAAAGACCCAGGGAGCTCAAGCGAGAGGAAGGCAAGTGTCTCCGGCGGAAACTCAGCTGGGTCTGCTGCCTCCGCCTGGCTGAGGCAACACGCTGCCCACGCACCCCAAGCCGGGGGCCCGCGCGGAAATACTGGCGACCTCTGGGGTCGAAGGCGGCGCTGGAGGAAGCCGCTGTAAACCCGCTCTGCGGCCCCCAAAATACCCAGCACCGCGGGCCAGCGGGAGGATGCCCACTAGCAAGGCGGCGGCCGACAAGACGCCTGCACGACCCGGAAGTGCGGTGGCCGCCGCCGGAAGTGCCGCCTGGGCCCTCGGCTTTCGGTCCTTGCCCGCGTCCCACCCCGGCCCGCAGAGACGCACACTGCCAACCCGCTCCCGCACCTGTTTTCGCGGCGCTGGTCTCTCTGCCGTCGGAGACCTGGGACCTGCTAGCGGGGTGATCGGGAGCGAAGCGGCGGGCGGACAGTAGTCCGGGAGCTTCCGAGTCCCAAGGTCCAGCGCCGCGGTTGCAGCGTCCTGACCCAGCTACCGGAGGCGCCGGGGGAGGGGCCGGCTCCACTCGCCCCGCGGGCTCCCGCCTCTTCCCGCTGGCGGTCAACTCACCGGGGCGGGGGCCCGGCGCATCTTTTACAAAAGGAGACAAGTGCGCCCTACCTGGCGCCTCGACCCGCATCGGACTTTGCCGCCGGGTTGTCGCCTCCCCCAAAGCTCAATTCCCCGCCCTGACCACCGCGCCCTGGCTCAGGGCCATCCGCGGAGGTTCGGCGCGTTCTTGCTGCCTCCGGCGCGCTGTCGTCCATCGCTGAGGCTCCCCAAACCCACCTCCTTGCCTTAGTATCATTCTTTTTCTCTGCCGTTTTCTAGATAATAATCTTGAACCGTCCACATGACAGAGTCAAACGTGATGTCTTGCACGAATTACTGATCAAGTTATCCTAACTTTAACTCACTTTCTTTTTATTTTTAATTGGGGGATAATTGTTTTGCAATACTGTGTTGATATCTGCCATACATCACCATGAATCAGTCACAGGTATGCATATATATTCTGGGTCCTGAACACCAGCCCCCCCCACACCCCACGCCGCCCATCTCCCTCCCCATCCTTCCTGTCTAGGTTGTCACAGAGCGCTGGGTTGAACTCCCTGCGTCACACAGAATTCCCTCTTGCTATCTATTTTACATATGGTAATTGTATATTTCCAGTTAATTTTCTCAGTTCTTCTTACCCTCTCCTTTGTCCTTCCCCCAACCCCCACCATGGTCCTGAGTTGCGTTTAGGTAAAAACCTTTTTCTTCTCAGATGCTTAACAACAGAGATTTTATCCAGCTTCACCTTGTGTGGTTTGTGTCAACATAAGGAAAATAAGATTCTGTCAAATGGACTATTAAAAAAAACTGCACACTCACTCTTTCTGTATTGTCCTTGCTTTGAGCTTTAAATTTAGGCTTGCAGGAAACTTGGTCTTGAGTAGTAGATTTCCTACCAGTGTGTTGAATGGAATTAAAAATGGATGCATTTATCAACCCCTTCTCCCACAAAAACCACCAAAAAGCTGCTCTGAAGAGTCAGAAGACTAATTTCACAGTCCATATGAAGCTATTTACTAAAGGAGCTTCTATAGGACCTTTAAGACTATAAAATGTTTTCTGAGCTTTAGGAAAGCTATATTTAAGAGTAAGTAAGCCTGCTGCTACTGCTGCTAAGTCACTTCAGCTGTGTCCGACTCTGTGCGACCCCATAGACGGCAGCCTAGCCAAGTCATTTTATTAAAACTAAGTTATATTTTGGAAGACAGCAAACTAATGTGTGTGTGCTCAGTCTCTAGGTTGTGTCTGACTCTAACCCCTGGGACTGTAACCCGCTGGACTCTCCATGGGGTATTCTAGGCATGAGTACAGGAGTGGGTTGCCATTTCCTCCTCCACGGGGTCTTCCAAACCCAGGGATGGAACCAGCCTCTCCCCTTGAGTCTCCTGCATTGGCAAGTGGATTCTTTACCACTGAGCCACCTGGGAAGCCCCAAAGTCATTTTATTAAAGCAATGTTATATTTTGGAAGACAGCAGACTAATATTTAGCATCTAAGATTTGAAACTGCAAAGCAGTCCCTTCTAAGAACCACTTTTGTTCACATCTTGTGGTTTGCAAGGATATTACAATATGATGCTAATGTTTGCTCTATGTAAACAGAATACAAAATGTAAACCTGTCCAGCAGGTTTACATAGGTTTCTCTTTTAACAAGATTTTTTTCCTAAAGAAATTCATCTCTCTTCGATAACACTTAAAAGGTTTGGAAGCGCCTTGAGATGTAAGCTTTTCCAGGAGTCCATTCACTTGTTCACCACTGTTCCCCCAGCATACATCACAGAAGAGGTCTGCAACAAAAATGTGGAATACGGGCTGAGAACAGTACCTTACCAACCCCCTGCTCCAAAAGAAAGTGCTGACTTGTTCTTCACATTCAGGGAGTAGGGTAAAAGAGCCAGATTCTTTCATATGCCTGTGTGGCACCTGTTTCCCCTTGATTATGTTTCTTGAGCAGTAAAAATTATCTGAGACGTAGAAACTTAGTGGTAGCCATTGATCTTTGGCAAAGTTAAAACCAAAAAGTAAAACAAGAGGAGCTGTATTTGGCAGGCATTGTAGGAATGCTATGAAAGAGAAGGAATGACTCCACCTGCCTCTACTAGGAATGAGGTCTAAATGTCTGATGGGAAAAAGAAAATCACTAGGAATCTCAGTAGACTCAATGGACATCAGTTTGAACAAACTGTAGGAGACAGTGAAGGACAGGGAAGCCTGGCGAGCTACAGTCCATGGGGTCACAGAGCGGAACAGGACTGAGCAAATGAACAGCAACAACAAACGAATCTCAGAGACGTTGTTTGTCATGAACTGAATGTTTATTTTCCTCCAAAATTCATTATATTTAATGCTAATCCCCAATGTGGTGGTATTTGGAGGTGAGGCCTTTGGAAATAATTAGGTTATGAGACTGGACCTCTCTAGAATGTGATTGATGCCCTCATAAGGAGACATGGGGGCTGTTTCTTATTCTACCATGTGAGGATACAACGAGAAGCCAGCCATGTGCAACCCAGAAGAGGACCTTCACCAGAAACCAATGTTTCTGGTGCTATGATCTCTGATATCCCGCCTCCAGAATCATGAGAAATGAATCTTGGCTAGTTAAGTCACCCAGTCTATGGTAATTTGTTACAGCAGCCCAAACTAAAGGCATTTTGATTCATCAGCACTAGCACGGCATTACAGTCAGCTAACACCTCTGCCGTATGGGCCTTCACAATTTGTCCCCACCTACTTTTCCAGCTTTTCTCTACCATTTTCACCAGACATCAATTCTTCACTTCAGCTATAGGCAAACTACCTTATTTTCTTTCCATCAATCACATATTTCCCCAGTCTCTGTGTCCTTTTTAGGCTGCTCTCTGTGTCTGTAATACTCTGCTCTTTGCCACCTGTCAAAAACCAATTCATCTAATTTAATCTGCTTCCCTTGAGAAGCTACTTCACACACTCTCCTTCTCCCCCAAAGAAGTACTCCTCCACGCCCTGCCAAAACTCTGTGGAAGGGTGAGGAGTTCCTGTGAGCACAAACCCACTCCTGGCTGACTTTCTGCGCCCTGCTCTCAGGTACACTGGGTTATTATCACCGCTTGCTCACTCACTGCTGCGTCCTGGAGTCCGAACATATTCAAGGCAAGGATGTATTCATCTTTGTATCCCCAGCACCTGGCACAGTGCTCATATTCTATATTAATAAATATTTGAAAAGCTTTCTTTGAAAATATTATTTACTCTCAAGAGAAAGTGAAGTGAAGTTGCTCAGTCGTGTCCGACTCTTTGCGACCCCATGGAATGTAGCCCACCAGGCTCCTCCGTCCATGGGATTTTCCAGGCAAGAATACTGGAGTGGGTTGCCGTTTCCTTCTCCAGGGCATCTTCGCCACCCGGGGATTGAAACCGGGTCTCCCACATTGCAGGCAGATGCTTTACTCTCTGAGCCACCAGAGAAGACTTTTCAAGAGAAAAGCATTACGAAATCTGTAGTCCTTTGGATGGTGGAAACATGAGAAGTGTCAAGGGTGTGTGGTGCAGGGGGGAGTGTTTCATTTTTATTTCTTG
Source organism: Ovis canadensis (assembly GCF_042477335.2). Taxonomy (NCBI): domain Eukaryota; kingdom Metazoa; phylum Chordata; class Mammalia; order Artiodactyla; family Bovidae; genus Ovis; species Ovis canadensis. The sequence continues at coordinate 86,308,645 of NC_091247.1, forward strand.
GGTTCTACCTACATGGTTTTATTTCCAGGAAGAAACTGAATGACAAAGTTGGTGGATGAAGGAGCCATCCAGGCATAACTGAAGCTCCACGTTCCCCAGCTTAGGTCTATAAACTGGAGGGAGATCTAATAGCAACTGCAGCCACAACAGAAAGTTTGATGGACTCCTACACTCAGTTCCTGCTTTATTCTGTATATGAATCATCTTAGTTCATCTTCCCAACGGTCTTGTGAGGTAGGTTATTTTACAGATGAGGCTTTGCTGCCTGTGATGGAATGTTGGAAGGGGACTCTTCATAACACCTTCGGTAAGCACATCATAGCACTTCTCAAGTAATACCGTTCTGTCTGCGTGCCCTACTTTAGTTACTTGGCATTCAGCCTTCTCTGCTCCCTCTATGGGGATTGAACCTCCAGATCAGAGCATTTATCCCATGGAAGGCTTCCTCATTAGGGCTCTGCCACTATCTCTAAACCACAGGGTTTAAAGTTATGGCAGGTCTATCATATTCAGTGTAAGCTAGGAATAGAGTTTTGGGGAAAATAAGCCTGTCTAATATAAACAGTTTGGGGCTTTTTAAAATTATTGTTATATCAGGGATCTATAGAACACAAGAAAATTATTCCCAAAATTTCTGGAAAAATACCTATGACTACATTGGACCTGCCAAGGGAAAAATGCTTTTACTGAGAAAGGTATAAGGATAAGTTTATTAACTATTTCCATAAGACTAAGCAATTAGTATAATAAATTATCAGTCACATCATACAATAAAATAGCCCAATATTTTCATACTGAATGAATATTAAATGGTATTTTTAAAAGGCATGTATAAAAAGAAGCTAGCAACAATATTTATGTAATACAATGTAGCAATTCAATATTAATCAATTTGTTAAAAATATAACCACCTCATTAAAGTATAGAATTCTTATAAGAAAATTTTTGTTGTGTTAGAAAAATTAAGTTTTTGTTCAATGCCATATAAGTTGCCTGATTGATGCTAACCTTGGTCAATGATTATCAGCTGTTTTTCCATGACAGATAAAGATGGGGATGAAGCTTCTTCAGATATTGCAGGAGTTTTGTAAGTCACGTTCTTAACACTGAGTTTCTGAGTACAGCCTGTTCAAACAACCACTTTGGATATACTCTAAAGTGGAATTCAACCAACGCAGAGCAAAAAGTCAGCTTGTCCCTCCCTTCTGCATTCTTTCTTCATCTTGAGAGCAAGTGTTATGGGACATCTTTGACAGTATGTACGTCAACTGTATACGTCAAGGTCAGTTTCATTGTTTGTGGCAGATTGCAAAGAAGTCAAATGTTCGTCAGTTAGACAAAATATTGTTACAATATATGTATATATAAATTAGGCAAAATAACAGAATAGTTTTAATTATATATAAAACTAGAACAAACGATTTCATTTAGGACATGGATAGAAAGTCAATTTTGTGTATGGTTCTCCTGGGGAAAATTGGGGTTAGCAATTTTCCAGACCTACTGTCCTCAGACAATCCAAAGAAAACTTATTTTCCCTTTAGGAACAATATCTCATTCAGGAAATCGTTCAGTAGACAGAGGCAGCCTCTTGGTGTGCAAATCAGCTTATAGAGACAGTTACTTTCCTAATGCAATGGAGACACATTAACTAGTCTTCCACTTTTAAAACTTTTTCCATTTTATAAAAGTTGTGTTCCTATCTTTATAATTAAGGTGTGTATTTGGACTCTCATTCAAAGAAGTGAATCTAGAAAAAGAAGGAAATTCACCACTGTAATGATTTTTAGAAGAAAGCTTGTCTCATTAAGCAAGTGACCAAGTCATTTGTATTGTAATCAAAAATAATTGTAGTTTGACTGCTTAGAACTGGAACAATACTGTAAAAGTCATGCTATAGAAATTGTGGTTTGTTACTTAAGTAACCCCATAAAATCCTTTTAATCCATATGATAACATGCTCAATGGTTTTCAGCTGAATTCTAACAGAACTGCTGATGTCAGGAAGTTGTCTTCTGTACTATGGCCTTGGCTGCTTCCATTAAAAGAAAAAAGTGCCCTTGACTTTACCAGCTGCAGCAGATAATAACTGTCCAATGAAAGAGAAACACCCATCCTCCAGCTATGACGTCTGCTTACCAGCTAATGCTAACACATCCTACCGCCAGTCAGCCTCTGCCAGGTTTTTAGCAATGAAAGAACTACCTATTCAGTAATGGGGCTCTTTGACTTTCTCACATGAAGCAAAGCAACCCTTCTGATCCTCCCTAAAACAAAAAAGAAATTCTGACAGTAATAACATTTATTCTCTCTCTTACTAATGGAAACCTCCCATTTCTCAAAACAAACAAAAGGGTGCTAAGAGGAGCTTCTCTTCCAGATGTAATGACATCATACAGGAGACACAACTCAGAAGGCACAACTCATTTATATATTTCATAAATGAAAGACTGCTGACAAAAACTAACTCGAATAATTCAGTTATTCACATACAGACATTTTGCAGAGTGAAAATAGCTTCAAAACTTTTCATGAACCACTTAATTATGAGAATCCAACTTTAGACGTAAAGGCATTTCCCTTATTTTCCTCTGCTAAGTGTTTGCTATTATGGAGACGTGACCATAATTATGTACCACGATTTTCTCCTCTTTTTAGGAGGTAGAATCTATAAAGATCTTTCATCAAAATAATTTACTGCCACTGTGGCTTAAGTCATGGCTTTAAAGGCATCAAACATCTAAATAAAAAATGAAAATTTCAGTTGATCCAAATACTTTTAAATATTTTGGTACCACCTATTATCTTTCCTAAAACCCTGCCTCTCCTCTGTGTCAGTACCGTATCTCACAGCTATCACTATCAAACACTTCAAGAGAAAAATTTCCACTCACAGCCTTCACTTCCTGGCTTCTTACTCACATATCAGCTTGCTGCAGAAACCGCTAAGGCTACACTGATACTGCTCTCACAAGAAGGACAAGTTCTCATTTCCCCCAGATAGTGGCTTTTGGTCTCTTTAGAAAGTTTCTCAACTTCAGCGCTATTGATTTCTGTTGTTGTTTTTGGACTGGAGAATTATTTGCTGTAGGGAGAATTCTCTGTTTGGGGATATTTAGCAGCATCCTTGGCCTTGACCCATGAGTTAGTACGAGTATGATCGTGCTCAATCATGTCTGACTCTTTGCGACCCCATAGGCTGCACCCCACCAGGCTCCTCTGTCCATGGGATTTTCCAGGCAAGTATACTGAATTGGGTTGCCATTTCCTCCTCCAGGGGATCTGCCTAACCCAGGGATCAAACCCATGTCTCTTGCGTCTCCTGTATTGGCAGGTGGGTTCTTTACCATTGCACCACCTAGGAAGCTACCATATAGTAAGTACATTTTCCTAGTGAAATAAACAAAACTTGCTAAGCAATGCCCCAGCATTGAAAGAGGAGGCCCTAAACTCTTAATTCCTAAGTTTTGGAGAACTTTTTCTTAAAAGCATGGACCATTTGTTTTTCTACCCTCAGTACCTGAAGTTCAGTGACATAGATTGCAAATGAATAAATAGATTGATGGGCAAAGGAAAATATCTAGGTATCTAAAATTTTCACTTTTCAACCAGAAATTTTGGCAAGTTTGAACTTCTGTGATCAGCCTATGTGATTGCTTTTAAAAAATTATTTTAATTGGCTAATTCCAAGTAAGGTAATGTAAAGGGAGAAAGTCCCCTAGGCCATGTGACATGGAAATGCAAGGAAGCTGAAAGAGGAAATTTCCAAAATTAAATAGAAATTTTTTATTTCACCTCAGATACCTAAATCTTGCCTAAAGTCAGCTCTGTTTATCAAAAAGGCTTTTCTCATGAGAATTATACTATAGAGAGTTTGGAATTCTTTCAAAATATATGTACTCTTTGAAATGTTTTAGTGTCACTGGTTTCTGGTTTGCAAAGTGCACTAAGTCTTTTAGCTAGCATTTATAACTAAGAAGACAAACTGAAAGACTGGGATATGTAGGTGCATACAAATCAACTGAACTGCTTGCTGATTATGTACAGTCTCTGAGGACCAAAGCTCCCGATTCTTATTTCCAAGATGGGATCCAGGAATTTGTATGTCAAAATATTATCCTGAGTTGATGTTGCATAGACCACCCCTCAAGAAACAGAGCGTGTAGCTGAATTTCTAAAGTAAAAACAGGATCAGGCAGCCTTATTCTAGAGGAACAACTGTTGAATCTGGTTTTTATTCACTTTTGTTCTTTTATGCAAAAAGGGGTTCAAAGACCATGTTGAAAGGAACCAAATGAAATTCTGGTTTTGGAAACTAAGTATTTCATTAGGAGTGTTCTTTACTCTTTCTGCTACCAGAGGGAGAATGGTAAGAAAATAGTCCTTTTTCATTCAGCAGGAGACTAAATGGTCCCTGCTTCTCCAGCCTCTTCTGACAGGTGCACACCCCTGGCTCAGGGCCTGTGGTGCGGCTCTCGGCCATGTGTCCTAGCATGCCTGCAGGAGGTGAGATGCGGCAACCCTCACGTGAGCAGCACCTGCTCTTTCATTCTTGGCCAGCAGGTTTAGAGCTATCATCCAGATCAATCATTTATGTCACAATCGTTCTCTGCTCCCAAATTCCTTTGCTCCCACCATTTAATTCCCAGAATGTGTATAACCTGTGAACACAGTCAAAGATTTCACACAAGAGGTGTGAGAATGCTTTCTGCCTCCTTTATCAGACTCAGGACAGTTCACAGTCGTGGGGCACTTGGGAGCATTCAAAGCTTCTACATGTTAGTGTTTGATGGTTATCCCAACGGAGCAGGGATTTTCATTTTCACTTCACAGATGAGGAATCAGCCTCTCAGCGATTAAGTCACACAGTGGAAAACAATAGTCATTTCTCTAGAATAAGGCTGCCCTGATCTCATCTTTACTTTAGAAATTTGGCTACATATGATGTTTCTCAAAGGGTGGCCCATGCAACGTCAACTCATGACCTTATTTTGAAATGCAAACTCCTGGACCCCATCTCAGAACTAAGAATCTGAAGGTTTGGCGCTCAGAGAACCTATGTAATCAGCAAGCAACCTCATTGATTTATATGCACATAAATTTAAAAAGCTCAGTACTCTCGACTTACTATGAAGGGCGCTTTCTTGCCTCTCCTGCTGAAGCCTAGCTGCTAGTGTGCATTTCTGCTCCTTGTTGGCTGAATTGTGAGAGCAAGTTTAGGCCCAGATGATGAGTGAGCAGAAAGGTAAAACTGTGGTAGTTCATTTTTCATGCACAGATTCTGAAGTTCATTAATGTTTCCCACTTGTGCATTACTTATTTTAATCAGCTGGAAAAGAAAACTTTAAAGTGTTAAAGAGTATAAATAATACCCTTTATTGTTGAGAGACTAGCAATATACTATTCATTGTTTCATAAAGTTTTTATGAAATGTCTTTCAAATCTTGATCTTAGAGATGATAAAGCATGTTCATTATCTTCATCTAGCACTGATTTCCCATTCCTTAAGATTATTTCCAGTCCAGTGCTTTTGTGGAAAACACAACTTGTTCAGATCTTTGCTACAAGGTTTCATAGTGTGTTTGTAAATTCCTACACTCAGAAGCACTTAGGGAGAGAATCCCAGGGACAGAGGAGCCTGGTAGGAGGCCGTCTATGGGGTCGCACAGAGTCGGACACGACTGAAGTGACTTAGCAGCAGCAGCAGCAGCAGCAGGGAGGTCACTTAGGTGACATCTAAAGGAATATTTCTAGGGTTCTACATATAAAATCAAAGGCCTTGTTGGGGATGACACAAGGTCTTGTGACCTTTACTAGTACAGCATGGGGGAAAATCTGTTGCACTTTACTTAGAAGGAGTAAGCAAGTAAACACACTTTCAAATGAAAGCTTCGAATAACTGACAAGGACAATTTAAATCTGCAGGTTCAAAACACTTGAGAAGTTGGGAATTTGCTTTTCCAAATAGTGCCTCAATTTCTAACAACCATCGTCACAAAAAGTAAGAGCCTCCTGAAGTATATCTCAGGAATAAAAGAGTGATAAAATTTGGCAGCTTTTGAACTCATGGAGTAACCAGCGAAGATAACACAGACTCGAGTTCATTACATGAATTGATGAAAAATCATTCTTGTGATTCCAGGGAAATGGTGTCTCTCAGTACTTTTGGTTAATCCTAAACATTATGCTTTTATGAGACTTACTAGATTGGGTTCTAGGGAACATCACTTAGATCACTGAAAGTAAACAGGGAATAAGTTCATGAAGAGTTGTGGTAGGAAGAGGGAAAATGTAAAGAATGAAAATCTAGAAGAAGATGGGGTCACAAAATCACAGTACAGAGGCCACATCCTCAGTCCACATGTATACTCACTTACAATATCTAAATATTCATGGTAGTAAGTCTTTTATTTGATCTGTCATGGTATTATGCAAAAGCCACCTAAAACACTGAAGACAGAAACCCATATGGTAAGGCCGGACCCGGGGGGCCATGATGGGCCACCCCTCCTCGCCCTCCTGCCAGCAGGGGAGGTCCCTAACGGAAGGAGCCTCCCAGATCCCGGGGACCAATGACAGCACACTTCGGCCAGCTAAAGCTGCCCCACCGCAGCCACGTAGAAGGACCTGTCAGCCCGTGATGCCTCGGCCTGGCGACCTATCCGAACCCCTGTCCATCTAGCCTGACCATCCCTCGCAACAAACGTATAAAAACCACCCCCAACATGATCCGGGTGCGGACTTCCCCGACCTGCCTCGTTAGGGTCCGGGAACCCCGCCCAGTAGTGCTTCGCCATTAAAAAGCCTGTTAGACACTCTTTTGGTGTCCTGGTCATCTTTACTTAACACATATCAGGAGCAGAACTAGAATTAGAAGCAAGGGACTAAGAGGATGGTTCTGAGAGGACGTAGCCTTCTCCTGTTGGATGTAAACATCTCACGGAACATCCAACTCAGACAAAGATACACAACAAAAAGGCCAAACACATTCCCCTCTTGCAAAATGAGTAACTTCGAATTCTTCACTGGCTACAGTTTTTTCTTACCTCTAGTCTGCTCTCCTTATACATAGATTTATTGATACCCTTCAGGAAGCTCCCCTGGAGAAGGAAAGGGCAACCCACTTTAGTATTCTTGCCTGGAGAAGCCCACGGACAGAGGAGCCTGGTGGGCTACAGTCCATGGGGTCACAAAGAGTCGGACACGACTTAGCACATTCACTTCCTAGAATTGCTCCCTGTTTCTGACAACGCACACTTTAGAGCATTCCTTATATCCTCCCCAAAACTACCCAACCCAAACTCAAATCCTGTAGGTGCATTCTAATACTCTTTTATGAAACATCTCGCTGTCAATTGCCAATTGTGCTCCTGGTGGTCTTTGGCTGGAGAGTATTGACAGTTAAAGTATTCCTTAAAGAGGTAGGTAAATTTTTTTGAATTGGAACTCTGAGATCAAAGGGACTAATGTTTGAAACTGTGATCAATATTGCCTAATTGCCCTCAAAATAATATTCATTTCAAATGCTCATCAGCAGTTTTTCTATTGGTTGTTAGTCTTTTCTTATGGTTGTGCAAGATTTTCTGTTATAATGATAACATCGGTTACAATAAAGCAAACACTCTTCTAAGTGTTTTCCATGCTACAAACTCTTGTTAATCCTCATACCAAACCTGTGATGTAAATTCTATTATTCCCATCGTACAAATTAGAAAACTGCAGTAATTAGAGATTATGCAGTTTGTACATGGTCACGTGGCTGGGAAGTGCTGGCGCTGGGATTTGGATCCAGAGCCTCTGCCTATAGTCACAATATCATGGTGATTTATTGCAACAGTGGAAAGTAAGCAGTGCTCACATGAAGACGTTAAAGCCCTAGGGAGAGACATAAAAATAGGCTGGAATAAATGAAAAGCCATGCTACATTCCTAAAGATTTACTATTTTAAGAATGTTATGTGTTCTCATTTCAAGCCACACAATTTCATCTCAAAACAGGCCATTCTGGGTGCTTTACAAAAGCATTATTTTAATGTTCCACTGGAAAAATAAACTGTATGAATAATAAAAAACAACTCTGAACAATAATAATGAAATTAGACCAGCTCTACCAATTATTAACATTTGCTATAAGATGGATACTATAGCACAGAACTGGTACAGGAATAACATAATTAGTCCTGACTGTGGGCTTTTCACCTTAATAAGTCCTAGTGACAGTTTGACCTCTGGAGGAAATTTGGCTGTTTCTGGAGACACTTGGGTTGTCACCACCAGGGAGAAGCTATTAATATCTAGGGGACACAGGGCAGGGAAGCTGTCAAATGTCTTTCAATGTCCAAGACAGCCCTGTAGAGAGAAAAAGGATCAGTTCTAAGTGTTGTAGTGCTGAGGCAGGAATTCTGCCTGAGATGAACTTTGGAGTAGAAGATGGTATCATAACCCCTTAAATCACATCATTTAGGCACCTTAAATTTTTTTTTAAATTTTACTTCTAGAGTGACTTACTATTGGATCTTTTTCATGAAAATCATTTCCTGATTTTTTGTGAAGATCTAAGAGCAAAAACGATGGCTTCAAGCTCAACATTCAGAAAACAAAGATCATGGCATCTGGTCCCATCACTTCATGGGAAGTAGATGGGGAAACAGTGGAAACAGTGTCAGACTTTATTTTGGGGGCTCCAAAATCACTGCAGATGGTGACTGTAGCCATGAAAATAAAAGACACTTACTCCTTGGAAGGAAAGTTATGACCAACCTAGATAGCATATTCAAAAACAGAGACATTACTTTGCCAACAAAGGTCCGTCTAGTCAAGGCTATGGTTTTTCCTGTGGTCATGTATGGATGTGAGAGTTGGACTGTGAAGAAAGCTGAGTGCTGAAGAATCGATGCTTTTGAACTGTGGGGTTGGAGAAGACTCTTGAGAGTCCCTTGGACTGCAAGGAGATCCAACCAGTCCATTCTGAAGGAGATCAGCCCTGGGATTTCTTTGGAAGGACTGATGCTAAAGCTGAAACTCCAGTACTTTGGCCACCTCATGTGAAGAGTTGACTCATTGGAAAAGACTCTGATGCGGGGAGGGATTGGGGGCAGGAGGAGAAGGGGACGACAGAGGATGAGATGGCTGGATGGCATCACTGACTCGATGGACGCGAGTCTGAGTGAACTCTGGGAGTTGGTGATGGACAGGGAGGCCTGGCGTGCTGTGATTTATGGTCTTCCAAAGAGTCAGACATGACTGAGCAACTGAATTGAACTGAACTGAAACACATTGGAAGAAAATTTATGACCAACCTAGACAGCACGTAAAAGCAGAGACATTATTTTGCCAACAAAGGTCAATCTAGTTAAAGCTATGGTTTTTCCAGGAGTCATGTATGGATGTGAGAGTTGGGCTATAAAGAAAGCTGAGCACCAGAGAATTGATGCTTTTGAACTGTGATGTTGGAGAAGACTCTTGAGAGTCCTTTGGACTGCAAGGAGATCCAACCAGTCCATCCTAAAGGAGATCAGTCCTGGGTGTTCATTGGAAGGACTGATGTTGAAGCTGAAACTCCAATACTTTGGCCCCCTGATGCGAAGAACTTACTCATTTGAAAAGACCCTGATGCTGGGAAAGATTGAAAGTGGGTGAAGGGGACGACAGAGGATGAGATGGTTGGATGACATCACTGACTCAATGGACATGAGTTTGAGTAAGCTCTGGGAGTTGGTGATGAACAGGGAGGCCTGGCATGCTGCAGCCCATGGGGTCACAAAGAGTGAGTGACTGAACTGAACTGCAACACATTCCATAGGATGCCTTTTGGAGCTTTGAAAGGAAAAGGTCTATAGGAATAAAAAGGTTTTGCTGCAAGTCTATAACTAAGGCTGTATATTTACAACCCAGGCTATATCCAAGGGCCCACCGTGCACCTGCTGTCTGCCTGGCATGGTCGGGAGCCTGAGAATGCAGTGAACAAGACACTCAGGGTGACGCAGGGTAGGGGGAGACGACAAACAAATCACCAACTCTAAAGCATGCTGGCAGAGCTGAGGGCTATGGTAAGCTGAAATGGGGGAACATGGACTTCCCGGCTTGTCCAGTGCTTAAGATTCCATGCTCTTTATGCGAGGAGCTTGAGTTTGATCCCCAGCGGGGGAAGATCCCACGTGCCACATGCGCTAAGTTGCCTCAGTCATGTCCGACTCTTTGTGACACTATGGGCTGTAGCCCACCAGGCTCTCTATTCATGGGATTCTCCAGGCAAGAATACTAGAGTGGGTTGTCATGCCCTCCTCCAGAGGATCTTCTCCACCCAGGGATGGAATCCCTGTCTCTTATGTCTCCTGCATTGGCAGGCAGGTTCTTTACCACTAGCGCCACCTGGAAAGCCCTTTGGTGGTGGCCAAAGAGAAAAAAGGAAAGAAATAGGGGAACATGATGGAGGGGCAAGTTTAGACTGGACAGTCAGAGGAAATCTTGTGGAGAAGAGTGCTCTAAGCCTCTGAGCTGAGATTCAAGTGAAGGACAATACAAACAGAGGGAAGAGCTGGGCAAATGCGTTAAGCTAGGGGTGAGCTTGGCCACAAGATGAATGAGAAGACGGCTGGTATAGCTGCACCATAGTGATGGAGAGACAGTGTGTACAGGATGAGATTGGAGGTGTAGGCAGAACCACATGACGGACACCATGTAAGAAGTGTGGATTTCATTCTAAGTAAAATAAGGAGCGGGAGGGTGTAAGGATTTGGTTTTCATTTTTAAAGGATTGGCCTGGATACTCTGAGCATGAAGTAGAGGACAAATGTAGAAGCAGAGAGTCCAGCCGGGAGGGATGTTAGTTCATCCAGTGGAGAGGCAGTGGTGGTGTGGACAGGGGAAATAACAGGTGACATGGAGAGAGAGTGTCTTGGGATTTGGGTGTGGCTTGGCTCATTTTGTGAACTCATAGGGCAGGTCCTGAATAGCTTACTTATGTTGATAATAAAATTCTGTTCACGTAAAGTAGGAGTGATGAGGTTAGGGACCTAGAGAAAGAAAACGAGATGGAGAACATGATCTAATGTCCCAATAAGATCTCTCTAGTGGAGGGCTTCACATGAGAGGTATAAGCAACATTCTTTTGTCCTGCTTGACAAGCAAGATACAGGATGAAGGGTTTGAAGGTTCCTTTGCCACTGTGAAGACTCTAATATATGTAATATAAGGTCTGAAAGACCAGGGCTGAGTCCTGGGGAAGCCATGGTGTCCACTGGAAAACAGCAGATGGCCAGTGGATACAGTCACACACAGAGGAGGATTTTTCTAAAAGCAGAACTGATGTGTTTGTGAGGACATATAAGATGCTTGCTGGGGATTTTTAAAATTCACGAGGCATCCTAATTTTTGGGAATCAAGATACTATTATCAGTGATTAGGGACAGTGAGTCATCAAATACAAGCTAATATTAATGTGATGTTACATATGTTCACCCTCTGGGGCATCTTGGTGAAATGTGGGTTATGTTTAGGCTATTAGGTTGAGTCAACAGATCTACTTCATTGTCTGTATGGAACAACCAGCTCTCCCAAGTATCTTAAAATTCAGATAATGATGTGTTTTCCCTAGCATGTGGCACTTACTGCTGCTAAGTTCAGCGGTTAAAGTACTTTTTCTTCCACCTTTAAATTTTATGTATGCAGAAAATATCACTGGTTAAAGTCACATACTCACCATTAGCAGTTATAAATATCTAGATAAAGGATGATGAGACTAGGAATGGAGCATAGGAAGGGACGCATAAAGTGAAAGCAAGGAATATATTTGATACTTTTGTGTGTTTGATTGGCCACATGCTCTAAATGTGATGAGCTGTAAGAATTTTTGCCTAAAGGAGAAAAGTGGAAAATACATATCACTCTGGAAGCTTTTTAAAAAAATAATTTTATTTATTTTTGGCAGTGTTGGGTCTTTGTTGCTGCGCAGGTTTTTCTCTAACTGCGGAGAGCAGGGGTTGCTTTCTAGTTGCAATGCTCAGGCTTCTCTTGTCACAAAGCACGGACTCTGGGGCATAAGGCTTCAGCAGTTGCAGCACATAGGTTCAGTAGTTGTGATCCGAGGCTCTAGAGCACAGGCTCAATCGTTGTGGCGCGTGGGCTTAGCTGTTCCATGGCATGTGGGATCTTCCTGGATCAGGGATCGAACCCATGTCTCCTGCATTGGCAGGTGGATTCTTTACCACTGAGCCAGTGGGGAAATCCCACTCAGGAATGCTTTTAACCACAAGCAACAATTACAAAATAATCCAACTAACAGTAGCTTAAAAAAAGGCAAGTGCTTTCTGGCTTTGATTCACCAGTCAAAGATGCCATCAAAGGCCAGACTCAATCTTTCTGCACAGTCATCTACAGCACTGGCTCTTGGTCCTAAGGCTTGTCTTGCTCATGGTGGGAAGAAGAGAGGGAGAGAGACATGTTACCAGTTTCCAGGAAAGAGAAGCTGTCTCAGAAATCCGCGGGAGGCTTATGCTTGTAACTCCTTGGCCAGAAATGGAACATGTAGCCATTTCTAGTTGCAAGAGAATCCGGGCAAGGGGTTTTCTGACCTCCAGAGTTGAAGAATGAAAGAGTAAAGGATACTGCAAATGGTTTTTGGTTAATCAGCCAACAGGGTCTGCTATTCTGATCAAGTCGGAGGTGGAGTGTGTAACTGAGATCCAGACGCTGATCTCTGCAGTACACAGCAGGGGATCTCAGCCTACTGTGTACACTGGCTGTCTTCTCAGTCTCTCCCTTGTCTTGATACAATACTCTCTCAGTACTTAACATCATGTGGTTAACATATTAATGCAAATATTGAGAGATCTCTTGCACCGAAGAGCTTTTAAACAAATTCATTGTCTCATCACCTAATTTTTAGTTGCCATTCAATGCTCTATTTTCATACACTATGGATTCTAAGAACATTTTTATACAAACTGCCAATTGCTGGCAGACTCAGGCAAGATTTCTTTCTGAAATAAGAATTCTTATGTACTCAGTGGTCTATGTAAGAGCCTATGGTTTGAGATCCCTTCAGCAGAATGGAGGAAGTGAACTGGAAGAAAAAAAACAGAAGATAGCAACCAGGTGGTGAGGACGTTGAAAGAAGGGAGTTCTCAAAAATATTGTCTTAGGAATATTATAGAGGTAGCTACGATAAAGCTGTAAGGAAAGACATTGGGCCTGGAAAGTATGGTTTTTGCAAAAGAGGAGAAATATAAATTTTAAAACTAGAAAGTTAAAGGATTAGGAATCATTAAAGGTAAACTAAAATTTATTTTTTATCTTTTTTCTTTAAATGTTTAAAATGACTGAAATGAATGTCCAATCAAAGTGTCTGGATTCTAATCTGCCTGATTTTCCCTGTCTAATTTTTCTAGATCCAGAGAATCACAGCAGGAAAATTAGAATACAAACTAAGACATTTTAATTCCATCTTCACAGCTTATGGGAATTAGTTCTGCCTTCTGTGACTTTTAATATATTGCTTGGACATCTCTGGTTGCAAGTAATGAAAAACCAACTTGAAGTGCCTTAAACACTCAAGATTTTTCTTATCCCACATCTTAAAAAGTCTAGAAGTTAGACTGATTCGGCATCTCAGCACTGTCATTAGAAGCCCAGACACTTTCCTTATGTCCATGCTACTAGCTAAAGCATATTGACTTCCAGTCAAGGCTTGTATTCTCATGACTGCAAGATGGCTGAGCATCTCTAGGAATCATGCCTTCTCACAGCTCCTTCCAAAGACAAGAAAGAAGACAGAGGCTCTCTTCATGCATTGCTTTCTCTGTGAGAGTAAAAAAGATTTCCCTATTTGTGCCTTATGTCTCAATGGCCTGAACGGATCATCCCTGTGCATAGCTGTTTTAGAAAAGTACGTGACTGTTATCTTGCACCCCTTTTGTGGGAGGTAGTCTCTGTCAAACAGCAGGAACAGGAAGGGGAATAGCTATTGTGCAGGGAGCCTTGTGAGTAAGGAAACAAAATGATAAATACTTCATTAACAGATTTGGTATCTTTCCTAAGACATTTCAATAAAAGTGAGTCCGATTTTAAACCTGACTTCAAATCAGAATAGTTCAGTCTTGAGTGTTTCCTATCTCCTGAGAATAATTCTAGTTAATTAACCACCTTCAGAAAATAGAATGCTGATCATGAACCTAAGCTAGCCCCCTGCTAATACTTATGCCCTTTGAGGAGTAATGCCTGCATGAAAAATAAGGATGTGTTCCAGCAACATTTTACATTGCCAGAAGCATCATTAACAGAGACCCAGATAATATAGGAAGTCAAGAATCTTTAACCACTTAATCCTGGCTAGCAAGGAGATAGGAGAAATCAAAATTGCCTATTCAAGGCAACTCAGTTATTTTCAGGTTTTAAGTCTGGGATTCTCCCTGTTTCCGTTCACTTTCTCTTTCTGGGTTCATGCTCTGGCTTCAGCTGCTGAGTCATGTCCGTGGCCTTCAGTGTCAAGGTCTAGCATTCTGCTTCTCGTGTGGCTTGGTCATAAGCATTTTCTGGTCTCTGGCCCTCTCCGCACTCAGCTCCCGCCTCCTACTCCATCCCTTGGGGTTTCAGAAACCCTGGCCTGCTTTCCTGCCTGGGCTGGGTAGCAGAACTTTCGGAGACAAACTGGCCTATTCATAAAAAAATAATAGTGACACAGTTAAGCATCAATATCTAAAGAGACACTTCTTGACCATGAGATTCTACAAAATCTCTAGTTTCCTTTTACATATGTGCTTGCAAGTTGCGATTATGATAGAGGAAAATAAGAAATAAGCATTGTTCCACAAGAGTTGCTCTGGGGAAACAGGAAGAATTCAATCCTTTCTCCTTCAATAATGGAACAAAGTCAGAGATAAGATAGTGTTGCCTTGGAAAAAAATGTTTGCTTTCAGTGGTTTCCCTCATGGGACCCTGACTGGCATTTGGGGATTCAGTACTCAGAACTGTGTGGGCTTTTGTGCCAGTGACCTTCCCTTATAAAGTATTCACCTTCTGGAATGAAAAACTGTGAGATGCTAAGTAGTCGCATACCGAATCAGTGCCTCAGGATCTGAGTGGCATGGGGGCTATGGAATGAAACTGACATTTTTTTGTTTTGTTTTGTTTTAAAAAAAAACAAACAAAAAACGTGGAAAGAAAGAGACGACTGATGTAGTTTTACCACCATCTTTAAATGTTACTTGCAGTTTAAAGGAAGAGTTTTGAATGATGATAATCTACATGTTTCACTACATACCATTTGGCAAGGTAACATTTAACTGAAGTTCCACACAGATATAAATCTATCAAGGATTTTTTTCTGTGGGTGGTGGTGGATGGGATTTTAGCCTTGGGCTCTTGATGAAATAAACCTTCCAGGGAGAACTGGGCTGTTGTTTTGACCTCTGAAATTATTTATTTTGTGACCTCAAGCAGGTCACTTCAAAGGATTTTTGTCATAGTGAGTCAAGGACAAAATCATCCACTGGAGAAGGGAATGGCAAACCAGTTCACTATTCTTGCCTTGAGAACCCCATGAACAGTATGAAAAGGCAAAATGATAGGACACTGAATGATGAACTCCCCAGGTCAGTAGGTGCCCAATAGGCTACCGGAGATCAGTGGAGAAATAACTCCAGAAAGAATGAAGAGATGGAGCCAAAGCAAAAACAACACCCAGGTGTGGATGTGACTAGTGATGGAAGTAAAGTCTGATGCTGTAAGGAACAATATAGCATAGGAACCTGGAATGTTAGGTCCATGAATCAAAGTAAATTGGAAGTGGTCAAACAGGAAATGGCAAGAGTGAACATGAACATTATAAGAATCAGTGAATGAAAATGGACCAGAATGGGTGAATTTACCTCAGATGGCTATTATATTTACTACTGTGGGCAAGAATCCCTTGGAAGAAATGGAGTAGCCATCATAGTCAACAAAAGAGCGTGAAATGCAGTACTTGGATGCAATCTCAAAAACGACAGAATGGTCTCTGTTTTCAAGGCAAACCATTCAATATCACAGTAATCCAAGTCTAGCCCCTGACCAGTAATGCTGAAGAAGCTGAAGTTGAACGGTTCTATGAAGACCTATGAAACCTTCTAGAACTAACAACCAAAAGAGATGTCTGTGTCCATTTCATTATAGTGGACTGGAATGCAAGTAGGACGTCAAGAGATACCTGGAGTAACAGGCAAATTTGGCCTTGGAGTACAGAATGAAGCAGGGCAAAGGCTAACAGAATTTTGCCATGAGGAAGCACTGGTCATAGCAAACACCCTCTTCCAACAACACAAGAGAAGACTCTACACATGGACATCACCAGATGGTCAACACCAAAATCACGTTGATTATATTCTTTGCAGCCAAAGATGGAGAAGCTCCATACAGTCAGCAAAAACAAGACTGGGAGCTGATTGTGGCTCAAAGCAAGAACTCCTCATTGCCAAATTCAGACTTAAATTGAAGAAAGTAGGGAAAACCACTAGACCATTCAGGCATGATCTAAATCATATCCCTTATGGTTATACAATGGATGTGAGAAATACATTCAAGGGGTTAGATCTGATAGAGTGCCTGAAGAACTATGGACAGAGGTTTGTGGCATTTTACAGAAGGCACTAATCAAGATCACCCCCAAGAAAAAGAAATGTAAAAAGGCAAAATGATTGTCTGAGGAGGCCTTACAAATAGCTGAGAAAAGAAGAGTTCAATTCAGTTCATTTCAGTTCAGTAGCTCAGTCATGTCCGATTCTTTGCAACCCCATGTATAGCAGCATGCCAGGCCTCCCTGCCCATCACCAACTCCCGGAGATCACTCAGACTCATGTCCACTGAGTTGGTGATGCCATCCAGCCATCTTATCCTCTGTCATCCCCTTCTCCTCCTGCCCCCAATCCCTCCCAGCATCAGAGTCTTTTCAATGAGTCAGCTCTTCGCATGAGGTGGCCAAGTACTGGAG
Source organism: Ovis canadensis (assembly GCF_042477335.2). Classification (NCBI taxonomy): domain Eukaryota; kingdom Metazoa; phylum Chordata; class Mammalia; order Artiodactyla; family Bovidae; genus Ovis; species Ovis canadensis. Next base: position 86,325,607 of record NC_091247.1, read on the forward strand.
TTTCAGCTTCAGCATCAGTCCTTCCAATGAACACCCAGGACTGATCTTCAGAATAGACTGGTTGGACCTCTTTGCAGTCCAAGGGACTCTCAAGACTCTTCTCCAACACCACAGTTCAAAAGCATCAATTCTTCAGCACTCAGCTTTCTTCACAGTCCAACTCTCACATCCATACATGACCACTGGAAAAACCATAGCCTTGACTAGGCGGTCCTTTGTTGGCAAAGTAATGTCTCTGCTTTTGAATATGCTGTCTAGGTTGGTCATAACTTTTCTTCCAAGGAGTAAGTGTCTTTTAATTTCATGGCTGCAATCACCATCTGCACTGATATTGGAGCCCCAAAAAATAAAGTCTGACACTGTTTCCACTGTTTCCCCATCTACTTCCCATGAAGTGATGAGACCAGACGCCATGATCTCCGTTTTCTGAATGTTGAGCTTTAAGCCAACTTTTTCACTCTCCTCTTTCACTTTCATCAAGAGGCTTTTTCGTTCCTCTTCACTTTCTGCCATAACGGTGGTGTCATCTGCATACCTGAGGTTATTTATATTTCTCCCGGCAATCTTGATTCCAGCTTGTGCTTCTTCCAGCCCAGCGTTTGTCATGATGTACTCTGCATAGAAGTTAGATAAGCAGGGTGACAATATACAGCCTTGACGTACTCCTTTTCCTATTTGGAACCAGTCTGTTGTTCCATGTCCAGTTCTAACTGTTGCTTCCTGACCTGCATATAGGTTTCTCAAGAGGCAGGTCAGGTGGTCTGGTATTCCCATCTCTTTCAGAATTTTCGACAGTTTATTGTCATCCACAAAGTCAAAGGCTTTGGCATAGTCAATAAAGCAGAAACAGATGTTTTTCTTAAATTGAAGAAAGTAGGGAAAACCACTGGACCATTCAGGTATGACCTAAATTATATCCCTTATGATTATACAGTGGAAGTGAGAAATAGATTTAAGGGATTAGATCTGATAGAGTGCGTGATGAACTATGGAACTCTGAACTATGGAACTCTGAACTATAGAACTATGGAACTATGAACTATGGAACTCTCTTGCTTTTTCGATGATCCAGCGGATATCGGCACTTAGATCTCTGGTTCCGCTGCCTTTTCTAAAATCAGCTTGAACATCTGGAAGTTCATGGTTCACATATTGCTGAAGTCTGGCTTGGAGAATTTGGAGCATTACTTTACTAGCATGTGAGATGAGTGCAATTGTGCAGTAGTTTGAGCATTCCTTGGCATTGCCTTTCTTTGGGATTGGAATGAAAACTGACCTTTTCCAGTCCTGTGGCCACTGCTGAGTTTTCCAAGTTTGCTGGCATATTGAGTGCAGCACTTGCACAGCATCATCTTTTAGGATTTGAAATAGCTCAGCTGGAATTCCATCACCTCCACTAGCTTTGTTTGTAATGATGCTTTCTAAGGCCCACTTGACTTCACATTCCAGGATGTCTGGCTCTAGGTGAGTGATCACACCATCGTGATTATCTGGGTCATGAAGATCTTTTTTGTACAGTTCTTCTGTGTATTCTTGCCACCTCTTCTTAATGTCATCTGCTTCTGTTAGGTCCATACCTTTTCTGTCCTTTATCGAGCCCATCTTTGCATGAAATGTTCCCTTGGTATCTCTAACTTTCTTGAAGAGCTCTCTAGTCTTTCCCATTCTGTTGTTTTCCTCTATTTCTTTGCATTGATCACTGAGGAAGGCTTTCTTATCTCTTGTTGCTGTTCTTTGGAACTCTGCATTCAAATGGGAATATCTTTCCATTTCTCCTTTGCTTTTCACTTCCCTTCTTTTCACAGCTATTTGTAAGGCCTCCTCAGACAGCCATTTTGCTTTTTTGCATTTCTTTTCCATAGGGATGCTCTTGATCCCTCTCTCCTGTACAATGTCATGAACACCCATCCATAGTTCATCAGGCACTCTATCAGACCTAATACCTTAAATCTATTTCTCACTTCCACTGTATAATCATAAGGGATATAATTTAGGTCATACCTGAATGGTCTAGTGGTTTTCCCTACTTTCTTCAATTTAAGTCTGAATTTGGCAATGAGGAGTTCTTGCTTTGAGCCACAATCAGCTCCCAGTCTTGTTTTTGCTGACTGTATGGAGCTTCTCCATCTTTGGCTGCAAAGAATATAATCAACGTGATTTTGGTGTTGACTATCTGGTGATGTCCATGTGTAGAGTCTTCTCTTGTGTTGTTGGAAGAGGGTGTTTGCTATGACCAGTGCGTTCTCTTGGCAAAACTCTGTTAGCCTTTGCCCTGCTTCATTCTGTACTCCAAGGCCAAATTTGCCTGTTACTCCAGGTGTTTCTTGACTTCTTACTTTTGCAATCCAGTCCCCTATAATGAAAGGGACATCTTTTATGGGTGTTAGTTTTAAAAGATCTTGTAGGTCTTCATAGAACCATTCAACTTCAGCTTCTTCAATGTTACTGGCTGGGACATAGGCTTGGGTTACCATGATATTGAATGGTTTGCCTTGGAAATGAATAGAGATCATTCTGTTGTTTTTGAGATTGCGTCCAAGTACTGCATTTTGGACTCTTTTGTGGACTATGATGGCTATTCCATTTCTTCTAAGGGATTCCTGCCCACAGTAGTAGATATAATGGTCTTCTGAGTTAAATTCACCCATTCCAGTCCATTTTAGTTCGCTGATTCCTAGAATGTCAACATTCACTCTTGCCATCTCCTGTTTGACCACTTCCAATTTACCTTGATTCATGGACCTAACATTCCAGATTCCTATGAAATATTGCTATTTACAGCATCGGACCTTGCTTCTATCATGTCACATCCACAACTGGGTATTGTTTTTGCTTTGGCTCCATCCCTTCATTCTTTATGGAGTTATTTCTCCACTGATGTCCAGTAGCATATTGGGCACTTACTGACCTGGGGAGTTCCTCTTTCAGTATCCTATCATTTTGCCTTTTCATATTGTTCATGGGGTTCTCAAGGCAAGAATACTGAAGTGGTTTGCCATTCCTTTCTCTAGTGGACCACATTCTGTCAGACCTCTCCACCATGACCGCCCGTCTTGGGTGGCCCCACACAGCATGGCTTAGTTTCATTGAGTTAGACAACAATGTGGTCTGTGTGATTAGATTGACTAGTTTTCTGTGATTATGGTTTCAGTGTGTCTCCCCTCTGATGCCCTCTTGCAACACCTACTGTCTTACTTGGGTTTCTCTTGCCTTGGACGTGGGTTATCTCTTCACAGCTGCTCCAGCAAAGCACAGCCGCTGCTCCTTACCTTGGACGAGGGGTATCTCCTCACAGCCACCCCTCCTGACCTTGAATGTGGAGTAGCTCCTCTCCGCCCTCCTGCGCCCATACAGCTGCCACTACTTGGACGTGGAGTTGCTCTTCTCAGCCGCTGCCCCTGACCCTGGGGGTGGGGTAGCTCCTCTCCTCCCTGATCTTAATGGTCCTGTGATATCCTCCAGCTGCTAAGGACTCCAGGGACCACAGCAGGGATGGAGGTGAGGTTCCCAGCTGCTTCCAGGTCTGGACCTGGCTGGTGGGCAGTATGAGAGGGGCTGTGAAGTGAAAAGCAAAGGGGAAAAGGAAAGGTATATCCATTTGAATGCAGAGTTCCAAAGAATAGCAAGGAGAGATAAGAAAGCCTTCCTCAGTGATCAGTGAACAGAAATAGAGGAAAGAAATAGAATGTGAAAGACTAGAAAATTAGAGATACCAAGGGAACATTTCATGCAAAGATAGGCACAATAAAGGACATAAATGGTATGGACTTAACAGAAGCAGAAGATATAAGGAAAAGGTAGCAAGAATACACAGAAGAATTGTACAAAAAATCTTCATGATCCAGATAATCACGATGGTGTAATCACTTACCCAGAGCCAGACATCCTGGAATGCGAAGTCAAGTGGGCCTTAGGAAGCATCACTACGAACAAAGCTAGTGGAGGTGATGGAATTCCAGTTGAGCTGTTTCAAATCCTGAAAGATGATGCTGTGCAAGTGCTGCACTCAATATCCCAGCACATTTGGAAAACTCAGCAGCGGCCACAGGACTGGAAAAAGGTCAGTTTTCATTCCAATCCCAAAGAAAGACAATGCCAATGAATGTTCAAACTACCACACAATTGCACTCATCTCACACACTAGCAAAGTGATGCTCAAAATTCTCCAAGCCAAGCTTCAACAGTATGTGAACTGTGAACGTCCAGATGTTCAAGCTGGATTCATCTCTGGTTCGAGCAGAGGAACAACAGATCAAATTGCCAACATCTGCTAGATCATTGAAAAAGCAAGAGAGCTCTAGAAAAACATCTGCTTTATTGATTATGCCAAAGCCTTTGACTGTGTGGATCACAACAAACTGTGGATAATTCTGAAAGTGATGGGAATACCAGACCACCTCACCTGCCTCTTGAGAAATCTGTATCCAGGTCAGGAAGCAACAGTTAGAACTGGACATGGAACAACAGACTGGTTCCAAATTGGGAAAGGAGTACGTCAAGGCTATATATTCTCACCCTGCTTATTTAACTTATATGCAGAGTACATTATGTGAAATGCTGGGCTGGATGATTCCACAATATGGAATCAAGATTGTTGGGAGAAATATCAATAAACTCAGATATGCAGATGACACCACCCTTATGGCAGAAAGTGAAGAGGAACTAAAAAGCCTCTTGATGAACGTGAAGGAGGAGAGTGAAAAAGTTGGCTTAAAACTCAACATTCAGAAAACGAAGATCATGGCATCTGGTCCCATCACTTCATGGGAAGTAGATGGGGAAACAGTGTCAGACTTTATTTTGGGGGGCTCCAAAATCACTGCAGGTAGTGATTGCAGCCTTGAAATGTAAAGATGCTTACTCTTTGGAAGAAAAGCTATGACCAACCTAGACAGCATATTAAAAAGCAGAGACATTACTTTGCCAACAAAGGTCTGTCTGGTCAAAGCTATGGTTTTTCCTGTGGTCATGTATGGATGTGAGAGTTGGACTGTGAAGAAAGCTGAGCACTGAAGAATTGATGCTTTTGAACTGTGGTGTTGGAGAAGACTCTTGAGTGTCCCTTAGACTGCAAGGAGATCCAACCAGTCCATCCTAAAGGATATCAGCCCTGGGTGTTCATTGGAAGGACTGATGCTGAGGCTGAAACTCCAATACTTTGGCCACCTGATGTGAAGGACTTGCTCATTTGAAAAGACCCTTGTGCTGGGAAAGACTGAAGGTGGAGAAGGGGACGACAGAGGAAGAGGTGGTTGGATGACATCACCAACTCAATGGACATGAGTTTGAGTAAGCTCTGGGAGTTGGTGATGAACAGGGAGGCCTGGCATGCTGCAGTCCATGGGGTCACAAAGAGTCAGAAATGACTGAGCGACTGAACTGAACTGAACTGAGTCAAGGATCTATCCTTGACATTCATTGAGAAATGAAGCAGACAGACATGTTGGCTCAACCCCTGGAGTTTCTCAGAAGGGAGCCACTGCACGAAAAATTCATATGACTTTCCTGTGCGACAGTGAACCTGGTTTTGACCCATCAGAGCTGGGTAGATCTGTTAGACCATCCAGTTCAGTCTTATCCTCAGGTGAAGCACCCATAGGGGAGAAAATAATTCTTAGTGAGATCACGAAGCCAATGAGGGCAGAGTTGGGCTCATAACTTAGGTCTTATGGTTACTGTGAGGTTTTCATTTTCTGCAGTGTCTAATTATGAATAAAGAGTTTGTTTTATGGTTAAATGCATGGCGAGTGAGGTCACAGTACTCTCAGTAACACTCCAGGTTCTATGTCTAAGGAAATAGAGGGGTGGCTTAAGGGAACGTCCCCAGTGAATCAGGCAGAAGTTGCTTTGGGCACGAATTCTAGTCAATGCCACAGTCCATGGGAATGAGCTGTTGAGGTGGCCCTGGGGTTGCTGTCTTCAAGCAGGAGGTAATAGGGAGTGGTCTGTGCTCCCCACCACCGAGACTTGACCAGCCAGGACAGCAATGAGTAAGCAAGTCAAAGTTGAGGGTAGGGCCAGAGGCCTGGGGTAGGTGGGTGGGGATGGAACACAGGAATAGAGCAATATCAAATCTAAGCTGGGGACAAAAGGGGAACAAAATGAGTGGGAACTCCACATACTTAAAATCTTCCCTTGGTGTCTGGTCCAGGATCCTCGTTTGACTTATTCCAACTCCATGATTTTTTTTTATGAGCCAACCTGCCCATTCCAAGCTCAGTGTCAGGAATCAGAAACTCTGACCATTTGAGGAAGGAAGAGAGAAAAAGGAGGAGGAAAGATGTTGGAGGTGGGAGAAGCAGCAAGCACTGGGCATGTTCATTTCCACCTCAGAGGCTTCCCCTGCCTCAGGGCTGAAGTTCTCTGTGGCTTTGGGTCTTACCCTCTTTACAGCCCTGGTCTTGCGGAAGTCACAGGCAGGAGAGGATCCTGCAGGCGAGTACAGCACCAGGTCTGGTTAGACCACAAACACTTGTTCAGGCAGAATAGTAACATAAGACAGATGTAACATAAGACAGATGTGTGTATGAAAGGTGGGTCCAGGTGGGAGGCAGGATCCAGAATCAGAGCATAGGGCAGGAGTGTCAGGAGCCAGGTAGGAAGAGTCTGTGGGGCCCTGAGATCATCACTGTCAGAAGGAGAGCACAGATAAGACTCAGGAGAGTAAGTCGGGCGAGAGCACTTAAGGCTTCAACATAAATACTAGACAAGCTTGTGGGTTCTAGGTGCCGTGTTTTGGCATCTAGCCCAACTGTGCAAAGTTCTCAGAGCCACCACCAAACCAGGACAGAACACTGACCCAGGCAGAAGTGGTCCCTTGCTCCTTGTGGCTGGCTCCTCTGTTCAGGTTGGGTGGGAAAACTGGCCACAAGAGGGCAGTAGGGAGCCGCAGACACCCTTAGGTTTTGCAGAGGACTAATAGATGGGGAAACAGTGGAAACAGTGTCAGACTTCATTTTTTTGGGCTCCAAAATCACTGCAGATGGTGATCGCAGCCATAAAATTAAAAGACGCTTATTCCTTGGAAGGAAAGTTATTACCAACCTAGATAGCATATTCAAAAGCAGAGACATTACTTTGCCAACAAAGGTCCATCTAGTCAAGGCTATGGTTTTTCCTCTGGTCATGTGTGGATGTGAGAGTTGGACTGTGAAGAAGGCTGAGCACCGAAGAATTGATGCTTTCGAATTGTGGTGTTGGGGAAGACTCTTGAGAGTCCCTTGGACTGCAAGGAGATCCAACCAATCCATTCTGAGGGAGATCAGCCCTGGGATTTCTTTGCAAGGAACGATGCTAAAGCTGAAACTCCAATACTTTGGCCACCTCATGCAAAGGAAGAGTTGACTCATTGGAAAAGACTGTGATGCTGGGAGGGATTGGGGGCAGGAGGAGAAGGGGACGACAGAGGATGAGATGGCTGGATGGCATCACTGACTCGATGGACATGGGTTTGGGTGAACTCCGGGAGTTGGTGATGGACAGGGAGGCCTGGCGTGCTGCGATTCATGGAGTTGCAAACCGTCAGACATGACTGAGTGACTGAACTGAACTGAACTGAGGACTAGTACCTCAAATATGGAGATGACACCACCTTTATGGCAGAAAGTGAAGAGGAACTAAAAAGCCTCTTGTTGAAAGTGAAAGAGAAGAGTGAAAAAGTTGGCTTAAAGCTCAATATTCAGAAAACGAAGATCATGGCATCTGGTCCCATCACTTCATGGGAAATAGATGGGGAAATAGTGGAAATAGTGTCAGAATTTATTTTGGGGGGCTCCAAAATCACTACAGATGGTGACTGCAGCCATGAAATTAAAAGACACTTGCTCCTTGGAAGGAAAACTATGGTCAACCTAGACAGCATATTAAAAAGCAGAGACATTACTTTGCCAACAAAGCTCCATCTAGTCAAGGATATGGTTTTTCCATTAGTCATGTATGGATGTGAGAGTTGGACTATAAAGAAACCTGAGCACTGCAGAATTGATGCTTTTGAGCTGTGGTGTTGGAGAAGACTCTTGAGAGTCCCTTGGACTGCAAGGAGATCCAACTAGTCAATCCTAAAGGAAATCAGTCCTGAATATTCATTGGAAGGACTGATGTTGAAGCTGAAACTCCAATACTTGGGCTACCTGATCCAAAGAACTGACTCATTGGAAAAGACCCTGATGCTGGGAAAGATTGAAGGCAGGAGGAGAAAGTGATGATAGATGATGAGATGGTTGGATGGCATCACTGACTTTATGGAAATGAGTTTGAGCAAGCTTCGGGAGTTGGTGATGAACAGGGAAGCCTGGTGTGCTGCGGTCCATGGGGTCACAAAGAGTAGGACATGACTGAATGACTGAACTGAAGTGCTCTGGGGTGGCTCAACACAAAATTACTTGGTCAAAATGACACTCATTCTCAGCCCCACCCTGGACGTTCAGATTCTGTCACCTAAGTGGGGGCTGGCAGTCTGTAGTTTTAATTCACACCCCACAAGATTCTGATGTAACAGCTCCACAGCTGGCTTTTGGGAATTTCCCCCTTAAAATATTCAGAATCTTCTATTCAGCTCCCTTAAAGCAAATGACAAATACAATTGTTAGGAGAATAATATCTGTTGAAGTATTTCATTGGAAAAGTAGATCCTATAACAACAAGCACATAAAGCAGATTCTCATTTCAAAGAGGATCATAAAGCAAAGAGCTATGCAAACACATCTTAGGATAAAAAGAACTTCAGAAGCCCCAGCAATTAGATGCCCCCTGTGTGCCCCTCTCATCTCACATTCCCTCCTTCTCCCCAGAGGTTACCTTAATCCTGAGGTTTGGGAAAATAGCCCCCTTCCTCTTCTTTAAAGCTTAACATGTCTGTTTTACCCCCAAATAATATATTTTTTAACATGGGCTGATTTTGAATTTTAATGATTATTTTTTTTGGTTAATGGTATATTGTTGTTGTTCAGTCGCCAAGTCACGTCCAACTCTTCATGACCCCATGGACTGTAGCATGCTGGGTTTCCCTGTCCCTTACCATCTCCTGGAGTTTGCTCAAGTTCATGTTCATTGAAATAAATCCACGTGGATGCATGCATTTGTAGTTCATTACCTTGTATGGATATGCCTACATGGATGTATCTCCTTTCTTGATGGACATTTAGGGAGCATCTGAGTTTGGGTTATTTTTTTTTTTTTTTCCTATTAGGAACAATGCCACCATGAATGTTTTTACCCCTGGAGAATTTTGCACAAGTTTTTCTAGGACACATATCTAGGAGTAGAATTAGTTTTAGTGTATGTACTAAAACTTCAGTTCAGTTCAGTCGCTCAGTCGTGTCCGACTCTGCGACCCCATGAATCACAGCTCGCCAGGCCTCCCTGTCCATCACCAACTCCTGGAGTTCACCCAAACCCCTGTCCATAGAGTTGGAGATGCCATCCAGCCATCTCATCCTCTGTCGTCCCCTTCTCCTCCTGCCCCTCAATCCTTCCCAGCATCGCAGTCTTTTCCAATGAGTCAACTCTTCCTTTGCATGAGGTGGCCAAAGTATTGGAGTTTCAGCTTTAGCATCAGTCCTTCCAATGAACACCCAGGACTGATCTCCTTTAGGATGGACTGGTTGGATCTCCTTGCAGTCCAAGGGACTCTCAAGATCTCCAACACCACAGTTCAAAAGCATCAATTCTTCCATGCTCAGCTTTCTTCACAGTCCAACTCTCACATCCACACATGACCACTGGAAAAACCATAGCCTTGACTAGATGGACCTTTGTTGGCAAAGTAATGTCTCTGCTTTTCAATATGCTGTCTAGGTTGGTCATAACTTTCCTTCCAAGGAGTAAGCATCTTTTAATTTCATGGCTGCAATCACCATCTGCAGTGATTTGGGAGCCCAAAAAAATAAAGTCTGACATGGTTTCCACTGTTTCCCCATCTATTTCCCATGAAGTGATGGGACGAGATGCCATGATCTTAGTTTTCTGAATGTTGAGCTTTAAGCCAACTTTTTCACTCTCCTCTTTCACTTTCATCAAGAGTCTTTTTAGTTCCTCTTCACTTTCTGCCATAAGAGTGGTGTCATCTGCATATCTGAGGTTACTGATATTTCTCCCGGCAATCTTGATTCCAGCTTGTGCTTCTTCCAGCCCAGCGTTTCTCATGATGTACTCTGCATATAAGTTAAATAAACAGGGTGACAATATACAGCCTTGACGTATTCCTTTTCCTATTTGGAACCAATCTGTTGTTCCATGTCCAGTTCTAACTATTGCTTCCTGACCTGCATACAGGTTTCTCAAGAGACAGGTCAGATGGTCTGATATTCCCATCTCTTTCAGAATTTTCCACAGTTTACTGTGATCCACACAGTCAAAGGCTTTGGCATAGTCAATAAAGCAGAAATAGATGTTTTACTGAAACTCTATTGCTTTTTCGATGATCCAGTAGATGTTAGCAATTTGATCTCTGGTTCCTCTGCCTTTTCTAAAACCAGCTTGAACATCTGGAAGTTCATGGTTCACGTGTTGCTGAAGTCTGGCTTGGAGAATTTTGAGCATTACTTTACTAGCATGTGAGATGAGTGCAATTGTGTGGTAGTTCGAGCATTCTTTGGCATTGCCTTTCTTTGGGATTGGAATGAAAACTGACCTTTTCCAGTCCTATGGCCACTGCTGAGTTTTCCAAACTTGCTGGCATATTGAGTGCAGCACTTGCACAGCATCATCTTTCAGGATTTGAAACAGCTCAACTGGAATTCCATCACCTCCACTAGCTTTGTTCGTAGTGATGCTTTCTAAGGTTCACTGACTTCACATTCCAGGATGTCTGGCTCTAGGTGAGTGATCACACCATTGTGATTATCTGGATCGTGATTACCATTAAAAAAGAATTGATTAAATTTGATCCCATCAAAATTAGGAATTTTTTAAGGATAGTGAAAAAACAAGCTCATACTGAAACAAGATTTTTGCGATACATATAATTGAGGAATACCCAGAGCATGTAAAGAACATGAACCAATATGAAAATGTTTGTAAAGTCACTAGTGCTTCACGAACAAGCAAATCCAGAAGGATACTACAAATATTAAAGGATGTCCAACCTCATTATCAAGGAAATGCAAATTAAAACCTCAAGCTTATATCTGTTTTGTAAATAAGTTTGTTTGTAATATCACTTTTTAGATTCCAGCTATAAGTGATATCATGTGATATTTGTGTTCCTCTGTCTGACTTACTTCACTCAGATGATAATCTCTAGGTCCATCCATGTTGCTGCAAATAGTATTATTTTGTGCCTTTTTATTTGCCACAGTTTTAAACAAAAGGATTTAACAGTGTTTTTTTAATATTGAAGTTAAAAAGCAAGCACAATGATAAAAACTAATGAAGGTTTTCAAAAGACCCTTTCTCAGAATGGATTTCCTAGCCAATCTCTTCTTAAATTATTTGCTAAAAATATGTCTCAGCCCTGAACTTCAAAGCTGAGTAGTTACACTATCAGAACTAAAAGTAAAGACGAGAGTGATGTGGCCAAGATATCCCTCCATTATGGTCAAAAACGAAATTGCAAATGTTTAGGATCAAGATATTTTCTCAGTTGAAATATTAGTTTCAAATAGCTGTTTTAAAGGGTCTCAGAGTGGTTTGATTTCTTACTGTCTTGAAAGTGTTTAGCTTAACTTCATCTCAAACGAAATTTTTTGACTGTAAACCACACTGAAGGAATCCCTTGGACCACTTATCTCAAAGCTTCTGCTTGCAACCACAGAATGCACACACATACACACACCCACACCATTTGAAGTGCTTGCCTAGCGTATAACCATCTCTGTGGTTATAATTTTCAAATATCTATTTCTGTACCCTTTAATGGAGAATTCAAGTCTCGAGCAGAAAATACTCTTCAAACAAACCCTACTCATTGCATTGGGCAACCAGACTACCTGGAGAGCCTTCAAAGACCACATTTTCAGAAACTGTACTATAGAGCATAAAGGGAACCATGGTGTCTTGAGTAGAGGCGGACTGAAAAGATACCTGGTACCACCTCCCCCCTCTCCCCTAAACTTAAAAACCAGAAAAGGGAGTAATCTGCATTGATTCAGAAATAAAAAACATTTTAAAGTGATCAACCATGGAACCCCAGTGTCACCTGAGACCTCCCAGCCCTTAGGAATTTAGAATGCTTCCTAATGGAACATGGCTAAGCTCCCGCATTCGCAAATGTTTCTCTGTTTTGCCTTCCCTCAACCTGGACACTGAGGCCCTTGGCGGTCTCTGGAACCAGTCATTCTCCTCTCACAAAGTTAGTGATGTCACAGAGGGTTAGAGGGGGTCAGACGGCACCACTCCATATTCTGCCATCTGCTACATCTCCCGCCCTCCCTCGCCCACTTCCTAACTCCCCCTCCACCCTTCCATAGGGAGTGGACACCCACCTTGTGGCACTGTATGCTCTTCCTGCATGGCCTCGGCACCAGCTCACCACCACCCCCTGCCCCAATCACCTCCCCTTCCTGAGCCCAGCCTTCGAGAGGCTCTATTGAGTATTTTCCTAATGAGGATGGGACTCTTGAAGAGGAATTCACCTACCAGCTGCCGAAAGAAAAAAAAAAAATCTTTGTCTCGTTATATTGTGTTGGCCATAACACTGTATGGAAAAGCCCAGATGAAATTTGTGGCCTACCCGCTACACGTGGCAGGTATGCCTGCGCGCGTGCTATGCCACTTCAGTTGTGCCCGACTCTTTGTGACCTTATGGACTATAGCTCGCCAGGCTTCTCTGTCCGTGGGATTCTCAAGGCAAGAATACTGGAGTAGGTTGCCATTTCATCCTCCAGGGGACCTTCCCGACCCAGGGATGGAACCTGCATTTCTTACGTCTCCTGCATCGGCAGTTGGGTTCTTTAGCACTAGCTCCACCTGGGAAGCTCCCCCCGTGTATGACAGGTGGGCGAGTGCATGTGTGCGTGTGTGCTAAGTTGCTTCAGTCGTGTCCAACTCTTTGCGACCCCATGGACTGTAGCCGGCCAGGTTTCCCTGTCCAGGGGATTCTCCAGGCAAGAATACTAGTGTGGACTGCCACTTCCCTCTCCAGGTATAATGATCAAATCACGAAACTACACGAAAAGTGATTTAGTCTAACCCTCCACAGATAAAAACCCACACCGAAAAGCCCAGACAGAGAGGTGAGGACAGATGAGAGGGTGTCTAAAGGCTTCGCCTCATAACCAACTCCTTTCCTCAGCAAGTTCAGCAAATATGTGTGACCTGAAATTACGCCTTTCCCGGTGCTACAGTCAGAGTACGTGTCTCTCCCAAAACTACAACCAGAGTAGGCTGCTGTTCCTCTACTTTCTTTTCCAGCCCTGGGATATCCTTCTTCCCCATTAACTAAATCTATCATTCAATTCATTCTCCTTGTTTATAGGAACACATCCACAACATAAAATTTATGCTTCTGGGTTTTGTACTTATTTCACTTGCTGTTGAAAAGACAATGTTACGGTGAACTGAACTCATCTGATATTTCATATATAGAAATTAATAAGTCCTTATGACAAAAAATAAGATGGAGTCTTATATTTTTCTTTAAGTTTCATGCACACGTGTGTTGTTTTCCTGACAAGGCAGCAAGCTCCTGAAACCCTGTCTTGTATTTCCTTTCAACCTTCACCTAATCTAGCATGCTGCCACCTACTTGCTTTAGAAATGAACATAAATCCCTGAGCCTCACTGGGCTGCTTCCTACGAAGTCAAACCAAAGAGGGCACTGTCTGCTTTCAAACAGGACTTGAAGGAGCACCATGATGTAATAGGCAACACTGGGGTTAGAGTCCAAGGGCCTGATGTCGAAAGTGGTCCAGGCAGGTTACTGAGCTTCTCTGAGTTTCTTTGGTTTTCTTGTTTATAAAATAATTAATCATAATCACTGCCCAGCATAACGCTGTTGTGAGAATCAAATACGATTGGGCATATTGAATTGTCTGTGTGGACTGTAAAACATTTTATGATATAGAGATATCAAGCAGGGTCTAGCCCTCAATACACCACATAGGATGTGAAAGGAAAGAAATATGGATAGAGGAAATTATGAGTCCTCAGGTGCATTTCTTGGACTTAACCCTCAAATCCCTTCCTCCAGCTCAATTTTTCATACAAATCTTTCCTTTATTTCCAACAGTAGCCTTGGGTTTGTGATGCGCTGGTTGTAGCCTGGGTCAACAAAATAAATCTGTATGAACACGTAAGCTCAGCCGTCATAAAGCAAGGCCTCCCTGCACCATGATTGTCCAGGAGTGATCCATTCGACTTTCCAAGGCTGCAGGCTGCAAGCCTGCCTCTATGGGTTGGGCCTTTGCTTTCCTTCTAGGACTTGTCTGAGCAGCACTCCAGGGCATGGAATCAGACATAATCTGATCAGCCAGGCTGTGTCATTCAGGCTCGAGCAAATCTTCATCTCTCTGACCCAACCAAACCCTCCAAGAAGGGTCTACCGAACATTCCTCTTGTGGACTCCAGGGGACTCAACAGCCAGATTTGGCAGAGACCTGACTAGGGTGGGCACAGAAGTATTTTACCAAGCCCACAGGGCTAGGGAGGGTCTGGAAGTCCCCCGGTAGGTCGGGCATTCACCACCACCACCCCCTTTTTTTGGAGTTTCCTTGTATTTATTTACTTCATTATTATTATTATTTTAATTTTGGCTGCCTTGGGTCTTCACTGCTGAGCCCAGGCTCTTCACTGTGGTGCTCAAGCTTCTCTTATTGTGGAGCATGGGCTCTAGAGCACGTGTGCTCTCTAGTTGCAGCTTGAAGGTTTGTGCGATGTAGGATCTTAATTCCCAGAGGAGGGATTGAACCCTCATCCCCTGCATTGGCAGGCAGATTCTCAACCACTGGGCCACCAGGAAAGTCCTAGGCATTCATTTTTTTAGTTTCTAGATCCAAGGGGAATGGAAAGGCACAGAATTGGGAGTGAGAGTAGGGAGGAGGAGGTTGGAGGGGAGCCCTTAAGGAAACTGGACCAGCAGCTATTTGCCACCCTGCAGGAAAGTATTTGTGGGCTACCCTGGTGGCTCAGACAGTAAAGAAACTGCCTGCAATGTAGGAAACCTGGGTTTGATCCCTGGGTTGGGAAGACCCTCTGGAGAAGGGAATAGCTATCCACTCTAGTATTCTTGCCTGGGAAATTTCATGGACAGAAGAGTCTGTCCATGGTGCGACGAGTCGGACATGACTGAGCAACTTTTTATGGGTTTCCCAAGTGGCTCCAGCTCCTTTCTCTGTTCTCTTTCCTACCCTTCCCTGTGTCTAAAGAGAGAATTTCCTCTCTTCTTTTTAAATTTCCTGTACGGACTTTAACGGTCCTATATGGACTTTCAGGCTTCCCAGGTGGGGCTAGTGTAAAGAACCTGTCTGCCAATGCAGCAGAGATAAGAGACGTTGATTTGAACCTTGGGTCAGGAAGATCCCCTGGAGGAGGGCGTGGCAACCCACTCCAGTATTCTTGCCTGGAGAATCCCAAGGACAGAGGGGCCTGGAGGGCCAGAGCTACAGTTCATGTGGTCGCAAAGAGTGGGACAGGACTGAAGGAAGCATAGAGACATTCATATGTGAAAGAAGGGTGAAAAAAATTTGGGGACAGTTTCTGTTACTATGAATTAGGCCTAGTTTTTAGGCTTAGTGTTTTGATACGAAATACTATTTTAAATATCTAAAGCTGTTATTCAAATATCAGTTTTTTTCCACTTTGCATTCTTGCTGTGACAATCTTTTTTAAAAAATTATTTTGGCTGTGTGGCATTCAGGATCTTAGTTCCCTGACCAGCAATCGAACCTGTGACCCCTGCAGTGGAAGTACAGAGTCTTAGCCATTGGACCACCAGGGAAGTTCCCCTGCTATAACAGTATTAATCTTGGAGATGATGCCTCAGGCTGCCTAGGGAGAAGGGCATGTACACGCAACATGTGAATGGCAAACACACTAATATCTTGCAGCCTCTTTCTTTGCAGACCTTGGTCGGTTGGTTTCTACAGAAGGCTTCGCAGAGTGTTCTGCAGACCGTGGTTTGCCGCCTGATGTTTGAGCAGCACTAGCTGTGTGGCGCTGCAGTTTGTGGCTCTCTGAGGATTCCGTCTGGGTTCTCTGTCATGATTAGTGTTTCCCCCATCATGCTCCAGCTACAGCAGTTCTGGGCTTTGCTCTTTAATTTCTTCCTGTCCACTGCCCCCAGGGATGCTCTGACCCACCACAGGAAGTCTCCAATTTGTGAATGGTCTCTGTTTGGAATGCCTATAAGTGTAGCATTTGAAACCCAGAACTCATTTTTCTGTAGAGAGAATGTTAGACGTGTTTGTTGGGTCTCCAGGTCAACCCACAAAGGCCCATTCAACCCCTAGTACAGGTAATGAATTTTCCCTCTGCTCCTTTTATGTATCATAGCCAGACAGAATGTCAGAGCTGAAAATGGAATTTAGAACATTGTGTTGTACACTGGTAATAGAGTTGTTTTCCACTGTATTCTATTACAAATACCCCACATTCCATCTACATTAGACTTAAGTAGGGTTCCATGATCTAGCCTGGAAACCCATCACCCTTTATAGCACAGGAAATCAAATAGTTATAAGGCAGGAAACAGTCTTGCCAGAGAGAACATCCCCTTACCTCTTTTTCTTTACAACCTTCGGAGCACACTGCAGAACTAGTCTTTGTCAGTGATGCTGTTTCTTCTAGGTACACAGAGGTGATGTGGCCTGTCCTTGTGCGGCCGCTAATCATTTCGGTCCTCCTGTTTGAAATACTTTCCCCCAGACATCCTTGTAAGATGTCATCGGTTCTCTGCTCAAGTGTCTCTGCTCTGAGATGCCTGGAGTACCTGTTCTATCTAGACCAGCACTTCCTGGTGCTCTGGCCTCCTGTCCCCTCGCTGCTTTTCTCCATAGCATCTCATGATTATTTGTCAGATTCCTTGTCTGTCTCTCCCAATTCCCATGTGAGCTTCATGAGGGTAGGATTTTACTTCGTTTACTCGGTACCATCACAGCCTAGAACACTGTCTACCCAACACACAGTAGGAGTTCAGGACATTTATTTTTAAGTGAAAAGATGAAGTGAGTGAGAATGAAGCGAGCAGTAAGTGCTAATTGCTCAGTATACGCTATTTCATTTAAAACACTTATATGGGGACTTCCCTAGCCTTCCAATGGAGGGAGTGCAGGTTTGATTCCTGGTTGGGAAGCTAAGATCCCACATCCCTGGTGGCCAAAAAACCAAACGTAAGACAGAAACAATATTGTAACAAATACAGAAAAAACAACTTCCTTCCAAAAAAAAAAAGTTCTATGTGGTTACGTGGCTGCTTCTCCCTCCCCCTCTCCTCCTCCTCCTTCTCAAAGGAGAGGCAAACCACCTTCAGTTTAAAATGCCACTTTGGCAATATAATTTGTGATTTGCATATGCATTTTTTGCAGTATCTAATTATTGATATCTTGAATATCACTAAAAGCCTCTCACATTTCCTACAGGAGAAAGTTGAAATAAAGGAAATTTTCTTTGGATTTAGTTATTAAAAAGAGGAAAGGATAGCAGCCCGCAAGTGATTTGTTGGTAAGGATATACCCTGAGGACAATTTTTAGCCAGCCTGATTCAATTCAAGTCAATAAATCTCACATGAGCAATTAGTATATGCTGGAGTGGGGAGAATTTTAAGGTCCCTATCCATCTCTTCATCCTGGGAGAAATGATATGTAATCATTTTTCATTCATCCATCATTCATTTAACAAGCATGCGTTCTACCCTTGAGAAATTCAGTTGCAGAGAGAAAGCTGTAAGATCAATTAATAATGCAGTGAGATGATAGTAACAGAGAGGTTTGTACAAAATGCTCTAAGGACTTGTGGAACTGTAGGTTCATTCTCCTTTTCATCCTCAGTTATGATCAAGGTTGCATATCAAACTCTCTAAGAGTCTGTTACTTTCACACACACACGCATACACACACATACACACACAGCATGGTTAGACCGACTGAGTTCAGTTCAGTAGCTCAGTCGTGTCCAACTCTTTGCGACCCCATGAATCGCAGCACGCCAGGCCTCCCTGTCCATCACCAGCTCCTGGAGTTCATGCAAACTCATATCCATTGAGTCGGTGATGCCATCCAGCCATCTCATCCTCTGCCGTCCCCTTCTCCTCCTGCCTTCAATCCTTCCCAGCATCAGGGTCTATTCAAATGAGTTAGCTCTTCACATCAGGTGGCCAAAGTATTGGAGTTTCAGCTTTAGCATCATTCCTTCCAATGAACACCCAGGACTGATCTCCTTTAGGATGGACTGGTTGAATCTCCTTGCAGTCCAAGGAACTCTCAAGAGTCTTCTCCAACACCACAGTTCAAAAGCATCAATTCTTCAGCACTCAGCTTCCTTTATAGTCCAACTCTCACATCCATACATGACTACTGGAAAAACCATAGTTTTGATTAGACAGGCCTTTGTTGGCAAAGTAATGTCTCTACCTTTTAGTATGCTGTCTAGGTTGGTCATAGCTTTTCTTCCAAGGAGCAAGCGTCTTTTAATTTCACGGCTGCAGTCACCACCTGCAGTGATTTTTGAGCCCTCCAAAATAAAGTCTGACACGGTTTCCACTGTTTCCCAATCTATTTGCCATGAAGAGATGGGACCTGATACCATGATCTTAGTTTTCTGAATGTTGACTTCTAAGCCAACTTTTTCACTCTCCTCTTTCACTTTCATCAAGAGGCTCTTTAGTTCCTCTTCACTTTCTGCCATAAGGGTGGTGTCATCTGCATATCTGAGGTTATTGATATTTCTCCTGGCAATCTTGATTCCAGCTTGTGCTTCTTCCAGCCCAGCGTTTCTCCTGATGTACTCTGCATATAAGTTAAATAAGCAGGGTGACAATATACAGCCTTGACGTACTCCTTTTCCTATTTGGACCAGTCTGTTGTTCCATGTCCAGTTCTAACTGTTGCTTCCTGACCTGCATACAGGTTTCTCAAGAGACAGATCAGGTGGTCTAGTATTTCCATCTCTTTCAGAATTTTCCACAGTTTATTGTGATTAGGTCAACTAGGCACATTTATATAATGCAGCAGATCTAATGCATTTACATAAGCATGGGACCACAAGGAAGGGGCCTGAATCAGTACGAGCAAAGGAGGTTCTCACTGAGGGCTCCAAAGAGCACATCCACAGAAATACATTGGAAGGCAATTTAGAGCCATGTTTAGTGAGTTAATAGGAATGAGAACAACTTTGGAACCAGAAGAAACATTTGATTTAAACTTGGCTCCCACTTAGTTGTGTAATCTTGGGAATGGTACCTACTATCTCAAAATGTCTCCATCTCACAGGATTGCTGTGAAGTTTCTAGCACAGTCTGACACTAAGCAAGTGCTCAATCAATGCAGTCACATAAAAATAGCTACTTGTTCTGCTAGCCTTGGGGTAAATTTTACATATATTACTTAATCAACAAAGTAACCTTATAATTATTCATATTTTATAGTTGAAAAGACGAAGAGTAAGCGAAGTCACATATCTACCAAGTGGTTTAGCTGAGACTCACCATCCTTTACCCTCTTTCAAAGTTAGTTCCTCTTTCCAGTATTCTTGCCTGAAGAATCCAAAGGACAGAGGAGCATGGTGGGTTACAGTCCATAGATCGCAGAGTCGGAGACGACTGAAGTGACTCGGCATGCAGCGTGCATGCCAGCATTACATAACTGTATTTTAATTTCATTTGGTTCTTTCTGTAAGCTGCTTAAGGATGTCATATGTATATACGAACCTTTGCCAATTAAGTCCCAGGATTATCAAATTGTCTTTCCCTCACTAAGCCCTAATTTTTGTTGACAAGTTCTAACGCTTCATTGGCTTATTTACTGACAGTAGATGGCGCTGCTGATTATCCAAAGTCACAAAGATGCTACCATGCACCCTACCCCCACTGCTTTCCTCAGCGCCTTAACCCCAACCCCCGCAAAAAACTGGTGAAATGAAAGCAAAATTTTCATTCTAATGAAAGGCTGAAATTAAGAGTTTGGAACTGCCTTGTAATTGATTTGGATGTCTGTATGATGCATCTGTGTTTTATTTGGGACTCTAGGGGAAATCTCCTGGGCTATTTGCGAAATTTCATGAACAGGATTAAAACAAAATATAGTAAAATTTAACTAGCGAAACAAACAATAAATTTAGAGTTCTTTGTTAGACAGATTTTATTTCCTGCCCATAATTTCCAGAAGAGATGAATATTAAAACAACTATGTCTAGATATACATAACTTCCATTCCAGAATTCTAAAACTAGTACAGAGGAATATAGTGGTTGAGATGAAAAAGGAAACAAATTAATGATCTGGTCTTTGAGTAAGTTATTTAACATCTCAGAACATCAATTTCCTCATCTATAAAAGTGAAATAGTTTTTGCCTAATCCCTAGGACAGTTACATGGATCAAATGTAGCAACGTAGTGTAAACACTTTGGTAATGATAATGTCCTATATCCAAATAAGTATTTATCTTTTCATACATTCACTGCAACTTCCTGTAGGTACTGTCACGTGTGTGTGTGTGTGTGTGTGTGTGTGTGTGTGTGTGTTAGTTGCTCAGTCGTGTCCAATTCTTTGTGAGCCCATGGACTTGTAGCCCACCAGACTCCTCTGTGCATGGAATTTCCCATGCAAGAATACTGGAGTGGGTTGCCATACCCATCTCCAGAGGATCTCCCCAATCCAGGGAACAAAGCCAGGTCTCCTGCATTGGCAGGTGGATTCTTTACCATCTTAGCCACCCCAGGAAAGAGTGAGAACTGAAATTCAAAATAAAAGACTTGAGGGTTCAATTTCCTCATTTGTCCACAAACAACAGAATAACTTTTGGTGTTTAGATTTATGTAAGAAAAGAGACTAAAGTATTTTCAACCATCAGAGGAAAGTTTAACTTAATATTCAGTAACCATAAAGTTAAATAAAAGAACATTTGAATCCAAGGTATATAACTAAATCGAAGTAGCCTGTTTTCACTGTCCTCTCTGTAGAAGTGTTTATGCTATGTATGGAGGCATTGGGGGAGCGTGTCTGTGGGGTATGTGCGGGCTACAGACCAAGCCGACTAGCTAGGTACACTTAAGCTGCAGAGATGGGCACAACCCTGAAGAAGGCTATGTTCCATGTCTCTCTTGACTTTCACACGAACCAAAGACATTCCCTTTGCTCTCCCTTTTTTTTTTTAATAGCTTATGGAAATGCCTTCAACATACATATGCAATATATATGAAATAGACACTTCTCAAAAGAAGAAATTCAAATGGCTAACAGGTATTGAGCATCTCTAATCATCAGGGAAATGCAACTGAAAACCGCGAGAAGATATTACCCTATTATCAAAAGGACAAAAGATAACAAGATTGGCAAGATTGTGGATAACGGGAATCCTGTGTGATGCTGGTGGGAATGTAAACTGGTGTAGCCACTATTAAAAAAACAGTATGGAGTTTCCTTAAAAAATTAAAAATAGAATTGCCATATGATTCTCTGCTGTTCTTTCAACTGTAGAGTCGCACATTGTTGCTGGCCACGTTAAGTATTGCCATTTCTGCCGGATCCCAGGCTGCTGCCCCAAGGGGTAAACACCTTCCATACCAGCAGCCCTAGGCGGCCAGGTGCAGCTTCTCCATCCCTGACAGGAGTAACCGTCCTGCTTTCACGCTCCACTATTTCATCTGGGCTTTGGGGACCTAAAGCATCATCGCCCTGGCCTAACAGACTGGCCAGCTTCTAAAAGCACAAGGAGCAGGTTTCCTGTCCCCTGTCCCCTCCTTCCTGCTTTTACAGATTCTATCACATTCTGCGGCAGGAATCTCAGCCTGGTGTCCATCAGGGCTACATCATATGCCCCTAGGAATATGCCCTTACAGGCCTATTGAACTTGTGATTATAGAAGGGTTTGTGTGGGCTGTTTAATTTCTCCCACTAGACTCTAAGTTCGAGGGGGAGTGAAACGCGTCTGTCCCTTTATTGCTGTGTCCCCAACCCTGGCACAAGCCCAGCACAAAGTAGGTACTAAGTAAAGAGCTGCTGAGTGAAGGAATGACTGGCTTTAACCTTCCCCAGAAAGGGCTGGCAGGCATCTAAGGGTTAAACGTACCCACTCGGTAGGTGCCCAGACTGGCTGTTGCTGCTGCTGCTAAGTCACCTCAGTTGTGTCTGACTCTTCGAGACGCCATGGACTGGCAGTCCACTAGGCTCCTCCATCCCTGGGATTCTCCAGGCAAGAACACTGGAGTGGGTTGCCATTTCCTTCTCCAATGCATGAAAGTGAGGTCGCTTTGAGACCCCATGGACAGCAGTCCACCAGGCTCCTCCGTCCACAGGATTTTCCAGGCAAGAGTACTGGAGTGGGTTGCCATTGGCCTTCTCCGGCCCAGACTGGCTGCCTTATGTTATTTCTCAGCCCTTTAAGAGGACAGGTCTACGGAGAGAAGGGGAGAGTTTCTGAGACAGGCTGGCTTTGCAGCCGGCAGCCCCCCATGCGCTGGGCTCTCCGGAGCCTGTCTTGCTAATCTGATCCCCTCAAACACGTGTCTGCCCGTCCTGTCCCCCTCTTTCCGTCATTGCTCCCTGTGGGTTGGCACTGACCTTTATCCTGAGTCAGTCTGTTCCAACAGGAAGTGAATAGTGTTTTTGCCCAGATGGAGGTGTTTCCTTCCTACAGAAGTTACAAAGGGCTCTTTTCACAGAGCAGGGGCCAGGCCCGTGTGTGGCCACGCGGCTGTCTGCCCTGTGCTGAGCGAAGCAGGTTCTGGACTCAGGGGCCTCCTCTTCCGGAAGAGGTACTGGCCTGTGCCCTGAAAGAGGGTGCCCAGGTCTCTGAGCCTCAGCCCCTAGCCTGCTGCCCACCAGCATCCTGTGGAAGCCCCAACTCTACCCGGGGTCACTGTGGATTGTTTCTTTCCTTGGCTCCCAGGTCACAGCAGTCTGGGTTTTGTTGCAATCTTGTGGTCTCCTTCCTGGATCCTCTTCATCTTTGTAATCTCATCATTCTATTTTCCCTGGGTCCCCAGAGTTCTGTTCTGGTCTTGAAGCCCCTCTTTTCCAGCCACACTCATTCCCGGGTGAGCACACCAAGTTTCATGGTTACAAACTCCCCCACGTGCCAAGGAATCCCACATGCTTAATTTTGGCTTTGCCCTCGACTCCAGGTTCTTAAAACTGACTCTCAACTCTACATTCCCCACTGGGGTGTCTAATAGGTGTTTCATGCTCACTGGAGTTAAAGCTGAACTCTTTTTTTGGAAGACTATAATACTACTTCTTTAGTAAGTGACAGAACATTAATGTAGACCTATGTAGTCTATAGCAGCAGCCCCAACCTTTTTGGTACCAGGGTCTGGTTTCATGGAAGATGGTTTTCCACAGAGAGGGGTCTGGGTTGGTGGTGGGGAATGGTTCGGGTGTTAATGCAAGTGATGGGGAGCAACAGATGCAACTGAGCTTGCTAGCCCCTGCTCGCCTCCTGCTGTGCAGCCCAGTTCCTAACAGGCTATGGATCGGGAGTGGTCCATGGCCTAGGGGTTGGGTACCGCAGGCTATAGCATGGACAATAGCGGAAAAATAAGGGCCTTCCTATTAAAGATCAAGAGGACTGTAAGGAGTTGACCATCTTGCTGCTATTGTAACGATGAGGAGGAGGTTCTAGTCAATTAAACGCAATGAAGGGAGCAGGTAGAAGAGAGTGAAAATTATTGTTTGCAAATGGTATGATTGTCTTCACCACAAACTAAAGAAAAACAATTGATGAAGAAAATCATATAAAAGATATCAAATAATAGTCAGTTAGAAAATAACTCTACATATATTAATACCTTGTTCAAGCAGTAACAAATTCAAAATATAATAAAAAGTTCCCATATCCAGTGCGTGCTATATCTCTCAATCGTGTCCAACTCTTTACAACTCTATGGACTGTAGCCCACCAGGCTTCTCTGTCGGTGGCATTCCCTCCTCCATGCCACGCCCTCCTCCAGGAGATTGTCCCAACTCAGGGACCGAACCTGGGCTTCCTGCTTTGCAGGCATATACCACCTGAGCCACCAGGGAAGCCCTGGGCCATCACAATAGTCACAGATCTTTCTGCCTCCACTCTTGTCCTGCTACAAGCAGCTTTCTATATAGCAGTCAGAGTGACCTTCTTATTTATGGAATCAGGCCTCCCCCTGCTTGAAACCATCTGGGGGATCCTATTATATACAAGTGAAATGCAAATTCCACACAGTGGGATAGCCGATTTCACTGGCTCCAGCCCCTGATTATCCTTCTGACTTCAACTTCTATCTCTGCTCTTTCCACAGGCCTTTTTGGAATTCCTGACTCACAACCTCGTTACTGCCTCATATTTGCCCCAATGTCCTCTCTCTGCGCCTCTCTTTCCCTAGGTATTGATGTGGCTTTGCTTTCTGGAGAGACTTAGAAGTCTCACCCTGAGAAAAGCTGTGTTGATCGCCTAAACAAGATGGTCTCCCTCACCGAACACTCCTCATGTGCCTTTGTTTTTACCATTGTACCTGTGCCCGGTGTTGTTAGGGGAAGCACACTGATTGAAACCGCCCACCCTGGCCAGGCACCATAGTAACCATTTGCATGAGTTGTTTTATGACAGGAGATCCTGATAAGGAATATGGAACTAATAAGCCACCACCAACCGGAAGAGTTCGGGAAAGGTCTAAAGGAGACACTGCGTGTCCGTCCACTTCCCAGAATCCCTCTCGCTAGCATCCATCTTGGTTGAGTGATGCGTGCGCCACCAGGAAAGACTCTGAATTAGAATAATTGGCCAAAGACCACTCGGAAACTAATCCCATCACCAAAAAACCCAAGAATGCGAGCCACGTGGCAGAGCAGTTCTCCTGGGTTCCCTTACCCTCCTGCTCTCCACCCGGGTGCCCTTTCCCAATAAAATCTCTTGCTTTGCCAGCACATGTGTCTCCTCAGACAATTCATTTCTGAGTGTTAGACAAGAGCCCAGTTTCGGGCCCTGGAAGGGGTCCCCCTTCCTGCAACAGTGTTACCTATCTTTAGGTAAAAGCATGAGAAACCCTAGCTAGTTTAAGTGGAAAGGCGATCTATTAACAGACTTTGAGACTTTGCCTTTTACCATCTGTGTCCTCAGAGCCCAGAACAGTGTGTCCCCTTCCCCATAACTATGTGTTGAATGAATATCGGACACTGTATCGAAAGTCTTGCCAAATGTAAAGCTTAAACAGTCTACTTGTGTTACCATTCTTCCTTTTGGTGGTTGATGTTCCTGACTCCTCTTCCAGCCTTTCCTCCCCACAGACCCCGACCCCTCCCCCCGACCCCCAAAGCAAAAGCAAGCCAGTCTAGACTGATGAGGCTAGAAAGCAGACAGAGCGGGGCCAGGGGCTCTGTACCAGGGACAGTCAGTAGCAACAAAAGAGAACCCTAGGGAATTTGAAGGAGGGAGGGTGGCGCGAATCAGGGGTGAGGGCCAGAGCACAAGCAAGTGAGATGTGGGTGATGAAAAGCCGTGTCTGTAAGCAACTTCCTCGAACAGGTCAGAGCCCCAGGAATTAGGGCTTCCTTGGCTACCCTGTGCTTTCAGACTCAGCAGGCCAAGGGAGGAGGTGAGACTCCTGCACTGCCCCAGGGGAGCTGTCTGCTTACCCTTCCGTGGGCTGTACTTCAATGTCCTGTAACTGCATTCTTCCTCGAAACCTTTCAACATTTTGCCTGCAATTGGGGGTGGGAATGGCTGGTGGTTTGTCCTGCGGCAGCTCCGGGGGAGTTAGGAGAAGAGCAGGCGTGTTGTAAGAGCACAGGGTCACTTGTCTTGGCTGCAGCCTTACAGTCCTGGAGCAGGAGTTGGAGTTAATGCTGTCATGGGATGTAAGCCTCCCAGCCAACTGGTTGCCTCTGTTTCTACCCTTTGCTCAGCCTCCTTCCTTCCTGCCTCCCCTCCCCATCCTGGAGTCTAGACATCATGGTACCTCCCACCGCAGCTAGCCCTAAGTCGCCTGGACTCCTGGACTCCTGCAGGGTGGGGCACAGGCATCGTTGGGGTGCCCTTTAGGGAGGCTGTAAGAAAGAAGACACAGGGAACTCTGCTCACTTGGTGGGGTGGGGGAGGGTCATCTGCAAAATGTTTCTCTTCTAATAAAAAAGAGAAACAGTGAGAAGGAGTGTCTGGGCTGGATTGCCTGTAGGAGAGGGCTGGGTGGAGGAAGCAGAGACTAACAGAGAAGAGAACAGAGGAAGAGAGACAAAGGACAGTTGGAGGGGAGGGTGTGACTGACTATAAGGTGGGGAATGCTTAACATATTCTATTTATAGATTCTAGAGACTTCTAAGAAGAGATGCCGGGAGCTGGTTTGGCTGTGTTAAAAGATGACTAATTACAGTCATTGATGGGAATAGCTGCTTAGCATTCTAGCTAATCACTGTGCAGGCTGTAAGGATTATCTGCACCCTGAATATCTGTCAGAGCATCTTTTGTGGTAAATTTTAGTCTACTGTGACACCTGCTTGTGAAGATTCCCTCTGTTCTTAGGCAGCATTGCTGCTTGCTCAGGACTAAAACAAAACAACCTGGAAGGAATGCTTTCTAAGAACAAAGAAGGAAAATGACTATAAATATATTACATTATTGTTTTTTTGTTATTTGGGGTGCAGGTTGGCTGCTAGGAGATGGTCAAAGAAAGCATTAAGATTTTTTTTTTTTTTGCAGTTTCTTCTACTCCCATTCTCCATCCTCACTAGCATCACACATACGCACACACATATGCACACACACACACCCCAGTCTGAACATGGGACCTATGAAAGTTTCAGAAACGCTATCCATTGTGGTGCTTTGCAGATGAACAGAAGTTGTTTCTCCCATTTTCCAAGAAAGAGTACAAAACCCTACGTGCCTGTGACTCCTGATGCCCGGGTCACTCAGGAAATCTGCGTCATATCAAGCAATATGGAGTTGGATCAAAAGAAAAGAAGATCAGGTTAAATCCACGCAGAAATATCTGACGTTCTGCTTGGAAAGGCACGTAGTTCCCCGCGTGAGATTCAGTTTTGTAAAATAACTTTCCAAAGCGCATTTTGTGTGTGTGCATGTAAGTAAACCCGTCAGCCTTGGAACAGTTTGGAAAGAAGCAGGTTGACCTGGCCCCCACTGTCAACCTCCACCATGTCTGTGCAGAGGCGATAACTGGGGCCGCCTCTCCACCAAGGCTGGAATGCAGACAGGGAATTGCATACACAGAAAAAAGGAAAACAGATTGAAATTGCTTAGTTCCTATATAAATTCATCAACTTCTATCCAGTCAATGCTTGGCTTCGGCACTGGGGGATCAACCTTTCCAGGCCTGTTGTTCAGATGAAGACATTACCGAACACAAAAGGCACGTCAAGTCCTGTAGCACGGCAGCACGCCCGAGATAAAAACCAGACTCTGGAGTCAGAGTGGAAACATGCTACACAGTTTAAAAATGTTACTTACTTACTGTAAAAAGAAAAGTAAGGGATCAGAATCAGAAAATTAAATTTAAGAGCAAAACAAAAAAATCAAGCATTTTCCCTTAAAAAAAATACTACTTCCATGTAAAATTGTGATTTGGCCCTTAGTCCCCTCGACAACTGGGTTATTGAGTAAGAACAAGATGATGAAAACTTAGAAGCCATTCAGTGTGATTCTCAGCTGCTATTTGAATTCCCTCTTTGTGCCCCAGTATCTTGTCATCCTGCTTCAGCCTTAAAACTCTAAGTGACAGTGACCCCATTGCCTGTCGAGGCACCCGTCCGTCTCAGAGCATCCTGAAGGGACACAGAGCACTCTGCTACGGCCTCACTGTGTCGTCCTCCCATCGCTTTTGGAGACACACAAATCCAGTCTCTCTTGCAAGTGCAAGCTCTTCCTTTACCATCAGGAATCCTCAGTCATGTGCTTTGGGGATTGGCTTTTATGTCTCTGAATATGTTTGAGTCACAGCGTCAGGCTCTCTCTTTCAATGTGCAAGTGTGTCTCTTCAGTGGGACGGTACTGGAAACAGAACCCCAGCCAAAATCTGAGGTTTGGCTAGGTTCAGTAGGTATCTGTCATCTTTTTGACCACTTAGCAACTTATTTTGAACCCTTTCTCTTAGGAACCTGCTTATCCTCGAGGAAGAGGCCAGAACCTGCTCTCCAAGCCTCTCTTGCAGCCAAGGTTTAGGCAGTGATCCAGGCTCCCCTGATCACATCCAACTGTGATTTGAAAGCTCTGGGCAGAAAGAAGGCCTGTACTGAGGCCATTCTGATAAGGGTGGGTGTGGTGACATCCAGCATGTTACAGACAGGGGTGCTGAGGTCCTTCGAACAGAGGCCTGACCCCAGAATTTGAGGGAAAATTCTGTGGAAGGCAGAATAACGGCCTTCTGAAGATGGCCATGTTCAAATCTTCAGAACCTGAATATGAGTATGTGATTTTACAGGGCAGATGTGATTGCACTCAGAAGCCTGAGATGGGAGATTCTCCTGGATTGTGGGGGTGGACCTACATATCCATAGTGCCCCTGTAAGAGGGAGGCAGGAGGATCAGTGTCAGAGAAAGTGATGGGAGGACAGAAGCTGAAAGGAGTGAAGATGTGACAAGAAAAGCAAAGAGATTTGGGACTCCCCTGGTGGTCCAGTGGTTAAGACTGCACGCTTCCAACACAGGGGGTGCAGGTTCGATCCCTGGTCTGGGAAATAAGATCCCACATGCTACAGGGCATGGCCAAAAAAAAAAGAAAAGGCAGAGAGTTTTGACAATGTCACTCCACTGACTTTGAGATGTTGGAAGAAGGCATGGGTCAAGGAGCTAGGTGGCCCCTAGAAACTGGAAAAGGCAGAGCAACCCTCCCTAGAACCTCCAGAATAGAATGCAGCTCTGCTGACACCTTGAGTTCAGCCCCGTGAGATCCATTTTGGACTTCTGACTTTCAGAACTATAAGAGAATAAATGCGTGTTGTCTTAGACTATAAATGTGTGGTAATTATTATAGCAGCAAGAGGAAATGAGTACTAGGTGCCTAAGTTCTTGGACTTCCCCGGCAGCTCAGCAGGTAAAGAATCTGCCTGCAGTGCAGGAGATACAGAAGACATGGGTTTGATCCCTGGGTCGGGGAGAGGCCCTGGAGGAGGCAATTGTGACCCACTCCAGGATTCTTGCCTAAAAACTCCCATGGACAGAGGAGTCTGGAGGGCCACAGTTCAAAAGGTCCTAAGAGTCAGAAACAACTCAGCAACTAAGCACGTATAAAGGAGTGGTACAGGGAAGTTCTTAAACCCAGTGATGGCAGCGGCAGGGCCTCCACTAGAAGAGTTTGACACAACTCAACATCTTCTCTGAGCTTCAACGCTTGCAAATCTGATTCTCTGGCCCTCCCCGAAGACTATGTAGGCATTCTTACATTATTTAGTAAAATAATTTTCTTCTTACATCAGATGGAATGCGCAGGATCCATGACTTTCAACAAAGAATCTCGTAACCCTGGCCAACCATCCCTCTACATGTATCTTTTCTCTTTTATTTCTGAATACTCTCTCAACTCTATCTTTGCTGTTCTATCACATCTTCTTTAGTTCAGGTCTTCAATATTCCTTACCCAGACTATTTTCATGCCCTCTTAATTGGTTTCTCTGCTGTATTTTTATCTTTTTGAAACAATTTAACAATGCTTTATTGCCCTATTGCAAACACATTGATGGCATCCCATTGCCAAAGTTTTAACATGGCATGGGGAGACCCTCATCAACTTGCCTGAACCTGGTCACACAATCAGTTCAGTTCAGTTCAGTTGCTCAGTCGTGTCTGACTCTTTGCAACCCCATGGCCTGCAGCATCCCAGGCCTCCCTGTCCATCACCAACTCCTGGAGTTTACCCAAACTCATGTTCTTTGAGTCAGTGATGCCATCCAACCATCTCATCCTCTGCCGTCCCCTTCTCCTCCTGCCCCTCAATCCTTCCCAGCATCAGGGTCTTTTCCAATGAGTCAACTCTTCATATCAGGTGACCAAGGTATTGGAATTTCAGCTTCAACATCAGTCCTTCCAATGAACACACAGGACTGATCTCCTTTAGGATGGACTGGTGGGAACTCCTTGCAGTCCAAGGGACTCTCAGGAGTCTTCTCCAACACCACAGTTCAAAAGCATCGATTCTTCAGTGCTCAGCTTTCTTTATAGTCCAACTCTCACATCCATACATGACCACTGGAAAAACCATAGCCTTGGCTAGATGGACTTCTGTTGACAAAGTAATGTCTCTGCTTTTTAATATGTTGTCTAGGTTGGTCATAACTTTCCTTCCAAGGAGTAAGCGTGTTTTAATTTCATGACTGCAATCACCATCTGCAGTGATTTTGGAGCTCCCCACAATAAAGTCTGACACTGTTTCCACTGTTTCCCCATCTATTTCCCATGAAGTGATGGGACGAGATGCCATGATCTTCGTTTTCTGAATGTTGAGTTTTAAGCCAACTTTTTCACTCTCCTCTTTCACTTTCATCAAGAGGCTCTTTAGTTCTTCATTTTCTGCCATAAGAGTGGTGTCATCTGCATATCTGAGGTTACTGATATTTCTCCCGGCAATCTTGATTCCAGCTTGTGCTTCTTCCTGCCCAGCGTTTGTCATGATGTACTCTGCATAGAAGTTAAATAAGCAGGGTGACAATATACAGCCTTGACGTACTCCTTTTCCTATTTGGAAGCATTCTGTTGTTCCATGTCCAGTTCTAACTGTTGCTTCCTGACCTGCATACAGATTTCTCAGGAGGCAGGTCAGGTGGTCTGGTATTCCCATCTCTTTCAGAATTTTCCACAGTTTGTTGCGATCCATACAGCCAAAGGTTTCGGCATAGTCAATAAAGCAGAAATAGATGCTTTTCTGGAACTCTCTTCCTTTTTCGATGATCCAGCAGATGTTGGCAATTTGATCTCTGGTTCCTCTGCGTTTTCTAAAACCAGCTTGAACATCTGGAAGTTCACAGTTCATGTATTGCTGAAGCCTGGCTTAGAGAATTTTGAGCATTACTTTACTAGTGTGTGAGATGAGTGCAATTGTGCAGTAGTTTGAGCATTCCTTGACATTGCCTCTCTTTGGGATTGGAATGAAAACTGACCTTTTCCAGTCCTGAGACCACTGCTGAGTTTTCCAAATTTGCTGGCATATTGAGTGCAGCACTTTCACAGCATCCTCTTTCAGGATTTGAAATAGCTCCATTGGAATTCCATCACCTCCACTAGCTTTGTTCGTAGTGATGCTTTCTAAGGCCCACTTGACTTCACATTCCAGGATGTCTGGCTCTAGGTGAGTGATCACACCTTCGTGATTATCTGGGTCGTGAAGATCTGTTTTGGACAGTTCTTCTGTGTGTTCTTGCCACCTCTTCTTAATATCCTCTGCTTCTGTTAGGTCCATACCATTTCTGTCCTTTACTGTGCCCATCTTTGTATGAAATGTTCCCTTGGTATCTCTAATTTTCTTGAAGAGATCTCTAGTCTTTCCCATTCTGTTGTTTTCCTCTATTTCTTTGCACTGATCGCTGAGGAAGGCTTTCTTATCTTTCCTTGCTCTTTCTTATCTCTCTGGAACTCTGCATGCAAATGGGTATATCTTTCCTTTTCTCCTTTGCTTTTCACTTCTCTTCTTTTCACAACTATTTGTAAGGCCTCAGATGGCCATTTTCCATTTTTGCATTTCTTTTTCTTGGGGATGGTCTTTATCCCTGTCTCCAGTACAATGTCAGGAACTTCTGTCCATAGTTCATCAGACACTTTGTCTATCAGATCTAATCCCTTAAATCTATTTGTCATCTCCACTGTATAATCATAAGGGATTTGATTTCGGTCATACCTGAATGGTCTAGTGGTTTTCCCTACTTTCTTCAATTTAAGTCTGAATTTGGCAGTAAGGAGTTCATGATCTGAGCCACAGTCAGCTCCCAGTCTTGTTTTTTCTGACTGTACAGAGCTTCTCCATCTTTGGCTGCAAAGAATATAATCGATCTGATTTTGATGTTGGCCATCTGGTGATGTCCACGTGTAGAGTCTTCTCTTATGATTGCTCACACAATCACTGAGACCAAAAGCTCTTGTGTAGTGACAACGAATGGGCTCTAGGGTCTTGGGTCAGTCCCTTCACCATACAGAGTCTTATCTCTAAAGCAGCAACCATAACACCTTTCTCATTTATAAAAGAGTGATTAAAAAATTTCTACCAAGTAGCATTGTCATGAAATTTAAACGAGATAATCAATAAACATGCACTTGGCCCAGTGCTTGCAATATAATGGGCATTTGATTATGCGTGTGTGTGCATGTATGTTTCATGAATTGCCACTCCCCACCTTGTACCACCAGATACTTTTCATATCGTCCCTGCATTTTCATGATGATATGTATACATGCATACACACACACACACATATATATTTACCTCAAAGTCCTTCCCTCCTTCTCTTTCGCCTGATCAGCTATTGCAGAATCAAGCTCAAATGTCACCTCCTTGTGGAAGTTTCTCTGACCCCTTCAAGCAAGGTGGTCAGTCTCTCTTCCTGGTGTGTCTCTGTGGGCAAATATCTGACCCTGTTGCAATGACTTGCTTGCAAAGTCATTTCCTCCACTGATAGTCTCTCACTTTGAGAACAACAAAGTCCAGTGTGGTGCCCAGCATATAGAAGCACTTCAATAAATGTCACCCGAATGAAACTAATGGTATAAAGGAGAAGGATGGAACAGACAGTTACCCTTTCTGGGAAATGAAGTTTAGCTGAAGGCATGAAAGTCCAAACCTGAAACCTTACATGATGACGTAGCAAACCTACATAGGTGTTCTAGATGGGCTTTAAGGAAACTCAAAACTACATAAACTACATAAAAAAGGAAAGCTCAAAACTACATAATGAGTAAGCAAGAGTAGTTATTTCGCAAAGGATTTTCAGGCACACCAAAGAACTGTCTTACAAAAAACACTAGTTTTATTTAAATAGAAAGTTCCAGGACTTGCCTGGTAGTCCAGTGGCTAAGACTCTGTGCTCCCAGTTTAGGGGCCCAGGTTTGATCCCTAGTCAGGGAACTAGATCCCACAAACTGCAACAAAGACCAGTTATGGGCAAATAAATAAATAAATAAACAAATGAATGAATAAATAAATAGTTGTCCAGTTGCTCTCTGCAGTTATTTACTGAATAATTCCAAGTATGGGCAGGGCAAAACCTTAGTGATAGTGGTCACTGCCAAGTGGAGTTCTATCTGAAACTAAGAGTTTCTCAGAGATGAGTGCCAGTGGGAAAGAGAACATTGGCTCTGCATGCAACTATTGACACTTGTGTAAGTGAAGAGCATCTGAGTGATAGCTGATTCTTTTTTCACAAACGTCAGCAAGAAGTTTCAATCATCTAATGTGTCTATATTTTCAATGTCAAATCACAAACAGTAACTAAGATCTTTGAGAAAAGGCTTACTTTGTAAGTTACCTGGACTTTCACACAAAATATGTAAAAGCCAGGATAACCTATTACTCCCTCAGAACCCTATGAATTTACTGTACAAATGTAATTTACAAGTCAGTGGGTCTGGAAACAATGAGAGGCTATGTCTATCTCCATAGACACACTTCCATGGGTGAAAACTGCTAATAGAACCATTGGCCAGTTTCTAGCCTCATTCTGCTGACATTAGCATCAGAGCCACACTCCTATGTCCAGAGACAACGTGAAACTTGGCTGGGGTCACTCAGGCCAGGGAACATTTTTAAGAACAAAAAACCCAAGAGGGTATGACCTTGGTTGCTTCTAAAGTAAAGACTTCACTGTTTTGGATTATAAACTGGTTTGGATGAAAACCAGCTGATGTGTGGACAATCTGATGGGTTCAATAGGTTTTTCAACCCTTGTAATTACCTCTTTGCTAAAGTAAATGTTAGCATAACCATTGGCATTTGATAAGTCACTCTGTGCTACCCAAGAAAGAAGATCAACTTTTATCATTTTGAGTAGTTGATATACATTTTTTATCAAAGAACACTATTCTATTTGTTGATATGATATACAGAAATATATTCCTATAAATGTGCAGTGAAGTTCAAATAATTGTACATGTATAAAGTTTTTCTGGTTTTCAATATGTACTTGGCTTTTAAAACATGGCACTCCTTGGAGAACAAATGGTGACTTCCATTTGTTCTTAACAAGTCTGAAGATCAGGCAGTGGTAGTGGAGAGGGTGGGATAAGGAGGACCTTCTGGGGAAACAAACCAAATTAAAGATGAAGTGGCTCTGTAGGGACCATGGCTTCTCGGGGTGTATTTTTGCCAAGACCGATTATACATTCCCTACTCCAGAGTCATGTTTAGTACCATGTCTCCGATTAAACAGAACAGTTTTTCTCAAAGGATAAGAAACATGCCATTTCTCAATAAGGGAATGATCCGTCAAAACTGTCCATAAATACAACCATACCTAAAGTATCTCAGTTATTTACAGCCATTCATTTCTTCTGTCCTCTGAAAACTCCCCAGGGACAAGAGGCAAGTGACAAGCAGCTCATACACAAAGACACGGATGTACCAGGGACTCCTGCCAACTCAACAGGATCTAAAATAGTCCTTTGACAACTCAGCAAGGAACAGGTTCCAGGCCCCGAGGCAAGTGTGCACATCAGAGGAACGGGTTCCCTCCCTCCAGCCTGGGCCTCAGCTAACCCTGTGGTCTACCGGAGCAGGCAGCACGGCTTTGAGGGCAGCCAACGAATGCTTGACAAAAGCCAGCTGGAGGCGCAGCCTGGCCGCAGCCTATACCCGCACACTGCTACTGCAAATGTCCTAAAGATTTCATAACGTCTCATTTACTTTCCTTAGCGAGAGGAACTGTCGGTGCCCTCCTCCCTTTCAGAATAGGCAGTCTCTTCCTCCCTTCAGGGGGTCTTCAAAGATCAGTTATTAATAACAGAAATCCCCACTCCAGGCATTATCAACACGTGTGTGAGTTGATCACGAGACTGGCATATTTTACACTCAGAAAACATGAGCCCTTGCTGTGTGAGGGGCCCTGTGCTATGGCTGGGGGCAGGGGGGGGGTGCGGGGGTTAAGTTCACCGAGGAGTAATGATGGTCATTAAAAAAAGACCAGCTCAGGGAGGAGTAATGAAAGTAAGGTCAGCCCCAGTGAGCTGTATTTCTACTAGCTGTCAGGCCTCATAGTACGTTCTTTACCTGTTTGATATGATCCTCAAAATAATCCTGTAGGGTATTTTGATCCCTATTACAGATGGCAAAACAGGCTCAGGGAAATTAAAAGCCTTGTGAAGCTCAGAATATTATGGGTTGTGAAGGGAACTGTTTCCGTGGTGAATGAGGAGTCCCTGCAGGCTGTTGAGCAATGAAATGACCTGAGCACAGAGTGGCATGGTGACGGAATAAGCCAAGAAGCAGGAGAACCTGTCAGGAGTTCAGGTAGCATTTGGTGGCAAATGTGTGAAGGTTGACATGCCAAATGTAAACAATGTACATAGACAGTTTCAAAAATATTTGGCTGCTCGGGGTCTTGGTTGCAGCATGTGGGATCTAGTTCCCTGACCAGGGATTGAACTCTAGTCCCCTGCATTGGGAGCAAACAGTCTTAGCCACCGGAACACCAAGGAAGTCCCCATATATGTTTTTTTTAAAAAAAAAAAAACAATAATCTGTAATTAAAACCTATGAAGAAAAGTCAGAGAATTATCCAGGCAACAATTTGGGCCAGTAGTTGCTTCTTGGAAGGGTGGACAGAATGAGGGGGAGGATATGATTAGGGATGAAATCGCAGTGGGCTTAAACATTATTTATTTATTTTTGTTTGTTAAAAAATATTTATTTGGCTGTGCTGGGTCCTAGTTGTGGTATGCAGCTCTTAGCTGTGTATGTGTGTGTTCAACCATTTCTGTCATGTCCGACTCTTCCCAACCCCGTGGACTGTAGCCCACGAGGCTCCTCTCCATGGGATTCTCCAGGCAAGAATACTGGAGTGGGTTACCATGCCCCACTCCAGGGGAATCTTCCTGACCCAGGGATTGACCTCATGCCTCTTGGGTTGCAGGCAGATTCTTAACTCACTGAGTTAACTCCCAGATTCTGGACTCGCTGAGCCACCTGGGTAGCCCAGGCTCTTAAATGTGCACATGGGATCTCCAGGGCGTCCTGCACTGGGAGCTCGGACTCGTAGCCACTGGAACACCAGGGGAGTCCCAATTTTTATTTTATTTTTCAACTTTATTAAGGTATGATTGACAAATAAAATTGCCATATATTTAAAACCTATAGTCAGATGATTTGATATATGTATACATTGTGACAGGATTCCCACCATCAAGCTAATTAAGTTAATTAACACACTCATCACCTCATGTATTTCCTTTTTTGTTTTTTGGTGGAAACGCAAGTTCTATTCAGCAAATTTTAATGATCCAACAGTATCCTTTGAACAGCAGCCACAAAAGCTGGGGCACCAAGCATAGATACAAGCTCCTTTCAGAGAGATGTTGGCACCTGGTTTCCTAGTTGGGATGAGTTAGAAGGAGAAGGTGGTAGAATGACCCACTGGCTCCGTGGCGTTCATGGAGGACTGCGAATTAAAAGCTGGGCCCTCAGGTAGGGGGTTGTAAAGTAAACAGTCAACCTCCTTCCGGGGTAAGTCTGGGAGATGGACATTTTTGCCTGCTCCCTCTGGGCTGAGCCCTGTGGGGCTAGCCTCAGCTTTTGCTCATGAACTCACAAAGAATCATTCCACTGTTCCCTATACTCTGATGGGTCTCCTGGTTGTAAGTACCATTGGCTTTCAGAGTCTGGCATGCTGGCATCCCATCTCAGGTGGGAACCTTAAAAGCTGCGGCACTAGGAGGACCTTGTGGCCTTAGGTTAATCAGAAGAGCCAGCACAAGCTTCCCTGCCACCTTTCTGAGACAGAGGCAGTGTGGACACAGAGCTGGGGCTGAGGACATACTCATATGCATGCCTCTCTCTGACCCTATAGAAGATTTCCACTATAGGTCTTGGTACTTGGAAGATCTCTAATCGTGGTTTTTTAACTTTGAGTTAACTGACTCTGCATCTCCAGTAAGTTTCTATTGAAATAGAATTAGTAATACAACAAAGGGCTTCCCAGATGGCTCTAACAGTGAAACACCCGCCTGCCAATGAAGGAGACTTTAGAGACATGGATTCGGGCTCTGGGTCAGGAAGATCCTCTGGAGGAGGGCATGGCAACCCACTTCAGTATTCCTGCCTGGAGAATCCCATGGACAGAGGAGCCTGGCAGGCTACAGTCCATGAGGTTGCAAAGAGTCAGACACGACAGAAATGGCTGAGGACAGACAATGCAAGAAAGCCACTCAATTAGATCAGGATGGACTGGAAATGTTGGAAGAGGCTTTAGGGGATGGAGCCCCACTCCAGTACTCTTGCCTGGAAAATCCCATGGACGGAGGAGCCTGGTAGGCTGCAGTCCATGGGGTCGCTAAGAGTCGGACATGACTGAGTTACTTCACTTTCACTTTTCACTTTCATGCATTGGAAAACGAAATGGCAACCCACTCCAGTGTTCTTGCCTAGAGAATCCCAGGGATGGAGGAGCCTGGTGGGCTGCCGTCTCTGGGGTCGCACAGAGTCGCACATGACTGAAGCGACTTAGCAGCCCTTACAGAAAGTTTGTGTTTGAAGAGACAGAGAGGAAGGGAAAAGGCCTTCTAGGGATGAGCTGAGTGGAGGTGGCCATGGGGACTGATGAATAGAGAGGCACAGGTCTGCCGAGGAGATGGTGACCATCTGGCTGATG
The DNA here is from genome assembly GCF_042477335.2 of Ovis canadensis. NCBI lineage: Eukaryota > Metazoa > Chordata > Mammalia > Artiodactyla > Bovidae > Ovis > Ovis canadensis. The sequence goes on from NC_091247.1 coordinate 86,363,458, forward strand.
CTCTGAGGAGAGGAGTTTGGACAGGTGAACTGGAACCTGGAGGACCTTGACTTCTGTACTGTGGATGGAGACATCACTCTGAAGGCAAAGGGAAACAGAGATCTCTGAACAGAGCCAGAGCATGTTGAAAATGGTATATTAGGGGAAAAAAACAAGCCCTGAGCACTGTGGCAGCATGAGGAACGGATAACAGGCAGGAAGAAGTCAGAGACAGGAAGATCGATGTATGGCTGTTTCAATAATCCAGGTGTGATGTGACGGGGACCTGAAGAGTGGCAGGGGCCCAAGGAAACAAAGGACGTGAGAGACTTTGGGAAGGACTATTCCATAGGATTAGGCTTCAGTAGGCCAGGATTCCGCTGGATTAGGAGGGTTCCAGGAGATGGATGAGATTCAAAACAAAGTTGACTCGTTGGAAGCACTTCCAAAATGTCACTTTATTGCTTATTCACAGATATTTATGACTTCTCCAGTGTCATTACCTAACTCGTTTACAATCTGGAGACTCACACCCACTTTATCCATCTGCAGATTCACTCCTACTCTACATGTCTTCACAGACAGATTGGCCTGAACCTTTAAGAAAGATTTTATATCATAAAAGTATATAGTAATTTTTAAACAAGGCTTACAGAATTCCAGATCTCCAAAATACAGGATGACTGCTGAAGAGTTAATACTTTCGAACTGTGCTGCTGGAGAAGACTTGAGAGTTCCTTGGACAGCAAGATCAAGCCAATCAATTCTAAAGGAAATTAACCTGAATATTCATTGGACAGACCGATGCTGAAGCTCCAATACTTTGGCCACCTGATGAGAAGAGCCAACTCATTGGAAAAGACTCTGATGCTGGGAAAGATTGAGGACAAGAGGAGAAGGGGACAACAGAGGATGAGATGGTTGGATGGCATCCCTGACTCAATGGACATGAGTTTGAGTAAACTCTGGAAGATAGTGAAGGACAGAGAAGCCTGGCATGCTACCGTTTATGGGGTCACAAAGAGTTGGACATGACTTAGCAACTGAACAACAACAAAAAAAAATACAGGCTTTGTCAAGAAGTGTTAAAGATGCTTTAATCTGGGAATTAAACATTAACTTAGTTTTTCCAACTGGAGGACAGAGTACACTGCCCTGCAGGTCACTCCAGTGCAATCCAAGCTGTCCTTGCATTACAGAGGAGGGTCAGATATGCCAGAAAAGAAGACCATCCTGTCACGAAAGAAATGATTATTCTGAGTGGTAAATGGAGCCCTTCCTAGAATTTTCCTTTGAGGTTCAATCAAGGCATTTAGATTTCAGGTGTGAATTAAATAGATAACATTGTATATAAATGTAAGGATGTATTAGGAAACAAACAATATAAATTATAATGAAAGAGATCCAGTGTTTGATCCAATCTGTGCATAGGGACAGAAGTTCTGTTCCCTTGATGAAAGATATTCTTTTGTGCCATATGTGAGCAATAATGCTATGATCACATGGTCACTGCTGTTTTCCCCCAGAGAATAATTTCCTCACTAGGAATTTTGACTATACCCTCAGAAGCAGAATTTCTATTTTAAGAACATAAAGCAGCTGAAGATCAATGAGCAGCAGTTACTACTCAGCCTGGTGAGTTTCCTACAAGCCTCCACACTTACCCCACAACACTGTGAACCCCTCTGGCAGACCCCATCAATTCACAGACCTAGTTCTCAACCACCTGCCTCGACCCATGGTTTCCCGCTCCCTGTCCTGCTTTTGAGTGTTCTGGTCATGAATTTCCTTCTCCCATTTCTGTCCTTCCTCCCATAGGACTCAATGTACGACGTTTGTTCCCTTCCAACGTTGACCTGGGTGCCACTGCTTGACGTTCTGATGCCCCATTCTGGCCATGCTTTCTACTTTTATGAGATTTTTTATTTACCCAAAATTAAAATAATAAATAACACATTGCCATCCTCTTGATTTGTAATTTTATTTATATATTTATTTTGGGCTGTGCTGGGTCTTTGTTGCTGGGCGGACCTTTCTCTAGTCGTGGAGAGTGGGGTCTACTCTCTAGCTGCGGTGTGTGGGTTTCTCACTGCAGTGACTTCTCTCGTTGCAGAGCATGGGCTCAGCAGCTGGGGCTCCCAGGCGCTAGAGCACAGGCGCAGTAGTTGTGGTGCACGGGCTTAGTTGCTCCTTGTGGGATCTTCCAGGGTCAGGGACAGAACCCGTGTCTGTTGCATTGGCAGGTGGATTCTTAACACTGAGCCACCAGGGAAATCCCCCTCCTCTTGATTTAAATGTATGCTTCTGGTGAGGTCCTAATATTGGGGCAATTTGTTTGTTTATTTAACGAATGTGTAGCCAGCGATTACTGAGTATCAGGCACTGGATTTAACACTGAGATATCAAAGTGAAAGTCATGTCCTCCTCCTCAAAGAGCTCTGAGGCTGCAAGAGACAGAAAATTGTAGCACACACGTGCACGCTAGCCACAAGCATCTCTGTCGATTTGAGCAGGAATTTGCTGCTCTCAGTCCAATCCCCAAATAAAATACCTAAAGCCTATCAGAAGGATTTGCCAAGAGTAAAATCAGTTGCTGTGTGGTGGGGGTCAGGGATGGTTTATATTCTTGCTTAAAATGTCCTTTAATGATAAGACAATTATACATAATTAAATACAAAAATAAATTTTGTATAATGTCCACTGTGACTAGCAGCCTCACTATCAACCTGCCATATTTGGTGGTGATGTCAGGCTGATGAGGTCAGACCTCCAAGCAGGAGCTGGGGACATCATCTGTCACCCCCTGCCTGTGGGGTGGACACCTACCTGCCCGAACTCGATTTCAAGAGCCCCAAGAACAGGCTCGAACTGGTGAGAGGCAAAAGATCTTTCTTTGGCTCTCCTCCAGCTCCCCCTGTCTTTAGCTCAGTTTGTCTTTGCACATTTGCTGCTTGTCTGCCCTTGAAAAGTGCAGCAGTGAGTTAAGCATCAGGGCGAATGCAAAGGAAACGAAATCCCTGCCTTCCTGCGTTGCCCCGAAGCGAGAATCCTGGCACAGCCATGGCTGTGAGAGGGTGGGAGAGGCAGAAAGAGCGGACAGAGGCCAGGACTAGCAGAATGTCTACCGGTATAGAGCACGGGCTTGGATGTCACCGCTTCAGTGGACTGGGGCTGGGCTGGGCCCAGAACCTCATCTCCCACTCAGCGTAGGGCCTTGAGAGGCTTCTGGAGGGGTTAATCGAGGTGCCTGTTATGTAACCAGGACCACTGCCTCTCGGGGAGTTCACAGCAGGACAGACATGTACTGTCAGGGTTTGCTCTGTGGCAACTTCCAAATTAGGAAGCTCAACTAGCCTGGAAAGCCAGGAATGCAGGAGGAGAAAAAGTCTTGTTCCAAGGAGGGGGCTGAAATAATTCTGCCCCACAGCCTGAAAAGGAAGCGACAGAGGTCCTCTCTGCCCAGAGCTCTTTCTGATCACCCCCTCCTCCAGGGCAGGGAGGACTTGTATTTCCTAAAACTCTTTAGGTTTAACTTTTGATAGTGAATCCATTTATCTATATTGAAAACATCAGGAAAGAACATCTGTAGCACTGTTCAGAGTTTGTGATAGAAGGTGATTCGCTCTTAGGTCATCATTGCCAATAAGCCAATAACAATGGGTGTGATTTTTCTTTGGTGTTAGGGACTCAGGCTCAGGCAATGTCAGTCAATGATTATCATTTATGGTAGAATTTAAAATGGAATTTTGATTAATGAATCCATTTTTAACTATTTGTTTTTAAAGAGTTCACCCACATAGTTTTTACATGAAGTCTCTAAGACAAACAGGTGCTTGGTTGAAGTTTTATGGTGACTAGTAGGTTAGGACTAGTAAGTTAGAAAGGTAGGGCCTGCACTATCTGTCCTGAAGCCAGGTGGGAAAAGGTGTAGGTTGTTGGATCACAGGCCCCCAGACAAATGTCTCTTCTGCTATCTTCCTGTCTTGCTTTGTTTCCCGGGTACACCCCCTGCTTTGGCCCCCAACCTCTGTGAGGGTCTTTGTGTGGGGCACAGAGTCTGTTCTCTGTATCCTTGGGTCCCTGAGAAATGACAGATTGCTCCCCAAAGGTAAGAAGGACAACGTCTCTGAAGAATCTGGGGAAACTTCCCTGGTTCCTGTCCCCACCCTGCCAGGCTGTTTCCCAGAGTGCACTTTCCCCCTTGATCAAACTGCTGCACGCCCAGCCATGGGACCCTTGTGTCATGGAATGTAGCAGCTCAGATGGGCATGCAGAGCACAGAGGGTGGGGGCAGTCAGTAGCCAAGCCCACGCCAAGAGGGGTCAACCATACAATATTGTACCTAGCGAATAATACTGTATTGTACATTTAAACCTTTGTTAAGAGGGTAGATCTTGAGTTTTTTTCTTACTGCAGCAAAATAAACCTTTTCTAGGTTTGATACAGGATGCTTGGGGCTGGTGCACTGGGATGACCCAGAGAGAGGATATGGAGAGGGTGGTGGGAGGGGGGTTCAGGGTTAGGAACTCATGTATACCTGTGGTGGATTCATGTCAATGTATGGCAAAACCAACACAGTATTGTAAAGTAAAAAAATAAAAAAATAAAAATTTAAAAAAATAAAGAAAGAATTCAGTTGATCAAGCTGCCTTTGGTTACTTTAGTTGCATGAAGAGAATAGATAGAAAAACTGAGGGCAAGAGGAGCAGCAACCTGCCTAAAGTCCCACAGAGGGTGGTGGTAAGACTAGAATTCTGGTACCAGGTCCCAGAGCATCATCTCTGCCCCCAGTAACGCCTGGAGGAAGCCTTGGAGGGAGTGAGAACCTGGCAAGGCAGATCTGGAGCATTTGTCCAAATTGTTTTCTAGGCCTTTTGTTAATTAATCAATTCGAAACATCTCTCGTCTAATAAATATCTGTGGGCCATTTAAACACTGGCCCGATGGTAAAACAAAACAAAACAAGAAAAAGTATAGTGCCTCGTGGAGCTTACTGTCCAGCTGAGAATAGAGATGAGCATCAGGCGATCGGTCCGCGTCGCAGTGAGGTGGGGCTCAGAGTTCTGTTGGAGGGGCACCCAGCCTCACTTGGCCCAGGGAAGGATGGCGGAGAACAGACATGGAAGCATGAGTAAGTGTCTGTCAGACAACCTGCAGGTGTGGGATGAGAAGACGCTGGTGAATGTGTTCTGAGCCCAAGGGCCAGCAAGCTTGCAGCCACCCCCTGCAGGCAGGAGGAAGTAGAATGGATTCCGGGAGCTGGGGAGGTTAGGGGCCTGGGGTAAAGGCACTGTAATCCTCCTAACCTGTGTATCATGGGCTGTAATGGTCAGCAGAATGCTGAAGAGAAGGTGACATTAGGCTGTAATGCTCTGGGTCTCATGGGGTCTGGAGAGTTCAGCCTCTGTGGAGTCTGTGCATGAAGAGTTTGAAGTCTGTCCCTGAATGCAACTTTGTTTTTCTTTTTTCTCTTTAGAATCACCGTTTTGTAGGCTCTAAGGCAGGTGGTATTCACTGCCAAGCCATGGCCTATCCATTCGGTCACTGAGCAGACGTCCATTGGTCGCTAACTCTGTGCACTGTCCTGGCCAGGTGATGGGGAAATGCATGGATGGAGGGCAGAGTGCCTTCCCTCAAGGAGTTCCGCTTAAGGCTTGATTGAGGCTTTGAGGTTCAGGGTCACTGGGGCTTGCCCAACTTTGGTCCTAGTGTACTGGCAGTCAACCAGTCTTATGACCAAGGTTAACCCAACCAAAGTGTTCCAATGACCCTTTGCACAGTGAACAAGGGCTTTCAATAGACTTGGATAATACAAGAGTGACTCTCTCTCTCTTTTTAATAATCTGGTGACTTCTGGAGGCTTCTTCTGACATCTTTTCCACATGGAAGGCTCTCAAAGCCACTTTTATCCCTTCTATCCCTTCCTCCCTGCTTCCATGTCACTTGACATGGGATAATTAGGAGGACTGTACTGGAGTTCTGGCACTGCCTCTTCCAGGCAGGTCACCCTGTTCTGTGTCTCAATTCCACCAATCAGAGATCAAAGACAATAACAACAAAAATTCCAAACAGCAAAAATAAAAATAAATACTGCAACAGGAAGGTATTAAGAGTAGTATCATAATGAAATGAAATAAAAATTAAATGAAATTAACTGAAAATTGAGTGAAATTAAAAGATGCTTGCTCCTCAGAAGGAAAGCTATGACAAAGCTAGACAAGTGTATTAAAGTAGAGATGTCACTTTGCCAACAAAGGTCTGTACAGTCAAAGCTATGGTTTTTCCATTAGTCATGTCTGTATGTGAGAGCTGGACCATAAAGAAGGCTGAACGCTGAAGAATTGATGCTTTTGAACTGTGGTGTTGGAGAAGACTCTTGAGAGTTCCTTGGACTACAAGGAGATCCAACCAGTCCATCCTAAAGGAAATCAGTCCTGAATATTTATTGGAAGGACTGATGCTGAAGCTGAAGTTCCAATACTTTGGCCACCTGATGTGAAGAGCCACCTCACTGGAAAAAACCCTGATGCTGGGAAAGATTGACGGCAGGAGGAGAAGGGGGTGACAGAGGGTGAGTTGGTTGGATGGCATCACTTACTCAATGGAAATGAGTTTGAGCAAACTGTAGGAGATAGGGAAGGACGGGAAAGCTTGGCGTGCTGTAGTCCATAGAGTTACAGAGTCAGACGTGACTTAGCAACTGAACAACAACAGTATCATAATGTGGGATATTCTCTGTAACAAAGTTGTGACACAGAGTTCCAGCCATGTCATAAATGCCTGAGGATATTAGTTTCCTGTGTTCCCCAACCCAGCAGCTGCTCAATAAATTCACACAAAACCGCCTTCAAGGCTTAGATGGTGACTGGCTTTCCCTTAATGGGGGCCATGGCTTGGTCCCAGGGAGGCAGACTCAGAGATGGAGTTTAGCATGCCGAGTGCTTATTTGGGTGTTTGCTTTTGGAACAAACACCTGTTGAAGGGAGGAGAAGGAAGCAGGGGTGGTCAGAGCTTTAGGATGCACTGTGGTGAGCAGACCACACAGGCTTTGGAGTGCCAATGGCTCTTCAGATTACCCCACATCCAGCCAACAGGGTCAGGTCTTCACAGCTCTGCATCCTCCTATTGTTTCATCCTTTGTGTTCTCTTTTGCTTCCAACTGGAGAAACTAAAGCATAGAGCAGAGGTAAGATACCCAAAACTAGAAGAGGGAGGGCCAAACCTCAAACCCCGACCTACTAACCTGCATCACGTGATGTGCTGAGAAGGAAGTTGGGGTGAATGAATGAAAGGGATCTGTGCGGCACAGGACCACAAAGTGCCTTCATCGTTTCTTTATCTGCTCATATTCAATAAATTTGTCATATGCTTAATTTTTTTACACACCCTGGTGGTTAAAACTGGACTCATCACCCCTGCATTTCACAAGCTCACATTTCCGCTCTCTGTTACAGTCATAGACTTATTCTTCTACAAGTTTTCTTTAGAGCATCTGCAAAGTCAACACATGCTTCTCATCCTTTAATAAGCTTGAGACTCTCCCAGGATCTTGTTAACAAGCAGATGCTGAGTCAGTAGGTCTGAGGCTTTGCATCAGGAATGTGATGCTGTTGGTCCTGGACCCGTTTGAGTAGCTACAATCTGCTCTTCAGAAGAAGTTTCTACTGTGGTCTCTCTAAGTCAGTCCCACCACATTTTCTCCTCCTAGCTGAAACTTTAGTCCAGCTGCAGCATATCGGAGGCATACCATCCACTGGACCTGTAGTGTGGTGGCTAAGAGTATTCATCTGGATGTCAAGTCATCTCAGTCTTGAGTCCTGGTTTGGCTTCATGCACGGAATTTGGGGAATTTACTTACACTCACTAAATTGCAGGTTTTTCACTGGTGATGGAAAAGCTAGTATTAGTACCTACCTTATGGATTGCTGTAGAAATTAAATGTGCAAACGCATGGATAGGACTTAGTACAGTTCCTTGTACCTAGGAAGAACCCTGTAAATTCTAAAAAACAATAAAAAGCCAATCTTTTTTGGCTGCCTTCAAGATGTGGCCTCTTAGCTGATGGGTCTACTCATAGCTAAAGAACAATTTAGATGGCTTGGAGGAGTTGCAGTATCATCTCCAAGGCCACAGAGTATTGTAATAGAGAAAGGTCCCTGATAATCTTGGTCCTGACTGCTGAAAAGAGCCAGAACAACTGCTGGCACTCTGAGTGGGACTTGTGGATTCTTCTGAAGGGACCTATGCCAAGAGAAATGGCATTGTTTAATGAATCACCTTCTGCTGTTGGTACTTCTGAGGAAATACTGGGACCAAATAGGTTCTCTTGGGACTTCCCTGATAGCTCAGTTGGTAAAGAATCCTCCTGCAATGCAGGAGATCCCAGATCATTCCTGGGTTGGAATGATCCGCTGGAGAAGGGATAGGTGACCCACTCCAGTATTCTTGGGCTTTCCTTGTGGCTCAGCTGCTAAAGAATCTGCCTGTATTGCAGGAGACCTGGGTTCAATCCCTGGGTTGAGAAGATCCCCTGGGGAAGGGAAAGGCTACCCACTCCAGTATTCTGGCCTGGAGAATTCCAAGGACTGTATAGTCCATGGGGTTGCAAAGAGTCAGGCACGACTGAGTGACTTTCACTTTCCCTTCCAGGGCCTCTTGGGAACTCAACCAGGAGCAAGTGTGTGTGTGTGGGGGTGCTTCTTGAGCCTTTTCTGTGGTTTCCAGGAGAATGCTAGATGTTACTGCCTCTACTCTGACTTCAAAGAGTGGCTGTGACTTTCTGTCTGTGAAAAGGAAAATGATTGGAACTGGACCTGACCACTGAATTTGCCTCAAAATGATAGAATTGGTTACACACAGAGCCTCCCAATAGAAGCCACTCAGCCTGCTGGGACAAGGGCAATAGGAAAAAGGGGAAGTTTTCCCAAATTAGTATACAGCTCTTTTCTAATGCTGTTGATATGACTGGCTTCTACTATGTTTAAATGCAAATCTCTTTCTTTTTTTTTAAGAACAGTGGCTCTTCTGATGCTGCTAAATGATAGCTTGTGCATTTCTCCCCCATGTATGCAGGTGACAAGCATGACACTAAGCTTACACTCGATGTGTTTCCAAGCACATTTAGGCTGATTTCAGGGAGTATGCATGATACAGGGGAGTGGTTGGTGTTAATTCATAGGTTTCTTCTGCTTCTCAGTAAGGAGGTAGATTGCCATAGTAACACATTTTGGGGGTTTTATTTCATGGAGAAAGTTGAAAATTGCCGTGTGAGGATAGCTCCACCCAATAATTATTCACAGAGTTTCAGATGCTAAAACTCACCATTTCTGTGCTTTATATTAATGGCTTTGATAAGTTGAGAAAATTAAAATATATTTCATTCTAGCTCAGGAAGGACCAAACCAAGAAGATAATTTATTTCAGAACTTTTAAAGAGGAGAAAAGAGCTTTCAAACTCATGGCTCTGAACCTCAAGAAACAAGATTTAGCAAGTTTAAGGACACAGGACACACAAGAGCAGAAAAGCAGAGAGGGGCTCTGACCTCAAGGAGTGTCTTGAGGGTAAGGCTATAGATAAGGAATAACTTGGCAAATACGTTAATTAAATAATTTCACAGCCTGATTAGGACTGTAGAGGCAACAACAGGAAATGTGCTGAAGAATAACCCAGGGCACCACCTACTTTGGCTATGATGGTAAAGATAGACCTTCCTGAAAAAGTGACATTTAAGCTGAGACTGTAGTATGAGAAGGAACAAGGGCATGCTCTCTTTCTCTGGCAATTTAAAGTTAATGAAAAGGGTAGAATAGATAACTTACTCTTCCTTGGTCAAGTCAGTTTCCCGCCTACTTCTCAGTGCCAGGGAGCTACCTTTCAGTGACTTTGTGTAAGCCCTGTGTGATGGGATGAGCCCATCTTTGGCAGAGGGAAGCAGTTCTGGAAGTTAAGAAACGTGGCCAGGGTTGCACAGGGAGTGTAACAACCTCGGTTGAGGAGCACCGAGTCAGGAAAATACAAGCACTGATTGCCTTTATTTTTCCAAAGATAACAGAGAACTTTTTTCTTTATTTTTGACCAGGACTCACGTCGCACACACTACTGAAGCAGAAGGCAGGGTTGGGGGAGAGAACATAAGACAGTTTTAAAGGTATCTTCCCAGGCGGCACTGCGTGTGCCATGACACTTCCCATGTCGCCCGCCAATGCAGGAGACATAAGAGACTCGAGTGCAATCCCTGGGTCAGGAACATCCCCCGGAGGAGGGCATGACAACCCACTCCAGTTTCTCGCCTGGAGAATCCCATGGACAGAAAAGCCTGGCAAGCTATAGTCCAAAGAGCTGGACACGACTGAAGCGACTTAGCACGCATGCAAGTTGCTTGCATTAGCTTGACTCCACAATTAGTAGCCTAATCTGGGTATTATATTTTTGGTCTCATTTTCCTGTATCCCCTCTAGTCCTAGCCTTTGTGGAGGACAGAGCAAGATTGATAGGAAAGATCAAGAGGTCAGTTTTGGAGTAGGTATGATTGATATATCCCCTGGACACTCTATTGGAGATGTTGACTGGGCAGTTTGACATATGAATTTAGAATTTAAGACAAAGATAAGTTAGAGGTGGATACTCACAGTTGTCAGCATACAAATGGCATTTAAAGTCTTGAGATTGGAATGAGGTCATCCATAGACTGAATGTGGCTAGAAAAGAGGCGTTCAAACACTGAACTCTGGGGTATTCCAAAGTTACTCTTTGGAGGGAAAATGAAGAATCAGCAAAGGAGGCTGAGAAATGCTGATGAGAAAAAAGAAAAACAAATGAAGCGAGGAGTCCGGAACACCAAGAGATAAAAGATTTCCAGGAGAAGGGAATGATCTACCACATCAAATTCTGCTACTAGGTCGAGTAAGATGCCGACTGAGAACTGAAGCAGCAATGTGGACGTCATTGGTGACCTTGAAGACAGTGGTCTTGGTGAAATATTGAGGACAAAGTCTTGGTTGGAATGATATGGAGAAGAGAAATTGGAGGAAGAAACTTTGAGAAGTTTTCTCTAAAGAGGGCAGAGCAGTGGGGCAGCAGCAGGACAGGAAGAGGGTTGAGGTTTTTGTTGTTTTTTTTTAAGACAGAAGAAATAACACCATATGTATGTTGATACGAATAGTCCAGGAAAAAGAGAAAGTGAAGGCAGAGGAGAGAGAGGAGAATTACTGAAATGATGTTCTTGCATAAGTGAGAGGGCATGGGAGCTGGTGCCCCAGTGGAGGGATTGGCCTTTTGGCACAAATGGTTCCTCCATGGTAACTGGAGAAAAAGTGGAAGGTAGTTGCTGATAGATATGTAGATGCGGAGTGGAAGTTTATGCGAGTTCTCTCTTATGTCTGCTTTAATTTTCAATATAGTTAGCTGGATGCCAAAAAGATAAGAGAAAATGAAAACCTGGGAAGGCAGGCTTGTGTGTATGTGCAGCAGCCACCATGAGGAGGGCATGGGAATAGGTCAGGCGCTGCCTTAGGTTGGATTTTAAGAACCATGAAGGGACAAAGATTCTCATAAAAGGAGCTGAGATGTCTGTATGAAGTTCAGACTTTTAATGGATTCCAGTGAAAGTCTGGACTAGAAAACATTCTGCCCAGTGGCCCAAGGAGATCATCCAGTTCTGTCTAGGCTCTGAGTGAATGGAAGTGTTTAGGGAAATGGAGACCTCTGGCCTGCACTCCTGGAAAATTAGTGGTTCAAGTACAGGCAACCTTCAGGGGCCAGAAGCCCCAAATCTATAGCTGGTGAGGCCTATGGGGCACCTGCAGAAGCAAATGAGAAGCAAGTGGCCCCCTACTCCCCTTCATATCCCTCTGGAGGGATGCTCCCACAATCAAGACTGCAGGCAAGTCTCACAGGAAAACAAGATTCCCACTAAGAACGAATTCACCATCAAGGTTAGAAATTACACGAGTTAAAAAAATCCAACATGAATAAGAAGATCTAGCTAATGACAGGATTGGAGGCTCGAATACTTCAGATAATAGAACAGTTGCCCAGGGACTTTAAAATAAATGTATTTAAATAATTAAGAACATAAAATAAGAAATCAGAAGCAAAAGAAAAGAATACAATAAAATTATATTTATTAATAAAATTTTAATTTATTAATAAAATAACAATACAATGGAATTTATAGAGATAAAACATTAATATTAAAATATCAGTGAAGAAATAAAAGATTAGAAACAGATGAAGAGGGGATCAGAAAATTAGAAGATCTTTCTGAGGAGAATTAACAAAGAGAAATAAAGAAACTGAAACCATAAAATAGATGTGAAAAGTGTGGAGGGAAAAAAAAGTCCAACCTATGCCTAATAGGAGTTTCAGAAGAGGAAAAGGAAAGGGAATAAAAAGAAAGCAAATGTTGAAAGAAAACAAACAAACTCAGTGACTAGGAATTTCCATAAGTGATGGCATAAGTCCTCAGAAATACAATAAGAAGTCCAATTCTCCAAAGAGAAGAAATAAAAAGTCAGATTCACATGTTAGATGCATCAGGGTGGAAATGTAGAACACTTACATAAAAGAAAATTCTGAAAGGAACCCAAGTTAAGAGATAATTTATCTAAAAAGAAATATTTCGACTTAGATTTCTTAATAATTGCAATAGAAACCAGATGACAAAGGAGTAATACATCAATGTGCTGAGCAAAAATTAAAATCATACTAGAATTCTACAGCTAGCTAACTTATCACTCAGGAGTGGTGGTAAAGTATGGACATTTTCAGATAAAAACTCAAAGAGTTTATTGCTAAAAGAACTACTAAATGATATGGTTCAGAAAGAAGGTATGGAGTTTGTTTTATCATATTTTTGTGTATTTCTGCTTCGATATGTTCCAAAAGTAAATTAAAATTCCTCATCTATTTATGTATCTAAATCTACCTAAAGCAGTATAGTTTCTAGCTGCTGCCTTCATTGCTCTTGAAAAAATTAAGTCCTACAGTTGGGTTAATTCTGGGGATGTTTTTCTTACTCCAGAGAAGGATGGGTCTTAATCAAAATGGCCTGAGAATAAATTTTTTAAAAAAGAAAGAAAAGAAGGAAGAGGAAAAACAGACCCTGGGGTAGATCCCTAGAGAATTACTGTAGTCAAAGTTTGTGAGTCTCAAAACTTCACAAAGATATGTTTCCAGAGGCAACCTCTGGCTGAAAACCAAAGACCATTACCAAAAAATTATTGAAATTCTCCACAAGCAGGTGAATCATCCATTTAGAAAGCAGTCAAAGACTCAGGAGACCTGGCTAATGTGGATGAATTAGCTTAAAAGAATGCTAAGCCTTTGGTTCACATATTTTATTTCTTTGAGTGGATACATCTCTGGGGGTAGAGAAAAGTACCTTTATGGGATAGTAAAAGTTTGTAAACATATGAAATTAATGCGATTTTCCTAAGGAAAATGTAAGAGAAAAAAAATTCGTGTGGAAAATGGGAAGAGGGGTTATAAAAATGATGGATGCTGGGAAACTGATGTTTAGAAAAAAACCTGTAAGGGAAGTAAAGGTACCAATAAAGAGAACAGTACGATGCTAGAAGAAACGTGGCAATAAAAATCTCTATTTGAGAAAGGAGCTTTCCAGGGTGAGTCTGTAATTCTGTCATTTGGCATAGGTTGGAGCCCTCTTTCGGATTGCCAGGAAAGATCTTAAATCACAACGTTTAGAGTTTCCTTCGATGGAACTTCAGGAAAATGGCCAAATATGCATTATCGAATATGGATTCAAATCTGATGGATTGAGTCATGCACTATATTGGGACTCTACTTCTCAAGTTGGCTCCTTCCTGAGGGTCTTGGGTCATCTTTCACTCAGAGAAGATGTACAGAGCCTGACTCCATGCCAGGCAGTGCACAAGGGGTCCAGCAGTCCTACTTCGGTTCTCTAGGTCATTAGTCTCCTCCACAATTATTTCACAACCCTTCTGTTTCCCCCGCCTTGCGATATGTTTTCTGTCCTCCCCTCTCAGCTAACACTCTCTTTCCTCATCTCACTGAGGAAATAGGAGTTCCCAGAAGAGAATTTTGACGGTTGCTACCAAGTGGATCTATACCACCATACTCAGTCTGCCCTCTCGATACGATGAATTAACTGCCTGGGCTCCTACTTGGGGCTAAATCCTCTCTAGGGTCACTGGCTCCCTTCTCCTCTCATCGACTCCAGTCATTCTCCTCTTCATTCAGAGCTCTCTGCCCTGGGATCACTTCCAGCATCATCTGAGCACTCCCTCGAGTCTGTGTGCAGCCCCATCTCCCGTGTCTCTGCTCTTCCTTCCCTCCTCCTGCTGCTGCTGCTGCTGCTACTACTACTCAATCTTCTGCAAAGAGTTATCTGTGTTTATAGCTGCCACTTCCTCTTCTCCCATTCTCTCTTAAATTCTTCCAGTCAGGCTTTCCTCTCCACAACTCTATGAAATCAGCTCTTGCCAAATTCACTGACAGCCCTCATGCTGCCAAGACTGATAATCATACCTCGGTTCTCATTATTTGACACAGTTGGTCACTCCTTCCCTTTTGAAACAGTCTCTTTGCATAGCCCTCAGTTCCCCACTTCTCTTCATTCTCCTTGCTGTCTCGAGGAATGTACCTTCTCAGTGTCCCTTACTTTATAAGGCTCTTCTCATATTCCTGATCTCCAGCTGCTGGAATGCCCTAGGACTCAGTCCTGGGAACTCTCACTGTAAGTGCAGGTCCTCCCTAGATCACCTTATACAATCCCATGACTTTAAATACCATCTGTCCATTAATAATTTCCAAATTTGTATATCCAGCATGACCTGTCTCTTGACCATAGACTTTACCCAGTTTCCCACTTGACATCTCCACTTGAATAGCTGATATGGGTGTCAAACTTCACACTTCCAAATACCAACTCTTTGTTTGTACTCTCATCCCATCTGTTTCTCTTCTATCCTCTCTCCCTCATTTAACCATGGTTCCTTTTTATTGGACTTCCCTGGTGGCTCAGATGGTAAAGCATCTGCCCACAATGCGGGAGACCCGGGTTCGATCCCTCGGTTGGGAAAATCCCCTGGAGAAGGAAATGGCAATCCACTCCAGGACTATTGCCTGGAAAACCCCATGGACAGAGGAGCCTGGTAGGCTACAGTCCACGGGGTTGCAAAGAGTCAGACACCACTGAACGACTTCACTTCACTCCTTTTTATTGATTGCTAGGTCAAAAATCTCATGCTATTGTGCAGTGAAAAAGAGTGGTCTGAGATTTAGGTGAAATGGTCTCTAGTCAGGTCCACCATGATAGACAATGTGCCATGGGCCTGTTGGCTGAATTCTCTGGGGAGAGGTCCCCTCCCCTCCCAGTTCCTTCTTCTGTAAAAGGAAGAGGTTCAGTAGTGATACTGCTGGGAAATCAACCTGATGTTCCGAGTTAGCACCACTTACAATTAACTCTGTTCCATTCCATCTAATAAATACATGTCAAACATCTTCCACGTCCACTATGTTAATGACAAGGAGAAACAAAAGGCACTCCTTACCCTCATATTATACCTCATGAGGAATAGATCTTGCATATTAGAATGAAAATAAATCTATATTTTGCAATGATGTAGTATAGTTTTACACCTGATCCTCATCTTCAGATGAGGACACTGAGCTGATATTCAGAAGATCATAAAACAGAAGCAATATTGCAACAAATTCAATAAAAACTTTAAAAATGATCCACATTAAAAAAAGCAATTTTACTATTAAAAAAAATTGAAGTGACTTATTCATGAATGCATAGTTAATATTTAGTGGAGTTGAGACTTTCCAAAAAGATCAAATTTGATTATTCCAAATATAGAATTCGGTTCATTTCACCATCATTAACCAGTTTTTAAAAATCAGAGTATAGGTTCCGAAGCTGAAAGTTTCTGTTTTATTTTGATAACCTTTTAGAAGCAGTATGAGATGAGAGGTCTCATTGGGAAATGATCCTTATATTTTTGCAGCTTGATAGTCTATCTATACCAATATGCAAGAGTAGGCAGGATTAAATGCTTAAAGATGAATAGCCTGTCCACCTGTGTACACAGTCCAGTGTTTGGACAGGATGAGCTATGATTAATTTAAATCAATAACTTAAAAACAAAGCACTCCACCCATTCTATAAGAAAGGATCGTGAAATTCACAAAGGGCACCTGAAACAGCCCATAAAAAACAGTCATGGTTAATGCCTGGGTCAATACTATCAAACTTTAGTTTAATTTATAAGAATGATGAGAGAGTCACAAGGGTCTCGACACACCCATCCTAACTATGAACTAATTTCTCCCAGACTATAAGGGAATCCTTTCCTAAGGAATTCAGTTCCTTGAACTTGACCTTGCTTAGTGTCTTTAGAGTGAAGAAGAAAACAACTGCCAGATTGAGGGAGAAATCTTTCATTCTTTGGCCAGACTCTGATCAGTGGAGAAATAAGATAACGATGCCTGGTGAATAAGCACCCAGAGGAGCCTTTCCTCACCTACAACTGCTGGAAATGAGGGGTAGTCAGGTGGAACAGTGGGGCTGCTGGAGGATTTGCAAGGCTGTTCTCTGTGAATAAGAACACTGCATTGTAAAATCTGAATTTGTCTTAGGTAAAAGGGACCTTTGTCATCACCTTTTAATCCCTTTGCTTCATAAATATGTCCTTGAGCTTAAAAAGCCCTGGACCCAGCATTATTATATTCATCTGTAAAGTAGAGGAGAAGGTCAATATTTCCATTTTAGATGAGACTATGAGCTCAGAAGATGTTCAATAATCACTCAAGGTCACACACAGCTAGTCTGTCAAGGAGAAAGAGCCTGAACCATGGTTCTATCCTCTGAGCTTGGTAACTGGCCACTGCTAATCTTACAAAGCAGGAGGCAAAGCTCATCAAGGTGAAGTCACTTCCCACAGTGACTAGGAAAGTTGTACAAAGGCGGGATTTGAGCATAGGCCTGTGATTATTCAGCAGCACCAAAGGGAGTGGTCACTGCTAAGTGCAGAGACGTGTTTCCCAGGGCAGCATCTTCCTTCCTTCCTGCCCCCTAAGCATCTGCCCATCTGCCCTTTTCTACTGCTGCCCTCTGCCTGCCAACTTGGATTCCACTGAAGAAGATGCCAGAAGATCCTGACCCACACACAACCCCTTCCTCCTCCTGACCCTGAGTATCAGGAAACGCTTTTGTGGAGTGTTGTTTTATTTTCAAATTTAATAACCATGGGAAAAAAGAAGACAAGTTAATGAGGTAACAAAGCCTCCAGTTACCAGAAAATTTAAAAATAATGGTGATCAGGACTTCCCTGGTAATCCAGTGGCTAAGACGCCACATTCCCAATGCAGAGGGCCCTGGTTTGATCCCTGTTCAGGGAACTAAATCCCATATGCCACAGCTAAGAGTTTGCATGCCACACCTAACAATCCCATGTTTGGCAATGAAGACCAGGCACAGCCAAACAAATAAATAAATATCAAAATTTTTGAAAATTAAAATTATGGTGATAATTTCCCTAAAATGATAACTATAAGTACTTAGCATAGGACCCAACCTATTAAACGCTCAGCTGATCAATAGATATTTACTCATTATTATAATAATTACTCTTGGCCATTCAGTGAATTAGGCAGAACCTGTTTTCAGACTCCTAGCCTAGTGTTCTATCACAGTTGCTTCACTGGGTTTTGATGCTTGAATTAAAGAGCTCAGGTAAGACAGGGGTTGTGAACCTGTGGGGAGAGGGGTAAAAAGATGGGACAAATTAGTTTATCAGTTACAAAGGGCCAGTCATCTAGGGAGGGTTCCTGCATTCACGCAGGGAATGCAGGGCTCAGACTAAAGGTGTATATTGCTTGGCTCCTTGTCAGGGATAAAAAAGCAGAAGGATGTATTTGCCTGCAGAGTTAAGGACTAATGAGAGAGAGGGGAAGAAATTATCTTCAGTTTGCCTGCTCAGCCAGTAGGTACAAACTGTGGACCCTTTCTAGACTATATCTAATCATACACTGGCCAAGAAATCTCTGGGTTTCCCCAGCATGCTCACCTCCCTTCTCCACTGAGCTCTGCCCCTCACTCACACACATATTCCCATCTCTGCCCCCAAATGGCTCCAAAGTCTAATGATTCCCCTCAGCTCCTCCCCAACAAGCCTTTTCCAAGACTCCCCTCCCTAGAGGGATGCCCTGCCCTCCCCCAGGCTGGCCATGTGGAGTCTGTCTTTTTCCTCCCATCTCTTTACACTTGTGTATTTGGTCTTTGACGCAGGGGTTGACCCCACATGTTATATTATCGTGTGCAGAGCACATTCTGCAGGCAAATGACTTACAGCACATGCTTCATCCTCTGTTCTTTCTATTATGGGCGTGATTTAGAAGATGAATGTTTATAACATGACCCAAGGAATTTCATCCTCCTCTGGAAAACTGTGTAGGAGAGAATCCTAATGGACAAAGAGTAATGTCTTCTGGGCTCCAGCCAAATGTTTGGTCTTGTTTTAAAAAGCCTCTGCACTTACCTTTTATTGTTTATGGTAAACTCTGTACTTTGCTATGGTCTCTAGCTCTTTCCAAAGGGAGTGGTGATAAATAAGCGAGCAACTCATTTGTTTTCTCAGAGAAACAACTTGTAATTGCGGTGATGATGTGTTAACTCTGTATTAAGTGACTTATTGATCAAGAATCTTAAAAGGCTGCAGAATTTTTCTCTCCTGCATTTCACTGCAGATGGGAGTGGGGGAGCGAATGTGAAAGACAAATCAGATTGCAGTGCTGGGGACACCCAGCAGAATAGCAACTCCGTGTCATTGGAGAACAACTCATCAGCGTCTGCTGCCTACAGGTCCTTGGGAGGAGTCTAACATGATGGAATACACAGGATTTGCTTTCAATCCTGGCCCAATCATTTGGGTAAGTGAGTAGCTACTCTGAACCTCAGTCTCCTCATCTGCAAATGGGGGCAGTACCCCTGAGTGTTATTGCAAGGATTAAATAAAATAATGTGTGAAGAGGCCAATGGTAACAATAAATTCTTCCTGCTGTGTTTTCCTTTGACAGATCTCTTGCAGCATTATGACCCTGGGGAAGGAAGTGGGCGGATGCTGCTTCAGGAAAGAGAAGGCTATTATGCAGAAGAATCCCTTTAAGATTGGAAGCGGAAGTGAAACTCCAGAAAGGATTCTGCTGCTGCTGCTGCTGCAGTTAAGTCGCTTCAGTCGTATCCGACTCTGTGCGACCCCATAGACAGCAGCCCACCAGGCTCCCCCGTCCCTGGGATTCTCCAGGCAAGAACACTGGAGTGGGTTGCCATTTCCTTCTCCAATGCATGAAAGTGAGAAGTGAAAGTCAAGTCGCTCAGTTGTGTCCGACTCTCAGCGACCCCATGGACTGCAGCCCACCAGGTTCCTCCGTCCATGGGATTTTCCAGGCAAGAGCACTGGAGTGGGGTGCCATTGCCTTCTCCAGAAAGGATTCTAAGAAGTAAAATAACTTTAAGGGAATCCCAGAGGAGAGAGGGTTCCCTGGGAAGACTGAGAAAATGTTACGTCTTTTTAAAGAATTCCTGCTTAAATGGGACATTGCTTGAGCGGTAGATTGGAAAAGGTGAAGCACTAGCATAACAACTGGGGACAGGCCATAGACTTTCTCCGAAAATCAGGTTAAGATGTGTGAATTCCTAGGTTTCTTGGGGCCAAGAGAAGGTTGTACTGGCCCTGAGTGAAGCTGTCCCATGGGGGAAAAGAACCCCACACAGTGACCATGGAGTAAGCTCTGTCTAGGTGTCGGGGAGGAAGAAGGTCATGGCTCCGGAGCACCAGGAAGGTAGTGGACATCTAGTTGGTTGTTCAAGACTGAACTTGCTATACCATAGAGCCAGCAATCAGATGCCACCTGTGCTCCAAACCAGACCATTTACGGGGACAAGAGCCAGCAGCAAACAGACCATGAGTTTCACCAGCCGTGGACTTGCACCACAGATATCAGACAAGAGCCCAGGGTACAGACCTAGTCAACCACACTGGGTCAGAGACCCAGCTGGTGGATCCTTCTCCCCATCACCATGAAGACACGGCTTCCCTCACTAGCCAGATGCCATCTTGGTTGAGGGAGGTAGGAAACCTAAGTGGTAAAACATTTTCCCAAAGATAATACATAGGTTACCCTAAAGCATCTATTTGAACTTTAAGAGACTGTTTCAAATCCAAAGACTCCTGTAAATAGAAGAGTTTCTGTCTTTTGTCTGCTGCTTCCCTCTCCCCATGCCTGGCCCAGTAGGATGAGGACTTATGAGATTAGTTGCAGAGAAATAAAGAGGTCTAACTTTCACGCAGTGGAGAAGGAAATGGCAACCCACTCCAGTGTTCTTGCCTGGAGAATCCCAGGGACGGGGAGCCTGATGGGCTGCCCTCTATGGGGTCGCACAGAGTTGGACACGACTGAAGCGACTTAGCAGCAGCAGCAGCCGCAGATTTTTATACGCTATTATACTTTAACCCTATTCTGAATTTGATAGCAGCACAGATAGGAGACACTTAGTGCCTGTGAGTTCCCTTAAATGTAATGGAAAATATCAAGTTGGGGGGAATCCTTCTAAAGGAAAAGATACATTTCTTAACTAAAGTTACTTACAAAGAAGCTCCTCTTTCCTGGTATATTAAGTGCAGCTACAGTCCCTGGGGTCGCAGAGTCAGACACAACTGAGCATCTGAGCACACAACACAGATTGGGAGGAAAGCTTGTGTATTTTTATTGGTCACAGACTGGTTTTATTTGCGATAACGCTGAAAGAAAAGACAAATGGAAAGATTTCCTTATGTTTCAGTTTGTGTATTTTTTTATATTGAACATAGTTCAGATTTTTTTCTGCTGCTCCACAAGTATTAGGGGAGTGTAGACATCACAGCAAGTCCCCTTTTCTAGCGTGATGACATTTTCACCACGTGGGGTTCCTTGTCCCTCTCCTTCCCAGGGCTCCAGAGCGTGGGTCACCCATCTCAGCCAATACATTTTTGTTACTTACCCCTTCCAACATTATTCCAGACTTCTCCTAGTTATTTCGTCATCCATCTTCATTTAAACAGGCCGAGTGCCCTCTGTGAAAAATATTATTATCTCCATCTTGCAGATAAAGAAACAATGGACCAGCAGAGTTAAGACATTTCTAAATATTTATAGCACATAAAATAATGAGAGTTTGGTATGAACCCCAAATCCCTATTAAAATATGATTCTTGGAGAAGCCCTGACAGTCAGAAAATGTTATCTGGGAGCCCAAGGTAGAGATTAGAGTGCCCTCACTTGGCTTCTCCCCAGTGGACCCCCAGGAATTCGGCTGAGAAAGGAAATATGTTTGCCTACCCTGCCCCCTTCCTTCAAGAAACTTCCACAGAGAAGATCACCAACCAAGAGACAGTATATAACCCAGTCTTAAATATCTGACCGTCACCTCTGAGAGAGAAAAATACATGAGAGCTCCCTCTCAGAAAGTAGAATAGATCCTTTTTTCCCCATCATCAAAACAGAAGAAGAGAACTGGAGTTCTCAAGGAATTCGCCTCAGCCTGAAGCAAACCACAAACGGGCGCCACTGCTTAGACAGCGTCGGTCAGATCCCAGGCTTCCTCCGGATCTGATTCCACCTCCAGCTGGGCATGTGGCGGGGAGTGGGAAGGCTCGACGAGAATGCGGATGGTGTGGTTGTTTTCCCTGGAGACCAGGACTATTGAGAGTTTTAAACATAGTAGGGCCAGATGTAGCAATTAAAAACCTAATCTCTTCAAATGCACTTCACCTTGAAATCTGTTATATAAGAGGGAACATGGAAGTGATCGTATTCCCTACCACTCTGAAGGGACCAGGGAGTGGTTTAACTGATGATTTTTAAACTTTTTTTTTTCCTCCCAAAGGAAATATTACAGAGAAGTCCAATACATACAACAGTTAAAGGCCGACAGCTCAGGGTGAGATAGAGGGCTGACAGCAGCCCCACCCTCTGGGCGCTCTTTTTCTGCCGCTCCCACACATCCGCGGGACATCCCTGTGGAACCCCAGGGGCTCCGCAGAGCGTGGTTTGAAAACCACTGCATATGAAAAAACATGTGAGAGAGAAAACCACACGTGAAGAATTATCACTGAAGGCTCCCATAAGCGTCATGCTTGTACTTTGGAGAATTATGATTCATTAACCAAATAAGAAATTACCACCATTTTCTCCAGGGTTCTTTATCCCAAGAATGCTAGGATACGCACAAAATATATTTATTCCATTGCCTCGGTGGCCATTTTAAATTTAGGAAATATTGTCTTTCCTTTGATTCTACTTAAGTTTTCAGATTAGATATATTTCACTGTGTTAGACTTAACAGGAGTCATTAAAGTGTTCAAAACACAAACACATCTCAAGGAACTCCCAATATACACAGTATGAAAAGACGCAGATAAAAAGTGAAACAAATACAAGGTGAGTGACAATTAAAAACAAATGAGATTTTGCAAGATAATATGTGATTATAGGCCAAAGTCATCATCCTGAAAAGAATTGTTGTAAGTACCAAGACTGCCTTTTATCTCAGTGGTACCTTAATGATGAAAGTGAAAGTTGCTCAGCTGTGTCGGACTCTTTGCTACCCTACGGACTATACAGTCCATGGAATTCTCCAGGCCAGAATACTCGAGTAGGTAGCCTTTCCCTTCTCCAGGGGATCTTTCCAAACCAGGGATTGAACCCAGGTCTCCTGCATTGCAAGCAGATTCTTTACCAGCTGAGCCACAAGGGAAGCCCAAGAATACTGGAGTGGGTAGCCTATCCCTTCTCCAGCAGATCTTCCTGACCCAGGAATCAAACCAGGGTCTCCTGCGTTGCAGGTGGGTTCTTTACCAACTGGAAAAGGGAAGTTGGTATAATTAAGGGAAGCCTTAATTATGGTATGTAGCAAAACAAAGGAGATCAAGCTCCGCTCTCTTTAGCCCTGGTCATGTCTCCCTTGGAATGTGGACTTAAATCTAGGGGTCTCACTTTCAGAGGAGTATGATCCAAGGGTAATGGGCTTTGATGTGAAATCATGTTATGTGGACAAGTGTTAATAGAATTGTAACTGCTTTGCCTGGAGAAGAAGGAACATTCTTATCCTTTTTTTCTTCTCCAGCATTTTCATTAAAAAGGATATGGTCCATCTTTCTACAACCCTTCCTCCCCTCCATCCGTCCTATTCTCCTTTCCTGTAGGGCTGGCACCAGGGGGTGCCGTTTACACAGACTGCAATGTAAAGGCTATCCTTTAGGGCTGTGCGAAGCAGTAGCCCAGTCACTGCCATTATGAAAAGGGATTTGATTTTTAACAAGTGGCTCCAAAGGTTGATTAAAATGCAAAGATCAGAGGACAAGGTGAGTGAAATTTTGGTTTAGGATAAGGACATTCTTACAGTGGGAGAAGACAGAAGGGACAGCTCTAAATGGAAGTATTTGGAAAGAGGTAGGGTGGAGGGAAATCCATGCTTTGAAGATGGATAATAATAAATTAATTGTGCTTTTATGGTGTGACTGACATTGTGGCATTTTAGGTTTTCACAAGTGTTCTCCTTCTTAGGCATTACAGCAATACTCCTGGGTGGGAACTATAATTATCTTTATTTTCTAGATGGAGAACTGCAGCCTGGATAAGTTGCTTTACTTTCTTTCCTAAGGTCACAACAGAAAGTCAGTCAAAGCAGGTACTTGAGCTCAGGTCTCTCTGATTTCAGAATGCAAACTCTTAACCATTATGTCACATGAAACTGTTGACAAGGAGGTACAAGATTCCATCGTTCTTAATGTGTTTGTCTGTTCAATTGCTGCTAACCTTGACCTACAAATGAAATTAGATCTTGACCTTGTACATCAGAGAGTAAAGTCATTTCTGTGGAAGAAGGGTGGGTGAGCTGCGTGTGCCTGGCTCTCCCTGCTCATTCATATCTCTGCCTGGGACTCAGGGGTGAAACTGCACACCTGGGCTCCAGATGCCCTGGGGAAGCTGTCTTGCATGCAGCATAACCTGCCAGGTCTGATTCCATCACTCAGACACCCAGCGTATGAAAGATGTGCAAAGGCTCACGCTGGATATTTTGTTTGGCTTTCCCAAATGCCCGCTCCAAAAATAACACCTAAGGGAGGCAAGACATGGCCTTATGGGGTATTGCACAGTCACTTGCTGGTGGAAGCTGGTGGGAACAGAGACCATGAGAGCACACTCAGTGTCCACTGTCACTTAGGAAACTTAAGATGAAAGGGAGAGACAAAACCACTCACAACGTGTGCCTCCGACAGCTGCGGCTATCCCATCACCAGTGCTGGGCCTGCTCTGAAGACCACGGGGAGGCCTGCACCGAGGCTCCGTTAGTGCTAAAACAGATGTTCCTTCAGCGTGCGCATCTTAGGTGGCCACTTTCACGGGGTGGAAAAGGATAATCTAAACCTTCCTGTTCTTGCCAAAATAACCATGTGTAGGTCTTTGTTCTGCAAGCCTCTGGAACACACAGATAGATTTCCAAGCAGTGGGAGCCTCCTGTCTAATTCAGTCTTTGGACCAACTCTTGTTCTGTCCATTTCAGCCCAGTTTCCTGAAACCCTGGCTGGAAGGCTCCCATGGCTGGAGCCTGTGAGAGCCTCCTTTGTAAGGAGAGTGTTCACGGCCAAAGCCATCAAAGCAGCCGTAGGGACACTGGCCTCAAGTCAACGACAGCAGTGGCAGGTATTGCCTTGGCTTCCCAGGCTTCCCCCCACCCCTGCAGTTCTGTTTGCCTCATTTGGCTCCTTTCCAGGGAGCATGGCAACAGTGTCACTGCCCATGCGTTACAATTGGCACTGCCAGGCTGAGGGGGAGGATGGCAAAGGACCAAGCTGTGACTGATTCAACTGCTTGGGGAAACGTTTGGGCCTTGAGTTGACACAGAAACAAGCTATGAAGCAAGAAAAAGAATTCTCTGAAGCAACCCAAACATGGAAGCCCCAGATTTATATTCAAACCTTTCCTCCATTTTCCTTCTCTGAATTTGGAACATTTGCATCAGAAAGAGAAACTGGAAAGAAATGAATTTCAAAAAGAGAGGGGAGTAGGTTAGAGAGTCACAAAGAGCAGCAATGTGACAGTAAAGAAGAGAAATGGACTTGGAACAAGATCTCAGATTTGAGCCTTGTCCCTATGCCTGTGTGGCCCAAGGAATGTCACCTTTCAGCTCCAAGATCTGGGTCACTTTCCGCTATAAAATTAAGACCTAAGAGTTCTTGGTTATATAAACAGAATTCTTCCAAGACCATAATTATTCCCATAATCAAGAACTATTTGTGAAGTCATCAGTGTGTGATTTTCTGAAGATAAAAGCAAGAAGACTTGATCTTTACAGGCGGAATAGCTGTAATATGTACCAGCAACTAAGTTTTTGAGCGTCTAAAAATTTAACCAATATGAATAAATAATATAAATATTATGAATTTAATAAAAAAAATGTTAATATCATGGGACAGTGAGTGATGGGGAAATTTTTCAACAGGGGAAACCCAGCTCCTGATTTTAGGATGACACCTCCCATTTCAGGTGCTCCAGAGCCTACGACCCACAGGGACTCTCTGGCATGGCAGAACTATATTCTGTATTCTGTTGCCATTTGCAACGGACCTGAAGGGGTGATGGGTCAAACAGAAAGAGCCCTTCCGGGGTTAACGACCATAAAAGCTGAAGACCAAGGCTGCACAATGACACTCATTGGAGTGAGCTTCTTTTAATGAATGTCCTTGGTCACCTTAAAGAAACCTGAGTGCCAAAGAATTGATGCCTTTGAACTGTGGTGCTGGAAAAGACTCTTGAGAGTCCCTTGGAGAACAAGGAGATCAAACCAGTCAATCCTAAAGGACATCAGTCCTGAATATTCATTGGAAAGACTGATGCTGAAGCTGAAACTCTGATACTTTGGCCACCTGGTGGGCAGAGCTGACTCACTGGGAAAGACCTTGATGCTGGGAAAGATTGAGGGCAGGAGGAGAAGAGGACATCAGAGGATGAGAAGGTTGGATGGCATCATCGACTCAATAGACATGATATAACGAAGTCCAGGACATAGTGAAGGACAGGGAAGCCTGGCATGCTGCCGTTTACAGGGTTGCGAAGAGTCAGACATGACTTAGCGATTAAACAGCAACATTGGTCACCTTGAAGAGACTAAGAATGTTTAAGTAACTTAACCAACACTCAGTAAGGAAGGGAATCAGGATTCAAACTCAAACTGCCTGACTCCAGAGCAAACAGTTTTAACCACGAGTCTACACCGCCTACTTCATAATTCTGCCAACCTGAGTGGCAGTAATTTCCAATCCTGACAAATGGAAGTCATCAACATGAGGGATTCTCTAACTAGACTGCATGTTAGGACCCCTTGGAGAGCTTTGTAAAAACCACCCATGCCAGGCTCACCCCCAGAGTTTCCAGTATTTTTGGCTTGAGGGAAGATCTGGTCATCAGTTGTTTTTGAAAGCTCTCCCTAGGTGATTCTAAGTGAAGCTGGGGTGTGAATCACTAATGTTCATAAGGAAAAATGTCAGACTCCAAAATAAATGAAACTCAGGTCTGGGGCTGCCCTCGTGGGATGTATCCATGGCAGCTTTGAGCTGATGGTTTGAGTAGTGGCTTGTGGATGGGGGATACAAATCTTAGAATCATTAAGCAGTAGATAAAGCTCTGGATCCATGAGAGCTCTGCTCTTGGTAAAATTCCCCATGTGCCACAGGCCTCTGCTGGAGAAATCACCCAGAGAGCACAAGAGGGATTTATTTGGCTGCAAATTAATGTTTGTATCAAGAAGACAGATTTAATCATTTAAGTTCCTATTAATGGGAGAACACTTTCTCACTCCTCTCTGGTTTCCAGAGATGGAGACTTCCCCTAAACGGCATTTTCTTACCTCACCACTAACACTCCAGGGAGGCTGTGCAAGTTGCCAGTGGGAACAAGCGGAAGGGAAAACAGGTGTCATCCAGGCCCTTCCTCTCTCCTTTCCTGGTAGAAGCCAGCTTCCCTGGAAACGCTCACCGCTCACATTCTGCTCTGCTCCATCTTGGTCTTCGGGGAGACAAGTCTTGTCTCAGGGGAGACAAGTTTTCTAAGACTGCCCGTGTGGCACTGCTTCCTAATTCTGGGTACAGAGCTAGCCATGCCATACATCTCAGCTGTCCTCATTAAGGTGATATCTTAACCACCCTCCGCCTTATTCCTTGTCTCTTACACAGTTCAGAACTTGGATGGGGGAAAGACAGTTGTTATATATTGACTTCATAAAAATGTCTCATTTTAAAGTTCCCTTTAAAATGTAATTTTCCACAACTTAAACAAAAGACACCAAAAAATATGACAAGTTCTCTCCTTATCCATACTGTCTCACCATTGTACTACAACCCTTATTATAATGTGTTAGCTGTTTCTTGAAATAATAATAACCAAACCATTTGTAATCCATATGTTTCTACCCAAGAATGGCAACCAGAACTTTAGGATTAATTGCAAGAGCTCTAAAGAGGTTTTTGGACACTTGTTCCAAGAGCTTCCACAAATAGCACCAAGATGAGTAGCAAGCCCCGACTCAGAGATCCCCACTGCTATGCCAGGTTATGATGCCTTCTTTCCTAACCAGTGGCCAAGAGAAAAAAGACTTTTCAGATCTTCTGGAGGGTGCATGACATGAAAAGCTCATTCTAGTAAAGGGAACCAGACCCCTGTCATCTGACACCAACCATGTCCCTAGGCCTAAAGAGAACCAGAGGAGGACGAGCAGATAACCTGCAGCCTAAATAAGTACTGTCCTCACTGCCTTGGAATCTCTCTAAAGCCTGCCCGGCTACAGTGTAGAATTCCACAGGGCACGTGGCCCTCTTGGACTCCATCCAAAGGAGTAAGTTATCGGGAGGTCCTCATCCCAACTTGTGCCTCAGGGACCGTGTTCATCAGCAAGCTTCAGCACAGCTAGTGTTAATAAAATCCTGCTGTTTGTCAGCTAATCGCGACATGCATGTTGGTTCAGTCAAGGCTCTGTTTAGAAGCAACAACCCAGTTTGCCACTCACCTATCCCTCATTGACCAGTGAGCTTGTTCCTAAGGCAGGTCTGGGTGTTGGACCAAATGAGCCTCTGCTTACTGGCCTAATCCAGAGGGCTTTCCTATGATGTGTTGTTTTCTATTACCAGCACCTCCGCTTCATGCCATACTCTTGGCTAATTGAAGTTGCTGAAGGCAAGAGGATTCCACTAATGGACTCAGCTCTCCCTCAGGGGTCAGACGCCAAGACAATGTCACGGTAGTGGAAGGAAGAGCCCAGATGGCCCGGCTCAGGTGGTGAAGGCCTTTAGAGTCTGCCTTGAGGCTGTCAGTGGCTTTAGACTGAAAACTATCTTGGCCCCTTCCAGCAGCGTAAGGCATTCTACGACAGCCTGAAAGCACGGGGCTTAAACAGAATGATGATCACAGGGCAGGAGTTTGGACTCCAGGAGAACTGCCTAAGCACAGATTATTTTCTCCGGTATTTGATGAGAACAAACGAAGCAAGAATTTTCCTTTTGTTCGTCTGGCCTCTGGCATTGTTTACTTTCTTTTTATTATTCTCGAAGGCACTTAGAGCTCTGGCAGTGTTTCTGTCCTAAAGTCTTATTGTCAGAAGTTTATTTTTCAGCTGTTTCAAATCATATCTGATAGAGTGAGTGCTTTGCCTGGGTTCTTCGCTTTACCTCAAAAGAAATAAAGTTCACCCTTTAAATGACAATATTGATTGTCTACAGCTTTAAGTTTTCTACACTTAAGCTGCAGGCTTCATTTCAAAACCTGTTTTCCCTCATCACAGAGGAGCGATGGTGGAAGCCTCACTCTGCTGGCGTCTGGGTAATGACCTAACACTGTCGTTTGGACTATCGCTGTGTTTTGTCAGATTTTCACTGCACGTGGAGTAATTCTTTGTCAATGGTGTTTCTGTCAACTGTGGTTTGGAGGCAATGAGGTTTTTATACTTGTGCCTGAAATTTCTTAAATATATAAGCTTTTAACATTTGCGAAGTTGACTTCAGTCCTCTTTTAAAAGAAACCCAATATGCTGTTTTTCTCCTCCTCAATCAGGACGTGCGTCGGAGAGTCTGGACTTCACATGCTGCTCTTCCAAAACAAGGACAGGATATCAACCCAGAAAAATGAGCCCTTCAGACCTGTGATGATCTGTGAAAAGCTCAGATGGACTTAGCAGGCAGTTTCTTGACACCTGGGAAAGGTCAGTGTGTGAGAGAGGAAGTAGTGTTATGGTTACGAGGCTACGTTCTAGAGCTGGGCTGCCAGCTCTAATGCCAGCTACTCAGCTGTAGTGGGTTAAATGGTGCCCCCTGCAAAAAAAAAAAAAAAAGATAAGTGCACCTCCTAACCCCAGGAACCTGTGACTGTGGTCTTAGTGGGGAAAAGGGTCTTGGCAGATGTAAATACATTGAGGATCTCTGAGATGAGATCCCCCTGCAGGATGAGCCCTGTATCCAAAAAGGAGAAGACGCAGATGCAGAAGAGGAGAAGGTCATGTGAAGATGGAGGCAGAGACTGGAGTGATGCTGTCACAGGCCAGGGAACACCTGGAGCCACCAGAAGCTAGAAGAAGACAGAGGTGTTTCTCCTTAGAGACTCTGGAGGAGTGTGGTCCTGCTGGCCCCTTGACTTTGGACTTCTGGACCCCAGAACTGTGAGAGAATACAGTTCCATTGTCTTAAGCCACCCAGTTTGTGGTCATTTGTTAGAGCAGCCCTAGGAAACAAACATGTCACTTACCAGCTGAGTGACCTTGGACACAATATTTGACCTCTACAAATCGGACTCCTCGAAATGCCTTCACACAGGTGAGTGTCTGCAGATGACTCACACACGTGACTTTTTTTTTTCTCTTGTGACAACAGGCAAATACAACAGAGATGAGATTTCAACCCAGTAAGTGCTGGTCAAGAGAGTCACTGTCTTGCAGACGTAGAGGGCAGACTTGTGGACATAGAGGGGAAAGGAAGGGTGGAGCACGATGACATATATACCCTACCATGTGTGAAGTAGCTGTCTAGTGGGAAGCTGCTGCATAGCACAGGGAGCTCATCTCAGAGCTCTGTGATGACCAGAGGCATGGGATATGGGGAGAGAGGGAGGCTAAAGAGGGAGGGAGTATGTGTATACATACAGCTGATTCACTTCATTCTACAGCAGAAACTTGTGCTTGGCACGTAACATGTGCTCAGTAGGGTATTCATCACTGATTCGCTTTCACTTACCCTACAGGGTTGTGATGAGAATCACATGAAATAGTGTATTTAGAAGAATGCAGTGTATTCAACTGGTAATTATGACCACGATCAAATGACTGGGTCTTTCTGCTCTCATGATCTGCCCTTGCATTTGCTTATAATTAGTGCTAACTAAGCATGTGTGTAGCAAGGAGCCAGGGGCAAAGAGTGTATACATAGAACAACACTGAGCTGGAAGCTTGGTTTTCTAGTCTTCTTAGGGCAGCTTCTACCCTGCTGCTGGTGAATCATTTAGGAGGAGACTCCTGCTCTGAAGGATAGTCTTTGGAAGACCCTATGTCCCTACATGGAATGGTTGTTTGAACCCCCAGAGTGTCCCTGTTCTGAGAATGGCCAATGCGTGGTTTGTTCTCCAAGGGCCAAGTCTGTGTGATGTAGCCCTTGCTGACCAGCTCTGCGGTGGGCCCTGCCTTGGTCTCCAGGATTTTTCAAACAGGCTCTGCAGAGATAGGATTGGTCCTCTCTGGTGGTGCGGCTGTAGCGCATGAGGTGGGGAATGTGCAGCAGCCCAGTTTGCTGCCCATCTGCAGTAACAGAGAAAGAGACTGACGTGCAGAGAGTACCCAGGTGAGCATGCAGGGAGGGCCCTAAGAACATTCGAAGCCACAGCACTCCTGCCCTTCCCAAGGTCACGACTAACCTTCCAAAACATTTCCTGTTTTACCTAAATGGTATTTCTGTTACTTGCAACCAAGAGAATTTTCCTCTCCCTTAAGAACCAGTCCAAAAATCTCCTGTTCTGCAAAAATTCTCCTGACCTCCTCCCCCACGAGATCTAGTCTGGGCCGTAGCATTTTGCACTTCCCTTCCCAGGGTGGGTTCTAGTCCCCCTGAATTACTAGGGGCTTCCCTGGTGGCTCAGACACTAAAGAATCTGCCTGCAATGTGGGAGACCTGAGTCAGGAAGATTCCCTGGAGAAGGGAATGGCAACCCACTCCAATATTCTTGCCGTGGACAGAGGAGCCTAGCAGGTTGCAGTCCATGGGGTGACAAAGAGTCAGACACAACTGAGCAACTGATACTTTCCCTTTCTGAAATACTAAGCTTCTTAAGGACAGTGTTTAGGTCTGACTTGTTACCGGTCCCAGTGCTATGCACCAGTGATGGACTGGCTTTGTTTTCCAATGAATATATGAATGACGTAGGATGTATGCACTCAGGTCAGATCACCTCTCTGATCTTTTCCAAACTTGGAGGTTTCCTAATGGTGATCCTAAGTTATGTGTAAAGGGAGGTTCTGAAGGTTCAGTGGATGGTTCCAGAATTCCAGAAGTGATACTTTCCATTTTATGTTTAATTTTACTTCCATACATCCATCTTTCCTTGACAAAGGTGTGATTCTAGCACCACTCATGATTTGGAGCGATGACTTCCTGGCATCACTCTTAGGTTCACAAATGGAGTGAGAAGGGATAAGGAAGGGAGAGAAGCTGCAAATGAGAGAGAAGAGCTACGAGAAAGCTCATGGTATATATGTATGTGAGAGAAATCTCCAGGAAGAGAAGTAAACTGAATTATGTGTGAAGGTCAGAGGGAGAGGAGTTGGTGCCTGCAGGAAACTTGTCTGATCAGTCATCACAGTGAAGCAGCTAAACTGACAGAAGCCGTAAGAGGTTAGATTTCTCTGTTCCTGACATACAGATGGCCAACAGGCACATGAAAAAATGTTCTACGTTGCTCATTATTAGAGACATGCAAATCAAAAATACAGTGAGTATCACCTCTCTCTGGTCAGCATGGCCAAAATGTCTACAAATAACAAATGCTGGAGAGGGTGTGGAGAAAAAGGAACCATCCTGCACTGTTGGTGGCAATGTAAATTGGTACTGCCACTATGGGGAACAGTATAGAGGTTCCTTAAAAAACTAAAACTACAATTGCCGTATGATCTTTCAACCACACTCATGGGCATATATCCGGAAAAAAACTAATTTGTAAAGACATATGCACCCCAATGTTCACTGCAGCACTATTTACAATAGACAGGATATGGAGGCAACCTAGATGTACATTGACAGATGAGTGGATAAAGAAGATGTGGTACATGGATACAATGGAATGTTACTCAGCCATGAAAAGGATGATACAAAAAAGGGGGATGCAAATAATGCCGTTTGCAGTAACGTGGATGGACCTGGAGATTATCAGACTAAGTGGAATAAGCTAGACAAAGAATGAAAAATATCATATGCTATCGCTTATATGGGAATCTGAGAAAAATACAAATGAACTCATCTACCGAACAGAAATAGACTCAGGCATAGAAAAGCTAACGGTTACCAAAGGGAAAAGGGTGAAGTGAAGTCGCTCAGTCGTGTCCGACTCTTTGCGACCCCGTGGACTGTAGCCCACCAGGCTCCTCCGTCCATGGGATTCTCCAGGCAAGAGTACTGGAGTGGGTTGCCATTTCCTTCTCCAAGGGAAAAGGGTGGGGAAGGATTAAATTAGGAGGTTGGGATTAACATCCACATTGCTCTATATAAAACAGATGACCAACAAAGATGTATAGCATAGGGAACTATATTCAATGTTTCATAATAACATTGTTTCTTTCTTCATAAAGATAATCTGTAAAAGAATATACATGTCTGAATTACTAACACAACACTGTAAATCAACTATGCAATTTTTTTTATTAAGTTTTAAAGATTTCTCTGTTCCCGGCCACCTAAAAAATTACCTTCATTTCCCCAAGTGTTTTCCAGAGAACAGTCTGGTAGGGGGAGAACCTGGCTGCAAAGAGGTCACGGACCACTGAGTCTACTTTCTTCATGAAGGGAGACAAACTACTTTGGGCCGTTTCTTTGAAGTCCCTCTAGAGGCTTCTAAAGGTTGTGTAGTGGCATCTGGTCTTTAATCCCAGACTTCGAACTTGTTGATTTTTGCCCTGAACCATCTGCTTCTCAACTTTCAGAGAATCTTTCCTTTGTGACCAGTAGGGAAAGAAATATTGCATTTTTATTTCTTTCTGTTTTGCCTTCCCCTCCCAGTCACAGCGTTAGAAAGGGGGAACTTACTTGTCAGACGGTGTGCTGAAGGACTAGACGCAAAGTGCTGAGCTTTGCAGCACATCTCCAGGTGGATGCCTTTCCCTTTACTCTCCGATAGGAAGTGAGCGACACTGAGTCTCGTGTTGGGAACGTTCAATGTCAGCACACTGTCTGCACTACTTGCCACCATCGTGATCATGAGGAGCATGGGCTCTGGGACCCGACTGACCGCTTGAATTCCAGCGGAACAAGCACCTGGACCTATTATCTCAGACCCAGTCTCCACGCCTCCAAGGTGACATAATGATAGCTGCTGGCTCGATGAGGCATTGTGAGGATTAAATGAGATAAAACACGGAAAACCTTCACTCAGTGTCTGGCATTTTATAACTCCCATGAACATTAGTTGGGGTTTCCCAAGTGGCATTAGTGGCAAAGAACCTGCCTGCCAACGCAGGAGACATAAGAGAGGTGGATTCAATCCCTGGACTGGGAAGATCACCTGGAAGAGGGCATGGCAACCCACCCCAGTATTCCTACCTGGAGAACCCCAAGGACAGAAGAGCCTGGAGGGCTACAGTCTATAGGGTTGCAAAGAGCTGGACATGACTGAGGTGACTTAGTATGCATGAATACTAGCTATTATTATTATACCATGACATCTTTAATATAGTAAGAGTATTTTCAATAATAAAGTGGGAGAAAGCTCTGCACTGGCCAGAGAACTTGCAGCAAGAGGGAAGCTTAAGTAGTCAAACAAGCCCTTCCTTGAGTTCATCCCACTCCAAAGAGTTTGGTGTTGTTGTATGTGGGATATGAAGTTCAGAAATGGCTGTTTCCAAACTGATGACTTCCCTGAGGACATTTCCCCATTGTGGTTCATCTGATCATGCCCTCTGTTTCCAGCGGCGATGATTGTTTCAAGCCAGCCTCAAGCTGGAAGAACATTGCTCTGTGGTAAGCCCGTGCGACCCTAATTCCATCTTCTCCAGTTCTACAAACCCCAGGTGGTATGTGAGGCAATTAATGTAGGCTTCCGTGACAAACAGTGGCTGGACATCGTAGAAACCCTCACTTCAAGAGGACTGCAGCTTCTGGTCATCAGAATGACGACTGTGATAATGGCGGCTCTCTCAGTGAAAAAGTTTGGGAGACTGATTTTTTTCCCCCTCTGCAACCACTATTTGTTGCAAGAGATTTCAGAAGATAATGAAAAAGAGCAAGCTTATAAGACACTATGAGGTTGTATAAATAAAATGAAGTCATATCTGGAAAAAATGTACCAAAGAACATTGAACCCGAAATATCTAACTTTGCAATCCATACTCGGCCAAAAGTCCCATTGAATTAAAGCACAGACAGTGTAACTATGTACACAAGATGCCTTTAAAGTTCCTCCATAAATTTGGAGAAAAAGGAATAGTCTGTTTGGAGGTACTAAGGCAAAATTCCTTACTGTGGATTTATAGGCACTTGCACAAGTGGTCCCCAAACACCCTTTTTAGTTTTTTTAATTATAAATAAGAAAGAACAGAGTCTACCCTCATGACTTCCACTTTTGAACTTGTAATCACCAGCACAAGAAACAGAATTCTTGGAAAAAAGGAAGGTTGAATTCCAGGCCTCTGAAAGGGAAGTTATAGTCTGACTGAACGTTGATTATATTTTAAATCTACCACATTTCTCCTTTGAAACCCACATATTTTTTAACATCTTAGTTGCTTTATGTTGAATTTGTTGTAGGAAATTTCTCAGTGTTTTCAGGCCTTTATCCTAATGGTTTTTATTTCTTAATTTCCCCTTTTTCATTTCTTTTTAAGAATTTATTTTATTTTTTATTAATTTTCCTCTTTGAATAACTGAGAAAATCAAGCTGACGAAGCAATACTATATGAGTCATCTGTTTATTAATAACATAGAAATGCTGGGAATTGTAGCTTTCTTTTGGTGCTCACCTTCATTGCATGTATTGAAATCAAGTCGTTTCTACCTCTAGGCAGACCTAGGCAGTTTTTGCGTGCATGCTAAGTCACTTCATTCGTGTCCAACTCTGCAACCCTGTGGACTGTAGCCGGCCAGGCTCCTCTGTCCATGGGATCTCCTTCAGGCAAGAATACTGGAGTGGGTTGCCATGCCCTCCTCCAGGGGTTCTTCTGGAGCCAGAGATCAAACCTGCATCTCCTGCATTGCAGGCAGATTCTTTACTGCTAAGCCACTGGGGAAACCCCCAGCAGTTTTTAGGGAATGTCTAAAGGGGTGGTGTCTTGGTTCTTACTGTAGAAGTGCCTGCAGCTACTGTGACCCAGATTTGAGCAGTAACTCAGGGGTGTGGCTGGCAAAGGAGGAGGAAGTGGCTATGAAGAGCTAATGTTAACAAACAGATAACAAACCAAGGGGTGGTAAAAAAATCTGCCTGCAATGCAGGAGACCCTGACTGGATCCCTGGGTCAGAAAGATCCCCTCTAGAAGGAAATGACAACCCACTCCAGTATTCTTGCCTGGAGAATTTCATGGACAGAGGAGCCTGGTAGGATACAGTCCATGGGGTCGCTTAGAGTGGGACACAACTGAGCACCACACACGCATAATCAACCAAGTCATCCCTCCCCCAACACCTACCATTAGCAAGAGTGATAATGTGGAGATAGCTGTGCAATGGGCGGTGCATATGTTTGCTCTCTATGAGTATTCCTTTATTACAGCTCATTGCTACTGAACTCTGATTATATGACACAGAAACGTATGGGATGCAGGAGGACTGCAGGATTTACCCTCGATCCCACAGCCTTATCTCCATAGAAAGTAACTATCAACTACACTGAGACCGCAGGATTTATATGCACATATCGTATCATTGCATTTATTAAAGTATTCACAATCACCATTTCATACAATTTCCCCGCAACTCTATGATATAGGTAGGGAACATCATTTTCATTTTACCAAAGAAGTACTAAATATAGGAAAAGTGTTTGATCTTACTAACAATATAAGAAGTACGCATTATAACAGGAAAGCATACTTCGACTATCAAATTAACAAAGTCATATAGATCATCAGATCAGCAATATTTTAAAATAACGTTTATGCTGGCAAGATTGCATCAAGATGGAATTTCTCTTTCTACTGGTGGAAGCACACGGTGGTTAAACCTTTCTGAAGGGCAATTTGCAACATGTATATATTTAAACATGTATCGTTTGCAACATGTAAACATATTTAAACCTTTGGATGCAGTGATTTCATTTCTGAGAACTCCTTCTAAGAAAGTAATAGGAAATGTGGACAAATAGTGTACACAAAGATGTTTCTCACAATATTTTTATTAAGATGAAAACTTGGAAATAATTGAAATATTTCACCACAGAAAACAGTCATGATACACCCACACAGTGGAGTACTATAAGGCTCCTGGAAGTGATATCTTTGAGGAACTTTTAATGATGTGAGAAAATGTTCAGAATATAAAGGTTAAGTGAAGAAGTAGGATGAAAGGCTTACCTAATAGCATGATCATAGTTATATAAAAACATGTACCTAAACCCATTTAAACTAGACTGGAGAAAATAAGACTGTAGCTTCAGAGGTTTCTAGGTTATGCATAATTTTGGATTTTAAAAATATTTTTCTTCATGTTCCCTATTTTTAGAAGGAGGCTATATTACTTCTATAGTCAGGGGGGAAAAAAAAACCCCAACAAAATTCTAAAAATAAAGTGGAAAAGTATGCTCAGAGAGATTAATTAACTTGCCCAAGGTCACACAGCTGCAAAGCAGAGAAGCCAGCACTTAAACCTGGTTCTGGCTCTAATTCCAGCATCTCCTTCCCCATACCACAGTGTCTCTGAAAATAGTTAATTTCAGCAATGTATCACTGATGTTTGAATTGTCAGAGAACAAACCATTTGTGGAATCATGCTAAAATCTTCATGATTTCTATGATTAGACTCAGATATACAAGTATTACTTTGTGGGTGGTGGTGGTTTAGTCGCTAACTCGTGTCCAACTCTTTTGCCCCCATGGACTGTAGCCTGCCAGGCTCCTCTGTCCATGGGATTCTCCAGGCAAGAATATTGGAGTGGGTTGCCATTTCCTTCTCCAGGGGATCTTCTCAACCCAGGGATCGAACCCGGGTCTCCTGCGTTGCAGGCAGATTTTTTTTACCAGCTGAGCTACAAGGGGATTCCTTTGTAGTACTGCTCAAATTTCTGACTCCTATAAGCTTCTGACACCCACATTTAGAACACAAAAGTATGCTAAGCTCACTTCTGGGTATTACCTGCATGAGATGTGAAGCTCCCTTAACACAGAGAACCATGGAGATCCAACACAGAACACGACCTGGAAAGGTTATTTATTCCAGTGATTTCTAAAATGAACTAAAAGGCAAAATTACTGGGATGATTTTCCAGAAATACAGATCCAGGTCCACCCTAGAGATTCTATTTTAGTAAGTCTGTGGTGGAGCCCTTGCCTCTGGACCAAGACTGTCTTTAAACTACTCTAGCCAGTGGTAGAAATGTATCTGAGGAGCTCCCTGTATGCACAGTGAGTCACAGGTAGTGATTCTACTACTCAAGTTTAGAAAAACTCCCCCTCAAATATCAGGATTCACTTAGAACTTGAGTGTGCTGTCCACTGAGTCCTGTGATGACTTGGCCCACCCACTCAGTGGTTAATGGGGGAACCACCTTGTCATCCAGTACTGCCTATGTTGGCTTTCTACTCCTGCTTAATAAATGACACCCCTCGCTCAAAAAAAAAAAAAAATACTTGGTGTCTTCAAACTACAAACATCTACTACACTTTCTGTTGGTCAGAAATCTGGGCACAGCTTCAACGAGTGCCTCTGGGTCAAGGTCTCGCTGAGGTTGCAGGCAAGCTGTTGGCCAGGGCTGTGGTTTCATCTGAATGCCAGAGAGGGGACAAAAAAGGAGAGGCAATTTACTTTCATGCTTCCTGATGTAGTTACTGGCAAGTCGCTTTTCTTTTTTCTGCAGCCTAATTCACAGCATGGTTCCCACAGAAAGAATGATCAAAGAGAAAAAGAGAACGAGAGAGAGTGAGAACATTTGCATTCAAGCTGGAAACCACAGTTTTTTTCTGCTCTCATCTCAGAATTGACATCTCATCACTTTTCTGCATTTGCTGGCTGCCAGTGAATAGCCAAGGGGAGGGAATTACACAAGGGAGTGAATACCAGGGTTCAGAGGCCACTGGCAGCCACCTTGGAGGATGCTTGCTACACTGCCCCAGGCAAACAACAGAGTTAAACTTCTACACTAAACCACCTTCACCTCTATTCTGAAACTTCTACTTGGTAAATAGGCAGAAGTGGGACCGGAGTGGACTCTGCCTATTGGTGGTAATTGAGTCAATAGACCCAAAGCAGAAAGAAAACAAAACTTCACGTTTAATGCAGAGCAGTGCCTGAATTTTCACTCACAGCGTAAGCCATGGATGTCACTTTAGGTACCAGTAGAGAGACTCAATTAGCCAATAGGTTCATTCACTCTGCTTTGGTCTTTACAGGAGGCAACATTTCAAATGAACTTGGGAGCTATTATTTTCAACTCTGACACACTAGTGAAATCCTTAGTTCTACTAGAAAGCATACGTGAACTTCATATCCTGACCTCAAATGCAGCTTGCTCAGGGGTGGATATATTTTCCATCCTCTTTGGAAGATAGACAACAAATACTGAGTAAAAATAAATATATTTATTTATATTTTGTACATATGTGTATATATACATATATATCTAATATATGTGTGTACATACACACCCCACACTCTTCACTGGGACCACCTAGGGTGCCTCTACATATCCCATGATCTCCAGCTCAGCCTTGGTAGCAGAGCCTTCTAGTAATGTTGACAAAGCCAGGCATCCAGACACAACCAGCTTATCCACTAGACCTGCCGTGTAGAGTTAATTTCAACTTGCCATCTGGTCGCCAGCTGACCACTGCTACAAGCATTTCCAGCATCTCAACTTGCTATTGTCAGTACCACAGATTAAAGCAGTCAATAGAGCTGCACCATGGCTGCTCTTAGTATGGGGTGTTTTCTGACTCACTCTGTGAGATGAGGAGGGAATCCCCACCATCATTTCAGCTGCCAAGACATTTCAAGCCAACAAGCTGTGAAAGGAAAGCTGCTAATGACATGAAACCCCTTTTTATGGCCAGGGCTGGGCCAAGGCCGCCAGACAGGCCATGTTTTCCCATGCTGCTGGACCACTCAGAGAAGTTCTTGACAACCAAGACTGATCCGTCTGTTCATGGAAGGTAGAAGAAGGACAGGCCAATCCCTAAGCCATGCCCAAGGACCCTGAGAACACTGGCATGATTCCATAAGCCACTATCCAATCCTTCCCTCACACCTCAAAATTTTAGAAGGGAACTTAAGTTAGGTTTAGAGGTAAAATAAAAGAGGTAATACTTTTGGCAGATCACCTAGGAAAACTAAAAGTGATTCCCAAGGTACCTGTTTGAGTTACGGAAAGTCTCATAAATATTGCTACCCCATCAAAGTCTATCTCTGCCCCTAATTCAAGCCAGGTGATGGCCCAAACACTTGCACAAGGTAATTGCCAAGGGAAGCACTTGTGGTGCAATGGAAAGACCCCTGCTTTGGAGTCAGAGAACTTAGTCCATGTTTCACTTTTGTTATTTTCTTGCTGTGTGACCATGTGTAAAAACTAGGACTTTATGGATTTCATCTTCTTATCTATTTATTATCAACAACTTCATATGATTGCTGTGAGATTAAGCGAATATTAAAATAACGTCACTAGACATAGGAGGGAATATTAAAATAATGTCAGTATTAAAAAAAATGTTCTTAACCATTCTGTCCCTGTGACAGACTGGCATCAGAAGTATGATTCTATGGGATAAAACTCGGCTCTCTGGTGCATGTGTGTGTGTATGTACTCTCGTATCTGATTCTTTGCAACCATGGACTATGCCAGGCTCCTCTGTCTGTGGGATTTTCCAGGCAAGAATACTGGAGTGACTTTCCATTTCCTCCTCCAGGGTGTCCTCTTTTAAAAGTAAACATCTTTGGAAAAAAAGGTAACAGAATCTAAGTGATCAGTCAATAGATTGAACTTCCCCAGCAAATAGGTGTTTTAAAGTACTCAAGGGATGAGGGTGCAAGAGAAAAGGGATTTGGGGGAGCTTAGGAATGGTGTCTTCAAAGAACAGAAATGCAAGTAGGTGTCTGGTCTCCATGTGACACAGGCTGGCTGGTGCAGGGACATTCTCTGAGAAGGAGAAGGGGACCCTGGAAGTGGGGCGACCGCTTGATTCCAGTCTGATATTTGAACTATAAGTTCTTGTTTCTCGTTCACCAATGTTACCCCACGGCTTTTTACAGGGCTTGGCATATGATAGTTGCTAAATGAGTGTTTGTAGACTAAAAACTATGCTTTGCAGGCTTTGCCCTTTTCCCAGGGTCAGTCCTCAATTAGCTGATTGGCCCAGGCTTTGGGGTACCTCTCCTGGACACACGTCTCTTCCTGCCCTCTGCCTTTCCCTCTGGTACTTCTGAGGTGGGGCAAATCTCCACCCCCAACCCTGAGGCATTACAACCCTGGCAATGGCTTCCCAAATGCCCATGAAGCCCTGGACAGAGATCAGCATGGGGGGGGGGGGGCGCTCCTACAAACAGGTCAATTCCTCATCATTTAAGACTCAGAAGCAGAATGGGCACTGATTCCAGGTGTGACACGCAGGTGTAGGTGACATCTCTAAGACAGAGGCACCCAGCCCAGCAGAATAAGCATGAGTATCATAGAAGCCAAGGGGCCAGCAGGCTCGTGGGTCAGGAACTGGCCTGATTTGAAAAGACAATGCTCAGGCCTCCTGGTATTTTCAGATTCCTGTCTTTATCACAAGAGGCTCTCTGACCAGTTTTATGATTCTTCTATATGGAACTAAAGCAACATTACAGCTCTTGATTAGAGGTAATTATAGGGCAGATATAGATTCAGGGGGGAAAAAATGTGTTTCCCCAGTAACCAGGAGACTAAATTCAGGGGCTGAGAAAATTAGAAAGTGTCAAATAGAGAAGCATCAAATTGGTTTTCACCTGATTAAAATAACAGCTCAAAATTCCCTTTTTTCCCACACATTCACAGCAGATTTTTTAGAGTGTTCACTGCCTGAGTCTCAGTGAAGTTTGAAACCCCTTCCCTGCGTTTTGCTGACACTAATGCAAAGACTCCTAAGGCTAGACCTGTAAGGGCCTGGGGAGGCCACGGCCCCCACATGGCAAAGTGATGACGCTTCTTCTTGAGCAAACATTATCCTTGTTGGATATTCACCTGCTGATCCAGTATTAACATTCTGTCCCTTTCCTTCTCTAAAAACACGTGAATGGGAAAGCTATTCACTATTTATCCATCTGAGGCAGGTTTGCATTGTTAAAAATTAATACTTAGTCACAAACGAATCATTAATAGGCCAAGATTTAGGAGTGCAGTGGGGAATTTTGTCAAATTAACCGAATCTCCCTGAAGTCTCTCAGTCATTGCAGAAGCAATCTCTTACTCAGCATTTGTGTGAGGGCAGGATGGCTAGGGGAGTTCCGTTGTTTTAAATCACTAAGAATGAGAATAGATGTCCTTTGGAAGAAATGCCTGTTGAATTCAGTCCAGGTGAACTTTCTCTGTTGTTGTTCAGTTGCTAAGTCATGTCCGTCATGTCCGATTCTTTGTGACCCCATGGACTGCAGCGTGCCAGGTTTCCCCGTCCTTCACTGTCTCCTGGAGTTTGCTCAAACTCATGTCCCTTGAACTATTTAACCATCTCATCCTCTGCCGCCCCCTCCTCCTTTGGCCTTCAATCTTTCCCAGCATCAGGGTCTTTTCCAATGAGCTGGCTCTTCACATCAGGTGGCCAAAGTATTGGAGCTTCAGCTTCAGCATCAGTCCTTCCAATGAATATCCAGGATTGCTTTCCTTTAGGACTGACTGGTTTTATCTTCTTGCTTTCCAAAGAACTCTTAAGGGTCTTCTCCAGCACCACAATTTGAAAGCATCTGTTCTTCAGCTTTAAGCTTTATTTTGGAGAAGGAAATGGCAGCCCACTCCAGTATCTTTTGCCTGGAAAATTCCATAGACAGAGGAGCCTGGCAGGTTACAGTCTATGGGGTCGCAAAGAGGCAGACATGACAGAGCATGCATCTTCAGGTTTCGTTATGGTCCAACTCTCACATCCATATATGACTAGTGGTAAAACCATAGTTTTGACTACATGAACTTTTGTTGGCAAAGTGACGTCTCTGCTTTTTAATATGCTGTCTAGGTTTATCATAACTTCCCTTCCAATGAGCAAGCCTCAGTCACCATCTGCAGTGATTCTGGTGCTCAAGAAAGTAAAATCTGTCACTACTTCTACTTTTTTCCCTTCCATTTTCCATGAACTGATGGGACTGGATGCTATGATCTTAGTTTTTTTAATGTTGAGTTTTAAGCCAGCTTTTTTACTCTCCACTTTCACTCCCATCGGGAGGCTCTTTAGTTGCTCTTCACTTTCTGCCATTAGAGTGGTATCATCTGCATATCTGAGGTTGTTGGTATTTCTCCTGATAATCTTGATTCCAGCTTGTA
Source organism: Ovis canadensis (assembly GCF_042477335.2). Classification (NCBI taxonomy): domain Eukaryota; kingdom Metazoa; phylum Chordata; class Mammalia; order Artiodactyla; family Bovidae; genus Ovis; species Ovis canadensis. The sequence continues at coordinate 86,406,381 of NC_091247.1, forward strand.
ATTCATCCAGCCCTTTGCATGATGTACTCTGCATGTAAGTTAAATAAGTAGGGTGACAAAATATAGCCTTGACATACTCCTTTCCAGTGGTCATGTATGGATGTGAGAGTTGGATTGTGAAGAAAGCTGAGCACCAAAGAATTGATGCTTTTGAACTGTGGTGTTGGAGAAGACTCTTGAGAGTCCCTTGCACTGCAAGGAGATCCAACCAGTCCATTCTAAAGGAGATCAGCCCTGGGTGTTCTTTGGAAGGAATGATGCTAAAGCTGAAACTCCAATACTTTGGCAACCTCATGCAAAGAGTTGACTCTGGAAAAGACTCTGATGCTGGGGGGGATTGGGGACAGGAGGAGCAGGGGATGACAGAGGATGAGATGGCTGGATGGCATCACCGCCTCGATGGACGTGAGTCTGAGTGAACTCCAGGAGATGGTGATGGACAGGGAGGCCTGGCGTGCTGCGATTCATGGGGTCGCAAAGAGTTGGACGTGACTGAGCGACTGAAATGAACTGAACTGAACTCCTATCCCACTTTTGAACCAGTCCATTGTTCCAGGCCATGTGGGAAGCTTAATCCCAACACCAAAGCAACCCTGGAGCCCAGGCTGTAGGAACCCAGCTACAGGACTCTCCCCGCTGTGTGATCCACCTTCTAGAGGTCCAGTTCAACCCTCTGCAAGAGGTCAACCTCTCTTCAGTGAGTCCAGGACTCCCAACGCTTGTTACATGTCCAGTCCAGGCCTGTCTTGGAGCACTCATCATGAGAGGTGCTGATGGCTGAGGAGATGGTGCCCAGGGCAGTCTGGGTGCAACACACTGAAGCAGGGCAGATGTCCAGGGCTCTGCTTTCCCAGAAGCCTGGACATGAGGGTGCCAACTTGCCTCAAGCAGCTGGAATTCTTCGGGACCTGCCTGACTCACTTCTAACATTACATTCAGTGATGGTGTCTTCCCAATCTGTCTGGCCAAATCCCTTCTCATTAAATCTCTTCTGATAACCTCCACTCAGCACATGGTATCAATAGGAGATTGCCCCAGGGAGGTGGGCATGGAAGAGGCTTGGAATCAGTTTTCTCATGGGCACGGGCAGTGGAGATACAATGCCAGTGGAAACTGGGGACCATGGGAGGCTGAACTCCACTTGGGACCCTATCCTAGGGGTCCCTTCTCTGGCAGCTGCCTGGGTGCTGGCGTGCAGAATGCTTTCACAATAGTTTTCAAAGGAAGATGACCCTCCACATACTCAACTTAGAGGACTTTGCATTGTCAGTCACTTGAGCCACAATGGTTAGTTCACGGCTTCTAGCTTATCACATAGTCACACCTCAGGTGTGCTCCGTGTGTGTGTGTGTGTGCACGCACGCATTTAGTCACTCAGTTTTGTACACAACCCTGCAGATCCTTCCCCACACTGGGTCTCAGCACTGGGCCAGCCTCTGGCTCAATCACATCTTGAACTCAAGGTAATTATGCCAGTGGCCCAGCATTTACACTCATAAGTGACTTAGAAGTCTGTGCTCTTATCTCCATGTAGCAAAGGAAGAAAGAAACTTCTATACAAATGATCCTCGGTTAGCAAGTGGTCAGCTAGGCAGGAAAGAGAGTTCTGCTAAAGTCAGGGTCCACAATGTGTGTGTCAGGAACATATTGTTGAGAATATATGTGTCAGGAAGAACATACGAAGAAGCATGTAGGTCATGGAGGAAAGGGCCTTGTTAGTTCCACGCAGGTTATGTCGTACTTCCCACTTGGGGTTTTGCTGCATGGAATTGGACCTTCCCAGAGACCTCACTTACCTAGTCCAGGAACTGACAAGAACTAGGCTGGCCTTGGAAACCATTCCCAATGCAGAGAAGTTTGTGCTTAAGAACAGGAGCTCAGCATTAGGTGTCTGGGTGACACAGTCTTGGGCAAGTCACTGTTGGCTTTTGTGTCTTAGTCTTCTTGTCTGTAAAACACAGAAAGCACCAGGTTCTTCTGTGAGTTCATTGTGAGGGTTAAATGCGACGATGTCTGTAAGAAAGTCAACTCTGCACTAACCATGTGGCAATAGATCCCACTCTTACTTAGATGGGTGTGTTCTCCTGACTTAACACTTCAGACAGAATAGAGACTTCTGGCAACTTTGAGGGACACACAGAAGGTTGAAATGAATCCTTCCTGTGGGTTTCTAGAGCGTTCCCAGAAGAAGAGAGCAACTAGGAGTCAGCATTGCCCCAATGAGATATTTGCATGTGGATAAATGTTGTTTGCTTGAATCTCTGGGGACAGATATGAAGCATCGCTCCGGATCTCTGGAAGTTTCTTTGTAAAAATATTCATACTGTACCCAGCAAGGCCTTTCTTCATTCAGGTGAAAAGAGATTACTCTATTAATATTGAGAATGATCTAAGGTGAATCATATATAAAGTGTGGATTCTTTGTACTTGCTTCTGAGAGTGAACAACTCCTCAGCAGCTATTCCCCTGCGATATTAATATTGAACATCCACACACCCTGCCTGCAAAGACATCATCTAAACTTGCTATATAACACTTGAGATATTCTCCAGAGAGAGGACCCAGATCTGAGACTGCAGGGCAGGTATGCCCCCTTCACCTATTACAGATCAAACTGTTACTCTCCCTCTTTACTCTCTCCCCAAAGTGCTGTAAGGTAGGTATATGCCTATATTTTTTAATGGCTTGCTAAATCGCTGAAATGTCAGCCAGGAATGAGAACTGCTGTAGTTGATGATATCCTCAGATCTTATTCAGATTAATTTTGTTAGTCTCTCTTCACCATTTTTGGGGGATAGTGGAGAAGATGGTCATTTTTATTGTGCTCATGCCAGCTTGGTTAACAATAAGCTTCCTTTGGCAGCCTGCATGGAAGTGAAGTCAGTCGCCTGTAGGTGGGTGAGTCTGCGTCCATGTACTCAATTTCCTTGTATTAACTTAGGGACCATTTCTCACCTTGTTCTCTAGCCTTGCAGCCAAAATAAGTACAGGGCTCCTATTGATTTTTGTGACCTGGAGTTGGGTTGCTTTCAGTAGAAATGAAACATACTCAGATCCGTCCCATGGAGAATAGAGCAAGCAGAGAAATAAACCATAAATTCAGGTATACCCGAGTACAGGCTGTGGTTGGATTTCCTTCTTTCTTTGAGTGCAGACCAAATGCTACGGTTGGGCTTAAACTTTCTGTACAGGGCAGATTTTTGGAGTTTTTACTGTGAAGTATAGTTTCCATTATTCATCCTACTCTCATGAGATCTACTAGCTAAAGGAACCACCAGTGTGGAATGTATAGAACTCAACTTACCTAGAGTACTAGCTCCTTGAGACCAGGTAAATTTGAAGTGGGATAAAACATGAAAAAGGAGCAGTTCTCTACCCTCCCCCTGTGTGTTTTCCATTGGCAAGTATGTTCAGTCAGTTCAGTCACTCAGTCGTATCCGACTCTTTGCGACCCCATGGACTGCAGCATGCCAAGCTTCCTTGTCCATCAGCAGTTCCCGGAGTTTACTCAAACTCATGTCCATTGAGTCAGTGATGCCATCCAACCATCTCATCTTCTGTCGTCCCCTTCTCCTCCTGCCTTCAATCTTTCCCAGCATCAAGGCCTTTTCAAATGAGTCAGTTCTTCTCATCAGGTGGCCAAAGTATCAGAGTTTCAGCTTCAGCATCAGTCCCTCCAATGAATATTCAGGACTGATTTCTTTTAGGATGGACTGGTTGGATCTCCTTGTAGTCCAAGGGACTCTCAAGAGTCTTCTCCAATGCCACAGTTCAAAAGCATCAGTTTTTTGGTGCTCAGCTTTCTTTATAGTCCAACTCTCACATCCATACATGACTATTGGAAAAACCATAGCTTTGATTAGACAGATCTTTGTTGGCAAAGTAATGTCTCTGCTTTTTAATATACTGTCTAGGTTGGTCATAGCTTTTCTTCTAAGGAGCAAGCGTCTTTTAATTTCATGGCTGCAGTCACCATATGCAGTGATTTTGGAAAAATAAAGTCTTCCACTATATCCCCATCTATTTGCCATGAAGTGATGGGACCGGATGCCATGATCTTAGTTTTCTGAATGTTGAGTTTTAACCCAACTTTTTCACTCTCCTCTCACTTTCATCAAGAGTCTCTTTAATTTTTCTTTGCTTTCTGCCATAAAAATTGTCATCTGCATATCTGAGGTTACTGATATTTCTCCTGGCAATCTTGATTCCACCTTGTGCTTCATCCAGTCCAGCGTTTCTCATGATGTACTCTGCATATAAGTTAAATAAGCAGGGTGACAATATACAGCCTTGACATACTCCTTTCCCTATTTGGAACCAGTCTGCTGTTCCAGATAAAACGTTTTTATACTTGATTCAATTCTTCAAATAGTATATTTATATAACCTGATATGGTTTTATGTTTTTAAAAATATATATATTTTATTGAAGTATAGTTGACTTACAATGTTTCCAATGCATAGCAAGGTGATTCGGTTACACAAAATACACATATATTATTTTTGAAATTATTTTCCACCGTAGGTTATTACAAGATACTGACTATAGTTCCCTATGCTATACAGTGAACTTTATTTGCTTGTTGCATATCTATTTTTTGATTAGAAATTTAGCATTCTATTCATACTAAGTCAACCAAGTAGAATCAAGATGTCATAATTTTTTTAGTTAGGCAAAAATTCATAAGTTATATAAAATACATATCATACATATATATGTATACAATAGTTTTTCTGCTACACTTGATAAAGGGTTGAGAAAGAACATCAAAAACAAATGGAGACATTGGAGAACATAAACTAAATGAAATGGGAGCACTGAATATGAAATAGAAAAAGTGAAACAGACAAGATAAAAGTAAAAGATCATCTTGTAGTCCTACTGTTGTTAAACATGACTGCTCATGAGAAATGTATCTGGAGCTCTGTAGAAAAAAAGCACTATCTGGGCATTGTATTTTGCAAAAATTTCAAGATAGTTCTGATACACATCTGAATTTTTAGAACGAGATTACAAGATTTTGTATTAGATACTAGTTTTGGTGATACAGAGTTCTATTATTTTTCTGTTGACCAATCATGATACAATGGTGTTAAGTGAGTAATAGTTACATAATCACAATAGTAAAAGATGTTTATCAGTTTTCCCAATCAATAGCCAGACAAAAAAAGAAAAGATAATTATAATTGCAAGCCATAATGGGAACATGATTAACAATATAAAATAATTACATACAACGTGGGGGGTGGTCAAGGTGAGTGATGTGGTAAGTGGAAGTGCACCCATGCACACGTTTTCATCCACCCAGCCCGTCTATGTCTTTTGGTTGGTGCATTTAATCCATTTCCATTTAAGGTAAGTATCAATAGGTATGATCCTAATACTGCTTTCTTAATTGTCTTGGTTATTTTCTGTAGGTCTTTTCTTCTCTTATGTTTCCTGTCTAGACAAGTTGCTTTAGCATTTGTTGTAAAGCTGGTTTTGCGGTGCTGCATTCTCTTAATTTTTGCTTGTCTGGAAAGCTTTTGATTTCTCCATCAAATCTGAAGGAGAGTCTTGCTGGGTAGAGTATTCTTGGTGGTAGGTTCTTCCCTTTCATCACTTTAAATATATCATGCCATTCCCTTCTAGCTTGTAGGGTTTCTGTTAAGAAATCAGCTAAAAGCCTGATGGGAGTTCCCTTGTATTTTTGGGTTATTTTTCCCTTGTTGGTTTCAATATTTTGTCTCTGTCTTTAACTTTTGTCAGCTTGATTACTATGTGTCTTGGTGTATTCCTCTTGGGTTTATCCTTCCTGGGCCTCTGTGCTTCCTGGACTTGGCAGACTCCTTCCTTTCCCATGTTTGGGAAGTTTTCAGCTATTATCTCTTCAAATATTTTATCTCTTTCTTCTCCTTCTGACACCCCTCTAAAGTGAATATTGGTGTGTTTAATGTCATCCATCCCAGAGGTGGCTTTATGTTTTAAGGTCAATGGAAGTCAATAGCTTTGGTGTGGGATTGGAACTGTATTTCTGCTGTTTCTATTAGGCAAACAAAACCAAATGCTTTCTTAACTCTCTCATTGGATTCTTGGACTTGGTACCCTTGTTAAAGCCCACTAAACTGAATCATTGTGTGTCAGGGATGGGGTTTCATGTAATGGCATTCTCACATTTACACAGAGTGAGTGTATGTCTCACCTAGAAGGAGAGAACCAGTCATGCCAACCCCTGAGGCTGTGAGCATTTGGACCTTCTGATTAATTTCCTAAGGGATTAAATTTCACAAAACTCTTTTTAAAAATGGATTCTTTAAAAAAAAACTTTAATTATTTGATTGTGCTGGGTCTTAGCTGCAGCACAGGGAATCTTTTAGTTGCAGCAAGTGGGATCTAGTTCCCTGACCAGGATCAAACCCGAGTGCCCTGCATTGAGAGCACAGCGTCTTAGCCATTGGACCACCAGGGAAGTCACAAAACTTTTTAATTTCAGAATTTCATATGTCGAAAAGATTAGAACCTGCAGAGGTCACTCATTTTAAATATTTTCCCTTTAATTATTTTTTTATTGATATAAAGAGATGGCTGGATGCTTGTTTGTTGTTTTTTAATGAAACTTCTGTGAGGAGAATTAAGGTAGAATTTCCTCTCTGTATTTTGTTTGCTTCCTTTCTGCCCACTTCTCTTTGCTCATCTTGCCAAAACTAACGTTTCTCTATGGCTTTGGTATGCTTTATCCTCAAGATGGACTTTTGATCTTGAAAGATTTAAAGTTTGGAATAAGCATTGGTGGTCTCAAGTTTGCAAAAAAAAAAACCAAAACCCCAAAAAACTTCTTAATTTTCTTAATGTCTTACTTTTTTGAACTTTCCACCACTCAGAAATGTGGCTTCCCTTATGTGAGATCCAATTAATCAATTCAAACGTATTGGGCAATTGTCCAGTGAATGTGGGAAAATACAGCTGGGCTGAAGCAAGCTGCTGAGCAGTTATGAATTCACCAGATATGACTCTCACAGCTCTGCTTAGCATGATTCATGTAGACCTAGCTGAGGAATCTAACTCGGGACTTGAAGTAGGAAAAACACTCATCCTTAGTTCTAGTTGGTAGTACTGGTCTAGCAACTTCTTAAATCTTCCCTCATTTTCAATTCCTTGATCATTCTCCTTCACAAAAAAAAGGAAGGTCTCATTTGCTGATTAATTGTACAGCATCTTAAACACAAAACCTGTAGGACCAGTAACTCTTTATCATTGAGGAGTTTTATTAAAGATAGTAAGAAAGCTAAGGTAATTAAATTTATCAGTCATTAGGCCATAAGTTCCTTAAATGATAATGGGAGACTTAACCCTTCTGTGAGGTCAAAGGCCCCCCCACCTCTAGCCACCAAGAGTTAGTGAGCAATGTCCTCCATGCCCAGGGGTCCCCAGGCTCTCATCTGACATTCACTGTAGCTGAGGCCTTGGTGCCCTGCACCCACAGCTAGCCCATGACAGTGTACTCCCTTAATTGCTATAATTGCTATCAAAATGTTGCCAAACATCTTTCCTTTTTGATTCATATTGAAGTCAGCTTCTTTTGATTCATACTGAAGTCAGCTAAATTACTCTAGAAAAGGGAGCCCAGGGACTCTTTTGTGGAGCAATGTAATGGAATTGGCCCCCATGAGCATACACAATGAGAATTCAGATAAGCTGAAAATTGATGCAGAAAGGCAGAGACGGAAACAGAAGGGCAACATGATACTCAGTTATTGTGTGAAAGGGAAGGGAAAGCCACCTTCCATAACTCCAAGCATAAGCCACAGATAGCCCTGCCCGAATAGGGCTTGGGAGAGAACAAATACAACCAGCTGAGAGAAACCAGAAGTAACTGCAAATGCTTCTTGCAAAAGTTTTTATTGATACTCCCCCAAACCTAGTGACTCACCTTCTCCTTCTCCTGCCATCAGAAATTCACTTAATAGTAGTAGATGAGGCTCTAGGTTCTGAAAGAACCTAGAAAGAATCACGTTATGTTCCTAGAAGAGATACAAATGGAGCCCATTTGAGAGACTCTGCAGAGAGATGAATCTCCACAGTGAGGTGTGTTTAACTTCAGAAATTTGGAAGGAGAAATCTCACGACAGAGTGGAAGCCCTCTTACCTTTGCCCCAGGGAGAGGATCAGAAGTACTCTCCTCCCTCCCTTCCCAAGAGCCCACAGTCACAGGAGGGAAAGCCCAGGAGATTCAAGAATGCCTGACACCGCCAATGCTGCATCACCAGAAGAGTCTTGGGGCAGGGATCCAAGTTATTCCTGGAGCAGGAAAGGGCTCCCAGGAGAAAATGGGGCAAGTAGAGGCCTGAGGAAGGCAAAGAGGTAAAGAGCTGAGGCCAGAAAAAAGGGAAGAGAAGGAAGGGATTATTAAGAATAGAAGTTACATCCCCAAGACACTCCCTCAGAAGCCCTGGGCAGTGAGGTCTCTCCTTCTGGGCAATGTGTCTGCACAACACCTGATTTCCTCTCCTAAGCTGGGTACAGCTTTGAGAATGAAGTAGAAACCCTCCATGGAAATAGACTTAACTCTTCATCCAGATTCAGGATATTCTTCATTTGGGGAAGCAGGGAAAAGAATGCAGGTATGAATCAGTTTCTTCAAGAGTGCTGAGATGGTATAAGATGGGCTGAAGGAGCAGGACTGGAAAAAAGAATCTGAGAAGCAGGAATCAGTAGTTCCAAGTCACCAGATCAAAAATGCATTAAACATGTGGTTGAAGGAACAGGCCCAGATCAGAATGCCTCATGACGTTAGCATTAGCTGTTATAAAGCAAACTGAATACATAAGCATCCTTTTGACTCTGCAGGTCAAAGTGCCCCAGAAAGTTTCCAGGGAGCAAGACAGAGTAGGTGGAAATTAATTCTCACTGATGTGATACTCATAAAATGACTATAGCTTCTTTGTTTAATGTTCTGCCTTTACTGACTTATTTTAATGAATGTAAAAATATATAATAAATTTTATAGATTCACACATGACCTCAGCTTCCCTAATCCTATTTTTCTTATAAGATCACATGTTTCTCAACTGGAAATTCTTCCTTCACAAAGGTCTTCACAAACCTAATATCTGCAGTTGGTCATGAATAAAATGTAATGCTATCAAATTGTACAGCACTGCCGCTAGCTGACAATAAGTTTGAGATGTGGCAGATATTATGATGCTGTGAAAGTGCTGCACTCAATATGCCAGCAAGTTTGGAAAACTCAGCAGTGGCCACAGGACTGGAAAAGGTCAGTTTTCATTCCAATTCCAAAGAAAGGCAATGTAAAAGAATGCTCAAACTACCACACAATTGCACTCATCTCACATGCTAGTAAAGTAATGCTCAAAATTCTCCAAGCCAGACTTCAGCAATACGTGAACCATGAACTCCCTGATGTTCAAGCTGGTTTTAGAAAAGGCAGAAGAACCAGAGATCAAATTGCCAACATCCGCTGGAAAAAGCAAGAGAGCTCCAGAAAAACAACTATTTCTGCTTTATTGACTATGCCAAAGCCTTTGACTGTGTGTATCACAATAAACTGTGGAAAATTCTGAGAGAGATGGGAATACCAGACCACCTGACCTGCCTCTTGAGAAATCTGTATGCAGGCCAGGAAGCAACAGTTAGAACTGGACATGGAACAACAGACTGGTTCCAAATAGGAAAAGGAGTATGTAAAGGCTGTATATTGTCACCCTGTTTATTTAACTTATATGCAGAGTACATCATGAGAAACGCTGGACTGGAAGAAACACAAGCTGGAATCAAGATTGCCGGGAGAAATATCAATAACCTCAGATATGCAGATGACACCACCCTTATGGCAGAAAGTGAAGAGGAGCTAAAAAGCCTCTTGATGAAAGTGAAAGAGGAGAGTGAAAAAGTTGCCTTAAAGCTCAACATTCAGAAAACGAAGATCATGGCATCTGGTCCCATCACTTCATGGGAAATAGATGGGGAAACGGTAGAAACAGTGTCAGACTTTAATTTTTTGGGCTCCAAAATCAGTGCAGATGGTGACTGCAGCCATGAAATTAAAAGACGCTTACTCCTTGGAAGAAGAGTTATGACCAACCTAGATAGTATATTCAAAAGCAGAGACATTACTTTGCCGACTAAGGTCCATCTAGTCAAGGCTATGGTTTTTCCTGTGGTCATGTATGGATGTGAGAGTTGGACTGTGAAGAAGGCTGAGTGCCGAAGAATTGATGCGTTTGAACTGTGGTGTTGGAGAAGACTCTTGAGAGTCCCTTGGACTGCAAGGAGATCCAACCAGTCCATTCTAAAGGAGATCAGCCCTGGGATTTCTTTGGGAGGAATGATGCTAAAGCTGAAACTCCAGTACTTTGGACACCTCATGGGAGAAGACTTTGATGCTGGGAGGGATTGGGGGCAGGAGAAGGGGACGACAGAGGATGAGATGGCTGGATAGCATCACGGACTCGATGGACGTGAGTCTGAGTGAACTCAGGCAGATGGTGATGGACAGGGAGGCCTGGCGTGCTTTGATTCATGGGGTTACAAAGAGTTGGACACGACTGAGCAACTGACCTGAACTGATACTGCCATTTGCAGCAGCATGGATGGACCTAGGGATTGTCATGCTGAGTGAAGTAAATCAGAGAAGGAGAAATACCACGTGACATCCCTCATCTGCAGAATCTAGAAGGGAATGATACAAATGAACTTATTTACAAAACAGACTTAGAGAACAAACTTATCGGTTGCCAGGGACAAGAAAGGAAGGAAGAGATGGTCTGCGAGCTGGGATGACCATGTACACATTGCTGTATTTAAAATGGATAACCAATAAGGTCCTACTATATAGCACAGGGGACTCTGCTCAATGTTATGTGGCAACCTAAAATGGGAGGGAAGTTTGTGGGAGAAAGGATACATGCATATGTATGGCTGAGTCCATTTGCTGTCCACCTGAAAACATCACAACGTTGTTAGCCAGCTATATGTCAACATAAAATAAAAAGTGGGTTTTTTTAAATTAAAAAAAATACTGATCTTTGTTTATTGATTGGTTACTACTTACCAGCCACCATGCCGTATGTTTCATCTCATTTGATCCTCCTGACAACATGCTCAGGTAGTGTTATCCTACTTGACATACTTTATAAATATGGAATCGGAGGCAAAGAAGGTATGAGGGATTTGTTCCACATTCTACAACTATTGTAACAAGTAGCAGAGATGGGGATTCAAACCCCAAACTATCTTATCCCAAAATTCGCAGGTGCTGCCTGTCTATGTGAAAGCAAGGTGACAGAGGGGTTGTGATGGCCCTTGAAGAATGAGGGAAAATTGGACATAGAAAGACGAAAAGGAGAAGCTCAGACTGAGGCTGGGGCAGAGGAGTAAAGACAGATGGAGAGGAGGGAAGACCCGTCTGCTTGCTGTTCAAGTTCACACAGGGACCTAGCAAGAGCTGAGGATGGAAAGCCCAGTGGGACCAAATGGGGATGCCTTGAAATAAAGGCTGAGGACTTTCCACATGACTCATCATGGGAGAGAGAGTTCGTGGGGGTTCCCTCAGTCTTAGTTTGAGTGATGCAACCCTTTCATTTCATTTAACAATCCTTTAGGCCATTTTTGAAGTGATTACTTTTGGCGGCAGTGATGTAGGCAGGAAGTAATGAGGTATAAGCGTGGCAGGAGAGAGGGTAAAGAAGAGGTTGTTGCGAGGGAATGGTAGGAATTTCTGCCAGGCTGACGGGAAATATTTTGGCTGACTTATTCACTCGTGTAAACTGGTTTCTCTAATTTGCTTCTTCTGGGACAATGTCAGGCCCTCTAAATACAGAAAAAAGAAAAAGGAGAAGGAAATGAATTGTTTAACTCCTGCAGAAAGCTTTAGCTTGGGTTCTCCGGGGGCAGATGGCAGCTGATACTGCTGTCGAGCTGAGTGGTCTCGATCCTAAGCTTACACCTTCCTGGCTGGTCATTGCAGCTGATTTCTGCTGACAAATCAGCTGTCCCGCCATTGGGGAAGCGAGTCCTCCTAAGTAGGCCTACTAGTTGTGAGTCTTATTTCAGACAAGCATTTGGTTAGGGGAGTAAGGACTGGTGGATTTTACTAATATAAACTGGTGGGTTTTATTAATATAAACGTTTATATTGGCTCGGTCAAAAAGTTGGTTCGAGTTTTCTGTAAGATGTTGCAGAAAAACCCAAATGACTTTTTGGCCAACCTAATATGTGTTATGTCATTTGATTCCCCCATAACCCTGAGAAGTGATTATTTCTCAGCTACAGCTGTGGAAATGGGCTGAGAGATAGCACTGTGAGTCACTTAGTAAGAAAGCAGAGGAGGAGCCTGGTTCTTTCTGCCTCCAAGCTCAGCGCTCTATCTCCCCCATTACTGTGGATTGTAGGTTATAAACAAATTAAGCAGCGGAGCCAGGGAGGAGTGGGTGCAGGAACTACAATAAGGGAGTAGAAGGAAAAAATCTGAGAGGTTTGCCTTGTTGCTTGCATGCAAATTTAGGTTTGGACCTGCCATTTGGGATCCCAATGGACTTGTCACCATGGAGCCGAGGGCGGCTAAAAGCACTCCTCTCCCCCAGCTGTCGAGTTTTCTAGAAGGAATCTCTCTTTCAATCTCTTTGCCAGAAAATGAATGTGAAGGAGTCCTCACAAAGAGATGAGCTGGATTTGAGAGATTTATGTCTGTGATTTCACTGTGAAAACAGAACTATTTTCCTTGATCTGTTGGGGGGCCACAGTAAGAAAAAGCAAGTGAAGTTTACTTTTGATGAAGCATGTGGTTCATAGCAGAGCCTTTCTTACCAGTGGGGTGATTTGTAGGTAAGATACAGGGGATTAAAAAGAAAAAGAATAAAGAAAACATAACAGAATTCCAGTTACCTTGCTCCAGGACAAGGAAACAAAGGGTCAGCTTTGAGAATATAATATGATATATTTTTGTACATTTTTTCAGCATTAAGATGCAAGTCATTCTGCACTTGGAAGTTGGTTTGTATCAGTTCACATAAGGATGGATCTATTTTTCCCTGTTGTTATAAAAACAGTTCAAGACACGCATGACAAGCCTTCTGAAAAATGCCATGATTTCTGAGCCACTGCAGATAATTGCACATTAATATGAATTGACAAAGACTAGTTTGCATACAGGTCTATGACTGGTAGGGTAACAGGGGGTCCAACCAATATGTCAGCTGGATGTAATGACTTCAGGCAATGTTAAGGCCCTTCAGTGTAAAATCAATGGGCTAATAGTAAAGCCACAGACCAAAAACTTTAGCCCTTTGGAAGTGGTAGTGCTAATGGTGGTAGCCCAGACCCAGGCAGGAAGTGGACTCAGTCTGAAGTCACTTGATCTGAACTATCATGTGATGTGAAGGAACCCAGAGACAGTCCCAAAATAAAGGAGAGCTCCCTGGAAACTAGTGGGTTTTTCTAGACCTGGGACTATTTGCTCTTGAAGAATAGTGGTCATGTTTTATACTCCAGTCCATCCCGCCAAAACTGACCACAGATCTTTACTCTAGAACAAGGCACATCAAGGTCTGGTTAAACATGTGAACTTTTTAGCCGCTGTTTACACACCAGACATCGTGTCTATGAGGCCTAACTGGAAAAGAAATCACAATGAGGAAAAGAAGTCCCGTAAACGTTGCTTCGCAAGGTGGTGCTAGTGGTAAAGGACCTGTCTCCAGAGCAGAAGAGATACTGACACCATCTTCCAGCTGGGAGGATCCCCTGGAGGAGGGCATGGCAGCCCACTCCAGGATTCTTGCCTGGAGAATTCTATGGCCAGAGGAGTCTGGCAGGCTGCAGTCCTTAGGGTTGCAAAAAATCGGACAGCACACGCAGCCATTCTAGGTGGAAATATTGTTTCTGAGCCCATGAACTTTTTGTTTCCATGGCTGAAAGCAGCATGGCTTTTTCCACCTGGAGTTGAGGTCCAGTTTGTTTGGGCTGGAATTGGTACTCCATTTTCTAAAAATGGACTGCTTTTGGTTCACACGTGCTCTCTGTTGCCAAGTCTGGTGGGACTCTTTGCTACCCCATGGAGTATAGTTTGCCAGGCTTCTCTGTCCATGGGATTTTCCAGGCAAGAATACTGCAGTGGGTTGCCATTTCCTTCTCCAAGAGATTTTCCCGACCCAAGGATCAAACCTGCATCTCAGTGTCTCCTGCATTGGCAGGTGAGTTCTTTAGAACTGAGCCACCTGGGAAGTGCTTTGGGTCCCAGTGTTGTCTAAATTTAGTAACTGAGACTGTGACCTCTTTTTCAACAGAAAATTTTCTGCTCTAGAAATGGTTGTGTGTGTGTGTGTTAGTCGCTCAGTCATGTCTGACTATTTGCAACCCCATGGACTGTAGCTCTCCATGTTCCTCTGTCCATGGGATTCTCCAGGCAAGAATACAGGAGCAGGTTGCCATTTCCTTCTCTAGGGGATCTTCCAGACCTAAGGATTGAACCTGGGTCACCCACATTACAGGATGATTTTTTTTACCACTGAGCCGCCAGGGAAGCAAAGATGTTTACTAATCACTTACTTAACCTATTGCAACCCATTTTGGGAGCCTACCTGAGTCACACATGCTCATGTCAGTGTGGTATGAAATAGACTGGCAGGGCCCTTTCCAAGGGTAAAACAGACACCTAATCATTGTATATTTTTGCCCTTCATTCCCTGAGCTTCTGCTACCATTCACATGCACTTCCATTAGTCTTTATCATGTATTGTTTTAATTATTCTATTCTATTACTGTGAACTCTACATAGGTAAAGGCCAAGCATAGTACCTGGTACAGAGTAGGACATCAATTTTAAAAATTGCTGCTGATGAATTTAAAAAGAATAATGTGTTGGGATTTCGCAGTTTGCTCAAACTCATATCCTTTGAATCTGTGATGCCATCCAACCATCTCATCCTATGTTGCCCCTTCTCCTCCTGCCTTCAATCTTTCCCAGGATCAGGGTCTTTTCCAATGAGGCAGCTCTTGGCCTCAGGTGGCCAATGTATTGGAACATCAGCCTCGGCATCAGTCCCTCCAATGAATATTCAGGACTGAGTTCCTTTAGGATTGACTGGTTTGATCAGATCTGTATCACAGTCTAAAGGCATTCCCTGCCCCAAACTACTTTTTCCTTCTTTAGTTTTCACAGAATTATTTCCACTAAATCTCTTACACTCCTGTCTCCCATCACAGTGTCTGCTTCCTAAAGGACCTGAAGTGACACACCTACCCAGTACCTCATCGGATATATTTTCTTCCTTAAACACAGCGGAGAGATGTTATTAACTTGAATGTATAGTGTTTCCCCACCTAACTGTAGCTTTGTTGAAGTGTCCCTCCTCACCCCAAGGAAAATCTTTAACATTACAACAAATCCTATTCCAAATTGTGCTTTGGAGCCTCCTATTGTTTGCACAAAAATGCCATCTCCTTGGGGTGGCTGGACTTGAGAATGGGGCATTCTAAGACATCAGCACATATGAGTTCTTTGACAAAACTTTGCAAGCTTGGATCACAGCCTGAAAGAAACCCGAGTGCCCCTCTGGGGATTCACAGGGGCCCTGAACATGTTGGGAGGTGATAATGAGCGCAATCATGTTTGAATGGACTTGTGAGGGCTCTTGGATGGGACCCTTGAGAAGTCGAGTGCTTTTCTTCCACTTGGCATTTTGCATTTGGCACAAGATATGTTAAAGCTTGGAATGAGGCTATCACAAGCTATTTATTTTGCCAAAAAACAACTACTGCTTCAAGTCTTATGTTCCTTCCTCTCTTGTTTGCTTCTGCCTTTCCAGAGAGACTGCTTTCACGTGGCTCCTGGTAGCCCCATGGGGAGCTGACAGTGAAACTGGGAGAAGTGGGTGAAAGATGTAGCCAAGAAAACCAAACAACCCAAGTCCTCTTATTTCTCCATTGCTGCTCACAATCTGGCATTCCTGGAGCCCCTCTCCCCATTATGAGGCATATCAGCTACACAGCAGACACATACTTCTCCTATTACATAATGCCTCAATACTAGGCATTGAAAATATCAGTTCCTTCAGCTATGACTTTGTGTGTTCAACTACATTTAAAAAGAAAAAAAAGAAAATACTAAAAAGCATCAATTCAAGCAGGCTTTAATTTAATGCAGCCAGAAGATGGTTGGTGCACTCTTTTAAGGAACAGAATGCAAAATGTCGATATAGTTGACTGCTTCCTCCAGGGAGCCTTCCCTGACCTCTCCTTGGCTCCAGCCACTTCAGTCATGCATCAATCTCATAGGCCCTTGGGTCTGTGACTGTGTAACTGTGGTTGGTTGGTTTGTATGCCCTTTCTGGGAGTTGAAAGAAATGGGACATACAGAATCTATATGACATATAAGATATATAGAACGACCTCTAACTGAAGCCAGGAAGTCCCTCTCATAAAGAGTAGACATGTCGTAAGCAAGCATTGAGTTCTAAAGACAGTGTGTATGGTCAAGTCAGGTGTTGTTAGAATTACCTTTGAAAATCCCCGAATGAGAGGCACATGGGAGCTGAGGCAATATGGGACAGAGAGGGGCAGACTGATGTCTTTGGTATCACTTTTACCCCAGGGAGGAAACAGCTTTATAAGTGGGATGGCATGGAGAATCATCTACACTATTCAATCATTTTCCATTTGCATTTTTATCAAAGTTATTAATGTCATATTTTACTGAATCAAACTCTTCTACCAGATTTGTTATAGAAGTGAACAGTGCCTATACCTTCTCTTTCCCGCCCCCGCCCCCCTCATTGGGAATGATTTCCAACTCTAATGACAGCATCTGCATATTTAATTCTAAATAACACACTCATATTGCTACTTCTTGCTTTTTCAGTTTTAGGCATTATCTGTTGACTTTCTATCATGGAAAACAGAGAGTTTAATTCTTTTTTATTTCCCTTCACCTTCACATGCCCATCCAGTTTCCTCATCCTCCCATTGCCATTATGTTATACTCTTGCTTAGCTCAATATTTAGTGTTTACATTTTTATGTCTATGTAAATGGTATCCACAGCTAAGCCATGTAAATGTATAAGGTTCCTTTCTTGAAAAACTTTCGATTTTCCCTGAAACCAATAATTTTTTAAATTCATCTATTTTTTTATGCACTTTCACTACCACAACCTCAAACTCTCCATCAGCTGCCCCAGGCTCCTGCCAATATATCCAAATACATCACAAGGATAATTGATTTTATCTTGGAGAAGTCTTCTGGAGCCTTCTGACCCATCCCTATATGGTCCAGCTACCCTTCCTAGAAGGGTCACAGCTGCCATCCTGAGTCATGCTTCCACACTATCCTGGGAATGTCACCGGCTTTTCTCCCATGTTGGGTCCCCTCTTTCCTAAATCCCATGGTTTCCTCTTCTTCAGCTCAAATTAGGGTGAGTGTAACTTACCAAAACTTCTTGAGAAAGGGTGAAGAGAAGAACACTTTTAAAAAACCTTGAATGTCGAAATAGTCCTTATTTTATCCTTAGACTTCACTAATTTTTTTAAAATATTTTTGTTTATTTATGTATTTGACTGTGCAAAGTCTTAGTCGTGGCATGCAGGATTTTCAATCTTATAGTTGTGGTGCGAGAACTCTTAGCTGCAGCCTGTGAGATTTTAGTTCCTAACCAGGGATTGAACCCGAGCCCGCTGAATTGGGAGGGTAGAGTCTTAGCCACCAGATCATCAGGGAAGTTCAAGCTTTACTGAGGCTTTGAGTATAGAATTCTGGGTTAGAAGTTATTTTCTTTCAGAATTATGAAGGCATGGTTCCTCTGTTCTAACATCTAACATTGCAACTGAGAAGAATGATACCATTCTAAGTTGTTTCTTTAAGTGTGCTTTTTCTCTGTGAAAGCTTGTAGGATCTCATCCTTGTCTCAAGCATTCTGAAACTTCACAACGATTTGCACTGATATGAGTCTATTTTTATTTACTGGCCCGGGCACTTGATGGATTCTTTCAATATGAAAACTCGTATCTTCCACCTGAGGAAAATCTTCTCAAATTATTTTTTTAATTAATTTTCTCCCTTCATTTTGCCTCTTTTCTTTTTTCTGGGACTCTTGTTCGCATATTAGAATCTTTAGAATAGTTTTTCTTAACCTTTAAAAACATCTATTTTCTATCTCTTTTTGCTTTACTTGCTAGAAAATTTCTTCAACTTTTTCAACTCCTCTGTTGAGTTTTCCATTTTTGCTGTCATATTTTTAATTTCTGAGAGCTTTTTTCCCCCAGGAATGTCTCTTTTTAATAAAGCATCTTGATCTTATTTCATAGTTGCAGAATCTTATCCCACTAAAGCTACTGACATACAGTTGGGATTCACACACACACACACACACACACACACACACAGACAGAGTGACATGCATTCTCTTCTCCCTTACAAAGTCTCCACTTTCTCTAAATTGGTTTAATTTTTAAAAATTTGTTTTCCTTTCCATCTTCCATATGAGGTTTTTCTCATATGTCTCAAGATTCTTGATTACATTTACTATTTGTTGTTATTTGGTAGTCAAGTCACGTCCGACTCTTTGCGACCCCATGGACTGCAGCATGTCAGGCCTCCCTGTCCCTCACCATCTCTTAGAGTTTGCCCAAGTTCATGTCCATTGAATCAGCGATGCCATCCAGCCATCTCATCCTCTGTTGCCCTCTTCTCCTTCTGTCTTCAGTCTTTCCCAGCATCAGGGTCTTTTCCAGTGAGTCAGCTGTTAATATCAGGTGGCCAAAGTATTGGAGCTTCAGCTTCAACATCAGTCCTTCCACTGAATATTCAGGATTGATTTCCTTTAATATTGACTGGTTTGACCTCCTTGATTTCCAAGGGACTCTCAAGAGTCTACTCCAGCACCATGGTTTGAAAACATCAATTCTTCTGCACTCTGCCTTCTTTATGGTCCAGCTCTCTCATCTGTACATGACCACAAAAGACCATAGCCTTGACTATATGGACCTTTGTCAGCAAGGTGATGTCTTTGCTTTTTAACACACTGTCTAGGTTTGTCATAGATTTCCTGCCAAGAAGCAATTGTCTTCCAATTTCATGGCTGCGGTCACCATCTGCAGTGATTTTAGAGCCCAAGAAGAGGAAATCTGTCGCTGCTTCCACCTTTTCACCTCCTATTGGCTATGAAGTGATGGGGCTGGAAACCATGATCTTTGCTTTTCTAATATTGAGTTTTAAGCTGGCTTTTTTATTCTCCTCCTTTACCCTCATCAACAGACTCTTTAGTGCCTCTTCCCTTCCTGCCATTAGAGTGGTATCATCTGCCTATCTGAGGTTGAGATTTCTCCCAGCAATCTTGATTCCAGCTTATAACTCATCCAGCCTGGCATTTTGCATCATGTGTTCTCTGTATAAGTTAAAAAAAAACAGGGTGACAATAAACAGCCTTTAATATTTAAGGCCCTGAAAAACTGATTGGAAGCTTCAAAGCACTGGTGGCTCTTGTTAAGTATTAGCTTCTTTGTAGGGTGATCTGGCTGGAACCCCCCGTGTCAGTCTCTTGAGGTGTTTCCTCTTGACCTGGTCAGGTTTCCCAGAGAAGACACATCCAATCTTCCATTTGGAGGGTGAAGACCCGTCAACTGGTGTTCCAATAGCTGACTGTTTCAGAAATTTTGTAGGATAAAGTGAGCTCCCTTTTCCATGGTTGCCTGAGAATTCAGCTGTCTGGGGTTTACTGTCATGCCTCTGATATGTTGCTGCCATTGTTTCTTTTCCCATTTTCTTCACCCTTGTTAGTTTGCTATGCCGTGCTAAGTTGCTTCAGTCATCTCCAACTCTTTGTGACCCTATGGGCCATAGCCCGCCAGGCTTCTCTGACCATGGGGCTTCTCCAGGCAAGAATACTGGAGTGGGTTGCCATGCCCTCCTCCAGGGGATCTTCGCGACCCAGGGATCAAACCCACATCTCTTTTGGCTCTCCCATTGTAGGCAAATTCTTCACCACTGCTCCACCTGAGAAGCTTGTTAGTTTATGCCTTTTTTTTTTTTTTTAAAGTTTAGGTTTGGAGAGGGAGTGAAAATAGATACATGTACTCAATCCACCATCTTAACCAGAATCCATTATTTAATTGTCTTCTTTCTTCATTTATAATTTCACAAGTGAAAATTTGGATTTGTGTAAGTTATATGCTCATAGGCTTTGTCTTCCCAGGGATTATGGTAATATTTGATAAGTATCTTATAATTTATAATTATTTTCTCACTCTTGATCTCATTTGGTTTTCACTATGACCTAGTAAGGACTCGGGTTTGATCCCTGGGTCAGGAAGATCCACTGGAGCAGGAAATGGCAACCCACTCCAATGTTCTTCCCTGGGAAATCCCATGGGCAGAGGAGTCTGATGGTCTACAGTCCATAGGGTCACAAGAGTCAGACATGACTTGGCAACTAAACCTCCAGTGAGGTAGAAACTATTATTCTTTATTTTTAAGTATGAGAAAACTAAGGTTGAACTACCCAAGTTCCATTAGTTGGTAAGGAGCTGAGACAAGACTCAAAACCAGATTTCCTGACTCCAGGCTTTTTTGGTGAACATTCTATAATCAATCAGTAAAGAAGCCTGTCTCACTAGTGGACAGCTCTGCTAGGAGATCTCTCCTTTAATAGCTGAAACCTGCCTCTTCTAACACCTTCCCTCAAATTCTGGTTCTGTGGTCTTCAGCTACATGGCATAGATCTAATTTTACTTCCCCATATGAGGTCTTTAACTCTTTATATTCAGCAGTCACTGGGATGTGGATGAAAGGCAGTAGAGTCATGAAATTAAAATCTGAGTCTAGGATGTTGGATGAGTGTCACAGTTGCCTTTGGTCACAGGTAGGGTGTGCACGAAATGCCAGAATTCTCAAAGAATGATGGTAATGACTGATGGGAGGATAGCAGATGAGAGCAACATGGTGCATCTGAATAGCTTAAAACTCAAAGGCGGAGGAGACTTTGCCTGTGAGTGCCTGATAGATGTGCAAGGAGAAGATTGCAGAAGGTCATCCCTGCCTCCTAGGCACAGAATTAGGCTGTACAATCCAGATAAGACAAGGAGGTAGAAGAAACAATGGTCTTGTACATTGAGAATGTAGAAGTGTTCATTACAAGGAAATGAGGTTTCAGCAAGGTGAAGTGAAAATAATAGGGATGAGTTAGTGAAAGTGGTGGAGAAGGAAATGGCAACCCCCTCCAGCGTTTTTGCCTGGAGAATCCTAGGGACAGAGGAGCCTGGCGGGCTGCCATCTATGGGGTGGCATGGAGTCGGACATGACTGAAGCGAGTTAGCATGCATGCATGCATTGGAGAAGGAACTGGCAACCCACTCCAGTATTCTTGCCTGGAGAATCCTAGGGACAGAGGAGCCTGGTGGGCTGCCATCTATGGGGTCACACAAAGTCGGACACGACTGAAGCGACTTAGCAGCAGCAGCAGTGAAAGTTGGCTCAGCTGGTAAAGAATCCACCTGCAGTATGGGAGACCTGAGTTTGATCCCTGGGTTGGGAAGATCTCCTGGAGAAGGGAGTGACTACCCATTCTAGTATTCTGATCTGGAGAATTCCATGCACAGTATAGTTCACGGAGCCTCAAAGTGTTGGACATGACTGAGCGACTTACACTTTCAGTGAAAAGCAGAGTTGGGAAAAAGTAAGCTCAATGCAATTCAAGGATGTACCTGTGGGACTTCCTTGGTGGTCCAGTGGCTAAGAATCCATACTCCCAATGCAGGGGGCCTGGGTTTGATCCCTGGTTGGGGAGATAGATCTCCCATGTTACAAGTAAGAGTTCACATGCCACTACTAAAAGATCCCTGCATGTCAAAACTAAGACCTGGTGTGTATTAACTATAATTATAATAATTGTAATATTATGAAAGTTTATTTGATTTATTTAAATAATTCTGTACCCCTGACCTGCTGCTGAGTCAGCTGAGGACAGTACCAAGAAGGCCAGAGTCTTGCCTCAGTCTCTCCCTTCTTCCAATGGGAACATGCCTGTGGGGAAGGCCTGTGTTCTCACCTGTAACATGTCCTAGCTTGCCACCTGGCCCACAGTGTTTTTTCTTGTCCATCACTGCCAAAGTCACTGGGTAAAGGATTTGGCCTGAAGCCAAAGCAAATAGCAGCTGAGAGACACCCAACAGTTGGCGTCTGGCTCAGATGGCTCTGGCGCCTTCCTAGAGAAGCCCCCTTCCCCCCAAGAAGTCTGCCTGGCTTGATGAAAACTACAGCTAACATATGTTCAGGGCTTTGGGGTTTACAGGCATTTCTGTGTATAATATCTCATTACATCCTCCCAAAGTATGTTGGCCGTAAGTTTTGACTCCCATTATATAGATGAAAGTGAAAGTCAGTCGTGTCTAACTCTTTACAACCCCATGGACTATACAGTCCATGGAATTCTCCAGGCCAGAATACTGGAGTGGGCAGCCTTTCCCTTCTCCAGGGGATCTTCCCAGCCCAGGGATCGAACCCAGGGCTCCTGCATTGCAGGCGGATTCTTTACCAGCTGAGCCACAAGGGAAGCCTCTGTCCTGGTGGCTCAGATGAACCTCTGACCTGGTGGTTCAAAGGGTAAAGTGTCTGCCTACAATGCGGGAGACCTGGGTTCAATGCCTGGATCGGGAAGATCCCCTGGAGAAGGAAATAGCAACCTACTCCAGTACTCTTGGCTAGAAAATTCCATGGATGGAGGAGCCTGGTAGGCTACAGTCCATGGAGTTGCAAAGAGACACTGATCCCTTCTCCCCAGCAACCATGAGTTCATTTGCTAAGTCTGTGAGTTTCTTTCTCACAGAAGTTTCTTTCTCACTTACTTATATATTATAAGTAATTTCATTTGTATGGAAGTGATAGTTAAGGCCTTTAGGAAGGTCATGTACACATTGCTATATTTAAAATGGATAAACAACAAAAACCTATTGTATAGCACATGGAACTCTGCTCAATGTTATGTGCCAGCCTGAATGGGACAGGGGTTTGGGAGAGAATGGATACGTGTGTATGTATTGCTGAGTCCCTTCACTGTTCACCTGAAACTATCATAACATTGTTAATCACTATACTCAGTACAAAATGTTTTTGGTGTTTAAAATAAATTTTTTTTTTAAAAAAAAGAGAAAAATGAATGACACTGAGTCATTAACTCTCTCTGAACATCAGCTTTTTTAGAAATGAAATAGGATTAAGACTTTCCCAGGTGGCGCTAGTGGTAAAGAACCCACCTGCCACTCTAGGAAACATAGGAGATGTGGGTTTGATCCCTGGGTTGGGAAGATCCCCTAGAGAAGTGGCATGGCAACCCACTCCAGTATTCTTGCCTGGAGAATCCCATGGATAGAGGAGCTTGGCGGGCTACAGTCCATGGGACTGCAAAGAGCCAGACATGACTAAAAACACACTCATGCATACATGCACTCACAGTTCAGGATCTTTCATACAAAGCTCAGGCTAGGGTCTCACTGACTCTTACCTCATCTTTATGTCCAGTAAAGAATCAGACCATTTATTCCTGATAGAATATCCAGGAATATTCCTAACAACATGCTGGGAGTCCACAGTCCAAATCTCTCAGTCCTTAACCCCCGTCACTCTCTTTGGCCATGTGGAGGGAGCACAGTTCCCTCATCACATCTAATCGGTTTTCCAGAGATCTCTGTTGTTTTGGAGCAAATAATGCTGAGAAAGGGGGATACAGAAGCTGGAAGGATGGAAACAAGATATTTCAGGGTATGCTGAACTGATTATTTCAGACCTGATCCTGTCTGAATCAACATTTCAGAACTGTGGTCTGAAGGGGCTGAGACAATCCCTGAAGAACTTCACAACGAAAGTGAAATGTCCAAGGGAACCCTTTCTCTGAACAGAGAAATCCAATGGGTACTTCCCAGACCCCCTGCCAGTTCTGACCTTGGACTTGCTCACGGGCAGGAGAGAAGACTGAAGTGATTTCATGCAACGGAGACCAGACCACCTTCTCCCTGCAGACTTTAGAGAAATTAATCCCTGGGCCAATGGGAAAATGCTAGTAAATTATTCACATGTATATCTGCTTGTCATTTAGTAAAGTGAGATTAATAACATGGGTCATAAGTCACTTGTGAAGCATAAGGGCTGTGGGTTGCTGTGTAGATTTTAAGCTTCCTCCCAGTGGCTAAAGTTGGTTTTTGTTGGGTCTGTCTTACTCCCTTCCTGTTCTCTCTACCAATAGCAGAGATAAGGACAGCAGGAAATACTGTTTGGATTCTGAGCTCTGTTCTCTCTGTACAACCCCTGTGCCCATGAGGGCAGGCAGGAGGAAGAGAAGGGCCACAGACTGGGGGCCTCACCGCCCAGCCCACAACATTCATGGGGACTCCTAGGAGACTCTTGAAGAAAGGACACCAGGAATAAGGCAATCTGGCTCCAGAACTGCCATATGTGATACACAGTGTTGTTATTACTAAGATGAAGAAGCTGAGGTTTAGAGAGGTCAAGCAATTTGCCCAAAGGCTTATAGCAAATAGAACCAGAATCTGCTGCCTCCACCTCCTTCTGCTTCTCCTACCACCACTTGAACCTTAACTTCACTGAGTTGGAATCTCATCATCACTGAAATAATGACAATTTTACTGGGCACTTTCTCCGTGTGAGGTAAGCACCTACTCCTGTTAACTCATTTAATCCTTAAAATAACCTATGGGCAGGAGCTATTTTTATCCCTGTTTACAGATGAGAGAACTGGGGCTTAGAGAGATCAGAAACCCACCCTAACCAAAGCCCGTGTTCTAATCCACCCTGCTGTATAAGTTCCCATGTGCAATTGGAATGATTTTCCCCACCCTCTGACCTCACCAGGTAACACTGAAGACAAAATTAGATGATAGATGTTAAGATGCTTTGCAAAAGTTAAATGTGTGTGGCATAAAAGAAAGACAAATTAAAATCTCAACTCCTGCAGATCTTATACTATAATAAAGCCCAAACTAACTCCGGCGAAACTGGTACAACCACAAGTCCTTGCTCACAGAAAGTGGTAGAGAGAGAGAGAAAATAGCACAAGCAAAACCGTAGGAGGCATATTGAACATGGTGCGTGTGTGCTAAGTCGCTTCAGTTGTGTCCGACTCTTCACAACCCCACGGACCATAGCCAATCAGGCTCCTCTGTCCACGGGATTTTCCAGGGAAGAATACTGGAGTGGGTAGCTGTTCTCTTCTCCAGGGGATCTTCCTGACCCAGGACTGAACTCATGTCTCTTATGCCTCCTGCACTGGCAGATGGGTTCAGTAGCTGACTGCAAAAAGAAGTTGCAAAGGTAGAGTGCAGGAGCTAAGAAGCCCCAGTCCTGGCCAGCGGGGCCAGGCTGCCCTCTCCCTGGGAAGGAAAGCAGGAGTTCAGGCAAGGATAGAGATTATGATGAAAGTGAGTGGAAGGGGGCTATACTCTTGATGCCACAGCGATGTGTGTGTGTGTGTGTGTGGGCGTGCACGCGCGAGACAGGCAGGGCCACTCACCCCACCCTCTGCAGTATCGTGCACAGTAGGTTCCACCTTTTCTTAAACACAGACCCTGCTCATCTTCCACCTAGCGCTTCTTGCTGCCACAGCCCCTGATCCCCTACAGAATCAAAATACACTCTACTCTTGGCGCAGACTCTTGCTCTCACTTGTGGGCCTTTTCCATGGACTTTTATGTCTCTGTTTACTTTGTGTGCTTCTTGAGTGGCTCATGCCTTTAAAGGAAATGCTCCAACCCCGGCCTGTCATTACGGCCCTTTGCCGGCCACTGGCTGTGCTCACCCCACTCCTGGGACGGGTGAGCCTGGGCTTTTAATTTGCTGTGACAGGAGATAATTGTTGCTTGGGTTTTGACCTCTGAAAATAAACCAGGGTGGTGCTTCCCAGCTGGGACTCCACAGAGGCAAGCTCATCCCTGCAGCCCGTGCCAGGGGAGGCTTAGCCAGGGTTGAAATGGCTGGTCTCAATGTCCCTCACCCCCTTTCCTTTTCTGGATCGCAAAACATACAATTAGTGTTTTCTTTAAGAGCTCAAGATGGCAAAGTTAAGAAAGTTCAGGGATACTTTCTGATATTGTATGCAAGGATTCCAGAGGGGGGATTCTCTGAAATCTCAGTCTCTGGGGATATTAACCCCTCCTCCACTCAGGTCTAATCCCCAGTTACAGTTCTGTTTAAGTTCAAGTACATCACAGCCAGCCCACCAGGGCTATACTCTGTGTCTTTTTCTTCTTTTTTAAAATACAACATCATGCATAGAAGTATCTAGGCAAGGTCTCACCAACCGAAACACTTGGAATTGCGATTCAGGTTATCGGGTTTTGACTGACGGGCAAGACACTTCTCACTCTAAAATGAGATAGCTGGAGAGATGTTCTAAGTTTCCTTCCAGCACAGGTATCCATTTGTCTTGAACTCCATTGCCTGGCTTGTTTCATCATATCAGAACTGTGAGAAGTATTGTGAAGCCTGAGTTGGTCATACAAGTTCAGACAGTATTAGGATGTCTAATTGTACATTTCAACTCTGGCTTGGGACTAAGATAATACAGAAGGAGAAGCAAGGACAGGGAAGCTCAGAGTGGTTGAGAAGAATGAATTCATGAGGACCCTGCCCCCATGTGCTCAGGGCCCAAAAAGGTCCTGCTTGAGCCCCAGGTCTCTGTTCAAATCTGTCCCTCTACTTCCAGGAGTCATGTATGGATGTGAGAGTTGGACTATAAAGAAAGCTGAGCACCGAAGAATTGATGGTTTAGAACTGTGGTGTTGGACAAGACTCGAGAGTCCCTTAGACTGCAAGAAGATCAAACCAGTCAATCCTAAAGGAAATCAGCCTGAATATTCACTGGAAGGACTGATGCTGAAGATGAAGTTCCAATACTTTGGCCACCTGATGCAAATAACTGACTCATTTGAAAAGACCCTGATGCTGGGAAAGATTGAAGGCAGGAGGAGAAGGGGGTGAGAGAGGATAAGATCACCAACTAGATGGACATAAGTTTAAGCAAGCTCCAGGAGTTGGTAATGGACAGGGAAGCCTGGTGTGCTATAGTCCATGGGGTCACAAAGAGTCAGACACCACCGAGTGACTGAACTGAACTGAACGCATTAGCTATGTGACCCTGAGAGAGTTATCTAACTTCTCTTAGTGTCCCCAGCTACAATGTGGGAAACCTTACAGACACCTCACTGAGCTGAGGTTTATGATAGATCTCCTGAGGTCTAAGATAGATCCAGTAAGTGTGGTAGTCATTTGTGCATCACTAACAATGCTCACTTTCTTCCTTTTGGGTATGCAGTCAAACAACATTTCCTTCATCCCTTGAAGTTGAACTTATTTATGTGGCTTGTTGTGGCCAATGAAATGAGAGCACTATTCTGTATTGCTCTATGCAGAAGCATTTAATAGTCAGTGTAAGACACTGCTGTGCTCCTTTTTCGCCTTGGCAACCTGTGATGTCATAGAAGGAACAGCTAGAAGCCCTTTTACTCCAGGTCAGCATATGAGGAAATGTGGAGCACAGCACCCAGCCAACCTTCACTGGACATTTAATGAGACTGAGAAGTAGACTTTACTTGCTCCTGAGGTCTGGGAAATACTTGTTACCACTGCACAAACTAGCTTACCCTGACTATAGCAATATTGATGAAGCACCTAGCAAACTTTTATAACAATTATTATCTCATAATAAAAGATAGTTCCCATCTTGATTCATACAAGAAGGCTAAGACTACTGTCTTTGGAAGCAACCACACAGACTCTAACACAGTTCTGTCACTTTCCTAGTGACAAAGGGTGAATTCAAAGTCACTGGAGGCTCTCAGGTCCCAGGTCAACACTGTATCCAAGAAAAAGGAAACTCCTTCCAGGAATCAGAGAGGAGTATCACTATTTGCCCCAGGTGTACAGTCAAGGCATCTTGTACCTGGGTTTTCACCAACCAGAAGGTAGGTGGTAGAGCATTTGGTTTCTTCAATGAATAACTTCAGTGAAGTTATTTCTCAGGCATAAGCCTAATACATCCTCTGCTCAGAGTAACAGATAACAGCTGGTTCAGTCAGTTCAGTCGCTCAGTCATGTCCGACTCTTTGCGACCCCATGAATTGCAGCATGCCAGGCCTCCCTGTCCATCACCAACTCCCGGAGTTCACTCAGACCCACGTCCATCGAGTCCATGATGCCATCCAGCTATCTCATCCTCTGTCATCCCCTTCTCCTCCTGCCCTCAATCCCTCCCAGCATCAGAGTCTTTCCAATGAGTCAACTCTTCACATGAGGTGGCCAAAGTACTGGAGTTTCAGCTTTAGCATCATTCCTTCCAAAGAAATCCCAGGGCTGATCTCCTTCAGAATGGACTGGTTGGATCTCCTTGCAGTCCAAGGGACTCTCAAGAGTCTTCTCCAACACCACAGTTCAAATGCATCAATTCTTCAGTGCTCAGCTTTCTTCACAGTCCAACTCTCACGTCCATACATGACCACTGGAAAAACCATAGCCTGACTAGATGGACCTTAGTTGGCAAAGTAATGTCTCTGCTTTTCAACATGCTGTCTAGGTTGGTCATAACTTTTCTCCCAAGGAGTAAGCGTCTTTTAATTTCATGGCTGCAGTCACCATCTGCAGTGATTTGGGAGCCCCAAAAAATAAAGTCTGACACTGTTTCCACTATTTCCCCATCTATTTCCCATGAAGTGATGGGACCAGATGCCATGATCTTCGTTTTCTGAATGTTGAGCTTTAAGCCAACTTTTTCAGTCTCCACTTTCATTTTCATCAAGAGGCTTTTTAGTTCCTCTTCACTTTCTGCCATAAGGGTGGTGTCATCTGTGTATCTGAGGTTACTGATATTTCTCCCGGCAATCTTGATTCCAGCTTGTGTTTCTTCCAGCCCAGCGTTTCTCATGATGTACTCTGCATATAAATTATATAAACAGGGTGACAATATACAGCCTTGATGTACCCCTTTTCCTATTTGGAACCAGTCTGTTGTTCCATGTCCAGTTCTAACTGTTGCCTGCTGACCTGCATACAGGTTTCTCAAGAGGTAGGTCAGGTGGTCTGGTATTCCCATCTCTTTCAGAATTTTCCACAGTGTATTATGATCCATACAGTCAAAGGCTTTGGCATAGTCAATAAAGCAGAAATAGATGTTTTTCTGGAACTCTCTTGCTTTTTCCATGATCCAGCAGATGTTGGTAATTTGATCTCCGGTTCCTCTGCCTTTTCTAAAACTAGCTTGAATATCTGGAAGTTCACGGTTCACGTATTGCTGAAGTCTGTCTTGGAGAATTTTGAGCATTACTTTACTAGCATGTGAGATGAGTGCAATTATGCAGTAGTTTGAGCATTCTTTGGCATTGCCTTTCTTTGGGATTGGAATGAAAACTGACCTTTTCCAGTCCTGTGGCCACTGCTGAGTTTTCCAAATTTGATGGTATATTGAGTGCAGCACTTTCACAGCATTATCTTTCAGGATTTGAAATAGGTCAACTGGAATTCCATCACCTCCACTAGCTTTGTTCATAGTGATGCTTTCTAAGGCCCACTTGACTTCACATTCCAGGATGTCTGGCTCTAGATAAGTGATCACACCATCGTGATTATCTTGGTCGTGAAGATCTTTTTTGTATAGTTCTTCTGTGTATTCTTGCCACCTCTTCTTAATATCTTCTGCTTCTGTTAGGTCCATACCATTTGCATCCTTTATCAAGCCCATCTTTGCATGAAATGTTCCCTTGGTATCTCTAATTTTCTGAAGAGAGCTCTAGTCTTTCCCATTCTGTTGTTTCCCTCTATTTCTTTGCATTGATCGCTGAGGAAGGCTTTCTTATCACTTCTCACTATTCTTTGGTAACAGCTGGGTACCTGATTCTAATATTTGGTATTGATTATCAGTAAAGACACCAAAATCTTTGTTCTTATTAACATGTCCTAGGAATGTTTTTCTTATTAAACTCACTAAGTTGTAAAACTATAGGAATCTTATTTACATTTGAGTAAAAGGAATCACAGAACCTGGTCATTCTTTTCGGGGAGTCGCTGGTGACAAAGCCATGTGTCACCAGTATAGAAGAAGCAACACAGGTAAAAGTTAAGGGCTTGACACTGGGTGCCCCTGAGACATGTGTCTGCATCCCGATTTCTTCACTTAACTGTAAATAGTATGTGTTCAAGAACTTAGAACTGGTTTTGATCCACAGACAATAGTCAATAAATATGTCTTATCATATACAATGGGCTAGTTGATAATTTTTCACGTTTCTATTATTGCTTTAGTCGTTTATTCATTCAAAAGATATTTGCTTCAAATTTTCTTGGTGACACGACTTCATTTCATGTTCCCAGAAACTCTCTGAGGTCGGTAATAATGTTCTCTTTTTTTCTTTTTGACTGAGCCACGCAGTTTGTGGAATCTTAGTTTCTTGACCAGGGATTGAACCCGGGACCTCAGTGGAGACGGTGCAGAGTCCTAACCACTGGACCACCAGGAAATTCCCTTGTTCTTATTTATTAGTGATTAAATTGAGGCACAGAGACAATAAGAATCTTGAGAGAACATAGCAAGTTAAGTGAACGAGCTGGTTAAGTGAAAACCAGATCTTAAATAAAGAAGTCTCACATAATCATAGCCATAGAGAAGCAGATCTTGTGAGTAAACTCCAAAATCTACACAGCTCTTGGGAGAAGAGAAAAGGTTCTTTTAATATCACCCAACTCACTCTGAAGCCCAGTGAGTTTGAACTTGACAGGGATATTTATTATAGAAAGGCATGCTGACCAAGAGTGAGTCATCTGAGCATAAATACAACCTGTGCAAAGAATGTGTGGTTAAAGAGGAAAAACAACCCCCACCCCCCAAAACCCAGGAGGTTATGCAGTCTCAACACAGCAGCCGAGGACCAGCATCCATTGTCCTCTGGCCAAGAGGTCTCCAGAAGGAGGATGGGGACCTGGGTCTCCAAGCCAATCCTTGAGCACAAGTTTAAAACTTATCCACTAAATTAAACACAATCTCGGGCATCTTACTTTCTCACAAGGCACCCTGGTGACCACTGAGATACTGACTGCACTCAGGAACAAGTGTGCACATCCTCTGGCCAAGCTCTGGGAGGAAGGAAGCTGGAGCTCTAGGACAGAGCTTGCCTCCA
Organism: Ovis canadensis; assembly: GCF_042477335.2. Classification (NCBI taxonomy): domain Eukaryota; kingdom Metazoa; phylum Chordata; class Mammalia; order Artiodactyla; family Bovidae; genus Ovis; species Ovis canadensis. The sequence goes on from NC_091247.1 coordinate 86,437,534, forward strand.
GCCACTCAGCGCTGCACCTCCCAGGTCTTTGCCAGATGCCGCCTCTGCATTCTCCAGAAAGTGGGGAGTCTGCTCTTCTCTCCCCCTCTTGAGTGGAGCGCCTTCTGCTCCTGACTTAGTCTGTGATTCCTGTGGAGAGAGAAGAGCCAAGTCTGGGTCCCTTTCCTTGGCCTCACTCCAGCCCACCTACCTAAGCACATCCTCATCCTTTAAAAAGAAAAGAACTTATCTGGCTGTACCAGGTCTTAGTTGTAGCATATGGAATTTTAGCTGTGGCATGTGGAATCTAGTTCCCTAATCAGGGATCAAACCTAGGCCACCTGCACTGGGAGCACTGAGTCTTAGCCACTGGACCACCAAGGAAGTCACTATCCTCATCCAAATAAAAGGGCCTGTGCACATCAATGCCTTCCAATAATGGCTGGGACTGGGGAGATGAACTCTCAGTGTGGTTCCACGATGCATCATCCAACCCAGGAAATGGTGGAGAGCGCAAAGGCAGACTTCTCAGTCGCTTCCGTGGTGTCCAGCTCTTTGTAACCCTGTGAACAGTAGCCTGCCAGGCTCCTCCTCTCCAGGCAAGAACAATGGAGTGGGTTGCCATGCCCTCCTCCAGTGGATCTTCCCGACCCAGGAATCGAACTCATGTCTCCTGTATCTCCTGCATTACAGGTGGATTCTTTACCCACTGAGCCACCTGAGAAGGCTAGGTGAGGCTCTAGAACAGCAGGCATAAAGCAGGACAATTCTAGGAAGACTGGGGGCCTCTGTCCATGCTTGTTCCTCATCAAATGAGTCTCTGAGTGCCCTGCTGCAAATTCTGGGGACTCTACCCTTGGCTAGTGCTGCGTTTACACTTACTGGCCAAAAGGTGCAAAAGAGAACCATGGGCAAATTTCAGCTGCCTGCCTGGAAATATAAGACAAGTATCCAGAGATTTAAATGAAGAAGTAGGTTTAGGGGTTTAATTTCTACCAAATCAACCCAATCATCATGGAATCCAGAGCCCCCAGCTTAGAAGACAGCTGCCTGCAGCCCAGTTGGTGGCATTTTGGGGAGCACAAGAGGGCTGCTTGTCTTCATTTGCACTGATTTGCTGCCGCCAGTTAAAGGGCTCTTATTTAAGACTAGAGTCATTTGTTTCCTCTTTATGCCTTGAACAAGAATTCCTCCCTAGGCTAGAGAATAAGTACAATGTTTGTAAACAGCTGTCTTTAGGCTGGCACAGCACCCTTTCCCTTATGCAACTGAGTTTTCTCTGAAAAGAGAGCTGTTAAAAGCCCAGCCTGACACTTACTGACTTGACTGTGCTGTATCCATGGGGAAATCAGAGTCATCGGTTTGAATGGGCTAATCAAGTTCTATGAATCACTGTTTACATGAATAGCTACTTTTCCAGAGACTAAAGCCACATGGCTGGGAAGAACAACTTTCAGCTGCTTTTCTTGCATCCGATCAAAATGACTTATCACTTGAATGTCATAATCATTGCAAAGTCTTTTTCACTTCCATGTTTTATACCAGACTGTTGAGTATTGGATGATTTAGCAATTTCAGTCCATTAAGCTTTTATAAGTTTAATCTGCGATTTAAAAAAAATCCTTCTCTTTGAGCATCTATGAAATGAGAAGAGTTAAGAACTTTAAAAATCAAGCAGTTGGCAGGAGACCAATAAGCCTCGTCCATCCACCTGAAAGATAGAACTTCATGGAAGCTAGGGGTGGAGATGTGTTAAAACAAATGTCTTCTGAATCTTCTGAAAATGTTATAAGCAGACTCACTCTGCAGAGTCTGATAAATGCCAGAGATTGAAAGGAGTCTCAGGGTGGTGTAATAGGCTGGCCACCTCACGCGAAGAGTTGACTCATTGGAAAAGACTCTGACACTGGGAGGGATTGGGGGCAGGAGGAAAAGGGGACGACAGAGGATGAGATGGCTGGATGGCGTCACGGACTCGATGGACGTGAGTCTGAGTGAACTCCGGGAGTTGGTGATGGACAGGGAGGCCTGGCGTGCTGTGATTCATGGGGTCGCAAAGAGTCAGACACGACTGAGTGACTGAACTGAACTGAACTGAACTGAGGGTTGCAATACTGCCCATGTGTCCTTGACTTTTCTAAAAGCTAATTCTCAAGATAAGCAGTCCAGGAAAGCACCTGGCAACGGTGGGGACTCAGGAAATAGTCATTGATGAACTGACCTGTCATTGTCCCAGCTTCCCGGGTACCTGGTGGAGCAACTTCGTCTTCCCAGAGGCTAAGACAGATTCCAGCCATGAATCTAACCCACTGAGGCGGCCCCTCCATTTCAGCCATCCATGGCCCATGTGGGCGGGAAGAGAGAAACTCTGAATGGTCACTTAACTGTGTTTGCTGTTAAAAGAGCAAACCTTAGATGCTTGCTCAGAAGCTATTTCCCTCCTTGTGGACAAGTGAGCCCTGCATAGGGGAGCAAGCCAGAGGATTGGTAGTGGGGCTTCTAGAGGTGATGATATTTTACAGCAACCCCAAAATGATCAGAAATGCCCCCAGCCTCTCTCAGGTGTGGAGCCTCACGCAAATGGATGGCTCAGAGTGGGTTTGTTGACACCCATGCTTGTGTGAGCACCGGGCAGCTGGAGGAGTCTGGGGCAGCAAGCGCAGACACACCTGGCGGAAGCTATATTGACAGACGGGCTGGGTCTTGAATGAGGGCAACCCAAGGTGATGCTGCGGAGCCTCATGCCAACTGGAAATCCCTACCTCCTGCCCCCAGCCCAACCACTCAATTTGACGCACAGGGCATCTGCAAGGACCCTTATCAGCCTTCTCCAGAGATGATATTTGCCACACACTGGCATTTCCTACACTCCTCCCGGCAGCCGCATCTCGGGGGGCTCCTGGGAGTTCATTGATGGAGCTACTCAGGATGGTGGGTCAGTAGGCTGGCATCCTTAAGGAGGTGGTGTTTAGCTCTGAACTGGGAGCTTCTGGGACTCAGTATCCCCTCTCCATATCCCTGCCATACCCAAACCCCAAGGTCACCTTTCCTAAGAAAGAACTCCTGCCGAACATTCCAGCCTTAGCTCCTTCCGATGTCCCTGCCATGCAGGCAGCCCCTGAGTGACAGCATCCCCTTAATGTGCAGTGGCAGTGGGCTGACTGCAGAAAGGTCACTCAAGGAGCGTGATGAGAATCCAGGCTTGTAAGCCTCACCCACGACACAGGCAGGATGAGGGGAACAGCATCCGGTACGCAGACACGTCTCCAGGTGCTCCTGAAACAGCGCTAGGGCTGGGAAGCACTAACAATTGGAACTTCAAAAGTGTGTTTAAATAGTCCTTACTTTGTTAAACCTGTGAAACAGTACATTTGACCCCCAGCTTTAGAAGCAGCTTCCTGACAGCTTTAGAAGAAGCAGTTCCCTCTTTTACTCAAACAAGGCTGCTCTCTGGATTCTTAACACTCTGGACCAGCAAGAATCTTTGAGCAGCTCCAGGGCAGCATGGGCTGCAAACCGCCTCCCTGAGCATTCCAGACTCCCACAGATGTGGCTCCCAGCCGCTCCCAAACTGATGCAGTTGAGTGAGGCCGTGGGCTTTCCTGCAGGGCTCACCAGATCCCAAAAGCTACTAGGAGGGGTTTTCCTTGGGTATGGAGCATTTACAGCTCAGGAAGAAGTCAGACTCGACCCACATTGCAGAATGAAGCCCTGGAAACAGCTACATTGCCGGATTGTGTGAAGGGCAGCGATGTGTCTTAAAAAAACAAACAAACAAAAAAAAAACATGAGCGAAGCCAGAAGGCCCGTTGCTAACAACATTCTGAATTAAGTAACAAGAAAGACTGTGCTTGTTGCTAGTGCTGAGGCAGGAAATAACTCCTTTTCCTTTAACTAATCTCTTTGTTTACTTTGTTTACTTTATTTCCTTTGTTCCATAGGACTGGCTCAGAGAAGGCCTGATTTTTTATTTTTATTTTTTGCTTTGTTTTATAGTTCTTGATCGGTAGGATTTGGTACTGTTGACCCTCAGTCCAGGGAGTCCCATGGCTGAAGCCACTTGCTCACAGTAGACTCGCTGCAGGACGAAGGGTGCCGGCAGCCTCGGCCAGCAACGCGTGTGCTCCTCAGCTGGGAGACCTCCTGCCTTGTCCACCATCACAGTCCCTGCCCAAGGCTGCTGGCTGAGCCAGGCAAGGCTGACCTGCAGGTTAGGTGGGGGTGGGTGGAGGGGGAGGCTTGGCACACTTTCTCACATTTGCTGTCAGGTGTTTGGCACTGTGCTTAATGAATGCCGAACACAAGACTGAGAGATGAGGAAACAACAGATGATTTCCAAAGAGGGCTGGACAGATTTCTCTGTCTCAGTTTCTGCTCACACTTACTCACAGATGCATTCAAAGTAGGGGAAAGGGGAGGATGGGAAGAAAAGAAGGAGAAGGAGGAAGAGGGGTGGGAGAGGAGGAGTGGGGTGGGGGGAGGAGGGAGAATGGAGTGGCGAGCTGCTGCTGCTGCTGCTAAGTCGCTTCAGTCGTGTCCGACTCTGTGCGACCCCATAGATGGAAGCCCACCAGGCTCCCCCATCCCTGGGATTCTCCAGGCAAGAACACTGGAGTGGGTTGCCATGGAGTGGCGAGAGGGAATGGTAAACCACAGGGTCCTCCGTGGGCTGCACTAGGCTGCCTAGGCGGTGACGGGAGAGCCCATCCCCCACCACCATGGCTCAGTGATGTCAGGCACATCAGCTGCCCGCTTCATCCATTCCTTCCATTGTGGAGAGATAAGAATAGGCCGTGGTGCATGGTGCTAGACCAGCAAGGCGGCACGTGCCCGCATTGCTCCTCACCCATGGTCTCTGGTGCCGGAGCACCCCTGGGGAACTGCGTAAATGTCCTGCTCTTTTTACAAAGTTGATTCTTTTTAATTCAAAGAACCCACTGGTTTGATCTCTGGTTTGTTCACACTGTGACCTCTGGAGACATGAGGGGTCTCTACCTCCGCTCTCCCCTGTCAATCAAGGATGGGGAGAGAAGACCCAGGAGCCAGTGTCCGAGGGAACCGGGGGGAGGGGCAATGCCCAACACATTTAACCCCTTTCTTCCCACACTGCTTTCTTCCTGGTAGAGACGTGTCACGACAACACCCAAGCTCAGTCCACCTGAACATCCGTGGCTCTTGGCACCACAGACGTCCCGGATGAAGAGATGGGTACATAATGTGTCCAAAGGCGAGATCCTACTTAAATACACTTTCCTGCCTTCCAATAACAGAAGGAAATCACTGTTCTTTTGGCTCAAGCAAAAAATAAAGCTGTTTTTTGAAAGCGCTATTTAAAGGGCTCATTATCTCACAGGCTGCTAACTATGTACTCCACACCACACTCAATAAAACTTCATATAACTGTCTTTGAAATTAACAGCCACCTCTTATGCTGCTCAAGTTATTAAAGACGTTGGTATGGCAGAGAGACTATAAACTTTCTATACTGGTGATTAGTCAGCGAGACTACAGCCCACCAAATCTCCCAGAGCGTTCCCAACAAAAAGTTCCTTGTGACCCAAGCACCAATTTTTCTTTCTTGTCTGTTCATTCTAATTCCGCTCAATTACTCCCGAGCAAGCTGTTTTATTCCTGTCAACTCATGTTATTTACTGGAGCCTGTCAGGAGGCCCAAAGTGGAGGCTGATATTATGTAGGATGTTTTGAGACTCATTAAAACACTTTAAAACAATCACCTATTGTGATATTCACAGCCGTAAATGGGGTGGCCATGCCTGGACCATTTGGAGCCTGGATCACTTTATTTACTTGCTATTAAAAGTTTCAGGTTAGAAATGCTTTGACTTGCTACACAAATTTTGGACCTGGAAACCCAGGACCTGGTCTGGGCTCCCGGTGGATTTTGAGTAAGGATCTGAAAGAAAACGGATTAAGTGTGTGTCTGTGGTGGGGGGAGGGGCGTATCCAGGAACAGCTCTGCCTTGGGCTGCTGGGCTGAGGAGGGATGGGGGTCCGCAGGCAGCCTCCAGTAGCCAGAGAGGTCTGCATCCCAGCACAGAGGATGATTTCCCCAGGAGAGTTTAAGAACAGTTTTCCTCTGAAAATGGAGCGGTCCCCTGCTGTCCCATTTAGTTCACCATTATTCCGTCATTATTCGTTATGTACAATACCTGAACTATTTGTAGGAGAAAGGCACCAGGCTAGACTTCCCAAGGCTGTAAAGCATGAAACTCTGTAGTTCTTGCATCATCAGATGAAGGGTCCATTCTACTGATGGCATGTGGAGCGTCAGGTTCAGCTGGAGCTCTGAGCCAGAGAGGAACCAAAGCAGCCTCAACCTGTCTGCCTACCCTCCCAGCTGCCCTTTACTTCCTCTCTGATCATCCAGGTGCCCACGGTTCCCTCTGCTATGAGCATCTACTCCTGACTGACCATTGCCAGGAGCTCAGCCTAGGCAGCCTCTGGATATGGAGGCTGACTTCTGTGCTAGAGCACAGAATCCAACAAAAAAACTGTAGTCAATCTGGGGTAGAAATAGAGGATTCTTGGTTTCCAAGTTCCAAGATCTGGAATTTCTTCTGGAGGGAAAAATGAGTTCTGCTTTCTTCAGTGATGCTAAGATGCTCTGCGATTCCAGTGGCTGCCATGGTCTCACAGGCTATGCTCAGAATAAGGTCAGGTCACCTTGCACGCTGTCAGAACATGGTGTTCCCACAAGTGCCACATCTGTTTACGGCCTGCCGTCCTCGCCCCATGGTGGTGGTTGTTCAGTTGCTCAGTCGTGTCCAACTCTTTGAGACTCCATGGACTGTAGCACACTGGGCTTTCCTGTCTTTCACTACATCCCTGAGTTTGCTCAGACTTAGGCCCTTTGAGTCGGTGATGCCATCCGATCATCTCATCCTCTGTTGTCTCCTTCTCCCTACCATGGTGGTAGCAGGAATCAGCCAGGAGTATCCCAGGCAGGGGAAAGTGAGGCTGGCGATCCAGAGCCATGTGCCAGGAGACAGTCACTTCTTTCTTCAACAGCATAAAGAGGAGGTTGAACTAATCAGTGTTTACCATGCTGTGTCCTTCAGGCAGTGAGATAGTGAGATGCTAATCTACACTCCGAGAGAAGTTGGTTCCCATCATGTCCCGGGGGGAAACGTTGCCCATGATATCCCCAGCTCTTAAACCAGCTTCTTCCTCCCATGAGTTTAAAAACTGCTGCATCAGGACTTCCCTGGAATCCATCTGCCAGTGCAGGGAACATGAGTTCAGTCCCTGTTCTGGGAAGATTCTACATGCCATGGGCAACAAAGCCCATGCTCCACCGCGAGAGAAGCCATTGCGACTAGATAAAGCCCACATGCATCAACGCAGAACCAGCTGGCCAAAAATAAATAATACCAGTGCTGCATTAACTGATCTTCAAGATCCCTCTAACTCTTGAAATTCTAGGATGCAAAAGACAGGGAACATAAATGCAAAAAGTTCTAAGGCATTTGCCCGAGGCAGTGATTTTACATCCTGACTGTGTATCAAAATCACCTGGGGAGCGTATCTTGAAAAATAAAACTCACAAGCCTATCTCTCAACCTGAAGGTTATGGTTCACTGAGTCTGGGATGAACCCCGGCATCTGCATTTCTAACTCGCTGGTCCACGTTGATATATGGCAGACATCATAGCTGATAAGCTGGGGTCAAGTTGAGAACCAGATACTTTCACGAGGCAATGAAATGAGAGAAGAGCTAAAGCAGGCTTTTAGTTGCTCACTTCTGTTCATGAGATTATTGGGCACATGGGTGACTGTGTCTGCTATATTTTTAGAAGATACTTTACCAGAAGTCAACAATTTAAGATACAGTGAGGAAGAATTAGTTTTGTTTTGTTTTAAACCACTGACTGCCCCTCAAACCACATCCCAAGGGCAAACATCTTACAGTTTAATTGATATGTAGCCATTGCCTGGAACTAGAGGGAAAGAGAAGCTGCTAGCTGCCCACCCCAGAAGTGATGGAGAAGGGTCCCTGTGAAAGGTGGCCTCTTCAGTGTCTGCTGGCTGCAGGCAGAGCTGCCCCAGGCTTCTGTCCAGGGGCTCAGAGCTTCAGGATGAGAAAACAGAAAGTCAGAAAGAGACAGATCGGCTTCCCAGGCCAGCAAGGCTAGTGCTTATGAACGGGGCAAGTTTCTGAGTGAGGAAACCACCTTGACCCCTGCATCGCTGGTCCGAATATACACACACACAAGAGAGAAGCTGGGCTGCTGGCCAGGCTGCCTACTGACTGAGGGAGTCTGGTCCTGCCAGGAGGACAAGCCAAAAGTGATGGATTCCTACATCAACTGAAGTTCAAGGTGAGGTGCAAACCCAGAAAATAAGCCTTCTTCCTAATACTCCCTCTCATACATCTGACAATCCAGACAAGCCGAATGACTCACTATTTAGACAGATCCTGGTTTTTTCCCCCCTTTGAGCATTCCTTCTGTTCTTTGGCTCCGCACTCCTGTCTGTTGGGCTCCTACACATACTTCAAGGCCTATGTCAGATGCCTCCTCCACTGATATCCCCATTAGATTTAGTGATAACACTCCCCTCTGGAGTTGCCAGAGTTTACTATTTGTATCTATCATCTGGAATTTTCACACAGTAGTATTTCATAGCTTCTTCCTCTGTAAGCCCCTGGAGAGTGGAGACTGGGTTTTTTTGTCTCCCTCTCATCCCATTATCTTCAGCATTGTGCTTTGTACACAATAGGTAGGTACCCAGGGAATGGAATGGAAGATGTTCATTGTAAACAGTAATTGTAAAGCATCATGGCCATCAGTACTTATCAGTGGGCAACCACTGGCACACCCTCTGTCTCTGTAGCATCCCTCCATTTCTGCAGCATCTCTGCAGCAAGACATTGAGAGATGGCTAGGCCTCCTGAGCAGAACCAAAGTCTTGACTGGCAGGTCTTTGGTAGAAAATGGTAGAAAATTTTCTACAATGGTAGAAAATTCATGGGTATTGGAGTCAGATCTGAATTTGAAGCTTGGTTTCATCACCTCATAGCCAGGTATCTTGGGCAGGTCACTGCATTTCTTTGAACTAGTTTCCAAATTTATAAACTTAGAGCAATAATGCCTATCACTCATTACATATAACCCTGCAAAATTTATGGCAGTTTATTTGTCACCAAGCAGGCATTCCATGCCTGCCCTCTCTTCTCTCCAACTTCTTTCAGTTCAGTTTAAAACTTCTTTACTCCTCCTTTAAAATGTGCAGGTTCACCAAGATTTCTCCAACCATATTTTTGAACCAAAAATTGAAGGAACATGATTCTGGTGCACTTCTGGAGTGATCAAACAAAATATTAGCTATTAAGACTGCCTCAGGAAATGCATGTGGCCACTCCATCAATATGACTTGTTCAGGGACTTCCCTGGTGGTTCAGTGCTGAAGAATCCGCCTTCCAGTGCAGGGGAAGTGGGTTCGATCCCTGGTCAGGGAGAGATCCCACATGCTGTGGAGCAATGAAGGCCAAGCTGCTACTCCTGAGCCCGTGCCCTCTAGAGCCCACTGCTGTGACGAAGGATCCTGCTTGCCACAGTGAAGAGCTCATGTGCTGCAACTGAGACCTGACCAGCCACATAAATGAACAAAGAAATCATCTTTTTTAAAAAAAAAAAAAAAAAGATTACTTGTTCATTTGAATGAAACAAAAAATGAAAACAATTCCAAAGCAACATCTGCCGTGTAGCAAACTCTTAGCACAGTTACCAGATCTCCATTTCACTCTGGGTCATGGAGACAGAACAGAGGTGGGGACAGGAAGGCCTCCCTGCTGTTCTGGGAGGCACCTCCTCAGGTTTATCACCTAAGACCTGCTTATCTGAATGACTCAGGGGAGAAGGTTTACATGCCGTCCATCTACTGGCTGACCCTTGGGTCACAGAGTCTCATACTCCATGTGAACTGCCGTTCATCTCTTGTCTTGTGATGTTTGCCTCAAAAGCGCTTGAGGAAATCAGACATGCAGCAACAGTAAGCTCTGCTGTTTGTTCCACAGCCAGAGTCTCGAATTAAGAAAAGGAAAAGAAAAAACGCTTATATGGGCCTTGGGTATTTCCAGTAGCTGGAATTTCCCACTGCTGGAAACCTAATGAAATAGTCTCAATACAGCATTTTATGGATCCTGTAGCAGAAGTTGAATTACCCTGAAAGGACCAGAGAGGCAGGCAGGAAGAAAGCCTGTGAGTGACCACGTCTCTAATAAATTAAACGGCTGTTTTTGTCTTGGTGGATGTGTGGTTATTTCATTATGGATGATAAGGTGAGATTTTTTTTTTCCTCCCAGAGTTTCAGAGAACATAGACACATCTTCAATTCATTACCCAGGAAACAGTAAGCATGGCTCCTTGTTCAAAATTCCAATCAAAAAAGCGGCCAGCAGGGTCCTAAAACAGCCCTCCTGTGGGCACGCCGGACTGTGTTTTGACTGGGACCCGTGGAGGCAGACTTCTGGGGCTCCATCTCTTAAACACGTGGTGTTCTGAATATGGCTCTGATGGTTGTTAGCCAAAGTGGATTTAACACACAGCCTCAAAACCAGCAGCTGCCTTTGCCACAGACATTGACCCCATCCTGCCTACAGACAGGCATCGGGTCTAATTATGCTGAGCATTTGCCAGAGTGTGGGATAAACGCAGGGGCTTCCCACCAGGGACGTTGCTATGACACAGTGGACTGGATTTAGCCCGAGAAAGAATAGTTGTGGTGTACAGTCCAGCCCAACTGCCCATTCCCTCTTCTTGACCTACCCTTTGTGGGAAGCCAGGAATGCCAAATATTTCTTGTCGCTCTGCCCAGGCTTTTTCTATATTTACAGTCCCCCCCACGCCCCGGCCCAGCCCCAGTCCTGTCTCATTTCCTGTGGCAGCTCAGGCATTCCTTCTCTCTCTCCTTGAATGGTTGCATTTTTGTTTGAGATGGTACCATCTCAGGTATTTCAAATGAAGAGAGACAAAAGCATAAAATGAGGGATTTCCCTGGAGGTCCAGTGGCTAAGACTCCACGCTTCTAATGCAGGGAGTGCAGGTTCAATTTCTGGTTGGGGAACTAAGATCCCACATGCCACGCACCCAAAAATAAAAATTGAAAAGCATAAAATGAAATCCACTGAACAAGAAGCTATGCTCTGGCTTCAGGAATGGGCACAATTCACAGTAAAAGAGTTGCCAGACTGTATCAGAGTTTCCAGGTGGTAGATAAGATACTTTTTTTTTTTTCTTCCAAAAAGTGAAATGCGATAGAGTCAAGCAGAGGCAGACCAAATGAACAGGCGGTGGAAGACTGATGGGAAGCATCTTTAAAGAACCACTGGCCAATCTGTGTGTTTTGCTTCCTGAAGGGCAAAATTAAGCCCTTATGTTGGGTCTTTCATTTTCAAGTTTCTTCTCTAATTCTAGAATCTCCTCTAACCACACTGGGACAAAGTGGGAATAGAATTTCATCTATAGTTATTGCTGCACACTTATGAGGACATCGTCTTCAACAAGTCCATTTTGCTCCAAAACACATTCTCAAAATCATTTCCAGGCAGTATAACCCTAAAGGCGAGGCTTCAGGGAAGCTATAGATGTTTTCACTGCAAACCTAGTAAAGAGAAAGTACAGGTATCCTGAGCAGGCCTCCTCTGGGTAGCAGAGCCCTGTGTCCCCATTTGTCTGGGATGAGCTCCGTTCATATCTATTGACCTGGAGTGAAGATTAATAGTGCCCTTTTTCAAAAGTGTCTAGTTTGGATGATAAATTAGACAGGCATCCTGCCTGCCACTATTTCTGATGTCCATTGCAAACATCGTATGTTCTCCCACCCTTCTAGCAGTTGGCTTAGCTCTCTGAGCTCATGTGCAGCACAGTGGTCACCAAGGCCACAGTGCTTCTCCTCCCTCAGAGAAGGTCCTGAGCTTTGCAGCCAGCTGATAGCTGCAGGCTGCAAAAGAGATTTTTTTTTTCCTCTCTCTCTCTTTTTTTCCTTTTGCAAATGAGATTTTTCTTTAAAACCTTGTGCTTGAAAATGTGACACTTGGTATCAGAATAGAAGACAAATCAGACCTCTGGGTTTCTTCTCTGTCTCAAGCCCTCTTTCTCATCAAGACTACTCCACTCCATCAGCATCTGCAGTGTAAACAGTTACTTTGCTGTAAGGACCCACTCAGTCCAGTTTTCCTTCCTTGCTGGGATGGGTGGAATGTCCTTAGGTGAAAAGAAAAATAACATCCACACATTTTTATCAGCAAATGTCAAAAACACATTGGGAGTCTGGACTGCTTGCTCAATAGACAAACAAAGCTGATTTAAATTCTGACAGTGAACATCCAAAATTAATATGCAGTAAACCTGTTCAGTGTGCATGATTTTGTATTTTAATTGGGGTTAATTTTAAATGCATTGCACCTGGGATGCTGCAAAATGCCTTGTTAATTTCCAAGCTAGCCATGACATTGATGGACATGGGATAGACACAGGGTCTGTTACCAGGACTTTCCTGCCAGATCCTACTTTGTTGAATTTAGGGTGACATTGCACAGAAGAAAGGGTTTTGGTTAAATTCTAGGGCAAAAAGAAGTAAAAAATGATTTGTCAAACCATACCCATTTGAATCAAATCCACATCTGTTTGCCTGTATCATGATATGATGTCTATAAATAGAATAAGATACAGGAACACTAAGAAAACAAAGCATGTTGGTTTTAGTGTGGGAATATCTCCCCGCACCGCCCCCACCCCCTATTTTATTTTGTTTGAGCAAATGGCTGAGAGTTAAACTGTAGAATATGTAGAATTGGAAAATTATCAATTGACTTAAAAAATGTCTCAGTTAGTTAGTGTTGGTGCCTCAGTTGTGTCTGACTCTTTTCAACTTCATGGACTGTAGCCCACCAGGCTCCTCTGTCCATGGAATTCTCCAGGCAAGAATACCGGAGTGGGTTGCCATTTCCTACTCCAGGAGATCTTCTCTACCCAGGGATCGAACCCAGGTCTCTCACATTGCAGGCAGCTTCTTTACTGTCTGAACCACCAGGGAAGCCCTGAAAACTGTCTCTAAATTCTGTAATCTACTTTGAAGAGACCTTTCAAGGACAGAGGTCATGCACTAAGCCACATAAGGAATGAACACAATGAGAAGAGCTGAAATAAAAAATAGTAAATACCCACACCCTGGTAGGGTAAAAAACTAAAACCCAGCTTGGGGCTGTTAGGGACCAAACGACGGGCTCTAGGACCTGAGTCATGTTTACCAAAAAGAGACAGGACATGTGCTCATCCTGCCTGGCCAATCACGTAACGCCAGCTACTCCTGTAACTGAGACAAAGAACTGCCTGTATATAAGCCGCCATACTTGTTTGTTCGGGGCTCTAGTCGGATTCCACTGTGCTGGAGGAGACTTGGGCCCTAGCGCGCTAGAAATAAACTCCCTTCTTGCGTTTGCATTACTGTGGTGGACTTGCTCTCTCGGTCGGTTCGGAGATACGGGCTCGATGCATAACAGGAGCAATTTACAATAAGAGTATATTTATTTGATAGACAGTTTTTGAACAGTAACTTTTCATATTTTCTTTGCTAGATGCTTAATCATTTATCATCCTGTGTTCAACAAACAAACAGCTCCATGTAGTTACTGTGGAATTCAATCCGCACAACTCTGTTTACACAGTGACCTGGCGCTGATGGGCTGCCTGAGTCAACTCCTCCCCTTCCTTTTATTAATTACATTCTTGACATTTGACTTGACACTAGTATTTTAGAGATTTAACACATAACACTTGTAAACAAATATAATATTCTTGGTGTGAGTTATTGCTTTTTATAAGAGTCAGTAGTTTCCAAACTAAAAAAAGAAAACAAATTATTTTGTCAGTTATAAGTTTCTAAGGCTTTTGTTGTTTTCTTTCTATTTGCTTCAGAATCTACCAGAGAATTCCTCTATAGTGAACCTGGTATGGAATTATTCTGCTCTTTCAAAAAAATAGCTGCTTTATGAAGTTGGAATGTATTAGAGTTGTTTATTTATACATTGGAAGTATCTGGCATGTGGCATGTGGTATGGATCTTGTTTAGTCATAGCACCAAAATGATTGTAAAGAATAGTATGTGTGCTGTGCTCAGTCACTCAGTCGCGTCTGACTCCTTGTGATCCCATGGACTGTAGCCCTCCAGGCTCCTCTGTCCATGCGGATTCTCCAGGAAAGACTGGATAACTGGTGTAAAAAAAAAAAAAAGAAGAAGAAGAAAGAAAGATTGCCCCTCTTTTAAGGAAGATGTTCCTCTATGGAGTATGTAGTAAAGAACCCTGCTGCTGAACGTGGAAGAATTGATGCTTTTGTGCTGTGGTGTTGGAGAAGACTCTTGAGAGTCCCTTGGACTGCAAGGAGATCCAACCAGTCCATTCTAAAGGAGATCAGTCCTGGGTGTTCTTTGGAAGGAATGATGCTAAAGCTGAAACTCCAGTACTCTGGCCACCTCATGCGAAGAGTTGACTCATTGGAAAAGACTCTGATGCTGGGAGGGATTGGGGGCAGGAGGAGAAGGGGACGACAGAGGATGAGATGGCTGGATGGCATCACTGACTCAATGGACAAGAGTTTGAGTGAACTCTGGGAGTTGGTGATGGACAGGGAGCCCTGGCGTGCTGTGATTCATGGGGTTGCGAAGAGTCGGACACGACTGAGCAACTGAACTGGACTGAACTGAACTGAAGTGATTTAGCATGCATGCATGTTCAGCATGCATGCTTCTAAGGAAATTGCTGTTTCAGCCTGGACCAAATGATTTTTTCTTTGATGCATCAAAAATAGCAGATTTACACCCATTTTCAGTACATATTCTGCATTTGTCATGTATAGTTTCTAACTCCTTAATCATTCCTTTGATTAACTAAATGTAATTTTAACAATTAGGCTGGAAATATATTACTAATTACCTTGAAAGTATAGTAAATATATAAACTTGTATAATTCAATAAGAAAAAGTCTCTCAAGTAACCCAATTAAAAAGTGTCCATTGATGGATGCGTGAATATATATACATACACACAACTATACACACATGCACATAATGAAATATTATTCAGCCATGAAAAACGAGGAAATCTTACTATTTGCAACAACATGGGTGGATGGTGAAAGCATTATGCTAAATGAAATAAGTCAGATGGAGAAAGACATGTACTGTAAGATACCATTTATATGTGGAACCTAAAAAAAATCTTATAGAAAAAGAGATGAGATTTGTGGTTATCAGAGGTAGTGGGTGGGGCTGGGAGGACTGAAAGAAGGTGGTCAAAAGGTACTAGCTTCCAGTTATAAGATAAATGCAAACTAGAGATGTCGTGTAGAACATGAGGTCTATAACTGACTCTGCTCTATGATAAATAGGAAAGTTTTAAGAGAGAGTAAATCCTAAGAGTTCTCACCACAAGAAGAAAATGTTTTTCTGTTCTTTCTGCTTTCTTTTCGTTTTATTGTTCTATATGAGAAAACAGCTGCTAGCTATATCTACATGGTAATTATTTTACAATATATGAATCAAACTATCATGCTGTATACCTTAAATTTAAACAGTGATGTATGTTGATCATTTCTTAATAAAACTGGGGAAAAACAGAGGGGAGATCTGGGATTGATATACAGATGAAAGCGAAGACACTGAAACAAATAAAGTCACCTGTTTTCCTATTAATGTATATAAACTTCAGCTCGAAAACAATGTAGAATTGGTGTGGTCCTCAGAGACCAAACATAATCAGTATATTTATAACAACAGTGATAATACATTATAGACATTTACATCAACAAATTCCCTTTCCAGAATATCCTGGAACTCTAAAACTACAAATTAGAATCAGCATAACCTAATACCAATTTTCATTAACTATATGCATTAGTTATTGGTCACTTTTTCATGTTCCCTCATTTATTTCACAAATTTTGCGGTTCAAAAGAAAGGTCAAAATTCAACTTTTTAGTTAATATGATTTAATACCATGCCATGCTCTTTTCTAACTATATTTTGAAATAATTTTAGATTTAATTGCATAAACAACTCACAAAATTCCCTTTGTCCTTTATCCAACTTCCCCTATTGTAGCATTTTACATAACCATCGCAATAATCAAACAGCGTAATAACCTTGATACAGCACTGATTACTACCGTGCAGACCTTATTCAAATTTCAGCAGTTTTCCCACTAATGTCCAGGAACCAATCCAGGATCCTGTTTTCCTTACCACCTGCTATTTTTTTTTTTAAGAAGGATTCAACTGATTTTTATAAAGCCGATATATATCCATTACAATAAATTCAAGTAATACAGAAAATTTCAAAACACAATGTAAAAATTATACAAAAACTGTACCATGAATAACAACTATTTATTTTATTTTATTTTTCTATTTTTCGGCTGCACTGGGTCTTTGTTATTCAGTTCCTTATTCAGTCGCTCAGTCATATCCAACTCTTTGCAACCCCATGGACTACAGCATGCCAAGCTTCCCTGCCCATCACCAACTCCCAGAGCCTACTCAAACTCATATCCATCGAGTCAGTGATGTCATCCAACCATCTCATCCTCTGTCATCCCCTTCTCTTCCCACCTTCAAACTTTCCCAGCATCAGGGTCTTTTCTAGGGAGTCATTTCTTCACATCAGATGGCCAAAGTATTGGAGTTTCAGCTTCAGCATCAGTCCTTCCGATGAATATTCAGGACTGATTTCCTTTAGGATTGACTGGTTGGATCTCCTTGCAGTCCAAGGGACTCTCAAGAGTCTTCTCCAACACCACAGTTCAAAAGCATCAATTCTTCGGCACTCAGCTTTCTTTTTGGTCCAACTTTAACATCCATACATGACTGCTAGAAAAATCAGAGCTTTGACTAGATGGACCTTTGTTGGCAAAGTACTGTTTCTGCTTTTTAATATACTGTCTAGGTTGATTGTAGCTTTTCTTCCAAGGAGCAAGCATCTTTTAATTTCATGGCTGTAGTCACCATCTACAGTGATTTTGGAGCCCCCCAAAATAAAGTCTCTCACTGTTTCCATTGTTTTCCCATCTATTTGCCATGAAGTGATGGGACCGGATGCCATGATCTTAGTTTACTGCATGAGGGCTTTTCTCTAGTTGCGGAGAGTAGGGGCTACTCTCTAGCTGTGGCACACGTGCTTCAAGGCCCTACCTTTTCATTCTCTATTATATAGTCTTATTTTACTTTTTTAAATAGAATTGCATACATTTAATCTATGTATTTTATTTTCTTTATCCCCATTCCTAGATTGTAAGCTCCAAAAGGGCAGCGATGTTGCCAACCTTAAATACTGCTAAAATCTAGCATTTATAGCAATCTTGATATGTACAGGGTATTCAGTAATTGTGTTGAACAAATGAACAAAAGTCCTGTTTTAGGGTAGGCTTATTCTTTGTTTTTAATTGGAACATAATTGCTTTACAATGTGTGTTGGTTTCTGCCATACAAAAACACAAATTAGCCATAGTATATATACATATACTGCTGCTAAGTTGCTTCAGTCGTGTCCGACTCTATGCGACCCCATAGACGGCAGCCCACCAGGCTCCCCCGTCCCTGGGATTCTCCAGGCAAGAACACTGGAGTGGGGTGCCATTGCCTTCTCCAATGCATGAAAGTGAAAAGTGAAAGTGCAGTCGCTCAGTAGTGTCCGACCTTTAGCGACCCGATGGACCACAGCCTCCTACGTCCATGGGATTTTCCAGGCCACAGTACTGGAGCGGGTGCCATTGCCTTCTCCAGATGGGGTATATACGTCACAGCTCTTCCCTCAATCCACCCACCCTTTCCTTCCCCTGCTGCATCTATATGTCCATTTTCTATATCTGCATCTCTATTGCTGCTTCACAAATAGGCTCCTCAGTATCATTTTCCTAGATTCCATATATATCCATTAATATATATTTGTTTCTCCCTTTCTAACTTCACTCTGTGTAACAGGCTGTAGGTTCATCCACTTCAGTTCAAATGATTCACATTCATTTCTTTTTATGGCTGAGTAATATTTCATTGTATATATGTACAGGTAAGGTTTATTCTAAATTTTGTTGTGTATAGTATAGCTTTCCTCTCTGTAATATTTTTCATTTACATGTATATCTTATTATTTCTTTGCAAGTACAGAGAATTATTTGTCTGAACTCTTCCTTTGTTTACTTGGAAATTTTCTCTAGTTCTTATTTTTATTTCTTTGTCTTACTTTTCTTATTTATATTTCTTTGTCTTACTTTCCTTTCTTCTTTATTTTCCATCTCATTTCAAAGCAGATCTATGGCGAGGGTCCCTTCTGATCACTATTCATCTCATATATCAGCTGAAAGATAGTCTGTGGAGGAAGGAAAGTAGTAGAAGATGTTAGTAAGCTCAGAGTACTGCCTCAGAGATCCACACCAAATCCACTGTTTTTCTTAACCTGTGACTATGTATCATCACTTAGCCTTTGGCATGTAAGAAGTTGGTATTTGGAAAATGCTGTTTTCTCCACTCTCTTCATTTTGATTCACCTTTGATCATCTCAATGGCTCAGATGGTAAAGAATCTGCCTGCAATGTGGGAGACCTAGGTTCGATCCCTGGGTTGGGAAGATCTCCTGGAGGAGAACAGGGCAACCCACTCCTGTATTCTTGCCTGGAGAACGCCTATGGACAGAGGAGCCTGGCAGGCTACAATCCGTGGGGTTGCAAAAAGTCAGACATCGCTGAATGACTAAGCACACACATACACACAACTAGGAGAACAGGCAATAGATAAAGATTCTGTGTGAGCCTGGTTTCCCCTTGATTTCAAGCTGCCGTGATCTATGGTATTAAACTGGGTCTCTATGGGAACATTTCTTCCATGGCTCGCTGTGCTCCCAAATCTCATATCACTTGAAGAGTCCTTGGATGGGCATTTCACTGTAGTTTCACTTGCTCCTGATGAAACATCCATCTTGCCCAACGTCTGAGAATATGTTGTTAGTTCTCTATTCTTCCCCATTTTTGGTCTAGATTTCACAGCATTTAGCCCATTTGCTACATAGTTTGTGGTTTAAAACTGCAGTTATATCCTTATTTTACTGGCAACTAAAATATTGTCTCCATCTTTTATTCTTTTTGAGATTTGGAGGGAAGAGAAGGGGGAGAATAAATATCTACACACCGTGATCTTTAACCAAAACTCACTTTGTGCTTTTCTCATTGCTTTAATCAAATCTGTGTCAAGAATGCAGAAGAGGCCCTAAGTATTATTCACCCACCAATTTTGACCTAGACCCAAGTTCTCATAAAGCTTATATACATTTTAATTGCATCCATCACCTTTCTTCTCCATTTCCTTTGCTCTGCTTTTCTCTACCTCAAAATCTCTACAGGTTCTTTCTGTTTTGCTTTCTGTTTGTCTGTTTCTTACCTCCCAGTGTAACCTCAATATTCTCTTTTCTTCCTCTGACAGCGATTTCTTTGTGGCAAGAGTTTTCGTGGTCCTTCACCTCTCTAACCTCTCTAACCTCTCTAAGTTAAGCCCCAAAGTCACCTGGCCCCAAACAAGTAGTGAGTTCACCATCATCACCACCTCTACCATGACAAGCACACTAATTGTTGCCTTTGCTTATTGACTGTCTACTTTATGCCAGTAATGCTGCTAAAGCTTGTGCATCCATTATCCCAGGCAATCCTTCCAATAACCCAACAAATTTAATATAGTTACTTGCAACTTAAATATAGAAATGTGAACAATAGTTTTTTTTTTCTCAAATCTAGCTCCAGAATTATGCTCAAAGAGACCACTTGTGTTTGGTTCAAGAAAATACTTTGAAAGTTATTCCTGGGGTGGTTGACCTCTTACAATGACAGAAAAGGGGATGGGGACAGAAGTTTAAAAGGAGAAATTGTTGTGTTACTATCAGAAGGAGAAGGAGAAAGAAATGAAGCGGGGGACTTCCCTGGTGGTCCATTGGCTAAGGCTCTGTGTTCCCAATGCAGGGGGCCCGGGTTCAGTTCCTCGTCAGGGAAGTAGGTTCCACATGCCGCAACTAAGAGTTCAATGCCACAACAAAAGATGCCACAGGCCACAACGAATACCAAGGATCCCACGTGCCACAGCTGAAACCAGGCACAGCCAAATAAATAATAATAAATTATTCTTTTTAAATAGGCACTGCTCTTCAAAAAACAGAAAGGATAAAAAGAAAAGAAATGAAAGAAAAGGAGAGAGGGCCCGGAAGTTAGAGATCAGCCTGAGAAACAGCTGAGACACTCCTGGGACTCTCCCATCTGAAGAATGGGCCCTACCTCTCTGTACAAGTTGTCTGTGCCCCTCTGGGTCTCTCCTCATTCCCCCATCTGCTGTGTACACAATTCCTAGGACAGGGTGGGTGTTCTGCAATTCTTATGAAAAGTCCTGGGTATCCTACCTTGGGCAATGCCTCAAGAGTCAAATCTGCACCTATGGGATCAGGGGCTTGAGATGCAGAAAAGGCATGAGGATGGAACCTTCAGGAGCTGGAAAATCTTTGAATGAGGGCATCTGAACATTCGCTAGGCATGGGATCGTGGTGGTGGTGGTGGAGGGAGAGGGATGTATTAAGCCAATTAAAAAAATCATTTTTATTAATTAACAATAGAAAATTTACTAGCCCACATAAAATTATTAACAGTTCCTATTCTCCAAGGAAAATTTTAGGTGATAAAATTAATAAAATATTCAAACGTTACTACTCAAATCATATCAATCGTTACATACCCTAAGAAAATTGTGATAAGCCAGTTTTTAAGAGAGAGAGGCCATAGGGGCTACTGTTATCTGGGTTGCATGTAGGTAAGGAAACTGTGCAGAGAAAGTAAACTAGCTTAAGGACACTTAAACAATGGAGGGCCTTCTTGCTGTTTGACAAACAAGCCCAGTTCCTTTCTGCTCAGAATATTTCTGGGGGAATGTTTTTTCCCCAAGATCTGTGCATTGCCAGCTCCTTCTTATCCTTCAGAATTTTACTCAAATCATCTCCCCGGAGCTACTTCCGTCCACATCCTGTCAGAAACAGTCTTCACAATATACCCACCACTTTCAACCTTTATCTCCTCATCATGCTTTATCTTTATGAAGAATAGAAGGTATTACTACTAGATACACTATTAAATATTTTATTTTTAGTTGGTTACTGCTAATAGGATGTAAGTTTCAGGAGGCCAGAGATTTTGTCTCTTATTCACCACTGTATCCATGTTCCTTGGTATTGAGTTTAACACTTGCTGCTGCTGTTGCTGCTGCTAAGTTGTTTCAGTTGTGTCCAACTCTGTGCGATCCCATGGACTGCAGCCTACCAGGCTCCTCTGTCCACGGGATTTTCCAGGCAAGAGTACTGGAGTGGGGTGCCATTGCCTTCTCCAGAGTTTAGCACTTACATAGCACTCAATAAAGATTTGATAATATACCCAATAAGTACATACTCATTGGTTGACTTCTGTATGGAGGGACGGTCTCTTGACTATAGTTTTCAACTGACCAAATGCAATGCAGTTCACCAGTTTTCAAGCTAGCCATGCAGACCACCTGTTTTCTTTAGAACTGAGCCAAATCACACATTATATATACCTGTCCTCATGAATAACCATAGCACTTACTGACTTTGAAGAGAACTTCAAGGAGCTCCGGAAAAGAGCCACCACTACTTCACTCAGGTACTGGTTGTCTCAGAAATGGCCTTTTCCCAGAATGAGTGTTCAGAGCTACTGAGCTGCCATCTCGTGGTTCACCCGTCAGGGAGGCTGAAACTCTGGAGCAGTTAAGAAGAGGGTCTCTAAAACCAGACTGGATAGAATCTCAACTCTATGAGCTAGGTAATAATAGTACCTTCCCCACAGGGCAGTTGTGAGAAAAAGTTGTCAAGAGCAGTAGGCAAGGGCAGAGGATCCGTGTAGAACACTTGGTGAGCAGGTCAACTAAATTTACGTCAGCGAGCACTTCCTGGAAGAGGGGATTCCTGGCCAAGAGTGTTTGTTTTGTTTTGTTTTGTTTCTGGCCAGAATTTTAAAGGAAAATGAAAGCATGAATTGAAGGAGCAGATGGTAAGTTTGAGGGCCAGTTTAGACTGAGAGTGGAAATCCACTGTGGACTTCAGGAAGAAGCTGATCTTTGGGTGGACTGATGTGGGCAAAAGATGAGGGGCCAAGCCAGAAGTCTCTGGTTCCTGTCCACAATCATCAGCTGGGCAAACTCAGGCCAGTTTCATTCTACCTGAATGAATCCATTTTCTCATTGTTAATTGTGATGCTGGTAATCCAAACCTGTGGATTTGTGTAAAGTCTAAGTGATTACAAGTAACATTTGTGAAAATAGTTAATAAACTGTTATGGACAAAGAATGTCGCATGCCACGTCAGTAAACAAAGGATGTTGTGGCCATCAAGTCATCAGTCTTAGCAGCTGCCCCAACTATGCATTCTGAGGGGATCCTGGATGGAAAAACAAAAAACAAGATACTGGCCTTAGATAGTTAAGGTGCCTGTAAAGGAATGATTTCAATGAGCCCAGACCCTTGCATCTTCCCATTCATAGAAAAGTGCTAAATTAATTAATTCGAGATGCCTGGTTTTTCTTTTTAACAGTAATTTTCTGATGCTCAGACTACTTGGTTTTTTAAATATTGATTTGTTTCTGTATTTATTTAGTTGGCTGGGTCAAATCTTAGTTGCAACACGTAGGGTCTTAGTTGTGGCACTTGGGATCTTTTGTTGTGGTGCAAGGGCTCAGTAGTTGCAGTGTGCCAGCTCTCTAGCTGCAGAGCATGGGCTGAGTTGCCCCATGGCATGTGGGATCTCAGTTCCTGGACCAGGGACCAAACCTGCGTTCCCTGCATCAGAAGGTGGATTCTTGGTCACTGGACCACCAGGGAAGTCCCCAGACAACTGGTTTTTGAACAAAAACTCTTTTCTATTCTGGCTCCCTTATGTCTTCGGAAAATCCCTCAGAGCTATCTGAGAAGCTGTCTCTTGGGCTTAAGTCTTCAGTTTGTTCACTAAATAATGCATAATTCTCAGTTCTTAGGCTGCACTTTTTGTTTTCATCAACACCGCAAAGAACTTTCCTGATGCATATACTGATCTGGTCTAGAAATATGGTAACACAATAAAGAAAAGAGCTCCAGAGTTGAGTTAGAAAGAACTGGATCTAAATCCCTGCCCTGCCACCTGCTAAAGTTATGCCTTTGAGTTGATTATTCATTCTCTTTGAACTTCACTCTCCCATCTGTAAAAGGAGAGTACTTGTCAAGGTTAGACTACACCCAAAGAGCCTAGCATGTCATGAACCTAGGGGCATGGAAAGCACCTAGCATGTCATCTCCATCATTACCACTGTGGCCAGTGTTAATCTGAGCTCTCAGCACCTGCCAGACACCATTCTAAGAGATATGGTACCTGTACATTTCGGTAGGTATTGTTAACCTGAAGTTGAGAGAGGTCAAGTAATTTGCCCAAAGTCATACAGGCTATGGTTTCTCCAGTGGTCATGTATGGATGTGAGAGTTGGACTATGAAGAAAGCTGAGCGCTGAAGAATTGATGCTTTTGAACTGTGGTGTTGGAGAAGACTCTTGAGAGTCCCTTGGACTGCAAGGAGATCCAACCAGTCCATTCTGAAGGAGATCAGCCCCGGGATTTCTTTGGAAGGAATGATGCTGAAGCTGAAACTTCAGTACTTTGGCCACCTCACGTGAAGAGTTGACTCATTGGAAAAGACTCTGATGCTGGGAGGGATTGGGGACAGGAGGAGAAGGGGACGACAGAGGATGAGATGGCTGGATGGCATCACCAACTCAATGGACGTGAGTTTGAGTGAACTCTGGGAGTTGATGATGGACAGGGAGGCCTGGCGTGCTGCAATTCATGGGGTCGCGAAGAGTTGGACACGACTGAGCGACTGAACTGAACTGAACTGATACAGGCAGGTGTGGTGGAGTCAGGTTTAGAATCCAGGCAGTGGAGTTCAGTGCACCAAGGTAGTTATTGACAATTGTTATTGTTCAGTCACCCAGTCATGTCAGATTCTTTGCGACCCCATGGACTGCAACATGCCAGTCCTCCCTGTTCTCACCATCTCCCGGAGTTTGCTCAAGTTCATGTTCATTGCATCAGTGATGCCATCCAACCATCTCACTCGCTGACGCCCTTGTCTCCTTCTGCTGTCAATCTTTCCCAGCATCAGGGACTTTTCCAATGAGTCATCTGTTTGCATCAGATAACCAAAATACTGGAGTTTCAGCTTCAGCATGTCCTTCCAGTGAATATTCAGGGTTGATCTCCCTTAAAATTGACTGGCTTAATCTCCTTGCTGTCCAAGGGACGTTCAGGACTCTACTACAGCACCACAGTTTGAAGGCAACAATTTGAACATTTTGTTTTTTTTAAATATCTATTTGTTTATGTATTTATTTATTTGGCTGTGGCAAGTCTTAGTTGCAACATGTAGGATTGAAGGTGTTCTGCCTTCTTTATGGTTCAGCTCTCATAATCATATGTGACACTGGAAAGATCATAGCCTTGTTGGCAGAGTAATGTCTCTGCTTTTCAATGCACTGTCTAGGGTTTGTTGTAGCTTTCCTACCAAGAAGCAGTTGTCTTCTGATTTTATGGCTGCAGTCACCATCCGCAGTGATTCTGGAGCCCAAAAAGAGGAAATCTGTCACTACTTCCACGTTTTCCCCTTCTATTTGCCTTTGCAGTAATGGGGCCAGATGCCATGATCTTAATTTTTTAAAATATTTAGTCATAAGCTGGCTCTTATTGACAATATGTAGTGCAAATTTGCCACTGAAATGGGCCAATTTTTAGAGAGCTCCTTTGTGAAATAACAGAGAAGAACTTTCAGAACTCATGTTTTCCAAGGAATTTGATAATGGACAAGAGAAATCCCTCAGGAAGATCTTTAAATCCTTCTTACTGGCTCTTCCTTTAAAAACAAAGTTGATTCTGCTAGAGAATAAGAAACTAATGGTATTTCCAAGAAGAAAGGAAGTTGAGTTAGCAATGTTAAACTAAAGCACCTTCATCAACATCTGACCTCTCCTCCCATATGTAAAACTCCGGAAGACCACCAGGGAAGTGGACTTCAGAAAGGAGGTGTTCCTTGGGTGGAGTGACGTGGACAATCCTGATCAGCTTTAGGGTTATTTGGATCAGTAAGAAATGCCTCTAAGCTTATGTCTCTAGGTGATGGAGTAGAATGAAAACCTTGCTTTGCAAGGCTTCAGTTGAAAGCGTGAGACATTACAGACAAGCAGAGGTGGTCCTTTCACCTCAAGGAGATCTGCTATTGCATTCTCTCATCTGTATGTGAGACCAAAAATTCACAGGCCAGGAAAAAGTCTCACCCCATGGCTTACACTTCATGCAGCTTCCTCTGGAGGAATCATATGCTTGTTTCTAAATTCCTCATGCCTATCCTCTGGGCCACAGGTCAGACCCCAGTGGGCAGAAAACACCAGACCATCCTTGCAAAAGACTGCTGTAGCATTTGGACAGGGTTAAAAGATTCTAAAGGGTGCTGACTAAAGAAGGTTGACCATCTCTGGTTCTACCAGGATTGAGTCACTAGCTATTGCTACCATAGTCCTTTAACATACGCTGAAAGGAGTTTAGGGAGGAAATTAGGAATGAGACACCCGGTGCTCTGAGAAAACTGGCAGAACAGGCCTTCAGGCTGGCAGAACAGCTAGTTTCAGGAGAAAATTTTTATGAACCTGGATTCTTGCATCTTCCCATACTTGAGAAAGCACTAAAACCATTAGCTAAGAGGTCTGTTCCTAATGACTGGCAGCAACCTTCTAATGAGGTATACTTTGTTGTGTGTGTACCTACTTTGCCAAAAATCATGTAAATACTGACCTCCCCCTTACCTCTTTGGAACAGTTTCTCAGAGCTACTGAGAGAGCTACTGTACTCCCAGGCTACAGTCCTCAGGAAGACTTTGTACAGAGACATTCAGACTCAGCTCACAGCTTTTACATCGTGCAGTTGTTTTAAGCTGACAATGTCATTTCATTCCAAGTTTTCTAAGACATTTCTCACTTATGTAAAGTATCAGCAGAGGCTTGTAGATCCTTTGTCCACGAGTTCCATGCACACCATCTCCAAGGAGCTTCCATAACAACACCCCTGAGTCTTTGCTAAATTTGAGATCACGCAGCACTCTAAACTTTCATTATCTTTTTGAGATCATCTGTCTGTGGGATGGGTCATTAAATTAGTAAAATTTTGGAATGCCACGTGCCCAAAAAATTCCTAGGAAGAATGTGGTCATAAAAATAAAATCACACTATTAAAAAAAGACAACAAGCAATAACAACAGAGATAAAAACATAAATTAAGACGATAAAACACATCTATTGGGAATGACTGGGGTGAGGCAGAGAGCCCTTTCTACATGCCAAACTGAAATGTTCTATTAAGTTTTAAGAAATCACATATACAGCAGATATAAATTAAATTAACTGCAAGGCCATAAAATAGAGCAGCTGTTCTCCATCTCCTCTGATGATAGAACAAGAGGAAGAGGCTGGTCAGAGGTAAGGAAGACTTTCTTCTTGGCGGTGAGCACTGTAAAACATCAAGGGGATAATGAGGAGAGGCAGGAGACCTGGAAAACCATCTTCTCCGATACACATTTAAAAGGCACATATTACAGGAATTTTACACGCAAGTTGAAGTCCTTTGCCCTTGACCAAGATTTCATAACAGCCCTCCATTTCTCTGTACATTCAGCTATTCCACTCTAAATAAAGCCCTTTCCAAATATGACAAGAATACAAGCGCACGTCTAAGACAATCGTGAAAAACAATCAGCAACTGTGAATCCCAGGTGAAAATGATAATCTAGTCCTGTTCTGCAGTAGCTTGGCCTAAGGCTGAGGAACTGCATGGTTTAAGGGATCTCTGACCCCAGAGGCAGCAAGCCGATGACTAGCAGCTGAGTTAACCAGACACGCATAGTGCCTGGATCACCCCTGTCTCTACATGCCAGTCTGCCTTTCCCTAAAATGTTGCATTTGTGAGGATGGTCAATCACGTCTGCTTTGCCCACCAACCATGCACCATCACCTCTGGCCTCAACTCCCCAGGGCTTTGGAAGCAGGAAATGGAATGGCAGATGAGAAGAAGGAAAGGATGTGATGTTCTGTACGTGTTTCCGTATGTGTTTCCGTATGTGTTCTAAAACACACTCTGGAATACAGAGTATCCAGAATAAACAAAACAATCTTGAAGAACTAGGAATAGATTTGGTGGAATCATACTTCCTGATTTCAAAGTTTTACTGTATAGTTACAGTAGCCCATGCTGGCATAAGGGTAGTTATATAGATAATGGAATAGAATTGTCAGAGCAGAAATAAATCCTTACATTAAGGTCCATTGGATTTTGACAGGTATATCAATCAGCTTTCCTTCAAGAAACAGAACCAACAGGATATATGTATGTGTAAATTGGGATTTATTTTAAGAAATTGGTTCATGCAATGTGGGAGATGGCAAGTTTGAAATTTGTAGGGCAGGCCAGTAGGCTGAACCTATAGGCAAGATTTCTAGGTTACAGCCTTGAGGCAGAATTCCTTCTTCTCCAGGAAACCTCCATTTTTGCTCTTAAGGCTTTCAGCTGATTAGATAAGGCTGAATAACCCACAATATCAAAGATACTGTCTTATCAACTTGAAGTTAACTGACTGTATATGTTAATCACATCTATAAAATATTTTCACAGGAACAGCTACTCTAGTGTTTGAACAAATGACTCAACACCATAACTGAGCCAAGCTGATGCAAAAAATTTAACCATCAAGACAATTATAAGACTATTCTTTCTCTTGAAGGGTGTCAAGACAATATAATAGGGAAAGAATAGTTTTTTCAACAAATGGTGCTGGGGCAACTGGATTTCCACATGTTAAGGTATGAATTTGGACTCTTTCCTCATACCGCATCCAAAGCATAACTCAAAATCCATTGGAGACCTAAATAGAAGACGTAAACTATAAAATTCTTGGAAAAACACATAGAAGTAAATTGTGACCTTGGATTAGGGAATGGTTTCTTAGCTATGACACTAAAATCACAAGTGACAAAAGGAAAAAGAAATTCAACTTCATTAAGATAAAAACTTTGTGTTCTGAAGGATACCATCAAGATGATAAAATGGATAACCCACAGAAAGAAGAAAATATTAGCAAATGTAAATGTATCGGGCATAAATCTAACAAGGGCCTTAGAATATATAAAGAACAACTCAACAACCCAATTTAAAAATGGGCAAAGCTTTGAACAGATATTTCTCCAAAGAAGATGTGCAAATGGCCTAGAGCAGGGCTTGTCCATCTAGAAGTGATCTTGGTTTCTATTTCTTTTGCCCTTTCAAAGTTCCCCAAACTCCTTAATCTCCAAAGGTCAAGAGGAGCAAGGTGAGAGCTCCACATCCGCCTGATGAGTTAATTACTCACTTATCCATATGTTTGAATCATTCATCCGTTTTCTCAATAGGTACTTCTTAAACATTACTATGTGCCAGTCATTCTACTGAATGTGGAGATCCTCAGGGTATCTATGTGCAGGATTTTAAAGCACAGGTAGAGAAGACTTGGGGCTTCCCTGGTGACTCAGTGGTAAAGAGTCCACCTGCCAATGCAGGAGACATGGCTTTGATCCCTGGGTGAGGAAGGTCCCTGGAGAAGGAAATGGCAACCCACTCCAGTATTCTTGCCTGGGAAATCCCATGGACAGAGGAGCCTGGTGGGCTACAGTCAGTGGGGTGACAAAGAGTTGGACATGACTTAGCGACTAAACAACAAAGAAAAGACTAAGGCACAGTCCCCACCCTCAAGGAATTCGCAGAGTCGCTTCACGTCTAGTTGTTTAGTCATGTCGGACTCTTTGCGACCTCTGTCCGTGTAATTTTCTAAGCAAGAATACTGGAGTGGGTTGCCATTTCCTCCAGGGGATCTTCCTGACCCAGGGATTGAACACATGCCTCCTGCAGCTCCTGTATTTCTTTATTGCAGGAGAATTGCAGGTGAATTCTTTATGGCTGAGCCATAGGATAGCAATAGTAACAGAGTTGCTTATCAGACAAATAAGCATTTCCTGGAGATGGGGTAAATTTGCCACCTCCTGAGAATGATTCCCATAGCTGTGTTATATCCCTGCTGGGTTTTCTGATCTCTGTGAACTGTGGCATTTCTGAAGGTCATTTCCTTGGACTGTTTGCTATATTTTTTTGTTCCTTTTCCTTCCCTAAACTAGATTCTTCCTGGGCTCTGGATTCTTAAATGGATTGCAGATGGCTGTATGTATGTTACTGATTTCATTTTAGGACACTTGTATTGCTTTATGCCACTTTTTGTCATTTTGATTTTCAACATGAATAAAACAATTCCACCTGCTTCTTTCATAAGTGGGGTGTGGAGGCATTCAAAAGATCCCACAGGTGCTGCACAGAAATTGTTCATTGCTGACACATGGGTTCACAACTCTCTTTCACAAGGCTAGTCCAGAGTCCCTAAAGACATTCCGTTTATCTTGTAGTTCACTTAAAGTGTATCTTCCGTTGATAGAGAACAAATGAGCTGGATACTGCTGGAAGACTGTGTTATTGAATATTTTTAGACTTTGAGTCATTTTTAAATCAATTAAATGTCAACTTAGGTCTGGAACTGATCTCCTGCCTGTTAATTTGCTCATCTGTGCTTCCTTTTGTTCTTATAGCAAATGCTATGGTGAGTCCACTCTGTACCATATTCTGTGTTGGCACAAGAGAAATAGACACATAAATACACATGGACAAAACACTATCTCATTGGAAGAAGGGAAAATAGGAAGAGGAGGAGAGGATGTTCTATGGACTTCCTAATAGATCTTCCCCTCCACCTCCAGCATGCCCACACAGCCTGTGGGATCTTAGTTCCCAGATCAAGGACCAGGGATCAAACCCCTGCCCCTTGTAGTGGGAGGGCAGTCTTAATCATTGGATCACCAAGGAAGGCCATGGACTTCCAATAAGTTAATTCAATTAATCTTCATAACAATATTATGAAGTATGTAAATTTTCGTCCCTATTTTACAGATGAAATAGTCAAGATTAAGTTTACTTACCCAAGGTCATCTCATTGGTAAGTAGTACTTCATGGCTCTGGAATCCATGAACTATGTCACTGTATTACGTTTCCTCAGCTAAAATATAGTTTTCTGTATTAAAATTTCTAAAAAGCACATAAAATGAACTATGGGAGCCAGTGGGAGACACAGAGAGGAAGGTTGAGAGGTGCTTCCTAGAGGAGAAGGTATTTGAACATTTTCTTTATCTAGTTCCTGAGTTCCAGTCTCCCCTTTCTCCCCATAGACTCACATGACAGATCTCTCTGCCTCACAGAGGCAGAGCATAGGAGGCCACAAAGTGACCATTGGACAAAATGCTAGAAATCCATGTGGGCAAGAACTACCCTGAGAACTTGGATCCTGTCTCTGTGTCCTACCCCTTGGGTACGCCGTGTATGGGGGCACCTAAGACCTCCAGGAATAAATACACAAGTTCTGTCTCCACGATCCCTACAAAGAGAACCCATAATCCCAGTGGACAGGAGCTGTAGAGACATTGATTTCAAGTGTGATAAATGGAGTTATTCAGTTCAGTGCCTGCTGGACTCCAATCTGGATTTGGAGAAGGAGGGTATACAGAGGATCAGTGCATGGTCCATTTCTGCGGCGATTACTATGTGTACCATGCAGCGACTACCTTCCTCAGCATTTCCTCACACGTACAGGAAATTTTCAAGCCAGCTTCACATTCAACATCCCTTAAATAAAGGTGACTAAATATTTAACTTGCCTAATTCAAGTCTTAGTTTATGTTTGTTGTGACACTATAAGCATCACTATCTCTGTTTTCATTTCATTCTCCAAGAGTCCTAGTTTAGCTAATAAATTCTTCAGTTACATGACTTACAAGTGTTGGGGAGTATGGTGTCCTAGAACGCCTGAGTTAAAATCCTACTTCTGCTACTTATTATCTCTACAACCTAGACAAGTTACCTAAATTTTCCCTTCCCTGGATTCTTAATCTATAAACTGGGATGCTAATAACAATACATACCCCACAGGATTGTTGTGAAAATTAAATGAACCATTACAAATAAAATTCTTAGAATGGTACCCAGCAGAGTAAGGACTGTGTATTTACTATCAGTATCGGCTTGCATTGATCGCTGTCTTGATTTGCGCCTGCTGCTGCTAAGTCGCTCCAGTTGTGTCCGACTCTGTGCGACCCCATAGACGGCAGCCCACCAGACTCCTCTGCCCCTGGGATTCTCCAGGCAAGAGTACTGGAGTGGGTTGCCATTTCCTTCTCCATGCGTGAAAGTGAAAAGTGAAAGTGAAGTCTCTCAGTCATGTCCCACTCTTAGCGACCCCATGGACTGTAGCCCACCAGGCTCCACCATCCATGGGATTTTCCAGGCAAGAGTACTGGAGTGGGGTGCCACTGCCTTCTCCTATTGATCTGCTGGTTGATTATAATACTTTAGCGCTGCATTATGTTCTTTGTCCCTTGTATGAGTGCTGGAGGTAGGAGAGAAATGCATATTGTTTTCCCCAGTTTACATCTCAGGAAATTGAGATGACGAAGGGGTAAATTATGTACTTAACATTAAACAGCTAACAAATGGCAGGGTGGGATTCAAGACCAGGAATTCCAGTATACACAGTTATTGCCCAATGTTCAAGTATGTGTTGCAAAGGGTTCTCTGTTGCCAGGAGAAGTTTTAGTCTAGGTTAGCATTTCTCAATAGACAGGTAGTAAAACCTCCAAGATTGGTGTTGCTGTTTCAGGATGTCAACATCATTAACGGTAGATCTGGGATCTGTTTCCATTGTTTTGTTTGTTTTAATTAGTAAGATAACTTGACCTTTTATTGAAATGGGTCAGTGTCCACATAAATGTCAAGAGGCCCTAGTGGGCAGCTGATGGGCATCAAGGAAGGATGTTTACAATTTAGCTTTCCTTTGGTGCCCAGATTAACTTACTAGCTACCTTCAAGATAGGTTTGACAGTCAAACACAGTTTACAGTGGTATTTATTCTTAGTCTCATGTAAGTATTACATAATAGATAGTTGACCAAATACAGGAAGCATAATGAGCTCTCATGTTAAAAAAAAGTTAATGAAAGCATAAATGTAATTACTCATGCTATAACTTTGCCTCATGATGCTATTTACTGGATTTGTTCATTGTATTCATCTTTGCAAAATTCTCATCAAGAAGTCTCCACTACTTCACATTAATACACAGATACAAGACTCCAAAGGTTAATGTCAGCAAAACCCAGAGAGGCAAAGTGGTTAACAGGATTGGATGCCATAGAGCAGGGTTAGGCAAAATATGACCTAGGGGTCATGGCCTGTTTTTGCAGATCAAGTTTTATTGGAACACGCACACATACACAAAAGAAATCTGTAGTACTTTAAAAACCAATTCTGAAAAAAGAAGCTATAGACACCACATCTGATTTAGCTTATCTGGAGGAATACTATTAATACAGTTATGGCTGACATGTGTGCCCCCAAATTCTTATGTTGAAGTCTTAACCGCAGATACCGAAGAATATGATTGTATTTGGAGAGAGGGTCTTTAAAGAGGTAATTAAGATAAGAAGAGGTCATTTCAGTTTTGTTTAGTCTCTCAGTCATGTCAAAGTCTTTTGTGACCCCATGGAATGTAGCCCATCAAGCTCCTGTGTCCATGGGATTTCCCAGGCAAGAATACTGGGGTGCGTTGCCATTTCCTTATCCAGGGGATCTTCTTGACCTGGAGATCGAACCCACATCTGCACAGGAGGTGGATTCCTTATTGCTAAGCCACCAGAGAAGCCCCAAGATGAGGTCATTAGAGTAAGACCTAATCCAAAATGGCTAGCTATGTCCTTATAAGAAGAGGAAATAAACACAAATGGATACAGGGGGAAACTGTGTGAAGAGCAGGTTAAAGATGACCATTTTAAGCCAAGGAGAGAAGCTTCAGGAGAAATCAACACTTGCCCATACCATAATCTCAAACTTCCAGCCTCCAAACTGGCAGAATATGAATTTCTGTCGTTTAAAACACCCAATCTGTGATACTTTGGTATGACAGCCCCAGCAAACAAAAACAAGTGCGTAAAATAATGCAGTGTTTACTGTTACAGGCACTTTGACAATGTTTACAACACACTTTCTCACTGAAACCTCACAACAACTCTCTGAGGGAAGTTACTACTGTCTCCTGATCGTTCAGCTGAGAAAACTAAGCATAAGCAAGGTATGTAGTTTGCTCACTATCACACAGCAAGTAAACAATAGCTAGATTTGAACCCAGGTTGTCTAGCTCATAGACTATGCTTGTAATTAGGAGTAAGCCTATTCCTAACAACCGCATGTCATTTGCAAAGAAGAATTTACAAATCTCAGCCTGAAAAATCTCTCTCCGGTCTTCCTATTTAAAAACAAAATGCAAATTATTAAGAGAAACTAGCTTTTATAATCGGAGAAGGCAATAGCACCCCAATCCAGTACTCTTGCCTGGAAAATCCTATGGATGGAGGAGCCTGGTAGGCTGCAATCCATGAAGTTGTGAAGAGTTGAACACGACTGAGCAACTTCACTTTCACTTTTCACTTTCATGCATTGGAGAAGGAAATGGCAACCCACTCCAGCGTTCTTGCCTGGAGAATCCCAGGGACGGGGGAGCCTGGTGGGCTGCTGTCTATGGGGTCGCACAGAGTCGGACATGACTGAAGCAACTTAGCAGCAGTAGCAGCAGCTTTTATAATAATAATAGGAAAAATATTTCAAATATGTCATAAAATTTTTGATGACATAAAGTTAAATTTCAATTTTAATATGCTTTTGTGACTCAAATCATGTTTTCTTATATAATTAAACTTCAACTAAAAGATGAGAAAGTAAGAATAAATGAGTTTTTAAAAGTTTTATATATTATACATATATACATAAACATACATAAAACAGTGACTAAAAATAACATTACAGAAATTTGCACATTATATTTATGCCAAATAAAAAATGACAAGTGTTGCATCTTTATCACATCCAGATTAAACTCATTTATTTATTCACTCATTTATTCCACAAATACTTACTGAGCTTTAACTATGTTTTAGGCAATGAACTAGATGATGGGGATAAAAGATAACAAGAAAGACATGCTCCTATCCCTTGTGGAGCTTACAGTCCCAAAGCAAATAAATACAGGTAAGAAAACCAAGCCAACCATTATAAACTGTGGAAGGACTAAGTTAGGATAGAGGGCACACTTGGGAATTTTCCTCTGGATGTGGTGGACGGGAACATCTTTCTGACATGTAAGCTAGCAGCTAAAGGAAGAAATGGAGCTGAACTGAAGGCAAGAGCAGTTTGGGTGGGAAATGAGTGGTTTTGAGCAACTGAAGGCCGAGGGAAGAACAGTGAAAGATGAGGTTGGAGAGGTGCTCGTGTCCAGGCCGCAGGGGATTTTGTGAGTAGTTCTGATTACAAGCTCAATGCAGTGGAAAGCCAAGACAGGCTTTAAGTGGGGGCATAATAAGTGGTGTAATCAGATGATGGGTTTTAAGGAACTCCTTCTGTAGTTACATGGAGATGGATTGCAGGAAGCAAAATACCTGTAGAGAGACCTAGTAAGAGACCCTTGTAATGTTCTAGTTGGTACCGAGTTAACTACGGAGGTGGCAACATAGATGAAAAGTAGATGAATTTGAGATATAGTGCGCTGGCAGAGTTCATAGATTTGATACTAGATTGAATACGGAAGAGTGGAAGAGGCGGCAAGGGAAAGGAAAGAGTCAAGGATGACTCCCAAAACTATTGGGAGGGTGGTGGTTCCCGTTCCTGAAATGGATGTGTGTGTGTGTCTGTGTGTGTGTGTGTGTGTGTGTAGTGCTGCCAATCCATGACATCAGGTCTCGGGCTCCTTCCATCTGCCTGCTTTGCTGTCATAATGCATGATTTTCATTCTTATTGTTCCAATGGCCCAGTGGTTAAGAATCTGCCTGCCAATTCAGGGCACAGGGGTTCGATCCCTGCTATGGGAAGATTCCACATGCCAAGGAGCAGCTAAGCCTGTGCGCCGCAACTACTGAGTCCACGTTCTGGAGACTGAGAGCTGCCGCTACTGAAGCCCGTGCACCGAAAGACTGCGCTCCGCAACAATGAAGCCCCTGCAATGGGAAGCCTGTGCATCGCAATGAAGAGTAGCCCCTGCCTGCCACATCTGGAGAAAGCCCATGTGCAGCAACGAAGACCCAGAGCAGCCAAAACTAAATAAAGAAATCTTTCCAAAAAAAGAAACAGGAAGATGGAAAAGGAAGCAACATGTAACAAAGAGTGAACTTGATCTGAAAAAAAGAAAATTTTCTCTGACGTTCCCACAAACTTAGGCTTATATCTCCTTGACCAAAATTATATGACGAGTTTAGTCCTTGTTACAAGGGATGCTGGGAAACGTAGCTTTACAATTGCATAGATTAAGCCCTTAATAAAATCAAGCTTCTCTGATTAGGATATTGGGTAGACAACGAGCAGTTTTTGATAGGCCATCCTCTGCCTGAGTTAGCCTATGAATCCAAGTAGGCTGTAGCACTACTTATTAAACTATTTTTCAATTTAGTTGGATGCTAGTTCTTCATGAGTGAGCACAATGTATAAATGCCGGCAAATCTGGGGCTGCCCTAGGCCTGATTTAAAAGAAACTTTTTTTTATTGAAAGGAAAACCCATCTTCTCTCATTGACAGCCAAGCACGTCCCAATGGCATCCCTTGGTGCCAAACTTTTCTCTTTTCATAGTGATTGTGTCACACAGAAGCCCTGCCATCAGGTTTGGTGTTCTGCCACCAGTGTGCTCACACCAAATGTCCTAAGAGGATGGCTTAGCCAAGTTGAATGTTAGCACTTTGTCTTACATACCGCCTTAAGGTTCTTGGAAGGTATTATCAGATTTAGTCATAGGACAGTCTCCTTGTCATAGTCGCCCAGGCAGTTTAAATGACCCAGGTATACCAGCCAGCCCTTCCCAGTGTGTCTCTGGGATGCTGAAGCCCTTATTCTTTATGTGTTACAGGGGCCCTTATACCCGAACCAAAAAGAGAATTCTCTGGCAGAAAGCAGAGGCCTGTCTAGAAGCTGTAGCCCATTACCCCTGCACAAAGATAGACTGTGCTTTGCTGGAATCTAATCTGGAAACGTTTAATACATTTGCAGCACAAGTGCCAGCTACTTTACTCAAGAGGAGGCGTGTTTTGTTTTTTGTTTTTTTTCCTCTTAAAGAGAAACTTCAAACTGAATAGAAATCAACCTTTTCAATACGCCCATCATACCTGATAATGAAAGCATTCTACAGTGAGAGGAAGAACTTTGGCCGAGAAAGAAGAGATTAAAAAAAAAAAGAAAGGAAGGAACAGGCTTTTATTGTGTTGAATCAGAAACTACTTTCTCTGGAAGAAATTCAGTGAGTGTCTTGTCAAGTAACTCTAATGAAAACAGGACAATTAAGACAGCAAAAATCATCCCCAAATGCTCAAGGTTGGGATTTGTTGAATGTCTAAAGCTATTTTCCAAATGTTTGGGGTTTGGCACGGTCCAGGCTCACGGTTGGGAAGTTTTCCTGAAGGTCTGTCTAAATGCTCCTATTTTTATTCCATTTCCTTGTAGTTAATATCCGGCCAATTCATTGGTTCCAAAGTCTAAATTTGATACATGCTAGATATCATTAGACTTTGCACGTCCCTGTTCCCCTGCATGTGGTTGACAGAACTCCCAGAGTATTGCTTTCATGCCTGGGTAGGTTTCAGATCAGGGGCCCCTGGTTTCTCTTTGTCCACCATTTTTTGGGGACTGGGAGACTGTTTCAAGTTTGGAGTGGGGACCATCACATGAGGTATTGCACAAGGATGTGGGAATGTTGGCTGCGAGAAACATCCCTCAAAACCTCAGGGAGATGTGATCACTAACCTCACCATTTGAAAGAATGGTGTATGGAGAGGGATTAAACCTATTCTATCTGGCCCCAGAGGGGTGGAGCTGGGACCAGAGATACATGTTGCCTTAATACAAGAAAGGCGTTCTCATTTTAGAGCAACCAGGAAGAGAAGGAGCTGCCTTGCCTTTACCTAAAAGAGATGGGTCCTTGTCAGAGGTCTGTAGTGGTTCTCCATTAATCTTTGGAGCCCAAAAATGGATTCATGAAGCCATTCAAATATAGACTGAATAGTTGAATTAGAAGACCTTAAAGTCCCTTTCTTTAAAGTTGCATACTACATACATAACACTTAGCATCATGCTTAGCACATAAAAGGTATCCAGTGATGATTTGTCGAATGAACTAATGAGTAATTGAATGAAAACTAACACAACCTTGGCAGTAACAAGCATGGTGACAACCTTGAAATACTGGGGTATGTAGTAAGGAAGCTCTGGATGTAGTATACATGGCTATCCTTGTCTCTGAGCAGGACCACTGTTTCCTGCCTCTGAGAGGCAAAGCCTGAAGTTTGAAGAAGACAGCCATCCTGACTCTATTCACTTCTTTATCATTTCTCCAAGCCTTGGTTGAAACTGTCCTTGTGCTGCCACGTGGTGTGAAATCTGAACCTATAGCTGAGCATATGGGGGACACACAGCCTCTAAGCCTCATTAGGCTTAAATGACACTGGTGTCCTACTGGGATTAACCAGATAATTAAGTAAAACTATGCCTTGTTACAGAGCCCTCTTGAGAGGGTCCTGGGAAGGACGTTAACACTCCGTCCAACCTGGCTTATTTATTCCATAACCATTTTTGAAGGCCTGCTCATTGCCAGTCCTGTGCACCCTGGGGAAGGGAGGAGATTGTAGTAGGTGGGAGTGGGCACTGCTGGTGAAACTGTCTATCAGGGAAGGGCAAGGCTGCAGAAGTAGAGTGGGCCTCAGCTTTCCGGGAGGTATCAACTACATTTTCAGTTTTTAGAGCGCAAATCATCCTGGTTCAATAACAGCTTCTTCTGAGTCTCCTGGCATGGCCAGATGCAGAATACAGGGGAATGAGGAAGAAGAGGAGTCAGTGTCCACTTTTCAGCGTTCATTACTGAGGGGGTTGATGACGAGCACAAATTGGGACCCCTTCTGGTTCTTACCTCCAGCAGAGGACCGGAATGTCAACCATCCTCATCACTGTGGTCAACTCCAACAGCACTGAGTATTTATTAAATTCTGTGTGATATTTTAAGCACTTGAACATTTGGATCTTCATAAAAATATCTGTGTAGGATATACTGTCATCCCTGTCTACAGACCAGGAGAGGCACAGGTCATTAGCCCAGCTGGTAAGTAGAAGAGCTAGTACCCCAATACCCCTGGAGTTTGACTCCAGAGCTCATAGGTTCCACTGCTACGTTACATTGCTCTCACAGAACGCAAATTGATTTTGAATATCTGATTCTAGTATTTCCCTGGTGGCTCAGATGGTAAAGAATCCACATGCAATGTACGAGACCCGGGTTCAATCCCTGGGTTGGGAAGATCGCCTAGAAAAGGAAATGGCTACTCCTCCGGTATTCTTGCCTGGAGGATTCTGTGGACAGTGGAGCCTGGCGATCTACAGTCCATGGGATTGCAGAGTTGGACATGACTGTGACTGACAAACACACACATCTGATTCTATTTTTGCATTCTTAAAAAAAAAACAACCAAACTCTTCCTTATTTAATGTAATACCCAGTAGAGCTGAGTCTTTGTTTATTACAATATATTATCATTATTATCATTCATTATTATTGTCATTGCCTTAGGAATTTCAGATATGATGTCAATTTGCTTTTGGAGCAGAGTTTCTATATTTGGAGGGAAAGAACCAGAAAGGGCTCTTTGGTTGCATAAATAAAAAACACGTGCTCTTATTTTTCTTGGAAAAAAAAAATGAAGCTATCATAAACCTGGATATA
The DNA here is from genome assembly GCF_042477335.2 of Ovis canadensis. Lineage (NCBI taxonomy): Eukaryota > Metazoa > Chordata > Mammalia > Artiodactyla > Bovidae > Ovis > Ovis canadensis. The sequence goes on from NC_091247.1 coordinate 86,476,541, forward strand.
GATTGCAGCCCATCCTATTAAATTCTGTTTTGTAATAGAAATGGAATGTATTTTCAGGATGACTGTATCCTTACAGAACTAGAAAAAAATTTTGGTCCCTTAATATGGACAGGAATTGCGTGGCTGGAATAACCCACACGGTACTGTAAAGATTGGATAACCCACAGCGTGGAGGGCAAACATCACTCTGTGGAGTTTCTCCTGAAGAAAACAGAGTTTCCAGTGTCAGTTGTTCCATGCTAAGAAGGGAGTAGGAGAGCAGGGGAGAGACCTGGAGATACGAACTGGGCTCTGAGCTTCTGGAACAAGACTAGGATCTGGGGGCGGCGGGGTAGGGCAGTGGGAGTTCAGAGATTGCAGACTGGCCTGGGAATTCCCAGTGCAACCCCTCATGGTATTAACTATGCTACTTTCTGTTATTCTTGGACTATCCCTAGGCTTTCAGCTAATCTCCTGAACCTGGCTTTAACTATGCTTTGGACATTTGAAAGAAGGATCAGTGCTCACAATAGGAGCCAGAGTTGGCAGCCGACACCCTGGGAACACACATGGCTATGCAGGAAGGGCTGTGGGCAATGCATGGATGTGTCAGCATGCCCCCCGGGGTCCCAGAACCCACAAGAGGAGAGGCACCCAGCAAGAAAAGGATGACCCATCTGAGCAAGAAAGAAGCTTCAGCTTTGGGAGTTTGGATATTGAAGGACATTTAGTCACAATTTAAAGAGGTCTGGAAATAAATCTGGTTTATGCTAATATAATTTCCACTCTGAACAAATAGCAGAAAAACCAGCTTGATACATAGGAGAAGACGTTCATTTTACTAGTTAGGAATAGTTCATTTTACTAGTCAGCTTCCTATAAGGCAGCTTTGTTTTCTCATTCAGGAGAAGCAGAGCTCCAATTTAATAATAATAATAATAGTAAATTCTGCCAACGAGCAATCTTCAAATGCCAGTTTTGATGACCTACCACTTATGACCACATTAAACTGTCTTATATGGTCAAAGATGAGGGAATCTAATACAGCTATGGTATGAATTGAACAGAGCATTTTCCACTGTGCATTTCATCCTCACTGACTGCGAGCTGGTATAAACAAAGAGGCTGTCTGAGTAATACATTTGCTCACTACCTATGTGAATACAGTGCTCTCAGCACAATGCTGCTTTCGCAAGGCTGTAGGCTTGGGCCTGTGCTAATTTAATTTCCCCATACCACCATTTTTTTTCTATTGCAAAGCTTTCAGTGTGCCATGTCATCGTCCACTGTCTGATGCAAATATGAACAAAAAACAAGACTGCCAATGCTTGCACTGAATGTAGCAATAACAGCATTTCATTATTATGAAGTCATCACAGACTAAGTGTTCGTGTCCTCCATGAAATTCATACATTTACACTCTACCCCCCAATCTGATGGTATTTGGAGCTGATGCCTAGGAGATGATGAGGGTGGGGCCTCTATGATGGGATTAGTGTCCTCTTGAGAAGGAGAGCCCAGAGCTTTCTCTCTCTCCACCAAGTAAGAACACAGAGAGGAGTCGCTGCCTACAGTCCTGTAGAAGAGTTCTCACCAGGAACTAAATTGACCACGTGTTGATCTTGAACTTTCCAGTCTCCAAAACTATGAGAAATTTGTGTTGCTTAAGCCACCCAGTCTATAGCAGCTTGTTCTGATGGCCCCAACTGACTAAGATGGTGGTCATCCAGATGATTCAGTAGAGATTTAATTTTGTTAAAAGACTATCATTGAAATGATAACCACCACCCCATTCTCGAGAAGAATAGAGAAATCCTCAGGAATTCATCTGCAGGCTCAACCCTGAGGGGTTGTGTGTGTGAGGCGAGGGGGGGGGGGGGGGGGCGGGGTGGGGGTGCGGGGTGGGGAGTGGCAGAGGACCTGGGCTTCCTAGGCTGCTACAGCTTGAGTGTAAGAACAGGACAGTGGAAACAGCCATGGCGCAGTGGTCTTCTGTCTCTGTCTCTACCTGCACTGGGAGGACTCTAGCCCCTCCTCAAATTCCTTGAAAATAATTCTGGGTATCCGTGGCTGTCTCTCCTGGACTCTGAGAACTGGTTCTTACAGCCTTCATGTACTGTTGGCCCTGCCCCCACTTTGGCTGTGGCAACACCGCTGGTCACTAAGAGGAAGAAAAGCATCAGTTCTCTCTTTTGATGTCCGCTGAGGCCACCGTCTAAGCTGTGTCTGCTTAGTAAGGGCCTCAGTGCTCTATCTGCCATTACTACCATGTCAGTGCCAAAGCCGGGGCCTGAGTGTGAGTGGCTGAGCTGAGGCCACTGAGGTGGTGGGGCACAAAAGGGTCTCCGTGTTGCTGCCATCAGAGCTGCGGATGCCTTCACCTCTCCATATCCCGCGCATGGGATATGGGTGGGATGCCCATGAAGGCATAGCTGACCTTGTCATTCCAGGGCTCTCCAGAACTCTGCCCTGTGACCTTGAGTCTCTCCAGACTCTATCTCCTCCATTCAGGGACCCTCCCTGTGCTGTGGCCTGGACACTCTCAAGGCAACTGCTGGACAACTGTAAAGCTCACCTGATTTAGTTCTCATTTCTTAGGGGTCACTGTCCTTCACTCTCTTATATTTAGTGTCTTAAAAAACATTATTCATTTAACTTATCAGATTTTTTTCAATTTTTTTTTTTTATACATGCAGGCAATCTCAGTCATTATTGCTCCATCTTGGCCAGAAGTAGAAACTCCTGAACTGTTTTAGAAAGTAGTAGTGATCTATGCTCTTAATCACATTGTACAGGCATTGTTCTACATCCGCATGAACTCTTGATGTTTTCAGACTTTCTAATTGTGTTAAGGATTAACTTAGTTCACATAAGGGATTTAATGTGGTTCTTCTTACCAGAATGTAAAATTTAAAAGAGAAGGGACAATGTTTAATCTAAAGGAATGAATCTCTCTAATCATAAATTTCAGGCAGTAAGGGTAGTAGGTGGGAGGGGGGTATACCAGCACCAGGGAAAGTTTGTCCTATACTCCTTACCATTAGAGTAATTCTATTTGTTTATTTAAGGTAAGCGAAATTGTTAGCTCATTAAAATTAATAGTTCTGTGACACAGTGGTAACATTTAATGCCTACTGTAAATCATAGAAAATCATTGAATTCTGTAAACAAAGAGAACCCTACAGATTCTTGACAAAAATTTCCTACTTAAAGTCCAGAGGAAGACACGAAGATTAAGTGTACACTCACACACACACACACACACACACACACACACACACACAGGTTGTGCTGGGTCAGAGGAATAGCATCAGCTGGCCACTTCAGTCACTTTGTAAGCGCTCATTCCCTCTCCAGAGACCATGTGGTCACTGTATGAGGCAGTTATAATTGTTTCTTTGAAAATGACCATATTCTCCAGAGAAACTCTGAAGGAAGAAATCTAGTTATCTTGAAGTGATTGAATTCTCTTGGTAACAGAGTCTTTCTATCTCATTTTAAGAAAGGTTGTTTGGTATTTTTCCTAATGGACTGCTCACCCTCTCCTCTCCCACCACTGTTTGGGGGAAGAAGCAGTGGAATTCTTCAATTCTTGCTCTGCACCTGGACCTCATCAGATTCTGCAAACACCCAACACTGTGTAGAAACATTTGGTCTAAAAAAAAAAAGAAAAGGGCAAAGCTTTGGTAGTAAACACACTCATTGAACTATAAAAAAATGTCTATAATCTTCATTTTAAATCATTTTTAGTATTTCTCCATCCATAGTCTCCATTCTGAAATAACATTTGTTTTGTGGTTGCTGACGAATGTGATGAAACAGTCCAAAATCTGCATTCCGCAGTTCTTTACAACAGACCAAAATAGCATTCTTGTTCACGCTAGGATACCCCAGTTTTGGCGTACATTCTGGCCAACTAGCAGAGGGCGAACAGAAAGTATTTAATTCCTTGATGCTAGAATATTCTCTTGGTAGTAACAAAATTACTTCCTCCAAGGAAGAAACAAAGCTGCTTTATGCTACTTGTCTCCTTGGTCTAACTCAGGGGGTACAAGAAGTGGGAGACAAGGGTGATCACAGGCATTCATTTCTGGAAATTCAGTGTTCTTACTTCCTGGTAAATGTGAGCTCTAGGAGTTCACCGATGAAAATTAAGAAAATGTTTTCCAGTAAAGAACTTTATTTTGGAGGCTGTAAGACTTAAACTGCCAACAAGTCTTCCACATAATAAGCCCTATTTTGAAGTTTCTCAGATTTTTTAAGAACAGTAAACTATGTCCTTTGTGTACTCCTCAAGAAACTCTCGCAGCAGGAAGCAGTAGCTCAGAGTTGGCTGGCAGTACTGGAGTTGTGTCTCCCACTCACTACTGATTAGACAGAAGGAGCCAGGGAGGAGGCCCAGGGGATAGTTGAAGCAACCATTCATTCCTATTCTGGATCCTCCCAAATCCAAAATCAAGAAAGATCTTAAAAATGAATCCTCTAATCATGGCATTTCCTTTCTTCATGAGAATCCAGCACATTCCAAACTTAACTGCAGAGTCCTTTATTAGAATGAAACCACTCATTCTAAAATCTAAAAGAAACATTCTTGTCAAATGGATCTGGGCGCTCAAGTATTACTTATGTCTCACAGCTGCTGGAAGGAATAGCTCTCAGTGTATCCTTCCCTTCCTCCTACGTTCAACCAACAACAACCCTGCCTCAACACTGTCCTGTGCTCATTTCCATCATGATCTGCTTTCCAAGGGCCCCATCATCTCTTGTGTGAAAATAGGTCCCGGATGGGTTCCCCTACTTCTGGTCTCTCTTTACTCCCAGAAGTGTTGCCAGATTGACCTTTCAGAGCTTCAAACAGCACTGGGTTCCTTCTGTGCACAGGGGTCTCTTCCTTTGTCGAACAGCTGGGCTTTGTAGGGAGCGCTGAAGGCTGTGCAGACTGAGCCCCGAATCTCCCTCCGTCCATATCACAGGAGCTGTTCCTCATCTACCTCTTCTGTGTTTTGCAGCCTGGGTGAAAGATTTCATCAAAAAGGAAGCATGTTCCTTGAACAAACAAGCAAACCAAAAAACTCTACAAACCCCTGACCTTAAGATAAAACCCCAATTCATTTTCGTGGCATTAGAAAGACCTCCACGCAGAATCCTAACCTTTCCAGGAGCCTCAGCTCCTGCCATTTCTTCCCATAACCTCAGCTCTAAGCCCTCATCATAGGCATAGCCTCTGACATATCAGGGTTCCCATGCCCCTTGTTGGAACTACCTTTCTGAACTCCTCTCTCCCATAAAGGACTTGTACACAATCTTGAAGACATGGCTCATTTGTAACTTCTTCATTGAATCTTCCAGTTTCCCCAGATAATTGTTCCCATCTTCATGCCCCCACAGTATTATGATCCTTTTGTCGTCATCATCATCATCATCTACATTTTCATAGTCATTTTATTTTTCTTCCTGGAACCGTGTCCCACTAACCTCAGCACTGAGAAAGCCTTTCTTAGCAGGTAGGCATTCTCCAGGTAATCAATGCTCTCATGCTGTATAAAACCAAATAATTTCACCATCAATTTTATTAATGCCTATATATGGAACCTAAATTCAACCCTTAAAAGCAAATAACCAAACAAAAAAAAAAAAAAACAACAACCAATCTGCTACAATATACTAGAGAAAGAAAAGAACTTTGAAGGGGTGGGGGGGATGTGGGGTAATTGAACAAAGCTAAGAATCATAGCTGATTAACTGAGTTCTGAGTTTTGCAAAGATCTGCTATTTGTGCATATGTGGAAACTCCTGGAACTTGTAGGCACCAGGGTGAGCTGGTTTTGGAGAATGAGACTAACGCTTTCCCTTCATTTTATGTATAGTTGAGTCTCACTGTGTGTGTGCTCAGTCGCTCAGTCGTTTCTGACTCTTTTAAGACCCCCTGGACTATAGCCCACCAGGCATCTCTGTCCATGGAATTTTCCAGGCAAGAATACTGGAGTGGGTTGCCATTATCCTCCTCCAGGGGATTTTTCTGACCCAAGGATCGAACCCTTGTCTCGTGCATTGCAGGCAGATTCTTTACTACCGAGCCTCCAGGGAAGCCCCCAACTAATTCAGGCTTAAGTGTGAGATAACTGAATTAACGAAATTCTGTATCATAAGATGCTTTCAAAGTCACTGCTTTTTTTTTTCTTAACACATTAGACTTAGTTTAATAAAAGCACAGGATCATTTCAAAACACACATTCATCATACACAGTAAATTGTTGATTACTTAAGTTTAGTGTTTGTATCACCAATTCCATTACAAACATTGTTTTTCAAATATAAGGGAAACCTCATGATACTTGGTCAGATGGTCATAATTCTGTAGTAGGTTCAGATGAATTATTATCATTTCAACATCATGTCATTCATCAGCAATTATGCATTAATGCATTGTATTCCCCAGACTAGAATGAAGAGCTAGGCTAGGGAGGGACCATTCTGTACTCACTGCGTGTTTCCAAATTATTTTCATGGTGAATTTAGCCAGTTTTCCATGGCTCACAAAACTCCAGGCTGGCTTGAGTTTTCTGCTTCCTTCTTTGGCAAGACTACACCAAACCTTTTCAAGAGATGTGTTCTTACTTAGAGGAAAGGAAATATCAGATCCAAGCCGTTTTACATGCACCAAATGCCAAGCACCAAACAAAGCAGCTCAGCCCTTCAAAGACTTGATATCGTAACTGCAGCCACTTGAGTAAAAGCTCAGTTCTGGAATGGCCAAGTTAAATAAGGCAGAATTAGAGCTAAATTGAACTCCACGTTTAGTCTTTGTAAATCTGCATGAAGAAGTTGTGAACCAAAGAAAATAAATTAAGAGTGTGTAATACTGGTTCATGTCCAGTGGATCTGTGTGTTTTGGTGTTGCTGTGAGAACTGTCTCTTCTCAAGGCATGTAGAGTTTGATTGTTGAGGTAGAACCAAGAAAATGTTGGATTCCAGAAGACAGCGCTTCAGGAGATCGAGCACTTGGAATCCTTGTCTCTCAGTAAGGAGAAGGGAACAGATTTCATAGATTCCTTGAGAGTCGTTGTGACATCAGAGTGGCTCTAAGAAAGGAAACAAGAGAGATCCAGTACTCCATCTATTACTGGATGTTCATCTTGAGCGAAAGAACTGTAAAGAATCTGATGTGTCATTGACCTGACATATTAGTGGGATTTCTGGCCCCAAATGGAGGTAAAGAACCCGCCTGCCAATCAAGAGACACAGATTTGATCACTGAGTTGGGAAGACCCCCTGGAGAAGGAAATGGTAACCCACTCCAGTATTCTTGCCTGGAAAACCCCATGGAAAGAGGAACATGATTGGGCTACAGTCCTTGAGGTTGCAAAGAGTCAGACACAACTGAGCAACTGAACATGCACGTAGAGGGAAGCTACTAAGGTGTAGAAAGTGGGAGGGTTTTATTAACGTAGAGTTTGATTTTCTAGCAACTGTATTTGGTTGGGTCTTTACAATAAGTGCTGTTTGACCATAGCTGACCACTGCTCATTGCACACCATCATTGGGTACCACACACATATAAAACATAATGTAAGAAGTGTCCCCTAGAGTTGTGCACTGCAGAATCCCTGCCCATGGTAGCGTATGAGCCAGCCTTTTTGGCTGCAGTTGGAATCTCTGGACTAGGGATGAATGAATGCTTGGCCATGCTGAGCCAATCAGATTCTTTTTTTTTTTTTTTTAAGGAATTTGGAATTTGAATTGAGACATTTTCAACAAATTTGTTTCCTTATATGAAGACAAGTAAACTTTCATTCAGTCATGTCAGTCATCTCCAATTCTTTCAAGACCCCATGGACTGTCGTCCACCAGTGTCCCCTGTCCAAGAGATTTCCCAGGCAAGAATACTCGAGTGGGCTGCCATTTTCTTCTTCAGGGGATCTTCCTGACCCAGGGATCAAACCTGTGGCTCCTGATTGGCAGGCAAGTTCTTTACCACTGAGCCACCAGGGAAGCCTGGGCAAATAAATTTTAACCTTCTGGAATAGGATGTGTGTATGTGTTGAGTGGTGGTTGGGAAGGAACAAGCTTCTATCTGAGGCTGAATATTCTGAAGAAAGCAAAGAATGGAGACAACAATTAGGAAGAAGTAGCATCAAGAGATAGAGATGGGCCTCTGAAGGCTCCTGACATCTTCTCTGCTACTGGCTGCAGACCTTTCTTGAGGCTCACCTACATTTCTGTTCTTGAGCTCCATGAAATATCTATATCCTTAAAACAAAGAGTGATACCAAAAGTCACTTAAATTGGTGGTGGTTCCCATAACCTAAAAGTCCCAATAAACATACTAAATAAAATAGTAACATGATAAAATCGAACCTTGTTTCTAGAAGAATCTGCACTTCCTTATAATCAATGCTAGGTTCAGCAAGAACTCTATGTAGTTCACCAAATCAGGCTTCATATTTTCAAGCCCTCCTTAAGGACCTCTAAGAGCAGCCAGACTAACAGTAGAATCTGGCTTGATAGTTAATATTTCTCTCTATGGTGAAGTTCTTCAAATCCAGCCTGTGTGCCACTAGATACAGTTTCAACCTGTGTTTCAGCCTCCTTACTGGTTCTTATCTAAGTGGATTTAGAGAATAAATGACAACCAACCATTCTTGAAATAATAACATTAAGAGCTAGACATAGAAATAGGCAGTCATCTCAAGCTAACTTGATTCAACCCTCTAATTTGATAAATGAGGAGTGTGAGACCACAGAGGCTTATGTGATTTGCCCAAGGTCACGTGTGGAACTGTGGCAGAGCAGGGACTGGCACCCAGATTACAAGCTTTCATCAGAGACAAATGCTGAAGGGAAAGGCAGTCAATTTTCTGGTCGTTAATTTTAACTTCCCAGTTATATGGTCTGGATAGTTCCTAACTCTGGGATGCTTTCAAGATGCAAAATTCCTTGGCAAATAATTGAATGATTTCTCCATTTAATTACTGACTCAAGAGTACATAGCTAAGTCATAGGGCTTTTAAGATCATCTTGACGATTTTATACTTGTTAGGAAAAAATAATCTTCTGTTGCTGAGATACCAGTCAAATTTCAGAAATGTATGTGCTACAGGAGGTTAAAGTTGTTTTAAAAAGGAAGAGGAAAAGAAAGAAGGGAAAAGCATACATACTTAACTATGTGTTAATGGTGTGCTTGTGAGTCATAATGAAGTCAATTTTCAGCATGAGTTATGAGTGTGAATGGTTCTTATTATTGCTATTAAATATGATGTAGGTTTCAGGTAGAGTACAGAAACACAAATATGAGGTCATCTAGTCCTGCTAAGTCTATAATGCTCCTCTAACATTGCATTATTCAGAGAAAATGCTAAATTCTAGTAGTTAAATATATTATTCTTCTTTTAAAGAAATGGATGGAGTATTTTGAACTTTTGAACAATTAAAATCCCCTTCGTTTCAAATCAATATGCATTATTACATTGAAGACATTTTTAATCAAAGGAAAAGAAAAAAATATTTAACAACATTCAGAATACTAGGTGCAGTATAAAATAGAGAGAAGAGACAGAATTACTGTTGTGATCTATATGTGTGTGTGTGTCAAGCTGGGTCTTCCATGCATGGTACCTATCGTAAGATAAGTGCTTGAGCTAGTGGATCATGGCTCTGATTCAGTAGCAAAAGGTAGACTTTCTAGCATGAAGAGAAATGAAAAGGAAACTATTCTAAGTAAGACCTAGCATGGTAGAAAAGAGAGAGAGAAGAAGAAAGAAGAAACAAAAAAGAAAAAAAGGACGTAGGGGAAGGAGGAAAGAAAGGAAGGAAGGTAGGTAGGTAAGGGAGAGTGAACAACAGACCAAGATGAAAACAAACAAACAAACAAACCTTACTTTCGCCACCTTGCTAAGAATTTACTGTGTGATCTCTAGCTACCCACTTCCCTTCTCTGGTACCCTTCAGGAAAGTTGAGTAAGAAAACCTGAAATCTCTACCAGTTCTGCAGTTCTATGATTCTGTAATGTATATCCTGAAAACAAAAAAGATTAGTGTTTAAGAAAAGCCATCTGATAAAAAGAAGGTGCTATCCCCAAATACAGTTGGACTATTGTCCATGACATAGTAAACCATCTACCAGAATTACATGTAGTACACTCACTGGACTTCAGTCTTTAACCAGACTCCTGGTCAATTTGACCCTGACTTTCAAAATGGATAATAGGAAATGAATACGGGTCAAAACAACCTGAAGCTTTCCCTTGAGTTGTATATCTTTATGAGAAACTCGTGGCAAAGAAATCCTCAGTGATGTACAGCAGTGGGTGTCCAGAGAGAGTGCACTCAAGCACACTGCTAGACGTGGGGCTTCCACATCCAGCAGGATAGTGACCTCTTCAGGATAGTGACCAGTGCAAGGTCATTGGCGCTTTCACCTTCTCTAGCCCAGATGCTCACTACTTGTAGCTCAGAGAGCAAGCTGAGCTCTCTAGGACCTCCATCCCTTCCATCAGCCCTTCTTTCTGTCTCTCTCCCTACCCTCACCCCAAGCCCTCCCCTTCCCTAACTCACAGCTTCATCATCCTCCAGGTCTCAGCTCAGTCATCCTCATCTCTCAAGAGCCTCCTTGGGACCTTCAAGCCTGGACTTGGAGCCCTTCCTAGACTTGTCTTCTCTGGACCTGGTATACCCGTCCCTTTTGACTGCACACCCAAGTAATCAAACACAACAAAAAGCACAATTTCTCACCCATCCCTTGGCAGGATGGCTGGGGCACTTCATGCTCCATGTCTCCTGCGGAGTGGCAGTGATTCACTGGGACCCATTTTCCTCATGATCGTGCATAAACTCAGAAACTCAAGCTCAACCAAAAAATTCCACTCTAAGCCTCTACCTGTGTCCCATCGGCCAAAACAAGGCACGGGGCCAAGCCCAGAACCAAGGATCCGGGAAGTCCATTCCACCTGTGACATCACAGAAAGGGTGAATATATAATACTAATGCTACAGGGAAGTGAAGAATTGGAGCCAACCATTCAACTGCCCCACCTATATTAATAGCAGCTATTACAGTGTATTACCATTATCTGTGTGGAGTCTTCTCTAGACCGAACCTTCTTAAAAACAGGAACTACATTTTTTTTCATCTTTGTATTGATAATATGGTATATAATAGACACTTGAAAATATTTGCTTGAATTAATGAATGGAGATAGGCAATATTATTCCAGGCTCTCTGGTCCTTCACAATGCCTATTCCGTGGGCCCGCTGAATATCCTTACTCTGGTCACCAAAGTGCAAGTGAAAGTTGATCAGTTGTGTCTGACTATTTGTGACCCCATGGACTATACAGTCCATGGAATTCTCCAGGTCAGAATACTGGAGTGGGTAGCTGTTTGCTTCTCCAGGGGATCTTCCCAAACGAGGGATTGAACCCAGGTCTCCCGCGTTGCAGGCGTATTCTTTACCAGCTGAGCCACCAGGAAAGCCCAGGAAAGCAAAATCACTTCACATAGGATCTGGTTCCTGCTGGAGTCGAGAGCAAGGGAAAGGGTCTCCCAACTCAAGTCCCTTGACCAACTTTGGTCCATGTCCTTGATGGTCATTGGCATCCTCTCTGGAAAGAGTTCTCATTGTGTCTGACCCAGTTGGGTCCTGATGTCCCACCGGATTGCAGAGTAAAGCAGTAGGGCTCTAGAACACATTTTTTTTAAGTATTTCAGAATCTGATCTGCTACTTGGCAATTTGATTTAGAGCAAATGGAGGAAATGGAAACATTTCTAAGCAAATACTTTCCTGATTACTTACACATGCAAATTCATGGACTAAATATAGAGGTGCAATTAAGCATCTAGTTATTTTGGAGTCCACACTTAGAGGCCAAATCAGATGCCCAAAGGAGACACATGGTTGGTTTATTCCTGAGTATTTGCTTGCATCCTTAACTCTGGGCTCTCACCTGAAAAGAATGCATTGGCTCACAGGTCTCAGTGACCCAGGTGTGGGCCTAAAGGATGAGGTGGCTGAAGGGCATGCCAAGTTTTGTGGTTTTTAAAGGAGACAGCTGCTCAGAATGACACGTCCTTGGGCAGAGAAATGAATGGTGATGCTCTCCTCTTAGAAAACTGGAAATAAGGACAGAATAGGCACCATCCTCAGCACAGCTGTCACTCTTGTAAAAAATAATTCATGATCCGCTAGCCAAAGCTAGTATTGGTTTCCCATGTGGCAATCAGCATTTTACATACTTTCGTGATTCTTATGAAACTGTTAATGCCGCACAATTTTGTGCCAAATGATGTGCTCAGATGCCAGTTTTACACATGGAAAGCAGATGAGTGGTTTGGAAAGTTTGTACTCATTGTTAATTTGCAGGCAAATGGCATCACCCCCTCAGCTCCTAGTTACAGTGACCAATGGTTCAACTTTCTTTTTGCCTTGCCTATAAAAGCATTATTTGCTTAAGAGTTTCTTCACAGAGCATTCACAGATCCCATTTCCAATACAAGCAGAAATTCTTGACTGGGAATTTGTCAGTGATGGTTAGCACATGCCCATCATGGGTACTGATGACCCACTTTGGCCTGACTTTCTGCATCAACGTTGTGGAGAAAGACCTCCTTTGACAGGTACTAAGAGAATGGCCTGTGCTGTCTGCTGTTTTCAACTCTCTACCCCAACCTCTTTGGCACCAGGGACCAGTTTTAGGAAGACAATTTCCCACAGACTGAGGCAGGGGGTGGTTTTGGGGTGATTCAAGAGTGTTACATTTATTGTGCATTTTATTTCTATTATTATTACATCAGCTCCACCTCAGATCATCAGGCCTTAGATCCTGGAGGCTGGGGACCCCTGCTCTATCCAACTTCCCCATGGCTTTCCCTGCTGTAAGCCGCCCACGGAGGGTAGTTCTATCACTTAGTCTCTGCTAAGTAGGAAAAGAGGTCTTCTGTGCGGAGAGTGTGGAGTTAAGAGAGTGCAGAGCCCCCTTGGTATGTATGGGTGATTGTTTAAATACCGCTCAATGAGAAACTACCACATGCCAGGTACTGTTCTTATAAACATTAGAGTATTTGCTCCTCAGGAACAACCCTAATGACTCTACAAGATATACATTATTATCTCCATTTTCTGGATGAGCTGAAGCAGTTTTTCCAGGTCCCAATGAAACAGAAAATCTGGGATTCAAACTCAAGCCTCTCTAAATGTAAATCCCAGGCTTTTTACCAATTATTACAAGTTTCCCCTACTACCCAATGGATACCACAGTTCAGTTCAATTCAGTCACTCAGTCATGTCTGACTCTTTGCGACCCCATGGACTGCAGAATGCCAGGCTTCCTTGTCCGTCACCAACTCCCAGAGCTTACTCAAACTCATGTCCATAAAGTTGGTGATGCCATCCAACCATCTCATCCTCTGTCATCCCCTTCTCCTCCTGCCTTCAGTCTTTCCCAGCATCAGCGTCTTTTCCAATGAGTCAGTTCTTCTCATCAGGTGGCCAAAGTACTGGAGCTTCAGCTTCAGCATCAATCCTTCCAACAGATGTTCTGGACTGATTTCCTTTAGGACTGACTAGTTGGATCTCCTTGCAGTCCAAGGGACTCTCAAGAGTCTTCTCCAATACCACAGTTCAAAGCATCAATTCTTTGGCGTTCAGCTTTCTTTATGGTCCAACTCTCACATCTATACATGAGTACTGGAAAAACCATAGCTTTGACTAGATGGACCTTTGTCAGTAAAGTAATGTCTTTGTTTTTTAATATGCTGTCTAGGTTTGTCATAGCTTTTCTTCCAAGGAGCAAGCATCTTTTAATTTCATGGCTGCAGTCGCCGTTTGCAATGATTCTGGAGCCCCCCAAAATAAAATCTGACACACTGTTTCCATTATTTCCCCATCTATTTGCCATGAAGTGATAGGACCAGATGCCATGATCTAAGTTTTTTGAATGTTGAGTTTTAAGTCAGCTTTTCACTCTCTTTTTTCACCTTCATCAAGAGGCTCTTTAGTTCCTCTTCACTTTCTGCCATAAGGGTGGTGTCATCTGCATATCTGAGGTTATTGATATTTCTCTCAGCAATCTTGATTCCAGCCTGTGCTTCATCCAGTCCAGCATTTTGCAAGATGTACTCTGCATATAAGTTAAATAAGCAGGTTGAAAACATACAGCCTTAACCTACTCCTTTCCCAATTTGGAACCAGTCCGTTGTTCCATGTCCAGCTCTAACCATTGCTTCTTAACTTGCATACAGATTTCTGAGGAGGCAGGTCAGGTGGTCTGGTATTCCCATCTCTTTCAGAATTTTACACAGTTTGTTGTGATCCACACAGTCAAAGGCTTTAGCATAGTCAATGAAGCAGAAGTAGATATTTTTCTGGAATTCTCTTGTTTTTTCTATGATCCAATGGATACCTAGAGAAGCCTTATAAGGCCCCAGTCTAGTTCTGAATCAAAATAATACTTGCTAATAATTCCTTCCTTGCAAGACATTTAAGTGCTTCATTGTGAATATCACTGCATCTAGAAAAGCAACATCCTCAGTTTGGCTGGGATAATTTCTGAATGTATATTTTTCATTGAACACCCAAAATCAAGGTTGTAGATCCCCGCTTGCCTCTCCTTCCTCCCAAAGTAAAATAGTATGGGACTTCCCAGGTGGTTCAGTGGTAAAGAATCTGCCTGCCAATGCAGGAAACGTGGGTCTGATCCCTGGGTAGGGAGGATCCCCCAGAGAAGGAATGGCGCACACTCCAGTGTTCTTGGCTGGGAAATCCCATGGACAGAAGAGCTTGGCAGGCTATGGTCCATGAGATCTCAAAGAGTTGGACACAACTTAGGGACTGAGCATGAAGCAGGCAAAAATAATATGACCATGTTGAAATCTTATGTTCTCTTATCTACCGCATTTTTAGCAGGCAGAAGCAAGTACTGTGAGAACCATGGATTGTTATCTCCACATGGTGTGGTGCATGGAGCTCAAAAACATCAACTAGTGTCTTAAATAAGCCTCTAGAGAGTTATTCCTAGTGAGCTGAGAATGAAGCAGAAGGACACAGAATCTGTGACTTTTCAAAACACATCTTGTTTCAGACAAGAGGGTTCTGTTC
The DNA here is from genome assembly GCF_042477335.2 of Ovis canadensis. Classification (NCBI taxonomy): domain Eukaryota; kingdom Metazoa; phylum Chordata; class Mammalia; order Artiodactyla; family Bovidae; genus Ovis; species Ovis canadensis. The sequence continues at coordinate 86,491,611 of NC_091247.1, forward strand.
GGTTTGCAACTACTATCTCCGGGTCTTTTAGAGCATCCGTATGTAACATAAGGATTCCTTGGGTTCCCAACGTGATGGAACAGTGGGTGGGGCTGGCCGCATCCCATGGATGTGCCAGGAGGATTTACTAAGAGATGGATGATGGAGACTGCTCCCCAGGAGCCTCCAGAGTTGCTAAGAGCCCGTACCCCATGCTTGTCAGGTAAAGAGTGCCCACTGTGTACGTCTGTCGCATTGGGGAAAGAGAGAGGAGAGGTGGAGAGAGTCGGGTGCAAATGTCCAGGGAAAATGGAGACGAAATGTTTGTGGCTGAAAGAAGCAACCAGATGACTTGGCAAGGATCACCGTGCTGCCTTTTGTCAGAGCTCGGCTTTCCCTTTGTCTCCCCCATTCAGGAGTTGGAAACAGGCCTGTCTGGCTGTGACTGTTCTCAGAACCCCTGGGAAGGCTCTAACTCCTGAGACCTTTTGCATTTCTCACATTAACAACTCCCCCTCTTGTTGAAGAGAAGTAGCTGAAACACTTCCTGGGTGAGTGGCTGCATGGCCTGGGTCTCTGCTGTCTTCAGTAAATGGAAAGGCTGTACCCACCCCTCCCATATAAAAGTGTGAGCAGCACAAACATGGTGCGCAACGCTCTGCTTCTGAAGATAATGTAAAGGATTAATTTAGAGAATGGACTATAGACCAAGGCGGCCATTGCACAGCTTCTGGAGTTTAAAAAAATTTTTTTTCCCCTTTATCCTTGTTACTTTAAGCTTATCTTTTAAGCCCAAATGTTCTGTGCTTCAAAATTTTATGTGTCCAAAAGTTGGTAACTGAAACGTAAATGAGATTAGCTTGAGGCCCTCCGGGACAGCGAAATCAGGTGATACATCTGTTCTACAGCTCCAACCCAAAATACACCATTCTGAGGCTTCTTGGGCTCTGGGTTTTCTCACTTCTGCTTCCAGAAAAATTGTTCTGGTACACTGTCTGCTTCTCATCAGCAACATTTCCATCGTGGGTATTACAAGCTGATAAAAGGCAGTGCTTGGGCTTGCCATCTCCCCTGACACCCCCTGGAATTTCTGTTGGCACCAAGGTGCTGATGGTGAACATATCTCCAGGGTGTTCAAAGAGAGGATCAGCATGACTGCCATCACACATATTTTTTCATCATGAGCCTTTCTAATTAACTTCCAGCTTTTTCAGGAGTTTGCATAAGAAGAAAGGCATTAGGAAGAAAAAGCCTTCTGTGGAATATTATTTCTCATTTATTCTCATTCTGAAAAATAAAATCCTGCACAGTCTTCAAGGCCTAGTCTCAAATTTCACCTCCATCATGACGTCTTCAGCAATATTAAAAGTTAGAAGTTTGTTCTTTTGCCCCAGGGTTTCCCTGGCCCTTTGAGGGTAACTCACAGCACTCATTACATTGTGTCTAATCTTTTAGCTCTTAAACTATGAATCTGCCTCTAGACTGTAAACCCCTGCTTGGCAATAGGTCCTATTCTACTCTATATATTGTGCATCCAGCATGATGCCTTACATGTAATAAGTTTTCAAGATATTTGCTGAAATGATTGAATCGATGAAAATGTCTTCGAAATATCATTATCCAGAGATATTAAAATGAACTGTTTATTGCCTCTGAGACTTTATCATGCATCAGGATGACTTGGAGGGCTTGTTAAACCCAGACTACATGGGTCCCACTCGCAGAGGTCTGTGGTGCTGCTGTTGCTAAGTCACTTCAGTCGTGTTCGACTCTGTGCGACCCCATGGACTGCAGCCTACCAGGCTCTTCCATCTATGGGATTTTCTAGGCAAGAGTACTGGAGTGGGGTGCCATTGCCTTCTCTGCGGTCTGTGGTAATGCTGGGTAATTTGCATTCCCAACAAGTTCCCAGGTGATGCTAATGATTTTGACCCAGAGACCACTCTTCGGAGAGTGCCAAACTATTTTTTCTGTGTTTCAATATCTCTGACATCAAGCTATGTCTTAAATTTGTTGGCATGCCAGTTTAATTGACAAATTTTTTTTGCAGTAGTATATAAAAAATGGCCTTACAATCAACAGTATCTTACATTAAGTGAAATCTAAATGAATCTTCTCTACCAGGTCTGACTCTACTTTATAAAGCACAGCAATGAAATGTTTAAAAACTGCAGCCCAATACTAGTTCTAGAGAGCACATACTTAAGATTGTGGTGCTTAATCTTTATAATGGAAACAGAATAAATCATCTTTAGGGCCTTGTGTGAGAACCATAGAATAACAGATTAGCTCAATCTAGCCAGGAACATAGAGAAAGGTAGGCATTTTCACATAAATTTTTGGTGACTGCGAAGGCCAGTCTCCTTCTCTAAAGTAAAATTTCATGAGGTCAGAGTTAATATCTGGTTTTACTCATCATTGTAGCCCTAACTCTAAAAAACTTCCTGACACAGCACTCAATAAATATTTGTTGAATGAAAATGTTTATTTTAAAAAGCCAGCATTTCAGAGTTTCTTAGCTGCTGTAAACAAGATGAATTATGAGATACATCATGGTTTATGGGTAGAATACTCACCAACCAATGCCTGTACTATTGACTTTCTTCTAGGCAAACAATAACAACAGAACAAATCAAGAGCTTAACAACCAAGATACCCACTAAATTAAAAGTATTTCAGTTAAGCAAATGTCCCCAGGTCACAGACCCAGACATGTTGTCCCAGCTGCAATTCTTGCAGGGCTGGGACAGGTTTGCCATCTTCAGGAAATGCTGTTTGTTGGGAAGCAGTGGTAGCAGAGGGAAAAGAATTCCTTCTATGGGGGTTTTGCCAAGAAGAAGGTTCCAGCCCAGACTGATCACTATTCCCATAACCTTACTGGACTTAAGCCTAAAGAAACTTCGGCATTTACTGTCTGAGTCAATAAATATCATCATTTAATCCTTTTCATGAGTTCAGAACCATCTAAGAAATAGACACAGGAGTCAGATAGGAAATCTCAACTCAGCAGCACCAGTGATAATACTGTTTGGAGGATGCAGTTTCAGCACAGAACATGAGCTTGGTAAATAAGCCACTTCCCCTGAATTAAGTAGACCTACCCACTGTGTCTCAGCTACTGGGTCACAGCCAACCCTGGACAACTGCCACCTTCACACCAGGGCTACAGCCTGCCCTACTCTGCTCATTCTGTGGCCCAGAAAGCAAACAGCAGACTTTCTGCAGGATCGCAGCTCTGACATAAGAGAGCATGGAAGTGGCAATATCACATATGTCTTGATTCTGCTGTGTCTCAAATGGGAAAGTGGGCCAGATTGTTTCTGACAGAGACTCCCCAACATGGAAACACAAAACATAGGCAATAAGTGTCCTCTCCTAATGGACAGTCTCTCTTCATACGCCATAGGTGCCTTAGAAATATAGAACTGGCTGGTAGTGCTCAAATAATGTTTCTTGATTTCTACAAAGGATCATAAAAACTTCAATTTTTAAATTATTCTGCTGAATATTCCTTGAATGTCTACTACTACAAAGCACTGTATGGGATTTCCCTGGTGATCTAGTGGCTAAGACTCCAAGCTCCCGACACAGGGAGCCCAGGTTCAATCCCTGGTCGGGGAATTAGATCCCGCGTGCAGCAAGTAAGACCCAGTGCAGCCAAATAAGTATTAAAAACAAACAGATGAACAAAACAAGGCACTGTAGTCTTTTCTAGCATGGTCTGTAAGATTATCCCAGTCAGATGAGCCTATAATCAAACCCTGATGGAAGCATCATCAAGCACCAGGACAAGTTCTCCAGTAATATCCCTAGGGGGCTGCTGCAGTAGTGGACTGCGGGCTGGGAGGGACTTGGCACTTTCAGGGCTGATGACGCTGTCGGGTATGAGATAGGGATGGGCCAGCATCAAAGAATTAGAGAAAGTGGGGAGAATGACAGATGGCTCCTCCACTTTAACTCTCTCTCCAAACTAATTATCGTACATAGACAAAAAGAACAGAAAAAAAAAAAAAAAAGAGGGAGAGAAGTTAACGAGAAAAAAGAAGGGACCAAAGAGACCAGGAAAGAAAATATCAGTCATTCCCAGGAAAACAGCTGTCTCTGTGACTTGAAGCCTGCAACACTGAGATCAGACCTTACTCAGGCCATCTGCTCTATAATGACCTTGTTATAAGGGATCTTTGCTCCAGAGGATTGCTTTATCCAAGTTTCGGTATTTGTCCCTGAGGGAAGACTTTGGTTGTTGGTTTGAAAGGCACAATCAAAGTTCATAGTGGGTCCCCTCTGGCTCTCCTGCCATGGATTTGCCCACCCCACAGCTTGTTGTCTGCATGAGTCTGTGAACTCCTCTTGCTCAGCACTGGGCCCTCCGAGGGCTCTGCCCAGGGCTTTGAGGTAACACACACCTCTACGTGGTGACCCTGTTTTCACTGTGGTTCTGAAGTGAGTTGTGATCTCTGTTGGTGGCAGCACTATTATTAAAGTATCTACCATAGAGGCCTTTGCACTGCTTTGCAACAGAAAATGAGGGAACATTTGGGCAGAAGGGTGCAAAAGTCTAATAAGCACCACACCCTGTCGGAGGAAAACCTTGCTGAAGCAGCTTCCTGTAAGGGCTCTACTGTTCTTGTGGTTTTCCATCTCTGGGCAAGACACTGTTGCTGGCAAATGTCATGTCAGAGCACCCTAAGCCCACATATATGTGTCATTATGACATGGAAGGACCTGGAAGCGGGAACTTTTGAAAGCAATGGAAATGGATGGTAGGAGATGCCTTAGTCCATGGAATGAGGACTATGCATTATTTGGTTAAAGCCAGGCATGATATTTTTGAGCAAACTATAAGTCATCAGTGGATTCCTTGTAGGTACCTCCAATCTCCCATAGCTAAAAACTGGTGAAATACAAAGATTGTATTCATGCTGGCCTCTTCCTGGGATGCCCAAATCCTACTCTCCCTCTCCTGAATCTTCCACAAATTTCTTTTCCATAACAGTCTGATACCTTTGCATCAGGGCCTTCATTACTCTTTGTTAAACATTCTAACATGCTGTGACCTACTTCTCTGAGTTAGGAGGTGCAGAGGGCCCGTTTCCTTTTCACTGTATATAGCTTGTCCTACAGCTTTCTCTTTTGGTCTGCCTGAATATTTCCCATACCGCCTGCTGCTTATGGGTTTTGTTCTGATGTGATGAGAAGGATGTCTTCCAGATGATGTCATGACTAAGAAAGGTTCTACCACAGTACAGGAACAGGAACAGCGGCGCACTGCCTGGTCTGTGAGTAGATACCCTTCTTGGTCATAGACACTCAGCAGAGCACTGACAATTATCTGTTCTCTCATCTGTGAACTATACCAATTTTAGACAAACTGTAAAGGAAGCATAGAACTAAAGCATTGGGTTGATCATTAAAAGTCATTATGAGAAACTATTAGAAAATACAGCTCCATGTAAGGACTAGGCATGAAAGTGGAACTTCGAGAAAATTTAGAGGAGCAGCTCACACATGAAAAGTGTGAGCCTGTCACTCTGGGTGGGTGGGGTATATTCCCAAAGTCCCATTTTAGGGGAGAGTCAGGCTTTAGGATGGAGAGATGGCAAAGGAGAATATTAGAAATCAGGTAGGTGGAACGAGGGACAGCCTCCAACCTCGAGTGCACGTGTGTCACAGACAGTTGTAATTATTAGTGGAGTGTGGAAAACAGTGTATTATCTAGGAAAAATCTACTCTCAAATCCAAAAGATCTGTGCACCCTAAGTAGGATAAATGCAGGGATAACCAAACCTTGGCATATCATAGTCACATGGCTGAAAACCAAGACAAACAGCAAATGTTAAAAGCATCCAGAATGAAGAAACACACACACACACACACACGCATTAAAATGAAGGATGACTTCTCAGAGAAACAATGGTGCCCAGAATACAGAATGCAGTTTTAAAATGTTGAAAGGATAAAACTATCAAGCTAGAATTCTACAAAACAACCCTTCAGAATTACAGTAGGATAAAAGACATTTCAAAAAGACAAAAATTGAGAGGATTCATCTTTTCACATCTATACTATAAGAAGTAATTAGGGAAAATATGAAAAATAACAGGGTAAATGCTTGGGGAAATCCAAAACAATCTTTTCCTTTTATAATGATGTAGATAGATATATGATATTTCCTCCTAAAATCAGGAACAAGATAGAGAGGTAGATAGGTAGAGCTATGCAGATACAGGTGTATATAGACATTCATGTAGATATATATTATATATAAAAGATTATTAACCGAAGCAAAAATAGTACTGTATTGTGGAGTTTATAGCATATTTGGAAGTCATATATAAGAAAACAACATCACAAAGGGTGGGAGGAATCTAAAGGAAATATGCAGTTGGAAGATTCTTACAGTGATTTAAAGTATATTATTGAAGTTAAATTTAATGATTTAAGGATATAGGCTACTAAGACAACTCCAGAAAGTTACAGAAATATTACAAAGAGGTAGAATTTAAAGGTGAGTACAAGAGATTAAATGGAATATTTAAAAATAAGTAACTCATCTAAAGAAAGTAGAATAGAGAAACAAAAAGCTGGAAGAGAAAAAATAGCTTCAAAATATATGAAGCAAAACCAGATAGAACATGGTATAAATGGCAGAAAAAGACAAATCTGAAATCATCCTCAAATATTTTAATATCACTTCCTCAGGAGCTGATAGAAAAAAAAAAGTAAAATTTTAAAAGTTTAAATAACATTATCAACCAACTTGACTTAACTGACATTTATTCTCAACAACAGCAGAATATACATTCATTTTAACTGCACACAGATCGTTAACCATTTAGAGAGATGAAATATGCTGAGCCATAGAGCAGGACTCATGAAAATTAAAAAGGCTGAAATCAAAGAGTACTACATTTTATGACCTTAATGGTATTAATACAGAGATCAATAACAGTGAGATATTTGAAAAAAAAAATACCAACTATTTGAAAGGTAAACAATGTATACCTAAATAGACTGTGATCAAAAGAGAAATCACAAAAGATAGAAAATATTTTGAACTGAATAGGTTTTTTTCACTGTATTTGCTAATTATTTATTTATCAAGAGAAACTGTTCCTTAGCCCAGATATTCATAATTCATAGTTTCATAGTTCAGGAACACAGAACACATAGTTCAGGAGTGCACACAAACATTTGTGCAATATAGGTAAAGGAGTGTTTAGAGCCAAATGTATAGCTTTAGATTTTTCAAGGGAAAAAAAGCAGGGTATGGAATATGATGTAAGCCTCCACATTAAGAAGCTAGAAAAAGGGGAACAAATTAAACCCAAAGTAGAGAAGTGAGAATGGCAATTGATGAAACAGAAAACTGGCAAACAAGAAACTCAGCAAGATTTTTTTCCCTTTTTTTAACAGGTTTTTTGTTTTCCCCTCAAAAGATTAACAAAACCTCAGACAAGACAGATTAAGTAAAACAGAAAATATTATTATCATCATTAGGAATCAAATAAGGAAGCATGTCTACAGGTACTCCAATCAAGCAAAAGATAGTTTGGAAATATCATGAACAACTTTGTGTTGACAAATTAAACTTTTTAGATGAAATAGAAACATAATTTGAAAAATTTAACATACCAAAATAGATACTAAAATAAATAAATATTCCTATGTCAATTCAAATAGTTGTATTTATGTTTTAAAATCCTTATACAAAGAAAACTTGGGACCCAGGTGATTTTTAGAAAAACTTTTAGCAATTTTATTCATTTTTCATAGTTTTACAGTATTAGTATTAGTATTATTAGTATTAGTAAAAAATAATGGTCATTATAAATAATTATAAATGGAAGTTGATGGGAAAATAGTGCCAAGTCTTCCTTGACTCCCCTCCCCCCAAAACTAGCTGCTACTGCTGCTGCTAAGTCGCTTCAGTCGTGTCCGACTCTGTGCAACCCCATAGACGGCAGCCCACCAGGCACCCCCGTCCCTGGGATTCTCCAGGCAAGAACACTGGAGTGGGTTGCCATTTCCTTCTCCAATGCAGGAAAGTGAAAAGTGAAAGTGAAGTTGCTCAGTCATGGAAAATATCTTTTCACACATTATCTTTAGGCATATATCCACTTTGCGGTGGTGCATGGTTTAGTTGCTAAGTCGTGTCTAACTCTTCAGACTCAATGGACTGTAGCCTGCCAGGCTCCTCTGTCCCTGGGATTTCCCAGGCAGGAATACTGGAGTGGGTTGCCATTTCCTTTTCCAGTAGAGACCCAGGTGATTTTACTAGTGAAATATATCATGATTTAAGAAAGAAATAGTACCAATTCAACAAGCTCTTTCAAAAATAAAAGAGGGTAATTTTTCCCAACTCATTTTATGAAGCAAGCATAATCCCAATATCAAATACCGACAAGAAACAACAAAAGAAAACTACAGACAATATTCTTCACGAAGTAGATAAAAAATTCCTAGCAAACCATTAGAAAGTTAATCTAGTTATATATTTTAAAAGAAAATACATCATGACTAAGTGATGTTTTCAAGGAACTCAAAGTTGATGTAAAATTGGAAAATTATTCAGTGAAATTAAACAATAAAGGGAGAAAGCTATATGATCATTTCAGTAGATGCATTTGCAAAAAGTTTTTGACAATTCATGAAAAAATTCTGAGAAAATTATGAATAGAAGGAACTTCCTCAAATCACTTAAGTGCTTCTCTGAAAATCTATAAACAATATAATACTTAATGATATTTCCTCCTAAGGTTAGGAACAAGTCAAAGACATCTACTTTCAACCATTGTTCTGGAGGTTCTAGCCTATGTTAATAAGGCAAAGTAAAAAATATATACATATACATCTGTATATATATAAAAGACACAAAGAAAGAAGTAAAACTGCCATTCTTTACAGATGATATGATTGTTTATGCAGAAAATACTTTGGAGTAGAGAAAACAACTATGAGAATTAATGAGTGAATTTAGCAGGGTCAACATACAAAAATTAATTCTATTTCTTTATACTAGTAATAAACAATTAGGAAACAAAAATTTTAAAAATAGCATTTGCAATAATATAAAAAATATCAAATACTAAGAAAAATCTAATAAAAGATATACAATTCCTGTACAATAAAAACTATAAAACATTGCTATGATAAATTAAAGAAGATCAAACAAAATGGTTATGAATTTGAAGACTCAATGTTGTTAAGACATTCATTCTCCTCAGATATATTTATGGATTTAATATAATTCTTATTAAAATATAAGCAGGGTTTTTTTTTAAGCAATTGACAAGCTGAGTCTAAAACTGATATGGGAATGTCAAAATAATTTTAAAAAAGAATAATGTTAAAAGGCTAATAATACTTTGTTTCAGGAATTCCCTGGTGGTCCAGTGGTTAGGATTCCATATTTTAACTGCAGGAGGCCCAGTTTCAATCCCTAGTCAGGGGACTAAGATACTACAAGCCATGGGGCATGACCAAGAAAAACCCAAAAAAATCCTAAAATACTACTAGATAGATCAAGACATTGTAGTGTTGATATTAGAATAGGCAAATAGTGATAGAACAGAATCCAGAAATAGACACACACACATAAAGAGTCAATCAACTTTTGACTAAAAGCCAAAATTAGTATTTTGATTATCTAATCAAGATAGTTCAATGAATAAAGGAAGATTTAACAAATGGTGCCAGAACAACTGGATAACCGTATGAAACACAAAAAATAAATTTGACTTTTATCTCACCCTATACAATAATATCAGTTTGAGATGGATCATAGAACAAAATATAACCTAAAAAAAAGTTTCTAATAGAAAATATGATATAATATATTTGCAGCATTGGGATAGGCAAAAAATACTTATAAAGACACAAAAGTGTTAACTATTAAAAATAATAACTAGCTTTCACCAAAATAAAAATGTTTGCATTTCAAAACACACCATTAAGAAAATAAATAGGAAAACCAGTTACATATATTTGACCAAAGGTTTCTTTCCAGCATATATAAAGAATTCCTCCAAATCAATAACAAGACTATAATATAATCTTTTAAGATGAACAAGAGACTGGAGCAATCATTCCACAGAAGAATATAATAGTATGACCAACAAGTGCATGAAATATTTCAGCATCATTAGTCACCATGATATGCAAATTACAACCACAATGAGATATTATTTTACACTTATTAAAATGTCTAAAATTGAAAATACAATACCAAAAGTTGTTGGGAATGTGGAGAAACAAACTCTCAAACATTGCTGGTAGGAATGCAGAGTGGTAGAATCACTTTGGAGAACAGTTTATTAGTTTCTTATAAAATTAACCTCTATAATATATAACTTACAACTCAGAAAGCTCATACTTTATATTTCTCAAAAGAAATGAAAACATATATCTACAAAGAGATTAAACAAGAATATTCAAAGGAGCTTTATCCATAATAGCCCCAAACTAGAAATAGGCCAAATGTTGGCCAACTTTGGCCACCTCACGTGAAGAGTTGATTTATTGGAAAAGACTCTGATGCTGGGAGGGATTGAGGGCAGGAGGAGAAGGGGACAACAGAGGATGAGATGGCTGGATGGCATCACCAACTCGATGGACGTGAGTCTGAGTGAACTCCGGGAATTGGTGATGGACAGGGAGGCCTGGCGTGCTGCGATTCATGGGGTCGCAAAGAGTGGGACACGACTGAGCGACTGAACTGAACTGAACTGACCAACAGGAAAATAAATAAACATATTGTGTTTCTTTATAATTGTGCACATTACATTCAGAAATTGCAGTAATAATCAGAAATAAAAGGGGAACATGACTGATGATGTAACAATATCAATAAATCATAAGACTTCCAGTTATGCTAAATGAAAGAAGCTAACCAAAAAGCTGTGGAGATTTCCCTGGTGCTCCAGTGGCTAAGACTCCAAGATCCCAAAGCAGGGGGCCCTGGTTCAATTCTTGGTCAGGGAAATGGATCCTGAAGGCCGCAACTGAGGGTTCACCTGCCGCAAGGAAAAGAGAAGATCCGTATGCCGCAACTAAGACCCAGTGCAGCCAAACAAATAAATAAATTTTTTAAAAAGAAGCTAACCAAAGGTATGTACTGCATGACTCTATTTTTGTGAAGTGCAAAAATAGGTAAAATTCATCCGTGGAGGAAAAAATACATAAATAGCAGTTATCTCGTTTGGTGTATTCAATTGTCATATTCAATTATCAAAATTATTGAACAAAATGTTTAACACTTTTTGGTGGATTACGTATAAAAGACAGCTCAATTAAAAAGAAAAACAACCACATTTGATGGGTATCAACTACATAAATAACTGCATAAAGTTTGTTCATCCAACAAACATTATCAATAACTTACTATGTATTAAGCATCATGCTAACCTCTGGGAATAGCAAACTCAATTAGACATGATTCCAACACTGAAGAATACATGGATTTAGGGGTGGGGAGTCAGACGATTTTAACATGTTGGACCAGGTGCTTTAATACAGCCATCAACGAGGGCTGAATATGGGGGCACAGAGAAGTGAGCAAGATATTACACGCCAGGAGAGTGGTCTCTTGTCTAACCATGGTGACTGAATCATGGCTTGAGAGAATAAGATGTTGCCTTCTATGCTTTGGCCTTTAGGACTTGAAGTGATAGTTTAGCAGAAGTAAGGACTCAAAATAACAGTTCCCTAAACCCTGGGAACAAACTCCTTTTCGTAGTGGGAGAATGCAGAGACTTTTTCATCTCGAGGATTAACAGGAAAGGGCCAAACTCTTCCTGAGTATGAGGTTCAGAGGGAAGCAGGACTCTTGAGCCAGGGTCCCTATGCCACGCTGCAGAGCAGCCCACAAAAACCCCCAGAGGATGTGGCTTGCTGGCCCCACCCCTTGGGTCATGAGAGCCCTGCCAAAGAATGTAGGGCCCCAACAAAGAATGTCCTGAAAGCCAGTTAGGAGCCTTCCAAGAAAACCACAGCCGGCAATCTACCACTTGCAATGTGTGTGGGTGGGCTCCTTTTTCTCCCTCTCTTTCCTGGCATCCTTGAACTCCCACCAAATCCCAGGTCTGCTCAAAAGGAGGTGCAGGGCCAATACAATTTGCTTGCTGCTGGTATGGAGGACAAAGCACCTGCTTGAACATCTCTAAGGACAGCCCTGGGGAGCCTGCCTTCAGATCTCCTTGCAAAGCTCCAGCTCCTGAAGGACTGGAGGTGTGACTCCGCAGATGGGCCACCCAGAGAGAAGTGGCTGTGGGGAAGCTCCTCCATGCCCTTTCCAACCCAACTGTATCAGTTTCCTATTGCCGCTATGACAAATTGCCTCAAACTTCGAGTTTTAAAGTAACACCAACTTGTTATCTTCATCTTCTGGAAGTCTCAGATCTAAAGTGGACCCATAAGACTGCATTCCTTCTGGAGGTTCCAGGGGAGACCCCGTTTCCTTGCCTTTACAGCTTTCAAAGACAGCCTACCCTTTTCGGTTCCTGGCCCCCTTCCTCCATCCTCAAAGCTAGCATCTTCAAATCTCTTTCTCTCTCTCCCTCTGCTTCTGTCATCTCACTCCTTCTCTCTGACTTTGACTCCTGTGCACCTCTTAGAAAGACTCACGAATTTGCATCAAGCCCTTTGGCAACCCAGGATAATCTCCCCATCTCAAAATCCTTAATATGATCGCATTTACAAAGGCTCTTTTGCCTTATAAGGTAACATTCACAGGCTCCAAGGATTAGGATGTGACCATCTTAAGAAGATCATCATTCAGCCTACTCTTGCAACTCTAAGGGCTTCCAAGGTGGTGCTAGTGGTAAAGAATCCACTTGTCAATGCAGGCGATGCCAGAGATGCAGGTCCAACCCCTGGGTTGGGAAGATCCCCTAGAGTAGGAAATTTCAACCTACTCCAGTATTCTTGCTTGGAACATCCCAAGGACAGAGGAGCCTGGTGGGCTACAGTCCACAGGGTCACAAAAGAGTCAGACATGACTTTAGTGACTAGACAACAGCAACAGAAAGCAAATAAAATTATCATTTCTGGGACTTCCCTGGTGGTCCAGCGGTTAGGACTCCATGCTTCCACTGCAGGGTTCCATCCCTGGTTGAAGATCTAAGACCCCGCGTGCTGCACAACATGGCCAAAAAAAAAAAAAAATTACCTATTTTCCCCTGTAAATGAAACTTGCTTTTCCATAGCATCTTGTTCCTTTTCTTGCATTATCTTGCTTCATGTTTCTACTTTTCCCTGTTGTTCTCAACCTCAACAGAGAATGCCTTTCCAAGCAGAACCATTCACCTACCTAAAATCTTCCCTTCGTTTTTGGAAACAGTACCTCCAAATAACTCATCACAAATTATTCAATCACCCTGAACAGTGAAGTCCAGAAATACAGCAAAGGAAACAAAAGTGGTAGCTGAAGAGTATAAATACATCACTGTGGTTTAAAAATGCAATAGAAATCAGTATCTCATAAACCAAAAGTGAATGAAGAGTTACTTTAACAATATCAACGTGGAGAGCACCCATTCCCAGTATTCTTCAGTGAGGTTTATTTTTAAATATTTTAACATGTGTATTAAATCAGAATCATTAAATTTTTAGAAGACAGAATCCCTTTCTCTGAAATAATCCTTAAATGGCAACAGCTGATCTGTTTATGAGTCTGTCTCCATGATAGTTAATATCGCCCTGCTGAGCCTTTTGTCGAGGACAAGCATGAAATATGTTCCTGATTTTTATATGCCTCTGACATTGCCAGATCATGTGCTTTGGGGATTCTGGCTTACATGGTATCAATTTTTTTTTTTTTTAATTACTGCCTTCCCCACAAATGGTTCCTCAGTGTTTATTGACAAGCACGGCCATATTAAAATCTAGATCATGAATAAATGATGTCAAATGAAATTAGGCAAAGCAGAACAGGAGAGGCAGGAAGGTAATGATCAATATTGGAACTTTAACGCCCAAGATGTCATCCTGGTCAGGTGAATATACCAATATCAGCCCTGCTGGGTACCTCCTGGTGTCTGACAGGTACCCCCTGCCCCTGGATACCCAGCCTTGCCTTGTCACTTGGACCTCTCCCCCTCCACCTCCACAGCAAGGACCACAGCAGGACTGCCATGGGTTTGCATCAAAAATAGTAGAAACGTCTGGTTTTGTGATGAATCATCATAATTGAGAAATAAGTTCTTCAGATTTTTATCTTAAATAATGCTTGAAATAGATTTAATCATCAGAGGATTGGGTGATAAGTGAACATTTTTAAGATTTTAAAAGGAATGTCTGTGTGGTTTTAAGATTATCAGAGGCTGTTCCTGCTCATGCAATGCTATTTTCACTTAAATCTTTTCATACTGGTCTCCCTGGAACATGTTTGCATTCCCCCAGTGTTCTTTCCCGGACTGCGATACTGGGAAAGACTGAGGGCAGGAAGAGAAGGGGACGACAGAGAATGAGACGGTTGGACGGCATCACCAGCTCAATGGACATGAGTTTGAGCAAACTCCGGGAGACAGTGAAGGACAGGGAAGCCTGGTGTGCTGCAATCCATGGGGTTGCATAGAGTCGGACATGTCTGAGCGACTGAATAACAATGTATTCTACTCTGAAGTCAGAATTATTGTTTCAAAATGCAAATGTGAGGCCTTCCTTGGTGCTCCAGTGACTAAGATTCTGTGCTCCCAAAGCAGGGGACCTGAGTTTGATCTCTGACTGGGGGAACTAGATCCTACATACTGCAACTAAGAGTTCACATGCCACCACTAAAGATCCCACACACCTCAGAGATGGAAGTTCCTGTGTGTTGCAAATAAGACCTGATGCAGCCAAATAAATAAATGAAATAAATATTTTTAAAAATGCAAATGTGATCAGACCATCCCTTCCACCCCATGTCTCTCTCTCTCTCTCTCTCACACACACACACACACACACACACACACGTGTGCAAACTCTGTTTACTGTTCACCTAGTTATCTCCACCTCCTCTTCATCTCTGACCTCAGATTATATCAACACTTCCTCCAAGAAGCCTTCTCTGATCCCCTAAACTGGGTCAGAATTCCAGACACATGCTCACATTGCCGGGTGGTCCACAGTGTCTGGCATAGAGGAGGCATGTGAGAAATATTTTAGCACTAGTAAGTTAGCAAACAAACTTCTTCATTGATGCCGATTTATCACGAGCAAGTCAGACAGAGGGCTGTGGTTTTGAGCCCTGTGAGTGAGTGGAGGAAAGTGGAAGAGTGATGATTTCCCTGAGGTGGCTGTGAAAGAATGTTAGAGGAATTCAAAGGTAGATTTGGATTGGTATAGAGGTTATCTGAGGTGAAAGTCACTCCCTGAACTTGAAATGACCCAGGAAAACAATGAAGGGGGGAGGTGGGGGCGGGGAAAGGTGTCTTTGGCGGTCATCAGCTTGAGTTTGCTTAGAAAAAGCAAAGCAATCAAGGGAAGGGAAAGGGAAGCAGAAGCAACTGACATTTGATAAGTTTTTTCATGTATTTCAATCTTGCTCCCAAAGATTTTAAAGAACACTTACAAAGATGTATGCAATACAGTTAATAAAATGTAACTCAATAAATGATAAAAAGGAGGAAAACAATTTATATGTATGAGATTTCCAAAGAATCTCTGCAGTAAAGTTATAAAGCCATAACCACTTCAGTCATTACCTTAATTTGAAAATATGGAAAATATGTCATTGCTTCTAAAGAAGCTGCCTGCAAAGAGTGTGGGAGTCCATATTCATAGCTACCATTTATGTGAATATGGTAAGTGTGTTTGAATGTGTTTTAAAAGTATGGAAATGATGTGGAAGGAACACATCAAATATAACTATGGATACTTCTGGCAAGAGAGAGACGGCATGAGAACTGGGATGTGGAAAGATTTTAATTTTTAATTTTTGCTTTATGTATGACCGAACTTTGTGCAGTTAGCTTACATCCAGGAGTGGCATTTGTAATTTGAAATAATAATGATGATGATGATAAAGACTCTACAAAGAGGATGATATTTAACACTGGAATTTGAGAAATATTCCATTATATATGTACTTAGTCATTCACTGAGATCAATTAATAACATTCAAGGACTTCCCTGGGGATTCAGTGGCTAAAACTCTGAGCTCCCAATGCAGAAAGCTTAGGTTCAACCCCTCGTCGGGGAACTAGATCCCACATGCTGCAGCTAAAAATCCTGCCTACTACAACTAACTGGTTTCAAAACAAAATTCACAGCACTGCTCAGTGTTCAGAATGTTTACATCTATTATTGTAGGGCCTCTTCCCAACAGTCCTCTGAAGCAGGTAGGGCCAGGTGAGGTCCCTATGTTATCATCCTCACTTTAAAAAATGAAGAAGCAGAGGCAGGAGCAGAACGAGGCAACCGGTTCTGGCCATGAGATGGAAAGAAGTAGAGTTTGCAAAGGGACCCAGGCCTTCCAACTCTTTTCTTTTGTCCGTGGTTCACAGTGTGACTGGAAGTCTTAGCATTTCCAAGCTGAAATAAAGAAAAATCTTTTGACTGCTGCATTTGATGGCTCATAAAACTGTTTCATTGTAAATACTGTCCTATAACTTCTGAATTATGCTACATAAATGGCTTGAGCGTTTCTCATTATTGCAGAAGAGGAAGATTTACTGCTTTCATTTAAAGTCTGAGCACTCTCTAAAGAAAAGTTGCAGTAGCCAAATGTCTTTATTACCCTCAGAGCTCATGTCTTGGAAAAGCTTCCTGGGTGCAGACAACAGTGTTCAGAGGAGGGCGTTTCTTGGTTCAGAGACTTAAGG
Source organism: Ovis canadensis (assembly GCF_042477335.2). Taxonomy (NCBI): domain Eukaryota; kingdom Metazoa; phylum Chordata; class Mammalia; order Artiodactyla; family Bovidae; genus Ovis; species Ovis canadensis. The sequence continues at coordinate 86,508,395 of NC_091247.1, forward strand.
TGACAAAGCATACAGCTGCCTTACTGATGATAACCCAAATAAATCATATTTCAGCTTAGTTGCCTCCTTAGTAGTCTCTGACAGCTATGTTTACCTTCAGGATAGACACGTGCCTCTCTGGCAGCATTTCATGTATTTCCTGGTGCCTTAGTCAGTCAAGACACTGAACAGCCTTTCTCCTCCCTGGCGTAGCTTGCTTCCAAAAGGACTGCAACCACTGCCCCATCCCTGTAGCTGCACACCGCCACGTCCACGTAGAGCTGGAATCTATTTTCCCTCCCTTTGAGCTGGGCTGGACTGTGACTTGCTTTGATCAATAGAATGTGATAGAAGTAACACCTTGCCAGTTCCAAGCCTAGTCCTCAGGAGCTGGCAGTTCTCTCTTTGCCTTCTTGGGTCCAGCCACTATATAAGACTAGTATTGAATGATTGAGGCCCCATCAAGAGGAGCCCTGGAGAATGACAGGCCATCTTGGGTGGAGCTCTCACTGAGTGCAGCCTTGTCAGTGGCCCCAGCCAACATCATATGTAGCAGAAGGACCACCTGACTGAGACCAGTCAACCCACGAGATAAAGAGAAACAACCACTGATTGTTGTTTTAATAAGTGAGTTTTGAGGTCATTTGTTACAAAGCAATAGGGAATTAAAACATGAAACATTCTCTCTTTTCACTGCCCTGCCTTCCCCTGGCCAACTTAGTACATCCCTGACCATCTCTTACTTTTCTCTACCATCATTTCTATCTGAGGAAAAAGAAGCATTCTTCTCAAGTCCTCACTCTGAGCTGGGCACTGTGTGAGCCTTTGGCAACAGGGAAATGGCTAAGCATAGGCCCCTCTTCATGTGACCCTTACATCAGTGGTGGAGATGTGTGAAAAAAAATAATAATAATAATATCCTTCCTAATTCACACTTGCCCCTCCCAGCCTGTGACCACACAATTTCCTTAGGGTTAACTCTCGAGTCTCTAAGGCTCATACAAGTGGGCAGTACAGAGAGTAGCCAAATATTTCAAGCTCATTCAAAAATGTTACAGTTTCTCTCTATTAAACAATTATAAGGATATCTGTTATTAGGAAACTAATATACAAAAATTAAAATTTACAAAACAGATAAAGGAATAATTATTCACTTCATAAATTGACCTTTCATTTATAGATAAATTCCTTTAAATTACCAGTTGCCTAATTTATAAGACACTGGGTGGTACAGGGGAAGCATTTTCACCTGGAAACAGGAAACCTGGACACAAACACTAATTCCATTCCTAAGGGATTAGCATTTAATTAAACCACGTAACTTTTCTATCTCTTTATTTTAAAACGTCAAGAATTTTGACTCAATGATCTCTAAAATGCTTTCTAGTCCAAAAGGCTCTGATTATGAGGAGGCTTAAAGAAATGGAGCTTACCTGGTAGCTCAGATGGTAAAGCATCTGCCTGTAATGCAGGAGACCCAGGTTTGATCTCTCGGTTGGAAAGATTCCCTGGAGAAGGGAATGGCTACCCACTCCAGTACTGTTGCCTGGAGAATTCCATGGACAGTTGAGTCTGGCAAGCTACAGTCCCGGGTCGCAAAGAGTCAGACATGATTGAGCTGCTAAAACACACGCACGCACACACACACACACACACACACACACACACACACACGTTTAAAGAAATGGGAGTGAGAGAGGCAGAAAATATTATCACAAAATATTAAGCTCCTTGGACAAATTGAAGCTAAACTGCAATGTAAAGCATCCCTGGGATAAACCGAAGCCAGGGAAAAGCAGGACAATATCTTTTGAGGCCCTTCCCCCTGTGATTCATTCCTTCACTCCAAAAAGAAGCAGAGACAGAAAAACGAGGATGTGAAGAGCAGTCTTGAGACTGAGGGAGGAGGGAGGCTGGCTCCAGGCAGCAGAAGACCCAGAAGCAGGCAGAAGTGCCTGCTGTTCAGCATATCATCATGTGGGACTTCTTAACCACTGGGTTAAGATTCTGAGCTTCCAATGTGGGAGCCATGGGTTCAATCCCTGATCAGGGAACTACGATCCTCCATGTTCTGTGGCAGCACCAAAAAACAAAAACAAAAACAAAAACAAAAAATCTGGTTTCAAAATTAATACTAGATGAATCAAGACATTGTAGTGTTGACACAAGAGCAGACAAATACTTGGTTGTCTCTTACACACTAAACTTCGATCAGTGTCATCTTACCCAGAAACTGTTTCTTACATGGTCACGCCAAACTCAGTAACCACACCACCACTACCACCCCTGCACTCTCCCAGCCTCATCTGCTTGGTTTGTATTAGCTATATGTGTATGTTTGCATCTTCCCTCAGTAAATATTTTCCTGGAAGTCAGAGATTGAATTTCTCATTTTTTTTTTTTTTTTTTTTACATTTCCTTCTTTGGATCTAGCAAAGTGACAGGAACATATTAGGTGCTGAATACATATTTGATGCACCAAAATAATTTCCACTAAAAATGAATTTGTCAAGTCCCAGTGGCCTTCATGCCTGTAGGCCTTCATTTGTTCAACAACAGAACATCTACTAAATATTTATATCCCATTTATCTAGCATCCTTGACCTCTCTGCTATTTAGATATGCTGAAACTTCTTAAAATGCCTCAAATTCAGTTTCACTCAGAAGCATTGTCTCATGTGAACCACAGTGTCTGGTGCAAAATAACTGGTAGAGGAGATCTGAGAAGAAGCAAAAGTATGATAGCCCAGGTTCCCATGAATTTACCATCTGATCTGACTAAACACATCTGCAATATTTGACAATATATAATTTTAAAAAACCTTTCACCAAATGTAAATTAATAAAACATAAACAAAATAACTACATGTCTAGAGAACTTGGAGAGAAAAAATATTAGAACTAGGTGAATTTAATGAGAACCAGCTGTAGAAAGTAAGGTTTGTCATCAATATAAAGACTCAGTGAAAATGAATGGCTTTAAAAAATACTGTTTCAGATTAAATGAATGACATGAGCAAAAGCAAGAAGATAAAAGGCCTATTGAGAAAACAGCAACGCCATTTCCTTGATGGAACTATGGTATCTCAACTAGGATACAGGAATTGATGCTCAACATGCTAGTCCTGCAGAAAATAAGTCTATGAAGCTGAAATCAATCTTTAGAGCCAATTGTGCAGGGAGTCTCCAAATCAATTCCTTCCTCCCTTCTTTCCCTGGGGTGACAGCGGAAATGGCTATTTCTCCTATTATGAAGCAAAGACTATTCCCCTATCCCTTGAAATCCAGAATAGCCTTGTCACCTGCTTTGACCAACAGAATCTGATGGAAGTGACACTGGGCTACTTCCACCAGAGGCCTGGATGCTCCTGTTTTTGTTTTTTTTTATTCCTTCTCAGAACCATGTCATAAAGAAACTCTGTCTTCATCATTGAAGGAAGGAAGTTCACATGGAGAGAGATCTGGAAAATAAAACATCATCTTGGAAGGACTGTCCAACCTCCAGATGAATGAAGTTGCTAACTGACCTTAGCTATACCAGCTAGATCAGAAGGACCACCAGCAAGTGTAGGCTACCAACAGGGTTGTGAGAAATAAACTGCTGTTGTGCTAAGCAATTAAGTTTGGGGCTTATTGTTACCCAGTAATAAATAACTGAAACATCATCCCATTTCTTTCATTTCCTCATATCCACCCAACTTCAGACACCCTGTGTCCTCCTGCTGTCTAACAATCATCATAATCATATCCAATCTGACCTTCATAACTTACTATTATGCCAGACATCACAGTAAATGTTTACAGGAATGCTCTTATTCACAGAAAACCCTAAGAGATGGTATAGAGGGTTGAATGGTGCCCCCCCCCCAATATATGTCCCTGAATACTGTGAATGTGAACTTATTTGGAAAAAGGATCTTCACAGACATAATTAAATGAAGGATCGCAGGATGAGATTATCCTGGGTCATCTGGGTGGTCCCTCTGTCCAATGGACAGACAGAAGAAAGGACAGAAGCAAGGAGAAAGCCATGGGAAGACCAAGGCAGAGAGGCTGGAATGTGTAATCACAAGTCAAAAAATGCTATCGGCCACCAGGAGTTGGAAGAAGTAAATGTGGAATCTCAAGAGCCTCTGGAGGAAGCATAGCCTTTCTGACACCTTGATTTCAGACCTCTGATCTCCAGAACTGTGAGAGAACACTTTTTTGTTTTCAAGCCAAATGTGGTAATTTGTTACAGCAGTTATAGAAAACTAAAACAGATGGATTCTCTTTTTATCCCCATTTTATGGATGAGGAGATTAAGCTACTTAATGAGAAGATTAAATAATTTGCCCAACATCACATGGTAATAGGCAGAGGGGTCAGGCTTGAATGTAGGCAATCTATAAGCCTCCTTCACGTCAGTTACCTGGACCAGTCCCATCTCCTTACACTCTGTACCTATCTTTCCAGCCTCCTTCTGTCAAAAATGCCCTGCTTGCAGCAAAGTGTCAGGAAAAGGTCTAATAATTAATTCATATAATATTTTATTAATTCTCAATGCCAGCTTTGTGTTTGAATCCTTCTGGGACATGATAGTGATTATATTTTGTTGAAAGAAAGAACAGAGTCCACTGGAATGCAATAAAATAGTGAAGCTTTAAGTCTCAACTACAGGCAGATGGTGGAGAAATTTGGCAACCAAAAAATTTTCCTTTGTGTCTCTTAATTTAATATGTAATATCTTGCCTGGAAGATCCCATGGATGGAGGAGCCTGGTAGGGATGAGTCGGACACGGCTGAACAACTTCACTTTCACTTCTCACTTTCATAGATTGGAGAAGGAAATGGCACCCCACTCCAGTGTCCTTGCCTGGAGAATCCCAGGGATGGGGGAGCCTGGTGGGCTGCTGTTTATGGGGTCGCACAGGGTTGGATACAACTGTAGCAACTCAGCAGCAGCAGCAGTAGCAGCAGGTAAGATACGGGAGACATTTAGAATCCACGAAACTGTAAGTTTTTAAAGGGCAGCATTCAGGTTTAATATACAGTAATTTCTGCTGTGATGCAACAAATACATAGCTGAAAAACCCTAGGTCTACCAAAATTATGCACAAAAACGTAACGTTATTATGGGAACAGCTAGGGAAATTATGACCCAAGGAATGACATAGAAGTGAGTTCCCTAGGTTTTCTGTTTACTTCATATATCCCAGACATGGAGATGAAGAAGCCTGTAGTCCCAGAAATGCCAGTGAGTGCATACAAACAAAAAAAATCTCAAACAAAAGCCTACCCTTTTGAGCCAAAGGACCAGGAAAGAAAAAACCTCAAAAGAGAGAAATTAAAAATTCAATGCTACTTACAATTGTTCAAAAGAGTGAAAAGCTTTGGTCTATAAATATAACAAAACATGCATAGCAATTGTATGCTGAAAACTACTAAATGAAAAGAATCAAACAAGACCTGAATAAATGGAAAGATATACTCTGTTCATGAATTGGAAGTCTCATGCAGTACAGATGCCAATTCTTCCCAGGCTGATATACAGGTTTAACACAATTTCTATCAAAATTCCAGCAAGTTTTTTTGTAGATATACTTAAGATTATTCTAAAATTTATATTCAAAGTTAAAGCAACTAGAATAGCTAACACATTCTTGAAAAATAAAAAAAATAGGAGAAATAAGTCTAATTGTAAGCTAAGTAATCATAGCCACAGTAACCAAGGCCGTGTGGCATTGCTAAAGCGGCAGACACACAGATCAATGGAACCCAACAGAGAACTCAGAAACAGACTTGCACAAATATGCCCAATTGCTTTTTATGAAAGTGTAAAAAAAAGTCAATGAAGAAAGAATAGTCTTTTCAACAAATGGCGCTGGAACACTTAGCAAAAAAATGAAACTATATACATTGGCCAAAAAATGAAACTATGACAAAAACTTCACACTTTATACAAAAATTAACTCAAGATGGATCACAGGCCTAAATGCAAATGTAAAACTATAAAACTTCTATTTAAAAAAACATAGAAAATCTCCAGGATCTAGGGATAGGAAAACAGTTATCATACGTGAGTCCAAAATGCAATCCCCCAAACAAGAAATTGAATAATAGAGCTTCGTCAAAATTTAAAATGTTCTCTTTACAAAACACCGTTGAGAGGTGAAAAAACTACAAAACTACAGATCAGAAGAAAACAAAAAAACAAAAATTGGCCAAAGATATGAAAAATATTTTCACTGAAGACATTCAAATGACAAATAAGCAAATGAAAAGATATTCAATATCATCAGACATTCAATTCAGTTCAGTTCAGTTCAGTTCAGTCGCTCAGTCGTGTCCAACTCTTTGCAACCCCATGGACTGCAGCACGCCAGCCCTCCCTGTCCATCACCAACTCCCGGAGTTTACCCAAACTCATGTCCACTGAGTTGGTGATGCCATATAAACATCTCATCCTCTGTCGTCCCCTTCTCCTCCTGCCCTCAATCTTTCCCAGCATCAGGAGCTTTTCCAGTGATTCAGTTCTTCGCATCAGGTAGCCAAAGTATTAGAGCTTCAGTTTCAACATCAGTCCTTCCAATGAACAGCCAGGACTGATCTCCTTTAGGATGGACTAGTTGGATCTCCTTGCAGTCCAAGGGACTCTCAAGAGTCTTCTCCAACACCACAGTTCAAAGGCATCAATTCTTTGGTGCTCAGCTTTCTTCACAGTCCAACTCTCACATCCATACATGACTACTGGAAAAACCATAGCTTTGACTAGACGGACTTTTGTTGGCCAAGTAATGTCTCTGCTTTTTAATATGTTGTCTAGTGTGGTCATAACTTTCCTTCCAAGGAGTAAGCGTCTTTTAATTTCATGGCTGCAGTCACCATCTACAGTAATTTTGGAGCACAAAAAAATAAAGTCTGTCTCTGTTTCCCAATCTATTTGCCATGAAATAGATGGGACCAGATGCTATGATCTTAGTTTTTTGAATGTTGAGTTTTAAGCCAGATTTTTCACTCTCCTCTTTCACTTTCATCAAGAGGCTCTTTAGTTCTTTTCACTTTCTGCCATAAGGGTGGTGTCATCCGCATATCTGCTGCTGCTGCTAAGTCGCTTTAGTCGTGTCCGACTCTGTGCGACCCCATAGACGGCAGATCACCAGGCTCCCCCATCCCTGGGATTCTCCATATCTGAGGTTATTGATATTTCTCCCAGCAATCTTGATTCCAGCTTGTGCTTCATCCAGCATTAGACATTAGGGAAATTCAAATTAAAACCATAATGAGATACCAATGGACACCTTTCAGAATAACTAAAACAAAAAATATTACACCACCAAATGTCAGCAAGGATGCAGAAAAACTAGATCACTGTTGGGAATTTAAATTGGAACAATTACTTCAGAAAACAATTTGACAGCTAAAAAAAGTCATGCAACTCTCATATAAGCCAGTAATTGCAAGCCTAGATATTTATCCCAGAGAAATTGAGTTATTTTCACACAAAATCCTGTACACAAATGTCTATAGAGCTTCATTCATAATACTTAAAAACTGGAAGCAACCCAGATGCCTTTCAGCTGACTGGTTAAGCAAACTGTGGTATATCCATACTGTGGAATACTACTCAGGAATTAAAGGAATGAACTAGCATCACACACACACAACTTGGATGAATATCCAGAAAATTATGCTGTGTGAAAAAAGCTAATTCCTAAAGACTGCATACTATACGCATCCATCTTACCAGTCTGGTAATAACAAAATTACAGAAATAAACAACAGATTAGTGTTCACAGGGATTAAGGGAGTGGGGGAATGAAGTAGGTGTGACTATAAAAGGGCCCCATGAGGGATCCTTGTGGTGATGGAAAAGCTCTGTATATTCATTCTATCAGCAGCAATATTCCAGCTGAGACAGTGTGTTACAGTCTTTGTAGGCTATTACCACTGGGGCTAACTAGGAAAATGGTACAAGGCATGTATTATTTATACAATTGCATGTTAAAAAAAATACACAAGGATCAAGAACTCTTCCAATATGAAATCCTTCCAAGAAAAACCCTTCTGAGTCAGAGCATTCAGCCAAATATGGGAAGAGCAAACGCAGTGACTGGGCGCTGGGCGCCATACTGGCTCGCTGCATTCAGCTCTTACTGTTCCCTGTGTGCTGGAAGTGTTCAGTACCAATATTCAGTGGCACAAAATATGAGTAAATGTTATTACTTAGTGGCACAAAATGTTAATGTCACATAAACCAACATGACTTCTGTGTTATTCTGATATCGTTCTTCTACTTAGCACTCTTATATCAGCTAACTTGTGTTACAGAAATATGCTCTTTATTTCCAAGTAACTATGCTGGCATCAAGTAGGTAAACAATATGGGGGAGGGGGGTTGGAGTGGAATCTGAATGAATGAACACATGAACTGAAGCCAGAGGTATGCGGATAAAATTGGAAAATCATGTTTGAAGAAGATTCAGCTAGTGGCTTACTGTAAGCTGTAAAACATAAAGCAGAGACAGAAAACATAAAAGCAACCAAGGTTTTTGTTAAAGTCTAATTAGGGATATCAAAGGCCTGAATAGGAGTAAAACTGTAGGACTTTACATGAAAAGGAACTAACAAAATTAATAAGGGATTGGATGCAAAAAAGGCCCTAAGCTGGGCCTTCCCTGGTGGTCCAGGGGCTAAGACTCTGTGCTCCCACTTCAGGGCACCTGGGTTTGCTCCTGGGTCAGGGAACTGACCAGATCCCACATTCTGCAACTATACTGGGTGCAGCCAAATAAACAAATATTGAAGAAAAAAGGCCCTAAGTTTTTATTTAGGACACCAGGAAAATCCAAACAGTTCCCTTGACAGTAATGAAAAAAACCTTTGAAAGGTGGCAACTAGAAGAGAGTTATCTGAGTTTATTTAATAAGCTAAATATAATGTGTAAAGATATTCAAATAACATTGTCCTGCAGACAAATAGAGATGTGGGGTTAAACAAGGGGCATGAGATAAAAGTCACTTAAACAGTGGTATTAGTTGGTGCTAGAGATGAGGAAAAGCTCCCAAAGCAATGATTCATCCATCATCCTAGATATGGGGTGTACAGGACTGGATTAGGGTTCAGTTCCCCTCCCCAACAAGAAGAGAAGGTTTTGATACAGTTGAAGTCATATATGAAGAAAAATTACCTCATTTTTTAAGGTTAGAGGAATAGATGGAGCAAAATGCAACAGAAATTTAAGACAACATTTCAAATGCAATGCAATTGATGCCAAATTCCCCATCTTTCCCCTTACCAAATCTCCTGCCTAAATATATGATACAGTTGGAAGTATTGCCAAAGACTTGTTCTAATTTTGCAGTGACAACACTATCTCAGGCTCTGCTTCCTCTCCTCACACCCAAAGTGGTTAACTCTTACTTTTGCAGCTATCCCCTCTCAAAAATAGATCCTTTGAGACCACCACAACTACTGAAAAATTCCTCATCTAAGTGTAACACCTACCACAGCAAGTCCATTCATACATTCTCTAGATAATTAGTTTCAGGGAATTCTGCTTTTGCTGGAACATTCTGCCAATAACTCCAACTTGCCTAGTAAAGAAATAAAGAACAGGTGTTTGTCTTGCCAACACTCTCGCCACAAGATTAGTTTAACAATTAATAGAAAGCAAAACACAATAGTAGTGTCCATATTTTTCTACTTCGTCATAGTAACTGATGAGGTGGAAAGATTTCCCAACTGGGCTTCCCGTTGGCATCTATAGGATTCCTCTGATGGACTCCTCCTGGTTCCCACCCTCTCCTTTCACCTTCAATCCTTTTAGGATACAGGTATAGCATTTCTGAGAAAGCCACACATGATGCTCAGATGATAAAGAATCTGCCTGCAAAGTAGGAGACCCGGGTTCGATCCCTCAGTTGGGAGGATCCCCTGGAGAAGGAAATGGCAACCCACTTCAGTATTCTTGCCTGGGAAATGCCATGGACAACAGCAGAGCATGGTGGGCTACAGTCCATGGAGTCACAAAGAGTCAGACACCATTGACTGACTAACACATGCGTATATACACACGTACTCAACGACCTCCAGTCCTGAGAAATCTGCTCTTCCAACATCGTAATGGAGGGGCAGGTAGAAAGCCTCCTTTCTTTGATTTGTGTAACCTCAGTGGACACTTCTGTTACACATCACTCCAATTCTCATCTGCTTTTGAAGTGGTCCAGCACTGTGGCTTGCCTCTCCCAGATGCCCCTCTGGCTACTCACTGCCAGTTCTCCACTTAGATTCCCAGGGGCTCTGTCCCCTCCTAGAGGGGATGCTGGACACTGACCTCAACAGAAGGTTACACGCCCCTCTACTGTCACATCTTTAATTTACCCCATTCCATCAACAACACAAGCTTTGTACTTGACCGAGGGTTGGGAGATGGAGATGATAATAATTTTAATACTAAAAATAACCCTACAACTGATTCACTTGGCTGTGAACAGAAACTAACACAACATTGTAAATCAACTATAGTCCAATTAAAAAAATTTTTTTAAGATCCTAAACATCACTGTTTCCAGAATGTATGAAAAAAAGTAAAGATCAAGTTAAATTCTTCACATAAATTCTCTCATTGGGTCAACTGGTTCCCAGCCTGCTCCCCTGTCCATTCTCAGCAACAGGAAAAGAACATTCTTAAATCCACCATGTTGCAAAATTTTCCCTCCCTCTAGGAAGCTTTATCCCTCTACTTAAGGAGATTAATCTTATTCTAAAATATGATCCTCCACTTCCAATTCGGGAAACCCATAGCTCAAGTGAGATCTCCCTGCAAAGGCTGAGTTGTTCAATTTGGAACAACACTTTGGACTTTCAGCCAAACAATGTACACGCTCATCCTTCCCAGAACAAGTGTAACCAAAATTCCTTTTTAAGAAAAGAAACACTTCCCTCAAGGCAACAAGATCTGCAAAGCTTGCCCCAGGTCACTAAGGAGATGGCATTTTCATCCTGTTAACAAAGATATGAATCCCCCTTTCTCAGTCTCCTGTCCCCAGACCTTATCTAGGCTTTTCACTTTGTAAACCAACCAACCAACCAACCAACCAACCAACCAACCAACCAACCTAGGAGACCATGGCAGCAGCTTTGAGAATAGTGCCATCAACTTAATTGCTACTCTGTAGCTCTCTTTGTTGTTGTTTAGTTGCGAAGTCATGTCTGACTCTTTGTGACCTCATGTAGCTTGCTAGCTACTTCTGTCACAGATTTTCCAGGCAAGAATACTGGAGTGGGTTGCTATGTTCTCCAGAGGATCTTCCTGACTCAAGGATTGAACTCTCATCTCCTGCACTGGCAGGCGGATTCCTAACCGCTGCACCACCAGGGAAGCCCCATCCTTACCTTGGATCAAATCCTATCCTAGCCAAGATTTCCTCCCATTCTAGGACATTGTTCCTTGGTATCCTTGAGGGATTAGTTCCAGGACCCCCTGAGGAGACCAAACTCCACAGATGCTGAAGTCCTTCATATAAAATCGTATAGTATTTGCATATAAGATACATACATCTTCCTGTATATGTTATATCATCTCTAGATTACTTGTGATACCTAATACAATGTAAATGTTGTATCAGTAAGTGCCAGGGCAGCAAACAAGTTTTGCTTTTGGGAGCTTTATGAAAATTTTTTTCTGAAGTATTTTTGATCCATGGTTAGTTGACTCTGTGGAGGAAGAACTCACAGATGTGGAGAGTCAGCTGCACTGAAATAGGGCAAAGACTAACATGGATGTAGATATTCCACAAAGCCACCTATTTTTTTCTCTGCAGGATTGCTTTTTTCCTTATTTTACTAGGATGGAGTAAATGTACCTTCCCTGCAAAGCTCTTTCTCATTAGTCCTCAGATCTCCTGTCTTCCCTGGGTTGTACCTTGTCCCCCATCAGTGAGAATTTGTAGCTAATCTGTTAGCCTACTGGTTACTCCTAGTTAGAGGGAAGTTACTTGTGGGAGACCCAGGTTCAATCTCTGGGTCGGGAAAATCCCCTGGAGAAGTGAATGTCAACCCATCCCAGTATTCTTGCCTCGAGAATTCCATGGACAGAGGATCCTGGCCAGCTACAGTCCATGAGATCACAAAGTGACTTTCACTTTCACACAAGCTTTTATCAGTATAACTTTTTCTTTAGTGTATGATAGTCACTCAGTCAGGGGATCGTCCCCACCACTGAACCCCAGCCTCCTGCATTTCAGGCAGATTCTTTACCGTCTGAGCCACCAGGGAAGCCCATAGCTTTTCTTTATTACATTTCTCTAAAATTGAAGTGGTTCCCTCAAAAGCCATTTGAAATCTTCTGCCAAAGTCATCTTCTGTTTCTCACATTATAAATCCCTAACCTTCTAAATCCACATTCTCTAAACCCCTTTATTAGTTCCCATTTCCTTGTCAGATTTTACTTCCCATCCTCAGATAACTGATTTCTTCCACCTCCTCTGCTCACATCATTTTTTTCCTGAGATTTCTCTTTTCCTTCCCTTTTTGTACTCCACATCTGCACATTTTTTCAAGCCACCTGACCTCTCAGGAGAATACCCTCTCACTTCTCATCTGACAAACCAGCTCTCTCAGCTATTAAAATATGGGAAATTTTCCAACAACTCCTACATACTCTAGAACCTATAGTGACAGATTCACTACTGTTGTCCGGAGACAGTTTTCAGGGCTCAAAATAAACACTCCTTTATTGATCAAGAACTTGATGATTATGTTGCAGTGGCATAATATATGCATTACTTCAGCCACCTGATAAACTAGAAATGTACTCTAATGACATTGTTAATTAAACAGCCTTGTGAGATAACTCAAGAATCTAACCACCATTTATAACATTACTCGTTTGTGAAAATGAGGCCTCCATTCTAAATAACCACAAATGAACTTTTGAAGCATGAATGTTCCACACCTGGCATCGGTAGACATTTGTTGTAGTTTGCCATCCACGTGCAAGCTTCATCTAATGCAGGAAGCCACAGCTTTTCTGTTTCAAGGACCCAGAAGAAATGCATTGCTGCACACTGGAGGAAGCCCACTTGCTGATGACAATAACAGTAAAACATTTATTTCTGTATATTTTTACCTTTTAATCACACCTAATTTTTAAAACCTTAAGATTTTTAAAACCTTAAGATTTTTAGAGCCGAAAGCACAGATATGAGCAAAGAGCCAACTATTTGGAGACAAGTAACCTAGATCAAGGCCTGACTCTACTGTGTATTAGATACCTAATTGGCCAAGTCACTTAATCCTTCTGAGCCCAGTTTCCTTAAGAGTAAAGCAACAGAAGCAACAATACTATTTACGCTATCAAATGTCATGGCTCTTCCATAAGGCATGGCATCGGGACTAGTTGTGAGCAGGGGTGGAACTGCTGGGACAAGTAGGGTCTAGGGTGACCACAGAAATTCAAACAAACAGGTAGAGCATAGCAACCAAGGGAATGAAGCAATGCCCAAACATAAGGCAGACAAACACCAAGTTAGAAGGCAGAAGAAGCAGGATGTCCTCACTTGGGTTCAAAATCTGGTGAACAAGACTGAGTGGGTGGTATTCACCATCCTAGGATTCCACTGAGGTCTTTATCAAAGCCAGTTTCACTCCCTTGGGAAGAGAACCAAGCAAGCATTTAAAATTATAGGGAGATAGACAGAATATGAATCTAAGGGAAGCCCAGTTCTATGCAATGAGCAGGGCAACAGATGCTTGGAAACAGGTGGCAAACTATGATGAAACTGTAGAATGGCTTCACCAGAACTCAAGACAAAGGATTCTAGTGGTCATCCCTGAGATGCCATGCCCAGCAGCAAAAAAATCTTGTAGCATGACACTAAGGTTACACATTATCAGGGAGAGATTTTTTTTTTTAACATTTCAAGTCTCTCAGTCGTGTCCGACTCTTTGTGACCCCATGGACTATACAGTCCATGGAATTCTCCAGGCAAGAATAGTGGAATGGGTAACCTTTCCCTTCTCCAGGGGATCTTTCCAACCCGGGGATTGAACCCAGGGCTCCCACATTGCAGGCAGATTCTTTACCAGCTGAGCCATTAGAGAAGCCCAAGAATACTGGGGTGGGTACCTATCCCTTCTCCAAGGGATTTTCCCAACCCAGAAATCAAACCAGGGTCTCCTGCACTGCAGAGGGGATCTTGATCAATTGAGCTATCAGGAAAGCCAAAAATCTGACCCTTGTAGTTTATGTCCTCCTGCTGCTTAAGAGAGAGAGAAAAAAATATCTGGTACTTGCAGGCTATTTTCCATTTGGAGACCCTTAGCCTTCCTATCTGTTTCTTCTCATTCCCTCCTTTTCTTTTAGAAGAATGACGTTGCCTAGGGAAAGGGGTGTCATCTCTAAATTGGTGAGGCAACATATTCCCCTAACCCTCATATTGAGGGTCTCTGATCCAGGGGCCCCAAGTAGTAGTTGGAGGAAACTGCCTCAGTGGCAGGAGTTTGAGTAACCATTGGTAACTTAGCCTATAGCAATGTACATTGAGGGGGCACAGGGCGGTTTGACAAGAAACATCTTCCAGTAGGATTAAACTTGACTTTAATTCAGTTAGTTCAGTGGGCTGGGACTTGGTGTGCTTGGTTTCGGGGCGTTGGAGCAGGTGAGCTCCTCTCACTGCCGTGTGACCACAGGCCTCTTCTTTGCTCCTGTCCGTTACTCTGTAATTGCTGGGTGCCAGAGCACCATGGGGGTAAGGCAGATTGACACCACAGCTGATGCTCAACAAGTGTCAGAAAAGTACACGGACCAAGGACTAAACAATGAACTTGTTGTTGATTAGTTGCTAAGTTGTGTCTGACTCTTTGCAATCCCGTGAACTGCAGCACACCGGGCTTCCACGTCCTTCACTATCTATCACAGTTTGCTCAAAGTCATGTCCATTGAGTCAATGATGCCATCCAACCATCTCATCCTCTGTCGTCCCCTTCTCCTCCTGCCCTCAATCTTTCCCAGCATCAGGGTCTTTTCCAATGAGTCAGCTCTTTGCATCAAGTGGCCAAAGTATTGAATAATGAACGCCTCAAGTTAAAATGGCTTCCCTCATAGCTCAGTTGGTAAAGAATCCATCTGCAATGCAGGAGACCCCGGTTCAATTCCTGGGTTGGGAAGATCCGCTGGAGAAGGGATAGGCTACCTACTGCAGTATTCTTGGCCTTTCCTTGTGGCTCAGCTGGTAAAGAATCCGCCTGCAGTGCGGGAGACCTGGGTTCGATCCCTAGGTTGAGAAGATCCCCTAAAGAAGGGAAAGGCTACCCACTCCAGTATTCTGGCCTGGAGAATTCCACAGACTGTATAGTCCATGGGGTCACAAAGAATCAAACATGACTGAGCCACTTTCAAGTTAAAGTCCATGAACAGGAGACGAGGACTCAGACATAGGAGCGTTTTGTACAAAGAAGAGCCTGTACTTTTTCTCCCCTGCACAGGAACTGTACGGCCAGTGTCTCATTCCTCTTATTAAAAATTAAGCCTGCAGACGCCCTTAGTCCTGTGCTCTCTTCACTTTGGAAGATAGAATGCAGCCCTCTGAATGCATTTTAAGAGCTGTGTAGGAAAAGACAAGCTTAGAAAAATTCAATAAAAGACGAGAAGCCACTTGTTGACAAAATTCAGCGTTCCTGATTGAAGCCAGGCAAAAGCTCTAAACAAAAAATGTGTTAGGCAAAGTGAGTTAATCACTTAGTAAATACTTTAACATCCATGTGGAAGTGCCTGATGTATCAGTCCTGCTATATCTCCCTTGCAATGCATTTAAGGAGTAGTATAATATAGGGTGCAGTCCAAGGTGTTGTGATCTCGGCTTACTGGCGATAGTGTGAAGCGTGGGGTCTAGATGGGCAAGGTCTGCCCTGTGGGCACGGCGCGTGCTCAGTGGCTTCAGTAGTGTCCAACTCTATGTAATCCCATGCACTGTAGCCTACCAGGCTCCTCTGTCCATGGGATTCTCCAGGCAAGAATACTGGAGTGGGTGGCCATGCCCTCCTCCAGGGCATCTTCCCGACCCAAATCGAACCTGGGTCTCTTACATCTCCTGCATTGGCAGACAGGTTCTTTACCACTAGTGCCACCTGAAAAACCCGAGTTCTGCCCTACAGCCCTGCAAACCCCTTTGTGAGCCTCAGGAGTTCCCACCACGGGGAGAGGCATGTGGACATGTGTTTCTTTGGCTCTCATCCCCAGCAAAAGGACCTTCACATTTCCTAATTAGGCTATATTCAATGTTCACAGGCTGCTGATGGATGAGATACTGAAGTGTAATCACAGCTGATATTATTCATGTCCCAGGAATGTGCAGCCGAGGCCGCTCTGCTTGCTCCAGCAGGAAACAATGGTGTAATTGACAGGGCTTTTTAGTTTCAGATTCTGGTCTGACTTTATTCCTTCTGTTTGGTCATGATTGCAGAACAGGTATCTAGAGAGGAGAAGTAAATATGCTGTGAGTTCCTTTTCCTTGTTGTTTGAAGCTCATTGAGTCATATACAGACTGGCATAGCCTGTCCAGAAATGGGGCCAAGTGAGGAAGCTTTGAGTTGTTGCCTAGAGGCCATAGTAACCAGAGAAGGACAACTACCTTAATCAACAGGTGTTGTGCCAGGCATTGTGCTAAAATAAAAGGTGAAGATAAGCTGCCTGAAAAGGTTGGCAATGAGGTGAAAAAGCAGGCAAAACATGCCAACAATTAACACAAGTCAGATGCAACTCAGTGCTATGATAGAGGAAAAAGTCTTAATGACTCACCAGAGCAGGGGAAGATGAACTCTGACTAAAGGGAGATATTCTACCAGAGGAGAGTCTTGAAGGATGAGTAACAGAACATGAAGGAGGTGTGGGGTACATTCCAGAAGTTAGGAAATGGGGCAGAGTCGTGTGCAAGAAGCTATAAAAACACAGAAGAGGGACAGTGGCCCAGCCAACAGGACCCCAGAGCATTTGACAGAAGACCCGGAGGTGCTAGTCAGGTGGAGCTGGAAAGGATATTCTGGAAAGAAAAGGCAGCACTGCACATACAGAGCGGTGGGAGAATGTGGTGGCTTTGAATACCACAAATCACTCAGTTTGTTTGGAAACTGAGGACGATTTAAAAGATGAGCTTGGAGAAGTAGGCAAGAACCAGGGCGCAGCAGAAGTTATTTTTAGCCAGCTGAGCACTTTATATTTTATTCTGATGGCGATGAGAAACCACAAAAGGTGGTCCAATCTTTCTGACTCAGTGACAGATTGGATCTGGGGAGAAAGTAGAGATGGTGCCAGGATCAGTATCTAAACCAAGAGAAACTCCTTTAACAACTTGCTGTGCAGAGAGGTTACTTTCTGTGTCTTCCTACACTTTCTCAAAACAGTTGTGGCTGTAAAAATCAGTGTGAAGTGAAGACTTCAGAGATGCCCATCTTCTCAGGGATGGTGGCCACAGAGTCTATATCATTTCCAGAGGATTCAAAAGACATACACTTGCCAGTGCAGGGCAAAAGTGAGAAAGAATTTCTCATCAAAATTTCAAAATATCCACTCACTCATTTACTGATACTTAAGAGTTCATCAGATTTCTCTCAAGTCATTCATTTCCCAATCCATATCCAGAGCCAGCAGTATTTTGGATACTGAATGTGTATATCAATATAGACTGTAACTAAATTTAAAATTTATGTTTGTCAAGGGACTTTCATAGTTGCATTTCAGTAATGCGAATCAGTAGTCAATCATCAACCCTGATTATCAATATAGAAAAAAAGATAGTGTTCTATACTTTTGTACCCTTTTATTTTGCTGGCTTAATTATCTACTTCTAATTTTCTGCAAGAAAGCTCTTTATTCATGATGAATCAAAATTTATTTATTATTTAAAAAGTTAAATTTCCAAGCTCTAAACTATAAAGGAAAGAGTTAAAGAAACAAAAGCCAGACAAACAAAATAATTAAGCCCAGATCCTCTTCTCAATACTTTTTTAAAACAACTTTTTTTATTTTAAAATAGTTGTAGACTTACAGAAAAATACACCGATGATAAAGTCCCCATATACCATTTCCCTGTTATTACCATTTTACATTAATAGGGTACATCTGTGACAGTTTGTGAACCAATATTGATACATTATTTTTAACTAGAGTCTGAACAAAATATTTTATTCACATTTCTTCACTTTTTACCTAATATTCTTTCTCTGTTCCAGGATCCCATTCAGTATGGCATATTACATGTAATTGTCAGGTCTCTAGGCTCTTCTTCATTGTGAGTTTCTAAGGCTTTGTTTTAATGAATTTGACGGTTTTGAGGGGAAGTGGTCAAGCATTTTGTAGAATGTCCCTCAATTAGGAACTGTCTGATGTTTTTCTCACGATTAGACTGTGGCTATGAGTTTTTGCGAGGAAGATCACTGAGATAAAATGCCATTCTCATCAAATTATTTCAAGACTGCATATTAGCATGATCTAATTAAAACACACTTACTCCTTGGAAGAAAAGTTATGCCAACCTAGATAGCATATTGAAAAGCAGAGACATTACTTTGCCAACAAAGGTCCGTCTAGTCGAGGCTATGGTTTTTCCAATAGTCATGTATGGATGTGAGAGTTGGACTGTGAATAAGGCTGAGCACCGAAGAATTGATGCTTTTGAACTGTGGTGTTGGAGAAGACTCTTGAGAGTCCCTTGGACTGCAAGGAGGTCCAACCAGTCCATTCTGAAGAAGATCAGCCCTGGGTGTTCTTTGGAAGGAATGATTCTGAAGCTAAAACTCCAGTACTTTGGCCACCTCATGCAAAGAGTTGACTCATTGGAAAAGACTCTGATACTGGGAGGGATTGAGGGCAGGAGGAGAAGGGGACGACCGAGGATGAGATGGCTGGATGGCATCACTGACTCGATGCATGTGAGTCTGAGTGAACTCCGGGAGTTGGTGATGGACAGGGAGGCCTGAAGTGCTGTGATTCATGGGGTCACAGAAAGTCGGACATGACTGAGCAACTGAACTGAACTGAACTGATGACAGCTGATGTTGACTTTGATCACCTGGTTGAGGTTGTGTTTGTCAGGTTTCTCCGCTGTCAAATTACTTTTCCGTCACCTTTTCATATTGTATTCTTTTAAAGGAAATCCCTATATGCAGCCGAAGAAGGCAATGGCACCACACTTCAGTACTCTTGCCTGGAAAATCCCATTAATGAGCCTAGCAGGCTGCGGTCCATGGGGTCGCTAAGAGTTGGACACGACTGAGTGACTTCACTTTCACTTTTCACTTTCATGCATTGGAGAAGGAAATGGCAACCCACTCCAGTGTTCTTGCCTGGAGAATTCCAGGGACAGGGGAGCCTGGTGGGCTGACGTCTATGGGGTCGCACAGAGTCTGACACGACTAAAGTGACTTAGCGGCAGCAGCCGCTATATGCAGCCCACAATTAAAGACTGAGGAATTATACTCTACTCTTTGATAGAGAAATATTTACATAAATTATTTGGAATCCATCTGCAGGGGAGTTTTATCTAGTGCCCTTTATTTATTTATTTATTTATTCAATCACTTATTTATATTAGTATGGATTCATGGATTTATTTTATGCTTTGGGTTTTAACCCAACATTTATTTTATGCTTAGCATTATAACCCAACATTATTTCATTCCTCAAATCATTCCCACTTTGGCCATCCAGAGCTCTATCAGTTGGTTCTTGCATACCTTAAAAAATTCCAGTCATTGTTTTGTTCTCTTAAGCTCTTCCTTACTTTCTGGGACTGCAAGAAGCTCCAGGCTCATCTTGTATATTTCCTGCCCTAGAGTCAGGGATTTCTTCATGGAGCCATAGTTCTTTTCGTAGGAGATGGTATTAGAGACCATACTCTGTGTATCCTGGGAGTTACTGGGGGTGTTGCCATTGCTAGGTCCTCTCAGCTTACAAAGAATATGTGTGTGTGTATAGTAACACATGTATATACACATATATCTATAAATAGTTTATATCTAATAAGCTACATATGGGTTCATATTGTTGTCTCCAACTCTAACCCAGTACCATACGGATCATCCTAGCCTTCTCCCCATGCTTGTCTAGATCCTCTCCCATACAGCAAGAAACATGGATCACAGCCTCAGCCAGCCACAACTTAATTGCTTGATTCTAGTGCACTGTAGAGTACTTATATGATTGCTAACCCATAACCTCATAGAAAATGACGTAAACCAAAGCACTTGTGTACAATCATTCTGCCTTTAACTTTACACATTCAACAAATTTCTTAAGGTACTTAGGTCAGCACTTTCCCCCCACCCCTTTCAGTGCAATATTTCATGCATTTATAATACAATTAGATTCTTTTGCCATATTTTGCATTCCATCCTGGGATCTTACAACCTCCTAAATGATTTTTTAATTTGCATTGATGTTCACCCTTCATGCTGTTCACCAGGGTTTCCGTGGTGGTGCAGATGATGAAGAATCTGCCTTCAATGAGGGAGACCTGGGTTTGATCCCTGGGTTGGGAAGATCCCCTGGAGAAGGAAATGGCAATCCACTCTAGTATTCTTGCCTGGAGAATTCCATGGACAGAGAAGCCTGGTGGGCTACAGTCCATGGGGTCTGTAAATTTGTTTTAATTGGCTATGGTAAGACATGCAGACATGGGGAAAAAAGCTGTCATGATAATTGTATATGCACAGACCCCTAGAAATAGGAGCTATGGCACACCATGCAGACCCCATGGTGAAGCACCAGGGCTCAATAGAAGAGGAACCAGGGGAAAACATGAGTAAAGACTATATCATGGTTTCTATGGGAAAGATAAACTAAGACAGGGTCAGCAGGTTTAGGATCAGCTAGTTTGAATAATTTCAGTGGGCTCTGGGTTGAGGGTTGCAGGTCTCTTGTCATATCTGATCAGGTGATTGGGGCAGAGGATGATGGGTTCCACACTGAGAGCCCTTGGTGAGCCTGATATAAAAGGGGAGGCTGAGGTTGGCCTTCAGATTGGTTGGTATGCATATAAAAGCCACGTTCTCATGCAAGTTGTTTGCTGGCTCTGGGAATTAGCTAACCTGGGAGGGACAGCCCCTTCCAGCATCCACATAGCCCCAAGATGTCAAAGCATCAGAATAAAAAAGCCTACTTAATACACTCTACCTTGCAAAGTCTTTATTGCTGGGTCTGTTTTCATTGGTGTTGCCTGAGACTGTCTTCAGTCTTTTCCCCCTTGAACTCCTTACTTCCTGAGGTCTAAGCAAGCTAAGAATCTGCTTAGTCTCTCCAGATTCTTGGGGCAACCTCTCCTTCAAATCCTAGTAAGATGAGGCTGCTTCTTCTATTGATGGCTCCTGTGCGTCTGTTTTGAACTTCATGCTTTGCAGGTCATATCAAGTGTACCTGTTGTGTGGCCCCATGCAAACCCTCTGGAGGTGAGGGATTCTTCCTTTCCTTTTACTCCCACTTACCATTTCTCAAAGGAGCTTCCCTGGTGGCTCAGATGGTAAAGAGTCTGCCTGCCAATGCAGAAGACACAGGTTCGATCCCTGGGTGGGGAAGATTCCCTGGAGAAGGGAAGGGCTACCCACTCTAGTATATACTTGTCTGGAGAATTCCATGGACAGAAGAGCCTGGCGAGCTATACACTCTATGGGGTCACAAAGAGTTGGACACGACTTAGCAACTATCACATACACACACCATTTCTCAAATCTTTCTGCTTGCCTGAGACTCTAAGTATTTACAGATCTTCGTTATCCATTTATTATCCTCTGTTTTTCTTTTCCCAGCCGTATGGGCTATTGTTCCTCCTGGGTCACTGCTGATACTTCATTCATTCAACACACTTTTTCGCACATGGTGTCTGTGACAGAGATGGTGCCAAGTCCTGGTGACACAGAGACAAACAAGACTATCTACCATTGGAGGCAGGAAAAGCACTTTGAGAATTCTTTCCTTTTGAGGTTTATACTTTTTTTTTTGAGGTTTGATAATGTCAGTCACATTCATAAGAACTGTCTCACTTAATCTTGATTCCCACGTTCACAATGACGTCTATATTAACTTTCCCTTCCACCACTGTTCTTATAGATAAAGCTCTAAGTTTTAGAGAACTTAAGCAGTAGCCCCTGAGTCACATGGCTAGCCAATGAAGAGCTGGTGTTTGAACCCAGGTATCCGACTCCAAAGCACACAATTTTCATCTTGACGCCATGGGTCCCCCCAAAGACATAATTCATAGCTCTCTCCCATCCTGATCCTTGCAGGATGGGCCTCTTTGTCCAGATAAAATAAAAATTATTTAGCAAAAAGTAATAATAATAATAGCAACAACAGCAACTTTTCTGGACTTAGAAGCCTTTGCCACTGAGTGGATGATTCTGAGAAAATCTCCAACTTTTTCTAGGCTTCCATTTCCTCTACTATAAACAGGAGGGCAGAACTAGTGACTTCTAAGGTCTCATAAAATTCTGATGTTCTTTGAATCAATCAGACATGTCTGTAGCACTGTTTAGAGAGTTGCTTAGAGATTGCTTTGAGGAAGAATGCCAGGAAAGGCCAGGTGCTCACCCAACGACGAGAAACATCTCAGAATCATCTTAGCTAGTGTTTCTCTGTCAAAACATGCTTTTTAGTATTGCAGATTCAGCATATTAAAACCATTGTGTGCTGAAACCAAGGGTAAAAAGAAGCAAGCCAATGCATTTTAAAGACACTGTGGAAAACAAACCCTTGCTATGACTAAGGCACTGTCACCCTGCTAGCTGAACTTGCAAGGGAAATCTCAGGGCCCATCCCACCTTGGCACCTTCATGCCCTGTTGCTGGCTACCCCAGGGTCAACCGCAGCCTGGTAACATAGCTCCCAACAGCCAACCAACCTTGGGTCCATCATGTTCTTGAACTCGGCCAGGTTCCCCTTTGCTCCTCTCTCACGCCATTCTCACTGTCGAATTAACCTCCTTCCCGTCTTCACGTTTGTATTAGTTTGTTGGCGCTGCTATAAGAAAACACCTCAGCTTGGGTGGCTTAAAAAAACATGCAGCTGTTTTCTTACATCTTAGAGGCTAGAAGTCCAAGATCAAGATGCAGGCAGGGTTGCTTTCTCCCAAGGCCTCTCTCCCTGTTCGGCAGATGGCTGCTGTCCTACCGTGTCTTCAGAGGGCCTTTGTTCTGTGTGTGGTCCCTATCTTTTCCTCTTTGAAGGACACCAGTCATACTGGATGGAGAAGGCAATGGCACCCCACTCCAGTACTCTTGCCTAGAAAATCCCATGGATGGAGGAGCCTGCAGTCCATGGGGTCACTAAGAGTTGGACACGACTGAGCAACTTCACTTTCACTTCTCACTTTCATGCATTGGAGAAGGAAATGGCAGCCCACTCCAGTGTTCTTGCCTGGAGAATCCCAGGGACGGGGGAGCCTGGTGGGCTGCCGTCTATGGGGTCTCGCAGAGTTGGACACGACTGAAGCTACTTAGCAGCAGCAGCAGCAGCAGCAGTCATATTGGATTAGGGTCCAGCCATATGATATCTCATTTAACCTAATGACCTCTTTGAAGGACCCATCTCAAAATACTGTCACATTCTGAGATTTGGGAGTTAGGACATCAACATATGGGGGCACAATTCAGTCCATAACAACTTTGGAATCCTACCCATTCTTCTAGTTCCTCCTCATGTGTTTTCTCTTTGAGAAGCCTGGAATTTAACCAACTGGAGGCTCTCTTTCCTTGTAACAACTTTGCTCTAGTCCAGCCCTTAACAAAAGACTTGAAATTGGCTGTAAACTAGCTGTTGAACAACAGAATGATGTATGTCTTATGTTATTATATGCTCTAATTGAATATAGCTTAATGCTTTAATCAGAGTAAAAACTCAACATATATTCAGTAGGCGAATGGATAAACTGTGGTATATCCAGACAATGCAATATTATTTAGTGCTAAAAGTACATGCGCTATCAAGCCATGGAGAAAACTTTACATTACAAAGTGAAAGAAGCCAATCTGAAAAGGCTAGCATTCCAACTATAGAACGTTCTGAAACTGTGGAGACAGCAAAAAGATCACTGGTTGCCAGGAAAAAGGGAGAAGAGAGGGATGAATAGGTGAACCACAGATGATTTTTAAGGCAGTGAAACTATTGTGTATGATACTATAATAGTGGATTCAGGTCATCATGCTTGTCCATACCCATAGAATATACATATCAAGAATGCACCCTGTAGACTGCTGATAATGATGTGTCAATGTAGATTCACTGAGTCTAACAAATATACTGCTCTGCTGCAGCACCTTGATAGTGGGGGAGGTTGTATGTATTGGGGGGGCAGATGGTATATGGAAACTCTATGTACTTTCTGCTCAGTTTTGCTGTGAACCTAAGACTGCTTTAAAAAATTTCAACAAGTATATTTTTTTAATCGAATTGAATTTTCTGCACAGTTCTCACAAACCTGTAAGTCTGGGTATGGCTTCCATCTTTCTGTGGAAACCCTGCTTCCCTTTATAGCTACCCGCCAGGGTTCTTGGCCTTCCCCAATCCATAGAAATTGACTAGAGGCCAGAAAAGAAATTCAGGCAAGGTTTTATGGAGGCCTCTGCTCCAGGAGGGGGCAATGAAAACAGATAACAGGTTCCCTTGCTTGCTCACTCCCCAAGGGGGGCAAGCTTGTTCCTTATAAGAGGGGAAGACAGGGATGTGTCCAGGGGCTGGGCAGAAGGACAGCTTAGGTGTGTTGCCCACCCCCTGGTAAGGTGTTGAGTGCAGAGGGCATGCTCAGTAGCTGCTTTTGCTCTATTTTTCTCCCGGCTCCTCAAAAGTGGCAGTTGGATTTTTTGTCTCTTTGTATCTTTTGGATCCAGAATTTGCCCCATCTGCACCTGCACGTAGTTATTTTTAGTCCCCTACAGCTTCCTTGTATTTTGTTCCTCAAGGAGAGGTATGTCAAGGTACAATCAGGGCAGCCCTGCAACAAAGGTTCCCAGGTCCCAGGCCTGTCTTAAAGCTAACCAGGGCTTTAGCCTGACAAGAGATAACAAAGCAATTAAGGAAGAGAATGGTGTCTGAGATTTGGTCATTCTTCCAAATCCTAACATTTGGATATTGCAAGACAACATGAAGCTTGGAGTAGGCAACCCACCTCCCAAGCAAGGTTAACTCTACTCCATGCATGTGTGCGTGCGTGCATGCATGCTATATCCCTGCAGTCATGTCTGACTCTTTGCGACGCTATGCACTGTAGCCCGCCAAGCTCTACTGTCCATGGGATTCTCCAGGCAAGAATACTGGAGTGGGTTGCATGCCCTCCTCCACGGGATCTTCCTGACCCAGGGACTGAACCTGAGTCTCCTATGTCTCTTGTATCTCTGGCAGATTCTTTACTGCTGAGCAGCTACCAGGGAAATCCAGCTATACTCCAAGGTGCAATAAAACTTCAATTAGTCATAATTAGCTATGCAAAAGGACTAGGGTTCTAGATCACTGGTTCTACAGCTCCTGAGTGGATCCTTCCTCCCAAGCCTGCCCTCCCTGAAAGAAAGCACAGCATTTCCTGAGGGTGGTAGTTTCATCATTATTGCCTTGAACTGCGTATCTGCTTCTGGGGTCCAATGCTAAAGAAATAAATATTAGATTCCATTGTAAGTGTTGCTGCTGGCAAAGGACAAATATCCAGATAAGCTGGGCCCCTGAGATGACAAAGGAACAGCATAAAGTCTCCTTAGAGGAAAAGGAGGAAGAGCAAGGGAAAGGTCAGAGGAGGCCCGAAATGAACTTCAGATCCTTCACCACCATGAAACTCAGTAATTTTTTGCAGAGGCAGAATGCACATGACCATGAGGGGATCAAGTGTGGGATCGTCCCTCATACTGTCTATGAAGGCTGTTTCACAAGTCATGAAGATATATGCCCAGGGTAGATGCACCCAGACCACATGACCCAGTACTATACAGTGCAAAGTCTAATGATCACTTTGTACGTAGACCGACTTCAAACGCTGCTGCCTCCAGTAGGCCACCTAATCAGTCCAAACAGAAGCAATCTCTTACTTCTTACTCATCATCTCTCCATAGTTTCCGTCTCTCCATAGTTTCCACTGTGTTTCTTGGAGCCCATAAGAGTCAGGAGGGAGTTTCAAGTAACTCTTTAGTGAAACGGTAGAGGACTGAGAGGGGAGGGACTGCTCACTGTAGCTCAACAAGAAGAACTACACTTTTGCCTATGACATATGCCAAGGTCCTTCTTACAATTCTATTTAAAAAGGAAAGAACTTTAAAACCACTAACGTAGAGTGAAATAGCAGTATTACTGACTGTTCACCCAGATAACCCAGATGATCTCAGTTTAAATACATATTATCACATTGTTGGATAACATAGCAAAATCAGTTCAGTTCAGTTCAGTTGCTCAGTCGTGTCTGACTCTTTGCAAACCCATGAATCGCAGCACGCCAGGCCTTCCTGTCCATCACCAACTCCCGGAGTTCACCCAAACTCATGTGCATTGAGTCGGTGATGCCATCCAGCCATCTCATCCTCTGTCGTCCCCTTCTCCTGCTGCCCCCAATCCCTCCCAACATCAGAATCTTTTCCAGTGAGTCAACTCTTCACATGAGGTGGCCAAAATATTGGAGTTTCAGCTTCAGCATCAGTCCTTCCAATGAATTTTCAGTATTGATTTCCTTTAGGATGGACTGATTGGATCTCCTTGCAGTCCAAGGGACTCTCAAGAATCTTCTCCAACACCACAGTTCAAAAGCATCAATTCTTTGGCACTCAGCTTTCTTCACAGTCCAACTCTCACATCCATACATGACTACTGGAAAAACCATAGCTTTGACTAGATGGACTTTTGTTGGCAAAGTAATATCTTTACTTTTTAATATGCTATCTAGGTTGGTCATAACTTTCCTTCCAAGGGTTAAGTGTCTTTAAATTTCATGGCTGCAGTCACCATTTGCAGTGATTTTGGAGCCCAGAAAAATAAAGTCTGACACTGTTTCCACTGTTTCCCCATCTATTTCCCATGAAATGATGGGACCAGATGCCATGATCTTCGTTTTCTGAATGTTGAGCTTTAAGCCAACTTTTTCACTCTCCTCTTTCACTTTCATCAAGACGCTTTTGAGTTCCTCTTCACTTTCTGCCATAAGGGTGGTGTCATCTGCATATCTGAGGTTATTAATATTTCTCCCGGCAATCTTGATTCCATCTGTGCTTCTTCCAGCCCAGTGTTTCTCATGATGTACTCTGCTGCTAAGCTGCTAAGTTGCTTCAGCCATGTCCGACTCTGTGTGACCCCATAGACGGCAGCCCACCAGGCTCCCCCATCCCCAGGATTCTCCAGGCAAGAACACTGGAGTGGGTTGCCATTTCCTTCTCCAATGCATGAAAGTGAAAAGTGAAAGTGAAGTCACTCAGTCGTGTCCGACTCTTAGCGACTCCATGGACTGCAACCTACCAGGCTCCTCCATCCATGGGATTTTCCAGGCAAGAGTACTGGAGTGGGATACCATCGCCTTCTCCGGATGTACTCTGCGTATAAGTTAAATAAGCAGGGTGACAATATACAGCCTTGAGGTACTCCTTTTCCTATTTGGAACCAGTCTGTTGTTCCATGTCCAGTTCTAACTGTTGCTTCCTGACCTGCATATAGGTTTCTCAAGAGGCAGGTCAGGTGGTCTGGTATTCCCATCTCTTTCAGAATTTTCCACAAGCCTATTTGGCTTTTGGAAAATATCATAGAGTTGATGACATTTATCATATATTGTCTTGTATTATAGTTACTTGTGTACTTGCTTTATCACCTCTACAAAATTTTAAACTAAATTGTGAGCCAGGGCTGGGGCGGAGGACCCTTTGTTGCAGTGCTGCAATGCTTTGCACCTAGAGGCAAAATATGCCCGCAGCACCTGAAGCAACAAAATACAAAGAAACTGTATGGGACCAAAAATAACCGTGCAGTTGCAGCAAATTTTGGACAAAAGATACAAAGAGACCAAAACACCCAACTGCCGCTTCTGAAGAACCCAAAGCACATGCCCCCCACACACACCACCACCTAAGAGGTGGGTAAACCACCTAGGCCACCTCCTGGCAGGACTC
Source organism: Ovis canadensis (assembly GCF_042477335.2). Lineage (NCBI taxonomy): Eukaryota > Metazoa > Chordata > Mammalia > Artiodactyla > Bovidae > Ovis > Ovis canadensis. Next base: position 86,536,469 of record NC_091247.1, read on the forward strand.
CTGAACCAGCTACTGCCCTCCCCCAACATAGGAACAATTTGCCACCTCCCCCGCCTCCAAGAGAAGCAAGCAAGCAAGGGAACCCACTGTTTGTTCTCACCCCAATAAAGCCTTGCCTGAATTTCTTGTGTGGCCTCTGATCAATTTCTATTGATTAAGGAAGCCAAGAACCCTGGAGGGTAACAAGTGTAGGGGGCATATTCTTCTTTGTACCTGTCACAGAGACCTACACTCTTGTGTTCAACACGAACAAGTTGCATAACAATAAGCATGTAAGGTCATATTCCCTAACAAGCAGTCTTATGCAGCAGGTCCTCAGAGTTACAACATAAGGAAACGATGCTCACAACTCTCATCTTTGCTTTCTAGACAGGGTCACAATTAGAAACAATTTAAAATAGGACTTTACAAACCAAAAAGGAAGTCTTAGACCACTCTAGGAACAGAGATTGGGCTTCCCTGGTGGCTCAGGGGTAAAGGATCTGCCTGCCAATGCAGGAGACCCAGGTTCAATCCCTGGGTAGGGCAGATCCCCTGGAGAAAGAAATGGCACCCACTCCAGTATTCTTGCCTGGGAAATCCCATGGACAGAGGAGCCTGGCAGGATAAATCCATGGGACCGGGAGAGCTGGACACAGCTTAGTGGCTAAACCATCACCACAAAGGTGACGGCCACCTTTGAGAAAGCTCAGCATCCAGTGTTCACTTGTGTAAGTCTCACAGCATTTCTGGGATTAGGTACAAAGCATAGGGGCACCACGTGTTGATTCTCACGTGGGTGCCTAATTTGCATAACATGTACTTCTGCCAGACAAATGATTGGACCCCAGTCAAGGGCATCTAGATGTCCCAGGAAGGTTAAAGTGAAGGCCTTTAGAACAGTTTTCATATTCACTCAGGCAGGTTTGGAAAGATGAAGGAAATATAGGTCAGCCTGAGAGCAGTGCCAACGTTATTGGCCCAGTTCCTTGGCACAGGCTGGACCCCCGATAAACTCGTGTTGAATGTGTGAAAAGGCTCTCCTTTCCTCCTGCTCCAGTTCAGTCGGCAGTCAGGCAGCTCAAAGCACTCTCAAGGCTGCATCTATCTATTATTATCCTCTTCAAGGAACAATGTTTGTAGAGGGTTGAGGACAAACTCTAATGACTGGGCTTCAGAGCATCCACAACAGCAGGTGGGAGAGATGTGCTAACCAGTCCAGTCCATCAGCAGAGTGAGGTGTGGCAAACGGCCCTGAGCTTGAGCCTCAGTGACCTCGGGGTCCTAAAAGAGGTAATTGTCAGCTGTGGTTTTCAAATGTCCTGATGGAATGTCCTCTGTGAAGTAAGCAAGGAGAGTCCTGGGTGTCCCACGGCAGATTTCCTGGCTTTCTGTGTGGGAGTCCAAATTCAGTGACCTGCAATAAACCTCTAGAAGTTGGTCTGCCTTTATGCACAGGACTTGTGACACTGTGTAAAATAAGGAAGGTGATAGAAGAAAGACAGGGACGGTGAGGACGTCAAGTCCCTGGAGGGCAGGAGTGTGTTTAGTGCCTGTGCTGGGGAGAGGTATATGGGTACCTGTCCTTCCACATAAGTTCCTGACTGCATGTTGGGAAGCAGGAGAAATGAAGGCATCATTGAAGACCTCTCTCTTCCTCGCTCTTTTTTCATTTTCTTACTAGCCAGGAACATTAACACACAAAATGTTACTTTCTACTCACTTTATAATCATTATCATAGCTGTACAATATTCATTTGGCAGGTACCAAATTGGATGGAAAAAGAAACTCTGACAATACAACAGTTTGGATGAGCTACCCGGTATTCAAATGAAGAGACACCAGAGAAAGAACTAGCAGGGATTGAAATCTATGTTGTTGTTGTTCAGTTGCTAAGTTGTATCCAACTCTTTGCAATCCCATGGTCTGTAGCATGCCAGGCCTCTCTGAAATCTATACAAGCCAAGTTATCACTGTCTGCATGACCTTGAATGAATCACACACCTTTCTCTAGTTCATTCAATAAAGCATTGTTTTATTCAACAAATACTTATCATGTGCCAGGTATTTGTACTAAGTTTTGAGAAGGTATGCATTTATTCAGTCAACAAATATTTATTAAGTCCCTACTATGTGCCAAACACTGATCAAATTGTTGGGGTGCAGCAGTGAATAAAACAAGCAAAGTTTTCACCCTCATGGAGCTTATATTCTAGTGAGGTTGGGTAGAAGGGATAATCAAGAAATATACAATGTGTTTAATGGTAAGTGCTATGAGTCAAGAGGGGTAAAGAGAAAGGGCCATTAGTGATATTTTATACAGTCAATCCTAGGTATTAGTTTCAGTTCTCCCTGAATATCCCAAAATCACAGGATGCTCAAGTTCTTTATATAAAGTGGCATATTATTTGTATATAACCAATACACATCCTCCTGTATGCCTTAAATCATCAATAGATTACTGGTAATACCTAAGAACACATAAATGCTATGTAAATAGTTGTCAGTTTATGGAAAATTAAAGTTTCACTTATTGGAACTCTCTAGGACAGCAGAATGGACTTCCCTAGCGGCTCAGTGGTAAAGAATCCCCCTGCAATTCAGTAGACACGGGTTTGATCCTTGGGTCAGGAAGGTCCCCTAGAGGAGGGCATGGCAACCCACTCCAAGATTCTTGCCTGGAGAATCCCATGGACAGAGGAGCCTGATGGGCTACCAGTCCCTAGGGTCGCAAAGAGTCGGACACGACTGACGCAACTTAGCACACAAGCATACAGGGAAGCAGAATATTTTCAATCCATAGTTAGTTGAATCTACAGATGCAGAATGTTTGGAGATGGAAGGCCGATATATATATAGGACGTGTTGAAGGCCTTTGGGGAGCTAAGATTTAAGCAAAGGTTTGAAAGAATCTAAGGAGGGAGACATACAGCTGTTCAGAGAAAGAACCTGTCACAAAGAACATAATAGGAATGACCCCTCATCACACACAGAAGCCTTTTAAGTTGCCTTGAATGTCTTCTGGAAAGAGACAAAGCGTAAATCAGTCCTAAGGGCCTCACCTACCCAACATGGACAAACAACCTGAGATGAGAAAGAAAAGAGATGAATGTCAAAGTGTTTTTCTTATTCTTTTTTGAAGGCTGGAAGACCATTTAAGTATTCAGTTCAGTTCAGTTCAGTCACTCAGTCATGTCCAACTCTTTGCAACCCCATGAATCGCAGCACACCAGGCCTCCCTGTCCATCACCAGCTGCCGGAGTTCACCCAAATTCATGTGCATCGAGTCGGTGATGCCATCCAGCCATCTCATCCTCTGTCGTCCCCTTCTCCTCCTGCCCCCAATCCTTCCCAGCATCAGGTTCTTTCCCAGTGAGTCAACTCTTCACGTGAGGTAGCCAAAGCATTAGAGGTTCAGCTTCAGCATCAGTCCTTCCAATGAATTTTCAGTATTGATTTCCTTTAGGATGGACTGATTGGATCTCCTTGCAGTCCAAGGGACTCTCAAGAGTCTTCTCCAACACCACAGCTCAAAAGCATCAATTCTTCGGCACTCAGCTTTCCTCATAGTCCAACTCTCACATCCATATATGACCACTGGAAAAACCATAGCCTTGACTAGACGGCCTTTGGTTGGCAAAGTAATATCTCTGCTTTTTAATATGCTGTCTCGGTTGGTCATAACTTTCCTTCCAAGGAGTAAGCATCTTTTAATGTCATGGCTTAATCACCATCTGCAGTGTTAGGTAATGCTATTTATTAGTCACTGGTTTCCAATCAACAATCAAAACTGAGTATGCATCTATATTTGAAGGTCTTATCCACAAATAAAATTGGTGCTGCCTGAGTTCAAAAGCTAATTCAAATGCCAAGAGTCCTAGGATTTGGTGGTTCACTGTCTAACCTGCTCAGAGCTGTATGCTAGGACTGTAGTCTGCATGCTCACACTGTCTCATATATACCATTTCCTGCTGCATTTGATTAGGTGAAACTGAAATCTCCTAACCAAGATGTGACCTGACGTTCTTTATTTACAGGGAAATCACTGGTTAGAAAATTCCTTAATTTTTGGCAGCTGTTCAGTCAAATTCATTAGCACAGATTAACTTTATTTCCAGGACTGGTGCAATTCTATTTGAGTAGCAAGGAGAGGAATCCTCCAAGTATAAGGACATACTTGTTCAAAATGTTCTAAACTTTCAGTTTCTCTTACATTTTTCCTTAAATCAAACTTGGGATAATCGAGAACATACAGTACATATGAATTCAGTCTGAATGTGGCATTTTGGAGGAAAACCCCAGCTGAGTACACACCAGCGTGTTTCAGCTTTGCTACAAGAGAAATAGTTATGCATTATACATGGACTATAAAGACATTTTTTGTAAGCCTTGCTTTTAAATGTTTGAATTTCAGGACTTAAAATGTTCCATGTGTTTAGTATTTCTTGTTCAGCTAGACTAAAGAAAAGTGGTTGAAAACAGTCTCAGCATATGTGTGGTATATTTCAGGAATGTTTCATACATTATTATTTGTGGAGCTATGGAGTTTGTGAACACGGCTTTTACATTCTTCACTGGTTGTAGTCAAGGGGTCACTTATTCAATATATATTTATTGAGTACCCAGAGATCAAATTGCCAACATCCGCTGGATCATGGAAAAAGCAAGAGAGTTCCAGAAAAACATCTATTTCTGCTTTATTGACTATACCAAAGCCTTTGACTGTGTGGACCACAATAAACTGTGGAAAATCCTGAACGAGATGGGAATACCAGACCACCTGACCTGCCTCTTGAGAAACCTATATGCAGGTAAGGAAGCAACAGTTAGAACTGGACATGGAAAAACAGACTGGTTCCAAATAGGAAAAGGAGTATGTCAAGGCTGTATATTGTCACCCTGCTTATTTAACTTCTATGCAGAGTACATCATGAGAAACGCTGGACTGGAAGAAGCACAAGCTGGAATCAAGATTGCCGGGAGAAATATCAATAACCTCAGATATGCAGATGACACCACCCTTATGGCAGAAAGTGAAGAGGAACTCAAAAGCCTCTTGATGAAAGTGAAAGAGGAGAGTGAGAATGTTGGCTTAAAGCTCAACATTCGGAAAATGAAGATCACGGCATCTGGTCCCATCACTTCATGGGAAATAGATGGGGAAACAGTGGAAACAGTGCCAGACTTTATTTTTCTGGGCTCCAAAATCACTGCTGATGGTGATTAAGCCATGAAATGAAAAGACACTTAACCCTTGGAAGGAAAGTTATGACCAACCTAGATAGCATGTTGAAAAGCAGAGACATTACTTTGCCAACAAAAGTCTGTCTAGTCAAGGCTATGGTTTTTCCAGTAGTCATGTATGGATGTGAGAGTTGGACTGTGAAGAAAGCTGAATGCCAAAGAATTGATGCTTTTGAACTGTGGTGTTGGAGAAGATTCTTGAGAGTCCCTTGGACTGCAAGGAGATCCAACCAGTCCATTTTAAAGGAGATCAGTCCTGGGTGTTCACTGGAAGGACTGATGTTGAAGCTGAAACTCCAATACTTTGGCCACATCATGCGAAGAGTTGACTGACTGGAAAAGACCCTGATGCTGGGAGGGATTGAGGGCAGGAGGAGAAGGGGACGACAGAGGATGAGATGGCTGGATGGCATCACCAACTCGATGCACGTGAATTTGGGTGAACTCTGGGAGTTGGGTGATAGACAGTGAGGCGTGGCGTGCTGCGATTCATGGGGTCGCAAAGAGTCAGACACAACTGAGCGGCTGAACTGAACTGAACTATGTGCCAGGCCCCATTTTAGGTATGTAAGCTACAATAGCAAACAAAGAGAATACATTAGAGAAAAAAGGCCGTAAATGAATCTATAAATAAATATAATGTAATGTCAAGTAATGAAATTCTTCCTGGTTTGAGCAAGGAAAGGGAAGGTGGGTGAGGCTGCTGTTCTAGAGGGACAGAGTCTCTGCTGAGGTCTCATTTGAATAAAGACTTTAAAGGACCCTTTCGGTTACCTGAGGAAGAAGTACCCAGGCAGATGGAGTGCCCCAGGCATGGTGGAGTTCCTGGAAAAGCCTGGGGGCCATGTGGCCAAGGTCCACCAAGAGGGAGAACCAAGCATTGGAAATGAGGTCTTACATATTAACAGAACCACATGTTAGAGGGTTCCTGGTGCCCCCCCACAAGAGCCACCGAACCCACAGTCCAGTTTCATTTTCTTAGAGGTCCAGACAGTGAAAATCAATTGCAAGGAAACCCTGCTGTCAAACTACAGTCTCCTCACTGAGCTTCCCCTCACTCTGTGTAGAAATGCATGTCTGTTGTTTTTCTCTTCTGGACCGATTTACCCAGGCATTTCTCCCACCTGAAATGTCCTTCTTGACTCCTCTCCCTGGTCAGTCTCTGTCATGTTTCAAAACTTACTTAAGCTCTGCCTCCTCAAAGAATCCTCCCCTAACTCTTCTGGCTGACACTCAGCAGCCCCTCTGACACTATGACTGGAGGTTTTACTTAGGACTTCCTCATCAGTAACAGATTAGCATTCGGGGGAACCCTGAAATTGAATGCAAAAGAGTTTGTGTAATTCTCCCTTCATGTTTTCGTAAGTGTTCATAAGTCACAGGAGATTTTAAAATGAGTCTGTGATTTAAAAGACTGAGATCCACACCTTTGGCCAGTGCTTCTCACACACCAAATGTGCACATAAACTATCTACCTTTCGTTAAAATGAAGATTCCAACTCAGCAGCTCCAGAGTGAGGCTTGGAGCTGCTGGTCCCAGGATTACACTTAATGGCAATGGACTAGAATATTTGAGTCTGCACTTGTTTGCATACAGCGGCTTGTTGCTCTCTACTCCCTAAATAGATGGGAGGTTTCTGCTGACACTTCTTAGTTCTTCTCCCATGGCAGGGACTAATAGAAAAATAGCTCACTGTTGGGCTTACCAGAGGCTTTCTCTATAGGTACAAGTGCATTAATTGAACCTGATCAAAATATCTTCTCTATGTCCTCTTGCTTAGTCTCAGATAGTTTTCTAAGGTAACCACCTATTTTTCAAGCTGCTAAACTTTTTTGTAACCCAAAGCAGAATCTTCAAACCCTTAAAATCTTCCTAAAGCAGTTTTCGCCTCTCTTCCATATTGAAACAAAAATCCATCAAACCTAAAAACCATCATAGTACAGGAAATGCCTAGCTTGGAAGGATAATCCACTATACAAGGGCATTCTCCCTCACTGGAGATGTTCAGTACCAAGATGTTCAACGCAAATAAATTATGTGGAATGTCAAAGAAGCCAGGATAAATCAAATCAGCACCACTAGGCCCCTGGAGGGGTAGGTTTGGGATTAATGGTTTAGAGCCCAGAAGTGAAGTCTCATGAAGAAAGGATAGAGAGGGAAAGTCTCTAGGAGTTGAAGAACAGTGTAGTAAAGGGAAAATGGGGCTTGGGAATAAAATTGCTACCTCAGAAAACTTGCCACTCTATATTTGCCCAAGATATAAAGGAAGTTACTTAGTCATGTGGAAATAAATTGTTATTAACAGACTCTAACAACAGAGCAAAATGAAAAAAAAAAGTTTACACACAAGACATGTGTAAAGAATGTGTGTGCAAAAGGAATTTTTCATGTGGTATTTAATAAATATATACATATTATTTGTACTTATAAAAATACCATGTGCAATAAGAGCTATGCATAAATATTTATAAAATACCTTTATCTAAGTAGGCCAGTAACATTCAATATTCTTCAATAAATTCATACATAAAATATATACGTTAGTGCCAAAGGGAACATATAGTTTGAAATATGAACGCCTAGTAAAACTTTCAAGAATCTGGAGCAAAATTCAGGTATCTGCCAAAGGAAACTTCGAAGCAGTTGTCGTTTGAAGAAAGGAAGCGATGCTGTGTCTCTTATCTTCGTGGACTATTTGGCTTGTCAGATTTCTAACATCACTTCAGCTGAGTTTTGTATTTGACTTCCAACTTCATGGCCATTTGACCTGCCAACTGTTATTTTCTTTGAGGCTTTTAACACTCCACCCAAGTATTTTGCTTTCCGGAACAGTTGTGTCTGTTCCTTTTCACTTCACCTTAACTTCAGCCGAGGTTTACCAAGTAAAGCTTAACGTGCATCCTCTAAGGTTCAGAAAGACCCAGGGACCTTGCGGTGATGACCTGAAGCTGATACCACACCGGAAAGTCAAGGTCCCCTGGAGGATCGCGCTCTGTGCCAGGATTTCCATTCAGTTTGAGAGCCCCGGGGGCCGGGGCCAGGCCCAGAGTGCCAGGCTCTCCTGGGTTCCAGTCCCCTCCCCAGGCAGAACGTGCGGGCTGGGGCCTTACAACCGGAAAACACCGCCCTTTCCTGTCGCCTACTCATTCCCCAGGCTGACTGCTGGAGTAGGAAGAGAAGGAGACGGATTAAGAAAATTAATTAACCCGGTCCACTTTCGGCCTCCGGGCGGAGGGGCGGGGCGCGCAGCGGCTGTGGCCGGAATGACTGGAGGGCGCAGGTGCCGCCCAGGGCGGAATTTTACGCTCCTGGGCCGCCGCCACGCCGCTAGCGCCCAGTCGCTTGTCCCTGGCAGCTGCCACTCGCTTGCCCCAGCTTTGGGCAGATCTCTTTTAGGGTCCCCGCGGGAGAGGAAACGCCTCCCCCTGGACTGGAAAAACCTGCAGCGTCGGCAGTTCGTGTGCCCCTGCTCAGCCAGCAGCCCCTGGCGTCTCCAATTGCCAAATCCACTCTCCGGGTTTTGGCGGCAGCTCCAAGGGGATCAGGCTGGAAACTGACAGAACACGACCCTCCTCCCAAACCCGGGCGTCGAGTGGCCCGGGGGCCCGCGGCCCGACGGGGACGGCGCGGTCAAGTGGCTTCTCCTCCGCCAGAGTCCCCGCCCGCCGCGCCGGAGCCTTGCCGGGTTAGATCGGGTCGTTGGGACGGAAAGAGGTGGGCGCACGAGGTTTAGTACAGGTGTCTGGGGTGCGGGATGAGTCCCTTTGTTTAGGGGCACCTGGAACTTGCATTCCAGGTCCCTCTTTGAACCGAGCGTCCAGAGTCCTTTCTTTGTGCGGAGGGAGCTGAACGCAGCCTCTCGCAGAGAAGCCACATGCCTGGGGGTGGCGCTGGGGCCGTAACAATGAACGCCCATTGTCCTCCGGGGGCCCGCAGGCCCCGCAGCGGGTGAACCCAGTCCGCCCGCTCCGGGCCGGGGCGCAGGTACCCTGGCTGGGTGGGTCGGCCGGCAGCCCGCGCCCTGCGGCGCGCCCGCCGGCCCGCCCTGGCCCGCCCCGCGCGCTGCCGGCCCCGCCCCGCGCCTCCCCGCCCTTCGCAGGTTCAGTCCGGGAGTCCAGCGGCTGCACGCTCAGTGTAGCTCGCACCTTCCCTCCGACTGTTGCCCGACAGGGCGGGGAGCGCAGCCGTGGGGCCCGAACTGGGGGCGACCCTAGAGACCCCGGCCCTGGGCGCCTTCACGCCATCTCGGAGCGGATAATGCTGTGAGCGGGCGCCGAGCCGGCCGACCGGGTTGGATCTGCGCGTGGCGGGCAGGGACTGCGTGCGCCCTCGGGAGGTGTCGGTTGCGGGCGCCTGGTCCCTGGGTCAGCGGCTGGGATCCTTGGCGCCGCTGGTGAGTTGCTGCCTGCCCACGGCTGCTTCTCCGTGCGTCTGTGAGTCTGTCTCACCGGCGGCCGTGGCGGCTTCCGGCGTGCGTGGCTGCTAGGTTTGGTAAAGCACAGGGAGCGGGGATTACCTAGGGCATCACCTTTCAGCTGGTGTCCAAAGGACCGGAGGGGGCATAAAGCAAACTGGGAGGTGGGGGGGTGATACACGCGGCACGACCGGGACGCAGAGGTTCACCTTTTGTGCCTACCACTTTTCAGGGTGAGGCTGCGCGGCTACACTGCACCCTCCGAGCTATTGACAGCCATTCGGGGCGCGTATTGCATTTTTCCGTCTGAGAACAAGCCGCACATGGCTGCCGCTCCCCTCCCACAGTGGATTGGCATCAGGGCCGCACAAGGGCGCACGGCTCAGATTTGCCGTGGCAATACCCGTTTGGTGCCCTCTCTACACTTGAGGGGCGTTGTGGCTGAGGCGCCAACATGCAGATCTGGCAGTTTGGTGTTTTTTTTACGGTGGTTTCTGAACAACTGAAGTGTTTTCAAGATTTTTTCCCCCTTTCTCCTTGACACAGGCAAGTATCAGACACGTGAGGACGAATGGATCTGGCCAGTCATTTTTTCGTTATGAATTATTATGCTCCATCCCCCTCTCGACTTCGGGAGGCATGTTTTTCATCTTATAAATAGAGAGTAGCATATTTTTTGGCAGGACCTTTATACTGTACAGCCCGAGAGGTCAGTTTAAAAATAAATATGCACTTGAATGTTACATTACAGAGAGCCAGGCTGTGGCTGGGGCAAGCTGCGTGGACCGCAGCATCAAAGCCGGGAGCGCAGCTGTGTTGAAAGGAGTAAAAGCCCCAGAGTGCAGCCCAGGCTGACAGTCAAGTAATTACATTTTGTTTAAAAAAAAAAAAAAAAAAGTGAGTGAATTAAAATGAGGGCGGGAATAGGAATGTCAGGAGGGTATTGCAACATGAATCTTTTCCAGAGCTGGTATATTTGGGGGAGTCGCTGCTGAGGCGTGCTGAGGGTGTAGGGGGCGGTGGTGAGGGAGGTGCTGGCTAAGGGGAGGGAACTGGTGAATGTTAGGGAGACAAAGATTTCCTCCCCAACCCGCCACTCTTAGGCTTCATAATATCCTAGAGTTTCTTGGGGGTGCTGCCTTTCAAAAAAAGAACACGAATCTGGAGAGCAGCAGATGTCCCAATTTGAATAGCAAAGCCTTTCTTGGGGACTTCCTTGGGAAGCACTGGGAGACAAAGGCTCATGGTGAAGGCCTGAGGATGCCCCAGGGGTATTCCTAAAGTCAATTTAAAAGACTCCTGTAGTCTTCTAACCTCTAAAAGATCTTTCATCTAAGGAGCAGGAAATGCAACTTCTTTTCTGGACAGTTCCAGAGATCCTCTTTTTGATACCCGCTGAAATTTGTAAGAGCTCATGTTGACAATTAAGAATAAGCTATACAGGTATGTTTTCAGATTAGATGTAAACACTCTGAAATAAATTAGGGCAGTTGTGAAGTGTTTGGTATTGTCAAATGTGAAATAAGAAATAAAGACTAATAGAGAACCAAGGAACGGTTCAAATTTCTTCATTAAGTCTCCTAAAGCATGTAGGTTTCCCAACAGGCCTCACTCATTGAATAAAACACTCAGCACCAGCTTCTGAGCTCACAGATAAGAACTTTGGGGGGGAATTTGGAAGCCTTTCTGGATCCATGGCCATTTCTGTTTTCCAGTGGTTATCATCTGCAAGAGATTTACGTTATGAATTTCATGATTGGAACATGGTGCTGTGGCAGCAGCAGCTACAGACATGAAATAAGATGAGCTCCCTATTCCCTTAAAATCTGAGTAGTGAAATCCTGTTTTGTATCTCAATGGAACATGTAAAGACAGCTAGAGTAATGAGTGTTGCACTTTTTTTTTTGCTTTTATTGTAAGTTTAAACGTGGTGCAAGATGAATAAATGTAAAGCCATAAAAATCATCGCAGAACTATTCATATGAGCTGGTTTGTCCTATCTGCCCTCCAGCTTTTGCTTTAAAGTGGTGTTTTATGTCCAACATGTTCACAAAAGCTGCCCTTTTTCCTTTCTAAAATTCATGATATTCAACAGTATTGGGAATAAAGTTGTTTTAACCTACATCACCCAGAGATTTTTTTTTTACCAGGCCATAAATTTTTCTCGAGCTCTTTGCCCAGTAGCCATAACATTTATCCAATGGGTGGACTTCAGTTTATAACCTGAAACAACTCCAGGAAGACTGCTCTGATTTTTTTTTTTTTAATATTATTACAATTTTTGCTTTCAGTCTGATTTGTTTAGGCCTGGCCTAATTTCTTTCTAATCAGAATCCTGCTGACCTGTTTATTCATTGATGGATTAAGAACTTAAACTTGTTTTTTAAATCCAGTATGTTTGCCAGAGAGCAAGGGCAGTATAGTCATTTGAAACTACTAGATGGAGCCAGCCTCAAAATCTTTACCAAGCTCCAAAGCCAAAGAATTCTAATGTATCACACTGTCAGTGAATTTATAAGCTACTTCCTACATGGAGCCTGCCAGAGAGTGCCAAGCCCTGTTCTTATCCTTTTACCTTGATTAACTCATTTATTTCTAATAACCTATGAGGAAAGCACTGTTACTATCCCCATTTTACAGCTGTGGCAACTGAGGACAGATGTCTTCTATAACTTGCCCCAAATTACATAATAAGTGAAAGTCGTGCAGTCATGTCAGACTCTTTCCGACCCCATGGACTATACAGTCCATGGAATTCTCTAGGCCAGAATACTGGAGTGTGTAGCCGTTCGCTTCTCCAGGGTAGCTTCCCAACCCAGGGATCAAACCCAGGTCTCTCGCATTGCAGGCAGATTCTTTACCAGTTGAGGCACAAGGGAAGCCCAAATTACACAATAAGGAACATACCTAAACAGGTTTATGCAATTTAGCGACACAGTATGTGCATGAATAAATGGCTAATTTTCCACAAAGATCAGCATCTCCTGCTTAAGGAGATGGGAGAAAAAACTTTGAGGTTAAGAGCCTCTGAGGCAGGCTGTCTGGGTTCATATCTTGGCCCTGGGATTTAGCTGGTATACCTCAGTTTATTGATTGCAAAATGCAGATAGTACTACTCTGAGAATTACATAAGTTAAATAGCACTCAGAGCATGCCAGGTGCAGAGTAGACACAATAAAAAGTTGATGCTTTCATTACTGTTTTTATTGTTTCCCTAGGTGCTTAATACTGGTCTCATTTAATATTCACAACTGCTCTTTGAGGTGGATAATATTGTTATTTTCCAGATGAAAACACAGATTCAGAAAGGTTTGGTAACTTGTCCAAGGTCACACCACTGAGTAAGGAGCAGAATCAGGTTTGAACTCAGACCTGTTGGACCTTGCCCTAAATGAATACCTCACCCTCACCACCAGAGAAAGGCCAGAGAAGTGTTAAATCTGACTCTGTTATAAGGGTTTTTTAGCCTCTGGCAGAGAACTCACTTTGCAGCACACTGTACCACTGCCCCACGAAAGATGACAGTGATTGCCAGCCTTTGGGAACACCATATGAATCATATTTTTATTATTTTTTAAAATATTTTTATTTATTTAATTGGCTGCACTGGATCTTAATTGTGGCACGTGTGATCATCCTCTCTGCATGTAGCATCTAGTTACCTGACCAGGGATCAAACTCAGGCCCCCTGCATTAGAAGCCTGGGCCACTGGACCACCAAGGAAGTCCCTGAATCGCTTTATTTATTGGAGACGGCTGAATCTCATTGTATAGTCAATAGTCACCTGCAGTGGATCCAGCTTCAAACTACTACTAGCAGTAACCTGAGCGGTTTAGTTTACAAAGAGTTTTACTAGGAATTTTGGGACCCAAACATGAACTGGAGTTTAGTGTGCGGCAAACATGCTTGTTAAAGTTCTGGAGGGTCAGGGATTGCGGGGTCCAGTAAGTGAGCCGGACGGTCACCTCCTTGAGACTAGTGACCACAGCCATGGTGCCTGACCCCTCAGTCCCTGGCACTCAATGGACATTTAATACACATTTCATAATGATGTTGCTCTAAGGGGAGCTAAAGCAAAAGGCAGGAGCCACCAGTAAGGTGGGTAGGAAGGCTCTGTTCTTAGAGGAAGTTGGGCCTCATTCCAGTTCTAAGTTCTGCACATGACCCAGACTCTGCCAGATAAGCTTCTGGTGTGAAAGATAGAGCAAGGAGGCCTTTGAAACCTAGAGAGGTGCCCCGGATAACCCAAGGAGACTGCCTGGCCTCCAATGCCTCTGGTACTGTGGGTTTGTGATTAGCTGGGAGGCTGCTCAGACTGAAGTAGGGGTTCTGGAAAGGATGTCTTGGCTTGAAATAATCCAGGTTGTCTCAATACCACGGGCAGTAGCCTTAGGGCTGTCTGCCTCCATTTTCTTCCCATCTTCTGCCTCATCCTCTCAGGGTTACAAATCAAAATGGATCCCACAGACCAGAATAAATAATATCAGTAGCCAAATACTGATGCCTCTACAGCAGCAGGCAGGCATGTTCTTTCCTTTAGGAAAAAAAAAAATGCCTTCTCTGGCCTTGATGCACTTCTTGAGTGCCAAGTTTCACCAGTCTCATGGTGAAGGACGGAGTTTGACAGTACCTCTGGTGGAGGAGCAATTTTTTTTAATCAAAGCATACAGTGTTATAATACAAATCATATTGATATTAAAAAGTCTGCTATATCTGAATAACCAAGAGAACAAATGAGTAGTGAGTTTAAGGGCTGGTGAGTTCAAATTAGTATTTGCTTGATCAAGTCATGAATTAATAGAATCCTAGAATCTCAAATTAAAAATTTTTTAAAACCTGGATTTTCAGTGATTTGAGTTTTATTTGTACATTTGAGAAAGTCATCATTAACCTTCTAGCCTTTGATTCTTCGCTAAACTGTTACAGAGGTCACACACCTGCAGTTAGCTCATTCAGCACTGAAAAAAGAAAAAGTGAAAGTGTTGATCGCTCAGTTGTGTCTGACTCTTTGCGACCCCATTGACTGTAACCTGGCAGGCTCCTCAGTCCATGGAATTCTCCGGGCAAGAATACTAGAGTGGGTTACTATACAATACTACATCACGTGAACTCTGAGACATGAATAGGATCAAAAAGTGGTTCTTTGGGAAACCAGTCTGATAGAGGTCCCTCTGTGCAGGACTTTTCAGAGCATTTAATGTCACTGTGTGCAGTGGATCTCCACAGGGAGGAGGAATCTATCAAATCATTTTGCCCAGAGAGCAGCTGGCAGAACTAGTCTAACAGGAAACATTCTGGGAACCATGAAGCCAGAGGCAGAAGCCACACGCTGCAACCTGCCCTCCAGCCTGTTCAGGGGTACAGGAACAGAGCCACCAGAACACTCTAGAAGATGCCATTCTGCTATTTGATAAGACTCATGCAGAACTAAATGGAGACAATCACAGAGGGATTGGAGATCAGAAAGCATAGATTCTGATCATACCTCTGACCAAAGTGGAACTGTGACCTTTCAGGGTCTTATTCTCAGCTCTAAGATGAGACATTTGGTACTGGAGCATTTCAGATCATCTCTAGCTTCTAAAATCCAGTGAGCCAGGATTAGCGACATCTATGAGCATAGCAATCTTACTATTATACTAATCATGTAAAACCCTGTGTTGAAAAACAGACCCAGTGCAGAGCAGCCTGAGCCAGCGTGGAAGGCAGAGAACTTCAAAGTCAGGCCTCTATTTAGACAGCTTACACATTTGGGAATCCGGCACATTCTGATGACAACCTGAAGGTCACATTTGTAGACACATCATGCCAGTGATAGATGACTGTGTGTTTAGTTGAAAAAGCTTTTCTGTTCAAAACCATTATAATCATTTATGCTACACACAACTTTTTAAACAAGCAAAGACATTTTTTGGTGAAATGTGGCTTTGCCATTTCAGAATATATGTGAATTCTTTCCCTTTTTTATATACTTAATTTTTTAAACTTTTTAAAAAGACACATACCATTGGTCTTTAGCACAGCAGATGAGGTTCTAAGCCCTTGACTGGCCAGCTGTGTTGCAAGGCAGAACCTTGCCCATCTCTGGGTGAGTGATGTCTGTGAAGATGTAGAAAGGAAGGGATGTAGAGGAAGCCATTGAAATTCTCCAAGTGCTCTCCTGGCTCTAAACAGCTGTGATCCTATTGCTGTTCCCCCCCCCCCCCTTGTACCTTAGGCATTTTCCATAGTGTCTTATACCTTTTCCTATTTTAACACTCACTATGTTTAAATTTTCATTTATTGATCCTTGTGACCACCTAGAATATTGGCTTCATAAAAGTAGGGACTGAACCTAGTTCAGCTTGGCACTCATCTCTTTTATACTAGGAGTTAATGAAAAAAGGAAGAATCTAGTCCTACTCATGTTATTTTCTCTTAGAGGTTGCCAAGCCAGAAATCCTTTTCAGTTACCCACCTTAAGTCTGACCATGGTAAAATAATTTCTTCCTAGGCTACCAAATGTTCAAATTCCAAGGAAGCACCTCTAGCCCATCCAAGGTACTTTTGAAATTCAGGCCACCACCAGAACTTCCTCAAAGTCTTCTTGGCCGGGCCGTTGCAACCTGCATGGAAGCTTTCTCGTGCCCGGGTATGATTGCAGTAGCTCGGTACCATGTGTCCACTCAGAGCACAGGCCGGGCAGCCCCAGGGGTGGAAGGATGAGGGTTATGCCCACCTAGACTGCTCAGCCATGCCTACATCAGCCATTCATCATTGGTGTGCTTACCGATCATCTATCTCCACGCTGGGATGTCCTCTCTGTGAGCACATTGTCACTGTAGCCTCAGTTTCTGGGGTACTGCCTGGCACTCAGTAGGTCCTCAGTAGATGTTTGTTGTTGAAAGAATGTTTCAGAAGGTGAGTCACTAGCCAGGAACTGGATGAGGCAAGTGAAAGGCTCTCTCCAAGGCCTGCTGCTCACTGAATGAATCAGCTCAAGCCACATGTCCTGCTGTGCACGGCATAGCGCCAAACTGGAAACTCTTTTCCTGCCCTCTGATGACTTCAGAGCGAAATGTCTTCCAAATGAGGGTTGATTTGGGGCCATATATAAGTTTAGTAGAAGTTGCATTCATGAGTGGATTTTGTTCTGTATTCCTCTTAAAGAAGCCCTTAAGCTGTGGGCTCAACTGACAGGGCAGGTAGACCCCCCTGCCAGCCCACTGAGCTCTCTGTCTCAGGGGCAGCATGGGCAATGGAGCAGTCAAAGGGAAAGTTGCTCAGTCATGTCCAACTCTTTGCGACCCCATGGACTATTCTCCAGGCCAGAATATTGGAGTGGGTAGCCTTTCCCTTTTCCAGGGGATCATCCCAACCCAGGGATCAAACCCAGGTCTCCTGCATTGCAGGCAGATTCTTTACCAGATGAGCCACAAGGGAAGCATAGAGCAGTGATGTCTTCCCGATTCCAGTTTTTTCTCAGAATGAGGAATTTAGACAGTTGGCTCTCTGTATCTGTAGGTTCTGCATCTGTGGACTCAACCAACCACAGATCAAAAACTTTTGGGGGGAAATAAAAGTTCCAAAAGCAAACCTGAATTTGCCATGTGCTAGCAACTACTGACATTGTGTTGGGCATAAGTATCTAGAGATGACTTAAAGGGTATGGGGAGGCTGTGCACAGGTTAGATGCAAATACTATGCCATTTTACATAAGAGGCTTGAACATCTGGATTTTGGTATCCATGGGATGTCCTAAAACTAACACTGGACAGATACTGGGGGATGACTATACTTGAAACCAGACCATTTCAGGTTTCACATTATTTAAAACAATCAGTTTGGGTAGACAGGTCCTGAGTAAAGTTGGGAAAAAATTCTGATGGTGAACTTTCAGCTAGTCTTGTTCCTTATGCAGCTCTAGGTTTGGGGATAATTAATAACAATAACTATATCTCCCATTGACTGTAAGTTCATTGTTTCACAGGACTTTGTCAAGCATTTTATGTGTTTGTCTCTCTCACTAGCTCCACTCCACAGATGCGCAAGCTGAGGCTTGCAGAGAAAGGCACTGGCATTGCCTTGTACCCTTAACTTAATGTGAGGAAAGAGGAGAAGAGATAATGAAAATGCTACAAGCTAGTAAAAAGTATTTTAATTCTAAGGATAGTCTTCATTAAAAAAAAAAAAAAGACATGTTTTTCTTAAAATTCCCTAGAAGCTAGATGTTTCTGCAAACATACAGAATCACAGAACTCTAACATTCTTTATTAACTATAAATAAACTTCAAACACAGATCTATGATTCTGACACCTATCTGTGTATATATGAAGCCTACACGCACATACCAGGGGCTGCTGCTTGAAATGAGACTCGTAGGCATCTCCGCTAACTCCTCTCTCAGTGCAGGAATGCTCTCCTTCTCCCTCCCCTCTGGAATTGTTACCAGTCTCTGGACTCAGCTGGAAAACTTCCCCTGATGGGCCTCTCTCATTCTTCAAGCTGATTGACTCAAGTTGGTTAGACTTCCTCCTATCCAGCCCCACCTGCCCTCTCCTTGAACCCTAATCACACACCTAATTCTTTTCAAGGGATGGTACTGGTTTCCTCTCACCTGATAGCTCACCAAATATTTAAAGAAAATAACTTTATGCCCTTAAATTTTTCCTTATCTGACCAATAAGTGGCAGTAATTTTCCTAACTCAAAGGAGTCCCACTTGTTCTCAAGGCTGGAAGAGTTGCACATGGAGATAAAGGATACATGTGTATGCATAGAAGTTCGCTTCCTGTCCTGTTGACAGAATTACTCTCTAATTAAGCTGAAATTAAAAGACAACTTGTTCCTTGGCAGAAAAGTGATGACAAGCCTAGGCAGTGTATTGAAAAGCAGAGATATCACTTTGCCCACAAAGCTCCATCTAGTCAAAGCTATGGTTTTTCCAGTAGTCATGTATGGTTGTGAGAGTTGGACCTTAAAGAAGGCTGAGCACTGAAGAATTGATGCTTTCAAATTGTGGTGCTAAAGAAAATTCTTGAGAGTCACTTGGACTGCAAGGAGATCCAACCAATCAATCCTAAAGGAAATCAACCCTGAATACTCATTGGAAAGACTGATGCTGAAGCTGAAACTCCAATACTGTGGCCACCTCATGGGACAAGCCAACACAATGGAAAATATCCTGATGCTGGGAAAGATTGAGGGCAAGAGGAGAAGGGGATGACAGAGGATGAGATGGTTGGATGGCATCACTGACTCAGTGGACATGAGTTTGAGCAAACCCCAGGAGATGGTGAAGGACAGGGAAGCCTGTTATGCTGCAGTCCATGGGGTTGCAAAGAGTTGGACACGCCTTAGCAACTCAACAACAACAACGCTTGAAATAAGAATCCTTTCCAATTGTGGAGCTTGTGCACAGGGCAGACACAAACCATTTTAGCCCCATCTGCAATCATACATTGGTGACTGCTGCAGACAACATTTAAGGAGAAAATGGACTGATTATTTGGGCAATTAGAATGGTTCCGCTCCTTCGTATTGCATTTCAGTAGATGTTCTGGTTTTTCATTAGAGATGAAGATGCTTTGTGCTTGCATAACACTCTATGAAGATTGTCAATTAAAAAGATTCTCATACTTAGCTCTTATAATCACGAGAGATAGATGGGTTTGGGGTGACTATCCCCATTTACACAGGAGGTAACTGGCCCCTGTATGGTCTGGCATTTTATAAGGATTCTATAGCTTTAGCTCAAAGTTTCTTTCCGCCCCTAAGGCCTAGAATAGCAGCGAGAGTTCTTTCTACCATTTTGCTTGCCTATGTGTTCATTCATTTAATGATATTTTTTTTAAGTACATGATCTGTGCTAGTGACACCTTAATATTCAAAACAATCCTTTTCTATAGAATATGCATTAGAGCTTCTCACAGGTTCCCCTACATATATTGGGCTAAAAAATCCAGTTCAGTTCAGTGGCTTAGTTGTGTCCAACTCTGCGACCCCATGGATGGCAGCCCGCCACGCCTCCCTGTCCATCACCAACTCCCAGAGTCTACTCAAACACATGCCCATTGAGTCGGTGATGCCATCTAACCATCTCATCCTCTGTCATCCCCTTCTCCCACCTTCAATCTTTTCCAGCATCAGGGTCTTTTCCGTTGAGTCAGTTCTTTGCATCAGGTAGCCAAAGTATTAGAGTTTCAGTTTCAGCATCAGTCCTTTCAATGAATATTCAGGGTTGATTTCCTTTAGGATGGACTGGTTGGATCTCCTTGCAATCGAAGGGACTCTCAAGAATCTTCTCCAACACCACAGTTCAAAAGCATCAGTTCTTCAGTGTTCAGCTTTCTTTATGGTCCAGCTCTCACATCCATACATGATTACTGGAAAAACCATAGCTTTGACTAGACGGACCTTTGTTGGCAAAGTAATGTCTCTGCTTTGTAATATGCTGTCTAGGTTGGTCATAACTTTTCTTCCAAGGAGCAAGGTCTTTTAAAAAATCCAAGTTCCCCTTTAATCCATTTCATTTTGAAAGGAGAGGTCAGCATGCAAGCCCATTGTTTCTCCTGGGCCTCATTCTGTAAGATTGACTTAAGTGTAACTAGTCAGTCTGCATTCCTGGGAAATGTATTGTCACATTTTTCTAGAGTCTTGCCTGTCTCTCTGTTTGCACATGGTAGTGGTGGATGGAAGTCATTTCCTTTTGAAACATCATGTCAACAAATATTCTTTGCCTTAATCCCAAAGATCTTGTATGAGCCTGTAGAATTAACTGTGGCTTGCATTGATAAGCTGTTAAATTCTTACCCTGCATGGATAGAGAAAGGAGAAATGAAAGAAACTCCCACAAGAAAATAGATGACAGCTCCTTGCTCCGTGGTTTTCTCTCTTTCTTGTAGGAGTCACAGAAAGACTCAGCTTGCATTTTCAGTAAGACAGGTAGGGTTAAAGAGGAAAGAAGTCAGGACAATCTCAAGCTTTCTCATTTGTTCATTCAACAAACATTTGTTCAGGACCAGCTATGAATTATAGTTCTCCCCACAGGAGAAGGCAGCCTTGTGGAGCAGACAGTAGTAACTGCAGTATAGTACGAGAGCTGGTGGGGTAGTTGAGTTGCTAAGTCACGTCTGACTCTTCTTGTGAGCCCATGGACTGTAGCCTGTCAGGCTCCTCTGCCTATGGAATTCTCCAGGCAAGAATACGGAAGTGGGTTGCCGTTTCCTTTCTCCAGGGGATCTTCCCGACCCAGGAATAGAACCTGGGGGTCCTGCATTGCAGGCAGACTCTTTACCAACTGAGCTGTGAGGGAAGCCCAATGACGGCTGGTAGGTTGAGGTATAAACAAGATAGTGTGGACCATGGGATCTGGCTGGACTTGTAGCTGCAGGGTTGGGTGAGTTTGCAAAAGTGGGCCTCTCCAGCTATCTTATCTCTAGGCTTTATGGGTAGGTTTGCCACCCAAGGTTAAGGGAGCATTCTAGATGCCTCATTCTGATAGATACTGAAAGATAAAGTGGGAGGAGATGAGGTTGATGACAGTGAGACAGGTAGGGAGGCCAGTGCCCTTGTTTAGGAGAGAGATCTCAAGGGCTAGAAGTAAAGAGGATGGACAAAGTAAGAGAATAGACTTAATGAGAACGAGGCATGGAGAGGAATCCTGGGTGACAACTGGGTTCTGGATCTCGGTGACTTCCTGCTGCTTACCAAAAGGGAAAAGTATAGGAGGTGAAAGCTGAGGGCCAACAAGAGGAGGAGAGATGGCATATTCCATCAGAGATAAGTTAAACAGGAAGTACCTGAGGGAAGCAAAGTAAAGTCTGAAAGACTAGAGGAGAAAAGTCCAGGGCTTCTTTCTGTGAAGGACCAGTGACTTTTAACATTTTGTTTATTTCAATTTCCAGTCCATTGTACACTGATAGCCACATCGAGTAGCTGCTTGGACCATACACAGCTTCCGTGCAAACCTGATGATACATCCTCTCAAACATGCCCAGAGTCTGACCAGTGAGAGAAATCTACTGATCTGCATGCTTGATTATGTGAGAAAGTTTCTACAAGCTCTCTTTCAGTTTCTTTCCATATCTCATCATGGACTGACCCTGGTGCACAGACCCACTTTGAGTTTCACTGGTCTAGACTAAGGCATGTGTGGGCTGAAGACTCCAATTTGGAAGTTAGCATTAGAGGTGGTGGTTGAAGCCGAGGACAGGGGTGTGATTGCAAGGGGACTGTTCAGAGTTGGGGGATGGACAACCACTGTCCAACCCTGTGAAAATGCCAACGTCTAAGGCTTGGGTTCCAGCTTTTCCCATAAAGCATCAGACACATAGAGTCTGTCACACTACTCAGCTCTGACCTTGTCATTGGAAAACAGCTCTTCCAGGGTTTCCAAACCTCAGCACTACAGAGAATTGGGGGCAGATAATGTTTTGTTATGGGGGGCTGTCCTGTGCATTGTACAGTGATTCTGACTTCTGTTCACAAAAATGCCAGGAGCACCACCACCTCTACAAATACGTCTAGATGCTGCCAAATGTCCAGGGGTGGGGGGCACAGAATCACCTTCAACTGAACTGAAGATAATACATAAAAGAAGGAGCACTGGTGTTGTTCCAATAAAGCTCTATTTGCAAAAACAGGTATAGGGCTGGATTTGACTCACCTGTCATAATTTGCAGACCCTTGATCCAAGGGCTGGCCATAGGGAAAACTAAAAGTGCTTATTCAATAAGTTATAAGGGCCTCCTGGGTTCACAGCCCAAGAGGAGTCTCTGTAAGTGATCCAACATCAAGAGGAGATTGTTATCATGGCAGCACTTTTTTTTAATACCACTTTTGCCTACCTTATTATGGCGCTTACTACTTACCAGGAGATAGCAGGTAAAAAATCGTAAAATCCGGGAACAGGAAAGAAAGCAAATATCAGCTCTCTAGGAGCCCTGAGAAAACCTCCAAGTAAGGCAGTAATGAGCCTAGATTGCGTGAGGTGAGTTCGAGAATTCCTGCAGGAAGGAAGTGACTGAAGTGGGTCTTGGAGGATGTTATGAATAGTGGTTGATGGTAAGGAGGTGGGAGGACAATTCATGTAAGAAACACAGGGTTCTTGGTTTCAGAAAGTCAAGAGGGAAGTGAAGTGTCAATAGCAAGGGAAGGGAACCATTGTCCCGATGAAAGCCTGTGGGTGTACAGGGCCCCCCGGTGCACAGCCGTGATGCACGTGTTTCCTCTGGGAAAAAAAAATTAATGGTACTTAATGTTTTTTTCTCAGAACAGGATATTTGTTTTTCTCCTGGAGACCCAGGGGGTTTTTATTACCTCAAAATTTTAATATTTTGGTGTTTCTTTCACATGAAGTCAAATCCCATTTGAGATTCTCTTTGACAAGGACAAAAAGAGTGAAGATCCCTAGTGAGTTGGGGAGGCTGGTGTCTGGGACCATTTTACTCATGTTAGTTAATGACAAGGTCAGATTATTATCTCTGACTCTTGTTGATGTTGAGATCATAGTGTATCATTTCCCCTTAGTGCTGCTGGACTGCAGGACAGATGGCCTGGAACAGCCATTCCCATTCTCAACCCATTTCCTTGGAGGTCCTCACGTTAGTTTTCGAGTCAGCGGCGGTTAGAAGCACAGACTGTGGAGTTCAGCCATGGCTGAAATCCTAGCTCCTCCACGTTTTGGGTGATGGGCCTAAGACACAGATCTGATCTAACCCTGGTTCCTAAGAAGTGTGTTCTAATACTCACCTGCCTGGCCCACAGCATGCGCTTGAGCCATTCCTGTTCACGTGTACAATCTTCAGAGGACTCAGCATTTCACATGTTACGCTTTCTTGCAGACTTGGACGGGGGAATGGTTCCTAAGCACAAAGCAACTATCTCTCATCATGGAAGGCCTAGCAGGGCTTAGGGATTTAAATAACATTTCTTCATTATTTTACTTGTGTGTCACGTGTTGTGGGAGAGAAAAAGGAATGAATTAAGACCCAGCTCACGCTCACAGAAAAGCTCTAACCCTTCTCAAAAGGGATATTCATTCATGCATTGAACAAATATTTGTGTACAGATATTTATGTACAAATAACAGAGAGGAGTTTGCAGTGGAAGTGGGTATGGCATGCACTGGCCACTGCCAGGCTCCAAATATACCCACTGCTGGTGTGATGCAGAGAAGCCAAGTTTCAGTCCCTCCAGTGACTGTGGATGATTGTCAAGGGCCCTAGCAGGATGGGAGGGTAGCATGGAAATCCCTATCTGTCCCCTCACCCCATTAGGGAAATAGTCAAGGTAGTCAAGGGACCTAACTTAGAGGATGTGCTATGAAGACAGGATGAAGAGAACCATGACTTATGTAGTATGAGTGAAATGATCACAGTGTGAATTTCTGGACACTTGTCAAACCTGTTTGGAACATTTGATATTCCTATTTCTGGAGTTTTCATAGAGTAATTGCTGACTTTAATATTAGTGGTTTGGGGTTTCGTTTTGTTTTGTTTTTTGGTGAGCAGCTTTACTAGTTACTTAACTTGAGCTGAGTCTACAGAGCCAGTTCCTAGCTGAACATTGCTGAACACTTAAGAGTGAGGTTCTCAACCTGTATTGATTTTGTCCTTGCAGCTTCACAAACCAACTCAGATCCATTCGTTCTAGAAGCATGGAAGCAACTGATGGGAATCTTTCCATTTGCTTCATATCCACCAGCTAGAGCGTCTGCCTTGGTCCTTGTGACCAGCCCTGAGGCTGAGTCCCCTGTAAAACTAGCCATGATAAATGAGCTAGACCCTTCCCCTCTCTCGTTATAACTGCCGGGGATCCAGGTCTGCCTCAAGTCCTCCCCAATAACTCATTTTAATAGGGAGAAAGGGCGTAATGGCCTCTCTTCTAAAGTGCAGGGTCAGTACTTTTAGGTGGATGTTCTGTCTCCCAATTTTGCTTCTAAAAACCCTTTCATATAGTACAATTAGATCCTATAAACGTGAGTAGTGTACGCACATTAGTGGTGAGTCTCCCATATGGTATTTGTGGGTCTCTGTATAATCGAAGTTGTAAAAGAAAAATAAATACAAGCTGTAGCTGAATCATAAAGGAGAAGTCCATTTATAAATAATTGAGGGTTGAGATGTAGCATAGACTTTCTGAGTGGGTCTATAAAATGCTGTCTGCTCAGTCTGGCTATAAGTTCATTTGCATGAGAGCCAGGCGGCTAGGAACTGAGCTAATGGCATCTTATAGCCTTGCAGCATATAGCCATGTCCTCAGGTTCAGATAATATGGGGAGAGGAAAAGAATCTAAAAATAAAAATGGCATCTTCTTATCTTCTTGTGGGTGGAGTAAAACAGACTAAAAATATGGAAAGCATCCCTCCAGGATGCCATTTACCAGGGTATTCTCTGGTTACATTTACTTCTGTCTCAGGTTTTCATGTAAGTTCAATGTTGAATCTCTAATAGTATCCTTTTTTCTTTCCTCCAATTTTAAAATTCTTTGGTCCCTTGTGGTTCAGATGTTAAAGTGTCTGCCTGCAATGCCGGAGACCTGGGTTCGATCCCTGGGTTGGGAAGATCCCCTGGAGAAGGAAATGGCAACCCACTCCAGTATTCTTGCCTGGAGAATCCCATGGATGAAGGAGCCTGGTGGGCTACAGTCCACGGGGTCGCAAAGAGTTGGACACGACTGAGCGACTTCACTTTGGTCCGGGGAAGCGCTCCTACAGAGGCCCTCGTTGTAGTGATACTTTAGTATTTCTGATACAGGAGGTTGTCATCCCTATGTTAGTAATAACTGCCATCTTCAAATGGAAAGTCTTCCAGGAAGTCTGTGAGTGCTTTTTTTTAATAGGTTAGTGTGAAATGGGGCCATAAGGAAGTGAGCAGCGATGGTTTTCCCTTGTAGGAGGCTCAGAATGAACAGGGATGAGACCCCACCTGCTGGGCACATCGCAGGCTCCCAGCCAAGGCTGCTTCTGTGAAGCCTTGGCACGTGCTCAGTACACTGCCCCCTGCCACCATGGCAACCCATTCCATCTTTCCAGAACCCTGGGTTCTCCCTTAGAGGAACCAAAATCTGTTTCCCTTTAGCTTCTGCCTTTGTATCCCTAGGGCCTCTCATAACAAGTTAATCCCTTTTCCATTACAGTTCAATGAATCCTTCAGATCCCTAAGGATTCCTGTTCCCTCTGTATTTGAGTTTTCTTCAAGCTTCTCCACTCTACCTTCTCACGTGTCCTGAGTCCTGTCGTCTCCCGATTGGACTCCTGGGAACATGTGGAAACATGTTCCAAGTCACCCTTATCCCTTTCAAGTGTGGAGCCCAGGGTGAAATACACTTTTCCAGGGCATTCTCTCCCTTGTGTTTCCCTGTGTTAGCAGCGGAGAGAAATACCCCAAAGGCAGTGGTGGGTGGGGAAGGGGTAGCAGGTTCCTGGCTGAGTTAGCATCCTTCCCTGGGACTGTGGATTCAGGCACAAATGAGGAATAACTGAGCATTTTTGTTTGGGGCCAAGAGGTTGCAGCGGTGCAGCATCTAGGAGCTGGGAGGAAGGGCCTGCTGATTCTACACTGAGACAGAGCGAGAAGTGAGCAGAAGCTGGGGGGTCCTTCACGGATGTGACAACAAGCAAGAAAGGGGAAGCCCAGCACAGACTCACTTCCCGCAAGTCGAAGAAAGGAAAAGGCCCACAGGTCCCTCAGGACAGACACACAGACACACCCCTCACCCCCACCTGCCCTGTTTCATGCATTTGTGTTTTAGATTAACAACCTATTGTTCAGGATGCAAGAATTTTTTTTTTTACCCTCTCTCTCCCCTAAGAATTAATCTAAAAGCAATTAGCAGACAAGCCACACATTCCTTTCTTAAAATAAATGGACTTTTAAAAAATCTCAACCCCTTTGTTCTTTTCAGAGCCCTGTGACTTGCCAGTACTGCCAGCTCTGGTCATCTAGGGAGTGATTTTTCAGGGTGTAACTTCTTCATAACCCTTTGCTTTTCTCCCACCTCCTGCCTTAGTCTTCTTAGCATCATTCTCTTTACCAAAAAGATGACAAGGATGTGAAGCAAAAGGGGGCCACTTCAGTTTTCTTTCTTCATAGAATTATTATTATTATTAGAATTATTATTAGAATTATTATTGCTGTGTTGATTTCTCTTATTAACACTGTCACCTATGTGAGAAACTGGAATTGTCTAGCCTGGTATCGGAATGACCATCTGACACTCTGCCTTTCTTATCAAAACCGTTGTTCAACTTCCTCTTGAGTCCTTTTGTGTCTTGGAACCCTTAAGCTTCTCACAAATTCCTGAGAGTGGGGACCTGTGCCCTTGCAGCTGGACTCCATGCCCACCCATCCCCACCCTTCTGCCAGACACCCTCTCTAACCTTGACAGAGAGTGACAGGCAACTGACTGAAGAGTTGAAACCTTTCGTTGGCATATCTATCCTCTCCAGTGCCCAGGAGCTAGAACCTTTGATTTCAGAGGAACCTAATTTCCCAGATGAATATTATGTCAAGTTGTCATCTGGGGAAGAGGGGGGCGGGGGTGGGGGTAGAGGAGCAAACAGTGATCCAAAAACTCCCGGAGAAAGGGATTAGCGATCTTGGAGGGTTCAGATTTCAGGGTCAAGGGGAGAGTTTTGAGAAAGGTCTACACATAGGATGGTTGGTTTCTCTCTCATTTTCTTTCTTTCCTTCCTTTCTCTCTCTAGTCCTTCCTCCCTTCCTCCCTTCCTTTCCTTCTTTCAAAGACAGTGGGAGTGGAGGAATGATAGCAGTGCAGAAAAGCTGGCCAGCAGGAGAGCCCTGAGTGTGGAGAGTTAGTGATGGCGGTAGAGTTCTGATGCTTTTCATTTGGCTCATGGAGCACCCAGGAGGCCTCCCCTTCCAGCTCTAGTCAGGCCTATGAGCCCTTCTGGTTCAGTTCTTCCTCTCCTCTCCTCTTCTCACACTTTCTCCTCTTGGGTGTCCCCCTGACTCAGAGGCTCTCCCTCTGATTCATCCCTTGCTCTGTCTGCTGCCACGTGGGTCAACCTCCTGGAGCCCAAGTCTCCTTTTCAGAAGTGGAGAGGAGGGACAGGATTTTGTGTTATTCCACTATAAGAAGCTGTCCATCTGTGTGGCCACCACCTCTCAAGACAAGGAGCTATACCCCTGAGCCCCAGCACCTCCACCTTCCCACGCTGCCTTCCATGTAGATACCCTGCACCCACCCTTTCCCCAGTGTCCGGGTCTCTTTCCTCTTCTCGTTTCCTTCTGATGAAAACCCTTCTCTTCTAATACCTCTTCCATTCTGCAAATATGGACTAGGGGCACCTCTTAGTGAAGCTCTAATTAACACAGAAAGGAGTGCTCTGTCCCAATGACAAGATGAGGCTCAGCCTTCTGGTGAGGTCGTCGTGGATCCATGCATTTCCCCTACAGACTTTGGCTTTTGAGCCCATTTTCCCATAGTCATGTTTGCATTACGATCAATAACTTATAGGTTGGGTAGACTTTTCAGGACCTTTGTATAAAATTGTCCCTGCAGGAAAGTGCAGTCTGAGCCCGAAACAGCCCCCTACTTCTTTTTTGTTGTTGTTGTTTTAAATAGCTCATTCACTTGTGTGGTTCAAAAATCCAAAATCATGAAAGGCTATACAGTGAAAAGTTTCTCCTCTACCCTTATCCCCTTCCACCTACTTTCTCTCCCTTTGGGCACTCACAAGCTGGGACAGATGTTATTTGTGCACTTTGGCACCAATCTTTTTTTACTTTGAAGACACATATCTTTGAAGCTCTTTCTATATCAACATATCAGGAGCTGCTTTGTCCTTTTGTAGACCATGTAATACTCATTTGTATGGATGTACCTTAACTTGTAGAATCAGTCCTCTAAACGTGGACAATTAATTTGTTTCCAACTCTATTTTTCCCTTTTTTAAAAATTTTGTCTACACAGTGTAGCTGGTGGGGTCTTTGTTCCCCAACCAGCAACTGAACCCAGGCCTTCGTCAGGGAAAGCTCTGTGCCCTAACCACTGGACCATCAGGAAATTTGCAGTTGTTTATAACTCTTGGCTGCTATAAACTATGCTGGAGTGACAGCTTTGTATATAATATTATTTCCTTATTTCCCATATACATAAATTGGATAAACCTACGTAAGTGGAATTCTGTGGTCTAAGGCATGTGTTACGTAGTTTTCATAGATAACCGTCTTTCGCTGGGGCTGGACCAGTGTGCGCTTCCCTATTCTTATTAGCCCAGTGTGTTATGGCATTATTATATCTTAAACAGGTTTTGGAAAGCACCCCCTTTATCTTTTGGAATTCAATCACTGACTGAATTCCCAGGGAGCGTGCTCCTTAAGTGTCAAGACCTCTATGTCTGGAATTAAGTGGAATAAGCCTAGCCACTCGGCTTAGTGCCTGGGAGCCATGCCACCTGGCACAACCTGTGCCTCAGTGCTTTGTAAGTAAAATGGGGATGTTAACATGGGTTCCTGTCAGTGACCTAGAACACATCAAAGGCTGGAGCAGTGCCTGACACAGTGAGACACTCTCAAACATTTCCTGTCATAGGAAGTGTTGGTGGTTCCCAGGAGACACACACATACCCGCTCCAGGACCAGATATTTTGTTTGCTATGAAGAACTGCCTTGTTGCTTCCTGCTTTAGTGAGTGCAGAGAAGATGCTGAGCAGTCGGCCTGAGGCATGGCTGTCCACTGACTGATAAGCCAACGGGCCCAGGAACATTGAGAAAGGAGGGGAGCAAGCGGTCAGGACAGAGTCTTGATATTGGATGGTCTCTCCTGGGATCAAGCATGGTTGCCCCTGCGCTGGAAGAGGAAAGATAACAGATACAACAGGCAGATGGGTCTGAGTACTCAGATATTTCTCCAGCATCATATCACAAACATAAACTCATCTAAAGTTATAAAACTGACACTTTTGCACCAAGTTTCTTTCTTTTTTTCACCCAAACTTTTAGTGAATTGGGGAGCTGCTCACCCTGGCACACAGTAGACATTCAGTACCAATTATTCTTTGCAAAGTCCTACAAGCCTCCAGCCCTGTCATGCAGTAAAACTGATGTAAATATTTGCAGAAAGAAAGAAAAGCGCCTTTTAAGGTATCTCCTCTCTTTTCCCACTCTGGAGAATCTACTGCCTGCAGCTTATCTAGCCTCTACTCACCAACTCTTTTCTTACTTTTTTCTGTGTTTTTTGGTTCTTTTCTCCCATCTTTGCATGCAGTCCACTAACATAAAATCCAGCTTCTATCAGACCAGGCAAGCCTCTGCCGAAGGGCCATGGCCGTAGCCAAGCAGGGACTGAGGACTGGGCGTTCCTCCCTGAGCCTTGCAGGTATAGCAGGAGTACTCTTTACCTTTTCTCACGTTTGCTCCCAACATCCCCAGTCACTGTACAAGTAAAGGGTGAATGTGAGTGATCCAGTCAGAGTGACCAAGAAGCAGGCTGGCTGCATCTTCATGATATTTTTATTTTTCTAAAGAATCTGAAATGAATGCTATGCCTGTTCTGGCCTTGCATAATCCTGGCTCCACCAGCTGACCACATGCAGCCAGCCCTCGCCCTCGCTTGCCCCCCCAGCTGACCACATGCAGCCAGCCCTCGCCCTCGCTTGCCCCGCAGTTGTGGTGGACACACTGTATCTTTCCATGGCAGCTGCTCTGGCTGTGTTGCTGAGGACACAGCTCCAGTGAGCAGCTGTTGTTCAGGGCTGCCCTCTACCTTCTGCGGCCCCAGTGCCCCTGCTGCTTCTGCAGGTGGTCACTGCATTGTGCCCAGAGGGGCAGGGAGGCAGTGCTAGCCTCCCAGGGAGGCAGTGCCAGCCTCCCAGGATGGCAGGGGCTTTGGGCTGCTGTGCACTTAGAGGGGAAGGGTGTTCTGATGTTTTAGCAGAAAGACTCAGGGCTTCCCCTTTACTTACGATTACAAGACCCAAATTAGAGTTGAAACTATGAGAATGACAGACCCATAAACATATCTTCCTGTGCTGGGTTCTCCATTTACTTGCTTGGTATCAAGCATCTCTTTTCATAACATAGTATCTCCATGCCTTCCGAATCTAAAGTGGGAAGGCAGACCTGCCAGGCTCCTCCAGAGAGTGTATGGTCTTTTCTGGCAGCTTCCAGGGTAGCCTGCTCTGGTGTAAACCCTCATACCACCTCGGCCTCCTCCCCACTCCCAATGCCAGGGGCGGGGGGCGGGAGGCGGGGGTGGGGGTGGGGTTCTCTCCAGCTCATCCTTCCCTGCCTTCTCAGGCCTGTGTGCCTGCCACTTCCTGGAGGGTACTGGAGCACAGTTCTCACCACCTGCCACAGGCAGATGAATTTAAAACTTGTGCTGAAAGGAAAGAAATATGGGGTATGGAACAGATGCAGATGGCCTCCAGCTGCTACAAAGCAAATGTAGCTTCCCTCAAGCCACCATCTAACCCAACCCTTGGAGGATTATTTATTTGCTCTGTGGATAAGGAGAGAGCCCAGTAGAAGAAGTCACAGCAGAGCCATTTCAGGAATTCCCACAGTGGGGAGGGTTTTAGCTTCTCCAGGTCAGCTGATGTGACTGAAGATTTGAAGGATTCTTTTCAAGAGATGAAGAGGTTCTCATCTGTAAGATGAGAGCCCCCAAACCTTCTTGCAGCCCATCACTTCTAACTATTATACAGCATGGGCAGGGAGGGTGTGTGAGTTTTCTACACATGTGGTGGTAGATTACAAACGTGGTGGCTTACAGTCCTACCCATGTATCGTCTCCCAGTGTCTTCAGGTCAGGAGTGCAGACAGGGCTTAGATGCATAGTTACATCAGGCTGTAAACTAGGGGCTGGAGTTGTGGTCTGATTCAAGGCTCAGCTGGGGAAAGATCCATTTCCATGTTCCCTCGGGTTAATGGCAGAATTCACTTCCATATGCCCTCTCAGTATAGTGGCTTATTTTTTCAAAACCAATAAGGGAGTCTCCCTCCAGTGTGCTGAGATAGTATCTTTTATAATGTAACCTAATCAGGGTTGTGATATCTCAATATCTTGCTTGGAATCAAGTCACAGGTTCCGCCTATTAATACAAAGGCATCAACACTAGGCAGCAACTCACTGGGGCTGCTTGGAACCTTGCCTAATATAGGGAAAGGATACAAGCTTATCAGCAAATGTTTCAAAAGTACTCACAAGTGAAGACCACTTGTGAGTGATATAGGATCCCACTTTTTTTCTTTGAAAAGAAGCAGTTTTGTTCTTCTCCTTCTGTTTCAGAATGCCTCCAAATCCTAAAATTTTTGCTAGCCCTATTCTCTCTACCCCAAGTTGATTCCAGCTCCAGCTTCCATAATGACTGTATGTTACTGAGCAAGCCTGTTTTGTTTTGTTTTGTTGACTCCCAAATCTCAGTTTTCTCATCTGTAAGAATGCATTTTCACTGAGATTTTTTTAGACACTAGCATTACTATCACTTAGTAAACGATAGTTCCAGCTCCTTATGAGACTTCATTGCATTGCATTGATTTTATTTATATATAAAAGTCAATCAAAAACAAAATAGCCTTGCTGGTGTGAACATCAAAGCACAAGAGAAAATATATCTTAAATTCAGTTGTGTTTAAGGAGCTGCAGTCACTCTGGTCATGTGCTGACAGCTTAGAGGAAAAGGACTTAAAGCTTAAAAATATCCAGAAAATTTGTGTCCATTACCATGTTTTAAAAGTGCTAATATCATATGTTTGGGTTTTTTAATCTCTTTCTCTCCATTTTTTCTTTTTTTACCCTGAAGTAAGACTAAGATGAGTGGACCCTTGTTAGGATTAAAGTTTTTAATCCTACTTAATGGAGGGAAACATAATAAAGTTTGACTTCAAATGGGAACTGAAGTCCTCCATTATTTACAAGCTCTTGTGAAAAAAGGCAGGCCCATGTGAGCCCTGCGTGTGTTAGTCACTAAGTTGTATCCAACTGTGATCTCCATGGACTGTAGCCCACCAGGCTCCTCTGTCCATGGAATTCTTCAGGCAACAATACTGGAGTGGGTAGCTGTTCCCTTCTCCAGAGGATCTTCCCAACCCAGGGATCGAACCCAGGTCTCCTGCATTGCTGGCAGATTCGTTCCTATCTGAGCCACCAGGGAAGCCCAAGGGACCCCTGAAGGGGCAGCCAGTTTTAACCTGCTTTGGTTTCTCTTCCAGGTTTCTCCCTGCTGTGGAAGAGGTTGAGGATGTGAGTGGCTCTCCAGAAAGGCCTGCTTGCGTCCAGGAAGGCCTCTTAGCTTCCCTGTTTCAGAGCCACTTCTGGAGCTATTTGAGAAAAATGATGTGACAGCACCTATCCAAAAGGATATTGGGAAACTTGGAACATCCGTGAAGTGGCCCTCTTTCCCTTTTGCAAAATCGACATTCTCAAACTCCAAAATGCCAGCCAAAACCCCAATCTACCTGAAAGCTGCCAATAACAAGAAAGGAAAGAAATTTAAACTGAGGGACATCTTGTCTCCCGATATGATCAGTCCGCCCCTCGGAGACTTCCGCCACACCATCCACATCGGCAAGGAGGGCCAGCACGACGTCTTCGGAGATATTTCCTTTCTCCAAGGCAACTATGAGCTTCTACCCGGAAACCAGGAGAAAGCACACATGGGCCAGTTCCCGGGGCATAATGAGTTCTTCCGGGCCAACAGCACCTCCGACTCCATGTTCACAGAAACACCCTCACCGGTGCTCAAAAACGCCATCTCTCTCCCGACCATCGGAGGGTCCCAAGCCCTCATGTTGCCCTTGTTGTCCCCGGTGACATTCAGTTCCAAGCAGGAGTCCTTTGGGCCAGGAAAGCTGCCCCGGCTTAGCTGTGAGCCGGTCATGGAGGAGAAGGTTCCAGAGAAAAGCAGTATGTTGGAGAACGGGACGGTCCACCAGGGGGACGTCTCGTGGGGGTCGAGCGGGTCCGCATCACAGTCCAGCCAGGGGAGGGACAGCCACTCTTCCAGCCTCTCCGAACAGTACCCCGACTGGGCAGCGGAGGACATGTTTGACCATCCCGCCCCTTGCGAGCTCGTCAAGGAAAAGACTAAATCAGAGGAGTCCCTCTCTGACCTCACGGGTTCCCTCCTGTCCCTGCAGCTTGATCTGGGGCCCTCCTTTCTGGATGAGGTGCTGAATGTCATGGATAAAAATAAGTAATAGGACACCGCCGGGCCCTTTTCCTTTGGTGTAAAAGATACCAAAAGACAGAATGGAAGAAAGCTAACCACAAAGAGGAGAGCTTCACTGGCTATACTTGCTGTCATGGGATGGGTTTTCTAAAATAACCTTCCTACAAAATATTTTTTTACCTGGTATACCCTGTTTGCAAAAACAGTATAAAGAAAAAAAACAAACAAACTTGTCCTGGCAAAAGAGAGGAAGTGAGTCAGAACCCATTTTCAGTGGGCCATGCTGAGGTGCAGCTCACATTTTTTGTTTCCAGACACGTGAGAAATCTGGCTTGGCCAGGACTGGCATTACTTAGCTATGAAGGGCTGTGCCAGTCACATTAAGGACCTTTACAGGACTCTGGCATTTTCTGAGCAAGAGGAAGTCAAAATTTATTTAACACCCACGCCTTTTTTTTCTAGACTCTTTTCTATATTATATGGTTTGGGCTCACCATAGCAAATTCTTCAGTGTTAAAACTTTTCTCTTGTTTCCACATTTGAACAACATTATGGGTTTTGGGGATTTGCTTGTAGCTCTTATATATCCCTATATGTTATATCTATATTGCGAAATTTTGACTGTCAGCTACATGTTGGTAAGACACAAGCGAAGTATTACTGTAACTAAGTTATTTTTAAAGTTAAAATATATTTTTATGTGCCTTTGGCTTTTTATTGCAAAGTCTGCATTTTATAGATACTACATCAAATGTGGTCATTTGACTTTTTCCATTGGGTTCCATTGTAAGCTGTGTATGTGTATGTTTGGAAAAGTGTACTCATACTTAGCTTTATTATTATTTTTTCTTCATCTATTATACTTTTCACAGCAGCCAACAGTGGATTGTAAAGTGTAAAGGCACAGGTTACTCACAATGCTTCTGCAGAGACTGTGGGCTATACCACCTGATGTTCTTTGGAAATATGGGTATTTTAGTGCAGTACATACTTGCATTACATAGGTACTTCATACAACACAATAAAGAGTAAATGTTAAAATCAGCTTGCTTGGTTATAGTACTAAACAAAAACATAAGACAAGAGTTATATTTTCCTGACATCCAGGGCTAGGAAAAATTGCTTCTGTAAAGTGTACACAAGGCTTTAAATGAGGTAAGAGGTGTATTCCACTCACTCAGTAATTATTATTTTGATTATTATCCAGAAACAAGGCCCTTCAATTTTAAGAAAACTGAACATGTGAGATGATTTTTTTTTTTTAAGGCAACACTGATGCCAACCTCTCAAAAAACTCATTTCCGTGAATCTCCAACCTAAATTTAACACAGTAAACTCATGCAGGCCTAACCTTGTCCCTACCAGATGGATGCCTCCTTGCTGTGGGTACCATACAGACAAGATTAGGAGGCCAAAAAGAGGGCGGTAGAAAGCACTTGGCCCCCAAAGAGACAGAGATGCTCTGAGAATGCTGGTTAAGAAACAGGAACAGGAAACGTGCACGTTGATTCCTGTCCTTGTCAACCACGCTTTCCCCTCCAAGACAAACACTCGCACACAAAAACTTTTATTTCTCCTTGAAATGTATCCCTGAAATGACTACTGCTTCCAAACCCTTCAGTGATTCTCTCACCATGTCTGAAATTGTTGCAATTCTGTCATCTGGTTAGCTGAAATAATCTTTGAGTTAGAGGTGAAACACAGTAGAAGAGGCAACAAGCTCCCCCCGTGCACTGAGTTCTTGCCTTAATTTCCCTGCTGTATTTCTACCTCACAATTTTCCAGTGTTCTTTTTCTGCTAGACCACACGCACTCATGGTTCAAGTTCCACACAGAGACTTCCCAGACTCTTCTAAATCTTATGCATGAGCAAGAGTCCAATATATCTCATCATTTTTAAGCACACTCTTTGAACACATCTTAATTTTTTTACTGATCATATTCTCATTTTACTCTTCATCTGCAGATTAAACTCTTAGGTGAAATGACAAGGAACCTCTGTGCATTTCCTCTGCTCCCTCTGTGACAGGTAGAGAGGACAGCTCTGCGGGGGTTGGGTTTGTGTATAGAACCTAAGCAATAATGTACCCGCTAGACTTTCTCTGGAGAAGGAAATGGCAGCCCACTCCAGTGTTCTTGCCTGGAGAATCCCAGGGACGGGGGAGCCTGGTGGGCTGCCATCTATGGGGTCGCACAGAGTCGGACACGACTGAAGCGACTTAGCAACAGCAGCAGACTTTCTCTGAGCCCTTTCTCATATGGTCCCTCCCATTAGGTTAGATACCATTGAGATGGCAACAAACATACCCCTATAAGAAAGGAAACAGCCACATCCGGCTTTTGAACCGTACTGTTGAGTCATTTTGCCTGTGGCAGCCCTTCTAATACTCAGTTCCGTCTCTAGGGAGCAGGTGCAGGGCTGGTGGAAGTTTTCTCCTGCAAAAAGGCTCTTCCTACTTGCACCTGCTGAGAGCTGAATTGATGTTCTCAGCCAGTGACCGTTCTGCCACTTTTACACTAATTTACCAAGATACACTTATTTGCAGATCCAGAGTGTGAGCCCCTGGTGACCCAACAACCAGAAAAAAAAGACAATGCAATTTGTACAGGTTAGAGACCTTTGGGGTTGTAGCAGTCAAGGTTCTTCCCTTTGAGTAGGTCTAACAAAAAACCAGAGAGATTATTTGTACCTAAAATTACCAGCTGAAAAAGATAAAATATCAAGGTACTTAGGTCTTCACAAATGTAAAGTCATTAAGTATCACATTTCAGTGAGTCAGAGTTACAAACAAAAGACTAAACTGGTTGAACATAAAAAAGTTTCCAGAGTCATGGTCTATTCCTTTTTTATGTCACTGAAAGTTACGATTTTTTCTCAAGTCTCCCCATGCAAACACTTGAAATCATGGCAAGGAGGAATTTCATGAGTCCATGAGTTAACTTGATAAATATTTTGAAACAGAGAAAAGAAAATTGTACTCTAGATGATGGTTTTGATCCTCTTAATGTGGCACTTGATGAGACTCAATTTTACTACAAAATATATCAATACAGCAGAACAAGTTAACATGATGGTTTCTCTCTAATAAGAGTTTCTCCCTTGGAAAGGACGTTCCCAACCTAGTCCAAAATTTAGCAGGCCTAATAAAGAGGATTCTCAGACTTTAGAATGAGTCTATCAGATTAATATCAGTGACTGAACTTGTTTTTTCTTACACAAGTCAGTCAGTCATATAAATAGGGTTACTGGGTGTTGCCCTGTGTCTCCACCCATATTTTTGCATCAGAATCAGCAAAATAAAGTTTTTTGTTTGCAGATACCAAGTGAAAAGCTACTGCTGACCCAGATGGGTAGCCTGGTTCATTTGACTGTGTGGGACTCAATAACATGCAACTCAAAACTATACTTGTACATATTCAGCGTGTTGGTTCTGAGAAAGCAATATGTTTATTCCCTAAAGAAGAGGGTTTCCCTTGCAGGTTTTTAAGACATGTTTGTTTCTTCTGACGATACCTGGAATGTCACATGCTTTATTCTGATGGCATACCATCTTATCCAGCCAGACTTCCCTTCCTGAGAATGTTTAATTTTCACCTTATTCTTAGAGCAAGTGCTTATCAAAAAGTAGGCCTAAGCATTTCTTACTTGAGTTGTCAGGAGTCATTCATTATTCTGTGGTAAATTTCTGTAAAGGAAATTGTGTGGAAGAATGAGAAGTATGCTTATTTTATGTAGTGATATACAACACAGTGAGATCTGTTTTACAACTAATGCACTGCATTTAATTATCTTCCATCTTTACTTCAGATACTCTGATAGAGAATTTACTTCCATTGGCTTTTAAGGGAGGTCAATAATTTTCATCCTTTGAAGGTTAGCCAAATTTCCTTTGTGGGAAGCAGATTGAAGCGGGTGATAGGTTTTAAAAATCTGCCCAACTCAAGACCACTATGCAGAATAGAGTTAATATTTCAGAGACTCATCACGAAGACAGAGATGTCTGCCGAACATCAAAATTAGTGATGCTGAAAACGTGAAATGGGTATCATGCTCACCATTAAGCGATTATTGGAGAAAGTCATCGGGCGTGTGTGTGATTCGTTGCCAAATCACTGGGGAAACAGCGCTTTGAGTTCTGGGGAGGGAAAGACCTGGGATGGCTCCATGGAAGATCAGGACCCAAATGGGGCCTCAAGGGACTGGTGAGATTTTTTTTTTTAGGCAGAGGGACATATTCAAGGAGGAAGATTTTGAGCAAATAAAAGAATCCACTATATTCTAGCAGAGTTTCTACTCAAAATGGATCAAAAAAGGGATTGATGTAGAAAATGTTCAGTTCCAGGGACTTTTCTGGCAGTCCAATGGTTAATAACTGCGCTTTCAATGCAAGGGGCAAGGGTTCAGTTCTTGATCAAGAAACTAAGATCCCACATGCTGTGCAGCACAGTCAAAAATATATACATTTTTAAAAATTAAAAAGTGTTCAGTTCCAGGCCTGAAAGGATTGGGTCCAAGCCTGGGAACGCTTTCCCTGTGGACTAAGAAAATACTCTGGAATCTGAGAGTGCTGAACAGGTGGATCCCAGGGTTAGGAATCCGTGTATAATAAGCCACCACCTTGTGAAAATTCCTGCCAGTGTGCCTGTGCTGCAACCTAAAGGCAGACAGACATATCAAGGCATATCAAGGAAAAGTCATCGTGATGAAAGCAGTGAGGGGCTACGTTTCTCCTGAAACAGCACCATGTGAAACAAGTCCATGTTCGGGCACCAGGACTGAACACATGGGCAGCAATCCCACCAGCAGCACTCCGGAGTTTACTCTAGCTTCCTTTTCGGCTCATTTTCCCAGATCTTAGTTGTAACTTCTGATTGAGCAGCCCAGGGTTAAAGGAGAAAGCGCCTCAGAAAACAGAAAGGTAAGTCTAAATATCAGCAAAGAGTCTAGGCTGAGTACAAAAACCAACTAAATGGAGGAGAGGCAAGCAGTCCCTGACTGAGGTGCTCTCCAGTCCCTGCAAGCCCAGACTCACAGAACTGAAGCCCAGAGAGACCAAAGGCCAGACTTCCAAACTCTGGTTTCCTGCCTCAGGACCTGCATCTTCCCAGGGGTGACTTGTGGGCCGTGCACCCCTCAGCAAAGTCCAGATTCTCTCCTAGCATGAGCCCTTACCCAGGAGATACATAAGGAAAAGGGTCATCTCAGCACAGCAGGAAGTCCCCGACATTTACACCACAAATATCCACAGTGAGAAGTGGAAAGATCCTTTCATTACATTTGTCTTAAACAAAGAGACCCTTGAGGTACTGCTTCCATGGAAAATTCCATCTTTAATAGGAGTCACAAGAAGTATGTATTAAAATCCCCAAAGGATGTTGTCCCCATATCCATGAGCAGTCTTATTTGTCAGTGAAATTGGCAGAACTTGAGGGACCCTAGAAAGACAAAACTGCTCAAAAAATTTCTCTCTGTGTAACTGCCCTGCTGCTGCTGCTGCTAAGTCGCTTCCGTCGTGTCCAACTCTGTGCGACCCCATAGACGGCAGCCCACCAGGCTCCCCCGTCCCTGGGATTCTCAAGGCAAGAATACTGGAGTGGGTTGCCATTTCCTTCTCCAATGCATGAAAGTGAAGAGTGAAAGTGAAGTCGCTCAGTCGTGTCTGACTCTTAGCGACCCCATGGACTGCAGCCCACCAGGCTCCTCCATCCATGGGGTTTTCCAGGCAGGAGTACCGGAGTGGGATGCCATTGCCTTCTCTGTGTAACTGCCCTAGGGCCAGAAAATCTAGCATTGGAAATTGGTTCCTTTAGATAAGGTGTTATGCCAGGCATGGAGTCTCCTTAAAACACTCCCAGGAATATCAGCATCTTAAAGCCACCAACAGCAGGATGTGAACTCACTTATCAGGTGTCTATTCTAGGAGCATAGCCTCTAGCAACTGGCCTGGGTCAAGGGAAACAGAATAAGTGAGAACAGGAAGAAGATGAAGAGTGAGTTCATGTAATGCAATATTTTGGCTGGCACCCCAAAAAAGAGGGAGTAGGGAGACAGTCTTTTCCAAAAGATTTACCCGTTACCAATGGGGCTAACTTCACCAGAAGAGGTAACAAAGGTTATAGTTGACTCATGTCCCTGGTGTCGAAAGAATAAATGCAAACAATGCAATTAAATCTAATATTGAATTGATGTGGAGAAGGAAATGGCAACCCACTCCAGTACTCTTGCTTGGAAAATCCCACGGACTGAGGAGCCTGGTGGGCTGCAGTCAATGGGGTCACAGAGAGTTGGACATGACTGAAGTGACTAAGCACGCATGCACACACTGAACTGATGCAAATTAGACAGTACAAGAGAACATTAATATAAAGCTCCCAATGATTAACATGGTTCCATTCACCCTACAGATCACCAGGTATAAAGGGATTCATGCCTTGACACCAAATGTTGATATTTCTAAGTCACCGTCTAACCGTCCTTCTGCTTCTTCCACCCCACCCCTTAACAATGGCATTTTAGTGAAGTGGTTTCCTAGAGGGGATTATGCTTTTATCCTAAAGTCTCTTTCATAATAGTTTTTTCTGCATTTTAAGGTAAACCATTAGTAATGCCCCAGAAACACACAAAACTTAGAAAAGCCTGAAACAACATTCAAGTTACATATTGAATTTTTCAGAGTAAGCAGTAACATAGAGCACAGTAAGCAGAGATGTTGTTAAACGTGGGAGAAGAACATGGCTAATTATCTTCCAACCCCCTCCTCTCATTGCAAGAAAATGAAATTGGGATGGGACTAGAAATGAGAAGCAAAACATTTATGGTGCTCTGGCTTCAGATTTTTCACCATAAATGGCAAGAAAGAAAAGCAGACAAATATAATTTTAGATGTTAGATTAGCATCCAATAAAGTTCTCCCATCCACATAGTGGACCATGGATCCTGTGACCAAATAAAGCACTGTTTGTGAAGATTCATTCTGCAGTCACCCTCTTTGTTAAACAACAACAAAAAAGAGGTGCTTTCACCATTGATTAAAATTGCTAATTTTCAACACAGTTTCCTCTTTGGACTTCATACGACCCCAGGGACTATACATACAGTCCATGAAATTCTCCAGGCCAGAATACTGCAGTGGGTAGCCTATCCCTTCTCCAGAGGATCTTCCTGATCCAGGAATCGAACCAGGGTCTCCTGCATTGCAGGCAGATACTTTACCAACTGAGCTATCAGGGAAGCCCTTGGGCTTCATAAGCGAATTGAAAATTGATCAGGTGCTTTAAGTAATCCATAAAGGGGAAAAAGAGCCTCATGACACAGAACACAGATTAGGGACAGACTCTGTTATATAAGAAGGGGGAAAGCAGAGTCTTACTGCCCAAGACTCAGCCTGGAGATTGCTCTAACTAGAAGTAAAATTATTGCAAGTGACATGGCTTATAAGAGTGAGATACCCACCCCTCTAATCAGCCGTGAAATAGGAATCCATGGAAGATACTCTCCTTTCTTCCCATCCTTAATCACCCAAGTATTCCCTCTCCAGGGAGACTTCTCAGCTTTTCAGCCTCCAGACCACCCTTCAGGTCTTAGGAGTAGACCACAGCAAAGGACAGGGCCAGCTGTCCTTTGGATGGACAAACCTGTCCAGCAGGATGGTTTGGAGGGGTGTG
This sequence comes from Ovis canadensis, assembly GCF_042477335.2. NCBI lineage: Eukaryota > Metazoa > Chordata > Mammalia > Artiodactyla > Bovidae > Ovis > Ovis canadensis. The sequence goes on from NC_091247.1 coordinate 86,577,893, forward strand.
ATCATGCCTGCACACACCCAAGAAAGACATCTTTAAGTCTTTCATAGGTTGACTGCATTACTGAAACACTAAATGATAGTGCACGTGTGTGTTCAGTCGTGTCCGACTCTGCGACCCCACGGAGTGTAGCCCACCAGGCTTCTCCAGTCCATGGAAGCTTCCTGGCAAGAATCCTGGAGTGGGTTGCCAATTCCTCCTCCTCCAGGGGATCTTCCCAACCCAGGGACTGAACCCACGTTTCCAGCATTGGAAGGAGGATTCTTCACCTCTGAGCCACCAGGAAAACCCCCAAATGATAGTATCTGAGTTATATACCTGTAGTAGACCGAATAATGCCCCCCACCAAAAGTAGCAGGTCCAAATCCCTGGAACCTGAAAGTGTAACATTTGGAATACAGATCTTTACAGATATGGGTAAGTTAAGGATCTTGAGATAGGTTGTTTTCTTGGTTTATTCAGGGGGTCCCTAAATGCAATCTAAATTGTCCTCATGAGAGAGTAGTAAAGGAAAATTTGATACACAGAAGAGGAGGAAAGAAAGTGAGCACTGCAGGGGCAGAGATTGGAATGATGTGGCCTCAATTCATGGAATGCTCTTAAGTACCAAAAACTGGAAGACAAGGAACAGAGTCCACCTTAGAACTTCCACAGGAAGTAAGGCCCCGCTGACAGCTTGACTTCGACTCAGTGATACTGATTTTGAACTTCTGGCCTCTTGGTCTGTTAGAGAACAAACTAATGTTGGTTTAAGCCACCAAGTTTGTAGTAATTTGTTAAAGCAGTCATAGGAAACTAATGCACACTCCAAGCACTGGAGAAAATGCAGAAAAATAGAATGTGTTAAAGATAGAATGTTATGAACTAGATTGTGTTCCCCCAAGGTTTACATACCTTTACTTGGTGGCTCAAAAGGTAAAGCATCAGCCTGCATTGTGGGAGACCTAGGGTCAATCCCTGGGTGGGGAAGATCCCCTGGAGAAGGAAATGACAACGCACTCCAGTATTCTTGCCTGGAGAATTCCATGGACAGAAGAGCCTGGCAGGCTACAGCCCATGGGATCGTAGAGTCGAATATGACTGAGCGACTAACTTTAACTTTTTTCAAGATCTATATGCCAAAGTTCTAACCCCTGATGTAACTGTATTTAGAGATGACACCTTTAAAGAGGTACTTAAGGCTAAGTGAGGTGGTAAAGTAGACCCTAACCCAACAGGATTTGCGGACTTAAGAGAAAGGAAACTCTCTCCCTCTCTCTTCCTCCTCCTCCCTCTCACTCTTCCTGTCTCCCCCTTCCCCACCCCGGAAAATGCTCTGTGAGGACATAGCAAGAAGGTGGCATCTGATAGCCAAAGAGAGACCCTCAGGAGAAACCAATATCATTGGTATCCTCGGAACTCTGAGAAAATAAATCTCTGTGGTTTAAGCCATCCAGTGTGTGGTATTTTGTTCTGGCAGCCCAAGTAGTTGGCAAAGAAGACCCCTTTTAAGTGCTAGGCTCTTCAAGGAAATAAAGCCCGGATGACCCCACCTCCCTGGTTGTCAGTCTCCCCTATAAGGCAAGATTTACACTGAGTCAGTGGTGATGAGGGAGGGGAAAATACTCCAGGAACAAAGTCTAGCCCCCCATTAACAGTTTCAGGAAGTGTACCTACATGAGCACAGGAGAAAGCTACTTTCGTGCACCATGTGCTTCCACGGGGTAACACAGTCTCATCAGACACTGGTGTGATGCCTTGGCCCGTGGAGGCGGAGTCAGCTACCTTCAGGAAGGTCACTGTCACTCACGGTTGATTGCTGCTGGTGTACAGGTCAAGGGTGTGCACGGTGGGCAGACTTGGGGAAGATGGAGAGAAAGAAGGGATTTAAAGTGTGTTTTGAGGCTTGTTCCCAGCCCCAGACAGCATTTGATGTGGGCAGGGGCCAGACTGTCCCTGTCTCCAGAGAGCAAGGAAAGGGAAGCAGAAAAGACAGACAGCAGAGGGACTCTGAGTTATCACTAGGAAGAAAGCATATCTTCCAGGGACAGGGGTTGTGGGGGGGGGGGGTGGGGTGGGGGAGGAGGAGCCCTGCAGGGCAGAGCTTCCCACATCATAACTCACAAAGGAAACAGAGAAGTTTAAAGGTAAAGCATCTGCCTGCAATGCAGGAGACCCAGGTTTGATCCCTGGGTCGGGAAGATCCCCTGGAGAAGGGAATGGCTACGCATTCCAGTATTCTTGCTTGGAGAATTCCATGGATGGAGGAGCCTGGTGTGCTACAGTCCATGGGGTCTCAATGAGTTGGACACAACTGAGCAACTAACACTTTCACTTTCTTTCAAAGGACACCCTGGGGGAATGAGAGGGCTGCTAGACTGAGGCAGCCTTGCCCCCGCCTACCCCAGCTGCTACAGGGTCAACACCTCAGCACCCTTGTAATGCATTCAAAACCCAAAAGTTGGGGTGTGGAAGATCCTGTTCCAGGGTACCTATCATTATACTGACCACCTGGCTACTTATGGGACCATGCCAGGCTCTTCCTACGACTCCGACTCCTGAGACCCATGTGGGCACACGTGGTGAGGAGCAAGTACGGGTCTAGAGGGGACACAGAATAAGGCATAGGTGAGGCCTGACTGCCAGGTGGCAGTGGAGGCAGTGATGGGGAGGCGGCAGCAGCAGGGGCACGGCGAGCCCCTTGCCTGTGACAGTGGACAGGAAGCACACGCAAGACAGGGAGCCTGGAAAGCTGGGGAGACATCTGGTGAGTTGGGAAAGTAAACAGCAAAGTCTTCCATTCAATAGGGGAAGCCCAACTGAGACGGCTTCTAACCATCGGTGGCCAAAACTGTCCTTTCAGTGTCACGGACTCCTGGAGAACCTGGGGCAGAGGATCTATTCAAGTCTCTCCCACTGGAAACCAAACAGCCAGCCTTGAAGCTGTGACCCATTCATGACCTTCAAAGGGTAACTGACACCTGTGTCCCCAGCTTGTGACCTCACTGAGCCCCTGGTTTCTACCCCTACCACCATGCCACCAAAGCTGCATTCAACAGCGTCACCAATAGATTCTGTTCCTAAAGTCACAGACGTCTCCTATCTCACCTTCCTTCCTTCTCTGCAGGCTTTGACTCCACTGGGCACTGCTTAGCCTCTCACACTCTCCTCTCCCTCTGACCACCCCACTCTGGGTCCTTCCTGGTTCCTCTTCCTCTGTGTGCCTTGTCCCTACTGCACACCTAGGGGGTCATCCTTGTCTTTCTCTTGGTCCCTCAGTTTGGTTGTAGAGCTTTAACTACCAGCTACTTATGACTCCCAAATCTGTGTTCCCTGCCCAAACTCAACTCCTAGGCTTCTTACTTGAATGTGCAACCAAGGACTGCTCCTCTCTACTTGTTGGTCCTCCAGGAACCTCCAACTCACTTTATTCCAAATGGAGTTCACCATCACCAATAATACGCTTTCATTCTCCTCTTCCTCTCCCAACGATGATACCACCAGCCAGCTGCCTGAGATGAAACCTAGGAATTGACTCCATCCCACCTCCAGCAACCCTAGACTTCTACCCCCTTGACATTCCTCACGTTCAGCCTCTTTTCTTCATTCCCACTGCCACTAACCTTCAGATCCTCATTATTCCTTGCTTCTATGACGGCAATACATTCATAACAACTTCCTTGTCTTCAGTATGACCTCTGCCAATGTATTTTGTTTCATTTTGTTGGTGGTGTGCTTTTTTTTAAAGGTTTTGATCCTTTAAATGAATAAATGGGTATAAAGCAGATAATAAAATTGAAGAATTCTTTTTTTTAGTCCACAAGATATAAAGTCCACAAGAAGTTAAGACTTCTCAGGAGCCTTAACAGAATGGAAAAATGCCATAAATACTGAAAAAGCACTTTTAAGGAAAAGAAAACAAAGTACAATGCATGTTTTCAACATATTCAAAGGAGGCTGTAGAGACTAAATAGGATTGAAACATTTGAAAATACCAATATATACACATGCAAATGTTTCCACGGATTGTTTTACATGTTTATACATTTTCATTATTCTATAAGAAAAATATAGCTCTATAGAAATTTATTATTATTTGCTCCAACAAGACAAAGCCATTACAGCATGCTTTTAAATATTGTTGGTTTAAAGAAGCACAAGAATGTAATTTGGAGTCTATAAGCACTCAGAGTCCTGAACAAGCCTAAACAAACATTTTTAATCAGCGTTAGTGCTTTATGAAAATTTTAAGCTGCCTCTTAAGAGATGCTAATGTATAAGTTGGCAAAAAAGAAAAAAAGGCCTGTCACCTTTACCATACATTATCTAAATGTGCTCAAGCAAATGCATTCAAATACCCTACCTTACTGCTGCACAAACACGTAATAGGACAGGAAGTCAGCAGTAACTGATTTCATGTCCTAATCAGCAGCACTGGCTATTTTTAGAACAGCCAAATTGTGTCAGGAATAAAAACATAAATTATTCACAGTAACCAAGAGGAATAACATGTAAAAATTGACTATATGGCCTCCTGGTAGAAAGCAAAGACTGAATCTTAGGCTATCCAAATATTTTAAAATGATATAAAAATGTGATTTTAGTTAAGTAGTTTCCCATACTGACAATGTAGACCCCTAGCCATTGAATTACACGTAACATCGCATTATTTCATCTAAGACTGCAGCTGTCACAAGTCACAGGACACTTGATCCACAAGCAAGTTAAGATTTACAAGAGCTAAGTTCTAACCACAAACAGGAGTACACAACAGACATCTAGAAGAACTTCCACTTGCGCCATGCTGGACATCTTGGCATTCTCAGCATACGAGGACTTGATTGTTTGGATGCCAAATCTGAGAATGACAGTAAGTAACCCCGGACTCTATTTTCTGTATTAGATATGGGGCTCTTTGTTTCATGAATTTCATAGTCCCTAATGCAAGGGACAAGTTCTATGCAAACATGCTGCCTATTCATTAAAGCAATACGTTCATCAGTTGTCTGTGCGTATTTGTGGTATGGTGTGTGCGCGGGGAGAGGGAGAGTGAGACACAGAGAGAAAGAGAATGGCAGAGTAAAACAGGCAGATGATCAAAGAGATAAAGAGAAAGGGTGGCAGTTTACCAGCCTGAAAAGAAGTCGAGGGGTACACAATATTATGAAACATAAGTTGATTTTTGAAACAGAGACAACAAAGAAAGAGCAATTTAAGTAAGCAGAAAACATGCAAGAAAACACAAACCTTAAAAGAGATATGAGAAATTACAAATAAAAGCAACAGCACCTTAATAGGAAAGGAAAGAAGATACCCCAAGGCAGACAGTCCCTAAGGTAAGTGTCTCCAGGCAAATATGTTTTTCAGGGTCCCTGCAATTTGACTTTTTAATATTTTAAAAAATTCATGGTCCTGCATGAGGCATTGATGGAGACACAGAACTCTGTGTAGAGAAGAGGTATTTTCGCATTTGTTTATTGTCTAATCAGTGTGAGTGAAGATTATTCACAGTATGTAGACACTTCCTATGCAAATACCACAACCATCTCTTTAAGCTCTTCATTGTTAGATGTGCTAATTTCACCTCCATCCACCTCCTTGTCCCCAGGAGAAGCTGTTATTATTCACAGCATCATAGCCCTCCAGAACACGTTTGTACTGAAACAACATAGATCTGCTTGCCTCTGCATTTCCCTGATACTATTTATGTATTTAATGCTGATTATGTCACCTCTCCTGCCACCCATGAATTCCAGCTTCCAATGACTCTCTCAAGGGTTCTTACTGGCTTTGTGGATGGTGACCACAAAGGCAAGCCTTCCCCTGAGTATAAAAGAAAATGTGAAGTTAATTGGCTTTCTGACCATGTTAAATTCACTGCTTGAAATTTTCTGGAATAAACCTAGAACATCACATTTTCGGGCCATAGCTTCTCTTGAAATCCCTTGGGGAATTCCTGCATTCCTAGAATGTGATTTCTTCCAATGTCGTCAGTACCTCTGCCTTCCACAGACCATCATTAGGGGGAGGGCAGAGGGAGGGAAGATCCTAGGAGTAAACAAAGATGAGTGGTCCTATTTGTGCAAAGAATGCCTCTCTCTCACCAACATGGCTTAAACATGAATATTTGGAGCCTAGTGAAGGTGTCAGTCAGAGAGGATCTAGAGGAATGGCAGGCCAACAGCTGGAAAGCCCTCTGAGGAGAATGTCATAGATCTCTGGAGGACTGGGCAGGGAGGAGTTTCGACCATCCTGGTGCCAGTGAAGGGAGGTTCCCAAAATAAAGGAAGTATGATTCCACCATTGCTGCCCTGGGGCGGGGGTGGGAGGACGGAAACCAGACATTGCCATATAGCAACATGGAGGGGTGAGAGCTGATACACGCACCCAACACATGGCAGCCCCAGAGTTGACAGTGGGCCGTGGGTACCCCAGAGTCATGAACTTGTGTCTCCAAGATGGGAGTCATCCGTGAGTCTGTACATGTATGGTGGCTTGGTCTCACCAAGTCTCACTAGAGAAGACACAACTCTCCTGAGGAACAATTGCTTTTCAGGTCACCTTCCTAAAATCAGGGCCAGGGCAGGGGCCCCAGAATGATCCCATAGATATGCGGCCTGGAGTTCTTTGGGGGCATCTAGTCAATTCAACATGGTGGATGAGGAGTATAGATCCAAAAACACCCCCAAAGGGAGAAAAGGGGACCAGGGTCCAGAAGGACCCTGCCCAGATAACAAGGCTACCCTGGTTGTTCTTGAGTATCCGAGGGGAACTTTGAAAATGCTGAGGAAATCATTTTAAAGCAGACAGAAACTGGGGTCCAAGGGCTGTGCTGATGTCAAGGATGACCAGCAACAGGGATTACCAACCGGAAGAGTTGTGGAGAAATCTGAGACACTGGGCAGTCAAGCAAATGTCCAATGTGCAGCTACTAAGTGGTAGAGTTTGATATGAAAACAGTCTGACTTTAGGACCTGTGTCCTCTGTTGTAAAAATATCTAAAAAGATCACAGATGTTTATATTCAAACAGACCTGAGTCTAATTTACCACCCTCAGAAACGGTATGGACCTAACAGAAGCAGAAGATATTAAGAAGAGGTGGCAAGAATACACAGAACTGTACAAAAAAGATCTTCACGACCCAGATAATCACGATGGTGTGATCACTCATCTAGAGCTAGACATCTTGGAATGTGAAGTCAAGTGGGCCTTAGAAAGCATCTCTACGAACAAAGCTAGTGGAGGTGATCGAATTCCAGTTGAGCTATTTCAAATCCAGAAAGATGATGCTGTGAAAGTGCTGCACTCAATATGCCAGCAAATTTGGAAAACTCAGCAGTGGCCCCAGGACTGGAAAAGGTCAGTTTTCATTCCAATCCCAAAGAAAGGCAATGCCAAGGAATGCTCAAACTACTGCACAATTGCACTCATCTCACATGCTAGTAAAGTAATGCTCAAAATTCTCCAAGCCAGGCTTCAGCAATACGTGAACCGTGAACTTCCTGATGTTCAAGCTGGTTTTAGAAAAGGCAGAGGAACCAGAGATCAAATTGCCAACATCCACTGGATCATCGAAAAAGCAAGAGAGCTCCAGAAAAACATCTATTTCTGCTTTATTGACTATGCCTAAGCCTTTGACTGTGTGGATCACAATAAACCCTGAGAGAGATGGGAATATCAGACCACCTGACCTGCCTCTTGAGAAATCTGTATGCAGGTCAGGAAGCAACAGTTAGAACTGGACATGGAACAACAGACTGGCTCCAAATAGGAAAAGGAGTATGTCAAGGCTGTATATTGTCACCCTGCTTATTTAACTTCTATGCAGAGTACATCATGAGAAACACTGGGCTGGAAGAAGCACAAGCTGGAATCAAGATTGCCGGGAGAAATATCAATAATCTCAGATATGCAGATGACACCACCCTTATGGCAGAAAGTGAAGAGGAACTCAAAAGCCTCTTGATGAAAGTAAAAGAGGAGAGTGAAAAAGTTGGCTTAAAGCTCAACATTCAGAAAATGAAGATCATGGCATCTGGTCCCATCACTTCATGGGAAATAGATGGGGAAACAGTAGAAACAGTGTCAGACTTTATTTTTTGGGCTCCCAAATCACTGCAGATGGTGATTAAGCCATGAAATTAAAAGACACTTACTCCCTGGAAGGAAAGTTATGACCAACCTAGATAGCATATTCAAAAGCAGAGACATTACTTTGCCGAGTAAGGTTCGTCTAGTCAAGGCTATGGTTTTTCCAGTAGTCATGTATGGATGTGAGAGTTGGACTGTGAAGAAAGCTGAATGCCGAAGAATTGATGCTTTTGAACTGTGGTGTTGGAGAAGACTCTTGAGAGTCCCTTGGACTGCAAGGAGATCCAATCAGTCCATTCTGAAGGAGATCAGCCCTGGGATTTCTTTGGAAGGACTGATGCTAAAGCTGAAACTCCAGTACTTTGGCCACTTCATGGGAAGAGTTGACTCATTGGAAAAGACTTTGATGCTGGGAGGGATTGGGGGCAGGAGGAGAAGGGGACAACAGAGGATGAGATGGCTGGATGGCATCACTGACTCAATGGACGTGAGTCTGAGTGAACTCCAGGAGTTGGTGATGGACAGGGAGGCCTGGCGTGCTGCGATTCATGGGGTCGCCAAGAGTCGGACACGACTGAGCGACTGAACTGAACCGACCTGAACCAGTAAGTGACCTTGGCAACGAGTGGGGTTAACAGTAGTTACTTTGTAGGATTGTTTTCAAGAGTCAACTTTTTCTGTAAAGGACTAGTTGATAGATTCTTTAGGCAGCCTATACAGTCTGTTGCAACTACACGATTGTGTGGCATGAAAGTAGCCACAGGCAATGTATAAATGAAGGGGCGCTCCTGTGTTCCCATAAAACTCTATACAAAAACAGATGGTGGGCTGGATTTGGTCCATAGACCTTAGTTGGGTAACTACTTGTTTTTAGCATTAATTCTGATAATGTCAATAAAAGCTTTATAATAGTTACCCACACATAACAAACACTTAATAAATATTAGCTGTTATTAAAACAACAAAGGGTTTCCCTAGTAGCTCAGCTGGTAAAGAATCTGCCTGCCATGCAGGAAACCCTGGTTGGATTCCTGGGCCAGGAAGATCCCCTGGAGAGGGGATAGGCTACCCTCCAGTATTCTTGGGCTTCCCTGGTGGCTCAGACAGAAAATAATCCACCTGCAATGCAGGAGACCTGGGTTCGATCCCTGGGTCGGGAAGAGTCCCTGGAGGAGGGCATGGCAACCCACTCCAGTATTCTTGCCTGGAGAATCCCCATGGACAGAGGAGCCTGGTGGGCTACAGTCCATGGGGTTGCAAAGAGTCGGAGACAACTGAGTGACTAAGCACACACATACCAACAAAATGACTACAACTTAAACTTACTGGCTTAAGGTTCTAGTCACTTTTGTCTCCTTCTTTTACAGTTACATTGTACATACTCCAGGAAAAATGATAGGTGAATAAATACTTCATCACTTGAGTTCTTCCTCACTACTATTATTTTTGAAAAGTTCTCCTTAGAGTTATTTTCCATCTGAAAACCACCAGTCTTTAAAATGTGTGAATCAAAGTCTTTAAGTACACCTTTATTAGGTATTTAAAATAGAAAGTTTCTGTTCATATTTCTACTTCAGTAATATAAAATAGTGGGAATTTTTGATGCTACAAATCAAATTTTTTGAAGAATACATATATTTCAAGAATACATATAATATGTAAACAATCTGTTTACCATCATTTATATGTGATTCTCATAACCATTTATAACATCATTTATCTGGCATCTATACAGCTCCTTTCCACACTTCTTTTATGAATAGGATTTCTTCTTATCTTTGGGAGATAATCTCTTCCTCCATCCTATTTAAGTGGTTTAAAAAATCAATGTCAGCTGGTTTAGGGGCTGAGCCCAGGACCTAAGTTATGAGCTGAGCAGATTCGTTGCTTCTGCTGGTCTTATTTCCAGCTGTCAGGAGGACGTTGTCAAGCAGAATGGAAACAAAAAGTAGAGTACAAAGAGGCCATGAAAGGAGGGATGGGGGCTTATAATGGTTGAGTCCTCATCTCCTTTACCCTAAAGTTCAGCCACATCCCTGGCCTCTAGTGGTTTCATTATGAGAGACAATGAACTCCTCTTGTGCCTAAGCAAGTTTCAGTTGATCATGGGCTATGACATCACCCTTGGGTGATATGAATCATCCCCACTCGGCTTATCCTGGGGGAAGCTCTCCTGTCCGCCACTCATCAGATGTGTGGCTTTGACATCAAAGAAAGTAACTTACAGAGAAGAAAGCTCATTTGAGGGCACTTCTTTCATCTGGAAGACCAGATGAAACCAACTAAGTCAGAAAGATAATTATTTTAAAAGACTATGCATGGTTTTTTGCATTTTTTAAATCACTAATACAATTGGGAACATTGTACTCAACTAGGAAAGGGGCAAAAGGAAAACTCCAAGCTAATATCATTAGATCAAGAGAAATTATGGATTATTTTATAGCAAGTGGCTTATACTCAGGGTTTCAAAGCAAAACATAATTTTAAGAAAACCTAGTAAGAAGGCACCAACATAATTTCCTGTTTTTTTCCCCCTAATTTTTTCCCCGTTTCTTGGGGTACATCAGGTGAGCATTTGATAAATAAAAAATTTATGACTAAAAACACATTGGCACAATGGGCCTAGTTCTCTTTGCATTCTCCTGTATTAGATTGGGCTGCCACAACAAAGTACCACAGATTGGGCGGCTTAAACAATGGAAATTTATTTTCTCACAGTTCTGGAAGTTAGAAGTCTGAGACCAGGGTGCCAGCACAGTCAGGTTCTGGTAGGAACACTTCCTGACTTGCCATGTCCTGTCTATCACATGGCTGAGAGAGGAAGCAAGCAAGCTATCTGGCATCTCTTCCTCTAAAGGCACTAATCCCATCATAAGGACCCCACCCTTGTGATTTCATTTATACATAAGTATAAAGGAAGTCAACTCTGAATATTCACTGGAAGGACTGATGCTGAAGCTGAAGCTCCAATACTTTAGCCACCTGATGCAAACAGCTAACTCATTGGAAAAGACTCTGATGCTGGGGAAGACTGAAGCAACAGAGGCTGAGATGGTTCGATGGCATCATCAATTCAATGGACATGAACTTGGGCAAACTCCAGGAGATGGTGAAGGACAGGGAGGTCTGGTGTGCTACAGTCCATGGGGTTGCAGAGTCAGACATGACTTGGTAACTGAACAACAACAACCACAATCTTCCCCAAAAGCCCTCATCTCCAAATACCTTCCCAGTGGGGTTAGAGCTCTAACATATGAATTTATTTGGTGGAGATACAACTCAGTTCATCATACTCCCTTAGAAGATTGCCACTTTTTAGAGATTGGGCTTCCCAGGTAATGTGAGTGGTAAAGAATACACTGGCCAGTGCAGGAGACATAAGAGACGTGGGTTTTACCCCTGGGTTGGGAAGAGCCCCCGGAGGAGGGCATGGCAACCCACTCCAATATTCTTGCCTGGAGAATCCCATGGATAAAGGAGCCTGGCAGGCTATAGTCCATAGGGTCACAAAGAATCAGACATGACTGAAGCAACTTAGCATGTACACACACACACAATCAGTTCATCACACCCCCTTAGCAGATTGCTAATTGATGGAGATTAACCTATCCATTACCCTATTGATGAAATTTGAGAAGAACCAACTATCTAAAAATATTTTCCCCTGTTTTTCAGGCAGCAGAGTGTGAGGGAGTGGACAAGGGCTTTTGGAGCTAGTGATCTGGATTCAAGACCTACCTTGACATTTAAGTAGGTTGCTTACGTTTATTGAGCTGCAGTCTGTAAAACTAGGGCTTCCCAGCTGGTGCAGTTGTAAAAAAAAAAACCCTCCTGCCAAACCAGGAGACGTGAGAGATGTGAGTTTGGTCCCTGGGTCAGGAAGATCCCCTACAGTGAGGAAATGGCAAGCCATGCCAGTATACTTACCTGGAAAATCCCATGGACAGAGGAGCCTGGTGGGCTACAGTCCATGGGATTTCAAAGAGTCGGATATGACTGAGTACACGTCAACACTGTAAAACTGAGATTTGCATCAAACAGAACAGAATATAAACTATCCTCAACCACTTGACTTTTAAAGGTCTTCTATCATGAATAACCACTTTAATCTTATAACTCTCCAAGGGCACCACGCAATCACGTATTTGTGTAAATTAGTCAGTTTGCTTCTTCTGAGGTTGGCCCTCAGGGAACTGGTTGTTATTGAGTCGCTCAGTTCAATTTTGAACCAGTCCGTTGTTCCACATCCGGTTCTAACTGTTGCTTCTTGACCGGCATATAGGTTTCTCAAGAGGCAGGTAAGGTGGTCAGGTATTTCCATCTCTTTCAGAATTTTCCACAGTTTGGTGTGATTCACACAGTCAAAAGCTTTAGGGTAGCCAATGAAGCAGAAGTACATGTTTTTCTGGAATTTTCTTGCTTTTTCTATGATCCAATGGATGTTGGCAATTTGATCTCTGGTTCCTCTGCCTTTTCTAAATCTAGCTTGAACATCTGGAAGTTCTCGGTTCATGTACTATTGAAGCCTGGCTTGGAGGATTTTAAGCCATTCTGAAGAAATGGGTATAGGGATCATTTTGGAAGGTGGGGCATTGGAGTAAAAGGAAAGAAAACTTTGGTGGTATGCCAAAGGAAGATTAAATTGGACATTTAGAGAGTAGGACAAAGGAATCTGTCAGCAGTGAGGATGAAAGTGGTGTGGAGGATAGGGTACACCAAAAGAACACAGAAGACAATGGCCAACAAAGGTCAGTCTCATGATTTTCTAAACCTTAGCTCTGGGAACTGGGTTTCTGGCCCTCCCAGAAAAACCACTATGCTCCCTTTCTTTTCCCTCTGTGACCCAAAGGAAGGCAGGAATAACCCCTGTTAATAATCATCACATCGGGGGCAGGAGAAGGGAGCAGTGACTACAGGGTCTCTTTGGCTGAGGGCCATCACCGCCGTTGCCACACCTGACCCAGAACATTCTCAAGCCATGCTCAGGGCCAGCTGTAGTCTGCCAAGCACTAGAGCAGATGCTGCCGACCTGGGTTCTCTGTGAGACGCTGTTTGTAACTCTCTGCCAGGAAGTGCCTTTGGAAGGCAAAGAAACAGAGACCAGACACCTAACTTCATAAAAACTAACAAGAGTCTGATCCTCCCGGCGGCTTGCTTGTACAGCTGTAGCGGCTGCTTGGGACATTTCTTTTCCTCACGCGCTTGCCAACCGTAATACGCAAGGAGAGCACTCCTTTTCATACACATACAGGGACAGAAGGAGCCAAACACTGCCAGGATTCTTTTCAAAAGTGATTTGAGAATATCCTTCCTCTCAAGATTATTTGATCCAACAACATTCATCCTACTAATATTTTTCTGTCAGAAACTGTACTTCAGATGACAAAACTCTATTTTCTGGAATCTTCCACATTGGAACTGCCTATTAATTACCTTTGCTTGTCAGCTGGCCCCACACACATGGCTTAAATGTTTAGTCTGCAGTTTGTATAAGCATTCTCCTGCTTCATAATTACTCCCCAGAATTACTTCACTCTGAAGGTACCACCACAAAGTCTGTGCTTTTCATGTCTATTAACAATGCCTTATCAGGTCTGCATTCATAAAGCCTTGCTCAGGGGTTGAAAGGAATCTTGAAGAATTCCCTGGTGGTCAAGTGTTAGGATTCAGCACTTAACACTGCAGTCTCCTGGGTTCAATCCCTGGTTGGGGAACTAAGATTCTACAAGCCTCATGGCATGGCCAAAAAAAATAAAACAAAAGAATCTTGATGTAATACTTATCACTCGAACAAATTCTCAATTTTATACCCTTTTCTTGAGTCGTGGGTTGAGGGCCAAGTGAGTGGGTCCTGGGGATAATAAATAGGAGAAGCCTTTCTGTTTTCACCATGCACATAGAGGGAATTTCCATACATTCAGAGGCAAGAAGACTTCACCCCTCCGTTTCCTAAACTGGCTCTGTCCAAGTTGGAATAGTAATGAGATTTAAGGAGTTCCTACATGGCCTTGACACTCATCTGTCATGCCTAGACTTGTGTCACACTTGGACCACTGGAGCCAGGAAGGGCAGGCCTATCCAACAAGAACAGAATCTTGGCTTCAAGGTTAAAGCTGAAAGGGAATGAAGGCCAAGACGGCTTGAAGGGGAAAGTGGATTTGGAGATGGTTACCATGTCGGAGCAAGTCTTTCATGGTGCATGCTGATTATCCTGTTCCTGATACTCGAGCCAACATACTAGCTATCTCCAATTATTTATCATCCTAAAACTTTTTCACAGGCAGATCGGCTTACACATTTCACTCTTGTGCACAGAAACCATTCACCAGCACTATGATTCTGCTCATGGCTTCTGCTGCCTGAAACGCCCCCTTACAGTACTCAGTGCAAATTTACCTCCTCTTGAGAGACTGTCCTTTCCCACCAGCCCCAAGTAATCTCTTACCTCTGTGAGACAACTCCACAGGCTCCATTTAAATATTCATCATTTCTGTCTCTCTTCCGCTGCTATCTTCTAGTGTCATTCACATCTTTTATGGTAGCTTAACTGCGTTGTTAATGTATCTTTTTAAAAATGTAAATTCCTTGAAGGCAATTTACTTATCCTCACATCTCTCACCAAATCAACAATACTCAATAATGACTCTACTAGATTCACTTCATTTGCTGCCTCACACTCAGAAATTGCAGATTCTTTGCCTTTCTGGGGGAAATCAGAGTAAAAATCAGTGGACTTGTGATTGAGTCTTTTTAGCAACAATGCTTAGTTTATTTATTAATTGGTATTATGATTTAGGGCTTTCCAGTGGCTCAGTGGTAAAGAAACTGCCTGCCAAGCTGGAGACATGGGTTTGATTCCTAGTTCAGGAAGATTCTCTGGAGAAGGAAATGGCAACCCACCACAGTATTCTTGCCTGGGAAATCCCATAGACAGAGGAGCCTGGTGGGCCACAGTCCATGGGGTTGCAAAGAGCCAGACACGACTTAGTAACTAAACAACAGCTATGCTTTTAGGAACTGCATTTGTTATCTTATTTCTGTATTCTACCTGTATGCCTACTGCCAGAATGCACATAGTAACTTGGGGTGTGTGTGTGTGTGTGTGTGTGTGTGTGTGTGTAGACTGAGAGCCAACTTGCTCTCTACTCTCTGTGTAAAGGGGAATTAGTCATGGTTACTGAAAAGAGGGGAACATATTCAAAGTAAATATCAGTGCATGAGATTGCTTTTTACTCAAAGTCTGAACACCCACATGAGACTGAATTTGTAAATATTTACTGTAACTTATGGTAAAAATATTGGCTTCCTAAGCTATACTGCTGCCAAAATATTTCTTCCCCACATGGTTGCCCAGTGTTCTGGCCTGTGGCTGGAAACTTAATTTAACCTCCGAGCATTGCTAAAGCTAACCACCTTGCATTGATCAAGCTTTACATGTACTTTTCCCCTTGACATTTATTTATTTATTTATTTTTGGCTGTGCTGATTCTTTGTTGCTGCGTGGGCTTTCTCTAGCTGTGGCGAGTGGGGGCTACTGTAGTTGCGGTGTGTGTGCTTCTCATTGTGATGGCTTCTCTTGTCATAGAGCATGGACTCTAGGCACATGGGTTCAGTAGCTGCAGCACCTGGGCTCTAGTGTGAGGGCTCAGTAGTTGTGGTTCTGGGGCATAGCTGTCCTGAGGCATGTGGGATCTTCCCAGACAAGCAATCAAACCTGTGTCCCCTGTATTGGCAGGCCGATTACTAGCCACAGGACCACCAGGGAAATCCCTTTACGTGTGTGCATGGAGACATAAACAGAAAGGAGGAAAGAGAGAAAGAGAAAAAGCAATAAAAGATAAACTTGAGAAAGAATTTTGAAAGCATCATAACTAGTGACAAAGTATCAGTACTATTTCCCATGATGTCTGAAGTCTGCTATATGAGTTAAGTAATACACAGACCTAACCAATGCAAACGTTTTATAAAGAGCCCGAGTAAGGATGGCAAATCCCAAAGCTGACAGGCTCACAGCTTACACAAGGCTTGACTCTGCTCACGGGAGCATCAACCATCCCGACCACAGTCTGGGCCACAAACCCTCATTCTCATGACCCAACTTCATCAGGAAGATCACAGCAGAAGTGAAATTCTCAGAGGCCACACCACCCAAAGGCCAATTGCCCACTGTCCCTTTGTTCTCTGGTTCCTGAACCATGTGAAAAACTTTATTTTCAGGTGAATCTACTTGGATTCAGAATTTGCCTTTTTTTTTTGAGTTCCCCCCAAAATTCACTAACACAAAACCATAAGGAACAATATCATTTTCATTGAAGATGTTATAGAAGAGTCAGGGAGAGCGAGGTAGGTTGCACTGCATATTCACTGCAACAATTAAACCCCTTAAGTACTACCATTTTACTGAAGGCCCTTCCTTGGCCACTTGACCACTGTGAATTGTTCTCTCTGTTCCTTTCCTGCTGTGGGCAGCACCAGCACAAGGGTTATGACAAAGAAGGGACTGAAGAGGAGCCTCCCAATCCTACCCTTTATCCTTCCAGGGTGACTGTGCCACATTAACCTAAATGGTCTCGGTCAGATGGGATTCTAAACCATGGGGAGATATTTGGGGCCAATTCTTTCTGCAAAAAAAAAAAAAAATTACATAGACCAGAATCTTCTGCTCATCCTTCTACCAGGTAGTTTCAATAACACTGAAAGCCAGGGACTTCGCTGGTGGTCCAGAGGTTAAGAACCTGCTTTGCAATGCAGGGGACATGGGTTCCATCCCTGTCTGGGGAACTAAGATCCTGAATGCTGCAGAGCAGCTAAGCTTGCACCCACAACTAGAAAACCCGAGCACGTACCACAACTAAAAACTGACACAGCCAAATAAATACTAAAAAGAAAAAAGACTTAACGCTAGACGAGTCTGGCTTCTAGATTAAGGCAGAGGCCAAGACCAGAGGGAGATGAGGGCTGAGAAAGAATTCCTTTGGAGCACTTCCTTCCCCAGCTCCCCCAGTACCAAAGGGTTCAGGGGCTGCCTCTGACTTCTGGCATCACCTCATGTTTTCAAACCTCCAAATGGCATCTTTCATGTTTCTCCACTCTCTCCATCAGCAGTCCCTCCTCTTCACATACATTCTCAGCTTCCTCCCTTTACAATCAGCTAATTTAAATCACTTATTTTCTGAAAAGCCAGCTTTCTCCTTCCTCCAAGGAAAGAAAAGGGCCAGGATCTTCTAAGTAACATGAGAAGCCCTCCAGGCTGGATTGGAGGCAAGGACTGCTGAACTGGAATTTCCAGAGGAGTGTGGTCTCAACTCTCTGCTCAGTCCCTCTGTGTCTATCTCTTAGCCTGACCTGATTCCTTGCAAAAGTGGATGGATGTAAAAAAGGACTTACTAGGACTTACTATATAATTTGCATACAGTGTAAAGAGAAAATGTGGGGCCCCTTGCTCAGAAATTATTAACAATTTCAAGACAGTAACAGCAGAGCATTAAACCAAGCTTAGTTTCTCTGGAGCATGGGGCCATGTGGGACCGCACCACTTGCATGCCCATGAAGCTGGCCCTGATAAGAAAAGTCACAGGAATTGCAGCCATTCACGTGAAATATGTGCCATTTGTGGTCAATTACTATGGAGCATAATAACAATTGAGCATTTCATAATTATGTAAGTGAAAATATGCAATCATTCCATAAACACTGCTTGGTAATAACACAATGCAAGGCATTGTTTTTTGTAGAAGGAAATGGCACCCCGCTCCAGTATTCTTGCCTGGAAAATCCCATGGACGGAGAAGCCTGGCAGGCTACACTCCATAGAGTCACAAAGAGTCGGACACCACTGAGCATCCTCACTTTCACTTTCACATTTTCACTTTGTCAGATGGCACACTGATTAGAGAAAAACCCTGCATATACAGACAGTCGGGTGGGTGGTACGGGGGGAGGGAGGGCAGTGCTGTGGCAATTCCTTCACTTACAAATCTTAATTTAAAGAGGCTGTGAATGTGACCCGAAAGGCATTGCCTTAAACAACCCCAATCAAGACCAGCAATAGTGCATTTAGGAGCTGAAAATGACTCTTCTTTCTTCCATTTCTTTCAGAACAAACTAGTTAATTGAAATCATACTTAATTACACATTAAGAGAGGTAGTTCCTAGAATTTGGGGGTGTAGAGATCAATGAAATTTCCAAGAAGTTTAGGAGATGGACAATTTAACTTTGCCATGTAAGGACATCAAAAAGAAATAATCAATTGATAAATGACATTTTTAACAAAAAGATATACAAAAATATAATTTTGAGATAAAGACAGTCCTTTAAATTATCTGATTTAAGTATTATAGACAACTCACATTATCGCTGCCTTTCCACACATAGCCAGATGCAGGTGAACACTTTTCCTGTAACCTCAGCATAATCAGCAGACTGGTATTAATGGACTGTGGGTCTAAAGATCCGTGGCTGCAGCAATCTCTGTAAAGAGTACTGAAGAAGCCTTTTGCTTTAACAAGAATGATTCCTGAAGAATCACAGCCAACTCTTTACTTTGGAGGAAACTCCATTTCAATATTGTCATCCAGACAACAGCCACGTCCCCCACCACTTCGCTTCCTCCCCCCATCCCTCAGTGCCCCAGCTCCATTTTGTAGAGATTTGGTTAAACCCAGCCCAAATCCCAAATCAATGCCTCTGGACCTTCAGAAGTCCTCCTCAGGCTTCCTAGGAGTATGTGAGCCTTGCTTTCCTCTCTGCCTTCCTGCTCTAGGATTCACATAAAATGGCTGTGGTTCAAGTCCATCTATGGCTTCCTTAAAAAAAAACAAGTTTACTCAGTTTAAGCTCTGCATGATTTAGGCAACTTTCACTGATTATGGTCTTCAGTCATCTTTCTCAATCTATCTCCATTCTCCACTTAGTTCAGTCGCTCAGTCGTGTCCGACTCTTTGCGACCCCATGAATCGCAACACACCAGGCCTCCCTGTCCATCACCAACTCCCAGAGTTCACTCAGACTCGCATCCATCGAGTCAGTGATGCCATCCAGCCATCTCATCCTCTGTCGTCCCCTTCTCCTCCTGTCCCCAATCCCTCCCAGCAGCAGAGTCTTTTCCAATGAGTCAACTCGTCACATGAGGTGGCCAAAGTACTGGAGTTTCAGCTTTAGCATCATTCCTTCCAAAGAAATCCCAGGGCTGATCTCCTTCAGAATGGACTGGTTGGATCTCCTTGCAGTCCAAGGGACTCTCAAGAGTCTTCTCCAACACCACAGTTCAAAAGCATCAATTCTTCTGCGCTCAGCCTTCTTCACAGTCCAACACTCACATCCAAACATGACCACAGGAAAAACCATAGCCTTGACTAGACGGACCTTATTCGGCAAAGTAATGTCTCTGCTTTTGAATATGCTATCTAGGTTGGTCATAACTTTTCTTCCAAGGAGTAAGCATCTTTTAATTTCATGGCTGCAGTCACCATCTGCATTGATTTGGGATCCCCAAAAAATAAAGTCTGACACTGTTTCCACTGTTTCCCCATCTATTTGCCATGAAGTGATGGGACCAGATGCCATGATCTTCGTTTTCTGAATGTTGAGCTTTAAGCCAACTTTTTCACTCTCCTCTTTCACTTTCATCAAGAGGCTTCTGAGTTCCTCTTCACTTTCTGCCATAAGGGTGGTGTCATCTGCATGTCTGAGGTTATTGATATTTCTCCCAGCAATCTTGATCCCAGCTTGTGTTTCTTCCAGCCCAGCATTTCTCATGATGTACTCTGCATAGAAGTTAAATAAGCAGAGTGATAATATACAGCCTTGACATACTCTTTTTCCTAGTTGGAACCAGTCTGTTGTTCCATGTCCAGTTCTAACTGTTGCTTCCTGACCTGCATATAGGTTACTCAAGAGGCAGGTCAGGTGGTCTAGTATTTCCATCTTTCTCAGAATTTACTAGCGTGTGAGATGAGTGCAATTGTGTGGTAGTTTGAGCATTCTTTGGCATTGCCTTTCTTAGGGATTGGAATGAAAACTGACCTTTTCCAGTCCTGTGGCCACTGCTGAGTTTTCCAAATTTGCTGGCATATTGAGTGCAGCACTTTCACAGCATCATCTTTCAGGATTTGAAATAGCTCAACTGGAATTCCATCACCGCCACTAGCTTTGTTCATAGTGATGCTTTCTAAGGCCCACTTGACTTCACATTCCAGGATATCTGGCTCTAGATGAGTGATCACACCATCGTGATTACCTTGGTTGTGAAGCTCTTTTTTGTACAGTTCTTCTGTGTATTCTTGCCACCTCTTCTTAATATCTTCTGCTTCTGTTAGGTCCATACAATTTCTGTCCTTTATCGAGCCCATCTTTGCATGAAATGTTCCCTTGGTCTCTCTAATTTTCTTGAAGAGATCTCTAGTCTTTCCCATTCTGTTCTTTTCCTCTATTTGTTTGCATTGATCGCTGAAGAAGGCTTTCTTATCTCTTCTTGCTGTTCTTTGGAACTCTGCATTCAGATGCTTATATCTTTCCTTTTCTCCTTTGCTTTTCGCCTCTCTTCTTTTCACAGCTATTTGTAAGGCCTCCCCAGACAGCCATTTTGCTTTTTTGCATTTCTTTTCCATGGGGATGGTCTTGATCCCTGTCTCCTGTACAATGTCACGAACCTCATTCCATAGTTCATCAGGCACTCTATCTATCAGATCTAGGCCCTTAAATCTATTTCTCACTTCCACTGTATAATCATAAGGGATTTGATTCAGGTCATACCTGAATGGTCTGGCGGTTTTCCCTGCTTTCTTCAGTTTGAGTCTGAATTTGGTAATAAGGAGTTCATGATCTGAGCCACAGTCATCTCCTGGTCTTGTTTTTGTTGACTGTATAGAGCTTCTCCCTCTTTGGCTGCAAAGAAGATAATCAATCTGATTTCGGTATTGACCATCTGGGATGTCCATGTGTACAGTCTTCTCTTGAATTGTTGGAAGAGGGTGTTTGCTATGACCAGTGTATTTCCTTGGTAAAACTCTATTAGTCTTTGCCCTGCTTCATTCTGCATTCCAAGGCCAAATTTGCCTGTTACTCCAGGTGTTTCTTGACTTCCTACTTTTGCATTCCAGTCCCCTATAATGAAAAGGACATCTTTTTTGGGTGTTAGTTCTAAAAAGTCTTGTAGGTCTTCATAGAACCGTTCAACTTCAGCTTCTTCAGTGTTACTGGTTGGGGCATAGACTTGGATTACTGTGATATTGAATGGTTTGCCTTGGAAACCAACAGAGATCATTCTGTCGTTTTTGAGATTGCATCCAAGTACTGCATTTCAGAGTCTTTTGTTGACCATGATGGCTACTCCATTTCTTCTAAGGGATTCCTGCCTGCAGTAGCAGATATAATGGTCATCTGAGTTAAATTCACCCATTCCAGTCCATTTTAGTTCGCTGATTCCTAGAATGTCGATGTTCACTCTTGCCATCTCTTGTTTGACCACTTCCAATGTGCCTTGATTCATGGACCTGACATTCCAGGTTCCTATGCAATATTGCTCTTTACCGCATTGGACCTTGCTTCTATCACCAGTCACATCCACAGCTGGGTATTGTTTTTGCTTTGGCTCCATCCCTTCTTTCTTCCTGGAGGTATTTCTCCACTGATCTCGAGTAGCATATTGGACACCTACTGACCTGGGGAGTTCCTCTTTCAGTATCCTATCATTTTGCCTTTTCATACTGTTCATGGGGTTCTCAAGGCAAGAATACTGAAGTGGTTTGCCATTCCCTTCTCCAGTGGACCACATTCTGTCAGACCTCTCCACCATGACCCACCTGTCTTGGGTTGCCCCACGGGCATGGCTTAGTTTCATTGAGTTAGACAAGGCTGTGGTCCTAGTGTGATTAGATTGACTAGTTTTCTGTGAGTATGGTTTAGTGTGTCTGCCCTCTGATGCCTTCTTGCTACACCTACCATCTTACTCATCCTTTATTGTTTTGGGACTTCAGATAAATTCTAAACTCTCTTCCTCTTGGAGAACAGTTCTGGCCTCAAGCAGATCCCTTGAGTACTTAGCAGTACTTTGTGTCTACCACAGTGGGGCTTCCAAACCGTAGGATTTCCTCCTTAAAGGGATTCTGGTGAATTCATTGCTCTCCACCCTGACTCATTTCCTATCGCTAATATCACACAACTTACTGACCTTTCCCTGATTACTTAAGCTTTAAATGATCTCCGGCTCATATGACTTTATGTACCACTAAGGGGTGTACGTATCATATCATATAATCTACTGCTGTGTACTTTGCTAGCATTTTGTGTCTCTGTCTTGCCCCTCAGTCAGGTTGTAATGTTTCTGAAAGTCAGGGCAGTAATTCTTACACCTCTAATCATTCAATTAGCAAGACTTTGGGTATCTCCCTGCACCAGGTACACTTAATACAGATGGTAGCACCTGCCCTTGAGAAGCTTGGGGCTTAGGAAGGGGCAAAAACAGATATATAAACAGATGAATTACAGTGCGTCGTAGGAAGTGATATAACAGAAATGTGAACAGTGTATAGGATCCCAGAAGAGGAAAACAATCCCAGGAGAGTTGGAAAAGGCCTCTGCACGATACATAAGAACTCCTAGAGGAAGGGCGTTCCAGACAGGAAGACTAGAATATATAAAGGAACAGAGATAGGAAAAGGCAAATTATGTATGGAAAAATTTAAAAGGTCAATGTGATTAGGGCATGGAGCTTCTAGAATGGATGGGAAAGAAAGAGAGGTTGTTAGGACAGACTATAAAAAAGCTTTCTGAATTTCTCAAAGCTCCTGCCTTCTTGCTGGGTATACCCGACCCTTTGCAGAATATTGGAGTGGGTAGCCTTTCTCTTCTCCAGGGGATCTTCCCAACCCAGGGATCAAACCCAGGTCTTCCACATTGCAGGCAGATTCTTTACCAGCTGAGCCACAAGGGAAGCCCAAGAGTACTGGAAAGGGTAGCCTATCCCTTCTCCAGTGGATCTTCCCAACCCAGGAATTGAACCAGGGTGTCCTGCGTTGCAGGTAGATTCTTTACCAACTGAGCTATCAGGGAAGCCCTGGGTATATAGTCTATGCTTAATAAATAATAATAGTATATCTTTGTAGAACATGTCATCATTTTCAAAGAACTTTTATATTCTTGCATGATCTTGTTTTCACAACCTTGTAGATAAATATTGTCCCCCCAGTTTACAGATGATAAAAGTGAGTCTTGGAGAGTTTTATTAATATGTGACAAGTCACTTGGCTATGTAAATATCAGGTGGGACTCTAATCTAGTTACTCCTCCTAATTCTAAATCTAAAACTCTTTCCACCACCCAGATCAGAGATGAGCAGACCCATCACCATCATTATTATAAAGCCCTGTGGAGGGATGTGTGGTACAGTCCAATGGAAAGAGATTGAGCTATAGAGCCATAACATCCAAGTTCATGTCCTGGTTCTATCACTTACAACCCATGCGACCTTTTGTTGTTGTTGTTCAGTTGCTCAGTTGTGTCTGACTCATTGCAACCCTACTGGCTGCAGCACGCCGGGCTTCCCTGTCCTTCATCTCCTGGAGCTTGTTCAAACTGATGTCCATTGAATTGGTGATGCCATCCAATCATCTCATCCTCTGTTGTCCCCTTCTCAATCTTTCCCAGCATCAAGTTCTTTTCCGGTGAATCAGTTCTTCACATCAGGTGGCCAAAGCATCAGAGGTTCAGCTTCAGCATCAGTCCTTCCAATGAATATTCAGTATTGATTTCCTTTAGGGTTGACTGATTGGATCTCCTTGCAGTCCAAGGGACTCTCAAAAGTCTTCTTCAATACCACAATTCAAAAGCATCAGTTCTTCAGTGCTCAGCCTTGTTTATGTTCTAACACTTGCATCCATACATGATTACTGGAAAAACCATAGTTTTGATTATACAGACTTTTGTTGGCAAAGAAATATCTCTGCTTTTTAATATGCTGTCTAGGTTGGTCATAGCTTTTCTTCCAAGGAGCAAGCATCTTTTAATTCATGGCTGCAGTCACCATCTGCAGTGATTTTGGCGCCTAAGAAAATAAGGTTTGTCACTGTTTCCACTGTTTGCCCATTTATTTGCCATGAAGTGATGGGACCAGATGCCATGATCTTAGTTTTCTGAATGTTGAGCTTTAAGCCAGCTTTTTCACTATTCTCTTTCACCTAAATCAAGAGGCTCTTTAGTTCCTCTTTGCTTTCTGCCATAAGGGTGGTGTCATCTGCATATCTGAGTTTATTGATATTTCTCCTGGCAATCTCGATTCCAGATTGTGCTTCATCCAGCCCAGCATTTCTCATGATGTACTCTGCACATAAGTTAAATAAGCAGGTGACAATATACAACCTTGATGTACTCCTTTCCAATTTTGAACCAGACATTGTACCATGTCTGTTTCTAACTGTTGCTTCTTGACCTGCATTCAGGTTTCAGGAGGCAGGTTGAGGTGGTCTGGTATTCCCATCTCTTTAAGAATCTTCCACAGTTTGTTATGATCCACACAGTCAAAGGTTTTAGCGTGGTCAATGAAGCAGATGTTTTTCTGGAATTCTCTTGCTTTTTCTATGATGCAATGGATGTTGGCAATTTGGTCTCTGGTTCCTCTGTGACCTTTAGACATGATAAAATCTTTCAGCCTCCATTTTGCCATCTGACATCTTTGCATGAGAAGCCTTCTTCACAGAACTGCTGTTGAGATCAAAGTATACAATCTCTTCATAAAACTAAAATTCATTTTATGAATGTTACAAAAGCATTTTTAAGTGACTCTTCAACAGACAGAGGAAATTTTAATTGCACATTACCTTTCAAAAAATAAATATAGACTTATTTTAAGTTATACCAAATATTTTTATTTTGGCCCAAGTATTCTGATGTGCCCTTAATGCTATTCATTCTTCCTTGTTTTTCCTGGACTGTACTTTACAGGCTCAGCTTTATTTCTAAAATGAATTATAAACTCACACATGAATCACTTGCTGTCCTCACTTCACACCACAAGGTCTATTTTTGAGGGGTGGGAGGGAGAGTTGACAGTGGTTACAAGCTTCTGTAAGAATTTGTTATTTGCTCAGATAAAATGACCCTTTTCTCCATGGACTTCACTTTAAAAGAAATTGGTTAAGAAATATTATTTTCCAGGAACTTCATGCCATTAAACTACTGCCACTAGGGTGCAGGGTTGTGGGGGGGAAAGGACACAAGGATGTGCCATGCAAATGTCACTCAACATTCACTCCAGGGACTTGGTAGACCTGTTAGTCAGATTTTCCTCCAAGTGCCTACATTCAGAAAAACCAAACACTCTACTTAAGATTAAAATTACCTCTAAAACCAAAATAATAGTGAAGTAATGAGACAACAGAGGGTTGAAAATAAAATAGGAACCCACCAACCATGATATACCAAAAATCACATGAGCTGATTTTATCCCTCCCTCTCTGGGAGTCTCTTCAAACAACCAAGCCCTTCCATCATAGTGCCATCTAGCATGGAAAGGTCCAAAAGAAAAAAAAAAAAAATCACAGCCGATATTTTCCACTGAGCCAGCCACCCTTTTTTCTTTCCTAAGGTTAATAGTGAAAGCTCTGTTTGTTTCACAATGCTTTAATTCTTACTGCTTGCAAGAAATTATTTTTGGAGGTATCATATTTTAATATAAGTTTCCATTAATCTTTCCACATGATTCCCTTGATTTTAAGAACTCCCAGCCAGGCTCACCCAACAATGCCCATGCTTCATACACTCTCAGCCCTGAGACAGGCCAAACACTGTTTTCATCGCCTGGAACACAGCCGTGGGTGCT
This sequence comes from Ovis canadensis, assembly GCF_042477335.2. Lineage (NCBI taxonomy): Eukaryota > Metazoa > Chordata > Mammalia > Artiodactyla > Bovidae > Ovis > Ovis canadensis. The sequence goes on from NC_091247.1 coordinate 86,603,777, forward strand.
GGTGGGGAAGAAGGGAACATTTGCAAACCGCATTCGAGTGTCATGGTGGTTTTCAGCTGGCAAAAGCATCTGAACATAGGTTGTTGCACTTTTTATGCCCAAGAAGGGATTTTCCAAAAATCTGAGCTATGTTTTGAAATCTGCCTTATTACAGGGTCTAGCTGCCTCCACTCCTCTTCTTTCTCCAGCTCTCTGCTTCCCAAATGGTTTGGGGAAGAACTTTTGAAAACATAGCCAGGGTAGAGACTGGCTCTTCTTGCCAAGGATTAAAACAAGAGCTGATTAAAAGAAAAGTTGCATTATACTCTTTTTGCATTTTGATTAGTCTAATTATACCCAATCTTGTTTACTGACTATGTTCTCCATTTGAAATGCCAGAATTAGAAAGAATGACTACAAATGAAGAATGTCAGTCTTGGGACAAGAAGGCCCCAAACACACTAGAACACCCTGCACAGAAAACCACTGACTAGAATCTTTCTTTTTCCCTTCCAAATTCCAAAATTCATTGTTACATTAAAAATACATTTTCCTCTTGTAGAAAAAATTACTTCTCTACATACCAACTTCTATCTATTATACTGTGTGTATATGCTCAGTAACTCAGTATTGTCCAACTCTTTGAGACCCCATGGACTGCAGCCCACCAGGCTCCTCTGTCTAAGGAATTTTCCAGGCAAATATGCTGGAGTGGGCTGCCATTTCCTTTTCTAGGGGACCTTCCTGGCCCAGGGATTGAATGCACGTCTCCTGCATTGGCAGGTGGATTCCTTACCACTGAGCCACCTGGGAAGCCCCATCTATTATCCTGGGATCTCAAAAATAGAAAGACCAGGTCTGAATTCACTCTTGTCATCTTAACAGGTTAGAGTCACTGAGCCTGCATTACCTTCCCTGTGAAATGATAAAGATACCAAGATGATAGGCTACGTTACTATGATGATGAAAGAGAAATCACACTGACATGGTACCTGCTCAATAAATGACAGATATCATTACTATTATTATTATTACTGGTGTGGCAGGTTGTTACACTGTGGCCTCCTTATCCAGTGATACCCCTTGGTATTCACTCCCTTGTAAAGTTCCCTTTTACACACAGAAGTTGATCCTGATCATGTGATTTGACTTGGCCAATGAGGCTTTAGCAAGGGTGACATAAGCAGAAGCTTCATAACCATCTTAACAATTAGGTTTGTTATGTTCAAACACTCCCTCTTGGATCCCAGCTTCCGTGTTGTGAGAAAGTCTAGACTATCCTGCTGGAAAGAGGCCACCTGAAGAAGCCACGGAGGATAAGAGAAGCCACGCAGAGAGAAGCCATGTGGAGGAGAACTGAAGTGCCCCAGCTGAGCTCCCATCAAATGGGGCCAACACCACTGAGAGCAGAAGAGCTGCCCATGGCCGAGAAACAATAAATTACGGTTGACAGATCATGGAAATACCTAGGAAGGAAAAAGAAAAAAAATTTAGAAGATGAGTTCCACTCAGCTGATGAAGATTGTCAGAACACCCATACATTGAGTCAATCACTAACCTTATGATTGTGGGCAAATTAATTCTCCTCTCTAAGCCTCATTTTGATCATCTAAGCTTGAATATAATAGTGTTGATAGTTACTTCACAGGATTATTGTTAGGATTAAAAAGATGATCCATATAAAACACTTAGTTCAGTGCCAAGTACACAGCTTTAAAAAGCATAAGTGATATTATCGTTGTTTTCCTTGAGACAGAAGGACAGCAGTTTTGTTTTTTTTAATACTGGAAAGTGAAATTGTCCAACTCTTTGTGACCCTATGGACTGAAGCCCACCAGGCTCCTCTGTCCATGGAATTCTCCAGGCAAGAATACATGACTGGGTTGCCATTCCCTTCTCCAGGGGAATCTTTCTGACCTAGGGATCAAACCCAGGTCTCCTGCATTGCAGGCAGATTCTTTATTGTCTGAGCCACAAGGGAAACCCTTGAAATACTGGGATGTTTGTTAATAATAAGTTGGCAGAGGGCACTGCCCAACTTTGTGACCCCAAGGACACACTCAGCTGCTAAAGAAGCCTGTCATTGATGATATCTAAGTCATCTCTGGTATGGCAGCTGAGTCACATAACCTACAATTGTGTACACTCTCTTTTCCTTCACTTTAAAGAAAATATTGACTTTGAATTCTCACAGGTGCTTTACATTTACACACTGGGTCCTTTTTTGCAACTGCTTGCCCTTGTTTTTATTTTACACAGGGAAGAAGAGACATTGCTAACCTCGGCAAACCTGATTTAGCTCCAGGAATCCAGCCTGGGAGAGAAAGAACACACACCGCCTTTTTACCAGAAATGAGAAGAGTTTATCAGAGCAAACATACCAAGACCAGGTTTGGGGAGATTTAACTCCCCACGCATCATTCGGGCAGTCAGCCCAGGTTCAGCCTTAACCAAAGACCACAATTTTACAAAAATCCAAGCATCCCTGGATTGCTCTTGGCCAGCCCTGTGTTTCCCTGGGACAGCTCCTCCCTCCTCCTATCTGCCTGGTGGTGTCTGTGAACCTGGAACCACCTAGCAAATGTGTTGAGCCTCCGTGTTAAGCAAAGGGGCTGCTAGCAAAAAATGTGGTCAGTGCATATTAGAAGGTGCCTAAAAGATGTTATTTTAAAAGAAATCAGGCTTGAGTAGGGGTAGTATAAACCTCAAACATCTGTTCCAAGGCGCATAACCCCGTACATCTTTAGAGGAAAGCATAAGATTACCTTTCCTGCCAGCACAAGCTTGCTGATAAGGAAAGATTGAATGTTTTTCAGGCGAAAAACATACTACTTTCTGAGTGATTCGGAAATGTTTTAGAGGACATTTGTGAAATGGATTTTCCCAGAATCCTAGGACTGGAAGGATTTTTTCAAATACAATCTTTTTTTCTATATTGTATTCAAAATGGAAGGAATTCTTGAATTGACATCCATTGTGCTTATTTTCTTGTTGGAATCCTTAAGTTGTTTAGAATGTAATGGTGGCCTGGTCCTCCAACTGTGTAATTCCCTCTGATCGTATGGCCACCACTGAGCCGGTGGGCTCAGGGCCCTGTGGGCTCTTGGCCAACTCTGTGTTTCTCTGGAGCAGCCCCTCCCTCTTCCTATCTGCCTCCTGGCCTCTGTATCTAGCCCTTGCTCATTGGTCCCTGCAGATCCTTTCTTGTGCCTGCAGATCAGCTCAGATAACCTTCCTGACATTCCACTGAATTTCCTTGGATTGCCTGGGGAGCTTTTGCTTAATTCACTACACAGAGTTGTCCAAAACACTCTCAATATAGCAAGTGACAGGGACAGATGTAGCTGAACAAAAGGAAAAAAAAAAAAACTTACAGAAAGGCTGATGTCACCAAGAAGCTAAGACTATGAGATGGCCCGGATGCTGTGACTGTGAAAAGGACAGGGTGAAGGCCTGTGAGATGCAAAGGAAAAGACTGGGCAGCCAATGGTAAGGCAACAGAAGCAGGAAAGTGAGGCCACTGCAGGCTGAAAAAGGGTAAGGCCCACACATCTGCCACTCCCACCCTATGGTGCTGCTGAGCCGGACAGGAGATGCAACTGCGCACTTCAGGGAACACCATCTGGGCCTCCCGGTAACAGCCCCCTAACATGGACACACAGCAGGCTGCTGCTGCGGCTCCTCAGAAGATCTGATTTCTATGGCTCAACACCCAGCTCCTCAGGGTTTATGGTGCCCTCAGCCACCTCTGGCCCACAACCCTGCCTCCCACAGTCAGCAGTCATCCCTGTGCTTGGGGAAACCAGGAAGAGAAGGGGTAACGCCAGCTCCCTCCTTTTGCCTTGGCCTCACTCAGAAGCAGGGTTTGTCCACCTGCCTTGACCCCTCCCTGGCCATAATCTAACTGTGAATCTCCTTCAGAATTTAAAACCAGCTTTGCTTTGACCTGGATCTACAGTGGCTCTTCATCTACTTGCTTGATCAGAAGAACAGGTCCTAGGAGAGCAGGAGGAATGATAATGTTCACTGACTAGGGAGGAATATTGAGGGCAGAGCTATGGAAATTCATATTTTGGGTATTTATTTCTGGGTCCCTTTAAATCAGTGATTTTTAACTTTGGGGGAGGAAAGTAAGCAAGAAGAGAAGCATAAGTCCTTTGGTTAAATTAGTGAAAGCCAGAGGCAACCTCTCTGCAAAATGCACACACACAATATATTGATGTGTATGTATCAATATGTAAATATATATATAAAATACGTATATATATACATGTAAAGTATTATGTAATACTTTATATACGCATATATGTATGCGTATATAAAGTTCACATATCCTTTAAGCCTATATATATATGTGTGTATTCCAGAATAAGAACCATGCTTTAAATTATACAGAGTTTAGGAACATATAGGACATTAAATATAATTTGGTACAAAAGAGGGATTTCAATTGAACTGGAAAAATTTTTCTTTTAATAAATTGACATCCTATGCTCTTTTAAAAGTTGAAATACAGATACTCAAGAAAAGCAACCAATTATTGAGAACTATGTGTTGTTTTCAAAAACTCACGAAAATTACAAAAGATGTATAAAGCATGGTCCTTCTCCTTAAGGAGGAAAGAGTAGTTTTCATTAAAAAAATTCAGAAACTGAAGGCAATACGTGGTAGGTCCCATGTTCCTGCTATAAATGGAGGCTGCTGCTGCTGCTAAGTCGCTTCAGCGGTACCCGACTCTGTGTGACCCCATGGACGGCAGCCCACCAGGCTCCCCCGTCTCTGGGATTCTCCAGGCAAGAACACTGGAGTGGGTTGCCATTTCCTTCTCCAATGCATGAAAGTGAAAAGTGAAAGTGAAGTCACTCAGTTGTGTCTGACTCTTCTTGACCCCATGGACTGCAGCCTACCAGGCTTCTCTGTCCATGGGATTTTCCAGGCAAGAGTACTGGAGTGGGGTGCCATTGCCTTCTCCGAGGAGGAAATTTTGTAAAAGTGAGGGGTCCATAAGGAGTTCTTCTTATCAGCATTTTAATGGAGTGCCTCCAAGAAGAGTCTCTATCCTCAGGAAGACTAGGGAAGACAGATGACTACTCAGAGTCAATTTGTGTCTTCTCAAGTATTTCTTAAGAACACAAAGATAGTGTCATAGCCAAATTTTCTCTTTTCTTAGAAGCACTGATTCCAGAATAGCTGCTGGATTTTACATTTCCCTTTTGCCTGGAAAATCCCATGGATGGAGGAGCCTGGTGGGCTACAGTCCATGGGGTCGCTAAGAGTCAGACACGACTGAGAGACTTCACTTTCTCTTTTCACCTTCATGCATTGGAGAAGGAAATGGCAACCCACTCCAGTGTTCTTGCCTGGAGAATCCCAGGGACGGGGGAGCCTGGTGGGCTACTGTCTATGGGGTTGCACAGAGTAGGACACGACTGAAGCAACTTAGCAGCAGCAGCAGCAGCAGTAGGATCCGAAAAACCCCCAGTTTCAGTCCATCTGGTCTCTCACATTCTTCAAGGGTATCTTTGGGAATGAGCCTTCAAGAAACATGGCTCCTTCTACTCCTTCTATGAGATTCAGCAGCTGCTGAAACAAGCACTTCCCTCCACCTTCTCTGAAAGCCAGGGAAATCTGACCTGCTTCTCCCTGTGGCTTGAGTTAGCACCTCCTCATCTCCACCCTGAGTTCTCATTAAAAAAAAAAAATTCACTTGCAAAATAGGAAAAAAAAAGCCCTACAGACTGTGAAATTACATACCTAATATTTAATGCTTTTTCCTCATGAAAGAGCATGCCCCCCAGAGACTGGCCTGCAGGGAGGCTGGTCTTTCTGGTACAAACTCCTGCCAGTGAGCTGATGATCCAATGGCTTCGGGGGACTTCAGGGTACCAACAAGGAAATCGCAGGAGAGAGCAAGGACTTAGCTCTGCTTGAACCTACTGTTTCTCAAGGCTGGCTGGACATTAGAGGCACCTGGGGAATGATCAAAACTACTGATGCTTGGGGACCCAGGCTCCAATGTTCAGATTTAATTAGTACAGTTTTAAAAGTCCCAGACATCGGGTCTTTAAAAATTCTACAAGTGACTCCAAAGTGCAGTAACAGTTTGAAAACCACTGCTCTGAATTCTTTTCACTTACAGATGCCATCAATTTGCTAATGATCAATTACCTGGTCTTCACTCAAACATAGTGATAAAGTTAGCCCAGGCCAGAGGTTAACTGCTGATACTAGAAGTTGCCTTCCAGTACAGTAAATGTTTCTACTTAAGTCACTGATTTTTTTTTTTGTTGTTGCTATTAAACAAATCAGTCCCCTCACTAAAGGGCCAACTACACAATTCCTGATTCAGATTTTAACTTGATTTTGGCAGCCCATTGAAATTCTCTCATTGCATTCTCCAAATTTGGAATGGTTTGCATTACATAAGATTCTCTGTTTCACAAAGGAATTCCTGCAAGTTTTCTTGAAAGTGTGCTTAAAAATAAAATCTGATTTGTAGTAACTCATAAATCAAGCTCAAGGCCTTTGTGATGATGATAGTTTATATGGCCCTGACACTGGCAGAAGCTTCTCTCCAGACATGTTTGTTCTCACTGTAAGATCTGATCAACACTTCCCCTCTGAATTCCTTTGTTAATTCTGCTGCCCAGAAAGCTGTGGTGAGTGATAAGACCTTCAGAAATCACTGAGCTGTTTGCCCAGCCCTCTGTTTCTAAAACAGACATGGACACAATTCAAGAACAAGTTAACTGATAGTGTATTACTCTCGGGAAAAATCTAGTCCAAGTTATTTATTCCCTAATTTTCATGAAAGGTTCTTGAGCCAATTAAATGAGTTTTGCTCATTATGCTATCAGAGCTCAATCCACTCCTGTGTTTCTGAACTCACACTGATATTCTTTCCTAGCACAAACCTGAAAAAGATTACTTGGGGGAAATTTTAATAGACTCATAAAAAGAGGAGAGCAAGATGCCCACATAAATTCAAAATTATGATACAGCAACTGAAGATCCAGTTTGGACCATAGCTATGCACCAAACTGGTCTATTAATGCAGCCCCTAGATGTACATATATATATACACACACATATTTACACATATATGTTTATCTGTAACGGCTTCCCTGGTGACTCAGATGGTAAAGAACCTGCCTGCAATGTGGGAGACTGGGGTTCAGTCCCTGGATTGGGAAGATGTCCTGGAGGAGGGCATGGCAACCCACTCCAATATTCTTGGCTAGAGAATCCCCATGGACAGAATAGCCTGGCGGGCTGCAGTCCATTGGATCGCAAAGAGTCGGACACGACTGAGTGACTAAGCACATAAAAATAACAAACTCCTTACCAACTATCTATATCTATATCAGTTCAGTTCAGTTCAGTAGCTCAGTCATGTCCGACTCTTTGTGACCCCATGAATCGCAGCACGCCGGGCCTCCCTGTCCATCACCAACTCCCGGAGTTCACTCAGACTCACGTCCATCAAGTCAGTGATGCCATCCAGCCATCTCATCCTCGGTTGTCCCCTTCTCCTCCTGCCCCCAATCCCTCCCAGCATCAGAGTCTTTTCCAATGAGTCAACTCTTAGCATGAGGTGGCCAAAGTATTGGAGCTTCAGCTTTAGCATCATTCCCTCCAAAGAAATCCCAGGGTTTATCTCCTTCAGAATGGACTGGTTGGACCTCCTTGCAGTCCAAGGGACTCTCAAGAGTCTTCTCCAACACCACAGTTCAAAAGCATCAATTCTTTGACGCTCAGCCTTCTTCACAGTCCAACTCTTGCATCCATACATGACCACAGGAAAAACCATAGCCTTGACTAGACAGACCTTAGATGGCAAAGTAATGTCTCTGCTTTTGAATATGCTATCTAGGTTGGTCATAACTTTTCTTCCAAGGAGTAAGCGTCTTTTAATTTCATGGCTGCAGTCACCATCTGCAGTGATTTGGGAGTCCCAAAAAATAAAGTCTGACACTGTTTCCACTGTTTCCCCATCTATTTGCCATGAAGTGATGGGACCAGATGCCATGATCTTCGTTTTCTGAAGGTTGAGCTTTAAGCCAACTTTTTCACTCTCCTCTTTCACTTTCATCAAGAGGATTTTGAGTTTCTCTTCACTTTCTGCCATAAGGGTGGTGTCATCTGCATGTCTGAGGTTATTGATATTTCTCCCGGCAATCTTGATTCCAGCTTGTGTTTCTTCCAGTCCAGCGTTTCTCATATGTACTCTGCATATAAGTTAAATAAGCAGGGTGACAATATATATAAATCTATAGAGATACTCTCCACAAATCCCACACTCTAGTATGTTAGCCCTTTTGACCTGGCATAGGGTTGACAGATTTAGCAAATAAAACACAGGATACCCATTTATATTTGAATTTCAGATAAGCAATAAAAAAAATGTTTAGCATCAATATATCTCAAATATTGCACGTGTTTTATCTGGCAAGCCTCATCTAGCACCCTATCTGAAGAACTAAATCTTGAGTGCTTATCCTTTTTCTGCTTTCCCTCAGTCAGAAGGCGTCAGAGATCTACTATCAAAATAGCCAGGATTTAAAGGGGCAAGATTCTAGAGAGAAGAGAAGGACACTGAAGTTAGTCAGACAATCAGTGATTCTTTTACTCCAAGACATTTGCCAATTTATAAGTATTCATAGAGAAGCTAAGTTAAGCAGAACTTCCAGCATTTCAAGGGGACAAAAATGAACCTCAGAGCTCACCAAGAGAGAGGATTCCAGATTAGCCAATAAACCCAGGCTTTCAAATAAGATCTGTGGGCCCACTTTTCTCCCTGACTCTGATTCCATCTTTACCCTAACTTCTTACCCATCCCAATGTTTGCATGTTCTCTTCCCTTTAATACTCTTTAATGCTGCAGTCTATAAGGCAGGATGACAGGAACTTTCAGGATAGTTATAGCAAGCACATGGGTCAACAGTTCTCATATTACAAAGCAAATTTTAAAACCTGAGTAATTGCTTCAAGCATCTGTTAAGATTTCAATATTATAGAGCAAAATAAGACTTGGTTTCAAACATAAACTTTACAGTTTGAAAATAAAAACAGCTAAGCTATTTTCCAGAACAGAAGAGACTGCTTTTCAAAGGTTGAAAAGGCTACAAAAATTTTAAAGAACAGTGACAATGCCCTTCCAGCATCAATGCCCTCAGTCCAAAGAGACAAGATTGCCCACCAGAGCAGTTTATCACTACTTTGCAATATTCCAAACTAATTAGATTTCCTTCTTCTGTTATTCCCCCTGCTCTTCTCTGCTGTTCTTTTTTATTATCTTGGGTTTTCTCTCCTATAATTTCAAATTATCATATATCTCTTCTCAACTTCCTCTATTTCAACAGCTTATAATACAGAATTTACATCTAACTCATCTGTTGTATCTTGAATATAATTTTTAATCCTGTTTTAGCTTTAAGATTATAGATTGCAATTGAGTCACAATATTTCCCTTCTAAGTATCTAATATAATAAGAGAGAGAAAAAATTGGACATCGAACAACAGACTGGTTCCAAATAGGAAAAGGAGTATGTCAAGGCTGTATATTGTCACCCTGCTTATTCAAACTATATGCAGAGTACATATGAGAAACACTGGGCTGGAGGAAGCACAAGCTGGAATCAAGATTGCCAGGAGTAATATCAATAATCTCAGATATGCAGATGACACCACCCTTATGGCAGAAAGTGAAGAGGAACTCAAAAGCCTCTTGATGAAAGTGAAAGTGGAGACTGAAAAAGTTGGCTTAAAGCTCAACATTCAGAAAACGAAGATCATGGCATCTGGTCCCATCACTTCATGGGATATAGATGGAGAAACAGTGAAAACAGTGTCAGACTTTATTTTTGGGGGCTCCCAAATCACTGCAGATGGTGACTGCAGCCATGAAATTAAAAAACGCTTACTCCTTGGAAGAAAAGTTATGACCAACCTAGATAGCATATTCAAAAGCAGAGACATTATTTTGTCAACAAAGGTCCGTCTAGTCAAGGCTACGGTTTTTCCAATGGTCATGTATGGATGTGAGATTTGGACTGTGAAGAAAGCTGAGCCCTGAAGAATTGATGCTTTTGAACTGTGGTGTTGGAGAAGACTCTTGAGAGTCCCTTGGACTGAAAGGAGATCCAACCAGACCATTCTGAAGGAGATCAGCCCTGGGATTTCTTTGGAAGGAATGATGCTAAAGCTGAAGCTCCAATACTTTGGCCACCTCATGTGAAGAGTTGACTCATTGGAAAAGACTCTGATCTGGGAGGGATTGGGGGCAGGAGGAGAAGGGGACGACAGAGGATGAGATGGCTGGATGGCATCACTGACTTGATAGACGTGAGTCTGAGTGAACTCTGGGAGTTGGTGATGGACAGGGAGGCCTGGTGTGCTGCGATTCATGGGGTCGCAAAGAGTCAGACATGACTGGGCGACTGAACTCAACTGAATTGAGGGGTGAAAATATTAATAGCCACAATACAAGGAAAAGTTAGGTTAATGTTATAAACTTCAAAAACTGGCAAATAAACAAAGACACAGATGCTTGTGAAATGAAATGGAGAGGTAGCACAGCTTTTCCCAGAGTCCCAGAAATTGTATTGCTGAGCTTATCAAATCAAGCCTGGAAAGAAACCAACCCAGTCATCATCTTTTCCCCTTTCAAACTGACTAATGGGGGTGGCGATGGGAAGACTGTTGAGCAAAAAGCGAGTAACATAGGGACGGAGTGTATTTTGAAAAAGGCTCCACAGTTATATAGTCCAGGGGCCAAGGCTACATTCCCAAAGGAGAGGAACATGTCCATCAAGCAGACCCTGACACAGAACCATTAATAAAGTCTCAAAGTAATGAGCAAGGCCTAGATTGTCTGGCAAAGACTGAAAATATCCCAGCTGGACTCTCTCCTTCTGTTGTCATTCTCTTGTGTTATAGAAAAGAGTATAGAACACATGAATACAGCCATCAATGTATAGCTAGGAAGAGCAAATGGTTTTATATAATGTGAAAAAAAAAAAATCAAGACGTCAACCTCAGTGCATTGGAGCAAACAGAATGCCTGGGTAGAACCGCATAGCATGAGCAAGATAAAAAGAAATGGCATGGAAATTAAATATTATATGGTAAGGAAGGAAGAAAGCAAAGAAAAATCACTAAACAATAAAAAACCATCAAGGATCAGAAGATAAATTGCTTCACACTATGGACTAGCTCAGATGGTAAAGAATCTGCCTGCAATGCAGGAAACCCAGGTTTAATCCCTGGATAAAGAAAATTCCCTGGAGAATTGAGTGGCTATCCACTCCAGTATTGTTGCCTGGAGAATTCCTTGGACAGAGGAGCCTGGCAGGCTACAGTCCATGGGGTCGCAAAGAGTCAGACAACTTAGCGACCATCACTTTCACTATCACTAGGGACTAGCTTAAGAACACGGTCTGGACAAAACAAAGCTTCAAAGGCCTGATAATAACAGCAACATACCAAAATGGAAAAAGTGATTGAATACTTGAGGAAACAAACAGAGGCCTCAAACAACAGGACTAAGGAGTTAATAAATAATACAGAAACAATAAGAAACACCATAATTATTGCTTTAAATCAAATTACTGGTATAGACGAAAGACAAGCCATTCCTGATGAATAAGGTTAAAGAAGAAAATCAGAACATTTAGAGATGGACTAATAGATATGGAAGGAAGCAAATATGATCCAACATGAGGATAACTGATGTCCCTGAGGTAGCAAACCCAAAAAATAAACAGTAAATGAAGCCAAACATATGATGCAAGAGAATTTCTCTGAAACCAGGGGAAGAAAATAACCTGAATCTGTAACTTGAAAAGGTCCTCTAATTTTCAGGAGAGGTTGATACAGAAAACTCTACACCGAGCATAGCCTGGGTATATCATTAAAATAAAGGATAAAGAAATAATCTTTTAAGTGACCATCCAGAAAAGTAAATCATACACATTGAGGAAAAAGCAGACTTTTTACCATAACAGTAAATGGTAGCCAATGGTAGAATACTAACAAAAGTTCACAATGTAAAAAGAAGGTATGATCCAAGCATATGGTACCCAGGCAAGATGCTGTTTAACTACAAGGGTGATGGGTACCTCAAACATGACAGAATTCAGGAAACACAACACTCATAGGCACTTCTCAGGGGTTGGGGGGCAGATATTAAAATATGAGTCAAAACTAAAGACCTAGAAATAAAAACATCCAGATTTTAAGACTCTGACAATCATTAAACCCATTTAATTATTGAGATAAATGCTGAATTATTTGAACTGAGAGAATTAAGGTAACAAAAAAAAAATGCAAATGTTCTATTTTTTTCTAGACAGTGTAAAAATACTAACAATATTTGGGAAGCAATGGGAGAAAGTTTGAGAGTGCTGTCAAAGATGACAGGTGTAGCTTGAAAATTATTATGATTTTTTTTTTTAATCTGAGAGGAAACTTGTAGGGAATAATATATCTTATCCAAAGAAACATTTATTTGAAGTTCAACAATTTCTTCAGCTTTCCTTCTATTAAATTCAAGTAAAGTTTTACTTTTTTCATTAAAGTGTCTTCTATAAGAAGATTTCATCTTAATAAAAATTTCTAATTGATTTGTCTATATATATGCAATATATTTATATGTATAAGAATATATATTAAATATGTATGTATCTTATATATACATATATATATAAGAATATACCAAGATGATAAATATTTAACACTGGAAAGTGAAAATATGAGTGAGGGCTATTTTGTATATTTTAATTATTTAAATTAAAACATTCATTGACAAAATACTTTCTAATCTTCTCTTTTATTATCATTTTTTAAAATTTTGAGGTCTTTTTCAATCTTTCCCCTACAGTTTTGTGGTTCTTGACAGAAAAATTGCTGTCCATCCCTAGTTTAGGAGGAAAAAGAAGCAGCATCTACAAATTGCTGATTAATAATCAGTCAAGTACACGCTGCTGTGCTTAGGTTAATGGGAAGGAAAAATGAGCTCTGGAAAGCTGATGTCTGGAAGAAAAGCATTTTATTATAAAAACTATGTTGTAATTGGGCATATAAACAGAAAGAAATTCTTCCAGTGAACAGGTATCCTAGGTAATAAGAATCTCACAGATACTTTGACCCAATGTAGGTTAATGAAATTCTGCACCATAAATCCAGTCTGTTCCCCTAAAAGGAAAATGTTTATAGGTACCCAAAATTTGCCACATCTGTGTAAAGAGAAATACCAACCACAGATGAAGTTGAAGCACATATTTCTAGTTGACATAACATAAACTGCTCTTTAAAAGCACTTCAAAAAAAGAGGGAGGAAATAATAGAATTAGCCAAGGAGGGTTAAGCTAATCCTCAAAAATTAGTAAAAACTCTGTTTAAAGAGTTAAAAAATAAAAAATACTTGGTAGCAGCCATTTGCTCATATAAGTCTATGTAATTTCCAAAACCAACAGAGTGTCTGTCTTATCTCCAGTTTACAGATTTAAATTGTGAATTTACACACACTGCATGTGTTATGAACTTGGTCAAACTGAGAGCTCCCATAGGTACTTTATATCATTGCCTCTAACCCTCAGTCTTTGCTTTTCCATCATCCTGGAATATTGTATTTGTTGGGGTTTTTTATTTCATCAGAGCAATTTTAGAAGGCAGAGAGGGGAGGATTTAGTGGGTTTAGTGGTTAAACCAGTCTACAACATTGTCAAAAAAATTGCTTTCCGCATAAAGTATGGTACGGTGCCAAATGGAGCCACCAGGATGTCAGAAGTATTTCACAGTGTTGCCGTGTCTCCTGAATCTTTGTACCCTCATGACTTGTTTGTTACATCCTCCCAGGAGCTCAGAGTACAGGCAGTCCCTGGATTCTTCTCAGAAAGGTGGTACACCATGGTCCTCTGTGTAACAGACGGTTTTAAGTTTTCTCTCTCACGTACAACCACCAGGATCCCACACAGACAGGGGAGACTGAACAGGAGAGACTCAGAAGCCAAACAGCTACAGAGATTCTGCAAGAAGCAATTTAACTACCACAAAAATGTCCTCACAGAGCCAGTGGCTCCTGAGGTATTCTCCTTTCATCTTTTTGGACTCCTAGCTTCCTAAACTGGATTTCTAGCTCACCCACCTTTTTGTCAGATGATCACTGCACTTCTTGGTCACTTTCTCCGGCTCTCCCCACCACCTCTTCTTTCTCTCTCCCTTCACTTTCAGCCATGTAACTGAATCTAATTTCAATGTCCTGGAGATCCTCATTTTTTTTCTCTTCTTTTTTTTTTAATTTTGTTTTGTTTTGTTGAGCTCCCTCATTTTTATTCCCCCTCATTTTTAAAATGGAAACTGCTTTGGCTTTTAGCTCCTTTCCATTAATTTCTTCTTAAAAATGAGATTAAAAGGAAGCCCACACAGAAAAAAAAAAAAAGTACACATCTGAACAAATTTCACTCTCAGATATTAATCTAAAAAACCAGAAGGAGCCCTTCCTTTAGCAAATAACCCGAGTAAGGAGATAGTTTATAGGGGGACCCAGTAATTTTGTTCCTAAATCCCCTACATCATACATGCCCAAATATGAAATATCTTTGTGAAAACCTCCTGCTGTGTTCTGCACAGATACTCATATAGTTGTTTGGGGATAAATAAGAAACAACTCTTTCTCTCTAGAGCTCTGATGAAATATTAAATGTCTCTAAGGTTGAGACATTTGATCAGTGGTCATGTATGGTTGTGAGAGCTGGACCATAAAGAAGGCAGAGTGCCAAAGAATTAATGCCTTTGAACCGTGGTGCTGGAGAAGACTCCTGTGAGTCCTTTGGACAGCAAGGAGATCAAACAAGTCAATCCTAAAGGAAATCAACCCTGAATATTCATTGGAAGGACTGATGCTGAAGCTGAAGCTCCAATGTTTTGGTCACCTGATATTAACAGCTGACTCATTGGAAATGACCCTGATGTCGGGAAAGATTGAGGGCAGAAGGAAAAGAGGACATCAGAGGATGAGATGGTTGGATGGCATCACTGATGCAACAGACACGAACTTGGGCAAACTCCAGAAGGTGGTGAGGGATAGGGAGGCCTGGGGTACAGCAGTCCACGGGGTCTCAAAGAGTTAGACAGTGCTGGGTGATTGGACAACAAAAGGTTGAGACACGAAAGTAGAACCCAAGCCCAGAGCAGGAATTCAGCAGTGAGGGGACAGAAAAAGTTTTAGGTTTAGAGATTGGCAAGCTTTTCCTATTAAAGGCTCAGTCAGTGAAGTTGCTCAGTCGTGTCTGCCTCTTTGCAATCCCATGGACTGTAGCCTACCAGGCTCCTCCATCCATGGAACTTTCCAGGCAAGAGTACTGGAGTGGGTTGGCATTTCCTTCTCCAGGGGATCTTCCCAACCCAGGGATTGAACGCAGCTCTCCCGCACTGCAGGCAGTCTGAGCTATATTTTGGATTTTATGGGCCAGTAGGTCTCTATCATAGCTACTAAACTCTGCCACTGTAGTACAGACATGGCCATAGTTATTATTGGGACATGAATCTCCATAAAACCACTCACGGACTAATATTTGCATCTCATACAATTTCCACGTATCATGACAAATTCTTCTTGATTTGATTTTATCTAACCAATTAACAATTTAAAAAATCATTCTTAACTTGACAGTAATACAGAAACAGGAAGTGGTCTGAATTTGATCTGCGAGTCAGTTTGCCAACCCAGGATTAGAGGAAATTGCATACCAAGAAGAAAGCAAGTCTCTCCTCCCATCTCATGCAGGAGCAGTGACTCCTCTTACCAAAGCTCATTCTCATATTGTGTCTCTGGCAATCCTCATCACAATCCAGGAGACACATATTTTTCTCACATTATAGATGGAGGGCCAGAGAAAATAAAAAGATTCATGGATTCATTTAACAAATATTTGAGTCCAAAACGAGGTGCTGGGCTTGAGTTAGGCCCTAGGGATATGGCAATGACTAAGGCATAGCTTCTAATTGCTTAGAGACTAGTAAGACAGACTAGTACAGGTAATTACAATATAGTATAGGCTAAGGGCTTCCCCCCATGACTCTAGTATCCTTGCCAGGACAATTCCGTGGACAGAGAAGCCTGGCAGACTACAGTCCATAGGGTCACAAAGAGTTGGACATGACTAAGCAAACATACACACAAAGATAGGCTAAAGAGACACATATAGGAAGCATTTGATTAAATTTGGGGCCAAGGGAAAGCATTCTGGAAGGAATAACATCCAGCTGAGATAAGAAAAACATAGGCAAAATGAAGAGGAGGCAAAACCATACAGATTATAAGGAGAGACAAAAAGAAAGATGTGGAGAGAGAGCACAGCACATAAAGAATTTCAAGTCAGTAAGTCTGCATCAAAGAGCATATGGGGGGTGGGACAAGAGCAAAGGAAAGGTGAGCAGGGACCATTTCATATTGTGCTACAGGAGGTGGGCTTCACCCTGGGAGCAACATGGAGCCGATGAACAGGTGGAAACAAAGAAGTGATCTGGGTCAGATTTACTTTTGAGTAAAAATGCCTGGTTCCAGAGTGGAGAATGGATGGCAAGAAGCATGTCAGACCTCATTTCATGATAAAAAAAATACTGACCCCCTCATAGATAATCTGACTGGCTCAGGTTCACTGAACTGGTGAGTTATGAATCAGTCCACCAATTCCTTGCCCAGTGCCCCCGTCTACTCGGTCACGGTGACATTCCCACACCTAAAGGGTGGACAGCACATGTCAAAGTCATAAACACAGCCGTGGCCTCACTTTGGTGGAGAAGGGTGTTTGGAACCCAAGATCTAGTGATGGATTCCGTTCACTGCTCTAGAGATGTCATGCTTCTAGGGACTTTCAGCTGACAATGCTGGGAAAATAACCACACCACCACCCTCCCTTTGTATCAAGCTAGTATTACATGAATAATGATCAAGTGACTCAGTTAAGCCATAAAAATGCCAGGTTCTCTGCCAAAGAAGATAAAAGAAAAAAGGGAGGAGGGTTGAAGAGAGACAGTAAAGTTACTGGTGATGCCAATTAAAATGTGTAAACTGAGTAGAATTGTAATGGGTTTGATGTTTTATACCAGACGGCTTTAGAACAAAGAATAAAGCATGTCATTCTATAAAGAGAGGTGAGAAGTAGCTTTCTAGCAGATGATCATAATAATAGGTAGAAGCTGCAATTCTGTTCTTTTTAGAGCTCAGCACACAGCTGTCATGGTAATAAGGTTTATTTAAACCCTTAGTGATCACTTAATCCAATCTCTATATTTACAGATTAGCACCTTGAGGCTATAAAGCTGCACACCTATGGGGCTTGGAGCCCTGGCTCTGGAGTCAGATAGTCCTGCATTTGTGTCCCCTCTCCGCTCCACAGTTGCTATATGGCTTCAGCAAATAACTTAACCTCTCTCTCTCTATTCTAGTCACCTCACCAAAAACCTCTTAGATTTGTTGTATTTAAAGGAAATAATGCATGTTACATAATTTAGCTCAGTGCTTGGCACATGGAGCAGGCCCTATAAAGGATCTGTATAATTATTATTACTAATTATAATAACAAGCATTTATAGAGTACTCACTACATTATTACCATTATTGCTATTATTATTATCATTATTTACTCAAGGTTACAAAATGAAATAGTAACTGGACTCAAACCAGAATCATCTCTGCTCCAGACCTAAACTCCTACTCAAAACTTCTTTCCACTTTACAATGATTTTCAAATCATGTCCCATAGAGTCTTACGGTTAGAGGAAGTGCTTAAAGGAGAAGCTGGACAGGCAGAGCTCTGTTCTCACTTTATTTTATATTTCTTTTGAAGCAGAAGTTCTACTCCTAAAAGTAATTTCGAAAATCATTGCAAACCATTGATTTCTACCATGCTATCATTGAAAGTGAAATCAGTAGCAAGCAAAGGACAGGATTATATACTTTGATCTTAAAGAAATGACAATAGCTTATGAGAAGTCAAGAAGTAACCAACAAAAACCTCTTGTATAGCACATGGAACTCTGCTCAATGTTATGTGCCAAACTGCATGGAAGAGGGGTTTGGGGGAGAATGGATACAGGTACACGTAAGGCTGAGTCCCTTCACTGTTCACCTGAAACTATCACTGCGTTGTTAATTGGCTATACCTCAATACAAAATGTTTTCGGTGTTAAAAAATAATAAAAATTAAATTGAAAAAATTCCATTCAGGTACCACACAAAAGAAGAAGTAGATTTAAAAGACATTAAGCAAACCTTATCTCTCCTTTCTTTTCTATTGATATGATTTTCCCAGGAAACTCAGCTTAGAGGGGCAGCAGAAGACAAAACATACAGAATAGATTCCCTGCAAGGGTTTCCCACCTCCGTCAACACCCACTTCCACCATCCCTTCTCCACTTAAGCCTGGCCATCTCTCAGGCATCAGTTGCATTTCATCCATTCCTTGAGTGCCTACATGTGCTACAGCCAAAGAGGTCCACTGTGGAATATTTCAGGAATTTGCATCTGAAAAGTTGAAACTCTGGGAGAAGCCAATTGTTAATCTGAAGGTAGAATTTCATGTTCCTTTGAGCCTGTGATAAACTGTCAGTCTCCAATTTATGTCTCACATGAAGATAATCTTATTATCCAGACCCAGAGACATGGAGTATGAGAAGGAGCTGTGAACATGCTGGTCAAAATAAATGAACAGATGATTGCATGACAGGTCATCTGAACATGAGTGGCCTAATGATTTTGAAAAGCTCCTTGCAAAGCGTGTTTACCTAAAGAGTGGTGTTTAGAAACTAACTTTTGGTCTGTGGTTTATTTATGCTCCTGTCCCTCTCCTAAATGTGTGATATTTTGGATTCAACTGCTTCTGTATAATCAATCCTCACACTTAAAGTGTAAAACAAGAGACTAACGCTCTTCCATTGTGAAAATTAATCCTTCACCTTAGAAAAAGATTTATGCGTTGAGTCATAAAAAAGCCAACATTCTCCAGCACTTAAAAGCAGCACCACAAAAAGAAAACCGAATGAAAATATCAGTGAATCCATTTCCCTTTCTGTCCAGATCTGAAAGGTGAGAGTTCTCATTTCTGCCAAGAGGCTTCTGTCTCTGACAAGTTGAGTCAGCATGCTGCAAATTGTGAGAGAGAGGTTTTGGACCACATGGGGTAGCTGAAAGAAACTGAATTGGGTCAAGGTAACTTTTGCCAGGTGTCTTAGAATTTTAGGAGATGAAGGAAAACTCTGCACTGTAACTCAAGTTAGCGGTTCTTGTGAATTGACTATAGTGGGTGGGGGGAGACAGGAGGAGAGCAGGGTGACCAGATATCCAAGATAGGATTCATCTGTCCTTGGTTTTTTGAGTTTTGATGCTAATGTGATTCATGGGTATGGAAGCATGGAAAGGTGCTGCTCAGATTTCCCTTTAAGAGAGAAGTTTTAAGAGTAGCATTGACATATATACATTACCATATGTAAAACAGATAGCTAATGGGAAGTTGCTATATAACACAGGGAACTCAACCTCTCACCCTGTGAGAACCTAGAGGGGTAGGATAGGGTAGGTCATGGGAGGGAGGTTCACGAGGGAGGAGACATATGTATACCTATGGCTGATTCATGTTGATGTATGGGAGAAACCAACGCAACATTGTAAAGCAATTATCCTCCAAATAAAAATAAATACTTAAAAAAAAATGAGAGAGAGATTCTTTAGTAAGAATGGACCTATCTGTCAGTCTGCAGCCTCTGAAGCTTGGGGATCCATTGTGGAATTTAAGCTATGGTCTTAAGACTACACCAAAGCTATGGTCTTCCAGAGTAGCTCCTAGCCAATGACTGAGCGTGAGGTGGGGGTCAGACCAGAGCCAGGTATTCCTCCTGCCCAGTGGAGGAATTTCTCTAGTGGAATCGTTGCTTTGGGGCTTCCTATCAACCTAGCCAAGATGTCCTAAAATCTCCATGCAGTCTGAAGCTCTGTCTACCTAATTCTTCCTTCCTGCTCTCCCTTCATGGACGTCAAACTTGCAACATGACCTGAGGCCCTCCCCAGTGCCTCCTGCTCCCTCTCCCCTTTCTCTTTGACAAGCATACCCCCCCACCACCACCCCCGCCTCCACACACCAAAGTCTTGCATTTCCAATGCCATCCTGGTGTCTGCTTCCTAAATGTAGGGGGGGCACCTAAATGTAGGCAGTGGAGAAGGAGCAGAATATTTTCTTCTTATCCCATCTCTAACCTCTCCCCTACATACTGCTTTGTCTTTCTAACCAGCCCACACTTCCCCCCTTAAGCAGCAGCTGTGGCCTTCAGCAGTGTTTGCCCTCGGTGGTCATGTGATCTCTTGCCATTTACTTTCCCACTGGAAACACAAGCCTTAGCAGACTGGAAACAGTATCTAATGAACTGAAAGTAATTATGAAAAGCCAAGTAGGTGCTGAGATGTTAGCGCAAAATCTGGAGATTTGAGGGTGAGTGTGTGTGTGTGTGTGTGTTTGTGTGTGTGTGTGCTCATTCTCACTTGGAGGAGGAGGAGGTGGTAAATATCTCAAACTCAGAAATAACCTTCTTCTCTTAGTTTTAATAAGAAAGAACAAATTAATATAGATGGGGTATCTCACCCCTTCGCCTCCCTTGCTTATCCCAGATCATTTGGCAATGAAGGATGGATTCAATTCTATCTTTTGTTTGTTTGTTTCTCTCTTTATTTTCATAACTCAGTAAAATAGTCAGAAGGGTGGAAAGCCAGGGGGAATAAATACAAATGAGCTGAATATGCCATAAACTCTCCAATCAGTGTTTAATCAAGCAATGACTATAATTTAGAATGATTATTATCTTATTTTAACTTTTCCAAGTAATCTATCCAACTTTATTTCAATTACTCAAATGGAAAAGGGCTAAGAGATCAAAGTAAAAATCACTTTTTCCTTAATAAAATAAACAGCTGGTTATGACTGAGTTACCTACCTTAATGTAAGGAGAAAGATTTGAAAGTCTCTGAAAATTCCTTCCAAAAACAGATTCTAAGTTCAGGAAATTAATTTTTAAAAATTAACACACATACAAATTCTATTTAGTTGCAACTACTAAGTGTATGGATTCTGTTCACTTTGGCTTAATTCAACTTAAAAGATGAATTGCCTCAGTCAAATCCTATTTGTCTACCCCACAGAGATTTTATTCTCAGGGAGCCAGAAACATGGAAGCCACTTCTTTCTCTCTCTCTCTCTTCTGCCATCTTTCAAAGCCTATAAGGACACCCTTAGCACAGTAATTTGTTGGGTTAGGAGTTACACTACTAGAACTAACAAATTTAGGATTTCTCATCACCTTTGACCTTACCACTCCCTACTCTCCATGAACATTAAGGTGGGAAAGCCATATGAAATTATCTGGACTCAGTATTATGACAAAGGAACACACCCTGCCCTCCCGCTTCATTCCATCTGTGTACAGCCTGAAACAGCTGACTGGGACAGTCTTCCATCTTTAATCTCATCAACCGACTTTCCCATGAGAAACAGCCAATGGAGTCCAAACCTATGTACCAAGCTCTTTGTAGACCCAGGCAACTCACCACATCTGACACTTCAAAAAAAAAAAAAAAATCAGTAAAAGTGGTGGCTATGAGTCACTACGGGCAAACAGCATTCCTGAAAGAAATGAACATCACTAGTGGAAACACACTGATGCTTGCTTTGAAAACTCTATAGGCCCCTATAGGCCTGAATAATATTAAGGCCTGAATTCTCTCCATCTCCACAATGCCTATTATTTGCTGTTCAATTTTCTATAAATATAACTACCTCCTCTCCTTTTTTCCTTTTGACTGTAACAAACCAGTATCAGAAATACTTCTAGTAGCTCACATGTTCCTCAACACTGTCTTTCAACTATTGTTAGTAACTTAAAGGGGGTGGCTAACTATAATTTGCTCTCAATAACGTCCACTTCGGTGAACCATGACAACCTGATTCACACTCACACACACACACAAAAGAGGACAGTGCAAGAGCAAACCTAAAGAGAGAAGCCATGACAACTGAATGTCATGTGGGATCTTGACATATCCTGGAAAAGAAAAAAAAATTAGGTTTCAACTAAGGAAATTCAAAAAAATTTTAAATTCAGCTAACAATAATAATATATCACTATTGGTTCATTAGGGTGAAAAATGTACCATAATAATGAAGGATGCTACAATAGGGGAAATTGGGTGTGGAATACATAGGAGCTCTGCACTATCCTTGTAACTATTCTATAAAAAGCTTATTAAGACAACATCAAGAACAAAAAGGCAGTGCCTGACATGCAGGAGGTACTGCACAGACTCTTTTTTCCTAAGCTTTATTCCCTGCCCCCCACCACTCCCCTCCCCATTCTCCACTGTGAAATGCTGCTGATAATTCAGAGTCCCTTTCCAATCATGCAGATGGAGGAAAAAGCCACAAGATGATGAGGATAAAGCTCGTGTGATGTGCACTGGAAGAGAAGCTGACTAATGAAAAGTGTGGTTATTAAGCATCTTATTTTTCTCTAACAGGGGCCCAGAGGGAGGCAATAAAGCTCTGAAATTTACTCTGAAATTTGAAATATGTTCACATCACCAGTTGCCAACTAACCTGCCCAAAAATCTGACAGGAAATTCAAACCAGAGTGTTTTCTTGTTTTAAGAGAGGTGTTACTGGGCTGCTTTTCTTTTCCCCTGCCTTCGTCTTAAGAAGAACTATGGGTCGGTAAGGAAACATTTGAATCAGATGGAAGAAATAAAAAGTAAGGATAAAATGGCACAAAACCAAACAAATTCCTGGAGCTGAAGAAAATCTTGGCTGTGATAGGAATCCAAGCCTTTCCCATATGAGTCTGAATGAAGCAAAGCTCTAAGCCAGTGTATGGGCGCGAAACTTTATAAAATGCAAGTGTTCATGAATGGAAGCTGATTAACTTGCCCAAAACGCCATCAAGCAAAGTGTTTCAGATCAACTGAAGCTCAAACTGGTGCTGACACAGGGCTTAAAGCAAAAATAATATGGATATTATGAAAACTCTCTCTTTTAATCAATAGACCAGCCCATCTTTCCATTTCTGACATGATCCTTTCCTGCTCAATGTATCCCAGTGGAAGCACCCTAACCCTAACCCTAACTTATATAGCCTGAGTCAAAGAAGCAGCCTGTCCAAACTCAGCACATCTCAAGCCGTTTTTTCAGAAGGGAAATTTTTGTATGAAGAATCTTGTTTGAAATTCCAGTATATAATCAGCTAAAATCAGAGCTGTTCTGAGTGAGGACACAGAGCCACCTTGTTTAGTGACCACACTACTCTATATATTTGAGTGTATAAAAAATTTCACCATTTATAAGAAGATGTTTAAAAATTGTCCCAACATTTCATATTGTCCTCTTCTATAATATACTACACAGTTATATTACCAGCAAAAACCAGTTTGTTCAGCAATAGCCAGAGGAATTGCAATTTGAGACATTCGAACTACAACAGATCATGGGCAAATCCAGAAGACAAGAGGAATTAGTTTTTATAAAGAAAAAGGGTACTTAGAAGTGGCTGTAATAATCAAAGAATCCACTGGAAGACGCTGGGAGTTCAAAGTATACAGGTTTCTCATTGGCTGGGTTATTACAGTTTCTGATTGACAGGACTGTTGATGGAGAGAAGTTTTCTTCTTCCTGCTGAGAGTAAAGTGGGGAACACTTCCCTGTAGGACATGTAGGCATAAATCTCTTCCTGTGTGTAGTAACTGACGACATATGTCGGGGAGTGAGAGCATCTGTCCCTGGTTTTAGCCGCTGTTTCTATAATTCCATAGTGTCTAGTTGACTGATACAGATACATTTTTTTCATTATAAATTATATTCATATAATAATTTTACTCTACATTTGCATAATTGGTGGACTTTCCTGTCCCTGGGAGCCAAAAACATGTTTCAAAACAAACTTAGAGGTAAGAAGAAGCAAAGCCCTAAGATGAATACTAGATTTGGCAGAAATTGGCCAGATGCTCATCTATCCCATTCTTCCTTCTGGGAAGAGGGGAATAAAACATAGTCCAGCTGTCCTTCCAGATAAGTTAGGAGGATGTAACTGAGTATGTTCTGACCAATGGAATATGAGTGAAAACAATATGTGTCTCTTTCGGGCCTTGTCTCTAAAATCCCTGTTCTGCTTCCTTCCACCTCCTCCTCTTCTTCTCTTATCTACAACAACAGAAACGAAGGATTGATAGTTGGTAGAGTTACAAGATAGAAGGAGACCAGATCCCTGAGTTTCTGCTGAAATGAAAATGACCTAGGAATGCTACATGGGCAGCATCACACTGTGATGTGAGCAAGAAATAAAATGTTTCCTGAGTTAAGCCACTGAGAGTGAGGGCTTGTTACCACAGTGAGATATAGAAGACATGAGCTTCTAAAATTTATTCAATTTCATTAAAAAATTTGTTTTCAATTTTTTTAAAGTCTAATTTCAGCCTGAGTCTCCTCAATACACTAGATTCCCTTTAAAATTATTATTAGAAAAGTGTTCTGTTTAATGAGGAACTGGCATGCATTATGCAAGCAGATAGGAATTATTCACTTATTGAAGGAGGCAAGAATATACAACAGGGAAAAGACAGTCTCTTCAATAAGTGGTGCTGGGAAAACTGGACAGCTACATGTTGAATGAAATTAGAATATTTTCTCACAGTATGCACAAAAATAAACTCAAAATGGATTAAAGACCTAAATGTAAGACCAGAAACCATACAATTCCTAGAGAAAAACATAGGCAGAACACTCTTTGATATAAATCACATAAGTATTTTTTTCAGATCTATCTCCTAAGGCTGTGCTGTGCTAAGCCACTTCAGTCATGTCTGACTCTGTACGACCCTATGGACTATAGCCTGCCAGGCTTCTCTGTCCATGGGGATTCTCCAGGCAAAAATACTCAGGTGGGTTGCCATGCCCTTCTCCAGTGGGTCTTCCCCACCCGGGGATCAAACCCCTGTCTCTTACGTCTCCTGCACTGGTTGGTGGGTTCTTTACCACTAGTGCCACCTGGGAAGCACCCTGAGGCAGAGGAAACAAAAGTCAAAATAAATATAGGATTTAATTAAACTTCATAGTTTTTGCACAGCAAAGGAAACCATCAACAAATGAAAAGACAATCTACTGAATTGGAAAAAATATTTGCAACTGATATGACCAAAAGGAGTTAATATCCAAGATATAGAAATGGCTCACACAATCCAATAAGGAAACAACCCAATTTAAAAATGGGCAGAAGACCTGAAGAGACATTTCTACAAAGAAGAAAAAATGCTGAGCATTGCTAATCATCAGAGAAATGCAAGTCAAAAGGACTATGAGATATCACCTCACATATGTCAGAGTGTGAGTAATAGTTGCTCAGTTGTGTCAGACTCTTTGCGACCCCATGCCTATATAGCCCATGGAATTCTCCTGGCCAGAATACTGGAGTGGGTAGCCATTCTGTTCTCCAGGGAATCTTCCCAACCCAGGAATCAGAACCCAGTCTCCCACACTGCAGGTGGATTCTTTACCAGCTGAACCAACAGGGAAGTCCAAGAATACTGGAGTGGGTAGCCTATCTCTTCCCCAGCGGATCTTCCTGACCCAGGAATCGAACCCGGGTCTCCTGCGTTGCAGGCAGATTCTTTACCAGCTGAGCCACCAGGGTGTTTATCATCAAAAAGATCACCAATAACAAGTGTTAGTGAGGATGTGGAGAAAAGTAAATCATTGTATACTGTTGGGAATGTAAATCTCTGTACTGTTATCTATAGCCACTGTGGAAAACTGTAAGAGATTGCTCAGGAAACTAAAAATAAACAACCATACGATTCAGCTATTATACTCCTGGGTATATATTCAAAGAAAATGAAAATACTAATTTGAAAAGATACCCCAATATTCATAGCAGCATTATTTATAATTGCCAAGACATAGAAGCAATCTGAATGTCCAGTAACAGGTGAATGGATAAAGAAGGTATTATATATATTGTTGTTGTTTTTGTTTAGTTGCTAGGTCGTATCTGACTCTTTTGTGACCCATGGACTGTAGCCCACCAGGCTCCTCTGTTCATGGAATTCTCCAGGCAACAATACTGGAGTGGGTTGCCATTTCCTTCTCTAGGGGGTCTTCCCTACCCAGGGATTGACCCCAAGTCTCCTGCTTGGCAGGCAGATTCTTTACCTCTGAGCCACCTGGGAAGCCCATTATATACATACATATATATAATATATATAGTGAAGTATATAATATGTATAATATAGTAGAATATTATGTTGTTGTTATTCAGTTGCCCAGTCATGTCTGACTCTGTGACCCTATGGACTGCAGCACATCGGGCCTCTCTGCCCCTCACTATCACCTGAAGTTTGCCCAAGTTCATAACTATTGCATCAGTGATGCCATCGAGCCATCTTATCCTCTGACGCCCTCTTCTCCTTCTGCCCTCAGGTAGAATATTATATGTAATACTATATATCATATATTATGTATTTTCCCTGTATAATATATATCTCATATATAGTGAAACACTGTGTTTTTCTATGCTTAGTCACTCAGTCGTGTCCGATTCTTTGCAACCCTATGGACTGTAGACGCCAGGCTCCTCTGTCTATGAGGATTCTCTAGGCAAGGATACTGGAATGGATTGCCATGCTCTCTCTCCTCCAGGGGAACTTCCCAACCCAGGGATCAAACCCAGTTCTCTGCATTGCAGGCAGATTCTTTACCGTCTGAGCCACCAGGGAAGCCCATTCAGACATAAAAAAAGAATGAAATTTTGCCGTTGGCAACAACATGAATGGACTTGGAGGGTATTCTGCTTAGTGAAATAAATCAGACAAAGACAAATACTGTATGTTATCACTTGTATGTAGAATCTAAAAAAGAAAACAAACTAGTGAATATAGCAATAAAGAAATAGACTTACAGGTATAGAGAACAAACTAGGGGGAAACAATAATGGGGAGGGCAGGATAGGGGTAGAAGATTAAGAGGTACAAGCTGCTATGTATTAAATAAAATAAATAAGCTACTATATTGTATATTGTAGGGGATGTAGCCAGTATTTTATAATAATTATAAATAAAGTATAACCTATAAAATTCCTGAATCACTATGTTGTATACCTGAAACTAATATAACATTGTAAATCAACTATACCTTAATTAAAATAAAAAAGAATTATGTCACCCATCACATCATCCTTTTGTCCTGAGCACCAAAAATCTTGGGTCAGAATTCATGTTTAATCACAATAATTGGTTTGACCCTCTTGTTTAACATATTTGTTGCTGATTCGCGTATAAGGATTTGACTTCCTATGTCTTTCTGAACAATTTATTGTATTTCATTATTTGAACCTTGATCAATTTTGGAAAGATTTGTTGTAAATGAGTAAATCTTTCCAGAGAAATGACACTGCCAAATAAAATGGAACAAATGTCAGGAATTCTCTTTAAAGTAACGTTTCACTAGTGTGATGCTGAGAGTTTCTATCACTGTGACTATTTAAGTAGATGTCACAGCACAAACATCACAAGTATATAGAGATCTATACAACTCAGTGATTTACAGGGTACCTACTCTGCAGAGGAACTCAGGGGTACTACTACCTACTCTGCAGAGAAATTTTGGCTGTGCTCCTGTCAATGGAAGACCAGTTGGCCATATCATAACCACTTCCTTACTTGCTCAGCTGTATGAAAAGCATGAGTGGTAAACAGAGTTCTGTTTTATCAAAACTAGAATTGGATGTTTGAAATAGGTTTTAGTTCAAACAATTTTGTTTTCTGTCTAAAGAATCTCCCATAATTCTTAACTTGATGCCAAGACTAGCAAGTCATCTCTTTGCAGCCATCACGGCTATTGTTTTATATTTTGTAAGATTTTCTGCTGGAATGCTAATATACCCTTTCTCTCTGGTGATCAAATGAATAAAAGCCGTTTTGTAGCATATTCTACTTGCACTTGTAGAAGAGTGACTTCCAGTGAAACCTCAGACTCACAAATATAGGAAAGGCAACAGAGGCTGTGTGCAAGCATGGTTCCCCCACCTGGCATGAACTGCGTCACGCTGTGAAAGGAGTCATAAGCATACACCCCCAGTAGATAGACATCTCCCTTCCTCCTTCCTCCAGCGCCAGGGCAGAGTTTTATTTTCAAGTGTCAAGCAGTGGTTACGATGTCCTCCACCTCAAACAGGTGCATCCGAGTTTACCCTGGGAAGGAGTCAAGAATAGTAAGAGCAACTCTCCAGATCGGAGGGGTGGGAGCAACGTGCTGCTGCAGCAGGGGTCACAGGCATGGCTTCCCACTGCCCATTTCAGCAGCGATAATGGACACTTTACCATGGTGGTGGCCACTGCTGCACAGTGGCTCTTTCTGGGGATATCTTGTTCCCCAAACTGAGCCCTCTAGTCTTAAAGAGACATTTCTGAGTGGTTCCCATCTGATGGCAGCACAAGGTGGGAGCACCCTGTGATTGGATTAAGTAAGTTCTTCAAGTTCTTATGCAAGAGGAGGGACTCCTGTACTGAAAGACATTTGTACAATTGAAAATGGAGAGTCATTTTTATCTGAATATTTAAGAAGATGTGCCCTTCTGTATTTCCCTCAAAATGGTGAAGTATACATCAAGTGCATATGTAAAGGTATACCCTTATTTCAAAGAGGGGGGATTTACAAAGTTTGTCAGTATAATCTTTCATGCTAACCAACTAACTGAGTTCATATGAGATGAATTAGATCAACTTAACATTTATTTTGGAGAAGGCAATGGCACCCCACTCCAGCACTCTTGCCTGGAAAATCCCATGGATGGAGGAGCCTTGTGGGCTGCAGTCCATGGGGTCACTAAGAGTCGGACACGACTGAGCGATTTCACTTTTCACTTTCATCCATTGGAGAAGGAAATGGCAACCTACTCCAGTGTTCTTGCCTGGAGAATCCCAGGGACCGGGGAGCCTGGTAGGCTGCCCTCTATGGGGTTGCACAGAGTTGGACACGACTGAAGCGACTTAGTAGTAGCAGCAGCAGCAACATTTATTTACTGGGCTTCCCTGGTGGCTCAGTGGTAAAGAATCTGCCTGCTGAGGCAGGAGATGCAGTTTCAATCCCTCATTGGGGAAGATTCCCTGGAGAAGGAAATGGCAACACACTCCAGTGTTCTTGCTTGGGAAATCCCATGGACAGAGGAGACTGGCAGGCCACAGTCCATGGGGTCACAAAAGAGCTGGACATGACTTAGTGACTAAACAACAACATTTATTTATTAATAATATAAGTGCCAGGTATTAAGCTATTTGTTGGTTATATAAAGATAAATAATATAAGATTTCTGTCCATGAAAACACGATGGTCCCTGAACCACTATCTGACCACTGGGAATGTTTACCATTGGATCACCTGGAGAAAATATTTCGCCCAACGTCTGTCCATCTTATGAGCCAAAACTCTGAATGACATTGGCTTTGACACAGATTCAACAAGTATTGTAACAGCAATATGGCATCACCAATGGTAAGGAAAAATGGCACCAACATCATGCAAGAGATAGTTCCTCAGAATAGAATTAAGGGTAGGGAGTTGGGGGAGAGGTGCTGTCCATAGGAACTTCTCTGGTAACAGAGCTCATGCAGAGTAGTCCAGAGACATCAGGGCTTCACATGAGAATAGCTGGGGGTGGGGGGGGGGGGATGGGGTCAGGGGTGGGGAAGTGTTTCCTTGCAGAGGTACTTCAAGAGTCTAACGATAGTGCTGCAGTCTGGGAAATCAACACAGATCCCTGAGCAAACCACACTGTATCACCTGCACCTCTGAGTGAAAGACAAAACCCTCGAGAGTACCAGACCAAACTCCTGAGTCTCTCCCCAGTATTTCCAGACCAGGTTTCCTGGATGGTCTCAAGTGAATAGCTAGGAAGAATGAGAAAGACCCTCCCACAAATAACTGAACTTTTATTTCTCAACCAGCTGGTGGGTGGAAGGCTGAGTCAGACAGAACTTGGAAAAACTGAGGAAGAGACATTTCTTATACTTCTGAGACCATGAGGCAAAGGCAAGTCAATTACATGCATATGTACATTTTCTTTTAGGAAAAGTGCCCAGAACTTTCATCAGATTCCTAAAGAGAGCTAAGTGTTAGAAGATGGGCATGTTTTCAGGTTGGGCTTCCTTGAGAGGAGGATTTGAGATTTTTGAGCAAGTGATTTATTAAGAAAGTGGTTTTTTTTTTTTTTTTGGTCTCATCATGCAACTTGTAGGATCTTAGCTCCCTAACCAGGGGTTGAACCCAAGCCCTTGGTAGTGAGAATACAGAGTCCTAACCACTGGACCATCAGGGAAGTCCCAAGAAAGTGCTTCATGAGAAGACTGGCCAGGGCATGGGGAGGCAGAGAGGAGAGGGGAGAAAACAAAGCCAGTCTTCAGGCAAAGCCCTCACAGAGGCTGACTTCCAAGGGGCACCAGCTGAAGCGGGAGTGCTGAGCTTCCTCTTGCCACAGCCCCTCTTCTAGCATCTCTTTCTTCCTAGGTCACCTCTCTAATGTTTTTCTCTTTTATAATGTAGAGAAGCAATTCTTTTTGTTTCACAGTGAAGCCTTGCCCAGTGGGTCTCATTTTCATAACCAAACATATCCATATAAGGGGTGTTCTTAGCAGAAGCAGCTCTCCCCCAGAGAGTCTGTAGTCAGCACTCAATGTAAATTTCCCCTTCCTATCTCATACTCTCTCTCATACACACACACACACACGTATGGAAACTCAGGCCCAGAGAGATGACAACTTGCCTGAGGTCATTTAACTAGTCAGTGATAGAACCAAGACAAAACTGAGTCTTAACTCTCTCTTCAGTGTTCATTACTCTGAACACACTGCCTCCCGAGCATTCAAGCATTTTACATCAATGGTAATAAATATAAAGCAGTTTCTTGGAGGAGGCAATTCAAGGTAAGTGTCAAATGCATTCCATAAATAGATGGATTTTCTGAATCTAGGGCACTGAAGCACATGGCATAAATGTGGAGAAACAGAAATTTACATACATCCCCAAATAAAAGGGTCTTTCCAAACAGTACAGGGCTGAAAGGGGCTGTTGAAAGAGACAATTCATTCGAAAACCTTGCAGTATCAATAAAAATGCTTTATTGGTAAATATTTTCTTACTAATTTCACCAAAATCAAGTTAAAAGATGTTTCAGTTAGTCTGAATCTCTTTCCTGCCCTCAAACAGAAAGTGTAGTCTTATCTCTATTTCCAGAGATGTTATTAGCTAAGCACCAGAAGCCATAGATTTAGCATTGACTCAAGGGCCCTTTGGGCTTCCCTGGTAGCTCAGCTGGTAAAGAAGCTGCCTGCAATGCAGGGGACCCTGATTCAATTCCTGGGTCGGCAAGTTTCCCTGGACAAGGGATAGGCTACCCACTCCAGTATTCTTGGGCTTCTCTGGTGGCTCAGATGGTAAAGAATCTGCCTGCAATGCGGGAGACCTGGGTTTGATCCCTGGGTTGGGAAAATTCCCTGGAAGAGGGTATGGCAAGCCACTCCAGTATTCTTGCCTGGAGAATCTCCATGGACAGAGAGGCCTGGTAGGCTACAGTCCAGGGGGTCACAAACAGTTGGACACTAAGCCCAGCACAGCAAGGGCCCTTTGGGGTTCTTCCAGAAGCTCAGATGATAAAGAATCCACCGGGAATGCAGCAGACTCAGGCTGGATCCCTGGGTCAGGAAGATCCCCTGGAGGAGGGCATGGCAACCCACTCCAGTATTCTTGCCTGGAGAATGCCATGGACAGAGGAGCTTAGCAGACTAAAGTCCCTTAGAGTCCACAGGGTCAGATGTGACTGAAGTGACTTAGTATGCACGCACACAAGGGACCTTAAGAATCCATAACAACTGCCTTCTTCTCCAGAGGTCACATCTAAAATGATCCTTTACAGATAACAAGCCCCTTTCATTCACCACACTTTATGTCATCCTCATAGCAACCTTGTATGACAGGTAAATTACTACCTCATGTTATGGTAGAAAAATCAATGTTCAAAGGGGTTAAGTAACTTACCTAAAAGCACCCAAAGACACAGTTAAGACCCAAATCCAAATCTTCAAGTCCAAATCTCATGCATGTTCTTTTCCAAGTCTGTCCAAAAAAGATTAGTACCAGAGGCAGTGGGACAGCTGGGTCACTGGTTTGGATGTGAGACAAAAACAAAACCGGGCTAAACTGCAAGTTGCTGAAGATAGGGTCTTAACAACAGGAGGTCTTGGCTGGACAAGAGCTGGGTCCCAGCTGCTTCCAAGGAGGAGGTAATGGCTACTTTACGCCAGACTCTGTTCCAGGGAGAAAGCAGTGACCAAAACAGAACAAATCTCTGCCCCCTAACATTTACATCCTAGTGGAATTAGACTTGAAACAAATAATGAAATATAAAATATGCCAGTGATGGTAACTGCTGTGGAGAAAAATCAAAATGCAGAACCTCAGGAATATGGGCATGCATGGGGGTAATGGGGTTCTGATTTATATATTAGGTGATCAGGAATGGCCACCAGATAAGGTCACATTTGAGAAGGAACCTAAAGACAGTAAAGGAGCAAGTTTTATGGAGATCAGGGAAGAACAATTCCAGATAGAGAAAACCACAAATACAAAGTCCCTACAGCATGAGCTTGGTGAACTTGAGGAAGAGGAAGGAGGCCAGTACAACTAGGGAGAGTTTAACAGCCATTAACTTTGCATTTATGGAGCAAAAAAAAAAAAGCATTAGAGAAAAAGAAGTTCACATCTTTGAGACATAAAGAACGATACAAGGTAGAATTGGATCAGTGTTATGGAGAGACATAAATCAAGTATTATAGGATTGCCGAGGAAGTAAGGGAGGCTTAGAATCATAGCATCAGAATGTGATTGTCTAGTCCAAGATACTGAGGTTTTCTTGAACAATAAAACACACTCCTTTCAAATTGTAGCTCATGGATTGCCAATAAGAAAACAAATGGAATCAGAATACTCTGGCTGAAGTGAAGGTAGGAAGGTTTAGCCTTTCCAACTTGGCCTGACTCTCTCATCCCCAGCCACCGAGGCACCTTTATGGAGCCATAGGGCTGTAAGAGACAACGTTTGCCAAAGATTGATTTAGTCAAACTAGTTTATTTTACAAAAAAGCATCCGAGGCCCGCAGAGGGAATCTTCTTCTTCTGGTGTACACTGGAATGAAGTCCCTTCCCACTCACTGCCCAGTATGCTGTGCTGGCCCTGAGGCTGAGGGTCATGGATCCTGCTTCAGCCTCCAGTGTGCGCATCCCACCTCCTTGGTTGACCCTGGGTTGACCTAGAATGCCCCTGCTCTCTGTCTTTCCATGGACGTGATGCCACACCAGAGCAGCTGCCTCTCTCGGCTCCTATTTAAAACTGATCGGTGCTCTGGGGAGCTTCTCTGTGAGGCTGGCCATCTCCCCAGCAGTCACTCCTCCTGGGGGACCCATGTATTCACTCTTCCTAGGGGCAGTCTGAGATAATCAGAACAAAAAGGTCATTGCTCAGATTTGCATTTCAAATTAGATGTTTGACAATAGTCTTGAAAATTGGACTTTTGGAGAGAATATATCTTTTGACACATATGGAGATAATGACAAAGAAATTGCCCTGCACTTATTCCCTGAAAATGCCAAGCACTTCCTGCCTTCACATCTGATGTACTTTTTCACTTAAGATCTTTTTTGTTTTTTTGTAAATTGTATGCCTCATTCCAGGAAGCTAAATTCTCTTCCATTCTGGCTCTTTCCTAGACTTCTCCAAGTAGAATCTATTTACCCTTTATCTGTGTTCCTGAAGCACCTGCTCCATGCACTTATTCTAGCTCTCTTATTTTATTGCACTGGAAAAACGTGTAAATATTTTTCTGCCCCCCTGACTCTGAGCTTCTCTTGTGAATAAGAAATACATCTTATTTGTATTTGATGCCTCCACTGCCGCTAACACAAGGCTCTTAGTGCCTGATACGTTTGTTGATTGACATTATAATTGAGTCATGACTGGGGTTATAAGAAATGAGGGTTCTTTTTTACTATGGACTTTTTGAGATTTTGCCAACTAGTGATAAGCTATGAGCAATTATTTTCTCAGCTGGCTTGATAATTTCTTGAAAAGTAAAATGACTATGTGAATATCCTGTTATTGATCATTGGAAGTTACCAATGAATGGCTCCAGTGCTAACTTTTGGTTTTTTTCTGTCCCAGGCCTTGTGACACATTTTTCCATTTGTTCATCCATGTTGGATCTGCTCCGAGGCATACCTGCTGCTATGGCTAACACGGCCCGCAATGACGCATTCCCCCTCGTGCCTGGCCACAGGCCCTGGTAATTGTCAGCCTTTCAGATATGACTGACAAGAGTGAAAAGCAAAATCTGTGGGAAAAAATATGAAATCAAGTCCCAACTCTCACTCTCTCATTATGTCAAGATGATCTCATATTTTCTGAGCATTGTGTGGTAAATCTCACATGATCTTGAGACAGAGGGGGCTTTTCAAAACAGTGGTTTTTCTGAATAGGCATATAGACCTGGCTGATGATTCCTCTAGCTGATCAGCACTGAAAGACAAACTGAAGTTCCACTTCCTGAATTCAGATTGCATATCAGGGTTACAGAGAAGGGCCATTTCCTTTTGACAGTGGCGACATAACCAAAGCCACTTCATTTGCAGGAGTTTATAAAAACCAGATTATCCCAGATTTACTTTCTTAAGCCAAGAACAAAACTACCTCAGTAACAGAAAAAGTCAGCTCACACCTGTCTCTTGATTTCTGCTTTGTCATCCAAGATTGTTCAGATCTGGGGCTGAAATACAGCTCTCCCACCCCAACAACAGGTAGCCTGCCCAATCATTTCCAGTCCTAACTTCATAGTTCACAATTCAAATGCAATATTTTCTTGCTTTCATTTAAAGCACATACTTAATCACATGGAATTTACCATGTTTATTGTTAAACAACTGATCTTTTTCTCCTAAATCACGCCAGGATTTCCACTTAGCTGATACGGCTTTCGAGTTTCTAACAGAAACAGTAAACAAGAATGCAAGAGAGAAATGTTTGTATTTGCTGAAATGTAGAGTATCTAAGGTTATCACTAAAAGGCCCATGAGACATGACCATAGAGAAAAAGAGAATCTGAGAAACTGTCTGGGAAGATGAGTCACGTGAAATGTGTTTATTTGGATTTCTAAAATTTCCCTTTCTCTCGCTTTATTTACATTTCATTAATATGACACTATGCAACCTGAGTAACATTTTGTCCTGCGAGTCTACTGATTGGACTTTTGCAAGCAGCCAGACAACAAGAACAAGCCTAAACAAGCTCTTGGTTGCTATAAGGCTCCATATTTATTGAATTAGAGAACTTTACATAAAAATTTCCCTCTGAATGTAATATTTCAAACACACCAGACTCCATTTCCCCTAGGGAAGCAGGTAACTTGGGAAGCAGATCAGGTTTGTTACCAATAAACTAAGAAGGTGGAGGACAGCTTGCAAGGGCAGGAGTTAAAGTATCGGGATTTAATTTCTAATCTGGACCAAGTTCAATGGGCATGAGTCTTGCTCCTTTCCAATTTGTGTTAACTAAGTTCTAATTAAGCAGAGTTCATTTTAATGAAGTCAGAAACCGGGTCTGGGCCTCCTCTACCTAGACTTTCAATATTGCAGAGTTCTTTCTTAATTAATGTGAAGAATTCCCTCTGGTTTCCGTGGCCAAAATTTTCCATTTGTTCCACATCGGATGCCAGTTGGCTTCCACCTCCTGCAACCATGTGCCTCTGGCACAGCTGGACAATATATTAACTTCTTTGGGATTAAAAAGGTGCTATAAAAAAATTAAAAGGTGCTATATCCTTAAGATGGAGAAGGAAATGGCAACGCACTCCAGTATTCTTACCCTGGAAATCCCATGAACAGAGGAGCCTGGAAGGCTACAGTCCATGGGGTCGCAAAGAGTCGGACACAACTTAGCAGCTAAACCACCACCATCTCCTTAAGAAATATTCTGAATAACCTGGATTCTTATTTATTCTTACCAGCAATCAATCTTTTCTAAGTAATAAAAAGCAAATGAGCAGTGGAGGCAGGGAACAACCAGATTTCAGCAGCAGTGTTTCTGGAGGTTCTTCGCTTCCTTAAGCCTAGGGCCTGAATTCCCCAAAGATAGATATGAGCAGGCTTTACCGAGTTCTGCCTCCTATTCTGGGATCTAGGGGCAATTTGAAGACAGAGGAGAGAGGGGCCCTGGGCTGTCCTTAATGGCTGCCTAGCTGTGCAAGGCCACAGCAGGAACAGCATCTCTTGGAGATGTGCAAGGCCTGGGGCTGAAACCAGATGACTCAATCCTAGTTCCTGCCCTCTCACTAGGTTAACTCTGAGACTTGCAAAGTGCTTTATTTTTCTCATCTGTCAAGACAGAGAACACAGGACTTTGGAGTGGTCCAGGGTTTAAGACTTTGTTCTCCCAATGCAGGGGACATGGGTTCAATCCCTGGTTGGGGGACTAAGATCCCACATCTCACAGAGCAGTGGAGCCCACCTGCCACAACTACGGAGGCCGTAAGCTCTAGGAGCCTGCGTGCCGCAACGAGAGAAGCCAGCACACTTCAACAGGAAGCCCAAGCACCACGACTAGAGAAAGCCTGAGCCCAGCGAAGGATCAATACAGCCAAAAAGAGAGAGAGAGAGAGAGATGATTAAACCAGTGCTTTACAAACTATCTATGATAAAGGAGCAAGATTTTTTTCCTTCCTTCACCCCATCTCCTAATCTGTTGGGGATGCGATGAGAACTTGTAAGATTGTTTCTCTCTGTAACTTTCAGGTATACAAGTTCTCATCACATACATTCAAAAAATTGTGAAAACAAGCGAATGGTTACCAGTGGGGAAAAGAAAGGGGAAGGGGTAAGATAGAGGCATGGGATTAAGAAATACAAACTACTACATATAAAATAAATAAACAACAGCAATATACTGTACCATACAGGGAAATAGAGCCATTATTCTGTAACTGCCTTAGATGGAGTATAATTTATAAAAATACTGAATCACTATGTTGTACACTTGAAACTAATGTAATACTGTAAATCAACTATATTTCAACGGAAAAAAATTCTAATTGTAACTGTGTGTCATGATGGATGTTAACTAGACCTACTGTAGTGATTATTCTACTACATAGACCACATCATTATGTGTATGCTTGAAATAAAAATTGTATTCTATATCAATTATTATATCTCAATTTTAAAAACACACATGAAAATTTTTAAAAGAAAAACCTTGATATGGTATATTCAAAGTTGCTATTATATTTCATATGGGACATCATATAATTACTACTCTAACTCTGTCTTTAACAAAGTCACACCCAATACTAAGCAAACAATAGACCCTTAATATACCTTTGAATTAATGAGTGAAAAGAAAAAAAAGAATTAGCAGATAAATGGATGTTGCAGCATCCATTGCTATCAAAGTTTCTAAATGCCTACTCTCACCTGCTGTGTTTTATCTCCCCACCAGTGGGTAACAGTGTATAGACCAGTGGCTGTTCTATAGACCAGTGGCATGACCACACTCAGCATCTTACATCCCTCCCAGCTCCGGCCTTGCACCTCTCCGCTCAGGTTGCCCAAGTACCCAAATACTGAGCTTGGTGGCTAGACTAAAATTATGCTTATGGAGCAACAAAGACCAAAATAACCACCTGAACAACAAATAATTGTTGTTGTTCACTCTCTCAGTCATCTCCAACTTTTTGCAACCCCATGGATTATAGCACGCTAGGCTTCCCTGTCCTTCACTATCTCCCGGAGTTTGCTCAAACTCACGTCCATTGAACAAATGATGTTATCTAACCATCGTATCCTCTGTCACCCCCTTCTCCTCCTGCCCTCAGTCTTTCCCAGCATCATGATCTTTCCCAACGAGTCTGTTCTTCTCATCAGGTGGCCAAAGTATTGGAGCTTCAGCTTCAACATCAGTCCTTCCAATGAATATTCAGGGTTGATTTCCTTTAAGACTGATTGGTTTGATCTCCTTGCAGTCTGAGGGGCTCTCAAAGGTCTCCTCTAGCACCACAGTTCAAAAGCATAAATTTTTTGGCATTTACCTTGTCAATCTGCTTGAACAGCAATCTGAAATCCTGGCTCCACCACTCATTATCAGGTGACGTAAAGCAAGTTACTTAAGCTCTGTGCCTCACTTTTCTCATCTCTAAAATGAGAATAATAAGATCTTCTTCATGGGAGTGTTTTTGGTAAATGTTTCAGTTCAGTTCAGTCGCTCAGTCGTGTCCGACTCTTTGTGACCCCATGAATTGCAGCATGCCAGGCCTCCCTGTTCATCACCATCTCCTCTGATATAATTTCAAATAGACAGAAAAAATTGAAGTAGCTCACAGAAATCCTATTAATCTTTATTCAGATCACTATTTGTACTAATAGTACTATTTATACTATTTTCCCCATTTGCTGTATCATTCTCTTTTTATTTCTTTCCCTTTCTATTATTTTTTTCTAAAGTATTTAATAGTAACTTGTAGCCATCATACCCATTGGATTGCTTTGAAGATTAAAGGAATTAATATGTATGAAATATTCAAAATAATGCCTGGTACACATAATAAGCTCTCATAAAACATTACCTCTTATGCTTGGTTTCCAAAGACCTTTCCAGATGTTCAACAGGGATCTCATATTCCAGTGATTTTGTGGCAGCCCCTTATGGAATCTCCTATGGGGTGGGGGTCCAACCCTATGACTCTACCCTTCTCAAAGGTTTATGCCAAGTTCACCTATTTTCAAGCATGTTGAATTTGACTGACCTAAAAAAATTGTTCTATGCCATATGTATCTGGCCTTGAATACTGGTATTGAGTGTATCTGCTCTAAATTATTGTGTTATTAAATCTGAAGAACTCTGGTAATTCTTTTCTTTTTTCTACAAAACAGCTGTACTACTCTTAATGGAATATTAAACTGATCATCAGTGACTAGAAGACAAGCCCTCACTCTTCACGTTCTTTAGGGAAATGATAAGAACAGTGATTTCTAGGAAACTCAAGTATAACCCTTAAAACAAAACTTCCCTACCCAGCTCAGATGCCTCTTATTTCTGTTACCCAAAATGTCTATGCTTTGATTCAGGAACAAAATTTTGATTAGCATAATACAGTACCTTGTCTACCCCTGGTGTTGGTTTAACTTTAAACTGAACCAGAGCTTTCCTTCTCACATTCACCTGGGTGCCTTTGCTTCCTGATTTCTTGCTCATCCAGATCCTGCTGTGCTGAATTGAATTAAGTATGGAAAACACAGATTCGGCTTCATCTCCTTATACCAGATTCAGCTATAGAAAAGACTGTTCAGTCCACAGCAATTTTTAAAATCATTCCACGTGAGCCATACACCAGAAAGAAATCCAATCACAGAGGCATCTGGTGTCCAGAAAGACCCA
Source organism: Ovis canadensis (assembly GCF_042477335.2). Taxonomy (NCBI): domain Eukaryota; kingdom Metazoa; phylum Chordata; class Mammalia; order Artiodactyla; family Bovidae; genus Ovis; species Ovis canadensis. Next base: position 86,643,306 of record NC_091247.1, read on the forward strand.
CTGTTTTCTAAGGCCAGAACCTAGAAGGCTGGATGACTTGCCCAGGTGACTCATTGCTATTCACGAAACACTGAAACGAGGTCCATATGGCATCCAGGCCCTTTTGTTCAGGATTACCATGTGACCAAAACAAATCCTATCATTGCCCGAGCAGGGTTCACAAGCCTTTGACTTTTGTGCCAGACAATGCCTGGAGGAGGAAAAGCAGGCAGAGTGGATACATCTTCCATCCCCAGATGAATTATGTATGTACAACAAGAGCCAACTCAGCTGAGCCTCACATCACACTCCCTGGGGATTCCCATGAATGTGTGGCCCCTGCATATAGTCACAGCCCACGCTGAATGCTCTGTTCCCTGGAAAGTCTGTCAAGCATCCCACACAATTTAATATGTGGTCAAAAATTTTCGCTTGATGTTCCTTATTCCTTAGGTTAACCCGTGGAAAACCAAGGCAATGTATGTCCTTCAGAGTAACCTCAAAGTGGGCTTGGTCCACAGTAGGTGGGAAGGTATTTCTCTAGATGGCCTGACGTAATACAAAATAGGGAAACTGGTCACCCCAGCTGTCAAATCATTGACTCCATCTCCAGAGTAGAAGTCCCCACATCCTCAGCCACAGCATTCTGCCTCCCTTCTAGAGAAAAACCTCTGCTGCTGTCAGAGATTTGGACATCTGAAGACACAGCTCCCACTCGTATTATTCCTCCAGACACCTGGCCTACCTGGCTTTACTAGCACTGCCCTTTCCCCAAAGAACTCCAGGAGTTATACAACGATGAGGAATACACTGATGCTCACCTGGTTTATTTTAAATCTAAGGCATGGTTTCTCCAAAAGTTACATGTAGAGTTACCATACACACAGTAATTTCTCTCTTGGTATATATTCAAAAGACTTGAAAACCTATGTCCACACAAAAACTTGCAATGGGTATACTTAACAGCATTATCCACTAAGAACCAAAAAGAAATAACCCAGGTTTTCATCAACTGACGAGTAGTGGTATATCCATACAATCGAATATTATTTGGCCATAAAAATAGTGAAATACTGATACATGCTATAACATAAATGAACCTCAAAAATATTATACTAAGTGAAATTCAAATACAAAAGGACACATATATGATTCTGTTTAAATGTCTGAAATAGGCATATCCATAGAGATAAAGAGAAGCTGGGGAGGAGGGAATAAGGAGTGAGTGAGAATAAGGAATAATACCCTTGAGTACAAGGTTTCCTTTTGGGATGATGGAAATATTCTAGAACTAGCAGATAGAACTAGATAGAACAGTTCTATTCTAAAACTACCATCATGAGAACGATGGTAGCACATATCTGAATATACTAAAAACCACTGAACTGTATATTTTTAATGGGTTAAGTTTATGATATGTGATTTTTCAAATGGATTAAGAGATAAAACAGGACATGTAAATTAAAAAAGAAAAAGTGCAAGTCAAAGTGAATTCCAGGTCCCAGGTTGGCCTGTTGATTTTATAATCACTGCAACCAAACTTCCTTTCGAGATTGGTGGCTGTCAACATAGGCATTTCTAAAACAAGTTGTGTGCCTCAAAGTTCCACTCAATGTCCAGCCAGATCAGGACTGTCACCCAGGCTGTTGGGCCTCCTCTCCAATGGGCTTTGATCTGGCCCCACATCTTAAGACAGTGAGAGCCTTGGGACTCTGGTTTCTCTGTTTCCTCGCTGCCCGTGATTGCTTCTGTCAAAAATAATCATCTGTCTTTCATTGCAGTACAGATGATAGCCAAATGTTACCCTCGTCCATCAAACTGTCAAGCTAATTGTTTATAAAACATCCGGAACTGGTTGTCACAGAACATCAGCAAACTCAGTCCAAGTGAAACAGACCCCTGAAGTTGGATACAGCCCTGCATGAGGGACGAGTCCCACTGACAAGCCCTTCACAAACACCTTTCTTAAGCCAACAATTGTCAGAAACTAGGAGTGCTACTGCTGTCCTGAGACGCCAAAACTGGTCTCAAAGAACTTGGTTTTCCTGTTACTAGAATGCTTTTCTTTTTGATAATTTGAAAACTGCTCCTAGTCCCAAGGGACTCCAGGACCTGGAGTCTCCATTATTAAGATGGACAATGCAGGACCTCTGCCTCTGCTCCTGCTGTGCCACGCCAGCAGATAATTCCTTATACCTGAGTGGTGCCTGAAATTTGCTGAGCACTTTCACATGGATTTCCTTCTAGCCTCAAACTCACTGTGATGGAGGCGGAGCAGACAGAGTTATTTCTAGGAGCACAAAGACCTGCTCAGTGTCACTGGAGCTGTGGATGACAGAGTACAGGCTGCTCCATTCTCAGCTCAGTCCTGCTTCCATGGAACCAGGAGGACACAGGGTCTAACTTGGGTCAGGAGACAAGTCTCGCCAGCAGCCTTCCCTTCTACCACTTCCCCATTCCCTGGCTCAGCCTCCCGAAGCCTTCCTCAGCCAGTTTTTCTATCACTTTCCCAACTAAAACATTAGTTGTCATTTCAAGCCTTCTCTTTCACCTTGTCACCTGAGCTATCATTCACTTAAACGAGACTGGTTAAGTCTCTACTAATAGATGCTTTTGAACTGTGGTGTTGGAGAAGACTCTTGAGAGTCTCTTGGACTGCAAGGAGATCCAACCAGTCCAATCTAAAGGAGATCAGCCCTGGGTGTTCATTGTAAGGACTGATGCTGAAGCTGAAACTCCAATACTTTGGCCACCTCATGCAAAGAGTTGACTCATTGGAAAAGACTCTGATGCTGAGAGGGATTGGAGGCAGCAGGAGAAGGGGACGACAGAGGATGAGATGGCTGGATGGCATCACAGACTCAGTGGACATGAGTCTGAGTGAACTCCAGGAGTTGGTGATAGACAGGGAGGCCTGGTGTGCTGCGATTCATGGGGTTGCAAAGAGTTGGACACGACTGAGTGACTGAACTGAACTGAACTGAAGTATCAAACACTGTGCTAGGCAGGTACAGAAAAATACATCTCCTATGCTTAAGAGACTCAGAGCCTTGTGATCTCCAGTCCTAATGATTTCTGACTCTGGACTGCAGGCCCTGTGCATCTCCAGATTTTGCAGACCTTTTAGGTCTGTCTTCTGCCATCCATCTAATCCACAAATTGATCTCCGTCTGACCCATCTTCTCAGGGCTCTAAGACCATGAGTCTCACCTGGTAGACCAAGGAAATTTAATCAAGCAGGAATAGCATATAGCACACACAAATACACATAACATATACAGCCTGCATGTGTGTCCATTACAGTGAGGAAGGAACACTGGACTCTATCACTTACAGAGTCACTACTCCCAAATAAGGACATGGGGCTTCCCTGATAGCTCAAGCGGTAAAGAATCCACCTGCAATCAGGGGACGTAGGAGATGAGAGTTCAATCCCTTGGTTAGGAAGATCTACTGGAGGAGGAAATGGCAACCCACTCCAGTATTCTTGCCTGGAAAATCCCATGGATAGAGGAGCCTGGTGGGCTACAAGTCCATGGGGTCACATAGAGTTGGATACGACTGAGCACATGCTGGATGGATAAAATAAGGACATAGAAGCTGGGACTGAGCAGGATGCTGGCAATAACCGCTGCTCTGATTACAAAATCAATATCCGTTTGTCAGTGTCTTTCCAAAACCAGTATTTTTAAATGAAAGTTTCCAACTTGAGAGAGACATGCCTGCTTCCATAACACGACCACCATGGTCATGTCATGGAATAAGATGCAAGAGTTGAGTGTTCTCATGTTGCCTTTCATGCACAGAGCACCATCCATGCTTTGTTTTCCAGTGCCTACAACAGAAATGTGTGCGTGCGTGCTCAGCTGCTTCAGTCATGGCCGACTCCTGGCAACCTTGTGCACTGTAGCCTGCCAGACTCACCTGTGCATAGGATTCTTCAGGCAAGAATACCAGAGTGGGTTGCCATGCCCTCCTCCAGAGGATCTTCCCAACCCAGGGATCAAACCCACATCTCTTGTAACTCCTGCATTGCAGGCAGATTCTTTACTAGGGAGCCATCAGGGAAGCCTGTAACAAAATTAGGATCTGTTAAAATACAATTTTCAAAAAGGTAGACTCAAAACTCTAGGGGAAAATATAAAAATAACACATGTCAAATATTCTGTTTAACTCATTAATTCATTCAGAGAAGGCGATGGCACCCCACTCCAGTACTCTTGCCTGGAAAACCCCATGGACAGAGGAGCCTGGTAGGCTGCAGCCCATGGGGTCGCTAAGAGTCGGACACAACTGAGCAACTTCACTTTCACTTTTCACTTTCATGCATTGGAGAAGGAAATGGCAACCCACTCCAGTGTTCTTGCCTGGAGAATCCCAGGGATGGGGGAGCCTGGTGGGCTGCCATCTATGGGGTTGCACAGAGTCGGACATGACTGAAGCGACTTAGCAGCAGCAGCAGCAGCAAAGAGGAGGCATTAGAACTGATTCAAAAATTTTTTTAGAAACTCAGTATCTATGAAAACTAGCTGATGTCTTAAGGTGAAAAAGTTACTTTTTGGGTTATCTCTTCCACTAGACAGGAATATTTTCACATCTCTTTTGAAAAAGATCCACCAGCTAATTTACGTTCCCAGGGAGGTTTAAAGTAGGGATCCAACAGAAATTTGAATCCAATTATTCACTAAAAAACACTCAGGACTCTCTTTGGACCATTTTCAAGTTACTAGTAGCTTTCTGACAGGTCACTGATGCTGGAACTAGGGACTGACTCAGGGAGGTTATGGGAACAAAGTCTTTATATTATCTAGTGTTTAAAAAAATAACTGGGAAAAGGCAAAACTATAGAGACAGTAAAAAGATCAATAATTGCCAGGGGGTGAGGGTTGGAGGATGAATAGGCAAAACATAGAGAATTTTGGGGGCAGGGGAAATACTCTGTGATACTACAATGATGGGTGTATGTCATTATATGTTTGTACAAAGCCCGAAAATGTACAACATGAAGAGTTAACTCTAATATAAACTGTGAACAGTATGTCAATGTGTGACCATCAATTGTAATAAATGCACCACTCTGGTGGGGGATGCTTTAAATGGGGAAGGCTGTGCATATGTGGGGGGAGCAGAGAGTATATGGGAAATCTCTATCCCTTCCTCTCAGTTTTGCTATGAACCTAAAATGGCTCCTAAAAACTACCTTTTAAAGACACTCTGAAATGTTTATCAATAAACAAGTATTCATGATTATCCTTAAAGATGAGAGGGATGACACCAGTCTCCCTGCTCCCACACAGCCTTCAAACATTCTTAGGCCAAATTTCTTCACCCTAAATATAACCCAGTATTGTTTAATGGAAAGAGGAAAGAGAAAAGTAAGTGGGCCAGACAAGTTCAAGTCAAGAATCCCTGCCCTACAAGCCTGCAGAACTAAAGTGCCCAGACAGGCACTATTCAACCATTCAGATGCCATGACTTTTTATTTTGAGTAGACAAATGCAATTTTGAGTATAGTTCTGAGGCTGAATGACTTTAGAATCCAACAGAGACATTTATCATCAAATAAAGAAGACACTTGGACTGCAAGGAGATCAAACCAGTCAATCCTAATGGAAATCAACCCTGAAATGTTCATTGAAAGGACTGATGCTGAAGCTGAAGCTCCAATACTTTGGCCACCTGGTGTCAAGAGCCAACTCATCTGAAAAGACCCTGAAGCTGGGAAAAATTGAAGGCAAACGGAAAAGAAGGCAGCAGAGGATGAGATGGTTAGATGGCATCACCGACTCAATGGACATGAATTTGAGCAAACTCTGGGAGATAGTGAAGGACAGGGGAGCCTGGCGTGCTGCAGTCCATGGGGCAGCAAAGAGCAGGGCAGGACTTAGCAACTGAACAACACCAAGAAAAAAGGCACTAAAGAGATATGGGCCATCCAAATCATTTCTATTTCCCCTACCTCTACCCCCTGATCACCAGAGTAATTCAAAGGTTAAGAAAGCAAGGAAAACAACAACAAAATTAAGCTTCTGACATTAAATCATTTCTGTCAGGTAAAGTTAATGACAGAAGACTTATGGCTTCTTACAGAGTCAGCGCACGCACATTGTATAAGACTTGACTACTTTAAGCGCTAATGAAATTATATAATTATTTTTAGAATTAGTTGCTGCTTAGTCCTAGATTAGAAACACAATGTCTAATTACAATATTCCTCATCTAATGTTTCTGTTGGACTATATTTTTTATGCTTTGGGACTGAAATTTCAGGAGCTCACTATGTATACAGTGTATCAGTCAGGATGGGCTGAGTTATATGTTGGACAAAAATACCCAGAATGTTATTGGCTTAAAGCAATGAAAGCTGTATTACCCTTTCATGCTACATGATTGTTTTGGGTGGGTGGGGGTTCCGCTCCCCTTGCCTGTCCCTTAGGTGATGGAGTAGACACTTGAAGGGACCTTGCTAGATGCTATAGCAGAAGAAAGTGTGACGTATACCCATAAAGCTTTCACCCAAGAGTGGTACATGCCACTTTCCTTCACGTTTCACTGGGGAAAGCAAGCCATGTGGCCATGATTAATCCCAAGGAAGCAGGAAGTACAATCCTGAAGGAGAAGTGAGAATATCCATGACTAAGCCTGCATGCACGCTCAGTCGCTTCAGTCATGTCCGACTCTTTGAGACACGACCCTATGGACTGTAGAAAGCCAGGATCTTCTATCCATAGGATTCTCCAGGCAAGAATACTGGAGTAAGTTGCCATGCACTCCTCCAGGGGATCTTCCCGATCCAGGGATTAAACTCTCATCTCCTGCGTCTCCTCCATTGCAGGTGGATTTTTTTACCACTGAGCCACCTGAAAGCTCATGACTGAACCTAGTGACTACCAAAGCTCATTTTAGAAAGTAAGGTTTCCTGTTTTTAAACACATTTTATTCTTTCAGCTATATTAACTTAGCTATTAACCAGAGACATCATTATGAAGTTAGAATAAGTATATATTTTGACTTATCGACGTAAACCTTAGTTCCTCTGACACTTTAACCAAATACAGGTTTTTCCTGTGCCCCTCATGTCAGGCAGAATTCCACAGAAATGAATAAGACAAAATCCTGCTCACAGATCCCACGTTGGGTAACTTGGTCTTGTGCCAGAAGACACAGCTTTCATTTTGAAAAGTTCCCAGGTTTGGGGTTGGCTATAGTTCCTTTTTTCATAAGGTCTGAACCTGTCGACCTCCACAACACAGAGGATTCATCTGTCACCCCACCATTTATGAGGACTGAAGTAACACTGGTATTTTGAGGAAACTTCATTTTAGCAAATTTGGGTTAGCAGGTGATTTTGTGGGTTCAGCTTTATTTCCTTATTAATTTTCTACACCCAGCTTAGAGTTGCTGAATCTACATTTCAAAGCACAAAATTCCCCTGACAAAGTTGGGAGCACGCAGAACAAAGGGAGCCATTGCAAGGATTCTTGGGAGGTCAGAGGCTAGGTTCAAGGCCTTGGTATCATGCGTGTAGCAAAGAGTCAGCTCACCAGGAGGCTGGCAAGGAGAGAAGGGCTCTGAGTCCACTCTAGTGACCAAACCTGCAAACAAGCTTCTCTAATCACAAGATGCTGAAAAAAAGGTCACATAGATGCTTACTGTTAAATGATACAAAAGCAAAAGTAAGATTTTGCAAAAGCAAAAACTAAGCCCCTCCAAAGCAAATTTAATTAAAATTAAATTAGATTAAGCAGAATTAATTATATAATTCTAAAATGTGGCTGTGATGGTGAACAAGCACGGCCGAGAGGAGCTACCCCACGTCCAAAGTCAGGGGCAGAAGCTGGGGGGACCCCATGCCCGAGGGGAGCTACTCCACGTCCAAGGTCAGGGGCAGAAGCCAGGAGGACCCCATGCCCAAGGGGAGCTACCCCACGTCCAAGGTCAGGGGCAGAAGCCGAGAGGACCCCATGCCCCAGGTGCAGGGGCCAAGAGGAGCTACCCCATGTCCAAAGTCAGGGGCAGCGGCCAAGAGTGCCAGGCTGCAACAGTGCAGGAACGGCCCAGAGGAGCTACCCTACGTCCGAGGTCAGGGGCAGCGTTCGGGAGGAGCTACCCCATGTTCAAGGAGCAGTGGCTGCCCGGGCGTAGGAGGGCCTAGAGGAGCTATTCCATGTTCAAGGTCAGGAGGGATGTCGGTGAGGAGATACACCTCATCCAAGGTAAGAGAAACCCAAGTAAGATGGTAGGTGTTGCAAGAGGGCATCAGAGGGCAGACACACTGAAACCATACTCACAGAAAACTAGTCAATCTAATCACACTAGGACCACAGCCTTGTCTAACTCAATGAAACTAAGCTATGCCCTGTGGGGCCACCCAAGACGGACGGGTCATGGTGGAGAGGTCTGACAGAATGTGGTCCATTGGAGAAGGGAATGGCAAACCACTTCAGTATTCTTGCCTTGAGAACCCCATGAACAGTATGAAAAGGCAAAATGATAGGATACTGAAAGAGGAACTCCCCAGGTCAGTAGGTGCCCAATATGCTACTGGAGATCAGTGGAGAAATAACTCCAGAAAGAATGAAGAGATGGAGCCAAAGCAAAAACAATACCCAGCTGTGGATGTGACTGGTAAAAGAAGCAAGGTCCGATGCTGTAAAGAGCACTATTGCATAGGAACCTGAAATGTTAGGTCCATGAATCAAAGCAAATTGGAAGTGGTCAAACAGGAAATGGCAAGAGTGAACATCGACATTCTAGGAATCAGCGAACTAAAATGGACTGGAATGGGTGAATTTAATGCAGATGACCATTATATCTGCTACTGCAGGCAGGAATCCCTTAGAAGAAATGGAGTAACCATCATGGTCAACAAAAGAGTCCGAAATGCAGTACTTGGATGCAATCTCAAAAATGACAGAATGATCTCTGTTCATTTCCAAGGCAAACCATTCAATATCACAGTATCCAAGTCTATGCCCCAACCAGTAATGCTGAAGAAGCTGAAGTTGAATGGTTCTATGAAGACCTACAAGACCTTGTAGAACTAACACCCCAAAAATTGTCCTTTTCATTATATGGGACTGGAATGCAAAAGTAGGAAGTCAAGAAACACCTGGAGTAACAGGCAAATTTGGCCTTGGAATGTGGAATGAAGCAGGGCAAAAACTAATAGAATTTTGCCAAGAAAACGCACTGGTCATAGCAAACACCCTCATCCAACAACACAAGAGAAGACTCTACACATGGACATCACCAGATGGTCAACACCAAAATCAAATTGATTATATTCTTTGCAGCCAAAGTTGGAGAAGCTCTGCACAGTCAAGAAAAACAAGACCGGGAGCTGACTGTGGCTCAGATCATGAACTCCTTATTGCCAAATTCAGACTTAAATTGAAGAAAGTAGGGAAAACCACTAGACCATTCCAGATGTTCAAGCTGGTTTTAGAAAAGGCAGAGGAACCAGAGATCAAATTGCCAACATCCACTGGATCATGGAAAAAGCAAGAGAGTTCCAGGAAAACATCTATTTCTGCTTTATTGACTATGCCAAAGCCTTTGACTGTGTGGATCACAATAAACTGTGGAAAATTCTGAGAGACATGGGAATACCAGACCACCTAACCTGCCTCTTGAGAAACCTATATGCAGGTCAGAAAGCAATAGTTAGAACTGGACATGGAATAACAACTTGTTCAAAATAGGAAACGTAGTACGTCAAGGCTACATATTGTCACCCTGCTCATTTAACTTATATGCAGAGTACATCATGAGAAACGCTGGACTGGAGGAACCACAAGCTGGAATCAAGATTGCCAGGAGAAATATCAATAACCTCAGATATGCAGATGGAATATCTTATGGCAGAAAGTGAAGAGGAACTAAAAAGCCTCTTGATGGAAGTGAGAGAGGAGAATGAAAAAGTTGGCTTAAAGCTCAACATTCAGAAAATGAAGATCATGGCATCTGGTCCCATCACTTCATGGCAAATAGATGGGGAAACAGTGGAAACAGTGTCAGACTTTATTGTTTTGGGCTCCAAAATCACTGCAGATGGTGACTGCAGCCATGAAATTAAAAGACGCTTACTCCTTGGAAGAAAAGTTATGACCAACCTAGACAGCATATTCAAAAGCAGAGACATTACTTTGCCGACTAAGGTCCATCTAGTCAAGGCTATGGTTTTTCCTGTGGTCATGTATGGATGTGAGATTTGGACTGTGAAGAAAGCTGAGTGCTTTTGATGCTTTTGAACTGTGGTGTTGGAGAAGACTCTTGAGAGTCCCTTGGATTGCAAGGAGATCCAACCAGTCCATCCTAAAGGAGATCAGTCCTGGGTGTTCATTGGAGGGACTGATGTTGAAGCTGAAACTCCAGTACTTTGACCACCTCATGGGAAGAGTTGACTCATTGGAAAAGACTCTGCTGCTGGGAGGGATCGGGGGCAGGAGGAGAAGGGGACGACAGAGGATAAGATGGCTGGATGGCATCACTGACTCGATGGACATGAGTCTGAGTGAACTCCGGGAGTTGGTGATGGACAGGGAGGCCTGGCATGCTGCGATTCATGGAGTCGCAAAGAGTCAGACATGACTGAGCAACTGAACTGACTGAAAATGTCGATAGGTGTATCAATAGAAAGCAAAAACTTCAGCTATAAACTAGGTGAAGTTCAAATAATTTCACTGGAGTTTCTGGATCTTCAGGCATATAGCTGGCTTCTTCCTGTGTCAATCAGGGTCCCATCAGGAAATAAACAGCACATTTCATTGGAATTTTGAAAGAGATTTTTAATGGCGGGATTCTTCACTGAGTTGTGGGCAGGATTAAGGAATCCACCATGCATGCTAGGGAATCCTATGACCGCAAGAGCAGGAAGGGGCAGGGGAAGAGCTAATGTCACTTGAGTTTGCTTAAAGCTGCAGCCATGAATGGGAGAAGCCCCAAGGGAGCTGTGACCTTGAAAGAACATGGCCACAGTCTGAACTGTGCCAAGGCAAAGGGCAGGTGACAAGAAGAAATATCTCCAGTGGTCTCTTCCGCCCACCTTCAATCTCCTGACACTTCTTCATATTGCAAACCAGAGAGCAAGGCCCCCTGGGTGATGGAGTCCATTGAGGCCTCTCTTGGGGCAAAGAACAGGGCAGAGAAGGGAGAGAATGGATCTGGCTGGCTCACCACCTCACCTAATTAAAAGATGCTGTCTGTAACTGCATACAAATGCTTTCTCTTTTGTTTCTATTTGGCTAGACTGCATATGTTCTGCTTACCTTCTTCTGAGCACACACACACACTCTCTCAAGACAGTTCCGCTTTCTTAACTTTCATTGTTGAATCCAAAATGGCTAGATGATAGAAGCCAGTTTATGAATTAAAACATACATAAGCAAATGATTCTCTCTGTTATCTGGGGATATTACAAGTTTATTACATGTTTAGTAACTAATCACATGTCCAGCCAAGAAAGGAGAGATTTTATTTTAATTTTAATTGTTTAAAATAGGCTTTATTTTGTGGCGCATTTTAGATTCACAGCAAAATCAAGAGGAAAGTTCCAAGATTTCCCATATACCCGCATCCCTTACAACACAGCCTCCTCCACTATCAAAACCCTGTACCTAAGTGATACATTTGCTACAATTAATGAAGCTGCATTGACACATCATTATAATGCACAGCCCATAGTTTACATTAGGGTTCACTCTTGGTGTTGAACATTCTGTGGGTTTGAGCAAGTGTATAATAACATCTACTGTTAGTGCATCATAGATTATTTTCACTGCCTTAAAAATCCTCTGTGATCTGTCTGTTCGTCCATATTTTAATTTTTGAATATTATAAGCAAACATCTCAAGAGATTATATCCTGAACTTTAAAAAATCTGTATGTAAACACTCAATAATAATACAGCAAATTATCACCTAAAATTAATGGGAAAGTAATAACATAGGAGTATAGACATCATAACTAATTTATCAGTTTTCAAAAACTTAAAACATATTTGTAACCAGCATGTCAAACAAACACAGTGATGCATCAGAACACAGCTTTATTTTTTAAATGTACTGAATGTGGGTTACCTTCCCTGACGTGTCTGGCCACATTAAGTCACAAAACACAAAGCTCAATTCACAAGTTGAAATTGTCCAGCCCCAAATATTAATCAGTGTCTGATCTCAAGTTAGAGAAAAATCTTCTTCCGTCCCCATCTGGAACCTGTTTGAAGCAGACTGTTGGCAGAGGCAGGAGGGTGTGGCTGCTTCACTTCCTGTGTTAGCTTGGTAGCCAGGCCCCAGCCTGCGGGGACTGGTATGAGGCATGGAGGAAGGAAAAGAGGTCCAAGGGAAGCATCTTCCTTACTGATTGCCTTGTCCTCTCTGGACCTGGTGTCACAGTCCATCATTTCTCTCCTACAGGGCTGATTAGAGGCTCCTCTGTGGGGCTTTCTTGATGAGGGTGATGCTTTCTGTCCCTCTGGTTGCTGCTCTCCACTCCATCCATTGTTATCTGTAGTCCACTCAACACACGTGCTAACTGACGGATCATCCTCATTCCCTAGGTTATCCTTTGGGGCAGGAATCTGTATTGCTGAGTAATCAGTGACCCTACAACTAAATGGCTTAAAACAACACACATTTATTTTCTCACTGCTTCTATAGGTCAGGAATCCCGTCCTCGCCTAGCCAAACCCTCTGCCTCAGAGACATGAAAGTCGTTCAGTCGTGTCTGACTCTTCGCGACCCCATGGACTATACAGTCCGTGGAATTCTCCAGGCCAGACTCCTGGAGTGAGTAGCGATTCCCTTCTCCAGGGCATCTTCCCAAGCCAGGGATAGAACCCAGGTCTCCCACAATGCAGGCGGATTATTTACCAGCTGAACCACCAAAAGCTTGATGGCTCCAGAGCTATTGATCCCTCGAGAGTTTGTCCAGAGTCATCCCAAGGCTCTGCTGGGAAGAACTGCTTCCTGGATCATTTACACAGCTGTCACCGGGACTCTCACGAGCTACTTAATGGAGGGCCTTGGCTCCTCACTGGTTTGGACTGGAGTTTGCCCTCAGTTCTTTGTCATGTGGGCCTGTCCCACGTGGCAGCTTGCTTCGTCAAAGCCTGAAACCTAATATCACTCAACCATAAAAAAAGAACAAAATAATGCCGTTTGCAGCAACATGGTTGAAGCTAGAGATTGTCATACTGAGTGACGTAAGTCAGATAGAGAAAGACAAATATCATATGATATCACTCATGTGCAATCTAAAAAAAATAGTACAAATAAACTTCTTTGCAAAACAGAAATAGGGTCACAGATGTAGGAAACTTATGGATATGAGAGGGGAAAGCAGAGGGGAGGGATAAATTGGGAGATTGGGATTGATATATACACACTACTATATATAAAATAAATATCAATAAGGACCTACTGTATAGCACAGGGAACTCTACTCAATACTCTGTAATGGCCTGTATGGGAAAAGAATCTAAAAAAGAGAGGATATATGTATAACTGATTCACTTTGTTGTAAACTTGAAATAACATGACATTGTAAACCAACTGTACTCCCATAGGAATTTTTTTAAAAAAACATGCAAACTCAGAAGGCAATGGACAGAGTCCCAAAAGACAGAAGTCACAGTCTTCCACAACCCAGGCATGAAAGGGACATCCCATCACTTTTGTCAAATTCCATGTATTAGAAAGAAGCCACCTGGTCCAGCCCACATACAGCAGGAAGAGATTACAGAAGGGAGTTGATTTTAGAGGTTACCCTGGAGGCTCTGCAGTGAAGAATCCACCTACAATGCAGGAGGCTCAGGTTCCACCCCTGGGTCAGGAAGATCCCTTGGAGGAGGAAATGGCAACCCGCTCCAATACACCTGCCTGGAAAATCCCAGGGACAGAGGAGCCTGGCTTGGTAGAGTCCGTGGGGTCGCAAAGTCGGACACGACAAAACAACTGAGCATACTGATCTCAGAAGGCGGAGATCCCCGAGTGTCATTTTGGAAAGCTATCACAGACATAACACAGTTTGAGCTCCTCTCTCTCTGCCTGACCCACTTATGCAAGCACTCATGCGTGCCCCACCCTGACAAATGCTGGCACGGAGTGACCACCTCTATCCAGCTGCCACTGGCCCCCTTAGCTTTCCTGGGTCTGAGCCAGGGATTAGTCCACGACCCCTCCAACTGCAGTTCCCCTTAAGGAACATCCAGCAACCTCTCCAAGTGACCCTTTGAAACTCCCCTCTCCTGCTACCTGAGATTAGAAGGTAGACCCTCCAGCCCTCCCTTTCCCTGGGAGGAAGAGAAGTGAGAATTCTCCAAAAGCAACCATTCTTCCCCAGGAAAATCTCCTGATAACACCAAACCCTCTCTTCTCTCTTTCAATCCTTTTCTATTTTCAAGGTGAATTAGGGAGCTCAAGAGTTTTAGGAGTTGTGGAACTGCTTTCTGGGCATTACTTTTGTAAAGTCTGCATACGACAGTCTCTTTCATACTCACTTTGGTGTCTAATGTCTATCATATGATTGTCTGATTTGAAACTGAGGAAGGAGAAAACCTACTGTAACACTCTCTACACATTTGTGATCTCCCTTTGACAACCCAAAAAGCTCACAGTAATTCTATAGTACTTACCATTATGATTATCCATTTTTGCTATTTTGGGGGAAAACACATATATAATACCATAAATCAGTTTTCACAATATAATCATAGCTGTAAACTGACTGCAAAAAGCCCACTAAATGCACTAATAGGACTTCCCTGGAGGTCACTCCATACTTCCACTGGGGGCAGGCAGGGGCTCGGGGGGTGGATTCAATCCCTGGCCCTGATCAGGGAACTGATTTCACATGCCGTGCAGGGCATTCAAAAAGAACACTAATATATGTTTTATGCTTAAGGCATTAATATAATTATCACGCCTTAATCTGAAGTAAGGACTCCACTTTTTCTCTGACCTTCTCATTAAACAGAATTTACAACAAAATATCCTTGTAGGAAAACAAAAAGATAGCTAGGAGTGTCATACACTCCCTATACAGTGGGGTCTTATCTGAGCTCATTTACAATAATGCCTGTAGTTCACCCCTCAAAAGTGCCAGTAGTCTTTCTAACGACCCTGGTTTGTTTCCCTGAACATGATTTCCACTAACTTAAAATGGTCTATTATCAACAGACTTGGATGTCTAGTTTTAAAGTTTCAAATGCCAGATTCTCATTTTCTATGACTGAAAGAAGACAGTCCTCACAGGATGTTACTCTGGGTCATAAAGTGGCAGTCCATTTTATTTATTATTCCCAAGAACTTTATCATCAGTGTCACGAGGTTTGGCCAGGGGCAAGGAGGTTAGGATTCCCTTTCCTTGCTAAGAATAAGAAAACAGACTAAAAGAGATGAAATGTTCACTTTGAGACTGTGAGTCAATGAGTTCCTGCTATGAAATAGTCTAAGAGACAGGTAGAGAGAGGACAGTGTCTAGCCCAGAATTTACAACATGCTAATAGAGAATTTGGACAAAATATTAATAAAAAACTGAGAGCTTCTGACTGAGAGGTCAAAACAACTACCATGAAAATTCCAAGAGACATTCTTCTTGAAGGCCCATTGAAATGAAGAACATTTATTATCCCTTCAGAACAAGAGTGTAGCAGTGAGGAGAGCTTACTCATCTGGGCAAGCACATCACAGAAGTTACTCAAAATAAGAGGTACTTTAAACCGTGAAGAAGGGTTCATTGAACTTTGTTCCCCTCTGAACTCTTCACCACACCTGGTAACTTCGGTGTCCTCTCCTTCAGGACCTCAGCAGAACTTGTACCGAACTCCTGTACAACACTCATCATAGTGAGTTGAAAGACTTTTTATGAGTCTTCCAATCTCTAATTTTCCTTTTTCTTTTTGGCCAAAAGTGTCACAAAGCATGTGGGATCTCAGTTCCCTGATCAGGGATCAAACCTGCACCTTCTGCATTTGAAGGGCAGAGTCTTAACCACTAGACCACCAGGGAAGTCCCCCAATCTCTACTTTATATAGCTTGAGGCCAGGTATGTTGTCTTTCCACCTATATATCTACTACTTAATGCACAATGAATGTTCAACATTTTTGTTGACTAAATAATTAGAAAATGAGAAAGAGGATAGTCCAAACAGGAATGATCAAAGAAAAAAATAGGTGAGAGGAAAGAGAAGCTTTAAGGAGGTCCCTTCAGAGAGAGAAAATTCATGGGTCCTTGGTGTCTATCCATCCATAGCTGGCAGCCTGCTTTAGCAATGCCAAAGCGTAACTTCCTCTTGGCTCTTGAAATCTAGACTTCTTGAATGTTTATCTTCCTTTTGCATATATTCAGTCACCTAGTTCATAATCTGAATTATTTCTCCTCACTTCCTCTCTCTCTGATCAACACTCAAATATATTTTCTTCCCTAAGAAATCTGATGTTTGCATCTTTTTTTACCACCTACACCCTGACATTTAGAACTCTGGAGCAGATTTCTTTTCCTACCAATTCTGCTGTGATTCAAGAGCTCCCTCTGCCCCTTCAAGGCTGTCCTAGGACAAATGATCACCTAAAGATGGCAGAAACAGTTGATCTTGGATAGGAAAGTCTGTCCTGGATACATTAGAGCAAATGCTTCCACCAAAATCAACAGCAAAAATAAAAACCTCTAGTTTGTGAAGAACATAGTTGAATAGTCTACTATCCTATTGATCACAAAGACTCAGAGGTCCATGAAGAGGAAAGAGCAGGGGGAGGGGGAGGAAGAGAAGAGAAACAGAAGAGGGGAAAAGGGTGGAGGAGTCCTGAAAGAAGAAGTAGAGAAGGAAGGAAGAAGGGGCAGAACTGTTTTGTTACCATAGGCAGCATGACTTTCTTCTCAAGCAATGGCTTACAGAAAACAGTCTGATTACTCAATTCATTGGCTGCTTCTCTGTCAACAGCCTACTTGCTCCTCCTTCCTGAATCCCTCTCTCTCCTCTCCTCGGTGATGTCTCCAGTCCTGACTTGTCTCCTGATTCTCAGTCTTCTTTGAGGAGTCCACAACCTTATGCTTGTTCCTCATGGTTCTCTTCTGCATTAACCCTTGGTTTAAACCTGTGGGATGAGGCTGATGATTTCAAAGCCTATGCTTCAGCCTAGATCTCTGCTCTGTGATTCGTGTGTCCCACAGGCACTTGGAACTCAGCATATCTAGAACACCATTTACACTACCCTCGATCCTGTTCTTCTTGTGTAATTTATAATTGAGATTGGTATCACCAGCCACCTTGGATCAAATCAGAATTTGGGCTCTCCCCTCCTCAGACACACACTCACACTCACCTAATCAACTTCTATAAGGAATTGACTGCTTAAATTTCTCTTGAATTCTTTCAACTGTTAACTTCATTCTCTCCCCTGAGTTCCTGCACCACCTCACACTTGATACTCACACACCCAGGACAATTCATTTCCATTAGGCAGCTGTGATCTTTCTAAATAAAATACACATCTGTTGTGTTCATGTCTTACTCAAAGCATGTCAATTTTTCCCCAGTATACATTGTAAATATATTGTCTAATTCTCTAATGCAATCTAAAAGGACCCTATCATCTGGTCCTTACTAATCGGCAGCTCATTATGCTTTCTGTTGCCCAAAGATACCACGCTATTTCATGTTCCAGACCTTGCCATGCCTTTCCTGTGTCTGGAAAAGAGAACTTCTGAAAAACTGTGTTGAATGAACAAATGCTCAAATATGAAAGACATCTATAGTTGTTGGTGACTGTGATTAAAAAAAAACTTTGTAGTTTAATTTTTTGCTAAATCCTAGGGATATATAAATTAATATTGTAGAAACAAAGATAAACAGTGTTTTCATAAATATGGCTTCTGTCATTTCAACAGCAAGAAACTACCTTAATTCTTTTAGCATAATTTAATGTTGTCTTTTTAAAAAACTGCATTTATTAGACAGAAGAGTTTTATGGTCCCTTAAATGTATGCTTGCTGTTCCCTCAGCAAATTGTATTTTCTAAGTGCCTGTTCTTCCTGGAACTATCTTCCCATTAGAAGCCAGTTATTATTTTTCCAGGAATAGCAGCATGAATCTCAATTATTTGTTTGTAGTAGAGTGATCCTAGACATTTTGAATTTATTTATGCTTCCCCAGATCCTTGTTCCATAACAATGCACCATTCTGATTTTGACCAAACCTCGGGATTTTTGCCTATAGTCCAATAAATGGGTGTGCACACATTGTTTAAGTTAGTAGAATATGTTAGTGGTGTCTAACCCTGGCCGCCTCGTAAACAGCAAAGAGCCTGCAGAAGCTCACAGCTCTTTTACCGTAGGAGCTCGTCTTCTCTGCTCAAAATGCAGTTACTTTTCTTTGATACCTATACAACTGTGAAGACTGTAGCTTTTTTCTTATTTTTAGGTTATACGGTTATATCAGGGCACTTCAAACAGAACCACCTCTGGCTGATTTAAGCAGGACAATTGTTTGCAGGATGCTGGGCAGTTTAGGAATTGTCAGGAAGGCTAGAGGCCCAAGTAAACTTATACAGTCTTCTTATAAGTGCAATATCCCTCTTGATTTACAATTTTTGAATGGAGTGATAGAGATTTCTCATTGGCCCTTCCTACCATAGCGGCTCTCACCAGAGGTCAGGCAGCCAGTGGGGAATTCTGTTAGATGCTGACTACATCTATTCAAATTATACCCTAAGGAACTGGATACTACCCTACCCCCCTTTTCTGAGCCTACTAGCGGGTGGACCTGGCTAAAAATTCCATTTATTACATGACTGAATAAACTCCTACCCCTTGACTAAAAGGGCACAGGGGTATTTTAAGTCCCTAGGAATCATCAGTAGCCTCAGAACAAGCACACTGGGGAGCCTGATACACCCACTGAAAGCAAGGATTTCAAATCCAGTGTTTTTCATCAGTGTCACCAGCCTCCAGAAAGCAAACATCAAAGGGACTAAGAAGGAATAGTCAGAAAATCATGGGTAGTTCTAGGACTCTGGTGTCTTTTCACTGTCTTTTGCCCCCAAACAGGCCAAAAGATTGAAAGCAATTGATCATCCATTGCTTTCTAAAGGTGCTGGGGCTGCCTTCAGCACTTTGGTACAGGGGGTACCTTGCAGGCCACTTCAGGGGCTCTAGCTGGTGGGTGGTGGCAGAACAGGCTGTCAGGATAAATCCTCTGCCACATTTCTGTCTCCCCAGTGTTTGGATTCCTTCCCCTACATTAAATAGCACACTTACTGTCATCTCAAAGACAATTAGTTTGGGTCATCCAGCACCCCTGAGCAGGTAGAAAGCCAAACTTATTCTCAGAAGCACTTCTGCATACAGGCAGCTCTCATGCCTCTTACTTCTCATGGTCCCTCAATGTTCACTGTTACAAGCAAAAGACATGGATTCTCACTGACTAAAAAAGATTGAGAGGCTGTTAGAATAGGTCACAAATTTTCCAAAGTAGCTAGAGAGGCTGGCTGAGGGGTTACACAACTTCAGAGGATCCGGGCCATCAAACCCAGCCTGCAAAACTGAGGCTGTCACCGCTGTCCCACCCTAGGCGTTTGACGAGGACAGCCCCATCAGTGCTCCTGTCCCAGCCATGGTCACTCTGAGGACCCCAGCAGGACCACTGCAGATCCTTCTTTGAGACACTGGTCTCCATCTAAAGTATAGAGCAGTATGTCACGTTCTTGTGTCCCAGCTTCAAAGGAGACTGGGGAAACCAGTAGAGGCCATGTTTAACTGCTATAGTGGAAAAGCAGCTTGATGTTCTATAAGATAGTTGAGACAGGAAATTCTCCAAATGCAGGAATCAGATTTCAGATGCTGGGCAGGCAAAATAATGACAAATGCCTACTGCAAAGTGTTTCCAGATTAAAGCTTCCTGAAAATATTTACAGATGGGCATGCCACCAACACTTGTAATATAGTCTCACAAATTTCTAACTGACTCACTGATAAGATACAAGTTGAAGCTATGGTGGTATCATAATTCATCATATCTAACATACCACTGAGTCATCAACTGTGAACGCCATTATTTTATGTACCACTAAAGAAGTGCTGCTGCCAAGTAACTTATGACTTGTTAAAGGATAGTTTTCAAAAGTTTAAAGAACCATCAGTTCAGTTCAGTTGCTCAGTCGTGTTCGACTCTTTGCGACCCCATGAATCACAGCACGCCAGGCCTCCCTGTCCATCACCAACTCCTGGAGTTCACTCAGACTCACGTCCATCGAGTCAGTGATGCCATCCAGCCATCTCATCCTCTGTCATCCCCTTCTCCTCCTGCCCCCAATCCCTCCCAGCATCAGGGTCCTTTCCTATGAGTCAACACTTTGCATGAGGTGGCCAAAGTATTGGAGTTTCAGCTTCAGCATCAGTCCCTCCAAAGAACACCCAGGACTGATCTCCTTCAGAATGGACTGATTGGATCTCCTTGCAGTCCAAGGGACTCTCAAGAATCTTCTCCAACACCTCAGTTCAAACGCATCAATTCTTCAGGGCTCAGCTTTCTTCACAGTCCAACTCTCACATCCATACATGACCACAGGAAAAACCATAGCCTTGACTAGACGGACCTTTGTTGGCAAAGTAATGTCTCTGTTTTTCAATATACTATCTAAGTTGGTCATAACTTTTCTTCCAAGGAGTAAGCGTCTTTTAATTTCATGGCTGCAATCACCATCTGCCGTGATTTTGGAGCTCCAAAATATAAAGTCTGACACTGTTTCCACTGTTTCCCCATCTATTTCCCATGAAGTGATGGGACCAGATGCCATGATCTTCGTTTTCTGAATGTTGAGCTTTAAGCCAACTTTTTCACTCTCCTCTTTCACTTTCATCAAGAGGCTTTTGAGTTCCTCTTCACTTTCTGCCATAAGGGTGGTGTCATCTGCATATCTGAGGTTATTGATATTTCTCCCAACAATCTTGATTCCATGTTGTGCTTCATCCAGCCCAGCATTTCACATAATGTACTCTGCATCTGTTAAATAAGCAAGGTGACAATATACAGCCTTGATGTACTCCTTTTCCTATTTGGAACCAGTCTGTTGTTCCATGTCCAGTTCTAACTGTTGCTTCCTGACCTGCATAAAGGTTTCTCAAGAGGCAGGTCAAGTGGTCTGGTATTCCCAACTCTTTCAGAATTTTCCACAGTTTATTGTGATCCACACAGTCAAAGGCTTTGGCATAGCCAATAAAGCAGAAATAGATGCTAATCATCATGGAAATGCAAATCAAAGATATGAGATATCACCTCATACCTGTCAGAATGTCTATCATCAAAAAGAACACAAATAAAGGTTCACGAGGATATGGAGAAAAGGGAACCCTTGTTACTAGTAATCCCACTGTTACTAGTAATGGTTCAGTTTCTGTGGGAAACAGTATGGAGTTTTCTCAGAAAACTACGAATAGAACAACCATGTGACCAAGCAATTCCACTCCCAGTTATATATTTTTTTAAAAAAGAAAGAAAAAACCCCCACTAATTCAAAAAGGTACATTAAAAAAAAAGGTACATGAGCCCCAAAATTCATAGCAGCATCATTTAGAATTGCCAAGATATGGAAGTAACCTAAATGTCTATCAACAAATCAATGGATAAAGTAGATTTGTCATGTATATACAATGGAACACTACTCAGCCATAAGAAAAGAATGAAATTTTACCATCTGCAGCAACTTGAATGGACTAGGAGGGTACTGTGTTAAGTTAAATAAATCAGATAGATAAAGACAAATACTGCATGTTATCACTTCGTTGTGGAATATAAAAAATAAAGCAAACTAGTGAATAGAACAAAAAAGAAGCAGACTCAGAGATAGAGAGGAAAAACTAGTGGTTACAGTGGGGAGAGGGAAGGGGAAAGGGTAACATAGGGATAGGAGTTTGAGAAATACAAACTATTTGTATAAAATAAGCTATAAGGATATATTGTACAAGGACTATCAGTTCAGTTGAGTTCAGTCACTCAGTCGTGTCCGACTCTTTGCGACCCCATGAATCGCAGCACGCCAGGCCTCCCTGTCCATCACCAACTCCGCCCCCAATCCCTCCCAGCATCAGAGTCTTTTCCAGTGAGTCAACTCTTCACATGAGGTGGCCAAAGTGCTGGAGTTTCAGCTTTAGCATCATTCCTTCCAAAGAACACCCAGGACTGATCTCCTTTAGAATGGACTGGTTGGATCTCCTTGCAGTCCAAGGGACTCTCAAGAGTCTTCTACAACACCACAGTTCAAAAGCATCAATTCTTCAGTGCTCAGCTTTCTTCACAGTCTAACCCTCACATCCATACATGACTACTAGAAAAACCATAGCCTTGACTAGACGGACCTTTGTTGGCAAAGTAATGTCTCTGCTTTTGATTATGCTATCTAGGTTGGTCATAACTTTTCTTCCAAGGAGTAAGCGTCTTTTAATTTCATGGCTGCAGTCACCATCTGCTGTGATTTTGGAGCCCAAAAAAATAAAGTCTGACACTGTTTCCACTGTTTCCCCATCTATTTCCCATGACTATAGCCAGTATTTTATAATAACTATACATGGAGTATAACCTTTAAAAATTGTGAATCACTTTATTGTACAGCTATAACACATAGTATTTTATATCAACTATATTTTAATTTTTAAAATTTTTTAAGTTAAAAAATAAGCTAACAGATTTCTAGGTCAAATTGGACCTTAAAATAAATAGTATACAAGATTGGGACCATAAAAAATGCTGAGCACCAAAGAATTGATGCTTTTGAGCTGCGGTGTCGGAGAAGACTCTTGAGAGTCCCTTGGACTGCAAGGAGATCCAACCAGTCAGTCTTAAAGGAAATCAATCCTGAATATTTATTCAAAGGACTGTTGCTGAAGCTGAAGCTCCAATACTTTGGCCACCTGATGTGAAGAGCCAACTCATTAGAAAAGACCCTGATGCTGGGAAAGATTGAAGGCAGGAGGAGAAGAGGACAACAGAGGATGAGATGGTTGGATGACATCACTGTCTGAATGGATGTGAGTTTGAGCAAGCTTCCAGAGATGGTGAAGGACAGAGAGGCTTGATGTGTTGCAGTTCACGGGGTCACAAAGAATCAGACACAATTGAGCAACTGAAAAACAAGAACAATAATGAAAAGGACGATCATTATTTTAAATGATTTCTTGATAAAGAAAATTTTCTATACCCCCAAACAAAGCCAAGAGACAAAAGATTGAAATATTTGATGACTCAGAAATTTTTATGGCAAAATATAACATATATGAGTTTAAAAAGAGGCATTGGCCTATCTACCTAAATCTATAGCTGTATCTTAGATTAAAATTATATACATAGTATGAAAAAAAGTTCTGACAAATCAGTAAGAAATAAACAAATAGGTATTCATGAAGAAAGAAACACAAATGGCCCAAAAAAGACATGAAAAGACTCTCAATATCACTAGTAATGAGGGGAATGACAATTAAAATAATAATGACATATTTTTGCTCATCAAATGGACAGAAGTTTATATTATGATGCTGTCTAGGTCAAAGCTTCTCACCCATGGTTGTGCTGGAATGGGTTGCAGGTGCTAAGATAGTTCTCTCTTCACTCTCAGTGTGATGAGAAGATGCTTGAGGCCCGCAGAGCTCCCAGTCAGTTGCATCCCAGTGCAGAAGCATCTTCTCTTTACACCAGGGTGTGGAACAAATACTATCACATCATATGACTATAACTTGTGATGAAATCTAGGTGGGACTGGCCTAGGATTAATGGGGAAACAAGGCCCTCTTGGTGTTGCCCTCTTGAAGGACAATATAGTAGAGTCTCTTAAATTTAAAGTGGTCAAGGCCTTTGTATCAGAAATGTCACTTTGGAAAATGTTCACGTGTTTGGAGGAAAAATATACATATAAAAATACATGTTTATTATAGCATAGTTTTTCATTGTGAAATGTTACAAACAATCTAAATGTCAATGTAAAAAGCAATTAGTGAATAAATTATATTACACGAATATCAAGGAATACTATGCAAGAAATAAAGGAAAGGAAGAGAAGGAAGATGTACCAAATGAATGTATTTTTAGGATATATTATTACAATAAATTATATAACAATATATATAGTTATTCCATTTAACTTAACACATATATATGTATACACACACACACACACAACACTAGTGTGTTGTGTGTGTGTGTATGTATACATAAAAATATGGACAAAGGTCTAGAAAGACAATATCTTAAAAATGTTTATGTTAAATTTTTGGCCAAAATAATTCTGTAAGTTCCCAACTCTGCACCCTTACAAAAAAAATTCACATAGCATTAATAGAAATTTTTAATACACTAAAAAGACATAGCTGTGCTCGTAAACAGAATAAACTTTCCTGTGGTTCAGGAAAGAAACAGAAGTACACAGAGGTGAGAAGACTAAGACTTCCTGGGCTTCCCAACAGGAAATTGCAGAGGCTGCCAGGAATTCAAGTCAGGCAGAGTAATGGGACCATGCAAAGGGAGTGGGGCCAGGGTCACAATGTGAAATGGGAAGTAAGAAGGACTCGCCTCGTAGTTAAAAGAGAGCAAAACAGAATTGCAACCCTTTCTCTGAACTCCCCCAGCACCTACTTCTATCCAGCTGGCTGGAGGAAGCATGGGCAGTCAGATCACCATGTACTGAGCTAGGATGCCCACTAGTTCATAGTGAGAAGCTGCGGGAGAACCTCAAGTCACTAACGGGAGATCTGATTCACAACAGGGAACCCAAGTGGGCTACATACAGGCTATGGCATCATTCGTTTGGGAGAGGTGAAATCTGGAGAAGAGGACACCTCCTACTCAAGAAGAACTTGTACACTCAAATTTAGAAAGCAATGAGGCCATAATAACTTTGAAAATCCGATCCAACAGTTTCACTTCAAGCTATATGCCCTAGAGGAAAATTTGCACATGTACACAATAAATATGCTTACTGTACCTTTGCTTATAAAAATAACAACTGCAAACAACCTAAATATCTATTGATAGAGAATGATTAAACAAAATACAGTATATTAATACAATAGATTACCAAATAGAAGTTAACATGATTAAATATTTTTCTATATTAACAGTGATCTCAAAAGCATAGTAAAAAGAAAAGTAGTTTTCACAAACATATAGCATATAATATGTGTACATAAATTTTACATAGTGCTTGCTGATTCATTGATGTATTGTTTTAAAAAAACATGAAAGATACACATCTATTTCATGACAGTAATTGCCTATGGGAAGAGGCATATGACATCCTTGGAAGTGAACAAAGAGATTTCAACTTCATAATGTTCTATTTCTTTTCTTTTAAACATTGGGAGAAAATGTGAAAATAGGCTACACTTGGCAATTTTGTGTAGCAGGTAGTACTTTAAACAGGAGCTTGGTATATTTGCATTTCTACGTTCTTTCAAAACTTACCAGAAAATATTAAGTGGAGAGGGTAACACTGGGGAGTGTGTGAGAAGAAGGAATTTCAGCTTTGACTCTGATATTTCTGTAATAGGATGTTGAATGGATATCACTGCTACTTTAGAATCCCTAATTTTGGCCACAAGGGGAGCACCGAGAGGTGCTAACTACCTTATTTTCTAAAGAGAACATTCAGCTTGGGAGAGTAAGAGGACTCCTGCAGGATACACAAGAGAGGCAAAACCCACCCTCCCTCGATCTGCTCCTCAGCTCCACCCAGCAGATGACTAGAGAAACTTATGGAAGTGACAGAAGGCCTGGTAGAAATGCTATGGGTGTCCACTCCCTTTTCCTTCAAACTTCACCCAGGCACGTGGATGGTGGCTTCAAAAAGAGTCACCTTAAAGACTGGGAGAATCTGTCCAAAGCCGCAACTAGCATCCAAGTCCAGCCTTATCACTGGCCCTGCAGACTGACACTGGACCGGTCTCAAGTCAGTGGTTCCCCAAAGCTCAGTCACACTTTCACGAAGCCTTCCTTACAGCCAAGTAGCACTTGTCCAAACTGTACTGTGTGGACGTCTGCAAATCACTAGAGTAAGTGACAGCCTTTTGTGAACAGACCACAAGAAGTCTGTGATGAAGAGGGTTAGTTAGCTGGCACCTCACTACTAGGTTATAATGAAACCAAGGCCAGTAAAAAGGGATCAGTCACTCAGTCATGTCTGATTCTTTGTGACTCCATGGACTGCAGCATGCCAGGCTTCCCTGTCCTTTACCAACTCCTGGAGCTTGCTCAAACTCATGTCCATTGAGTCTGTGATGCCATCCAACCATCTTGTCCTCTGTCGTCTCCTTCTCCTCCTGCCCTCAATCTTTCCCAGCATCAGAGTCTTTTCTAATGTCAGCTCTTTGCATCAGGTGGCCAACGTATTGGAGCTTCAGCTTTAGCATCAGTCCCTCCAATGAATATTCAAGATTGATTTCCTTTAAGATTGACTGGTTGGATCTCCTTGCAGTTCAAGGGACTCTCAAGAGTCTTCTCCAACACCACAGTTCAAAAGCATCGATTCTTCAGTGCTCAGCTTTCTTTATGGTCCAACTCTCACATCCATACATAACTACTGGAAAAACCATAGCTTTGATTAGATAGCCCTTTATTGGCAAAGAAATGTCTCTGCTTTTTCATATGCTTTCTAGGTTGACATAGCTTTTCTTCCAAGGAGCAAGCATCTTTTAATTTCATGGCTGCAGTCACCATCTGCAGTGAGTTTGGAGCCCAAGAAAACAAAATCTGTCACTGTTTCCATTGTTTCCCCATCTATTTGCCATGAAGTGATGGGCTTAGCAGGCACGAATTAATCACAGGCTCTACTCTGTAACTCAGGGAGGTCCCAGCATCCTTTAGGCCCCTGTCTCCATGTGTCACATGCCCCGGGCATGGCACAGACCTTAGGCAGGATTCTATTTCCTCTCATCAGTCTGATGCAGTACAGTGAATGCAGTCAATAATACTGTAGTAATTTTGTGTGGTATAAACTATAAAAATATCGAATCACTTTACATCTGAAGGTAATATATTTTTAATAACTTATTAATTTATTTTTATTATTTTTTATCTGTTCTGGCTCTTTGTTGCTTTTACTATAGTTTCAGAGAGCAGGGACCACTCTTCATTGCAGTGGGCAGGCTTTCTCATTGCGGTGGCCTCTCTTGTTGCCAAGCACAGGCTTTAGAGTGCGCAGGCTTCAGTATTTGTGACGTTTGGGCTCAACAGTTGCAGTTCCCTGGGCTCTAGAGCACAGGCTTAATAGTTGTGGCACACAAGCTTAGTTGCTCCAACATGTGTGGGACCTTCCTGGACCAGGGATCAAACCTGTGTCTCCTGCATTGGCAAGTAGATTCTTTACCACTGAGGCAACAGGGAAGCCTGTGATATAATATTGTAAGTCAACTATACTTCAATTAAAAAAAAAATCATGCCATCAGAAATCCTCTTAACCAAGTGGTTCTCAGCTGGAGTGATTTTGCCCCCCTAGGGGACGGTGGCAGTGTCTGGAGACAGCTCTCCTTGTCACAAGGGGGGAGGTGCGCTACTGACACCGAGTATGCAGACGCCAGGGATGCTGTGAACTATCTTACAATGCACAGGAGAGCCCATGAGACAAGGAATTATCCAGCCCAAAATATCAGTAGTGCTGAGGTTGAAGAGTCATGTTCCAAGCCAACGGCTGGACACAGAAACAATTAGGGACAAATTGGCACCATCTGGCCTCATCTCAAAGGCGACAAGGTATGAACCTCGCCAGATTCTGAAACTCTATTCATGCAAGAGTGGAGACAGTGTCTTTTTTTTAGCCAACCTACAAAACTTGATTATTTGTAATTTCACCAATGAGCTCCCTTTTCCAGCATTTATCATGCTAAATAACAAGTCACTAGTTCCACCAATTAAAAAAAAAATTTTGACATCCAGTATGCTAATTAGCTTTGATTAAGCTATAGATAGCAAAGCACATGGGACAGTCTTAGGAAGTAGCAAATATTTCAGTTTAGCCAGGATGTCAGGCCCTAGTTGGGAGGTCTCAGTATATAAAGCTGGCCAAGTGGGCTGGAGCAAGAAAAGAGACCTTTAAGTGTCCTCTGGGTCACTTTTATACACATTCTCCATCAACGTAATGGGTGTACAGTAAGCATTAAGCATGAGGCACTGCTAACTCTCCTTTAGCTGCTCAATGGATTAGAAATGCCAGTAGAGGGGCTTCCTTGGCAGTCCAATGGTTAAGATTTCATGCTTCTACGGCAGGGGGCACAGGTTCGATCCCTGATCAGGGAACTAAGATACTGTAAGCCATGCATCACAGCAGAAATAAAAAAAAAAAAAAAAGAAGAAGAAATGCCAGTAGAGAACAGGCACACTTTGCCTCATGTTGTCATCCTGACTGGAAACTGGAAATACTTCACCTACTTTTATAGAGATGAGTGATTCATTTCCTAAGATATTTTGCTCTTCACTTAGCCAAATCCTGCCCAGACAGTTTCAGGAAACTGTACGTTTTGTAAATCACTAAAACGTCTATACATTCTCTTACAGAGCTTCTCTACTACTGCTCAAAAGTGGGAGGAAAAAACCTTAGAAACTGCAACAAACATTGAGTTTTATATATCCTCCAAAGGAAAAAGAGACAAAATACATATTTATGCATTTAGGTGTAGGAGTTGCAGCATAAATGTATGCGTTAAATACAATACATTTGAGCTTTTTTTTTCTAAGCTAATTTTAAAGAGGGACCAAAGCTAGTTATGAAATAAGTTTATTAAATCAGAGTAGGAAAATCAAGATAGAAGTCATGGAAGTTTGGGATGGAGAAATTTACCTAAGTATCTAGTTGTCAAAGTTGGAAAAGAAATATGTTTCACATAAAAGTTTAAAAAATTGATTTATATTTAGTAACCATAAAAATTATCAGAACTTTCTAGCACATAAATCTGCTAGTCACTTTGTAGATAAGGGCTATAAATCATATTTAATAACTTCGTGGATGAGACCTAAATTGTTTGTCATCATTCAAATATGTATCAGTGGGGAAAAACACAAACCTTGTATTAAACTACTATGATTCTCTGTAAGAATGAGAATGGTATCAGTTCCTTGCTTTTTAAAAATGTATCAAAAGCCACATATTAAATTACAAAACAGAAACAGACTCACAGATTTCGAGAATGAGCTTATGGTTGCCAGAAGGAAGGATTGGGGAAAGGGAGAGTTAGAGAGCTTGGGATGGACATGCACACACTGCTATATTTTAAATGGATAACCAACAAGGACCTACCGTATAGCACATGGAACTCTGCTCAATGTCATGTGGCCATTTAGGGAGGGTTTGGGGGAGAATGGATACATATATATGTATTGCTGAGTTCCTTCTCTTGCATTCCTACTTTTGCATTCCAGTCCCCTACAACGAAAAGGACATCTTTTTTGGGTGTTAGTTCTAAAAGGTCTTGTAGGTCTTCATAGAACCATTCAACTTCAGCTTCTTCAGCATTACTGGTTGGGGCATAGACTTGGATACTGTGATATTGAATGGTTTGCCTTGGAAATGAATAGAGATCATTCTGTCGTTTCTGAGATTGCATCCAAGTACTGCATTTTGGACTCTTTTGCTGACCATGATGGCTACTCCATTTCTTCTGAGGGATTCCTGCCTGCAGTAGTAGATATAATGGTCATCTGAGTTAAATTCACCCGTTCTAGTCCATTTTAGTTCACTGATTCCTAGAATGTCGACGTTCACTCTTGCCATCTCTTGTTTGACCACTTCCAATTTGCCTTGATTCACGGACCTGACATTCCAGGTTCCTATGCAATATTGCTCTTTACCGCATCGGACTTTGTTTCTATCACCAGTCACATCCACAGCTGGGCATTGTTTTTGCTTTGGCTCCATCCCTTCTTTCTTCCTAGAGTTATTTCTCCACTGATCTCCAGTAGCATATTGGGCACCTACTGACCTGGGGAGTTCCTCTTTCAGTATCCTATCATTTTGCCTTTTCATACTGTTCATGGGGTTCTCAAGGCAAGAATACTGAAGTGGCTTGGCATTCCCTTCTCCAGTGGACCACATTCTGTCAGACCTCTCCACCATGACCCGCCCGTCTTGGGTTGCCCCGCGGGCATGGCTTGGTTTCATTGAGTTAGACAAGGCTGTGGTCCTAGCGTGATTAGATTGACTAGTTTTCTGTGAGTATGGTTTCAGTGTGTCTGCCCTCTGATGCCCTCTTGCCACACCTACCATCTTACTTGGGTTTCTCTTACCTTGGGTGTGGGGTATCTCTTCACAGCTGCTCCAGCAAAGTGCAGCCACTGCTCCTTACCTTGGACGGAGGGTATCTCCTCACCACCGCCCTTCCTGACCTTCAACATGGGATAGCTCCTCTAGGCCCTCCTGTGCCAGCACAGCCACCGCTCCTTGGACGTGGGTTGATCTTCCCTTCTCTATTCACCTGAAACTATCATAGCATTGTTAATACAATACAAAAGAAAACATTTTAAATAATTAAAATAAATCCATTAATTAACTCGTAAAAAATGTATCAAAATCAAGAACACACAGAGGTCATAAAAGCTTTTTCAAATGTCATCATTTCTAAACAATATGGAAATTTTAATCAGCTCCAATCAAAATGATCAAGCAATTCAAATAGTTTACTAACAAATAATGCACCAAATACATACTATGTGCTTTATAAATGGATAAGGCTACTCTATAGCATTCATTAATGAAGAAATAAATTCTGATCATTCAATTATGATAATCCCAATGATCAAATAAAATGAATGGCATATACTAAAATGGGAGAGAGTTTCTCCAGAGAGCACAGATTTTTTTTTTTAAGAATATTTATTTAACATATAGGTAGTACTGACTCTCTGGACTCTTCACAAATATTGATTCATTCAATCTTTATAATAATTCAGTGATATAAATCACTACTATGGTTCCCTTTCTACAGATGAAGAAACCAAATTTAAATAATTTACCTCAAGTCATAGCAAAAGGCTGTCACAAACCTCCAAGAAGCACTAAGTAGTTGAGATTTATAGAAAATGGTAAAGCCAACTATGTTTAGAGTAAGAACGCAATAGGTCTTGAATCTATCGGAGAATATGGTTTACAGATTGTATAGAAAAACAATTACTTCATTCTGTTGTGGCTTTATCTTTTTCATCTGAAAAGGATAGAACTAACATCAATCATCAGCAGGGGAATCAAAGACCTACATGTAAAGTAAGTTTGAAAGAAAGCACATAATGCTAAATGAAATTAGGTCTCTACACGCAGATTAACTGTTTCAGCAGACTAAAATAGCATGCAGGTATTATTATGAGAAACTTAGAGCAATTATGAAGAGGAAGACATGACGAATACAACTGGACATAAGATTTTCCAGTTTTCAAGAATAAGGCAAATGTTCTATTGCATGTATCCCTGGTTAGATATTAGGACAGATTAGTAAACAGAAGTTCATGAGCACTTGGAAAGGACACAGTGATTGCCAGAAGTCAGCATGGGTTTTGTAAAGAGAAGACATGCTAAGCTAACCTCATCTAGTTAGGACCAGGGAAACAGGTAGCAGGTTCTACGCATCCATGGTTGCTATCTAGGTCTCTTTGACAGAGAAAGGAATGGCTCAACCAAGAAAAGGGACGAGTTCAAGGGCAAGTCTTGAGTGAACAGCAAGGAGACTGACCTACCTGCCTTCCTGCTCGGAAGACCAAGATTTCTAAACTGGGTCAGATTGCTGGACAATTTCCTCCCACACAGGCAGGTTTCCAAACAGACAAACCTGACATTGCAGCCAAGAAAAGAAAAAAATCAAGATTATGTGGGTGAGGAGGGGGACAAAACATAATAGATGGTATAATCATCACAAGGAAGGCCATAGGCTCCCAAGAAACACAGTCCTAGAATTTGTGGACCAACCGAGAGGGGGATATTCTGTAAAACGAAAGCTAGTTGAAGCCACTTAATCAGTGACAGCCGTCATCTGCAAAAGAACTTCATCCAAATCTGTTTGCAAATGTGTTTCTCAGAAAATCTAAAGAGATTCCCAAACCTGATTAAGAGGCCAAAATGTCTCAAACATAATCAAGATCACCCGCTGATATCACTAATGGTAAGGAAGAGGCAATCAAATTGAATTTATTGTCATCTGACTGAGGAAATTATGAATTAACAGAAGGGTGGTAAGCCACCTGGCATCAAGAGAAAACAGAGCCAAAAAACCAGAATTTGGCTGGGTTTATCCAACATGGCCCAAAATACAGTGATGGCACTGATGGCAATTTTTGTTAATATTTTGATGACCCTCCTCTAGTCTTTTTGTAAAGCATATCGCAAGGAATTACACACTTTTATCTTTTTATGCCTAGCATAATAACATTTTCTCATACTATTATACTGCTTATAAATACAATCTTAATGGCATCACAATATCCTTTAATATGGAGATAATTTACTTAACTCATTACTTAACTTACTTGCCTCATTTCTTGGTTTAAATTTTTTTCGTGATTTTCAATATTCTGCAGAAATGAAAAATCCTTGTTCAGCTTTGAATTATTTTCTCAAGACAGGTTCTGGAAACAGAATGACAGGGTCAGAAAATCATTAACATCTTAAAGCTTTTGACACATATTCCTAAATTGCTTTCCTCTGCTTTGTCATCAATATGTCTTCAAAACAATTAAATATTTGATAATTTAGAAGGTAAAATTACATCTCATTTTAATTCACATTTCTTAATGAAGCTGAATATTTTTCCATATGTTTATTTGCCATTGGATTTTCCTCTTTTGTGAACTGTGTGTTCATGCCTTCTGTCCCAGTAATTCTAGCAATTTTTCTTATGATTTTGAATGAGCTCTATTTGGTTAAAAAAAAATTTAAGCTTTTCTTTGTCATATACATTGCCAATTATTTTTGACCAGTTTTTCCTTTTAATACTATTTCCTACTGTTTTACATTTCTAAATAATCAAGTAATTTTTCTTTCCCTCTAGTATCTCTTCTATAACTTTGTAATTTAAAAGCCTTCTTGATGCTTAGATTTAAAATATTCTATTTGAATCTAGATTTTGTTATTGTTTTATTAATAATGCTTAACTAATCAACTTAGGATTATTAGTTTGAAATATGGACCAAATATGGACCAATAATTGGGAGAGAACTCAAAACCTGGGGCTTTGGCTGAAGAGCAAAGGTTCTTACCCTACATGGGGCATCCCATCTATTAAGACCTGAACCTGACGACCAGCCCCCAAAGCATCTGGCTTTGAAGACCAAGGGGGTCCACAACCATAGCACCCCCAAGGCCAGGCAAACTGAGAAACAACTCCAAACCGGGCTGGCACACTGTCTCACCCACTCCTAGGCTTCTGGGCTGGACTCAGACACAGTCCCTTGAACAGTGTCCAGGGTTTCTGTGAAAGAAACTCATTTGCTAATTTTAAAGCAATGGCCTGAAGAGAGCTTCTGGGCTGCTCTCTAGAACCAGACATTGGTGGACACCAACTTCCTGCTCACCTGGCGATGGTCCAGTCTGCAGGCGCCATCTTTTTTTCTTTTCTCAGAGTGTGCTACCTTTGTGCTCCCCTCTGGCACGCACAGTGTATCTGAATCTCCCAGAAGCGAGCTTCTACATGCATCTGGGTGGCCCAGTTTGTCCATCTCCTGAGGCTGTCTTTGTGGCTGCTGCTCAGGAGACATTCCTGGAACTTGGGGCTCTGGTGGTCCACAGGCCTGCGATCCTGGCTCCCACAGGCCTGGAACACAGGAGATGTCCTGGGCAGCCTCCCTCATCCTCAGGTCACAGCACAGATAGCAACTGAAACACATCCCCATGTTTCAGAAAAAGGGGACTATTTGCTGATCCTGGAGCTTCTGTCTGAGAGGCCGCCTGAGGTCTGGCACCTGTACTGAGGCTTGTGACAGACGTGCCCTCAGGAGCGCCACCATCTTTGTGCGCCTCCATGCTCCCCTCCCCCACAACCCGCGCTATCTCCCACAGGGCATTCCTCACGCTCATCTGAGGCCTAGTCTTTACTACTGCCGCTCGAGGGACAGCTCTGGATGTCCTGGTTCTAAGGGCTTCTGCATGCTGTTGACTGAAAACAGATGCATTACCTAAAAGTTGAGAATTATGTTTTATTTGGCAGACTTTCTGAGGACTTGAGCCCCGGAGGCATCCTCTCAGGTAGCTACGAAGGACTCTTTCTAGAAGGTAAAGAAGGAGCTGGGACATAGAGGGATTTTTGCCACAAAAACCAGGTCAGGTTGTCAGAACATCAGAAGCCTACTTTAGTTAATCAAGTTAATGATTTTAGTGTTTTTTCTCTGCATGGGAAGGTACAAGAGCCTGGACTTGTTGAAATCATTCCTTTGATATGCACTTGAACTATCTATGGCCAATATCCTGTTCTGTATCATCCTGAGCCCCTCAGAGTGCACCGCTGGGGGCGATTGCTTGGTGGCAGGCTGCCTGTTGGTCTCCATCCTGAGACCCCTCAAGGCTCACTGCTGCGGTGGCTCGGGGCCTAGTGGCTGCAGCTCCCTTTGTTTGCTTGGCAGGTGGCATTGTTTGCCCACAGAGGGTCCCACAGCACTGTACACATGTGCACTGTTTAAAAGCTGCTGCCGTCAGCCCAAATCCAGGTATGGACTGAGATCCTTCCCTCTGGGACACTGCCAGGTCTTGGCACAACCTCGACAATCAGGAGCCGTTAAAACTAAAGTTGACAGCTGAAACCGTCACAAAGGCTTGAGAGACAACCAAGAGCGAGGGCAGGATTGAATGATAAGTTTCATCCACATGAGTCCTCTCCTTTAAGACTGGGAGAGGTGGCTGTTTCATCTAAAGCACAGAGAGCCGAGAAACAGGATGCACAGAAACCAGCACAGAGAGCCAAGCAAAATGATGAAACAGAGGAATATATTCCAAATGAAAAAGTAAAATAAAATCCTCAGGGAAAAAAGGTAATGAAACAGAGGAAAAATAATTTACCTGATAAAAAGTTCTAAACTAATCTACATTCTCAGATGAGAAGACAGAGGTTGAGTTAAATTAAAGCAAAATCCACTCTTCTCCATAGCGTTGACAGCTTTATTCAAAAGATCAAAGGTATGCTTTCAAGACTTCAAAAAATGGATCTAAATTTGTTTTTTTCATGTTCTTATATTGCTAATTAGGTATGTGCAACTAAAATTTACTGAGTAAATCCTCCCTACTGTTAAGTCGTATGGACCCTACTCAGGCCCTAGCCTGGCAGGGGCTCTGTGCCTGGGAGGTGGACAGTTCTTTTTTCATTCCATTTCAAGCAGACACATAAGGAAACCAAAGCTGAGACTGACACAGCAGAGGCTTTATTCAGTGGCCAAAGAATGGAGAAGTGGAACGAAGCTCACAGATCAACTTCTCGCCCACCTGGCGAGAGGGCTTTAATTTTAAAGAGCAAAGACAAAGGGAGGAATGAGGTTAATGATGGGGAGTCATATGCATTAGTCTACCAGGAAAGGGGCAGTGCTTTTTCAGGGGAGTGGGATACAATCTATGTTCTATTCTTTTCAGTCCTTAACATCTGGTCACTACAGCAGGTAGGTATGTCATTTAAATACTAATGTATTAGTAAAATCAACGTATAATGAGACTCGGGATGTTTTGGGGGTCAGATTCATCACCATGTTGGGTCCCAGTTGATTCCATTTGAGTTTTTGTTTGTTGATAGCTTTGTTTCTTAACTCTGGAGCCCTAACATAAGGATTTATGTTAACTCTTGCTAAATGTGAGTGTTGAAGGGTCTTGAGCAAAGACCTAGAGCAGCTCTGGCAGATCTCAGGTGGCCTCAGCAGGCTGTGGCTTGAAGCAGGATTTTGGCTCCAGGCCAGAGATTGAAGTTAGGCTGTAGCAGTTAGAGCATTGAATCCTAGCCACTTGATTTGCAGGGACCAGTGGCCAGCGACAAAGCCCCGGCCCATCAGCTGTGTAGAAATGAGCTTTCACAGAGTGATGGAAAGTAGTAAAGCAAGTGTTCATCAGGAAGGAAAAGGGAACATGTAGATAGACACATGGCGCCCTCATGGTAGTCTGAATTACTTATATGGGGGCATTTCTTCCAGGTTTCCTTTGGCCAATCATTTTGCTTTGCCTGGTTCTGAGTCTGTATTTAGTTTATCTCCCATGTGTGTATGTGTCTCTCTCAACCAAATGGATTCCAGTGAAGAGGCCTATGGGTAGGTTGCCATCACCTACTATGGCGTAGCACCCACTCCCTTTTCAATCTTCAAGGAACTTTTCTGCACATATATAGTCAGGAAGTTCTCCTTGACTTCAAAAATGAGGAATATATGATCTATTATCTCTCATCTGGGCAGGGTTCATCCTCTCCTCCCTGCTATTTTGGCGGACAAACTCCAGCTGCTCAGCCTGGAGGCCATCTATCCTGCCTCATGGCAACACTACCTTTCTTATTTATGATGCTTCCTTTAAAATATATTACATTCTTTTATACAAGAAAGTTTATTTGGAGCAAGCTACTCTCTTCCATAAATCCATCAACCAATTTAATATTGGTATTACAGTTTTAATTATCATAGCATTTTAATAAAATATAAGTATAGCTATAATCTATCCGTTTTCAAAAATTTTGTCAATTTTCTTCAGTTTATTCCTTTAGCTAACCTTTGAAATAACTTCAGGTTCAAGAAAATCCTAATGAATTTTTTTATTATAATTTTGCATCTTGTATATAAGACTCTCTTTTTTTCTTTTTTAATTTATTTCTGGTTGGGCTAGTTCTTTTCTGCTGTGCTCAGGCTATCTCTACTTGCAGTGAGCAAGGCTACTCTTCAGTTGCCATGCTCAGGTTTCTCACTGTGGTGGATTTTCTTGTTGTGGAACATGGGCTTAGTTGCTCTGAGGCATGTGGAATCTTCAAGGACCAGAGAGTGAACCCATGTCCCCTGCATTGGCAGGCAGAGTCCTAACTACTGGACCACCAGGGAAGTCCTCAATTAAATTTTAATTGTTATCTGTTTCATAAGAAGCATCATTGAAACACCAATATTCCAGAACTAATAAATAGAAGAATAGCAATAATACTCAATGTTCTTCCTGAAACTACCAAATAACCATGGTTTTGAGTTTTTGCTGGATAAAAACTTTTGATTATGAATTAATTTTATAATTCATAATTCTTTATGTTGGTAAAATAGTACCCTAAAAAGTAGACATAAGTTTTCCTTCTAAAAACATATCTTGCCTATTGAAATAAACACATTAACATTCCAGCATCAAAATAAGCGCTTTTTTACACGGTAACAAAGAACTGCAAATATTGTGTTTTTCAACTGAAAAGCTGAGAATCAGAACTTAGATCAATGTTGAGCCCACCAATATTCTGAATCCTTGTCAGTACTGACTAACATGATTACCTATACTGTGTCAGGCTTCCCAAGTGGCTCAGTGGTAAAGAATCTGCCTGCCAAGAAGGAGACGCGGATTTGATCCCCGGGAGAGGAAGATCCCCTGGAGAAGGAAATGGTGACCCACTCCAGCATTCTTTCTGGGAAATCCCGTGGACAGAGAGACCTGGTGGGCTACAGACCACAGAGTCATAAAAGAGCTGGGCACGACTTTCGACTAAACAGCAAACAATACTGTGTCAGGCTCTTGAGTAAATGAACCAAAAGATTAAAAGGAATATTAAATGTCAACTCATGCTTTGCAACTATTGCTGAAGCCCCTTGACAACATCCCTACCAAGTATTATTCAAATTATGCTTGAAGTGAAGTGGAGTGAAAGTTGCTCAGTCTTTGCAACCCCATGGACTGTATAGAATTCTCCAGGCTGGAATACTAGAGTGGGTAGCTTTGCCCTTCTCCACGGTATCTTCCCAACCCAGGGATCAAACCCACATTTCCTGAATTGCAGGCAAATTCTTTACCAGCTGAGCCACAAGGGAAGCCCAAGAAAACGAGTGGGTGGCCTATCCCTTCTCCAGGGGATCTTCCCGACCCAGGAATCAAACCGGGGTCTCCTGCATTGCAGGTGGATTCTTTACCATCTGAGCTATCGGGGAAGCCCAAAATCCTTAAATATTTTCAGTAATAAGGAGCTCACTACTTCCTGAGGTAGTCAATTTCACCTCCAGAAAGTTCTGCTTTTCAGGAGTTATTACATAGAATGACATTAATCTTCCTGTAACTTTCTCAGTGCAGAAGTCCTAATTTCTATGCTACATGGAAATCCATCATATATGTAAAGATAGTTATTGTATAATCCTTGAATCTTTTCTTCTCCAGGCTAAGCATATTCAGTAGTCTCCCAAATGTCTCATCAATAAAGATCCCCTTAATCTCCTTACCATCAATGCACCTGGCAGTCCCAAATAGTTTCTCTAATTTGAATAGGGCAGGAGAACAGAGAATGAGAGGTCTTGATTTTCAATACTGCCTTTAAAACCAGAACCAGAACTAACCACAAGAACCCAGTTAAATTGAAGAGGCCCTTCTACTTAACTCCAAGAAAATATTCACTAAAATAAAAGCACCAAAAATATTAAGTTGGACATTTTGTTGTGGCTGTGAAATTGGTGACTAGAACTCAGATCAAGAAACAAGAAGCTTCAAGTGTCCCCAGTTTTGGAGGTACCAAAAATAAGTGTCTGACACCAAGCCTGCTTCAGTCTTTGGGGAATACAACCAAATGGGCCAGGGAAGAGTTAAAAGCTCAAGCAAGAGCTGGATGTCCCTCATTAAGCAATTGTGACTGTGCCTGCCACAATCCTCTCTGAGGAACCCCCACAAGGTACCCACCAAAAACCAGCTTGTGGAATGCCTTGCGCTTGTACCTGGCAAAACCAACAGACAGAAGGTCCTATAACCAGTGGAGAGACACACATTTCCCCTTTTTTCTATTCTTCTCCTTTCATCTAATAGCTGAGTTGTTGTAGCCTAGAAGAGGGACACAAAACTCTCCCTCTGTCCCAAGCACAGACCACACTTTCTGTCACCCTGCCATCTGGTGCAGCAGTGGGGAGAGGCATGAATAAGCAGACCATGACCCATTGCCACACCAGCCTTTGAAACCATAGGTGAAGCCTGCCCTGGGAAATGTAGGAAGGGGAAATTTGAACAGAATTGAGGTTGAAGCTTTTAATTACAAAAGACGACTGGAAAGTTATAGCATCTGCCTAGGATATCATCAAGTGATATGGAAAGAGATTCAATAGTGTAGATGAGGTCAATGATTGAACAAAACAAAGCTACTCTGTTTTTATACCCTACTGGGAGAGCATTTCTCAATAAGTCCATTATAACACTACATCTTCTTGTTTTGCTCTGATATTTTGAAGTCAATATTGGAAAATACTAAGGCCGATTAGGACTATTTCCAAACTATTTCCTATTTCAAGGTAGTCATTTTCCCCTGTACAGTCCTTGAAATTAACTAGATTTCTGTTGTGTTCCAAGATATCATTAAACAAGGCTCCAAACACCTACAGTTTGAAATGGCATCTGTAAAGTTCCTGGAGCCAACTATGCATAGTCGCTTTGCTGCCAAAAAAAACTCCCTTTAATTAACAACAAGCAGAGTAGAGCAAATTCTTTTTATATATCAAAGCAACTCTAGGTTCTCCTAACAGCCACTGTTAATATAAAAAGTTCTGATTGTTCAACTAATCTGCATACTAAATATTCCATGGTCCACCAGTGTTAACTTCTTTGCACAGTGCCATTTTACATCTTCAGGACTCTGCTCCAACTGTGTGCCCTCTTCCTAAAAAGCCTTTGTGAGGAGCTCCCCTAGTCTTTCAAGACTACTTCAAGTGGGCTCTCTCTGGTATCCTTGCCTTAATCTCTTAGCCAGTTAATTGTTTCCACAGGTCCTTTCCAGTAATTCTTTACTAGCACTTAACCTGCCATTGTGTGTTTCTCTCTCTGTGTATCTCATAAGAACAGAAGCTATACTTTATCTCTTCTTTGTAACTCTTACCATCTAGCACAATCAAAGCACAATAATTAGTATTCATTAATTTTTTTCTGTAAATAGATGAAGACGTCTTCCTGTCGCAGGAAGGGGGACCCTTTCCAGGGCCCAAGAGTAGACTTTTGTCTAACACTCGGAGATGAATTGTGTGGGGAGACACCCGTGCTGACAAAGCAAAAGCCTTTATTAGGAAGGGGTACCCAGATGGAGAGCAGCAGGGGAAGGAAACCCAGGAGAACTTCTCTGCCACATGGCTCAGAGTCTCAAGTTTTATGGTGATGAAGTTAATTTCCGGGTTGTCTCTGGCTAACCATCCTGACTCAGGGTCCTTTCTGGTAGTGCGCACATAACTCAGCTAATAAAGATTCCAGTGAGAAGGATTCTGAGAGGTTGGTGGGACATAAGGACTGGTGTCTCCTCTCTCCTTTGGATCTTTCTCGAATTCTTCTGGTTGGTGGTAGCTTGTTTGTTCCACATTCCTTACAAGGACCACCTGTGCTAAGATAACTCATGCAAGGGGCTACTATCTTGTCTTGTAGTTTCAGTCAGTGTTTCCCTAACACTCCTATTTATGGATAAAAACATCTAACAAATAGCTGCAGGAAGAACAATAGAATGAATGAGTAATTATGCTATGTGACTCTGTAAATTGCTAGATCTGATCAACTAGATGATGAGTAATTTTTGGTTACAAAGTATAGAAACTCAAACTAGCTTAAGCTTAAAAAATTAATTATCAACTAGTTAATAAATAAAAAGGAGGAATTATTGACTCATATACCTGGGAAGGACAGGGGTGAATCTAGCTTCAGGAACAGCAGAATTCACACAAGCAATGATGTCAGGTCTTTCCATCTGCCTCTCATCTTGTTTTTCTCTGCTTGGCTTCATTCTCTGCTCTGAAAACAGGTTTCAAGAGCCATAACAACTTGCTGATTGGAAATTCCATCTTTACAGGTTTATGATCCAAGAAAAGGAGAACCTTTTTCTCTCTCCTAGTGTCCTTTGTAAAATCCTAGGGCAGGTCTCTGCTTGGCCTGTTTAAATCACAGGCCTACCCCTGGGTCACTAGGATGGAAAGTGGTCATAGCAAACAGGAAGTTAGAGTCAGACCGGGGTCCAAAATAATAAGAATCACAAAGGTATGATTATTGTCTCTGAAGAGCAAGGGATTTGAGCTCCACATCAGGCATACATACTGCATAGGAGTGTGCATAGATACTGCATAAGAGAGACAAGCCCTCAAAATACCTGGTTTTGAAAACTTCAGGGAATATGCCCGGGAAAATCACAGAACTGAAAGGAATGGAAAACTTGCCCTTAAAGGATCCCCACATAAACTAATTGATCTGAAAACCAGCTTGAACACACCAGACTGAAAAACACATGAACCATAGGTGAAGGGGGCCCCCTGACTAATCTTGAAGCATTTAACAGAGAGATAGGATTCTCCACAGATGGGATGCTCCACAAGGACCCCATCACTGAGGGAAGCCATTTTTGCAATCTCAGGCTACCTTGCTAATATAGCACTGCCATTCTGGAAATCTCCATCTAGCCTGTTAGCACCAGTAGGCACACACCACCAACAGCCTTGCCCACCCCTGCACCTCAGCTGGGCCTCAGAGCTGGTGGAGCAATAATCCCACCCACCAGTGCCCAGCAGCTGCCAGGGCTGGGCCCTACAGCCATTCCAGGGGCCAGCCCTGCCCACCAGCATACCACACAGCAGCCATGGCCCTGCCAAAACAGGAGGGTGCACAGAAGGGACATCAGCACTTCATTTAGTTCTTTTTCAGAGGTTCTGTCTTTGGACCAAAAAAAAAAAAAAACCAGCTGAGAAAGAACTAGGCAAAACGGTGATAAGCAATCTATCTGATGAAGATTTCAAAGTAGTGGTCATAAAAATCCTTGCTGAACTGAGGAGAAAAATAGACAAACGCAGTGAGAACTTCAGTAGAGAGAAAATTTAAGAAAATACCAAATAGAAGTTATAACCAAACTGAAAAATATACTAGAGGGGTTCAACAGCAGATTGGATGAAGTAGAAGTATGTATCAGTGAGCTAGAAGAGAAAGCAATGGAACTCATCCAGACAGAGCAGCAAATTAAACAAGAATTTTAGAAAGTGGAGATATTTTAAAGGACAG
Organism: Ovis canadensis; assembly: GCF_042477335.2. Classification (NCBI taxonomy): domain Eukaryota; kingdom Metazoa; phylum Chordata; class Mammalia; order Artiodactyla; family Bovidae; genus Ovis; species Ovis canadensis. The sequence continues at coordinate 86,685,422 of NC_091247.1, forward strand.
TAGGGACAACATGAAGCAGAGTAGCATTCACATTGCAAATTCACACTGTAAGTGTCTCAGAAAGGGAGAAGGGCCAGCAAAGTTGTTTGAAAAATAGTGGCTGAAAACTTCTCTAATCTGGGGAAGGAAACAGACATCCAGTTCCAGGAAGCCCAGAGAGTTCCAAACAAGACGAAACCAAAGAGATACACACGAAGACACATTGTAATAAAAATGGGACAGGTGAAGGAACAGCTAAAGCAAATCCTCATTTCCTGAACTACAGACGCTGTGTGAAATGATAAATATATTTACTGCTTTTTAAAGTCACTACGTTTAGGGATAACGTGTATTCATAGATAACTAATAACTAATACAGCTGCTCAAATGTTCTGGCAATCCTCAGTCACTGAAAAGTTTCACTCTTCTGCTCAGCGTCAGTCCTTGTCTCTTCACATGCCTGTAACAGACAGTTCACAGGTCGGCACAGATTTAGAGATCATGCCTGGAGTAGCAAGGCCCTTGACATCTGGTCACTGCCTCAAACACAGATGTTTATTGCTTCCTGGGGACATCTTTCACTCAGATCCCCCCAAACAAATGGATTAATTGTCAGCTTCTTCTAGATGATTTTGTTCGATTTGGGCACCAGTCTGTGACCTAGGCAGTTATGACCCAGATGACAAAATCATGTGACAAAGAGGGACAAATCTATGTTGAAAGAGCTTCCTCAGAGGAGGATGGATCACATGGCAGACACAAATTTCCATGCTCTCTCTGGCATTTTCTTCAAATGCCACTTCCATGAAGTCTCCGAAATCAGTCTAACCTAATTCCACTGCATACCGGTATATTCAGCCGTTCTGCCAGGTGAGGCAAAGACAAAGGTTGAGCCCCAAGAGAATTTCAAATCAGCCACAGTCATCCTTTGCCGATTTCTCCATTGGCATGTTTCACTAAATGCAAGCAAGTATCAGAAAGTTAAAGTTGCTATGACACCAGTTAATACAACATGGTGACTGTAATATCGCCCATGAAGAAAAATAAAAACACATAGATTCATGGGTGATTTTGTGCTACAGTTAGGAAAATACAAAGCACTCCATTGAAATGAACAGCTGAAGCACTTCAACTTTGGTCATGTTGCATATTTACATGCCCATAAACTTTAAGAAATAGCAATGGTAGTAAAAAAAAAAAAAAAAAAGAAATAGCAATGGTTGCACGTGTCCCAGTGCAGGTTGAGCTCATCAGATTCTTGAAGGTCACCACTCTGGCATTACGGGCTTTAAAACATGCTGTCATGTTGCGGTGCCACGTCTGTAAGACACTGAAAACAAATTGCAGCTGAATTTATACTTCAAGATAGCGGTTTCCAGCTGCACATCATGTGTTTTGTCTTGTTTAAAATAGCTCTAAATCGCGTGCCAGCTACTGTAGGCTCCAGATTCTATTAATTAGGGATGGAAAGCTAAAGCAGCAGCTTCTCCTCTGGAAGCATGCGGCTAGGTTTCTTCCAAAAATCTGCCTCAGGTCTCTGCAATCCCATCAGAAACTGTCAGGTAATGGGATGGTTTTCCTGGGACAATGGTTCCCAAGGTGTGGTTCAGGGACGCCTTGCTCAGAAATCCCCTGGGGAGCTTATAGGAAAATGCAGTTTTTCTCCACCTCACCCTGGATGCACTGAATCTGAATCTCTTGGAATGGGCCCAGAAATCTGCATTTTAAGTGTATTCTTCAGCATGGTAAGAACCACTGTAGTCCAGAGCCTACTCTAAAAATTGATCACTTCCCCTGAAACCCAGTAGGATTTTACCCAATCAGAAACCTCGGTCTGCCTTTCCTAATTTTCTCCCAACAGTACTCTTTTATTCAAGGTTGAGTCAGCTCTCACCTGCTTTGTTGTTCTCCCTGTCCATTATAGTAAACACAGGTAAAAGGATTTTACTGACTAGTGAAAGTCACCAGAATCTCACCATTTTATGAACATGGCCCTGCGGGAATCAAGATTGCATCCTGCTTCATTGTGAGAGAGAATGCATCACTCCTCACAAGATAAAAGGCTTAGAGAACAAGTGTGATGGGCAAATTAGTGTTACCATGGCACCACGCTCCTCTGTGGCTTTCCCTCGCTACAGAACTAGCTGTAAACATCAGTTTTGGCTGAGTTCCTCATTTGTATGACTCTTATGTATTGTACCAAGTGTGAATCTATGTGATCACTCTTTGAGTAAATTTAATATATTGATACCTATCCTAACACTAGGATAAAATGATAACCCCGTCACACCAACGATTCATCAGGGGCTGGTAGGCCCTTGATAAATACGTGTGTAATGAATGACCAGTTGAATCCCACTGCTCTGTTATCTCATTGTATGTATCATAGGGCTGTTGAGAATCCATGCAAAAAACCCCACAGACTCTCCCATAACCCATAACAGATCCCTATGATTTTGATGACTTACAAAATTTCTCACCATGTGTATAATATACAAAATTTCTCACCATGTACGTATCTTTGCTTTTGCAGAGTGTTTCCTTATCTTCCTCTCTTTCGCATCTCTTTTTCATGTTCATATCTTGCTCATTTCCATGACCCTCTGCTTGAAATGCTTCAACCTCCCACAAGCTGGCAGCTGCTCTTCTCAGTTTATAGCTGATCTGTGAAGCCGCTCCGTCGTGTCCGACTCTTTGCGACCTCGTGGACTGTAGCCCACCAGGCTCCTCCGTCCATGGGATTCTCCAGGCAAGAACCTAATATGTGTCCTTTTTACCTCTAGATTATGACTTAAAGTAAATCCTTGTAAACAATTCTGCTGCATTAAAGCCTTCTTGATCTTGAAACCTTTATCAGTAATTGGTTATTTTGTCTTGTGGACTACTGGTCAACTTTTAGTTCATATTCTTAAATGGCTCAAAGTGGAATGAATGAGGAGGTTAAACATTCTGGGAGCTGACATATTGAGGGACCTAACTCATGCTTCAGCAAAACATTCTGTGACAGAAGAAAACTTAAGAGCACTCTGTGTTTCGTGGTAAGCTTGTCACTCATTAAATACCAAAAATACTGTATTTTTCTCAAATATACAATGACAGTCTTTCAAAGAAAGTCAGCAAGTTTTCTCTGTGAATTAATAAGGTAGTAACTCAGGGCTGCTCACACAGCTCCTGTTCGCACTTACTGCCAGTTTAATTATTCATAGCACTCCCAAGGTGTGCAGTATGGCCACTAAACAATATCGTCACCCTATTCATGACCTCAAGTTTTATGTAGAATAAGCATACTGCTCTTGGTCCCTTTTTGCCCATTTCTTCTCGTCTCTTCCTATCCCATCAGATTGTCCCATCTGAAACAATAGAAGAGCTAAAAAATTGCTACTTTCAAAACAGCCATCCTTCTTGGCCTTTTATCAGTGAAGCTGGCATGAGGTGCAAGGTAGAACAATTTGACTCACCAGTGAGAGAGGACAATGCAATTCAAATCAGAGCCACATTCTTACATATCTTCAGTTATCTTTTACCTCAGTAGCTTTGTAATGATCCATTCAAATGTACTCATATCTAATATATTAATCACTATTTACTAATTACAACTCATTCGTTCATTCGCAAATATTTATTGAGCAAACAAATATTTATTGTGCCAAGTTCTGTTCCAGCCATGGGAGATTCAGGAGTTAACATAAAACTTCTTCTCTCATATAAATTACATTTCAGTGAAGGGAGAGAGACCATAAACAAGTAAAGAAATAAAGATGGTGATAACTACTATGAAGAAAATTAAATAGAGGTCTATGCAGTGAGTGTATTGTTTAGGGTAGAGCTGGATTTCAGTACCAGAGAGATCAGAAATACAGATGCTCAAAGAAAATAAAAGTATGTATAAGAGGGTTTCCTTTTCTCCACACCCTCTCCAGCATTTATTGTTTGAAGATTTGATGATAGCCATTCTGACCGGTATGAGGTGATATCTCATTGTAGTTTTGCATTGTTGGTGAGAAAGTAAATTGGTACAGCCTCTATGGAGGACAGTAGGGAAATTCCTTTAAAAACTAGGAATAAAACTACCAGATGACCCCACAATCCCACTACTGGGCATATACGTTGAGAAAAGCATAACTGAAAAAGATACATGTACCCCAATATTGCAGCAGTATTCACAATAGCTAGGACAGGGAAGCAATCTAGATGTCCATCAACAGATGAATGGATAAAGAAGCTGTGGTGCATATATACAATGGAATGTTAGCCATAAAAAGGAACACATGTGAGTCAGTTTTAATGAGGTGGATGAACCTAGAACCTATTATACAGAGTGAAATAAGTCAGAAAGAGAAAAATATCATATATTAACACATATATATGGAATCTAGAAAGATGGTACTGATGAACCTATTTTCAGGGCAGCAGTGGAGACTTAGAGAACAGACTTATGGACACAGGGCAGGGAAGGAGAGGGTGGGACGGATGGAAAGAGTAGCGTGGAAACACATATACTACACACATCTAAAATATACATATACATATAAAATACACATATACATATAAAATAGCATGGAAACACATACACTGCATATGCACATAAATATACATATACATATAAAATAGATAGCCAGTGGGAATTTCCTGTATGACTCAGGGAACTCAAACTGGGGCTCTGCGACAACCTAGAGGGGTGGGATGGGGTGGGAGATGGGAAGGAGGTTCAAGAAGGAGGGGACATATGTATGCTTGTGACTTATCCCTGTTGATGTATGAAAGAAACCAACAGAATATTGTAAAGCAATTATCCTCTCATTGAAAATATATAAATTAAAAATAATAATAATAATGGGACATCAAGATCTTGACAGATAAAGTCATCTTTTTATCAAGAAATCCCACTTTTATCAAAAGTGCAGCTATGAAGACAATACTATCTATGGAGAATTTTCTGTAGAAGTAAATATAAATTTCCCTTGCAAAAAAAAAGTATGTATATATTTTATGCTCCCAAAGGTGACTTGTCCAGCTCCATGTACAAGGGTTTCCAAGAACTAAGTTTCCTTCAGTCTCCCTGTCCAGCCCTAGGGTGGTATCCTTGGGCACATGGAGCACCTCCCCAGCACCATGTTCGCATTTCAGCCTATGGGAAAGAAATAGAGAACAGCCGGGGCAAGTGGCTCATCACTAAGAAAATTACCCACACATGATATATTTTCACCCCTCTCACTTCCCATTGACCCACACTTAGTCACATGGCCACAGCTAATCACAGGGCCAAATGGGAAATACAGTACCTATTTATCACCCATCTAAAGCCTGGGGAGTGCTATTATTTTCATAATAAAGGAATAAAAGGCACAAGTTGTGGTCTCTGCCATAATTGTCCTTTTGTAATATGGACTAGACAAGACAGGTGGAGGCTTTTTTAGATGGGAGTGTTTTAGATAAAGCAGTCAGGGTAAAGGATAAAGTGTTTTAAAGGAGACCAGTCCTGGGTGTTCATTGAAGGACTGATGCTGAGGCTGAAACTCCAGTACTTTGGCCACCTCATGCAAAGAGTTGACTCATTGGAAAAGACCCTGATGCTGGGAGGGATAGGGGGCAGGAGGAGAAGGGGACAACAGAGGATGAGATGGCTGGATGGCATGACCGACTCAATGCACATGAGTTTGGGTGAACTCTGGGAGTTGATAATGGACAGGAAGGCCTGGTGTGCTGCAGTCCATGGGATTGCAAACAGTTGGACACGACTGAGCGACTGAACTGAACTGAGTCAGGGAATAATGACCCCAAAAGACAACAAGGAGGCAGCTGTGTAATCAATGAGGAGTTAAAAAATCAGCAACCATGAGTTAAGAGACAACAGACTTGTGCATGTTTCAAACTAGAGTTTTAATTCATGATTTTTAAAAAATTGTTATATACATGTAAGGTGATCAGTCATGTCTGACTCTTTGTGACCCCATGGACTGTAGCCCACCAGGCTCCTCTGTCCATGGAATTCCTAGGCAAGAATACTGGAGTGGGTTGCCAGCAGATCTTGCGGACCAGGGATTGAACCTGCGCCTGTTATATCTCCCACATTGGCAGGTGAATTCTTTACCACTGCACCACAGAGATGGGAATCCCAGACCACCTTACCTGCCTCTTAAGAAGTCTGTATGCAGGTCAAGAAGCAACAGTTAGAATGGGACATGGAACAACAAACTGGTTCCAAATTGGGAGAGAAGTACATCAAGGCTGTATATTGTCACCCTACTTATTTAACTTATTTGCAGAGAATATCATACAAAATGCTGGGCTGGAGGAAGCACAAGCTGGAATCAAAATTGCTGGGAGAAATATCAATAACTTCAGATACACAGATGACACCACGCTCATGGCAGAAAGTGAAGAGGAACTAAAGAACCTCTTGATGAAAGTGAAAGAGGACAGTGAAAAAACTGGCTTCAAACTCAACATTCAAAAAGCAAAGATCATGGCATCCGGTCCCATTACTTTATGGCAAATAGATGGGGAAACAATGGAAACAGTCACAGACTTTATTTTCTTGGGCTCCAAAATTACTGCAGATGGTGACTGCAGCCATGAAATTAAAAGACACTTGCTCCTTGAAAGAAAAGCTATGACCCACCTAGACAGCATATTAAAAAACAAAGACATTATTTTGCCAACAAAAGTCTGTCTAAAAGCTATGGTTTTTCCAGTAATCATGTACGAATGTGAGAGTTGGACCATAAAGAAAGCTGAGCATCGAAGAACTGATGTTTTTGAACTGCGATGTTGGAGAAGACTCTTGAGAGTCTCTTGGCCTGCAAGGAGATCCAACCAGTCAATCTTAAGGGAAATCAGTCCTGAATATTCTTGGAAGGTCTGATGCTGAAGCTGAAACTCTAGTACTTTGGACACCTGATGTGGAGAACTGACTCTTTGGCAAAGACCCTGAAGCTGGGAAAGATTGAAGGCAGGAGGAGAAAGGGATGACAGAGGATAAGATGGTAGGATGGCATCACTGACTCAATGGACATGAGTTTGAGCAAGCTCTAGGAGTTGGTGATGGACAGGGAGGCCTGTCATGCTACAGTCCATTTGGACACAACTGAGCAACTAAACTGAGCTGAACTGAATTAAAACTGTAAGAAACACCACCCAGCAACTTTCCAGGTTCAAACAGAAGCATCCAGAGATTTTGGCTGAAGGGGTCCAGTGCCCAATCTGATTCAGCCACAACCAAGCAGGAATGTTGCTCTAACAGCCCCGACTTCCCTCTAGGGAAACAGGGGGCTGTGTGTCAGGAAAGTGTTACCATCTCCCAAGTCTCTCGCTCCCTCTCAGAGAAGCCATCATCCACCAAGTTTATGAACATCCATTAGTTAAAACACAGACTTAATCCCTGACAGTGATTGCAGGAAAACGTACTTTAGGATAACAAGGCTAAGACATTGGGGATAACAATGACTATAACTATCTCTTTCTAGGTAACTTACATACTTGGCAAACAATGGGCTTGTGAAGACGTGACTTTCCTTCTCCTTGAGTAAAGTTATATGTTACTGTTTCTGAATTGTTCATGATTGTTTCTGAAGAGTAAAGTTTTATATTCAATTGCTCATAGGTCATATGCCCATCCTTCTAGAGTTCCCCAGATAATTCATTTTATTAAATATTATCTTTTCTGTGAAGTTCCCTTCACAACAGTTCCAATGCCTTGGTCTAACCAAAAATCTTTTAGCCTACACACCGGTCACATGTTTTTCAGAGAAACCTTTTATTAATTAATAAATATATTATAGACATAACATGACTAGATGGTATATGAAAGCTGAAAATCCCTCAGTGCTACCCAGATCTTAATCTTCTGTCTGTCCTTCACCTTACCCACATGGGCGGGAGGAGTGGGGAATGTTCTGGTTGCTGCTTTCATGCTATCCTACGGACCTTTTTTTTTTACAAACCCCAGAGCTGCTTAACTTCCCCTGACATATTCTTATCTATGAGTTCAGCTCCTGAATTTTTCTGAAATTTGTAGCTTATACATCCCTTAACCTTTCAAACTCTTAAATATAAAATGTACAAAGGAGAAGGATGCTGACTGAAATCTTGGTGGTTTAAAGTTTCAAATAGCACTTTGCACTCACTCATAAGAAGACAAAAGTAGCCCACAATACACTAGCCTGGGCAAAAGGCCACAGGAGTGTCCATTGATCTAATAAGACCATCCCAGCTGGAAGATGCTTTTGGAAAATAACTGAATCGCATTTTAACTCCAACGCTTCTCCATTTGAAAAATGGGAACTCTGAGGCCCAGGGGGATTCAGGACCAGCCCCAGGTCACTAAATCAGCAAAAGGCACAGTAGTCAGAAGACCGAGGATCCAGTGCCCTATTTTCTCCACTACAGAGTTGTTTGTTGGAAAAAGTATATTTCTGTTTTGGCATTCTTGAGTCTACAGATTCCTAGCATAAGTTCTGGCATAATGCAGTATGGTGTTGTAATCTTCCTAACTGTAACCCTTCTTCAGTCCTAAAAACCATATAAGGAATTTTACCTCTATCATAGTTTCCAATTAGCTTTGACAAACTTGATGTCTTGCCAACCAGTACACTACATCATACCTACTGAGTCCAACAGAAAAATGATTCTATTAAATACCTAGACTTAATATCTCAGCTTAAAATCACCATCTGTTCACACTTAATTACAATCTTCTGAAAACATATTTATTTAACAATCTTAAAGAAAAACTCCACTTGCAGAGAGGAATTAGGATTTGAATTTTTAGTCTTTGTGCCGAAGAGCTGTCAATTAAACTTAATATTATCTCAATCCTGGCTCAAGTCCTACTGGAAACAGAAGCACACATTTTTTTTTTTTTCAGATGGTTTCCAAAAACACACTCTTGCATTTATTTCTGAAGGAAAATTTTAAGATGGTGAAAAATAAATAAATAAAACAGGATGCATTTCTTGCTCTTTCTTTCTTTTCAGCTTTATTTCTTAAGTACACCTTTCTAGAAAACAGGAATGGAATGGAAAAAACTCAGCTTCCAGGTGTACTTTATCACTAATTGGCTTAACATGCCAGCCAAGAAGCCAGCTAGTTATTTTCACCTCCTGTCATTGTGCTTGTATGCCTCTGAGAAGGACTCTTCTGGGTTCAATCAATACAAAGGACTGTATATAAGCAGTCCTTTATTCTGCAACACTCCTGTAGAGATCTGATTTGATGTCATTCAGAGTCTCTTTTGAATGGTTTCAATAGCCAGAATCTCAGGCACAAGGTGCTTTTACGAAGTTAAACAGACACTAAGCTTGAAGAAATTTACAGCAGAAAAAGGAATGCCCTGCCCATTCAGAATAAACTTATAAAACTGATAGTCACAACATTCATAACCAAGACTTTTATGGTTGAACTGTCAGTCACCTCACAAGACAAAATATCCCTAGCCAAAAAAGTATTCTATTTCGGGAGTTATTTTCTGAAATGGAGAAGAATGAATTGAACTGCCTCTGGCCATCTGTGTGTATTTTTTTCACTCTCATAGCCTTTGCTGCTTGGAACATATTGTGGTATCTTGGCCTCTGTTGGGGAAAAACAGGCAATTAAGACACTTTCCAGAGACCCACAGTTTTATAAGAATGACTTTCAAGTAGTATTTATTCACTTGTTTAAGAAATAAATTCTACTGCTTATTACATACCAATTTCTATGTAAATATCTGGGAAGGCAAGCAGGAGCCAGGTAGACAGCTTTGCTGTCCTCATGGAGTTTACAGTCAAGAGAGAGACAGAAAGATCATAAACATTAATTGAACTAATTGCATGGAAAGAAGAAAAATTGTCAAAGAAATTTGGAGTTTTTAACATAAATCTCAAAAAATGATGAATACACTGTTTCAGTGTTCAAATACTGATCTATGAAAATAAAGAAATTAACATACATTGAGTCGCTACTGCAAGTCAAGGACTTTACATATATTGTTCACTTAACTTCTGACAAAGATCTTTATAAGTAGATAGAGGAAACTTGGAGCTTCCCTGGTAGCTCAGCTGGTAAAGAATCTGCCTGCAATGCAGGAGATCCCAGTTTGATTCCTGGGTCAGGAAGATCTGCTGGAGAAGGGTTTAGGCCACTCTCTCCAGTATTCTTGGGCTTCCCTTGTGGCTCAGCTGGTAAAGAATCCACCTGCGATGCGGGAGACCTGGGTTTGATCCCTTGGTTGGGAAGATCCCCTGGAGGAGGGCATGGCAATCCACTCCGGTATTCTTGCCTGGAGAATCCCCATCGACAGAGGAGCCTGGCAGGCTCCATAGGGTTGCAAAGAGACGGACACGACTGAGTGATAAAGCACGGCACAGTACAAAGGAAACTTGAGCTTAAAAAGTGGAAGTGTCCAGAACAAAAAGACAGTCTGTAAGCTGTAAAGCCAGTAATCAGATCCACATTCAACTGATTCAAAATGTGTGCATTTGTTCACACACCTTCTGACTTCCTCAACTAAGTCTTCTTTGGCATCTTAGCAGGAAAGGTCACATAGCTTCAGACTTCTCTTTCATCAGCTAAAAGTAGACATACAAGTTTCTCTAGCCAATATCTTTACCTCTGATAAGAATAATTGTTTAAGAGTAAAATAAAAAGTCAACATTATGTAAAATCTCCAAAGAAGACAATCTCTCCCACTTCCAGAGACAACACAATCTGATGTTTCATAATTCCACAAGCATTCTAATACTCGATAATCTCTTACTTGCTTAGCAAGTTCTCATTGCCAGATCAACTGCCTGTGGTAATAGATCTTAAAAGAATAAAGCCCAGAATTGAGAAGTTAAGTAGTTGATATATTTCAACATCCATTATTCATAAAACAATGAACTAACAACAAAAAAATCTGGCTTCCTAAGCAAATTACAGTCAGCTTGCATAAGAATGGTCCTGTTTGGATCCTGCTAGATAAATACAGCAAAAGGCAAGTCTACTACTGACCTATACATGAGATTAATTGCAAATAAGCAGCCCATATTTACCTAAAGAATCATTTGAAAATCTTTTAGTTTACTAATAAAAAAGGACACATTTTGTTTCCACATGATTCACATAGCATCATAAGCCCACTCCAGAGCATGCCTCCCACTGAGCAAACCAAAAACTCTTGAGAAAAAATTAAATATCTACCAGAAGACTCTGAAATATATAGATTTTTAAATTATTAGCAAAATATTGGCTGAGTCCAAAAATAAATAAACAAATATCAAAATCATTATGGCCATGTATGGTTTATCCCAGTAAAACAATGTTGGTTTAACACTATAAACAAATATCAAAATACATTATGGCCATGTATGGTTTATCCCAGTAAAACAATGTTGGTTTAACATTTGAAAACATAATTCATCATATTAATAGAAAAAAGGAGAAAATCTATATGATCAATTCAATAGATGGAGAAAAAGCATTTGATAAAATTCAACTTTCATTCACGATTAAAAATAAAAAACTCTCAACAACCTAGGAATATCAGAGAAATGTCTCAAACTACTAATGGGCATCCTTGCAAAACCTACAGCTAACATCATACTTAATGGGGAAAGACTGAATTTTTATCATCTGAAATTAGTAACAAGGCAAGAATGTCTACTTTCATTGCTTCTATTCAACATTACTCTGGCAGGGAAAGAGGAAACCTAAACCACTGCAGTCTTTTTTTTTAAAGAGGGGGAGCAGAGAAGGTAAAAGGAAAAATAAATGAAAGGAATAAAGATCAGTAAGGAAGAAACACTTCCTCTTTACTACAGTAGAGATGATAGAATTGCTTATGTAGAAAATCTCAGAGAATCTACAAAATAGAGATTCGAACTAATAAAAATAAATTTACCAAGATACATAACTAATGTTTTAAACTATTGGATTCCAATACACAAGAAGCAAACAATTCAAAAATTACATTTAAAAAAATTCCATTTGCAGTAGTACCAAAAAGAAAAGTCTAATCAAAGATGTCCACATTGAAAACTACAGAAACTGCTGAAAGTAAAGAAAATCTAAATAAATGAAAAGACATACCATATTCATAGATTGGAAGACTCAAAATCAATAAGATAACAAACTGATCTATGGTAGTTTCAGTTCAATACCAATCAAAATTCCAGCAGACTTTTTTGTAGAAATTGACAGACTGACTTTAAAACATATATAGAAAAGCAAAGGACCTAAACTAACCAAACCCAAAGAACTTTTTAAAAAGAAAAGCCAGGTTGGAAGACTTACCCTACCTGATTTCAAAAATTCCTATATAAAGCTATAGTAATCAAAGTAGTTTGGTGCTGATGAAAAGATACACATATATGAACAAGAACAGAGAATCCAGAAATAAACCCACACATACAGTCAGTTGAATTTTTACAAGAATACCAAGGCAATTCTTTGGAGAAAGACAAGTCTTTTTAACAAATGATGCTATATACACTATAAAGAAAAAAATAATAACATAACCCTTACCTCACACCCAATGTAAAACTTAACTCAAAATGAATCACAGATCCAAATTTGAAACATAAAACTCTAAAATTTTTTACAAGAAGCAATAAGAGAATTATAGTTTTGGAGAAGGCAAACATTTTTTGGATAAAACGCAAAAAGTTTGAGTCACAGAGAAAAAGAATTATAATTAATCTTTGACAAAACTAAAATGTTTACTGCTTGAAAGGAACCCCTAAGAAAACAAAACCACAAGCCACAGACCTGGAGAAAATATTTGCCAAATACATGTCAGATAAGTACTTTATGAGAATCTATTAATATAAAGAATTCTTATCACTCAATAACAAGAAGATACTCTAATTTTTTAAATAAGGAAAAATTTACATAAACACTTTACCTAAAAATATCTAGTTTTCCATCAGAATAGTAAAAATTGTCCAAGTTATTAGTCAACAGAGAAATGCAAATCAAAATCAGAATGAAATACTACTAGACACCCAATAGAATGGCTAATATACACATTTTTAAACCAACAATGCAAAGTGTTGATGACAATATGGAGAACTGCTATTAAGAACATAAAATCCTACAATAGGTTATCAGCTTCTCAGGTTCAGTATATACCTATCATACCACCTAGTTGTCCACTCCTAGCTTTTTACCCAGAAGAAATGAAATTATGTCCCATTAAGACTTGTAAATAAATGTTGATTACAACTTTATATGTAATAGCCAAAAACTGGGAATAGCTCAAGTGTCCATCAACAGGTAAATGGATAAACAACTTGTGGTATGTCCTTACGATGCAAACGTACTCAGCAATAAAAAGAAACAAACAACTGGTCTACTCAACAAAATGAAGTGTCAGATGAATCTCAAAACCACTATGCCGAGTGAGAGAAGCATGGCAGAAAGGAGTATATACTGTATGATTCTATTTATGTGAAATTCTAAAAAATTAGAACTAATCTATAAGGACAGAAAGCAGATCAGTGGTTGCCTGTGGATTTTGGCAGAGGGAGGAATGGATTACAAAGGAGTTATAGGACAATTTAGAGAGAGAGAAATAACTGTTAACTTGATTATGGTGATGGTTTCATGGGTGTATTACATTTGTCAAAACGGATAAAATTGTACACTCTAAATATGTGCGGTTTATTATAGTACTTCCATTTTATCCCAATAAAGATGTGAAATAAATGCATGCATGTGTCTAATTGCCCAGTTTCAAGTCAATTCAGTGGATTGCTTTATTTGCTTCATATTTAGATGCACTCACATAGCCCCTGCTCTGGAGCCCAATCCCCAAATTTGATCATGTTAGATTGCAGTGTAATAAAATGTCATTTAAGGGAAGCATTAATTAATGTACAGAAACAGAATTCCCTGGTGTTCCAATAGTTAGAACTCAGCACTTTCACTGCCAGTCCCTGGCTTAGATTCCTGGTTGGTGGAAAAAGATTGCACAAGCTGCAGGGAAAGATTAAAAAACAAACAAACAACCACACACAGAAACCTTATCTGGTGATTAAGAATAAGGATCTCAGAGCTAGACTTACCCAAACTCAGTTCTCTCTCTCACTTGCTATGAGACCCTGCATGAGATTACATTTCTTGTGTCTTGATTTCCTCATTCCTATAAAATGGAGATAATAATTTTTACCTCATGAAATTATTCTGGATATTCAGTAGGCTGTCACAAATATAGCACATGCCTGGCTCAGATCAGTTCAGCTCAGTCTCTCAGTTGTGTCCAACTCTTTGCGACCCCATGAACTGCAGCATGCCAGGCTTCCCTGTCCATCACCAACTACCAGAGCTTGCTCAAACTCATGTCTGTCCAGTCGGTGATGCATCCAACTGTCTCATCCTCTGTTGTCCCCTTCTCCTCCTGCCTTCAGTCATTCCCAGCATCAGGGTCTTTTCTAAGGTCAATTCTTCGCATCAGGTGGCCAAAGTATTGGAGCTTCAGCTTCAGCATCAGTTCTTCCAATGAATATTCAGGACTGATTCCGACAGGATGGACTGGTTGGATCTCCTTGCAGTCCAAGGGACTCTCAAGCATCTTCTCCAATACCACAGTTCAAAAGCATCAGTTCTTTGGTGCTCAGCTTTCTCTATGTTCCAACTCTCACGTCCATACATAACTACTGGAAAAATCATAGCTCTGACTAGATAGACCTTTGTCAGCAAATAGGTTTCTAATAAATGAAAACCCTGCCATAACACTCAAATGGGAATCCCAAATTTTCTAATTCTTCACAATATTCTATCATGTTACAGCAAGGTAATGAAATCACCCAGGTGAACCTGAATAGCTAGGCAATTGATGGAAATTCTAGGAGCCAATCATCAATCATATCTTTTTCAAATTTACTTCATTGATGGGTGTGTTTTCATGGGGATTTTATTGCCCTAAGAGTATAACCAAGGCTCCACATTTTCTCTCTTTCCGCCCACCTCCTCTTCTTGCTTTTGCAGTTGCCTCAAAGTCCTTGTATAAAGTTTCTGGTCTAAAATATTGGATGTAGCTGTTTTCCCAGGAAATTTGTTAACTCTTTCTGTTTATAGATGGATTAAAGTTTTCTACACGAAATGCCAGGCTGGATGAAACACAAGCTTGAATCAAGATTGCTGGGAGAAATATCAATAACCTCAGATATGCAGATGACACCACCCTTATGGCAGAAAGTGAAGAGGAACTAAAGAGCCTCTTGATGAAAGTGAAAGAGGAGAGTGAAAAAGTTGGCTTCAAACTCAACATTCAAAAAACAAAGATCATGGCATCCGGTCCTGTCACTTCATGGCAAATAGATGGAGAAACAAAGGAAACAATAACAGACTTTACCTGGGCTCCAAAATCACTGCAGATGGTGATGGCAGCCATGAAATTAAAAGATGCTTCTCCTTGGAAGAAAAGCTATGACCAACCTAGGTAGTATATTAAAAAACAGAGACATCACTTGGCAAAAAAGGTCCATCTTATCAAAGCTATGGTTTTTCCAGTAGTCATGTATAGATGAACACAAAGAAGACTGAGAGCCAAAGAATTGATGCCTTTGAACTGTGGTGTTGGAGAAGACTCTTGAGAGTCCCTTGGACTGCGAGGAGATCAAACCAGTCAATCCTAAAGGGAATCAATCCCAAATATTCGTTGGAAGGACTGATGCTAAAGATGAAGCTTTACTTTGGCCACCTGATGCCAAGAATGGACTCATTGGAAAAGGCCTTGATGCTGGAAAAGACAAGGCAGGAGGAGAAGGGGATCACAGAGGATAAGATGGTTGGATGGCATCACTGACTCAATGGACATGAGTTTGAGCAAGCTCTGATAATTGGTGATGGACAGGGAAGCCTGGCATGATGCAGTTCATGGGGTTGCAAAGAGTTGGACACAACTGAGCAACTGAACTGAACTGATATCTGTCCTACAGCAATGTTAGTGATCTGTTCCAATCTGGAATTCCCTTCATCTGGTACATAGTTGGTGTTTCATAAATGTTACTACCTTTGTTCTCCTAGTTCAGGATTGAGTCAACCAGCATAGGGCTAAATACACACAACATAGAAATCTCATGGGACTATTAGGTTCAGAGATAGATTCTATAGGAGGCTCATCAGGCTTGCACAGAAATACAGGTGCAGCTGGAGAAGACTCTTGAGAGTTCCTTGGACAGCAAGGAGATCAAACTGGCCAGTCCTAAAGGAATTTAATGCTGAATATTCATGGGAAGAACTGATGCTGAAGCAAAAATTCCAATAATTTGGCCACCTGGTGTATAGAGCTGACTCACTGGTAAAGACCCTGATCCTGGGAAAGATTGAAGGCAAGAAAAGGGGTGACAAGAGGATGAAATGGCTGATTGGCATCACCAACTCAATGGACATAAGCTTGAGCAAACTCCAGGAGATAGTGAAGGACAGGGAATCCAAGTGGGCTGCAGTCCATGGAGTCACAAAGAGTCAGACATGACTTAGCAACTGAACAAGTGTAGCAGATGTCTCATTTTAATGCTATAGCTGCTTCTGATCCTAACCCGCTAACAGCACTCTATTTTCTTCATTCCAAAGTAGACTAGATGTTCACTTCATTGACTGTAAAGAAACAGGGGCCTAAATAAATGATTGCTTACTTTTACATCCCAGTCACTGTACTAGAAGCTTTCTTTATCATTTCTATAAATCCTAGAATAAACCACTTCTGTTTTACACATGACATAACTGAGGCTTGACTTGTTTAAGGTTGTAGATGAAGCATGGAATAATGAAGCCAGGAGTCCAATCCACACAAGATTTTGTTCACGCAGCCTCTGTTGTGTACATTATATCATATCACTTCTCAATGTCTGTGGGCTTAGAAAGGGCGACTTTATAATTTATCTTCCAAATGGAGAGATTTCTAAGAGTGAATGTGGCAGGATGAAAAGCATAAACTAGAACTCTGCTGGGCACGCTGAAGTGAATGATTACCCTAATCTGAATTATCAACTATCAATCATCAAATATTCAAGCCATATTTCAAAGCAAAGAGATATCAAGAAAGGAGATGAAAATCTGCGGCATGCTGAATGCTGGCCAAATAGACTCTCTGCAAAGGAAGATGTGATCCTGATTTTAGGGAAAATAATTGGAACATGATCTACTTCCTCACTACTCCCTGGATCTGCAGACCAGCAATAGCCCCTCATACCTGCTGAATTTGAATCTGCCTTTTAACAAGATGTCCTGGTGATTTCCATGCACACTAAAGTTTGAGAAGCATTGTTCCACAGGTCTGTAAACTTGCTTACCATCTGAGTAACATGGAAGTTTAAAAAAATTCAAGGGTGCATCGCCCAAGATCCTAATTCTGTGGAATTTGGGGTGAAGTCAGGAATCTACATTTTAAAAGAGCCCTCCATGAAAGCCTTGAGAACAGGCAGATTTGGGGCTCACAGATCTAGAGCATCCAATGTAAACAGCAACCAAGTTTTCACCGGAAATCATACAAAGTTAAAATGAAAGCAGCTTGAGAGTCATTGTATTTACATTTTTATCAAGAAATTTATCTTTTTTCAGCCAGAAAAATCTTTTGAGAGCTAGATTCCATAATAGGAAAGTATGTTAGCTGAGGAATTTTCAATGAAATGAAGCAAAGCATAATATTCCCAAAGAAGGCCTTCCAGCTCCTGGAACAAACTCACACAGCCCTAAGTGTGCCCAGACACAGACACAAACATAAAATGAGACCAAGAAGATAACCAAATGTTGCTTCCCAACACATTCACAGCCCTGTGGCCATAATTACTTGGTCTTTGTGAGAACATCTGTTCCCCTAGTCTCTTCCCGAGGCCCAGAGTTATGTGCACAGTCTGTTTCTGTGCCATTTCTTAGGGTGCTGTCCCACATCAGAAGCGAAGCCTGAATGATTACAGACACCTTGCTGTGTTTTACGGACTCTTCCACCTACGTTTCTTTTTGGCAGTCAATTTGTTGTAAAATGTCTAATGAGTCTTTAGTGAAGCAACATTCAGGCATTAAGCTTCAGTGCCTAGGTTGAATCTAAAAACTCAGATCTTATTCTACGGTGAAAAGATAGGGCAGCAAATTCACAAACGATGTAGTCCAGACTCAGGACAAAAAGTCAAGGTGATGTTCACATTCAAACTCTGAAATAAAAACAGTCCAGAGAAGCAACATCAGACAGAAGGCGAGAAGACTGTGCTGATGACTTGGCCTTCTGAATCAGGTCCAGCAATAGATTCCTATAATTGCTGTGGCCTTTCCAGGTGGCGCTAGCGGTAAAGAACTCACCTGCCAGTACAGGTAGATGTAAGAGATGTGGGTTCGATCCCTGGGTCAGGAAGATCCCCTGGAGGAGGGCATGGCAACTCACTCCAGTATTCTTGCCTGGAGAATCCCATGGACAGAGGAGCCTGACAAATTAAAGTCCATAGGATCACACAGAGTCTGACACGACTAAAGAGACTTGGCACGCATGCACAGCTCTTTTTGAAGAAAAACTGTAAACTGTAAGTCTCTCAAGAGTAGAGATTCCATTGTTCCTATTCTCTGCCTTTTTGACATATCATATCATTACTTCTACTGGTTACTTTTTCAGTATTTTATAGTGAAAGGAAAGGACAATAAACATCCAAGTAAAGGACAATAAACCTCCAAGTAAGCGTGGTCTAGATTCAACAGTCATTAACATTCTGCTTTATTTGTCCTATTATTTAAATTTCTGTTGAAATTTCCACATGAGTTGTGGACATTATGACTCTCCATTACCAAATATGTTAGCTTACTTCTCTTGAGACTAAGCTCTCATACATAACCATGATATTACTAAAACACTGAAGAAAACTGGCAAAAATAATTCCCTAATATCACCTTAGGGCTTCCCTGGTGGCTCAGAGGTTAAAGCGTCTGCCTGGAATGCAGGAGACCCAGGTTCAATCCCTGGGTCGGGAAGATCCCCTGGAGGAGGATATGGCAACCCACTCCAGTACTCTTGCTTGGAGAATACCATGGAGGGAGGAGCCTGGTGGGCTAGTCCACCAGGTGGGTCGCAAAGAGTGGTACACAACTGAGTGACTTCACTTACTTTCTAATATCACCTAATATCCACTCCTTATTGAATTTGCCCGATTGTCCCCAAAATGTCTCTATTCCAACATTTTATTTCACCATTTGTCAAAGAGCAAAGCTGAAAGAATTTTATAGCACACTCATACACCCACCACCCAGATGGTGCCATTAAGTTTTTACTATGCTTGTTTTACTACATCATTACATTTATCCATACACATTCTTTAGCCATCAACCCATCTTACTTTTGGACATATTTCAAAGTAAAATGCATCAGCAGTTTACCCTTAAATATTCTGTATGCAAATTATTAAGTAGAGTTCAATGCTTGTTTATAATTTTTCTTTTGATGGGAAATTTACATACAATGAAATGCACAAATATTAAATTATATTCGCTGAGTTTCAACAAATACATACATCTATGTAACGCATGTCTGTGTCAAGAAATAGAACATTACCAGGAATTTCTTTCCTGATCCTACCCAGTTGCTCCCCTCCCCTCTCAGAGGCAAGCTCTGTTCTGATGGGTTTCACCGTAGATTCTTTTTTGACCATTCTAGAACTTCATATAAATAGAATTATACAGTTTGTCCTCTTTGGTATTATCTTCTTCCACGCAAAATGATGCTTTTGTGAATCATTCATGTTGTTGCTTGAGTCAACAGTTCATATCTTTTATGGCTGTCCACCTGGGTTGTTTCTAGGCTTTGGCTATTATAGATAAAATTTCTATGAAAATTCTTGTACAAATACTTTTTGTGAACATGTTTTCATGTCTCTTGTATAAATACCTAGAAGAGGAATTGCTGGGTGCTACAGTAGGTATATATTTAGTTTTATAAAAAATTTCCAGACCTTTTCTCCAGAGTGAATACATCATCTTACACTCCCATCAACAGTGTGTAAAAGTTCCAATTGTTGTCCTTTCCCTTTTTTCATTTCTACTATTATCTTTTAAAATTCTCTCCTTCTACTTACTCTGGACTGACTTCATTCTTCTTTTTTGATATCTTTTAAAACGTATTCTCAATTACTGATTTTGACCTTTCTATTCTAATATAACGATTTCAAACTATGAATTTCCTTATAATATTGCTGTAGCTGCTTTCTCCAAATTTTGATAGGTTGTGCTTTTGTTTGCTTTTGGTTTAAAATATTTTCTAATTTTGTGATTTATTTCATTCACAAATTATCTAGAAGTAGTTTGCTTAATTTTTAAAATGTTGGGTACCTCCTAGATATCTTATTATTGTTATTATAATTTAATGACATTATGATCAAAAAGCACAGTCTGCATAACTTCAGTCTTTTTTTGAATTATTGAGGTTTGTTTTATGGCTGAACATATGGTCAGTCTATATGATGAGCATACCAGGTACTCTTGAATGTTTTTTCTTCAATACTGGGATATCAGTTCAGTTCAGTTGCTCAGTCATGTCCGACTCTTTGTGACCCCATGAACTGCAGCATGCCAGGCTTCCCTGTCCATCACCAACTCCCAGAGCTTACTCAAACTCATGTCCACTGTATCGGTGATGCCATCCAACCATCTCCCCTTCTCTTGCCTTCAGTCTTTCCCAGCATCAGGGTCTTTTCGAGTCAGTTCTTCGCATCAGGTGGCCAAAGTATTGGAGTTTCAGCTTCAGCATTAGTCCTTTCCTTTAGGATGGACTGGTTGGATCTCCTTGCAGTCCAAGGGACTCTCAAGAGTCTTCTCCAACACCACAGTTCAAAAGCATCAGTTCTTCGGTGCTCAGCTTTCTTCACAGTCCAACTCTCACATCCACACATGACTACTGGAAAAGCCATAGCTTTGACTAGATGGACTTTTGTTGGCAAAGTAATGTCTCTGCTTTTTAGTATGCTGTCTAGGTTGGTCATAGCTTTTCTTCCAAGAAGCAAGCGTCTTTTAATTTCTTGACTGCAGTCATCATCTACAGTGATTTTCGAGCCCAAGAAAATAAAGTCTGTCACTGTTTCCATTATTTCCCCATCTATTTGCCATGAAGTGATGGGACCGGATGCCTTGGTCTTAGTTTTCAGAATGTTGAGTTTTGAGCCAACTTTTTCACTCTCCTCTTTCACTTTCATCAAAAGGCTTTTTAGTTCTTCACTTTCTGCCATAAGAGTGGTGTCATGTGCATATCTGAGGTTACTGATATTTCTCCCAGCAATCATGACTTCAGCTTGTACTTCATCTAGCCTGGCATTTCACATGATGTACACTGCATATAAGTTAAATAAGCAGGGTGACAATAAACAGCCTTGACATACTCCTTTCCTGATTTGGAACCAGTCTGTTGTTCCATGTCCAGTTCTAACTGTTGCTTCTTGACCTGCATACTTATTTCTCAGGAGGCAGGTCAGGTGGTCTGGTATTCCCATCTCTTGAAAAATTTCCCATAGTTTCTTGTGATCCACACAATCAAAGGCATAGTCAATAAAATAGAAGTAGATGTTTTTCTGGAACACTCTTGCTTTTTTGATGATCCAACGGATGTTGGCAATTTGATCTCTGGTTCCTCTGCCTTTTCTAAATCCAGCTTGAACCTCTGGAAGTTCATGGTTCACATATTGTTGAAACCTGGCTTGTAGAATTTTGAGCATTACTTTGCTAGCATGTGAGATGAGTGCAACTGTGTGGTAGTTTGAACATTCTTTGGTATTGTCTTTCTTCAGGACCAGAATTAAAACTGACCTTTTCCAGTCCTCAGGTATAATGTCTTATAAATATCAGCTAGTCAAAATGATTGATAGCCTTGTTTAGATTCCTTATATCTTTGCTGATTTTTTTGCCTTGTTTTCCTATTAATTGCTGAGAGATGAGTCTTTAATCTCTGGCTATGAGTTTAGAAACATGTTTCCCCTTTCTTCTGTCAATTTTTATCTCATATACTTTGAAACTCCAAAATGCATTTTACAACTTTTCCAAAAATGGATATAATCAAATATTCTTACCAAAATGTTTAGCCAAAATTTTTTCAAATTTTTAGGCCTATTTAATTTTCTATCCTGAAGAGGAAAAAGTTAAATTATATCATGAGGAAATAATCAGGCTTATCCAGAATAAGGGACAGCCTACACAAGGTAACAGCCTAGCACAAGATAATAAGTTCTCTTCAAAATGTTTATGTTAAGGAAAACATAGGCGAAACACTCTCCGACATAAATCACAGCAGGATCCTCTATGACCCACCTCCCGAGTAATGGAAATAAAAGCAAAAATAAACAAATGGGACCCAATTAAACTTAGAAGCTTTTGCACAACGAAGGAAACTATAAGCAAGGTGAAAAGACAGCCTTCAGAATGGGAGAAAATAATAGCAAAT
Source organism: Ovis canadensis (assembly GCF_042477335.2). Taxonomy (NCBI): domain Eukaryota; kingdom Metazoa; phylum Chordata; class Mammalia; order Artiodactyla; family Bovidae; genus Ovis; species Ovis canadensis. Next base: position 86,707,767 of record NC_091247.1, read on the forward strand.
GAAACAACTGACAAAGAATTAATCTCAAAAATATACAAGCAACTCCTGCAGCTCAATTCCAAAAAAATAAATGACCCAATCAAAAAATGGGCCAAAGAACTAAACAGACATTTCTCCAAAGAAGACATACAGATGGTTAACAAACACTTGAAAAGATTCTCAACATCACTCTATCAGAGAAATGCAAATCAAAACCACAGTGAGGTACCATCTCACGCCAGTCAGAATGGCTGCAATCCAGAAGTCTACAAGCAATAAATGCTGGAGAGGGTGTGGAGAAAAGGGAACCGTCTTACACTGTTGGTGGGAATGCAAACTAGTACAGCCACTATGGAGAACAGTGTGGAGATTCCTTAAAAAACTGGAAATAGAACTGCCATATGACCCAGCAATCCCACTGCTGGGCATACACATCGAGGAAACCAGAATTGAAAGAGATACATGTACCCCAATGTTCATCGCAGCACTGTTTATAATAGCCAGGACGTGGAAGCAACCTAGATGTCCATCAGCAGACAAGTGGATAAGAAAGCTGTGGTACATATACACAATGGAGTATAACTCAGCCATTAAAAAGAATACATTTGAATCATTTCTAATGAGGTGGATGAAACTGGAGCCTATTATACAGGGTGAAGTAAGCCAGAAAGAAAAACACCAATACAGTATACTAACACATATATATGGAATTTAGAAAGACGGTAATGATAACCCTATATGCAAGACAGCAAAAGAGACAGGATGTATAGAACAGTCTTTTGGATTCTGTGGGAGAGGGCGAGGGTGGGATGATCTGAGAGAATAGCACTGAAACATGTGTATTATCAAAAGCTTCTTGATGAAAGTGAAAGAGGAGAGTGAAAAAATTGGCTTAAAGCTCAACATTCAGAAAACAAAGATCATGGCATCTGGTCCCATCACTTCATGGGAAATAGATGGGGAAACAGTGAAAACAGTGTCAGACTTCATTTTGGGGGGCTCCAAAATCACTGCAGATGGTGACTGCAGCCGTGAAATTAAAAGACGCTTACTCCTTGGAAGAAAAGTTAAGACCAACTTAGATAGCATATTCAAAAGCAGAGACATTACTTTGCCAACTAAGGTCCACCTAGTCAAGGCTATAGTTTTTCCAGTAGTCATGTATGGATGTGAGAGTTGGACTGTGAAGAAGGCTGAGCGCCAAAGAAGTGATGCTTTTGAACTGTGGTGTTGGAGAAGACTCTTGAGGGCCCCTTGGACTGCAAGGAGATCCAACCAGTCCATTCTGAGGGAGATCAGCCCTGGGATTTCTTTGGAGGGAATGATGCTAAAGCTGAAACTCCAGCACTTTGGCCACCTCATGCGAACAGTTGACTCATTGGAAAAGACTTTGATGCTGGAAGGGATTGGGGGCAGGAGGAGAAGGGGACGACCCAGGATGAGATGGCTGGATGGCATCACGGACTCGATGGACGTGAGTCTGAGTGAACTCCAGGAGTTGGTGATGGACAGGGAGGCCTGGCGTGCTGCGATTCATGGGGCCGCAAAGAGTCGGACACGACTGAGTGACTGAACTGAACTGAACTGATGTGTATTATCATATGTGAAACAGATCGCCAGTCCAGGTTCAATACATGAGACAGTGTGCTCAGGGCTGGTGCACTGGGATGACCCAGAGGGATGGATGGGGAGGGATGTGGGAGGGGGGTGCAGGATGGGGAATAAATGTAAACTCATGGCTGATTCATATTAATGTATGGCAAAACCCACTACAATATTTTAATTAGCCTCCAACTAAAATAAATAAATTAAAAAACAACAACAAAATGTCCATGTTAATGTCATAAAAAGGGAGAGACTAGGAGTACCATCCTACTTAATAAGACTTAGACGAGATATATGTATACCTATGACTGATTCATGTTGAGCTTTGACAAAAAAAAAAAATTCTGTAAAGCAATTATCCTTCAATTAAAAAATAAATTAAAAGTGATAATAAAAATAAGACTTAGGTGATATATCAACTAAATACAATGCTCTTTTAAACAGCTGATCATTTTTACATAAACAACCAAGACCTGAGAGACATAGTGTTACAATTACTCCACTTTGAGCATCAGAGGGGAAATACAGCCAGATTACATAGTACTGAGTGCACAAAAGATGACAAGGCTGGTTGAAGGCAAGGAGATAAACTCAGTCTGAGAAAGAATGCTGCAGCGGTTTCCTTGCTAGATCAACAGCATCAGGGTGTAGTGGAACTTTGTGTGATAGTGATGGAGGTGAAGCAAAGGAATTCTCACTGTACCCATTCACGCCATAACTCTGTTTCCATTGGAAACCACCGGCCACCATAAAGGAAAACAAAGTTGTCCACATAAGCTGCTCCTAGCTTGGCTTTTGTCATGCGTACCATGCTGTGCCACCCAGATCCCCACTTCAAGAGTGAAGGATTGGTTCCCCAATGCTGAGAAGAGGGTCAGGTGATAGCCTTCTGAGCCAGATGGGAATTGCCTCAACAGAAAAGAGCCATGTCACCTAAAGTCACTGCCTCTTCATAAGGCAGGCTGTATTCAGCGACTGGTCCACCTAGATAAAGAGTCTGCTCCCTCACTCCAATTTGGCACAAGTCTAAAGGCCCACACTAGCCTCATAGCTTCCCATGGGCTTGTCTGAGCCCGTAATAGACGGAACCCCAGCCAACCCCTCCCTCTGTCTTGTCCTTTCTGTTCCATTCTTTCCACACTTCTTGACCCCAAGAATACTCCTTAGTACTGCTCATATGTGTTGATCTCCTTCTCAGAGTCGGTATCCTGGAGAATCCAGCTTGCAGTAATGGTTACACAGCCAATCACCATTAAAGAGCTCACAGCTATTTCACTGATAATTCTATGGAAACCAAATTTACTCAGATTTTGCCAAAGGAGACGTCAAGGCACAAAATTTATGTGATTTTTCTTGAGATTATCCAAGGTGCCAATATTGTGCGAAGGCAGTGTGCCAAGGTATGCTCAAAAGGCACATAAAAATGCTGCCAAGTTTTCTTCTCTGTGTAAAATTTATGTTTGTTACAACAGAGTAAAACTCACCATTTCAGTTATGTGTGCCAGATGGAATGTTAAGATTCATGGGTTTGCAGAGTGGGGTACAGAGCTGGGAGTTTAGAACAAGTGTTAAGTTTAGAACAAGTGTTAAGAAGCAGAGTATTCATAGAAAGATAGTGTGTTTATTGGGAATGTGCTGTAATCTCCTCATGAGTATATACAAGAATACGGACAGGACAGTAAATCTACTGAAACAGCAACACCATGCTGAAAGGTGACAGAGACTGTACCAAGAACTGTGGGGTGGCTTTAGAGATGCTACAAGAAATGGTTTTACAGTAGGAGCAGTTACATGGATGTTTCTGCTGCCTAGTTTAATGTTTGGAGATCTGCCATCAAGATCTCCATCTTTCGAAAAAGCCAACATTGAATGCAAAGAAGCTGAGACCCCTGAGCTGAGGTTTAAAACCCAAGAAATAAGTATACCCCATCCCCTACTCTATGGGTTCTAACTACTATGCGTATAAGTAGAAAAATAGATACAGTTTTTATCTATTTTGGAAAGAACAGGCTTGTGCTATTTCCTATAAAGTTCAGCATATTGGCACTTGAAGCCTGTTAATACACAGGATTGCTAATCAGAAAAGAATATAAAAGACACAAGAGGCATTTACTTTATAGAAGCAAAACCAGCGTTTTGATGTCCCTGGATCTGTTCAGCATAAAGATGTAGCCCCATAGAGTGAATAAAAACATGGCAGTTCATTTTGACAGTGTCTACACGACCTTTCTATTTTCTTTTCTCTTTAAGTTTGTTGGCACGTTTCTTCCAGCAGAGCGTATCAGCTCAGCACACAAAGCATTCTTTATACTCCTGAAAATGAGGTATTGATAAGCCCAAAGGACTCAGATGAGACAGGTTTCTGGTTCTTTCTGGCATCAGTGAGATCCAATTTTCAAAAGGTCTATGGCCAGGGCTCCAGAGACACATGTGAACTACTGGATTCTATGACTTATTGGCAAATCAGCAGCTGTCTCACACAGACGAAAGCCAAAAGCGGACTACGCTCCTGCATCAGGACTGGTTGTGGTAATGACCCTAAATTCATCACATAACCACAGTGAAAACCACAGAATTCACATACGGGTCTTGCTCTTTAAAACAAAAGAAATCTTTTAACTACAAAGCCAAAAGTGGAGGCGAGTCTTCAATCTCAGCAACTTATCGGCAATACCTCCTGATCATTCTTCTCCCAACAGGCTGGTCATTTTCATAAATGTAGCTGGCAGTTCCAACTTCACCTGGAGGGGGATGTAACCCAGAGCAGCCAACCAGAACTTGAAATTCTCTGGTTTTTGTCACATACTGTTAGCATCGCAATCTTTTCTAAATTTAGATTAGTGAATCACACAAAACAGTGACCTGACTGCGAAGCTTCATCAAGTTTATGTGGAGGTGCAATCAACAACACATTGGATTGTAAAGATAAACAATGTGAAAACGGCCAAACCTTCTCCTGGTTCAACACCAACAAAAGAAAATGACATTGTGAACTAGGCTTGCTTTGCAGGACTGAGTACAGATGTGCTCCCTTGCATTTTTTAGCTTCCTTTTTTAATGCTTACAGTATAGTTTATGGATTCATAGCATATGCATATGTCAGCTTATGGCACTCAAGGATTAATTTCACTTTATCCAATATGTTGCTAAGCCTCTCAGGGAATTTGTGGTCTAATGTGATGAGCTGACATAAAACTAATTTAGCTCAGATTCTGTTTCTCATACTGTCACAATTTAACTATTTGCAGCACTGTTTGCAGGAATTCAGATAAGGTTATTTAATGAAAGAAAAATGACAAGTAAGACATTCCTTAGCTTTCCCTGATTCTAGCCAATTCCTCAGCCCTTACATCCAACAGATTATCAATTCAGTTCAGCAGTCAGCATCTCCCCTCTCCCATTGCTATTGTCTTAGTTCAGATTCCTTTGGTTTCCTCTGGGCCCTCACAGTGACCTCCTACCTGGTTTCCCTTTTACCACAGTCTCTCTTCCCTGAAACCAGGATTCATTCTGATCTGATTATGTCAATCCCTTCCTAAAAAGGGGAGGGGAATATATACATCTATGGCTTTATGGGAGTGCAAAGAAGTTCTGGCTTCACAATATCATTTGAATGAATGAATTTATCACGGTCTACAACCTTATCCTCAGATCCATAAGCTCAGAAATGACTGGTATCTCAGCAATGGATCCACACTAAAATCTTGCAAGATTCATGTAAGAACTAAAATTGTCAGCATATTAATTTCCATTAAAATGTAACTTCTAGACAAGCCTTAATCCTCACTTTGGCCTGAGGTGCATATTCCTCTACTAGAAGCACAGCTACATGAAGAGCCTTTTTATAATAATGCTCTTTACAGCCCTGGAGTTTCCTCAGGAAAGTGAGTTGTTTGGCCATTTGGGACCTTAAGGGGGTGATGGTTCAGGCTATGACCACATCACTGCAAGTATTGAAACATACGGCACACACAGGGACCTCTCCACCATGGCTCTGCGTTATTGGGCTTCTATTTTCCACAATCCAGGCTGACCAGCCATTTTTGGCTGGCACAAAGCAGAGGATTAGGTTTCTTCATTTTGCATAGAGTTCACACCATTTCCTGGAGATTGCTACTCCCTTGGAATTCTGGGACAGTTTCTGGAACTCTTTAGTAACAAACTCATGGATGGGCCCAACTAGTCCACTTTCTCAATAACCAAACACATTCCATCCATATCTTCTCAGAAGACAGCTTTATGTCTAACTTCTTCAAGATCTCTTCCTGTCACCATTTAAAATCTGGCCCCAAACTGCCTCGAGTCCGTTTACTCCCACATGTCCTTTCTCTCCAGACACATGAAACTCTTCACTCTTCTCCTTCCATGCCAGAGAAGTAGTCTCCTTAGGCTGCAAGCCACAGAAACAGTTTCCGGTTAACTTAAGGAAGGGATTTACTAGGGTCGGGATGGCTCAGTAGTAAAGAATCCAGTTACAATGCAGGAGTCACAGGATACCTGGGTTCAATCCCTGGGTTGAAGATTCCCTGGAGGAGAGCATGGCAACCCACTCCAGTATTCTTGCCTGGAGAATTCAATGGACAGAGGAGCGTGGAAGGCTATAGTCCATAGGGTCACAAAGAGTCAGACATGACTGAAGTGACTTAGCACAGCACTGCAGCATGGCATGGGATAGCATGGGCTTCCAAGTGGGCCTAGTGGTAAAGAACCCTCCTGCCCATGCAAGAGATGCAAGAGACACAGGTTTGATCCCTGGTCAGGAAGATCCCCTGGAGGAGGGCATGGCAACCCACTCCAGTATTCTTGCCTGGAAAACCCCATGGACAGAGGAGCCTGGCAGGCTGTAGCCCATGCGGTTGCAGTCATTCATGACAGAAGCAATTTAGCATGCACACAAGCATGGGGTAGCGCAGAACATCAGGGGAAACCAAGTTGCAGAAAGAATAGAAACCAGAGCAGAGCTGAAGACCTAGACAGTGAAGACAGCTCTGTTCAGGGAGATCCCACAAGAAAGACTGAACTCCAGCCACTTCCTATCATGCCTAAGGTTCAAAAGCTCACACCCTACACTTCAGCTTGGGGACAGCAGGGCACATTTTTGGAGGACCCCCAAGACTTTTAGAAAGACAGGAATAATTTCTCAAAAGAAAGGAAGGTTCCAGAACTGTCACTGTGATCAATGAGGGGAACAAGGCTAATTGAGAGTGGATATGCTGGGGGACCAATATGTGGAGCTGGACCTAAACACGCAGAGAGCAGAAATCCACAGGTGCATGGGTAATCTGACAGTTAAAGCAGAAAATGTCCATGGAGGCAACACCCTGAATAGAAAGGAAAAGGGGAAAATGGGGAGAGAGAAGAAGGAGCATTCTAGTCTATGTACATAATTCAGGGAAATCTTACATGTGGTGAGAAAAGCGTAAGAATGCATAATGGGTATACGCTTAATAATTAAAAACTTGAAGACTGAGTGGATTTAAAAGAATAATCTCTTACACAAGTTCAAGAAATTAATACTTGCAGCTTTATAGCAAGGCCCAGCTCTTCAAAAAGGGCTCCACAACATGGAAGTCTGACCCAGCTACTCTTCCCCTTCTAACTCTCTGTCCTTCAGCAACACTGCTCATTTTTTTATTCCCTCAAACACCAGCTCGCTCCCATCTCAGAGCCTTTTGCCCACGTGGTTCTCTCTACTAGAGTCTTCACTTCCTGTGTTTATCAGTGTTCTCCAGAGAACAGAATCAATAAGAGACATATCTGTCTATTTATCTGCCTATCCGTCTACCTACCTGCCTTTAAATGTGTCTAGACAGATTTATTTGAAGGAGTTAACTTACTTGATTATGGAGACTGGGAAGCCCAAAAATTCAAGAGCAGCCAGCAGGCTGGAAACTCCTGCAAGAGTTGGTATTGCAGTCTTGGTCCAAAGGCTGGAAACTCAGGCAGAATGCCTATGTTGCAGTCTGAAGGCAGACTTTTCATCCTTTCCTCTTTGGGAGACCTCAGTCTTTATTGTTAAAGCCTTCAACTGATTAGATAAGACCCACCCATGTTATGGAAGGTAATCTGCTTGAATCAAAGTCTACTAACTTAAAAGTGTTATTATTGTTTAGTCTCTCAGTTGTGTCTGACTCTTTGTGACCCCAAAGACTGTAGCCCACCCAGCTCCTCTGTCCATGGGGTTTCCTAACCAAGAATACTGGAGTGGGTTGCCATTCCCTTCTCCAGGGGATCATCCCAATCCAGGGACTGAACCCGCATCTCCTGTATCTCCTGCGTTGGCAAGCAGATTCTTTACCACTGTGCCACTAGGGAAGCCCCAATTTAAAAGTTAACCACTTCTAAAAATAACCTTCATGGTATCGTCTAGAGTGGTTTCACCAATACCTGGGCACCATAGCCTAGTCACACTGACACATAAATGTAACTATCACACTTCTTGTCCCCCTACCCATCTCCACCATGTAATGCCACCTCCTTCATGTCTCAGCTTAAACCTCAGTTCCCCAAGGAAGATTTCTTCAACCTCATCTTACATGGACACTTTTAGAGCACTCTGAACCTTTCCTTCTTAGCACCTCCCACAGCCAGTGGTTAATATGTGTGTGTTGCCGGGTGTGGGCAACTAAACCATATAACTGTTTACTACTATATGTCTCCCCACACTGTAAGTCCTGTGAGGTTAGACTGTTTTTCTTATCACTCTGCTTCTAGCAGGCTTCCCTTGTGGCTGAGCTGGTAAAGAATCCAACTGCAATGCAGGATCCCTGGGTTGGGGAGATCTCCTGGAGAAGGGAAAGGCTATTCTGGATGGAGAATTCCAAGGACTATATAGTCCATGGGGTCACAAAGAGCTGGACACAACTAAGCTACTTTCACTTTCATTGCCTCTAGCACCAACCACAGTACCTCCACATCCTAGGCATTCTGTACATTTTTATTGAATTAATTAATAAAGGAATCAGAGAAATGGTCCCAAGGTTTGCCATCCTAGAACTTTTCTTGACTTTCAAAGGTTAAAACAGCCACAGACATCGGCAGAAACCCTTGGCTTGCTCACTAACTTTGTTCCAACTTCCTACAAGGAGCATCACATAAAATGTTTTTCCTGAAGTTTAATACAAGGTGCCTCATGGGACTGTGCCCAGCCTGACAAGTAAATATGGTCTAGTTTTCTCTTTCCCTTTGTTCCTAATCCCAAGGATAGTAAAGAAAAGAGGGTTATTTTGGGTACAAAGAAACTTCTTCCTGTGGTGAGCAAACCTCACTTGGGTCTTGAAGCACTCCAGAAAACATCTTCAAACATATGGAATGGAGACTGCATTTACCCTGGGAATCATCTAAATACATACAATTTTTCATGGATAATGGATTTGTTAAGCATACTTGGAATAATCTCTATTCTTGAATAGCTATGAATAATTGCAATATTTGGAAATTACTATGCATTACCAGGCTAAGCAGGCATACTACAGTGAAATTAATTCATTAACCCTTTTCAGAATACTGACCTTACAGGTTAATACCCAGGAAAACTGAATTGAGGTATTGGTAAATATAAATCAAAAAACTTAGTAAGATGCCTTCCTAAACAAAATACCCACCAGCATTCTTTTTGTCATGATGATTCAGTTCAATGAGACAAAAGACACTGTGAAAAAGAAACGAACAAATGAAGACAGACATATCATCTGGTTGGAAAACCTTTTATTCCTTTTGGCATCTTCCGCATACCCTGAAGCCCATCCTCAATTTTCTCAAAACAACTTTTTACTGCCTTTCTATTTTCCCTTCCTTTTTTTCCCCAACTTTTCCTCCAGATTTTTAGATAATGAGAAGGCAAATAATAAGTCTAGACACTATATTATTTTTATTACTTTATTTGAAAGAATACATCTGAAAACTTACTTTGGACATTGCTGTCAAAAATAAAATGCTAAATATGCCCTGTAGGTGTCATTTGAAAACAAAGATACACCAGACACAGACGAGGCAATGAACACAACAGACGTACAGACATGGATAGTGGACATGAGATACCTGAGGATAAAAGCCTATCTTTGTTTTTATAATCCACCTGGGATTGCCCAGAGCAGGGGTGAGGGGCATCACCGATCACACTGGGAGTGTTAGAAATCCAAAGCAACATATGAGAATATTCTTCACATGCCCACAGATTGATTTCTAAATTCAAGAATGTCTAGATCAGTGGAACAGGACTTGACAAACTCCTCGGGGAGTTAGGGGGAGGGGTCGTGATCCCATTAAGTCTAGGAGAATTTTTAGAGCAAGAGGTCAGAAAGGAACTAGAGATGAGAATGCAGAGTGAGAGGAAAGGAAGGAGAGCAACAGACAAAATATGAGAGCATAGATAAGGACAATGGACGCTAGGGTTGGTCCTTAGACACCTGGCTGCCGCAGAAAGCAAACACTCCTAGGAGGGGCGGAGAGGTGTCAATCAAAAATTCAGAGGCAGAGAGTCTTGATTACCAAGATCTAAGAGGAGTTTCACACTTTATTGTGATCCACACAGTCAAAGGCTTTGGCATAGTCAACAAGGCAGAAATAGATGTTTTTCTGGAGCTCTCTTGCTTTTGCCATGATCCAGCGGATGCTGGCAATTTAATCTCTGGTTCTTCTGCCATTTCTAAAACCAGCTTGAACATTTGGGAGTTTATGGTTCATGTATTGCTGAAGCCTGGCTTGTAGAATTTTGAGCATTACTTTACTAGCGTGTGAGATGAGTGCAATTGTTCGGTAGTTTGAGCATTCTTTGGCATTGCCTTTCTTTGGGATTGGAATGAAAACTGACCTTTTCCAGTCCTGTGGCCACTGCTGAGTTTTCCAAATTTGCTGGCATATTGAGTGCATCACTTTCACAGCATCCCCTTGCAGGATTTGAAATAGCTCAACTGGATTTCCATCACCTCTACTAGCTTTGTTTGTAGTGATGCTTTCTAAGACCCACTTGACTTCACATTCCAGCATGTCTGGCTCTAGGTGAGTGATCATACCATCGTGATTATCTTGGTCATGAAGATCTTTTTTGTACAGTTCTTCTGTGTATTCTTGCCACCTCTTCTTAATATCTTCTGCTTCTGTTAGGTCCATACCATTTCTGTCCTTTATTGAGCCCATCTTTGCATGAAATGTTCCCTTGGTATCTCTAATTTTCTTGAAGAGATCTCTAGTCTTTCCCATTCTGTTGTTTTCCTCTATTTCTTTGCAATGATCGCTGAGGAAGGCTTTCTTATCTCTTCTTGCTATTTTTTGGAACTCTGTATTCAGATGCTTATATCTTTCCTTTTCTCCTTTGCTTTTCGCCTCTCTTCTTTTCACAGCTATTTGTAAGGCCTCCCCAGACAGCCATTTTGCTTTTTTGCATTTCTTTTCCATGGGGATGGTCTTGATCCCTGTCTCCTGGACAATGTCATGAACTTCAGTCCATAGTTCATCAGGCATTCTATCAGATCTAGTCCCTAACACCTATTTCTGCTTTATTGACTATGCCAAGGCCTTTGACTGTGTGGATCACAAGAAACTGGAAAATTCTGAAAGAGATGGGAATACCAGACCACCTGAACTGCCTCTTGAGAAACCTATATGCAGGTCAGGAAGCAACAGTTAGAACTGGACATGGAACAACAGACTGGTTCCAAATAGGAAAAGGAGTACGTCAAGGCTGTATATTGTCACCCTGCTCATTTAACTTACATGCAGAGTACATCATGAGAAACACTGGGCTGGAAGAAGCACAAGCTAGAATCAAGATTGCCAGGAGAAATATCAATAACCTCAGATATGCAGATGACACCACCCTTATGGCAGAAAGTGTAGAGGAACTCAAAAGCCTCTTGATGAAAGTGAAAGTGGAGAGTGAAAAAGTTGGCTTAAAGCTCAACATTCAGAAAACGAAGATCATGGCATCTGGTCCCATCACTTCATGGGAAATAGATGGGGAAACAGTGGAAACAGTGTCAGACTTCATTTTGGGGGGCTCCAAAATCACTGCAGATGGTGATTGCAGCCATGAAATTAAAAGACACTTACTCTTTGGAAGGAAAGTTATGACCCCAACCTAGACAGCATATTGAAAAGCAGAGACATTACTTTGCCAAAAAAGGTCCGTCTAGTCAAGGCTATGGTTTTTCCAGTGGTCATGTATGGATGCAAGAATTGGACAGTGAAGAAAGATGAGCGCCGAAGAGTTGATGCTTTTGAACTGTGGTGTTGGAGAAGACTCTTGAGAGTCCCTTGGAGTGCAAGGAGATCCAACCAGTCCATTCTGAAGGAGATCAGTCTTAGGTGTTCTTTGGAAGGAATGATGCTAAAGCTGAAACTCCAGTACTTTGGCCACCTCATGCAAAGAGTTGACTCATTGGAAAAGACTCTGATGCTGGGAGGGATTGGGGGAAGGAGGAGAAGGGGACGACAGAGGATGAGATGGCTGGATGGCATCACCGACTCGATGGATATGAGTCTGAGTGAACTCTGGGAGTTGGTGATGGACAGGGAGGCCTGGTGTGCTGCGATTCATAGGGTAGCAAAGAATCGGACACAACTGAGCGACTGAACTGAACTGAACTGACTGAAGAGGCAGTTCAGCCTCTAATAAGCAATAGCAATAGCAAATAAGCCAAGGGAATAATAGAAACTGCTGTCAGGGAAGTCAACAGTGGAATGAGTAAAAGATTCTTTACTCTGTCTCTTATTAGTTTTTGACTCAGAAAAAGAAAACAAAATTTAGAAATAACCTCTGATTCAGGACCACAGTGAACCAATAAAAAGAAATGTGAGTTTTACCAGCCCAGGTGAAGTTCAGACTATAGTCTGAACAAGTGGGATGTGTTCTGGTAAAATAACCAGTAAATTATTTGTGTTTATTTTCAAGGGCAATTACATTTTTATGTGTGCTTTCAAGGGATTTAGATTATCTTCAATTGATACATGATGGCGATGAACTGCATCTAAAGATTTACCCAAGGGATTTCTAAATGCAGGCATGTCAAGTGAACAGCCATTTGCAAGAAACTCATCCTGGTGTTTGCATGGCACCATGGGTTTGAACCCTCGTTCAAGAGCCTTCAGAACAATAAACCATGATGGTCTGATGCAAACCAGAAATTCACAAGGTCAGGCTTTCTGCAGTTGACTGACACTCCATTCACAGCTGGAAAGCTAGCATTTCAAAAGCCAAGGTGGATAGTTCTAGTTGGAAAAGCCTCAGTTCTGAACAGCAAAAGAAAGGAGGGCAGGGGGAGACAGCAACATGAATACAGAATAATTGATATTTAAATTCTTCCTTGCTCCAATGTGAAAATCAGATTTCTTTCATTAAATTTTGCATTAGAAGATGAGAAATCAGCAAAGAGCATAGTCAGAGTTAACTTTGAATTTACTTTTCTAGGGTTCACTCCCAAAGAGGTTGAAATATCTGAAATGACAGGCTTTTTTTTTTTCTATAGAATTGTCAACCTAGACAGGTGGCTTGGTTTCTCAGGAGAAAACACAAATTGTAATCTCCAAAAGGATAGTAGATACTATTTCAGTCATTAGTATATTGGTTAGAGCTATGCTTCAGGTACTTTGAGCGTTTCCATGTAGAATATATGCATATTTAACTACAATGGCTGACACTGAATGCTCACCACATGGGATACACATGCTTTCCAGGTATATTCTAATCCTCTCAACTACCTAGCGAAGGTGATACTCCTATTCTCTTTATTTTACAAGAGACACTGAAGCAACTTTGTCAAGGGTAACCTCTGGTTAGGGCAAACTGTGATTTGAACCCAGTCAGTCCAATTCTCTTCTTGACCACTGTCAAGAAAATAGCTTCTCTACAATGCTAATGAAAGCGTTATTTCAGAAATCACCTACATCAACCAGCAAGTAACATGTCAAAAAAATGTCTGACTAGTTGCGCACCAAGAATTCAGTGTAGTTATTCTAAAGAGTTCAAACAAGTATAGTGCATCAAGAAAATTCAATATGACCAAGAGCTAAATTGTTCTTTTGATGAAATCATTGCCCATATACCCCAAAGTTTATTTATTAAATTATCAGATGATGCTTTAGGGCTGGCCTCATATGGACCATTTAAGGAAAAGCGAGCACTTCTTGGTCACAGTGATGGTTGATTAATCTCTCCCCTTTCAAGATCTCCTCTGAAGTCCTTTGGTCCAATCAGACAAAAAACTTTTAACAGAAGGTAAGGCCAATGGTTACTCTTTTGTTTTTAATGACAAATATCCATAAATGTCAAAAACTGGGAAAACAATTAGGCATTTATTAGTTAGGACCCTGTTTATATCTTTTATTGATTATTTAAAGGGGCTCTATTTTTTAAATGGGCTAACATGTATGACTTTTTAAGCTTACTCGTAGATTCCTTCTCATAGAAGCTACTACTCAGGTAGCACCTTCCAGTGTCAGCTCAGATAATCAAGTTAATGATTTTTTTCCTAAACTGTCAAATTATTTTCACAACAAAACAATTAGCAGTTCTAATGTGAAATTATCTGAGTTTACTAATTGCTCCTCTGCTTTTATTTTTACTATAAAAATAATTTTTGTAACAATGCAAAATGAAAGTCAGAGAGTAATTAAAGGAAAAAGGAGAGAAGGTCCATATTAACTTGAATGGATCAGGTAGTATTGCAGGAGTGCCGTAAACAGGCATTCTGGCCAACCAAAATAAATCTCTCTTGCCTACAAAACTTCATCCTGTCAGAGAGAATCAGGCCTAGGATGGGAAAAAAAAAACAATGTTCCTTAGGAAATAAATTCTTAGTATTCTCTGTGTGGGGAAAGAAGCCCATTTCTATATTTAGAATTCAGTGAAAAAGCTGACAAGTGCAAAGCTTGTCAATCTATCAAAATGCCAAAACCCATCATTTCAGACACACAAAACTACACACATCACTTTGAGTTCTTGGCTTTCCACTGCCCAGCAGGGTCCAATTGATCTTGGTCCAGAAAATTAACAATGATGTAAAAGTGAATGTTCCTATAGATCAGCAGTAAATGGAATTATGCTTTCTCCCTTCGACCAGGACTTGTGCGTTTTTCTAAGGTTGCATGCTATGATTCATGGGGTCGCAAAGAGTCGGACATGACTGAGCAGCTGAACTGAGCTGAACTGAACTGATGAAAACCTTAGAACAGAACTGTGATTCATATTTAGATTTTCTCTCTCTAACTAAACCTAATTTAAAATAATTATGTGTACCCTGCTTTAATTAAAGCTATGCATACACAATTATTTATAAGAATAATTTATTTATAGAATAATAGTTATGGTATAAGACAAGTGTCTCTAGCATATATTTTAAACTTGTACATAGGTTAAAATAAGTGTGCCTGATCTGAGCGTGTATCTCCTCCTACTCTTAGAAAATTAGAAATTCTAAAATATAACCAAAACTGTTTTGAAGTTGCTCAAAGAAGCTGAGGGTCTCAGTGGCCCAGGAGGTATCCTGGTTGGGACTGGAGTTTCAAGGTCCACCCAGAAATATAAGGCATTTTTTTGTTTTTATCTCCCAATAGCACAGAACTTAGAACTGAGTCTCCTACAAAACAAGACTACAGAAGGGCAGGTTCTCCCCAGTCTGGGCCAGTAGTGGGACAGCTTGTCACCTGCAGGGGTTCCAGGAAGAAGAGAAAGGTCTTTTGAAAAGAAGAAAAAAATATCAGACCTGTGACACTGGTGGATACGAGAGTTACATTTGCATGGCCTATGTGATAAACAGCAAACTGGGAAACTAACAACAACAGCACAAAACCAAGTTCTGGACCATTAAAACCCTGGGACTCCCAATAGAAACAAAAATAAAATGCCCTATAGAGAAATGTCCACAGCACGCGCACAGAAAGTCCACACAAGGCACCCCACTGAAGACAAGCTAACAGTGAAAAACACAACCAAATACTTGGAAATGATTTGCACTGAGAGAAAAATCAGCAGCATGATAAACTGGGTCAGCCAGAAATCCTACAACTAGACCATAGAAGAGAGAACAATCTGAAAGAGACAATAACAGCATTAAAAGGATGATGAAGGGCAGTGAATTAGAAAGCCACAGCCAAAAGGTGAAAATACGCATTTGGAAATTTTACAACATGCTTCTAAATCATTCATAATCAGTGAAGACAACATGCTGGAAATTTTTAATACTTCGAACTGAATAACAATGAAAAGGTAACATAAAAATCTGTGAGAAGTAGCCAAAGTATCCTTTAAAAGGAGATGTATATACTTTTTTTTGAAATTTTTAATTGAAGGATAATTACAATATTTGTGCTGGCTTCTGCCATACATCAACATGGATCAGCCGTAGGTATACACATGTTCCCGCCCTCTTGAACCTCTCTCCCACCTCCCACCCCATCCCACCCCTCTAGGTTGTCACAGAGCCTCAGTTTGAGTTACCTGAGTCATACAGTAAATTCCCACTGGCTATCTATTTTTATATATGTTAGTGTATATATTTCCATGCTACTCTCTTCAAATGTATATACTTTTAAATGAATATGTTAGGAAAGAAAAAAGAACAGTTGTAAGCCCAGCAACTCAAGAAGTGAAAAAGAATACCAGAGGAAACCTGAAGAAAACAGCAAACATAAAAGCAGAACTTAATAGACAAGAAAACAAATTAATATTAGAATTGATAAATAAAACAAAAACTGACTATGGAGGGAGAAAACACACACACAAAGGAAATTTAAACCTCTAGAAGACTGATCAAGGTAAGAAAGAAAAGATATTAGCAGTAAATATTAGGAACGAAGAAGGGATAGAACTATAGATAGAATAGAGATATTTTGAAGCATATAATATGTTAAACTGTACGCCAACAAATGTAAATCCAAATGAAAATTCTAGAAAAATATAAATTATCAACACTGACTAATCAAAAGATAGAAAGCCAGCATAACTCTATATAAAATTTTTAAATGATCTGTAAAGATCTAACTACAAAAAAAATGCCTCCAAAGTTTTACAAGCAGTCTATACCAAATCTTCAAATAACAGATAGTTCATATTTCATACAAATGATTCAGAGTTTAGAAAAAGAGAAGTCTACTAGTCATTTTATGAAACTAGCATAACCTTAATACTAAAACTAGCTAAGAACTGTATGGGGGGAGAAAATTACTGACTAATCCCACTATTAATATAGATATAAAAATCCTACATAATATACTAGCAAAATAAATCCAGCTGTCCTGTGGTTATGGGGGGAACAGTGGGAGGGAGGGATAGTTAGGGAGTTTGGGATTGACTTATACACGTGTACATACTCGGTTGTTTCAGTACTGTCTGAGTCTTTGTGACCCCGCTGACTGTAGCCAACCAAGCTCCTCTGTCCATGGGATTCTCCAAGCAAGGATATTGGAGTGGGTTGCCGTGCCCTCCTCCAGGAGCTTTTCCTAACTGAACCATCAATTGGCAGGCAGATTCTTTATCTTTGGTGCCACCTGGGAAATAGATAACCAGCGAGGACCTACTGGATAGCACAGGGAATGCTGCTCAGTATTCTGTAATAACCTAAATTGGAAAAAAATTTGAAAAAGAATAAATACATATATAACTGAATCACTTTGCTATATACCTGAATCTAACACAATCCTGTTAATTAACTATGCTCCAATATAAAAGAAAAAAAAATTTTTAAGGAAAATTATGCCCTTCTACTCCAAAAAAAAATGTTTCTTAGGGGAAAAAGAAGCATGATAATAAACATACACAAAATTATTCTAATCAACATTAACATATATTTGCATTTTTTAATCTGTAAAATAAATAAAGTTAACTGAAGCAAGTGGAAATGTCTACTCACAAATAAATAAATCCATACCTATCAGTTTCAAGATAGTGATTAAATATGCAAAAGAAGGTAAAGAATGGGATAAGGAGCCAGCAACTGCATTGCTAATATTTTGTTCCCAAAAAACAGAGGAAAATAAGGCAAATGTTACTAGCTTTAAAATCTAGTGGTTGGTGCATGGATATCTGTTAGATTATTCTCTGTATTTTCTAATTTCATAATTTTTAAAAATTAATAAGTAAAATCAACAAATCACCTATATATCCATGATCTCATTTTGGTTCAGTTCAGTTCAGTTCAGTCACTCAGTCATGTCCGACTCTTTGTGACCCCATGAATCGCAGCACGCCAGGCCTCCCTGTCCATCACCAACCCCCGAGTTCACTCAGACTCACGTCCATCGAGTCAGTGATGCCATCCAGCCGTTTCATCCTCTGTCGTCCCCTTCTCCTCCTGCCCTCAATCCCTCCCAGCATCAGAGTCTTTTCCAATGAGTCAACTCTTCACATGAGGTGGCCAAAGTACTGGAGTTTCAGCTTCAGCATCAGTCCTTCCAAAGAAATCCCAGGGCTGATGTCCCTCAGAATGGACTGGTTGGATCTCCTTTCAGTCCAAGGGACTCTCAAGAGTCTTCTCCAACACCACAGTTCAAAAGCATCAATTCTTTGGCGCTCAGCCTTCTTCACAGTCCAACTCTCACATCTATACATGACTACTGGAAAAACCATAGTCTTGACTAGAGACCCTCCCAAATAAGGTTGTTGGGTGTCCATTTTACAGATAAGTAGGTTTCTCAAAGTCAAATCCATTATCAACCATCACAGAGACAGAAAGCAGAAGAGCTGAGATTCCAGCTTAAGTCACCTAACCCAACATTTTCCTTCAAAAATTCCTTATCTTACAAAATTACCCATAGAGTCCCATAAAGATCAAGTTCCATATTGCATTGAATATTTATTTCAATTTTCAAAAATTTGACTGGCAATCAACCTTTCAGGATAAGATTGTTTTTTACCCCATAAATTAGTGCATTCCTGAATTCATGGAGCTTGACTGTACAGCTGACAAAAATGGGTCTATAATAACGTCACTGTCTGGTTGCAGTTGGCATTTACATTGGAGGGTCTGGGATCCTGAGCTCTGTGGCTGTAAAAAAGCACCCCTTTATCCTGCCCAATATCCTTCCAAAGGGATTTAAAAAAAAAAGCCACGAAGAAACTCTTATCCACATGACCTTAAGCTATCTTGAGATTGTTGAAGAAAATCTGTGACCTGGCATTCATACTGACTTGCCAGCTCAGTTTAAAAATATATGTTCAACAGTCAAGCAGCTGTTATTTCTCCTTCCTTTGCCAACTGATTATGTATAGCAAGTTTTGTCATTTTTCCATTATTCACAACTCTTGGGTTATCAGTCTTCTGTACAAATGATAACATGCTTTATTGGAAGATAAACTGTTTGAGGATGGAGTTGGAAAATAAGTGGTTCGGGGCAACTGAGAAGGGGTTTTGTGCATCAGATGGTTTTAATTAAAGCAATGATATCAAATCTGCTTTTACTTACAGAGGCGAGACACCTCCCAGGGTTGGTCTGAGATTAAAGCCTTTGTTAGTCTTTTCCACAAAAACTCTACCTGGGTCTTCTGAAGTTTTCTGTTTTCCTGTTGAATGCCAGAGAAACTTTGGTATAAAATTACGGAAGAGAATGGGGAAAATGCTGATGCTGGTGGTTGTCCCAAAAAAAGAGAGGGAAGGAGAGTAAGAAACTGTTACACTATCCTTTTTTTCTGTTTGTTTCTGATTTGTTTGTTATGTTTATGCAAAATCCTTTATTATCTAGAGTTGCATTAGCATAGAATATGGCGTAAGGACCCTAACCTTCCTCCAGTGATGACAGTCTCTTCTTCCAACAGAGTACATTTCTCGATTTTTCCTCCCTCACCTACCAGGCAATTGCTCTGAGCACCCTAAAGTTTATGATCAAGACTCATAAACTCTCAAGAACTCTCTCAGGGTTCAAAAACACTGTTTTAAGACCCTTATGTCATTTTTATAAAGACTATGAGTCTCCTTCATTCATAATTTCTATCCAAATAAGGCCCTTGACTTTACCTGTTATGGGAGTCTCACATGAATTTATGATGTGCGCTCTACCTCCCTGGTCAAATTGGGGGCTTTTACTAAATCCCTTTAAAGTAATATTTGGATTCCCACCAACAGTGTAAGAGGGTTCCCTTTTCTCCACACCCTCTCCAGCCACCAGTACAGCCACTATGGAGAACAGTGTGGAGATTCCTTAAAAAATTACAAATAGAACTGCCATATGACCCAGCAATCCCACTGCTGGGCATGCACACCGAGGAAACCAGAAGTGAAAGAGACACATGTACCCCAATGTTCATCGCAGCACTGTTTACAATAGCCAGGACATGGAAACAACCTAGATGTCCATCAGCAGATGAATGGATAAGAAAGCTGTGGTACACATACACAATGGAGTATTACTCAGCCAGTAAAAAGAATACGTGTGAATCAGTTCTAATAAGATGGATGAAACTCGAGCCGATTATACAGAGTGAAGTAAGCCAGAAAGAAAAACACCAATACAGTATACTAACACATATATATGGAATTTAGAAAGATGGTAATGATAACCCTGTGTGTGAGACAGCAAAAGAGACACAGAGGTATAGAACGGACTTTTGGACTCTGAGGGAGAGGGAGAGGGTGGGATGATTTGGGAGAATGGCACTGAAACATGTATACTATCATGTAAGAAATGAATCGCCAGTCTATGTTCGATGCAGGATACAGGATGCTTGGGGCTGGTGCGCGGGGATGATCCAGAGAGATGATATGGGGTGGGAGGTGGGAGGGGGTTCAGGATTGGGAACTCATGTACACCTGTGGCGGATTCATGTCAATGTATGGCAAAACCAATACAGTATTGTAAAGTAAAATAAAGTAAAAATAAAAATTAAAAAAAATAAAATAAAAACAAAGTAATATTTGGAAAACATATTTCAAGGTAAAATAATTTTTAATTAACCATCCTCCTGCTATCTAACACTGCTTTGACCTTGAGCTACTGTGACAATAAAAGGTTTCTTTTAACATTCAAGTTATAATATACCCTGGTCTGACCTATACAAAAAATACAATTCATTCATATCTCTAAAGACAGAGGAATGAACTTTTAGGATATATTTAAATTTAAAAGTAACCCCAAAACTTTACCTTCCTAAGTCTAGCCACCAACACAATTGAGTGATCGTCTAATAGCAAAACTGGTTTATTAAAAGTTTGTCTCTTTCTAATTTTGATCCCCTCTAGCTCCAGTTAAGCAGATGAAAAAGTTTCATGAAACCTAATTTCTAAAAGCTCTTAACACAGCTCCTCAGATTTTCAAAAGGAAAAAATGGAAAAACTTGCCTCACATCTTCCTAAGTAATGCTGTCTAGGTAAACCAGCCTTGACGTCTGGGGCATATTCTGAAAGAGCTGGGCCAGGTCACCACATGGGCTGAGAATGGAGAGAGGACAATCGCGTTTCCCCAGTGGTGATCACACTGCCCTAAATGTAGCAGATTCTCAACGAGGAATATGAAATAAACAAGCACATCTCCTCTCTGTACCCCACTTGTCAATTCAGGTACACTGTCTTCTGAGACTCATCCATTTACTTGTTCATTTAACAAATGTTTATTGAGTACAACACAGGATGCAACAGAAACAGTCCTACTTCAGGGGGCTTATCCTGTAGTGGAGGGAGTCAGGCAATTAATAAGTGCATGCATAGTATTTAGGTATTGATAATTGCTATAGGAAATAATTAGTCAAGAGGGAAGATAGATGGTTTTTCAGAGTGGGCTGCTCCAATTATAAGCACAGTAGTCAGGGAGAGGATTTCAGACAAAAGGGCAATAAGTACAAGGACTAGGGGAAGTCAAGGAGGCCATATGGCTAGAGGTGACTGAGGAAAGGGGAGAGTGACAGCGAAGAGATGAGGGAGGAAATGAGGGAACAGAAAATACAGGCCCCCGTGGGTCATCTCTCAGGTGGAGAAGGACAGTCAGAGACTGCAAGTCAGGAGACCCCATGCCTCATTTTAGGGGAAGAAGGTTGTTCGACCCCTGTTGAGAGTTTCCACGCAAGAATGTGATCCAGTAAATCTTCTGAGTTTTAAATGATGGAAATTCCTTAAAAAAAAAAAAAAAAAAAAGGTATACACCAGACAAAGGATGTCTGCGGGCCATTCCTGCCCAGGGCTGTCCTGGAAGCCCAGGCTTGGATTCTCCCTCCAGGCGCTGCCTCCTGGTCTCATGGTCTTTGCACCACCAGGAGGTACAGCACAATCCCTCAGAGGGTTGCCAGCCCCCTCCCCAGTCCAAGGGAATCATTTTCTAAAACTGGAAACAAGTCCCACTCTCTATCCTTTGCTGCTTCTAAGCCTAGAGAGTGAGTGAAAATCACTCAGTCATGTTCAACTCTTCGCAACACCACGGCCTATACAGTCCATGGAATTCTCCAGGCCAGAATATTGGCATGGGTAGCCGTTTCCTTCTCCAGGCGATCTTCCCAACCCATGAATTGAACCCAGGTCTCCCGTATTGCAGGTGGATTCTTTATCAGCTGAGCCACCAGGGAAGCCCTCTAAGCCTGGGAATTTCTCTTTTATCTCTGGGCTTTAACATTATAGAAACAAAACCCAGAAAAACTTGCCCTCTGTTTCTGCCTGTGCACTACAAGCCCCCTCACACTCTCATCCCCTTCTCATATACCTTCTCTGAGGGAATGTGAATTACCGCAACTGCCTGAATGAGGGGTTGGGAAATAGGAACAGGAATGCAGAGTATTGAGGTAAGACAGGAAAAATACTAGGGGGCAAAAAACCAAATCAATTGCTCAAAATATTACCAAGACACACATAAACCAGGACAGTGTGAAAATTACTTTGGGGAAAATAAAATAGTCCATAGAGAGTATTTGCTCTCCACAAACTTATAATTAAGATGATAAAACACACACATACATACAACTGTATGTGTAAAGCATGAATTGTGTTAATTCTAGCTGGAATTATTAGGAAAAGGAGTTATGGAAAGTTGGATTTAAGCTTGGTCTTGAAGAGTAAATATGTTTGTATTTTTAAGTGAAAATTGTCACTTTGGCAGGAGTGTAAATTGCATTTCTAGAAGAAAAGTTGCAACATTTACCGAAGACTTGAAAATGTGGATTCTGAATGTTCCAATGGTTCTACTTACAGGAATGCATGTTAATGACATGTTCAAAGATATATGAACAAAGATGTCCATATCAGGACTGTTTATAGCAGCAAAAAATATAAAAGGAACAACCCAAATATCTATAAACAGGGTAAGGAAATCATGGTATATGTATAAAGTGGAATATTATGTAGGCAATCAAAATAAACACTTAAGAATATATATATACATATATATAGAGAAAGATATCCATCAAAAAAATATAGACAAGAAATTTCACAGTAGGAGTCATCTCATTTTTTAAAAAGTAAATGTGTATATGTGTGCACACACCCTTGTATATTGAAAACTCTGAAAAAATGTACACAGCAAAATGGTGCTGGTGGTTATGGTAGGTAATATTCCCATCCTGCCTTGGGTGTGGGTGGACATACTTCCTTGCAATACTAATGTTCAGCTTGGCCATGTGACTTGTGCAGAGCAATGGAATATGAGGCAACATTCCATCTGTCCAAGCTAATGCTTTAAAGGTGAGGGTATGGCTTTGGTTCAGCCTCTCACTCTTCCTCTCTGCTGTGAGGGTGGGATTGTCACAGGGCAGCTCCTTCAGCCTGAGATTCCAAACAGGATGCCATGCGGGGCACATCCCAGAACCTGAGCTTATCCACAGCCAAACTGCTGTCCTCCAGGAACAGGAGGGAAAAATAAGGCTTGCTGTGGGGTCACAGATGACACACACTAAGCCACTGCTAGTGTGTCATTTGGTAGCAGAACAAATTGAAGAAATACAGTAAATGTTGATAACCAATAAAAGTGTATGGAAACAAAACAAGAAAGAAATACAGTAACTATCACTAGGTGACTTTTTAATTGAAATTACAAGTAATTTTTACTTTTAAAAAACTTACATATTTCTGTATTATCTGAAACTTTAGCAGTTGTTATGACTTATTTTCATTATCAAAAAAGCAATAAAGTTACAAAAATAAAAATAAGGTTTTCTGAGAAAAAAACGTTACTGAAAGTGTATGAAAAAACCAAAAGTGGACCATACTCTCACCATGCATAGATTATCTCTCTTGACAGTTATATCTCTCTTGACACTTATATCTCTCTTGACAGTTATAGAATATGTATTTCTAGTGTTTTTTCCCCTATGTTTTTTAATTATTTGAGCTCATACCTGTAGACAATTATTTTTTTCTCTCCTATTAGAACATTAGTATTTTCTTATGTTAATAAATTTGTTATGCTATGGTGACAAATAATATCATATAATGACAATATATTGTCTATTTTATAAATGTGCCACATTTAATTCTCTTTTGCTAAACATTTAGGTTGTAAATTTTAATTATATAAGTAACTATAAGGGCCATCTTTATACACTGAATATTTTTCTATGTGAAAAACTATTTCCTCAAGAGTGGGAGAAATTTAAGACCTCTGTGTGTGTGTGACTCAGAAATGTCCAGCTCTTTGCAATCCTATGGACTATAGCCTGCCAGGCTCCTCTGTCCATGGGATTTTCCAGGCAAGAATACTGGAGTGGTTACCATTCCCTTCTCCAGGGGATCTTCCTAACCCTGGGTCTCTGGCATTGCAGACAGATTGAGCCACCGTACATGCTGCCAAATTGTTTGATGGGTAAAAATTTGATGAAAAAAAAATGATAGAGGAGTTTAAATAAAAGTTCGGGGCCATACTAAGTTGGGCAGAAGAGGAGCAAGTTTTCTCATACTGCTGTACGGGATAAGGAGTTTTAACTTGATGTTATCTGCATGAGGGGAGCCGCTGCAGGTCCTTGTGAAAGGATGAATAGAAGGAACATGACATTTTAGGGTGATTTCTGAGCCAGCTATACTTACTGTGAAGTAAAAGGTACATGGAGGTTAGAGACAAAAGTCTGGCACTGCCCTGCTTAGCCACTCAGTTGTGTCTGACTCTATGTGACTTTATGGACTGTAGCCCACCAGGCTCCTCTGTCCATGGGGATTCTCCAGGCAAGAATACTGGAGTTGGTAGCCATTCCCTTCTCTAGGGGATCTTCCCAATCCAGGGATCAAACCTGGGTCTCCTGCATTACAAGCAGATGCTTTACCATCTGAGCCACCAGGGAAGACCCAAAAGTCTGGCTAGGAAGTTGTTATAGTAGGCTCTGGTATAGGTGATGAACGTCTAAGGTGAGGGGAGCAGGCATAGTAAAGACACCTGAAACTCAGTTACAGACAACATAGTAACAGTACCGGTCCTTTGCAAATTCATTATCAGCAGAATCACTAAGTTTCTCCACAGCTAGGCTCTGACAGAGGAAAGATCTTGATGGGCTTAGTATCCATTCATTTGTGGTGTTTTGTTTTGTTTTGTTTTTTCAGCAAAAAGGTGGACCAGAGCTATGCTTCTGCTTAACATTTGGTCATCCCAAAAGCTACCTAGGAATTTTTCCAATTTCCGCAGGATAATCTGTTTTTGTTGTTAATGACACGGGGAGCAGCAGTAATCTAGAAATTCTGAAATCAGAAAACCACATCAGAAAATAACCCTGCTGCTGCTAAGTTGCTTCAGTCGTGTCAGACTCTGTGTGACCCCATAGACAGCAGACCACCAGGCTCCCCCATCCCTGGGATTCTCCAGGCAAGAACACTGGAGTGGATTGTCATTTTCTTCTCCAATGCATGAAAGTGAAAAGTGAAAGTGAAGTCGCTCAGTCATGTCTGACTCGTAGCAACCCCATGGACTGCAGCCTACCAGGCTCCTCCATCCATGGGATTCTCCAGGCAAGAGTACTGGAGTGGGGTGCCATTGCCTTCTCTGAAAACACCCCAGTTCTAGAAAATTCACAAATGTCCAAAGTAGGCCCATCTTTGGGATGAATCTGGAAGACTCTGAGATCATCTTACTTTCTTTACTCATAGTTATTTGTACTGGAGTTTTGGGAATTCTAGTTTTGAAGAAACACAACAAAATCAATTGATCCTTGCACAAAAAGAGAGATTGGAAGAATCTTACACTATTTTTTCATTGAAACTCACACTACATGAAACTCTGATTTCATTCATATGCAATCATCACAAAATACGACAGAGAGGACAGATGAAAAAATAGTAATGACAGCTCAGGAGAACATCACTGGGTTTCATTGGAAATGTATGGCTTGAGCATGAGGACAAAGCCAAGAGGAGTTTTACTAAACTGTAGACTGAGTTCACAGATGTTATATAATCACTTTTAAGTTAGAGGAATAATCTTTTCAAAATGCTTGTCTGTACAAGCTTTTAGAGCTGTGATATGTCAGCCAAATATATACCAAATGAAACTTCATTTTTAAGGATAAACATAAGTCCTTCCTTGAGGTGTTGCATGAGTGGGATATTGCAGGCACTTTCATTTGATGCTCCAGAGGATATGGAATTGGCGTGAATGAGTGATTTTCAAATTTATCTAGTAGAAATGTCAAAACATTGACAGCAAGAATATCTTTCATGCCCGTGTAAAGATAACAGCAGAAAAATGGCAAATTAAAAGCAATGAATTCAAAATAGAACTTAGCTATGAAACATTTCAGCCCCCTCCCTAGAAGTCCTAACCATCACAGAAAGAGTTATAAAGATTCAATGAAATCATTTTTCAAGTGTCCTTCTTACCTCAAGTATTTACTCCAAGGACTTCCCTGATGGCCCAGTGGTGAAGAATTTGCCTGCCAATGCAGGAGACACAGGTTCGATCCCTGGTCCAGAAATGAAGATCACACATACAGGGCAACTAAACCCTCACCCCCTGGAGCCCGTGTTCCACAAACAAGAGAAGCCACTGCAGTGAGAAGACCATACACCGCAACAAAGAGTTGCCCTACCACCTGCAACTCGCGAAAGCCTGCGTGCAGCAATGAAGCCTCAATCCAGCCAAAAATAAAACAATAGTTTATTATATACAATATTTACTCTAAAGCTTAAAACCATCCTCAGATTTCTTTTAAATCATTGCTTTCTCAGTAGAAAATTTGTGCCACAGTTTAAAAACATCTTCCATCACATTAGTGCCTACATATTTCATATATTACCTCAAAAGGAAGAATTGAATCAGTGACTAACAGGGTCTAAGCTAAAAATCACAGAGATCAGTAAATATTTCTACAACTAGTTCAAAGGATAAATATTTTGTTCTCAAAGAATCTCTGCTTTTGCCTAAAGACTTATCTGTGTGTGTATGTGTGCTTGGTCGCTTGGTCATGTCTGACTCTTTGCGACCCTATGCACTATAGCCCACCGGACTCCTCTGTTCATGGGATTCCCCAGGCAAGAATACTGGGGATCTTCCAGACCCAGGGATCAAACCTGGCTCTCCTGCATTGCAGGTGGATTCTTTACCATCTGAGCCACCAGGGAAGCCCAATCTTATCTAATAAACCTCAAATAAAGCAAAACTTTGCTGGCAGAAAACTTCAATTAGTCCCACTCCCTTCCAAAACAAAAAAAAAGTGCTCTCTCTTTCCATCTGTCCCCCTAACTAGGCAGCACAGGGATGTCTGGTTCAAAAGTTTAACATGGTATTTTTATTCCCAGCACACCAAAGAATAACATCCTTTAGTGCTGTCTCAGAAATTTTGGAGCACCATTCAAACATGTCAGGCTATTTCTTGAAGAACATGTGCTAAAACCCTGGAACTCAACCTCAAAGTCTGTCCTAAAAAACAGCCCAAATATTCAGGCCTTTCCAAACAAAATCAGTTTATGATTAAAATCTCACTAAGACCAGGCCTTTTATTTTGACAAGGAAAAAAACATTTTAGGTATTTTCATATGGTCAAGTTTCCAGAAATAGCAGCTTTGGATGCATATCATCTGGTAAATTGGCAGCAGCATGATCCCAAACCCCCTCCAGGGAAAATCACGCAAAATCTGGAAAAGGAATCCTAAATGTAGGTGAAGGGTCAACAGTGTAATTTCTAACAAGTACCTGCTTCTACGTGTAGTGGAGAAATCAAGAGTGCAGGTTTGAATCTGGTGAACCTAGATTCAAACTCTACCAGGACCCAACCCTAGAATCTTCTTCCTTCCTAAACTGAAGTTGTGCTTTGACAGAAGAAAAAAACAGACCTTTTGACAGAAGAAAAAAACAGGTACACAAAAGCTCACAGGTATTCCTTCCCCAAAATGGTTCCATGATCCAGTGCTTACAAATAGCTTACAAATAGCTGTGAAAAGAAGAGAAGCGAAAGTCAAGGAGAAAAGGAAAGATATACCCATTTGAATGCAGAGTTCCAAAGAATAACAAGGAGAGATAAGAAAGCCTTCCTTGGTGATCAATGCAAAGAAATAGAGGAAAACAATAGGATGGGAAAGACTAGAGATCTCTTCAAGAAAATTAGAGATACCAAGGGAACATTTCATGCAAAATGGGCGCAATGAAGGACAGAAATGTGCTTGAGGCAGAAGATATTAAGAAGAGGTGGCAAGAATACACAGAAGAACTATACAAAAGAGATCTTCATGACCCAGATAATCACGATGGTGTGATAACTCACCTAGAGCCAGACATCCTGGAATGCAAAGCCAAGTGGTATTAGGAACAAATACGAACAAACTACAAACAAAGCTAGTGGAGGTGATGGGATTCCACACGAGCTGTTTCAAATCCTAAAAGATGATGCTGCGAAAGTGCTGCACTCAATATGCCAGCAAATTTGGGAAACTCAGCAGTGGCCACAGGACTAGAGGTCAGTTTTCATTCCAATCTCAAAGAAAGGCAATGCCAAAGAATGCTCAAACTACCACCCAATAGCACTCATCTCACATGCTAGCAAAGTAATGCTCAAAATTCTCCAAGCCAGGCTTCAACATTACATGAACCATAAACTTCCAAATGTTCAAGCTGGATTTAGAAAAGGCAGAGGAACCAGAGATCAAATTGCCAACATCCGTTGGATCATCAAAAAAGTGAGAGAGTTCCAGAAAAACATCTATTTCTGCTTTATTGACTATGCCACAGCCTTTGACTGTGTAGATCACAATGAACTGTGGAAAATTCTGAAAGAGATGGGAATATCAGACCACCTGACCTGTCTCCTGAAAAATCTGTATGCAGGTCAAGAAGCAACAGTTAAAACTAGACATGGAACAACAGACTGGTTCTAAATCAGGAAAGGAGTACGTCAAGGCTGTATATTGTCACCCTGCTTATTTAACTTTTATGCAGAGTACGTCATGAGAAATGCTGGACTGGATGAAGTCCAAACTGGAATCAAGGTTGCCGGAAGAAATATCAATAACCTCAGATATGCAGATGACACCACCCTTATGGCAGAAAGTGAAGAGGAACCAAAGAGCCTCTTGATGAAAGTGAAAAAGGAGAGTGAAAAAGTTGGCTTAAACTCAACATTCAGAAAACTAAGATCATAGCATCTGGTCATCACTTCATGGCAAATAGTTGGGGAAACAATGGACATAGTGACAGAATTTATTTTGGGGGGCTCCAAAATCACTGCAGATGGTGACTGTAGCCATGAAATTAAAAGACACTTACTCCTTGGAAGAAAAGTTATAGCCAACCTAGACAGCATATTAAAAAGCAGAGTCATTATTTGGCCAACAAAGGTCTGTCTAGTCAAGGCTATGGTTTTTCCAGTGGTCATGTATGGATGTGAGAGTGGGACTATAAAAAAAGCTGAGTTCTGAAGAATTGATGCTTTTGAACTGTGGTGCTGGAGAAGACTCTCGAGAGTCCCTTGGAGAGCAAGGAGATCCAACCAGTCCATCCTAAAGGAAATCAGTCCTGAATATTCATTGGAAGGCCAGATGCTAAAGCTGAAACTCCAATACTTTGGCCATCTAATGTGAAGAACTGACTCATTTGAAAAGACTCTGATGCTGGGAAAGATTGAAGGTGGGAGAAGGGGACAACAGAGGATGAGACGGTTGGATGGTATCACTGACTCTATGGACATGAGTTTGAGTAAGCTCTGGGAGTTGGTGAAGGACAGGGAAGCCTGGCATCCTGCAGTCCATGGGGTTGCAAAGAGTTGGACACGACTGAGCAACTAACTGAACTGAACTGAACTGATCCAATGCTTTCAGGAAACTCTGAGTCAAATGTTTTAAATGTTTCCTTTCTTACAGGACTTCTCAGAGCTTTTAATATGCTAATATATGATGAAGATTGTTCGTTTCCTAACTTCTTTGACCATGTGTGCTCTTGTACTGCCACACTTATTCACATCTCACTAAAGAATTTCACTGGGCTTCCCAGGTGGCTCAGTGTTAAAGAATTCACTGTCAACACAGCAGTCCATGGTTTGATCCCTCAGTCGGAAAGATCCTTTGGAGAACGAAATGGCAATCCACTCCAGTATTGTTGTCTAGAAAATTCCATGGACAGAGGAGCCTGGCAAGGTAAAGTCCATGGGGTCGTAGAGAGTGGGACATGATGGATCAAGTCCGCAATAAAAAATTTCACTAGATAGTGAAATCTTTTTTGAGTTTAGGAAGAATCTAACTATTTAACTATTCATCTATTTGACACAGGACCATCCCTAGAATGCTAAACAATGCCATACTTGTTCTCCTTCCTCCAGTTCACTTTCTCATGGTCCTAAACTTGAGGACTTTCCTGGTGACTCAGCTGGTAAAGAATCCACCTGCACTGCGGGAGACCTGGCTTTGATCCCTGGGTTGGGAAGATCCCCTGGAGAAGGGAATGGCTACCCACTCCAGTACTCTGGCCTGGAGAATTCCATGGACTGTACAGTATAGTCCATGGGGTCACAAAGAGTCAAACACAACTGAGCGACTTTCGCTTTCACTTTCAAACTTGAGAGGTGTCTATTGTCCCTCCCCACAATCCCCGTTTCCCTACAGTAGTATTTAACTCAAAATCAGGGCCAGAGAAATTTCAACTGGCCCTTGAGGTCCTTTGCCCATAAGACTTCGGGGATCTTCCTGCAAGCAGTGTCCTGGATCTGCCAAAAGTTTCCCACATCTCCTGAGAGACAAATGTGGAAGACATAAATAGCTGGAGCTGATGTAGTAAAGGAGAAAATGGATATGATCACGTTTGCTCTCATAAAATGGAAGCAATTATTTTTATTTTCACATCATCGTCAGCCCTTTGTATATATCACCATGCACAGACACTTAATAAATACTTCTTAGTACTATAATGACTGAACCCACAAATCCATCATGTAAACTGAATCCATAGTTTCAATCCAGCAATTAAATTTCTGAACCACAGAGATATGGAATGACATGTAAACTGGGAAGATGTGGGAGCAGAGAGGTGTTGAAGCAAGCAATTAAGTAAAAGAGTCTGCAGCCCAGACGCACTGGTTTCACAAGTTGAGATTTGCTCTGCAGGGCCCAGAGCTGACATCATGGGAATGTATATCAAGACCAGCAATGAGGTTATATGGCTGAGAACCCCAAACCCGTCTAAAAAGCCCAAGTAAAAGTGTTCATTAGTGAGCTAGTGCTGCCAGGTATAGGAAGACGAGAGAACATTCTAGATTAGCCAGAAATGGGAGCAATGACAAGGAAAGGGGGTCAAATATGAAAAGAAAGAATAGGAAGGAGTTAAAATGGCAGAAGTTATCCCAATTTGGTAGCATGAGAATTTCTGCTCTCTGGAAAGACTTATGACGTTTGCATCTGTTTTTAAGAGTGACAGCTTCTGTGGGTCCCAGGCTTCCTGGAAAGAGTATCCCAGGCCATATTGGTTCAAGACAGGAAAAAACATCAGCAACCTCAAAGCACCAGGTGATGCTACCAACTCCTAGTCTATCTGGAGACCCCACTGAAAGGAAAAAGTCAGGATGACTTATGAAGCAGCTCTCAGGCTATCTACCCCAAAGAAGAGGAGACTGTAGAGAGAGAGGCACTTAATTCCCATTTACAGCCCCTAGTCAACCTTAATTCAAGGTTTAAATTGGGGTGAACAATTCCCAGATATCATAACCTTTTGAAGGATGCAGTATTCTAGGGGCAGTAATTAATATGAAAAGGTTGCTGCTTACTGCCTCTCGGAACTCGAAGCATTTTTTTCTTGGGTCTTCAAGGTCACATCTGTAAGAAAAGAGGAGCAAGAGAGATAATGAAGTTGAAGGTGCTTTGAAACCGGCAATACAGCACAGGAAAGGTCTGTTCAAGACAAGCCACATACAACCTTTATGATGTGTGTGTGCGCATGCTCACTGGCATGTCCGA
The DNA here is from genome assembly GCF_042477335.2 of Ovis canadensis. NCBI lineage: Eukaryota > Metazoa > Chordata > Mammalia > Artiodactyla > Bovidae > Ovis > Ovis canadensis. The sequence continues at coordinate 86,739,605 of NC_091247.1, forward strand.
CTCTGAGAATCCATGGACTGTAGCCTGCCAAGCTCCTGTGTCCATGGGATTTCCCAAGCAAGAATACTGCAGTGAGTTGCCATGCCCTCCTCTAAGGGATCTTCCCCACCCAGGGATTGAACCCAAGTCTCTTGTGTCTCCTGCCTTACTGGCAGATTCTTTACCACCAGCGCCACCTGGGAAGCCTGTAACCTTTATGATAGCTCTTACTATTGAGTGACTGCAGCCTTCCTCAGGCAACCTAATAGACTCAATTCCCTCTCACATCCTCCAGAAATGCCAAAACCATCCTGGGCTTAATCAAGAGACCTATGTTTATTCAACATACTTAGCTCAAGAAAGATAATCCAGGGAACCCAATGCCTTCTTTACTCTGTGTAGCCACTTGCATTTTCTTAGTTATGTTTTTGCTTTCAATGTGTCCAGTTCTATTTTCAATGATTGACCTGGATTTTAGGTTTTAATAGCCTAAATATCAGATTTTGTTAGTTCAGCTGTATAGTTAAAATGCTCTTACTCTTTTGCTCTTAATTAATGGATACCATTCAACAATGAAGGATTCTGTTTAATCTTTCTTTTAAAATGAGTTTTAAATTATTCTTTGTTTGCACATGGCCCAAGAGAAACTTTTCTGGGGGCTGGTAGATGAGGTGGTACAAGCCCACTTCCCTTAATAGACAAAGATTCCCTGTGATGGTAAAAGAGAGAATTTTCCCACCTGGTAGTTATTTAGGAAACTGATTTTTAACCTAATCACAGGATTTTTACACTTACATTAAATTCCACCTTTGTTAGTTTTGACCTGGCAATTCAGCCTGGACATCCATTTTTAAATGAAGTTTTTATTTTTTTTAAGACTTTTTAAAAAGTAAAGATATAAAAAGAGGGTCTAGTCCTCTCTTTCTCCAGACTCCAATGTGCCACAGCCAGAAAACAGTTTTTTTCTTATCTACGCCAAACTCAATTTGGAGGAATACCCTCAAAAGCTGTCTTCTCAGCACTATGTATCCAGATATGATATTATTCTGAAAATAACCCCAAAAAGCCAGATGCTGTTTTGACCATCTACATGCTTCAGAGTTGATGGGGACATCAAACAGAGCCCAGCCCCCAAACACGCACACCTTGGCCTGTAGACTATAAAAATTTATTAGGTGAGCCCACTTTAGAGTATTGCTGAATTCTTTAGCTAGCAGTGATCTTGGTTTCCATCAGGGACAAGCTGCCTTAAAACAAGGCCCTTGAAAGGACTTACTCCAGACCCTCAGGGAAAGGAGCTGCCAAGTAATTTCAGGGGAGAATTCAGTTGCTCCGGAAACAGGTTTTGACACAGCTCTGTGTGTCAAAAGGCTAAGCTCGCGAGGGCACCAGGTTCCCGCCCCTCAAGGATACTTGAGGCTCTGCTCTCCAAACAGATGACTTCATTCCGACAACAGGGCTTTTGCTTTTTTTTTTCTTCCCAAGAAGCTGCCAGTTCATACACATTATAAAGCAAATTCACTCGTTGACACTGGAGTGGCAGGAACTACAAACATTGCTTTTTAAAAAGTGTGTGAGTTGGAAAAGATAAGCTGGAAAAGGAACAGAATTTCTCCCCAAAAGGATTTGTGGTAACCACAGAAATCAATCACCCAATCAGCAATCACTTTGTCAGGCCCAGTATTGATTAAGAAGGTATGTGGAGTTATGTGAAACGACTCCAGCTCAGGAAAGTTTACCTCAAGCTGAGTAAGGTGCTTTAAAATGCATAGGTCCCAGAAATATCTAAACCTTCTCTTCCCTTCACCCTTCAAGAAACCACATCTACTAAAAGAAGAAAAAGATAACCAGTCCCTATTCAACAGCTCACCAGTTTTTAACATCCCATGCCCCCATCTTCCAAGGGCACCAGAGAACAGAGGTATGGGCACAGAGAAGTTTTTTACATCATTGTTCTTCTTTCGCTGAAAACACTGAGGAGTAAGAGGAATCAGCTTCTTCCCAGTTATGTTCAGTCTGAATCCACATGAGCCATGGCTATAAACACACCTGGATAACGTAGAGAAAATGAGAGTTTGGACATGATAAGACTACTTTATTACCTTAAACCTTTGATTCCTTTCTCTACATCAGAGGTTCTCAACTTTTCCTATACAAGTCCAAATGGCATATATTTTAGGTTTTATAGGCTGCATGTGATCCTCCTCCTCTCCTTCTTCTTCCTCCTTCTCCTCTTCTCCTTCTTTTTAAAACACTCACTGACTCGATGGACATGATTTGAGCAAGTTCCAGGAGCTGGTGATGGACAGGGAAGCCTGGTGTGCTGCAGTCCATGGGGTCGCAAAGAGTCAGACACAACTGAGCAACTGAACTGAACTGATAGTGTAAAAACCATTCTTACTTAGCTTGCAGATTTGACTCATGGACCTTAATTTGTTGACCCCATTCTACATTACATCACAGAAGTTCTGACATATAGGTCAGAATGTAGGTCACTATTTAATCCAAGTTTCAGGCGACCAAGCAAGCACACTTTCAGAACTACCTTAAACTTGTTAAGTTAACACACTAAATCCAGAAGCTCTGGTGAATGCACCAATACCAACAAACTCAGCCTGACATCACATTATAGTCCATTCTCCTCAGACTAAGACACTTGGAATTTATTCCCACACATGCTCCATACTCCCCAGGTTTCACATGATATAAATTACCTAAGTCATGCTATTCTTTTAGAATATATACTCTCTCTTCACAAGTCAGACTTAAATTTGTACTCCCGTACATGGTGGGACCTGACTCTAGCTACGTACCTAGGGGCCATGAAAAGTGAGGCTGGATGAAACTGGCAGAATAAAATATTCTCATGGGACAACAGGGTCAGGTGAGATTAAATAGAGTTTTCAGGGAAGGGAGAGACCATCTCAGACTTGGGAGGAGGAACTCATTTTGCCAGAAAGGAAGTTTCAGGGACATTTGAAAGGAATTCAGAAATTTCAACTTTTTCTGAGTCCACTCGGATTGTTCTCATTCCAAATCTCAGAGTCCCACTCCTTCCCAATCAAGTTCCTAAATGTCACGTAAGAAATGTGGCAAGTCTGTGATATGCATTGTAATTTTGCAATACACACAATTAAATTTTGGATTTGGCTTGCAGTGATATTTGAAAATTAGGTGGCTCAGTGGTAAAGAATCTGCCTTCCAGTGCAGGAGACACAGGAGACATGGGTTCAATGCCTGGGTCAGGAAGATTCCCCTGGAGAAGGAAATGACAACCCACTCCAGTATTCTTGCCTGGGAAATCCCGTGGACAAAAAAGCCTGGCAGGCTACAGCCCATGGGGGTCACAAGAATTGGACACGACTTGGCAACTAAACCACTGCTACCACCACACCCAAGGTTCCTTCATAATCTGCAGTACCGCATCTACAGATTCAACCAATCGGGAACCATGTAGTACTGTAGCACTTACTATTGAAAAAAACCCACATATAAGTGGAGCCACGTAGTTCAAAGTTCAAATTCATGCTATTCAAGGGCCAACTATCTTTGTCCTTGGAAAGGAACTTAGCACTGTGTTCAAGGCCAAGGTGATAACAAAATCAGTACAAGAATTCTGTCATTTGTTCTGTTTGATAGGACCTTCCTTATTAGAAACATTCTATTCATCAAAGGAAGGAAAGAAAGAAGAAAGGGGGAGGGAGGAGGAAGAAAGGGGGAGGGGGGAGGAAGAAAGGGAAATTACACCAAATATTTAAACAGAAAGGGTTTAATATAGGGAATTGGTTTCACAGGCATTGGAGGAATGAAAGAAAAAAAGGAAAAACTAAAGATAACCTAAAGATGATACCGAAAGGAAGAATATGCAATGCTGAACTGATTCAGTTCAGTTTAGTCGCTCAGTCGTGTCCGACTCTTTGTGACCCCACAGATGCCAGGCCTCCCTGTCCATCACCAACTCACAGAGCTGGCTCAAACTCATGTCCATTGAGTCGATGATGCCATCCAACCATCTCATCCTCTGTCATCCCCTTCTCCTCCAGCCTTCAATCTTTCCCAGCATCAGGGACTTTTCTAATGAGTTGGTCCTTTGCATCATGTGGCCAAAGTATTAGAGTTTCAGCTTCAGCATCAGTCTTTCCAATGAATATTCAGGACTGATCTCCTTGTGATTAGGTGAAGAAAAAAAAAAAGGAAGTGGTTGGGATTATCAAAACCTAGAAACTCAGAAGAGGGATACTCGTTAAGCTGGCTAGGGCTTAGCCCTCTGAGGAGACAATATTTCCCGGCTGATGATAAAAACCTGAAAATCTCAGAGAAGGATATCCATGGTCCGGGAAAGGGGCAACATCTGGCTACCAACTGTATCTCTGAGCAGGTGAGATACAGCTGGTTCTGCCAAAGCTAGAAGAAACCAAAGGCAATAGTAAACATCCAAAGTCAAGGCAACACTGACAAGACTAAATAAAAACAAGAAGGAAACCTTTATTCTTCTGCCCTCCTTTTCAGTCTTATGATAGGAATTAACAGGATGCAACAGGAAGTCAGCTGGCAAGAGAGTCTGGATATGTGTTTGGCAGAATTCTAACTTCAGCCTCACAGGACAGAGTGGGTTTGGGCCTCAGAGTCAATAAATAAATGATTGCCACAGATAGCAGTAAGTTTCTCGGTTCTTTCTGTTTAAAATGAACTGGATGGCTTCTGTGATGACTTTCAACTTTTTATACCTTTCCCATTCAACATTTTACAATCCCATTTTTGTCTGTCACACCCAGATCCACGTATCAGACAAGAACTGGGCCTACAAGTCTTATCCTTATGACACCTATGAATGACCACAATTTAACTTGAATTCTCTTTCATTTTAAAAATATATATTTATTTATTTGACTGCCCCAGGGTTTTAGTTGCGGCATATGGGACCTAGTTCCCTGACCAGGAATCAAACCTGGACCTCCTGCATTGGGAATGCAGCCTTAGCCATTGGACCACCAAGGAAGACCCCTAATTTGAATTTTGTTACCTTGGCTCTCTTCTTGGTTTTAGCAGGTAGGTATCAATAGTCAGATTTGTTACCTCAACCATCAAAATGTGTTTCCTAAAATATTTGCTAAATAGAATATACATCTAGTCAAGGCTATGGTTTTTCCAGTAGTCATGTATGATGTGAGAGTTGGACTGTGAAGAAGGATGAGCACCGAAGAATTGATGCTTTTGAACTGTGGTGTTGGAGAAGGCTCTTGAGAGTCCCTTGCACTGCAAGGAGATCCAACCAGTCCATTCTGAAGGAGATCAACCCTGGGATTTCTTTGGAAGGACTGATGCTAAAACTGAAACTCCACTACTTTGGCCACCTCATGCGAGAAGTTGACTCATTGGAAAAGACTTTGATGCTGGGAGGGATTGGGGGCAGGAGGAGAAGGGGACAACCGAGGATGAGATGGCTGGATGGCATCACTGACTCAATGGACGTGAGTCTGAGTGAACTCCAGGAGTTGGTGATGGACAGGGAGGCCTGGCGTGGTGCAATTCATGGGGTCGCAAATAGTCGGACACAACTGAGCTACTGAACTGAACTGAACTGATGCTCAAAATTCTCCAAGTCAGGCTTCAGCAATACATGAACTGTGAACTTCCAGATGTTCCAGCTGGTTTTAGAAAAGGCAGAGGAACCAGAGATCAAATTGCCAACATCCTCTGGATCATGGAAAAAGCAAGAGAGTTCCAGAAAAACATCTATTTCTGCTTTATTGACTATGCCAAAGCCTTTGACTGTGTGGATCACAAGAAACTGTGGAAAATTCTTCAACAGATGGGAATACCAGACAACCTGGCCTGCCTCTTGAGAAACCTATATGCAGGTCAGGAAGCAACAGTTAGAACTGGACATGGAGCAACAGACTGGTTCCAAATAGGAAAAGGAGTACGTCAAGGCTGTATATTGTCACCCTGCTTTTTTAACTTATGTGCAGAGTACATCATGAGAAATGCTGGACTGGAAGAAACACAAGTTGGAATCAAGATTGCCGGGAGAAATATCAATAACCTCAGATATGCAGATGACACCACCCTTATGGCAGAAAGTGAAGAGGAACTCAAAAGCCTCTCGATGAAGTGAAAGAAGAGAGTGAAAAAGTTGGCTTAAAGCTCAACATACAGAAAACGAAGATCATGGCATCTGGTCCCATCACTTCATGGGAAATAGATGGGGAAACAGTAGAAACAGTGTCAGACTTTATTTTTGGGGGTTCAAAAATCACTGCAGATGGTGATTGCAGCCATGAAATTAAAAGACGCATATTCCTTGGAAAGAAAGTTATGACCAGCCTGGACAGCATATTCAAAAGCAGAGATATTATTTTGCCAACAAAAGTCCATTTAGTCAAGGCTATGGTTTTTCCAGTGGTCATGTATGGATGTGAGAGTTGGACTGTGAAGAAAGCTGAGCGCCGAAGAATTGACGCTTTTGAACTGTGGTGTCGGAGATGACTCTTGAGAGTCCCTTGCACTGCCAGGAGATCCAATCAGTCCATTCTAAAGGAGATCAGCCCTGGGTGTTCTTTGGAAGGAATGATGCTAAAGATGAAACTCCACTACTTTGGCCACCTCATGTGAAGATAACTCATTGGAAAAGACTCTGATGCTGGGAGGGATTGGGAGCAGGAGGAGAAGGGGACGACAGAGGATGAGATGGCTGGATGGCATCACTGACTCGATGGACGTGAGTCTGAGTGAACTCCAGGAGTTGGTGATGGACAGGGAGGCCTGGCGTGATGCGATTCATGGGGTCACAAATAGTCGGACACAACTGAGTGACTGAACTGAGCTGAACTGAATTCATCACATGCTTCTACCCTTTACAATGGAAATTAATATCCCTATTTTACAGATGAGGGAATTGAGAAACTAGCTTTCATTAATTTCATCTAAATATAAACATTGTAAATATAATTTACACATCTTTGGCACATCTATATTTAAATAAGTAGGTGTATGTATGTATATTTAACTTTCTAGGCCCACCCAGCTAAAGAACCCAACCACTTGACAAACAGTGTTGCATTGTGTGATGGATATGAGACACAGAAAGAGCCTCTGGCCATTTCTTTGGTCCATTTCCAGTGAAAATAGAGCGTAATGAACTTGCTAGAGACTCTGATTCCAGAACTTTTAGAGGCTGGCGATAGTGATGATCTGTCTGTGAGGCCTGTATGTTTATCATTTCTCAGAAGCCAGCTAGCAGACCAGGCCATCTGCCAGTACATGGTTAGCGCCTGTATGTCAACTGCTTTGTCAGCCAGGTACTGTGGCATTTCCTAAGTCATAGCTTAAAACATAAAACCACAATGCAAAGCCCAGATAGCAATAAGAGATCTTTCTACATACCACACACTAGTAGCTCTGTGCAAAGGCATGAGACACGTTTTGTGTACTGTAGTTGGTGTCCAGAGCAGTACAGTGCCTCCGATCTGATGTGTCTCTCCCCCATCTGTTTTGAATTCATATTCTGTAGACAAGAACAGAGTGGGTGAGAAAATGAAGGATATTTTGATATTTGTTCGGAGAAAATAAAGCCAAGTTTCCTCCAAATCATTTTGGTGTCCTGTTCAGTGGGCAAAGGACATATGAAATTAATTCATCTCTAAGAGTCTAGTTTTTCTTATTAGAAATTCTTAATTTCTAAAAATTAAGCTAAGAGGATTTTTTTTTCAGTTAACCAGTCTTCAAATAAAACTGTATATGCCTACAACGACTAATGGAAAAAGATTATTCCATTATCTTCAAATTCACTTTTATACTTCTAGTACATGATATAGTAACTGGTACTCGCCTTCCCAACGTAAGCCACATTTTTAAAGGACAAAATATATGAAACAATTCTTTTCAAACATGGGCTGCAGACCACCCAGGACTTGACTTGAGAAAGGAAGGAAACAAATTAAATAAATCCTTAAAAATAACCCTGTTTTCTACCTGGAGACTAGAGTATATAAAAGCAAAGCTCAAGTAGATCACAGGGTCTCAGTGAATTAAAGAGACAATATTAGAGTTTGGAGGTTAAAGTACCAGAAAGGAGAGAGACATACACAGAGAAGAACTCTAGAAATCTACATAGGTGGCCCCTTGAGTCTTTGACAAAATATCCATTTCTGTGTGAAGTGTCGTAAGACACCACAAAACCAGGCGAAGAATAACTACCAGTGAAAGAACAACGAATGAGTTGCTGTATGCTGAACGATTCCCAGAACTCATACAGGGCTGGGAGTCATCCAAGTTCTAACCATTTGTGGTGGAGAAAGCTCACTGAACAAGCAGGGCAGTTAGAAAAGATTCAGAAGTATTAGGGCTAAACTACACTAGGATGAGGCCACTGAAGACCTTCACTGAAAAAGCAAACCTCAAAAGAATCAAGATGATCTGAAAGAACTTAATTCTCTGTCCAAAAAAAATTAACAATTTTTAAAAGAAGATACCAAAATCCACTTAACAACATGACAATCACAATGTCCAGTGTCCTATCAAAAATTAGTAGCCCTGCACAACACTGTAAATCAAATACACTCCAATAAAAGACTCTCTTAAAAAATTAGTAGCCCTGCTAAGAAGCAAGAAAATGGGACCTGTAGTCAGAGGGGGGCTGGGAATGACAAGGATGGTGGGGGAGTAAGTCAGTAGAAACACACATAGAAATTACAGAGGTGATGGGATTCACAAAGATTTTTAAAGTGATACTCTGCTGCTGTTGCTGCTGCTGCTGCTGCTGCTGCTGCTGCTGCTGCTGCTGCTGCTGCTAAGTCGCTTCAGTCATGTCCGACTCTGTGACCCCAGAGACGGCAGCCCACCAGGCTCCCCCATCCCTGGGATTCTCCAGGCAAGAACACTGGAGTGGGTTGCCATTTCCTTCTCCAATGCATGAAAGTGAAAGTGAAGTCACTCAGTTGTATCCGACCCTCAGTGACCCCATGGACTGCACCCTTCCAGGCTTCTCCGTCCATACTCTTACATATGTTCAAAGATTTCAAAGAAAATGCAAACCAAAAGAAAGAAATTGAAGATATAAAAGAGAATCAAATGGAATTTTTGGAGCTGAAAAATACATTATCTGAAATAAAAATTTACTGAATGAGATTAATAGCAGATTACACTAGAAAATGGAGAAGGAAAAATGGCAGCCCACTCCAGTGTTCTTGCCTGGAGAATCCCAGGGACGGGGAGCCTGGCGGGCTGCCATCTATGGGGTCGCACAGAGTCGGACACGACTGAAGCGACTTAGCAGCAGTAGCAGGAGCACACTAGAAAAGATCAGTTAATTTGGAGACATAAAAATAGAAACTATGAAATAATTGCCAAAATGTTTCAAAATTTAATGAAAAATATAAACCTTTAGGTCACAATACAGCTTTCAGAGTATAAACACAAAGAAAAACACATTCAGGTACATGACATTTAAACTGTTGAAAGCTAGAAATAGAGAGAATACTTTAAAGGTAGCCAGAGGGAAAAAACACACATTTAATATAGAAGAACAAAAATGAGAAAATCACTGACTTCATATCAGAAACAAAATGGCCAACTGAATGCCATTTTTTAAAGAACTGAAAGGACGGGTAAAAAGTAAATCTAGGATTCTGTATCCATCAAAAATATTTTTCAAAATACAAATAAAATGAAGACATTTTTAATACAGGTTGAGAGAATTTATGATCAAGAGATCTAAATTACAATAAATATGAAAGGGAGTTTTGCAGGTTGAAGGAAAATGATAACAGGAGGAAATTCAGATTTGCAAAAGGAACAAAGAATTCCAGCAGTGCTGAGGATACAAGTAAATACAAAAGACAATTTTACATGTTAAAAATTCTTCAAAAGTTAACATATGGTTCAAAACAAAAATGATAACAATTAATTGAGAGATCCATAATACACGAGAAGTTTTATAATTTTAGCTTCTATTTCTAGATTTCAGCATCTATTTTAGGTCATTTGCTTTACACTGTAAGTTTTTAAAATATCCACTAATTTCTTTTTAAAAGCTTCCTAAGATCTTGAATCTATAGATTCATTTTAGAATCTGAATCTATAGATAATTCAGAGAAATTGGATCTATTTACAAATTTGAGTCTTTGACCCATGAACATAGATATCTATTTATTTAGGGCTTTAAAATTTTGTCCAGTAATAGGAAAGTAGTTTTTATTGTAGAGGTCTTAGACATTTTTCTTAAATTTATGGGTATTTTATGTTTTTTGATACTACTGTGAATTACACTGTTTTCAGGTTTTATTTTGCAATTGTTCATTGGGCTAGTATACAGAATAGAAAAAAATTTTTTCGTATTAATTTGCATCTTGCAACCTTGATATATTCGCCTATCATAATAGTTTTTATTGTTGATTCTTCAAAATTTTCAATATGTTCAATATTTTCAATGTCATCTGCAAATAAAGTTCTACTTTTTCCTTTCCAATCTGCGTGCCTTTCATTATCTTTTTATTGCATTATTGAGCTAGCAAAGATCTCCATTACAATACTGAATGGAAGTGATGAGAATGCACATCCTTTCCTTATCCCCAGTGTTAGGGGGTAAACATTCAGTCTGGCGTTAAATATATTATTAGTTGTAGTTTTTTTGTCCAGTTCAGTTCAGTCACTCAGTCGTGTCCGACTCTTTGCAACCCCATGAATCGCAGCATGCCAGGCCTCCCTGTCCATCACCAACTCCTGGAGTTCACCCAAACTCATGTTCATCAAGTTGGTGATGCCATCCAGCCATCTCATCCTCTGTTGTCCCCTTCTCCTCCTGCCCCCAATCCCTCCCAGCATCAGTGTCTTTTCCAATGAGTCAACTCCTCGCATGAGGTAGCCAAAGTATTGGAGTTTCAGCTTCAGCATCAGTCCTTCCAGTGAACACCGAGGACTGATCTCCCTTAGAATGGACTGGTCGGATCTCCTTGCAGTCCAAGGGACTCTCAAGAGTCTTCTCCAGCATCACAGTTCAAAAGCATCAGTGCTCAGCTTTCTTCACAGTCTAACTCTCACATACATACGTGACCACTGGAAAAACCATAGCCTTGACTAGACGGACATTTGTTGGCAGAGTAATATCTCTGCTTTTCAATATGCTGTCTAGGTTGGTCATAACTTTCCTTCCAAGGAGTAAGTGTCTTTTAATTTCATGGCTGCAGTCACCATCTGCAGTGATTTTGGAGCCCCAAAATATAAAGTCTGACACTGTTTCTACTGTTTCCCCATCTATTTCCCATGAAGTGATGGGACCAGATGCCATGATCTTCGTTTTCTGAATGTTGAGCTTTAAGCCAACTTTTTCACTCTCCTCTTTTACTTTCATCAAGAGGCTTTTGAGTTCCTCTTTACTTTTTGCCATAAGGGTGGTATCATCTGCATATCTGAGGTTATTGATATTTCTCCTGGCAATCTTGATTCCAGCTTGTGCTTCTTCCAGTCCAGCATTTCTCATGATGTACTCTGCATAGAAGTCAAATAAGCAGGGTGACAATATACAGCCTTGACGTACTCCTTTTCCCATTTGGAACCAGTCTTTTGTTCCATGTCCAGTTCTAACTGTTGCTTCCTGACCTGCATACAGGTTTCTCAAGAGGCAGGTCAGGTGGTCTGGTATTCCCATCTCTTGAAGAATTTTCCACAGTTTATTGTGATCCACACAGTCAAAGGCTTTGGCACAGTCAGTAAAGCATATATAGATGTTTTTCTGTAGATTCCTTTTAATTGGATTGGGGACTTTCCCTCTACGCCTAGTTTGCCAAGGAACTTAACAAATTACTGAATTTCTCCAATACTTTTTCTGCATTTATCAGGATGGTCATAGAGTTTTTCTCCTTGATTTCATTTGATACAATGTATTTCATTCATTGCTTTCTAAGGGCAAACCAACTTGCTTTCCTGAGATAATTCTTATTTGGTCAGGATGTATTACCTTTTTATATACTGCTGAACTCTATTTTGTAGTGTTTTATTAATGTTTATTGTAAATGTGTTAATAAAGGCTATCAGTATAAATCAGTCCTGAATATTCATTTTGGCCACCTGATGCAAAAATGTCATTGTAAAAGACCTTGATGCTGAGAAAGATTGAAGGAAGAGAAGGGGACAACCGAGGGTGAGATGGATGGATGGCATCACCGACTCAATGGACATGAGTTTGAGCAAGCTCCAGGAGTTGGTGATGGACAGGGAAGCCTGTCATGCTTCAGTCCATGGGGCTGCAAAGAGTTAGACACTACTGAGCAACTGAACTGACTGACTGATCGGTATATATTATCTCGGTCTGATTCTAGTATAAGGGTAATACTTCTCTCTTGCTCTGTTTTCTGAAATACTTTGTATAAGTTTGATATTATTTCTTCTTTAAACATATGCTAGAATTTACCACTGAAGCCACCCAGGCCTGGAAATTTCTTTGGAGAAATTTTTAATTTTCAGATTTAATGTCGTTAAAAGAATTAGGGGTATTCAGATTTTCAATTTCTTTCTATGCCAATTTTTGTCATTTATGCGTTTCAAAATATTTGTCTATTTCACCTAGGTTTTTCCATTTTTTGTTATAAAGTAATATGCAACAGTGTATAATGTTGTTTTATCTTTTTAATTTCTGTGGGATCCATACTGATGTCATATCATTCCTCAGGTTGATAAACTGAATCTTTTCTCTTTTTTTCTTGATCAGTCTAGGTAGGTGTTCCAAAAAAAAACAGCATTGATTTTATTAATGTTCTCTATTTTTAAAAGCATCTTAAAAGAACAAATATTTATAATCTCATACAGTCACTGTGGATTAGGAATCTGGGAGTAGTTTAGCTGGCAGTTTTGTCTCACACCATAGTATGAGGTTTTAGTAAAGACATTGACTAGGGCTTCGGGCATCTGAAAGCATACCTTCAGTTCTTCACCACCTGGGCCTCTTAACAATGTGACAGCTGAACTCCCTCAGAGTGAGTGATAGAACTGGGAGTGAGGGGGACTTCTCTATTGTTTTTCTGTTTTCTATTTCACTGATTTCTGCTTCTTATTATTGCTTTCTTCTATTCAGTTAGGGCTTAATTTAGCTTCTTGAGTAGGAAGCTTAAATTATTGGTTTTAAAGCTTATTCTGTCTCATGTAAGCATATAAAGCTGTATCCCTTTAAACACTGCTGTGGCCACATTCTATACAGTTTGATATGTTGTATGTGTATGTGTTATCATTCAGTGTAAATATTTTCAAATTCCCCATGTGATTTCTTCTTTGACTTGGCTTATATGAGTGTTTTACAAAATTTCAAAAAATGTGGGAATCCTCAAGTCATATTTTAATTTTATTTATCTATAATTTATTTCCATTTCAGAGAACATGCTTGCTAAGATTTCAGTTCTTCAAAAGGTATTGGACATAGGTCAGCTTTCCCTGAACTGATCTATATGTCCAATGTAATTCCAATCAAATCCTAGGAAGCTTTTCAAAGAAATTAACAGGCTATTTTTAAAACAATGATATAATATAAAGGACCTAGAATAGTCAAAGAAATTTTGAAAGGGACTCACAAACTTGGAAAACTTAAACTACTTGAATTTGAGACTGTCTGTAAAGCTATAGAAATGGAGACAGTATGGCATTTACATAGATATATAAATAAATGGAACAGAATAGACAATTCAAAAATAGAACCAGACATGGCTGATTTTCAACAGAAGTGCAAAGGTAATTCAATTAGTAAAAGATAATGTTTCTAGCATAGTTCTAGAAAACTCAGATACCACATTTAAAAAATAAAAATAAACCTTGACCCTTACCTCACAACATCACAAAAAATTAACTTGAAATTGATCTAGAAAAATACATGAGAGGAAATTTTTGTGACCATGGGATAGGTAAAATATTTTTAGATAGAGCAAATAAGCACAAAACATAAAAGGTGAAATCATAAATTAAACCTAATCAAAATGTGAAACTCCTAGTCCAAAGATACCATTAAAGAATAAAGACAATCCACAGACTGGTAGAGAATATTCATCACACACATACCTAATGAAAGTGGAAGTGAAAGTCACTCAGTCATGTCTAATTCTTTGCGATCCACGAGTCTGACTCATAGACTGTATCTGTTCTTGGAATTCTCCAGGCCAGAATACTGGAGTGGGTATCCTTTCCATTCTCCAGGGGATCTTCCCAATCCAGGGATCGAACCCAGGTCTCCCACATTGCAAATGCATTATTTACCAGCTGAGCCACAGGGAAGCCCAGGAATACTGGAGTGGGTAGCCCATCCCTTCTCTAGAGGAGCCTCCCAACCCAGAAACTGAACTAGGATCTCCTGGGTTTCAGGTGGATTCCTTACCACCTGAGCTATCAGGGAAGCCCATACATAATAAAGGTCTCATGTCAAGAAAATTTAAATAACTCTTACAATTTGGCAGGAAGAAGACAAAAAAATATTAAGAAGATTTTAACAACAGACACTTCACGAAAGGAGATATACAGGTGTCCAATAAATGCGTGAAATAATGCTCAACATCTTTTATCATCAGGAAAATGTATATTTAAACCTATACACACGACTGAATTATCGAAAAATAAAGACTGACACCATCAAGTTTGGTGGGAATTTGAGGCTACTAGAACTCTCAAGTAAAATGGGCAAGCAAAATGGAACAACCACTTCGGAAAATAGAATATCAGTTATAAAGCTCAACATATGAACTTCCATATGATCCAGCAATTCCACTGCTAGGTATTGATCTGAGAGAAATGAAAATGTATGACTCTACAAAAATTTGAACATGAATCATTAAAGCAACTTCACTCGTAATAACTAAAAACTATAAATAATCAGAATGTCTACAAACTGGAAAACGGATAAACAAACTGCAGTATATACATACGATGGAATTCTGTGCAACAATAATGTTGATATATACAACAAAATGGATGAATCTCAAAAACATGCCAACAAAAGATACACAGTGTAAGATTCCTCGATAATTTCCAACAGGCAAAACTAATCAATAGCAACAGAAAGCAGATCAATGGTTGCCAGGGGCCAAGAATGACAGGGATTTACGGCAAAGGAACAAAGAACTTGGAGAGTAATAAGAAGTATTCTGTCACAGTTGCATACATCGATCAAAATTTATTGAACTGTACGCTTTAAATGTGTGCATTTTACTGAATACAAAGGATATCTCAATATAACTTATTTTATATACAAAAAAATAAGATTTCACAGAATGACCATGGTACATTTTATCATTCAAATGGGTATATGAGACTTTGAGATCATAGAGACCTGTTTCCAGTTGGACTGTCCTTAGGATTCTTCTGTCTTGAGCAGTGTTGCACCTGTGACAAATTGTACTTTCCAAACAGAGCAGCAGCCCACAGATTATACTACATATGACCTTGATCTTTCTCCCATCAAAAAGCGGGGGTCTACAAGGGGGAAGGGATAGTTAGGGAGTTTGAGACTGACAGGTACACACTGCTACATTTAAAATGGATAACCAACAGGGACCTACTTACAGCACAGGGAACTCCGCTCAAAGTTATGTGGCAGTCTGGCTTGAAGGGGAGTTTGGGATATGTATGGCTGAGTTACTCTGCTGTGTACCTAAAACTATCACAGCATAGTTAATCAGCTATACTCTAATACAAAACAAAAAGTATTTTTTAAAAGTAGCATCTGTGTTCCCTCCCCTTAATTACACTTGGGTTTGCTTGGAACCAACAGAAATGCAGCAGAAGTGACTGCATGCCTTCCAAAGCTAAGTTAGAAAGGGCGACATAACTCCCCCGACTCACTGGAGCACTAATCTTAGAAGCCTGGTCTACCATATAACATGCCACCATGCTGTGAGGAAGCCCAAGTTACCCCAAGAGGAGAGACCACATGGAGACACTCTGAGACCACCTGGAGAGAGAAAGAAAGATGCCCAGGCAAACCCTGGCTCTTGCAGGCACCTGCTGTTCCAGCTCCAGTCATCACTTAACTATCATCCCTTGAGAGACCCCATGCCAGAACCACCTATCATGGCCCTTTCCAAATTCTGACCAGCTGAAACAGGCATAATCTGATGTGCAGAATAAGTAACCAGTACAACACCCAAGCAACACCACACTTGACACAGTGCTCAAAATCAATGAAAGGAGGGGGTGTTATGTCATCCTTCTTTTTAATAACTCTAGAACTATTCCACTGTCTTCAGACTCCCTGCTCCGATGTAGAAATCAGCACACCTTTCACTTCAGAGACTGCCAAAACACACGCAGTGAGTGGCGCCCAGCTCTCCAGGAAGAGTGGTACTGAATTAATCACCAGTGAGACAGCCTGGCTCTTTTATAGGAGTGGTGACAGATAAACTGCTAAACCCACAAGCAAACACATTTCTCTTTTCTGCACCCTGGACTCCCTTGGAGGTTTCTGGAAAAAGAATTTTACCCAGAGTAAATGGGCAAGCAGGATTGCCCTAAGCTGAAGCACCTTTCAGAAACACGGGCCTGTTGTTTTCTCTCTCAGTGAAGGTTCGTGATATACGTTATTATGTAAGACCTGGCACTAGACCAGGAACTGGCCCAAACAGACTTTGAAAAATAATTCCACCTCAAAACACATCCATCTTGCTGCATCGGCATGTTGACAGACAAGCTGAACTTCAGGGAGGCCTACCCGTTGGTAGGCATAAGTCCCAGCATGGCAGGTAATAGGCAAACTGCCTTTATCCTGATCAAAATCCATCCATCCATGTCTGCTTAGCAGCCACCATGAAAGAAAGTGAAACAAACAAAAATGTATTACACACACACACACACACACACACACACACACACACTTGCCTTACTCACTAGTTGAGGAAAGGGTACACAAAGAAATTAAGTATGTGCATGTGTTTATTTTAAGTGGGTGTTTATTTTCCAGTTTCCATAGGAAATAAGTGAACTAATATTATCTTCCAAAAGTAAATACCTTTATGCAAAACTCCCTAAAATCGATCTCAGGCCAAGATTCCTGCTGTTAAGTTCCTCCGGCCTTTACGCCTCCAAGTTCTCACACTGTGGTCTAAAGCACAGAGGATTGTTAACAGAGATCCATGGCCTTGTTCTTCCCTCAGCTTTTCTGAAAGCTGAATCACAGAGTCTTTTGTGTCCTTCTTGCCAGATCCTACTGCTTGAGACGAGAGATAAAAATCTGATGGGAAACCAAAAATGTGAAGACTTCTGGAGGTTGAACCTGTCAGTTCCTTTTAGCCATGCATATCTTTTGCAGACAATTAATCTCCTTACTGGATCTTTTCTGGAATTATGTTAACCAAGAGGGCTGCAGTCCGTTATGAGGTGTATTCTTGGGGGGCCCTGTGAATTTTGTGTTGCTGTGCTTCTAATAATATTTGCCCATACACTGTGTTTATGGATTTTGTTTCCTTCCCCAGTCAAGGATGGTTACTAACATCCTTCTTAACAAGTGCTCTCTCTTTCATCAACACCAACAACAACAGTCATCTGTCTAATTTTAAAAGAAACAGATATTTCCAGTGTCCATGTAATGAACACTATGTATTTTTTTTTAATCACCAAAGGCTACATTTTCAGTAAGCTCCTGACATTTTGAGAGGACAGGTCCAGAGACCTTCCCCAACCACAAAATCTCAGACACAGGAATGTTTATTCAGGCCTCTGGCACTGGGTCAAGAGTCCTGAATTTCCTCTCTATGTCATCACTCTAACCACATTTTGACCTAGATCAGTTCAGTTCAGTTCAGTCACTCAGTCGTGTCCGACTCTTTGCGACCCCATGAATCTCAGCATGCCAGGCCTCCCTGTCCATCACCAACTCCTGGAGTTCACCCAGACTTGCGTCCATCGAGTCAGCCATGCCATCCAGGCATCTCATCCTCCATCGTCCCCTTCTCCTCCAGCCCCTAATCCCTCCCAGCATCAGAGTCTTTTCCAATGAGTCAACTCTTCCCATGAGGTGGCCAAAGTACTGGAGTTTCAGCTTTAGCATCATTCCCTCCAAAGAAATCCCAGGGCTGATCTTCAGAATGGACTGGTTGAATCTCCTTGCAGTCCAAGGGACTCTCAAGAGTCTTCTCCAACACCACAGTTCAAAAGCATCACTTCTTCGGTGCTCAGCTTTCTTCACAGTCCAACTCTCACATCCATACATGACCACTGGAAAAACCATAGCCTTGACTAGATAGACCTTTGT
Organism: Ovis canadensis; assembly: GCF_042477335.2. Taxonomy (NCBI): domain Eukaryota; kingdom Metazoa; phylum Chordata; class Mammalia; order Artiodactyla; family Bovidae; genus Ovis; species Ovis canadensis. The sequence goes on from NC_091247.1 coordinate 86,757,801, forward strand.
TGGCAAAGTAATATCTCTGCTTCTCAATATGCTATCTAGGTTGGTCGTAACTTTCCTTCCAAGGAGTAAGCGTCTTTTAATATCATGGCTGCAGTCACCATCTGCAGTGATTTTGGAGCCCCCATAAAATAAAGTCTGACATTGTTTCCCCTGTTTCCCCATCTATTTCCCATGAAGTGATGGGACCAGATACCATGATCTTCATTTTCTGAATGTTGGGCTTTAGGCCAACTTTTTCACTCTCCACTTTCACTTTCATCAAGAGGCTTTTTAGCTCCTCTTCACTTTCTGCCATAAGGGTGGTGTCATCTGCATATCTGAGCTGGATAAATGCACATAAATGGAGAAAACACAACCAACTACAGGCTGATGCTCAGAAAAAGATTAAATTACTGAAGACAAGTGTGAAGGGAGACCTGAAAGGAATCTAAGCTTTCTGTTCTTAATAGTAATTAAGCTCACATATATTAAAGATCAGTTGTTGAAATCATTAGGCTGACTACAGAAAAATTATTAACACATTTTATCATTACATAGTGGATATTCTGTTGTTGCTTGGTGTAGTCACTGGATGAATTCTAGCCTTGCTATAAATATTAAAGCCTTTATGTGTCTTGAGAACATAAATGTCAAAACACGGTACATATCGCCCAAAAGGCATACTTGTAAAGACTATTAAATAAGTCAAATAAGTTATTGGGAAAATATTTAAAAGATTGATTATATGGAAAACATTTAAAAGATTTATTATATGGAAAAATGTCCACCAAAGGCAAAACAATTAAGGAAATGAACTTCCTTCAGTCAATGAACTATTAGGCAAACATTAAGATTATTAGTGTGTGGTCATTACACTGTAGATGTTACCAGCCCAAAGAGACCTGGGTTCTTTAGGGGAAATTATTCCATTCACTCAGCTTATGCCTCCAATTGTGAATAATCATCCTGGACAGTTAAGCACACCCTTCCTGCAGGCACTAATTCTGTTTTTCATTTATTCAGTAAGTTCCAGCATATCAGTACTGGAATGTTAGTCTCATGATGAAAATAAATAAATAAATAAACAATATTGATAATAACAGCCACCATCTTCAATGATTTACTTCAAAGATTCCACCCCTTGGCTTGGAATCCCAACTCTGCCACTGGGTGTATGACTTTGGGAAAGCAATGAACTTGTCTTATTTTTTAGTTTCTTTGCATGTAAATGCAATATTGTAAAGTAATTAGCCTCCAATTGAAATAAATAATTTTATATTAAAAAAAATTTTTTAAGAATATTTCTGGCTGTTGATTGGCTATTCTTTACCATATTAAGGAGACACTCTTTCAACTATAGTTTATTTACTAAAACTTTTATCAGGATTACATATTAAATTTTAACTTCTATCAAAAAATAAATAAATAGAGATTATAATACTTCTCTTTATTGTGAGGATAAAGTCAGATAACATGAAAAGTACCTGGCATGTAGATAAGACTCTCTTGACAGGTATTGTTTTTCTTCTTACTTCAACATTGTGTCTGCCTACCTTTCAGCAATTCACAAACATACAAAACCAAATTTAATTTACACAAGTAAAAAACATGCTGTTTATTTTCCTTAGATATTTATAATCCATGGTATAAATTATGTGGTCTCTTTTTCTAATATGGAAGGTTATAAATTGATATATCATGTCAACACAAAAGAAGAAAGGACTATTCCTAAAAGTCAATTACATTCAATTTCAGATGGACGTGAGTCTGAGTGAACTCCGGGAGTTGGTGATGGACAGGGAGGCCTGGCTGCTGAGATTCATGGGTTCGCAAAGAGTCGGACATGACTGAGCGACTGAACTGGGCTGAACTGAACTGAGCTATGTGAGGCATGCACATACTTTATCACATTGCCCCATTTTAAGGGCTTCCCTGGTGGCTCAGTCAGTAAAGAATCTGCCTGCAATGAAGGAGACCCGGATTTGATTCCTGGGTCAGGAAGATTCCCTGGAGAAGGAAACGGCAACCCACTCCAGTATTCTTGCCTGGGAAATCCCATGCACAGAGGCCTGGCGGGCTACAGTCCATGGGGTCACAAGAGTCAGGCATGACTTAGTGACTAAACCACCACCACCACCAGTCCCACTTTAAAGATGAAGAAACAGAGGTTCAAACGGTTGAGTAACTTGTGAAGTAAAACGACAAAATCAGGAATCATTTTTGGATCTGTCCAGTTTCAAAGACCATACACTTTCCCTGATGTTTAGCTGCCAAGTTTTAGTTCCTAACCACAATGTCATAAACTATTGTTCCAAGAAAATGAGACCACTGTTTACTATCTGTCATGGCTAGTTTTTAAATCAAGCCTGAGGATATAAAAGTTATGACCTCTACATCTTAAGTAAAAGCCTACTTGAATTAAAACAAAACAATGGAAAATGCTTCAGTAATAGTATGTGAAAAATCTTCAGAATGTGAGATGTCAACTGGCTTTGTTCAGTGGAATGTCCCTGCACAGAGCTGGGTGGACGTCAGTGGGTGTCAGAGCAGTCAGTGTCTCCAGAATAGAATACGTGAGTCTAAAGCTATGTGTTCTCTCTTTCTGGTCAACATGCCATACATTCAACTCTGCCATAATTATCCTTTTCTACAGTTTATTAACCTTCATCCAAACAGGATTGTAGATTCTGACTAGGCTTAATTTTAAATGGAAAAACAAATTCAACTCATTCTTTCAGTTTATGAGTCATATAAGCAAAGCAAACTGTGACTGGCAATATCTCTTCTAGTTATACAATGCTTTGACAATGCACACTTCTCCAGGGAGCCACTACCCAAGGCTGGGCCCCAGAGGGGGTGGCCCCCAACCTGTGCTACCATTACCAGCCCCTACCACAAGCCACAGGTGGTTCTTAACTGAGCACCTTGTACAGCATCTGGTACATGTGGATGTTCAGCAAATATTTGTTCAATGAATAAATGAATGCAGCTGTGTCTGCCCAAGCCAGCAGAGGAACTTAAAATCAATCCTTCCTGATTCCTCATACTAAGACTGTTCTGTCTGTGCCTCCTGGCTACCAACTAAAACTTCCCAACTCACAGGCCAAAGGCAGTCTCAGGTTTTCATCTGTAAAGTCAGGATAGCTGTCTACTCCCCAGGTCTTAAGATCTGATTTTCATCCGGGGCCTCACATCAAAATCTTTTGAGAAGCTTTCAAAAGATAGAAAGCCTGTGAAATCAGAATCTCTGAAGATGCCCCTGGTGATGTGAAGGTATAGCCAAGATCTGAAGATCACAAGGCTGGAGAAGGTCAAGAGGAGCAACATCAGCCTCACACAAGCAAGAAGAAGCATCTTCTCTTCTAGAAGAGGAAGGTTAGAGGATGGGAAATGCAACATGGTGTGACACCTACTGATGTTGTCAAAATGTCCTTTCCCAGCCTGTAGTCCTCACTGCTGGCTGTGGCCCACCTATACCATCCCCTCCTACTCCTCCAAATCATCCTGGAGCAGCCTGTGGTCTCACCTGCGACTGGGCAATGGGAACCTGCTCAAGTATATTCTTCTTTCAAAACAGAGCTAGTCTCTTCTACTTTCTACCTAGTGTCCCAGTCCCAGTCCTCACAAGCCCTGTTCTGTCTCCTATCCCCACCTCCCACATGGGATCTTCACCTTAAAACTAGAGTTCCTAGTGACAAGTCCCACATGAATATGGCTGGACTGTGTATAAGCTCCAGGCACCATAGAAAGGACCACATACCGTAAGTAGTGAAGACAAACTGGAGAAGGGAGCATAAACAGAGACCCAAAATGTCAGAACTCCTAATTTCTAAAATATTCAATCAGCTCATATGGTTCAATATAAAAAAATAAACAATCCAATCAAAAAACTGGCAGAAGACCTAAAGAGACATTTCTCCGAAGAAGACATATGGATGTCCAAAAAGCACATGAAAAATGCTCAGCATCACTAATTATCAAAGAAATGCAAATCAAACTACAGTGAGGTATCACCTCACACAGGTTAGAATGGCCATCATTAAAAAGTCTACAAATAACAAATGCTGGAGAGGATGTGGGAAAAGGGAACCCGCCTCCACTGTTAGTGGGAATGTTAACTGGTATAGCCATTATGGAGAACAGTATGAAGGTTCCTTTAAAAACTAGAATCAGAACTACCATATGATCCAGCAATCCCACTCCTAGGCATATATCTGGAAAAGACAAAAACTAATTCAAAAAGATACATGTACCCCAATATTCATAGCAGCACAAATGTTCTCTGTGTTATGAGAGTCACTGATGCATCACGTTGGAAAAAATGCCTCTAGTATGGTGTAGAAATATACATGTGCACACACACACCCATGATTCAGAGATTGAAAGCCTACGTTCACAGCTCAACTGTTTATAGACTAAAAGTGTCTCCCAAAATTTCATGTGTTGAAGTACTAAACACCACTGTGACTATATTTGGAGATGGGTCCTCTAAGGAAGTGGTGGTGGTGGTTTAGTCGCCAAGTCATGTCCAACCCTTGTGACCCCATAGACTGTAGCCTGCCAGCCTTCTCTGTCCATGGGATTTCTCAGGCAACACTATTGGCATGGATTGCCATTTCCTTCTCCAGGGGATCTTCCCAATCCAGGAGTTGAACCTGGTCTTCTGCATTGCAGGTGGTCTCCTGCATTGCAGGTGGATTCTCTATCTACCAACTGAGCCACCAGAGAAGCTCAATTCATGTTAAATGAGATCATAGGAATGGGACCTTGGTCCAACAAAATTAGTGTCCTTACAAGAAGAGATACCAGAGGGCTCAGTTCCTTTCTCTGCCTTGTGGGGACAGAAAAGACTACAAGCCAAGAAAAGAGTTCTCATCAGGAACTGACCCTGCCATATCTTAATCTGGGACTTCTATCTTCCAGAACCATGAGAAAATAAATGTCTGTTTTTTAAGCCACTCAGTCAATGGTATTTTGTTACCGATACAACAACCTTAGACAAGTCACAACATCTCCAAGCCTCAGTTTCCTCATCAATAAAAAAGAGATAAATCCTGCCTCTTCATAAACATCAAATGAGGTAATGTATGTTTTTAAGGGCTCTGCAAACAGTAGAGTATTAAGTAGGCATTAATCACTCATTAATCTCCACTTCTGTGCTCTCATACTTAAATCCTTGTGCTATCTGAATATTTACCCCATTGTATTAAATAGAATTGTTTTTTCCTGTCTCCCTTGTCAGACAGATAAAATCCTTTTGGCCAAGAGCCAAGTCTCATTCATCTTTGTACCTCCAATGCCAAGACACACAGTCACTGCTCAAGAAATGATTGCAGAATGATCCCTAGGTGGTCTTAGATAGCCTTTCTCTGTGTCCCATAGCAGCCCCACACATACTGCCATCACTTAGCATCAGCTGGTGAAGTTATTAATTTTTTAATTTTTCTTCTCCACTTAAGCAAGAGCTTCCAGATGATAGAGACCACCAAGTATCATTATTGTATCCCTAATGACTAGTACTGGTAGGCTGCGGTCCATGGGGCCACTAAGAGTTGGACACGACTGAGCAACTTCACTTTCACTTCTCACTTTCATGCATTGAAGAAGGAAATGGCAACCCACTCCAGTGTTCTTGCCTGGAGAATCCCAGGGACGGGGGAGCCTGGTGGGCAGCCCTCTATGGGGTCACACAGAGTCGAACACGACTGAAGTGACTTAGCAGCAGCAATGACTAGTACAGTGCCTGGCCCCAGGTAGGAAATCAGTAAATGTTGATGAATAAAAGGGAAATAATGCATTTCTTGTAGAATCAGCATCCTTGAATTTCAGTGTTCACAGTTGTCCTGCATTCAGTCCACCATCTTCAATGGAACCAACTCAGTGCCCTTCACTCCACTCAGTCTTTGTTCAGAGGGCTTCTAAAAAGTCCCATCTCGTGTAGCTCTTTTATCCTATTATAACTAGCAAAGGTTCTGAATGCACTGTTTTATTGTACAAATCAATATGATCCCCCCAGAGAACTGAGAGCAGTCACTTACAGCATCAGCAGTTGCTATGCAACCACCCTCCAAAGTTCAGGTTGAAAGATCCAGAGCTAAGGTAGTGATTTTTCCTACCTAGAAGGGACCATAATTTCTAGGGAAAATAGACCATTATGCAGAGTCATTCAATCTTCTTGCAAAAGGAAATTTAACCACATCAGAAAAGTATATTTTCTAGGTCTTCTGAATTGTTCATATTATGTAGCCTTTTTATAAAGAGATATGTATATTTAGCTACTGGATCCCAAATAGACACTATATATAAATGTCTATAATTTATTAATATATTTATAAATATTTATATCTGTATATTAGAGAGTAAATATTTTTTATGACAAAGTAGTTCCAAGAGGGTCAAATTATCCTATTTCTTTTTACAAATGTAAGCATTTTAAATGAATTTCTATTTTCTCATAGCAAAAAGAAAATTTAGAAAACAGAGAAATATTTAAAGAGAAAACAAAGAAGCCATATCAAACCTTAGATAAAATCACTGTTGGTATTTGCTATGTAATCTTCCAGATGTTTACACAAAAGTCATTTAAAACATTATATATATTTATATTATTATATATAATGTTCCTATGTATGTACAAACATTTGGAATATAACTATTGTATATTTAGCTAGAATATCTATTTTCTTACTAAAATGGAAACACATTCTATGCATGGTTTAGATACCTCTTGTCTTTAAAACTTCACATTATTCCGTGGATGTCTTTTCTAAGTTCAGTTCACTTCAGTCACTCAGTCGTGTTCGACTCTGCGACTCCAGGGACTGCAGCACGCCAGGCCTCCCTGTCCATCACCAAATCCCAGAGCTTACTCAAACTCATGTCTGTAGAGTTGGTGATGCCATCCAACCGTGTACCTCATCCTCTGTCGTCCCCTTCTCCTCCTGCCTTCAATCTTTCCCAGCATCAGGGTCTTTTCAAGTGAGTCAGGTCTTAGCATCAGGTGGCCAAAGTATTGGAGTTTCAGCTTCAGCATCAGGCCTTCCAATGAATATTCAGGACTGATTTACTTTAGTATGTCCAAGGGACTCTCAAGAGTCTTCTCCAACACCACAGTTTAAAAGCATCAATTCTTCAGCACTCAGCTTTCTTCATGGTCCAACTCTCACATCCATACATGACTACTGGAAAAACCATAGCTTTGACTAGACAGACCTTTTTATACAATGGAAGTGACAAATAGATTCAAAGGATTAGATCTGATAGACAGAGTGCCTGAAGAACTATGGACAAAGGTTTGTAACATTGTACAGGAGGTAGTGATCAAGATGATCCCCAAGAAAAAGAAATGCAGAAAGGCAAAATGGTTACAAATAGCTGCGAAAAGAAGAGAAGTGAAAGGCAATGGAGAAAAGAAAAGATATACCCATTTGAACGCAGAGTTCCAAAGAATACCAAGGAGAGATAAGAAAGTCTTCCTCAGCGATCAATGCAAAGAAATAGAGGAAAACAATAGAATGGGAAAGTTTAGAGATCTCTTCAAAAAAATTGGAGATACCAAGGGAAAAATTCATGCAAAGATGGGCACAATAGAGAACAGAAATGGTGTGGACCTAAAAGAATCAGAAGATATTAAGAAGAGGTGGCAAGAATACAAAGAACTATACCAAACAAATCTTCATGATCCAGATTCACAATGGTGTGATCACTCACCTAGAATGCGAAGTCAAGTGGGCCTTAGGAAGCATCACTTTTCTAAGTTAGCATATACTTACAGCATTATTTTGAAGGCTGCATAATATGTTCTAGCTTAAATGTATTAACATCTATTTAATTATTTTCCTGTTTTGTTCATTTTTCACCATCATAAATAATATTTAAAAGACATCCTCATGCACACATCTTTGAAAACTCATCTGACTGCTTCAGTAAAATCAGTTCATGGATTAGATCAAAGATTATGCAATTATATTAAGGCTTTTAGATTATTTGCAAATAAATTGCCTAATCCTAGGCATTCACCCCACCCCTACCCCAAAACCAGGATTTTAGATCAGTACAAATTTAGTCAAATCTTTGAAAATTTTTAATTTATTTTGTTTTATTTTATTTATAAATGGGAGTATGGTTTATTAAGCTGTGCCATAGTACAGGCGCTTGCCCATGGCACTCTTAATGTACAAAGCCCCAAATTCTGCCAGTTTCTCTTGAGCAATGACACCAGGAAGGTGACAGCTAAGTGGACGTGGTACACAGCTCATCATCTGTCATCATCACGTGGCCAACAGGCACTGCCTGACATGGCATCTTCATCTGGAACTTGATAGTGGACTTGGCTTCATCACTTTTGGCTGCCATATTCTCATTATGGGTCAGCAAGGAAGGCAATTTGCCACCTTTTTCAAGTTTGGACCCAGGATTCATGAGATTTGCTTGATCAGAGACTCTGAAGCCAAAAAGGCATCATTCTTCTTGGCCACTTCGATGCACTACCAAGATCCCATCCTTGTTCCTTTTCCCCACTCGATCCTGAGAAACTGAATATACAAACAGATGATGGCCAGACTTTACATAGAAGTAGAACTGTGACCCACCTCCCACAGAAACCAACTCAAAGAAGCCATCTACTGTCTGCAGTCATCAGTCCCTGACTTGGCCAAAATGGCCAAGACTCGATTAATAATTGACAATTTCTCTAAGTTTTGCTCCCACTTCTAACTTAGGACCAACAAGAGAAAGCCAAATACAGCCTCCTCTCTAGGCAAATAGGATGTCCCACTTCTAGTTAGCCCACCAAAGCTTCCCCATGCCAACAGGACTTACCTAAAGCATTCCTTTGTTTCCCATTATAAAGTTTTCCCACTTCTCCACCTGTTTCTTTGCCAAAAGCAAATCATGGTAAATGATTCCCTTGTGACAGAGAGCGAACTGAATAAATAGCCTTTGCCTGGATAGCATTCATCTATGTCCACAACCTCAACTCAAGCCCTGCTGCTGAGAGATGACTCAAAGTTTTCTAATAAACACCCTTCACATTCTCAATTCAACCTGCAGTGGGCAGATTATCGTAACCAAAGGTCAGTCCTTTCTCATTTGAGATGTGATAGCCTAGAGGCTAGTGTGGCAACTCAGAGAGCTCTAGACCACAAAAGCCTAGACCCCTGCCTGGGAACTCAGAGTCCCCTCTTGGCTCTGCCATTAACCTGCTTTATGTTTTCAGGCTTCTCTTTTTTTATGTTTCAATTCCTCCTCTATAAAATGGGAATAAATCCTATGCTCATTCACAGGCTTAGTGTAAGAACAAGACAAAATACAATGTAGGACTGTGCTTTGAAATGGTTATTAATTATGAAATATAAGATGTTATCATGGACACATGCAGCCCTTCTTTCAACACCCCCTGGTGTCTCAGACATGGAAGAGATCAAATAGGGATAAAGAAGGGAGGGAAAAAAAAATTGGCTCAGGGCACAACTAGCTGGACAGAGTGAGGAAGCACAAGCTGGCCAGCGGCTGGAACTGGTTCCCAGTCATGTTATTCTATGCTTTTAAACTCCCACACACACCCCATCCTCCGCCAAAATACATAAACCTCTTTGAATTATACTCCTTCTCTTACAGGAGCAATTGACTACAGTTGGATGTGATTTTCCTTTGTTTGTTTTAATTTATGGATGACCAGGAATGCTGCCCTGCCTCCTTTTTCAAATACCCACAACTCCTCCTCCATCAGAGGACCTCTTCTGGGGTCCTCATTTTCTGGTAAAATTTTTTGATAAGAATAGTTGTGGTTAGAGGGAGCTCCAAACTCAGCTCCAAGCCTTAAGGCTCATTAAGGACTTTCCTCAACTCCACCCAAGGCAGTAAATCACTGGGTGCAGGAAAAGTAGGTTGGGTGAGAGGGCAACCAGAGCGCCCTTTAGTTGGCTTCAGAAAGGAAGGCTGCCTGGGTTTCATTCCAGGATGACAGTCCCCAGGATCAAGAAGAGTTTGAGGAATGGAAGAGGGAAGAAATCAAGACTTATAAACACACTTTTCATCTCTCAGCCAGCACCTGTTATTTTGCAAGTAAGCAAAGCAAAGAGAGAATGAATGTTACAGGTTGCTCAAGAAAACATCTTGGCTTAGAGTTTCTCACTTAAAATCACCAAGAATGACTCTCTCACACCCCACATAGAAGGCAGTTTTTTTGAATAAAATACCTCCTAGAAGGCAAATTACAAGATAGCATCTCAATCCTAAGTAGAACAATGAAACTACTTTTGTTTTTTTCCTGATTTCAGTATCAGTTTCCAGGTGGCACTAGTGGTAAAGACCCCTGCCTGCCAGTGAAGGAGGCCATAAGAGACACGGGCCTGACCCCTGGGTCGGGAAGATCCCCTGGAGGAGGGCATGGCAACCCACTCCAGCATTCTTGCCTGGAGAATCCCATGGACAGAGCAGCCTGGCTGGCTACGGTCCAAGGGGTCGCAAAGAGCTGACACAAGTGAAGTGACTTAGCATGCACGCACAGAGTACTGTACTTCTAAAGCTAGCATTTCCCAAAGTCGTTAACATGCACAGGTGCATGTGTGTGCTGTCACCTCAGTCTTGTTCAACTCTCAGTGACCCCATGGACTGTCACCAGGGAAGCCCAATATGTATGTACCCTACCTCAAAAGAGAGTATGTGAATTTAGGAAACGTTGATTACTTTCCTCTCCTAAGCCATCATGGTGCATATTCACTTGCTAAACGCTCTGAGATGTCCTGCACTGAAGAAATGTGTTTATCTAAAATACAGTGTTTCACAAGTTTGCTTGATTCCAGAATCCTTTTTTGTTAGGTATGACACCTGTTAATATTCTGGAGAAAACATTGCCCTCAAAAAAGAAAAGGCTGCATTTGGCCATTTAGATTCTGTTTGGTTTGAAGATAAAGGCAAATCTACCTCTAAAGTCAATCTTCTCAGTGTATGATTTCCCACTAGAGTAATGCTGACATTCGCATGAACCCCAGTCCCTAGATCAGGAAAAAGTAAGTGATGGTTACTCTCAACTCTTCTCCCTGCCCCCACTGCCACCTTCCAACACCTCAGCTCTCTTCTACCACATCTCCCTAGCGGAGGCAATCTGATAGTTTTGTAGAGTCCACACGGCAGACAGCAAAATAATTAAAATGGATACTGGCCAAAGAAATCTGTGAAGCAGATGATAACGTCAAATATACATTCAGAGCATTTTTATGTGGTTCTTAAATGGAAAGAAAGATTTCTCCTCTTTCAATCCTTCTGTTTATAATTTTTAACAAATGCACTTCTTGGAATAACCAAATTTAAAGATAGAAGTGAAAGAGCTACATATGGAACTTGAGTTTTCATAAAAAGAGCATCCCCAAGAGAAAGTACCATTAGATTTGCAAAACCCAACCAAGGAACGATCTTAAGTTTACACATGGAAAGTGGTTCACTATGTATTGTTAAGTGAAAAGGCAAATTACAAAACTGCATATGCAGAGTGATTAATTTTTGCAAATGCAGCCGACTCAGTGTTTGTTAAAAGGATGCTGCTGCTGCTGCTAAGTCACTTCAGTTGTGTCCAACTCTGTGTGACCCCATAGACGGCAGCCCACCAGGCTCCCCTAACCCTGGGATTCTCCAGGCAAGAACACTGGAGTGGGGTGCCATTGCCTTCTCCATGTTAAAAGAATAAATATGCATTAAAAGGAGACTATGAGAGTTCATACCAAGTTGACAGTGGTTAGCTGCAAGTGGAAATTTTTCTTACTTCCTTTTTTTTTTGCTTATCTATTTGTTCTAACGTTTCTCAAATAAAAATATTTTTAACAATAAAACAATATTTTAGAACTGCTCTAACCTATGACTCACATTATCTGTGGAAAAATATCTAAGGATGAAGGAAGCAGTTTCCCTCACAGGCACATGCCTACTTCCTAGCAGGAAGTCCAGTCTTTTTTTGGAATTACTTTCCCCAATCAGTCCAAAGAATTTCCAAGGCTGTAACCCAAATATCTACTAGTTGGTGGAATCCCTTATGTTAGTCATGTTAGTTGCTCAGTCGTGTCCGACTCTTTGCAACCCCATGGACCATAGCCCTCCAGGCTCCTCTGTCCATAGGATTCTCCAGGCAGGAATACCAGAGTGGGTTGTCATCCCTTTCTCCAAGGGATCTTCCCGACCTAGGAATAGAATCCAGGTCTCCTGTATTGTTGGTGGATTCTTAACTGTCTGAGCCACCAGGGAACCCCCTTGGATCCCTTAGGAGCCATAGGAAAAGGGTGGGGTGTCACATGAAGGATTATGGTCTCAGCCTGCCCTCTTCCATCCTGCCCTGTTAACCACTGTAGCTCCCTCATTCACAGGACACTACCCACTCCAGGCCAACTGGTTTCCTCTAAACCACCAAGCTCAGCTATTCTTCTCCCTCTCCAGACATCTGCTTCTCTTAAGAACTCCTACAAAAGGGATCCCCACACAGAGCTATTGAGTCCCTCTGGTTCTCTCCACTGTGTCACAGCCCATCCTCCATAGGGTCACAGGCACTGCAGGGTACGAAAGGGGCCCTGGTGGTGAAGCAGGTGTATTTGAGGAGGAAAAGCCATGTATGAGCTGATAAGCATGTCACCTCTGAACTCTGATATTTAGGCCTTGCTGCTCAGTCAAATTGCCAAATTTCTTCTCAAACAAAGTGGGGTGTGTTTTTTTTGGTTTTGGGGTTTTTTTGTTTTTGGAAACAGAGTTTTGTCTTTCTTCACTCTGGCTCCCTGCAGATCCCTGAGCACATCAGAAAATTCAATACATATCAAAACTCCAAAAATAGACAGCATTCACATGCTTTTTCCTAATAAGACTCTTGGGCTCTAAGCAATCAAAAAATATGGTGAAGTCTTATTACCTGAATAATCTACCATAGTTGAGATGTTCAGAAATGCCCCCCAACTTGGAAAGACCATTAGAAGACTGATCCAAATATAAGGCAAATAAGAGTTAGGCTTGATACTTTCTAGCCAAGAGTTGTTACCTGTGGACCAAAAGGCAGTGCTGATCACAGGACTGTGGGCTGTGATCAACAATGCCAGAGTCCTTGGCTTACCAACCAATGGGGAACTCATCCCCATGAGTTCAAACGATGCATGGTCATGAACTTCTTCAGGGCCATGGAAGTCACGAAAGTGTTTCTGCCTCTTCCTAGAAAATCCAGGGAGAGGTTGGTGAACATCAGCTGCATGGCAGAGATCAAGCCCTGAGCTTTTGGAGTGGGAGCACTGACTCCAAGACCCTAGACCACCAGAGAACTAACTCTAGGGAGTAATAAATAGTGAGAACTCACACAAAGGAAACCACTGGAATACAAGACCTGGCATACAATACAACCACCAGTAGCACCCTATGCAGGATGCCTTATTTAAACAAGAAACAAAACAAAACACAAACCAAATCATCACCAGACAGGATTACCACCTCATTCAGCCTTGCCCATCAGAGGAAAAACAAACAAACACTCAGAACAAATCTCACCCTATAGGAAGCTTACACAAACCACTGGACCAAACTTAAGAGAGCAGAAAGCAAAAGGAAGAAAGAATACAACCATGAAACTGGAGAAAAGAAGACCTCAGACACAATAAGTTAGAAAGAAAAATAATGAAATGGCAGAGAAATACTACACAAATGAAGGAACAAACTAGAAACACAGAAGTCCAAATAAATGAAAAGGAAATAGGCAAACTACCTGAAAAAGAATTCAGAATAATGATAGTAAAGATGATCAAAAACCTTGAAAACAAAATGGAGAAAATGCAAGAATCAAATAAGAAAGACCTAGAAGAGTTACAGAATAAACATACAGAGACAAACAACACAATTACTGAAATTAAAAATACTCTAGAAGGAATCAATAGCAGAATATTTGAAGCAGAAGAACGAATCAGTGAGCTGGAAGATAAAATGGTGGAAATAACTTCTGAAGAGAGGAATAAAGTAAAAAGAATGAAAAGAACTAGGGATAGCCTCAGAGACCTCTGGGACCATATCAAATGCACCAACATTCGAATTTTAGTGGTCCCAGAAGAAAAAGAGGAAAAGAAAGGGTATGAGAAAACTTTTGAAGAGATTATAGTTGAAAATTTCCCCAACATGGAAAAGGAAATAGTCAATCAAGTCCAAGAGGCACAAAGAGTCCCATACAGGATAAACCCAAGGAGAAACACACCAAGACACACACTAATCAAACTAACAAAGACTAGACACAAAGAAAGAATATTAAAAGCAGCAAGGGAGAAACAACAAGTAACATACAAGGGAAATCCCATACGCTTAACAGCTGATCTTTTGGCAGAAACTCTGCAGGCCAGAAGGGAATGGCAGGATATATTTAAAGTACTGATAGGGAAAAATCTACAACCAAGATTACTGTACTCGGCAAGGATCTCATTCAAAATTGAGGGAAAAATAAAAAGCTTTTCAAACTAGCAAAAGTTAAGAGAATTCAGTACCACCAAATCAGCTTTACAACAAATGTTAAAGGGACATATATAATTAAGAAACATTTTTGATTGGATCATTTATTTTTCTGGAATTGAGCTGCAGGAATTGCTTGTATATTTTTGAGAGTAGTTGTTTGTCAGTTGCTTCATTTGCTATTATTCTCTCCCATTCTGAAGGCTGTCTTTTCGCCTTGCTTATAGTTTCCTTTGTTGTGCAGAAGCTTTTAATTTTAATTAAATACCATTTGTTTATTTTTGCTTTTATTTCCAGTGTTCGGGGAGGTGGATCATAGAGGATCCTGCTGTGATTTATGTCGGAGAGTGTTTTGCCTATGTGCTCCTCTAGGGGTTTTATAGTTTCTGGTCTTACATTTAGATCTTTAATCCATTTTGAGTTTATTTTTGTGTATGGTGTTAGAAAGTGATCTAGTTTCATTCTTTTACAAGTGGTTGACCAGTTTTCCCAGCACCACTTGTTAAAGAGATTGTCTTTAATCCATTGTATATTCTTGCCTCCTTTGTCGAAGATAAGGTGTCCATAGGTGTGTGGATTTATCTCTAGGCTTTCTATTTTGTTCCATTGATCTATATGTCTGTCTTTGTGCCAGTATCATACTGTCTTGATGACTGTGGCTTTGTAATAGAGCCTGAAGTCAGGCAGGTTGATTCCTCCAGTTCCATTCTTCTTTCTCAAGATTGCTTTGGCTATTAGAGGTTTTTTGTATTTCCATACAAATTGTGAAATTATTTGTTCTAGCTCTGTGAAAAAAACCGCTGGTAGCTTGATAGGGATTGCATTGAATCTGTAGATTGCTTTGGGTAGTACACTCATTTTCACTATATTGATTCTTCCGATCCATGAACATGGTATATTTCTCAATCTATTAGTGTCCTCTTTGATTTCTTTCACCAGTGTTTTATAGTTTTCTATATATAGGTCTTTAGTTTCTTTAGATAGATATATTCCTAAGTATTTTATTCTGTTTGTTGCAATGGTGAATGGAATTGTTTCCTTAATTTCCTTTTCTGCTTTCTCATTATTAGTGTATAGGAATGCAAGGGATTTCTGTGTGTTGATTTTATATCCTATAAAAGTGATTTTACTATATTCATTGATTAGTTCTAGTAATTTTCTGGTGGAGTCTTTAGGGTTTTCTAGGTAGAGGCTCAAAAAATGGGCCAAAGAACTAAATAGACATTTCTCCAAAGAAGACATATGGATGGCTAACAAACACATGAAAAGATGCTCAACATCACTCATCATCAGAGAAATGCAAATCAAGACCACAATGAGGTACCATTTCACACCAGTCAGAATGGCTGCGATCCAAAAGTCTACAAGCAATAAATGCTGGAGAGGGTGTGGAGAAAAGGGAACCCTCTTACACTGTTGGTGGGAATGTAAACTAGTACAGCCACTATGGAGAACAGTGTGGAGATTCCTTAAAAAACTGGACATAGAACTGCCTTATGACCCAGCAATCCACTGCTGGGCATACACACCGAGGAAACCAGAATTGAAAGAGACACATGTACCCCAATGTTCATCACAGCACTGTTTATAATAGCCAGGACATGGAAGCAACCTAGATGTCCATCAGCAGATGAATGGATAAGAAAGCTGTGGTACATATACACAATGGAGTATTACTCAGCCATTAAAAAGAATACATTTGAATCAGTTCTAATGAGGTGAATGAAACTGGAGCCTACTATACAGAGTGAAGTAAGCCAAAAAGAGAAACACCAATACAGTATACTAACGCACATATATGAAATTTAGAAAGATGGTAATGATAACCCTGTATGTGAGACAGCAAAAGAGACACAGATGTATAGAATGGACTTTTGGACTCTGTGGGAGAGGGAGAGGGTGGGATGATTTGGGAGAATGGCATTGAAACATGTATACTATCATATAAGAAACGAATCGCCAGTCTATGTTCAACACAGGATACAGGATGCTTGGGGCTGGTGCACGGGGAAGATCCAGAGAGATGATATGGGGTGGGAGGTGGGAGGGGGGCTCAGGATTGGGAACTCATGTACACCCGTGGCGGATTCATGTCAATGTATGGCAAAACCAATACAGTATTGTAAAGCAAAATAAAGTAAAAATAAAATTTTTTTTAATGGAACATCAAACAAAAAAACAAAAAAAGGAAACACAAGAGAAGGAAAAACATCTACAAAATCAACCCCAATTAAGAAAATGGCAATAAGAACATATATATCAATAATTACTTTAAATGTAAATGGATTAAGTGCTCCAACCAAAAGACACAGACTGGCTGAATGGATACAAAAAACAAGACCCATATATAAGCTGTCTACAAGAAATCCACTTCAGACCTCAAGACACATATAGACTGAAAGTGAGAGGATGTAAAAATATATTTCATGCAAATGTGAAGCAAAAGAAATCTGGAGTAGTAATCCTCATATCAGACAAAATAGACCATAAAATAAAGAATATTACAAAAGATAAGGAAGGACACTACATAATGCTCAAGGGATCAATCCAAGACGAAGACATAACAATTGTAAATATCTATGTACCCAACACAGGAGCACCTCAATACATAAGACAAACACTAATAGACATAAAAGGAGAAAGTGACAGCAACACAATTATAGTAGGAGACATTAACACCCCACTCACATCAGTGGACAGATCATCAAAACAGAAAATTAATAAGGAAACACAAATTTTAAATAATACATTAGATGAGATGGATCTCATTGATATCTTCAGGACATTCCATCCAAATGCAGAAGAATACACCTTCTTCTTAAGTGCACGTGGAACATTCTCCAAGATAAACTACATCTTGGGTCACAAATCAAACCTCAATAAATTTAAAAAAATTGAAATCATAGCAAGCATTTTCTCTGACCACAAAGCTATGAGACTAGATATCAATTACAAGAAAAAAAACTGGAAGAAACACAAACACATGGAGATTAAACAACACGTTTCTAAATAACCAACAGGTTACTGAAGAACTCAAAAGGGAAGTAAAAAAATTTCTAGAAAAAAATGACAATGAAAACACGACAACTCAAAACATGACAACTATGGATAGGATTCAGTGAAAGCAGTTCTAAGAGGGAATTTTATAGTGATAGAATCCTACCTCAAAAAAACAAGAAAAACATCATATAGACAACCTAACTTTACACCTACAACAACTGGAAAAAGAAGAACAAAAAAAATTTAGTAGAAGAAAAGAAATCATAAAGATCTGAGCAGGAATAAATGAAAAAGAAATGAAAGAAACAATAGTAGAGATTAATAAAACTAAAAGTTAGTTCTTTGAGAAGGTAAAATTGACAAACCTTTAGCCAGACTCATCAAGAAAAAAAGAGAGAAGAATCAAATCAGAAAATTAAAAATGAAAAAGGAGAGGTTACAACAGACAATGCAGAAATACAGAGGATTATAAGAGACTATTATGAAAAACTATATGGCAATAAAATAGATAACCTGGAAGAAATGGACAGATTCTTAGAAAAGTTCATTCTTCCAAGACTAAACCAGGAAGAAATAGAAATTGTGAACAACCCAATTACAAGCATTGAAATTTAAGCTGTGATCAAGATTCTCCAAAAAAAAACAAAAGCCCAGGACCAGATGGCTTCACAGGAGAATTCTATCAAACATTTAGAGAGGAGCTAATGCCTCTTCTTCTAAAACTTTCAAAAAATTGCAGAGAAAGGAACACTTCCAAACTCATTCTACAAGGCGACCATCACCCTGATACCAAAACCAGACAAAGACAACACAAAAAAAGAAAACTACAGGCCAATATCACTGATAAACATAGACGCAAAAATCCTCAACAAAATTTTAGCAAACAGAATTCAGCAACACATCAAAAAGCTCTTACACTATAATCAAATTGGGTTAATTCCAGGAATGCAACGATTCTTCAATATATGCAAATCAATCAATGTGGCACACCTTATTAACAAATTGAAAGACAAAAATCATATGATCATCTCAATAGATGCAGAAAAAGCCTTTGAGAGAATTCAGCACCAATTTATGATTGTGTGAACCTGTGTGAAGCTCGCTCAGTCATGTCCGACTCTTTGCGATCCCATGGACTGTAGCCGACCATGCTCCTCCGTCCGTGGGATTCTCCAGGCAAGAATACTGGAGTGGGTTGCCATTTCCTTCTCCAGGTAAAAAGCTCTCAAAAAATGGGCATAGAAGGAACCTACCTCAACATAGTAAAGTCCTGAATGCCAAAGAATTGATGCTCTCGAACTGCGATGTTGGAGAAGACTCATGAGAGTCCCTTGGACTGCAAGGAGATCCAACCAGTCCATTCTGTAGGAGATCAGTCCTGGGATTACTTTGGAAGGAATGATGCTAAAGCTGAAACTCCAGTACTTTGGCCACCTCATGCAAAGAGTTGACTCATTGGAAAAGACTCTGATGCTGGGAGGGATTGGGGGCTGGAGGAGAAGGGGACAACAGCGGATGAGATGGCTGGATGGCATCACTGACTTGATGGATGTGAGTTTGAGTGAACTCCAGGAGATGGTGATGGATAGGGAGTCCTGGCGTGCTGCGATTCATGGGCTCGCAAAGAGTCGGACATGATTGAGCAACTGAACTGACTGACAGCAAACATTATTCTCAGTGGTGAAAAACTGAAAGCATTCTCCCTAAAATCAGGAACAAGACAACGGTGTCCACTTTCACCACTATTGTTCAACATAGTTATGGAAGTCTTAGCTACAGCAATCAGAGAAGAAAAAGAAATAAAAGGAATCCAGTTTGGAAAAGAAGAAGTAAAGCTCTCACTGTTTGTAGATGATATCATTCTGTACACAGAAAACCCTAAAGATAGTATCAGAAAATCACTAGAGCTAATCAGTGAATTTAGCAAAGTTACAGGATACAAAATCAATACACAGAAATCACTTGCATTTCTATACTAACAATGAAAAATAAGAAAGAGAAATTAAGGAATCAATCCCATTCGTGATTGCAATAAAAAGAATTAAATATCTAGGAATTAATTTACCTAAGGAGACAAAAGAACTGTACACAGAAAATTATAAGACACTAATAAGAGGAATCTAAGACGACATAAACAAGATGGAGAGATACTCCATGTTCCTGGGTAGGAAGAATCAATATTGTGAAAATGACTATACTACCAAATGCAATCTATATATTTAATGCTATTCCTATCAAATTACCAATGGCATTTTTCACAGAACTAGAACAAAAAATTTCACAGTTCATATGGAAACAAAAAAGACCCCAAATAGCCAAAGCAGTCTTGAGAAAGTAGAATGGAGCTGGAGGACTCAACCTTCCTGACTTCAGATTATACTACAAAGCTACAGTCATTGAGACAGTTATGGTACTGGCACAAAAACAGAAATATAGACCAATGGAACAAGATAGAAAGCCCAGAAATAAGCCCATGCACCTATGGGTACCTTATTTTTGACAGAGGAGGCAAGAATATGCAATGGGGCAAAGACAGGCTCTTCAATAAATGGTGCTGGGAAAACTGGACAGCTACATGTAAAAGAATGAAATTAGAACACTTCCTAACACCATACCCAAAGATAAACTCAAAATGGATTAAAGACCTAAATGTAAGACCAGAAACTATAAAACTCTTAGGGGAAAACATAGGCAGAACACTCAATGACATAAATCAAAGCAAGATCCTCTATGACCCACCCCCTAGATTAATGGAAATAAAAACAGAAGTAAACAAGTGGGACCTGATTAAACTTAAAAGCTATTGCACAGCAAAGGAAACTATAAGCAAGGTGAAAAGACAACCCTCAGAATGGGAGAAAATAATAGCAAATGAAACAACTGACAAAGGATTAATTTCCAAAATATACAAGCAGCTCATATAACTCAATGCCAGAAAAATAAACAACCCAATCAAAAAGTGGGAAAAAGACTTAAGTCATTTCTCTAAAGAAGACATACAGATGGCTAACAAACACATGAAAAGATGCTCAACATGGCTCATTATTAGAGAAATGCAAATCAAATCTACAATGAGATATCACCTCACACCAGTCAGAATGGCCATCATCAAAAAGTCTATAAACAATAAATGCTGGAAAGGGTGTGGAGAAAAGGGAACGCTCTTGCATTCTTGGTGGGAATGTAAATTGATACAGCCACTATGGAAGACGGTATGGAGATTCCTTAAAGAAACTAGGAATAAAACCACCATATGACCCATCAATCCCACTTTAGGCATATACTCTGAGGAAACCAAAATTGAAAAAGACACATGTATCCCATTGTTCACTGCAGCACTATTTACAATAGCTAGAACATGGAAGCAACTAGATGTCCACTGACAGATGAATGGATAAAGAAGTTTGGTACATATACACAATGGACTATTACCCAGCCATAAAAAGGAACCCATTTGAGTCAGTTCTGATGAGGTGGATGAACCTAGAACTATTATACAAAGTGAAGTGAGTCAGAAAGAGAAAGATAAATATCATATTCTAACACACATACACAGAATCTAGAAGAATGGTACTGAAGAATTTATTTACAGGGCAGCAATGGAGAAAGAGACATACAGAATAGACTTGTGGACATGGGGAGAGGGGAGGAGAGGGTGAGATGTATGGAAAGAGTAACATGGAAACTTACATTACCATATATAAACTAGATAGCCAACAGGAATTTGCTGTATGGCTCGGGAAACTCAGACAGGGGCTCTGTATCAACCTAGAGGAGTGGGATGGGGAGGGAGATGGGAGGAAGGTTCAAAAGGGAGGGGATATATGTATGCCTATGGCGGGCTTCCCTGTTGACTCAGAGGTTAAAGCATCTGTCTCTAATGCAGGAGACCTGGGTTCAATCCCTGGGTCGGGAAGACCCCCTGGAGAAGGAAATGGTAACCCACTCCAATATTCTTGCCTGGAGAATCCCATGGACAGAGAAGCCTGGTAGGCTACAGTTCATGGGGTCGCAAAGAGTCAGACATGACTGAGGGACTTCACTCACTCACTCGTGGCTGATTCATGTTGAGGTTTGACAGGAAACAACAAAATTCTGTAAAGCTATTATCCTTCAATTAAAAAAAAAAATTTTTAAGAGTTATGCTTCCCTGGCAACTCAATGGTTGAAGAACCTGCCTGCCAACGTAGGAGACACTGGTTCGATCCCTGATCTGGAAAGATCCCACATGCCAAGGAGTAACTAAGCCTGTGCCCACAACCACCGATGCCTGAAAGCTCTGCTGAATCCCGTGCTCCACAGCAACAGAAGCCACCACAATGTTAAGTCTGTGCACCACAACTAGGGAGTAGCCTCCACTCGCTGCAACTAGAGAAAAGCCTGCATAGCAGTGAAGACCCAGCACAGTCACATTAATTAATTAACAACAAAAAAGAGTGGTGTTGCTAACTCCACAGGCCAGCCTGACCCAGGCTTACCTCTGACATAGTCATAACGCCCATCACATAAGTGACCATTTGAAGTAAAAGATTTTTATTCAGAATTCCCCCTAAGGACTGGGAGGAGCCTCAGTAATCTCCTCTAACCTCCCCATATATTTAAAAAATATTTTTGGTGCTAGTGGTAAAGAACTCACCTGCCAGTGCAGGAGACATAAGAGACACAGGTTCAATCGCTGGATATGGAAGATCCTCTGGAGGAGGGCATGGCAACGCATTCCTGTATTCTTGCCTGGAGAATCCCACGGACAGAGAAGCCTGGCAGGCTACAGTCCATGGGAGTCTCAAAGAATCAGACACGACTGAAGCAACTTAACACGCATGCATGCATGCATGCACCAGGTCTTAGCTGTGGCACACAGAATCTTTAGTTCCAGCGGGCAAACTCTTAGTTACTGCATGTGTGATCTAATCCCCTGACCCGGGATCGAACCTAGGCCCCCTGCATTGAGAGTCTAGAGTCTTAGCCGCTAGACCACCAGAGAAGTCCCCAATCTCCTCATATTATAGATGAGGAAACAGGCTCATGGTCACTCCAGCACAATAGTAAAACAGACTGGATTCTAAGCTCCCCAACTTCTAACTCAGTGAAACACAATATCAAATTCTCAATATTGAAAAAGAATATAGTAATAGTGACATATATACTTAGAAACAGTTAACCAGCTCAGATCCAAGCTCTGTACTAGTTTGTATTTTTTCCTTTGACAATATCATCCTCCTTAGTCCTTGATATTACCCTTGCTTTACAAATAAATAAATTGAGGATCAGCGAAGTAACTTCGCCAGAATCATACAGTTTAGACATGGTGGAGCCAGACTTCTAGCTCAAGCTATTCTGGCCCCAAAGCCCATGTGTTTTCTGCTACTAAACTGATCTCATGAAAACCAGGGAAGACAGAGTGGATGAAAGCTCCTATATTTAAACATAAAGTGGTGATTTATCAAGTGGATTTGCAAAGAAAATAAACCTCCATTAAGTGTGTTAAGTGGCCCCAAATCCTTACATTAAAAACCAGTTCCAAATAAATCAATGACCTGTCTCAATGGACTTCTCAAAACTAATGTGATCTCTTCATTGATTACGTGGAAGAGAGAGCTACTATGAAGAATAATTCTTTTATTCTAATCAAGTTGCTGCTGCTGCTAAGTCACTTCAGTCGTGTCCGACTCTGTGCGACCCCAGAGACGGCAGCCCACCAGGCTCCCCCGTCCCTGGGATTCTCCAGGCAAGAACACTGGAGTGGGTTGCCATTTCCTTCTCCAATGCATGAAAGTGAAAAGTGAAACAGAAGTCGCTCAGTAGTGTCCGACTCTTTGCGACCCCATGGACTGCAGCCCACCAGGCTCCCAGGGAAAACAGAATGAAATACTTTTGTGTTGCAGGAGCACTGCAAACATCAAATAGCAACTCATAAAGAAAAATAAAATGTTTTTAATCCATAAGTAAACCCTCTTTAAGTCTTAAAAACACTAGAATGTGAGAAAGCATCATTAGAATTTTATAAAACTTAGACCAAAGAAAAATTATATGTTTGCAAACTGCTTTAATGCACACATACTTTTTAAACTTCTAGATGTGGGCTTTTAAAACATGGAGAAAACTTAACACTTCCCAACATTCTTTCACTAGAAAACATTAATAGATTGTATGTGTGTAAAATGGTTGTGTCACCCCATACAGGAGTGTACAAAGATTTTGTTCTTACTAAATGGGTTGGTTGAGATAAATATGATTTATTTGAGTGAATGCATGTCAATATTGCTCTGAATGAAAACAAAATAAACTCCCCAAAAAACAAAAGAGCGGACATAACTTTCTCTTGCTGGAAGCAAGAGAATCTTCTTCCATCTAGGGCTTCTCTATATTCAACCTATACATGAAATGAGATATTCAGCTCAAACAGAGAGACTCAGAAGGACTATGTGGACACCACCCATATTGTTAACACATCTTTTCCTTTCCTCTTCTTTTCAAGACGGTGTTCTCAGTAAATTAGTGATAGACATAAAATAAAGTTTAGAGAATACAGAAATAAAAACTGACATCATTGAGAAATAATCACAGTGGACATTTGGTTGTAGTTTCTGTCTTAAATACGCCACGTATAGTTTTTATTCTATTTTTGTCAATATACTTTGCAAATGTTATCCACCTTTAGCTATATTCTACAAAAGCATGATGTTTTTAATAACAGCATATGGATGTCTAACAATTTATTAAGCCACTTGCTGTTATTCAATATTTAGGCTGTTTGTAATATTTAATGTTGATGTTATAAATATAAGGGTGTAATAAATATCCTTTCATGTATATTTTAATCTGCATCTGAAGTGATCTTAAAATTAATTTTTTTTAAATACCAAAAATAGACCTATTGGGTCAGAGTTTTAGTTTTAATTTTTTCCTTTTCATACTCAACTAATGCTTTCTCTTTTTAAAGATTCAAATAACATTGAGATATATAAAAGAAAAAAGAAAATTCCCCTTGCTGCCCACTTACTCCCATTCTTATTTCCAGATGACTATTTCAATTTTGAATTGAGATCATTCTATTGTGTTGAATATTTTTCTTACAATCCCATTCTCTGTATTCATCAATTCTCTCATTCTCTGATTTACTACTTTCTTATAGCTGCCTGTTCTTTTTTTTTTTTTTAATAAATGTAATATACTTTGGGTGGTTTTTTGTCTCCAAAGATAGAAAGTGGAATTCTTTTAAGGGTGGATTTTTTTTTGGTTTTCTGAATTTCCTGTCTTCTCTAGAGTCCACTGATCTGTTTAATCATCTTGATCTTCTTCTTGCCATTGGTGTTCCCTTTATAGCTGGTATTCCTGGATTACCCACTCATCTCTATGAATGAAGGCTTGGGAAGCTTTATTTGGATAGCTTTGCAGCTGTAGAGATCTTGCCTCATCCCCACCCCAAATTGCCTGAATGGGAGGATTGACATACACTCTCTAGAAGGTTCCCAGATTCTGAGGAGCCCTTCCCAGGCAGCATTTTATGCCCTTGTGTTCAAGCAGATCTTGGTGTTTTACCCTGGAATCTATGTCCCCCTCCCATGCCCCTACCTCTATGACCAGGGGTTTGTGGACACAACTGCCCCCTGTTCAGTAATAATGATCAGCCTATTGCTGTATAGTCCCTTAAATGCTCTTTGTTCTCTTAAAAATTTCTCAGGACCTGCTCTTATCTCCATGGCCATTTTCTGTGTATTTTAGGCTGGAGTTTTCTCAACCCTTATCAGTTCAATCCTGTTACTCTCCATCCTCCAGGAAATTCTTCACAATTTCTGATGTGTTGATGTTGCCCTTTCTTGTTTTCCTTGATTGTGGTGGGTCTAGTCTTTAGCGCATATATCTTTTCTTTCTTTTCAAAGGATTTAGGAGGGGGGAGGGGGCAGAGGTGATCAAGTGTGCCTAAACTACCACATAGATCTAATATATCACATATTTCTCTACTGTGAGAATGATATTGTTTTATATTTGATAATATTCCCTATCAAAACAATCATCACCTTCCACACTCAACAATTGTCTCAAAAAGATGTTGGATGCAAGTAGCAGAAAGTGCTGATTCAAACTGACTGCAAAAGTAAAGGGAATGTGTTGACCCTCATAACCCAGAGTTTCAGAGGTTACATGACCTTCAAGTGAGGCTTGATGTCGAAGTTCAATATTGATACCAAAGACTGTCTCTCTCATCGTCTTCTTCGTCCCAAGGTTTCATCTTCTGGTTGGGAGATGAATGCCAAGGGTTTCAGAGTGACTTACTTTCTTGTTAACATCCAGCTGAAAAAGAGTGTCTTTTCAGGAAGGCTTTTTGGGATTTCAAGAAAATTTTTTTCCCAAAGGTACCTAGCAAATGTCTCTCCACAGGTCACATGAGTCAATCACTGTGGTCAGGGGAAAGGAACGTACTGATTTTAAACCTAAAAGGGGACACTCCAGATCTGAAATCAGTTGAGGTTATCTGTCTCAGAAACAGAGGTATGTATGGGATGGGGGGCTTGGAAGAAGGGGATAGGTAAATTCTGAACAGCTCCTCCAGCATCAAACACTTAACAAATGGGTGGGATGCATGGAGACAGTAACATGGAAACATACATTACCATATGGAAAGTAAATAGCCAATGGGAATTTGCTGTATGACTCAGTGAACTCAAACTAAGGCTCTGTAACAACCTAGAGGGGATGGGATGGGAGGTGGGATGGACGTTCAAGAAGAGGATATAGGTATACCTATGGCTGACTCATGTTGACGTTTGGCAGAAACCAGCACAATATTGTGAAGCAATTTTCCTTCAATTAAAAGTAAATAAATTTATCTTTTTTAATGTTAAAAAAAAGAAGGGGGATAATAAGCTACTGTTTAAATTCTATTTAAAATCCTAAAAGATGCTACAGCTAAAGTGCTGCACTCAATATGTCAGCAAGTTTGGAAAACTCAACAGTGGCCACAGGTCTGGAAAAGGTCAGTTTTCATTCTAATCCCAAAGAAGGGCAGTGCCAAAGAATGTTCAAACTACCACAAAAGTGTGCTCATTTCACATGCTAGCAAGGTAATGCTCAAAATCTTTCGTGCTAGGCTTCAACAGTACGTGAACTGAGAACTTTCAGATGTACAAGCTGGATTTAGAAAAGGCAGAGATCTAATTGCCAATATTCGATAGATTATAGAGAAAGCAAGGGAATTGCAGAAAAAATTCCAATTCATTGACTACGCTAAACCCTTTGACTGTGTGGATCACAACAAACAATGGAAAATTCTTAGAGAAAAGGGAATATCAGACTACGTTACTTGACTCCTGAGAAACTTACATGCAGGTCAGGAAGCAACAGTTAGAACTGGACATGTAATGGACTGGTTCAAAATTGGGAAAGGAGTACATGAAGGCTGTATATTGTCACCCTGTTTATTTAATTTATATGCAGAATAAATCATGAGAAATGCCAGGTGGGATGAATCACAAGCTGAAATCAAGATTGCTGGGAATAATATCAATAACCTCAGTTATGTAGATGATACAATCCTAATGGCAGAAAGTGAAAGGAACTAAAGAGCCTCTTGATGAAAGTGAAAGAGGAGAGTGAAAAAGTTGGCTTAAAATTCAACATTCAAAAACTTAAGATCATGGCATTGAGTCCCATCACTTTCATGGCAAGTAGAAGGGAAAAGTGTGGAAACAGTGACAGATTTTATTTTCTTGGACTCCAAAAGCACTGCAGATGCTGACTGCCGCCATGAAATTAAAAGACGCTTGCTCCTTGGAAGAAAAGCAATGACAAACCTAGACAGGGTATTAACAAGCAGAAACATTACTTTGGTGACAAAGATCCACACAGTCAAAGCTATGGATTTGCCAAGAGTCATGTAGAGATGTGAGAGCTGAACCACAAAGAAGGCTGAGCACCAGAGAATTGATGTTTTCGAACTGTAATGCTGGAGAAGGCTCTTGAGAATTCCTTGGACTGCAAAGAGATCAAACCAATCAATCCTAAAGGAAATCAACTCTGAATATTCATTGGAAGGACTGATACTGAAGCTGAAGCTCTAGGACTAAGGCCACTTGACATGAAGAAATGACTCATTGGAAAAAACCCTGATGCTGGGAAAAATTGAAGGCAAAGGGATAAGAGGGCAGCAAAGGATGAGATGGTTAGACAGCATCACTAACTCAATGGACATGAATTTGAGCAAACTCCAGGAGACGGTGAAGGACAGGGTAGCCTGGCTTGCTGCAGTCCATGGGGTCACAAAGAGTTGGACTCAACTTAGTGACTGAACAACAATAATAAGCTAAAATAGCATATAGCCACCACAGCCATGAAATAACGTGAATATCTACACTAAAAAAAAAAAAGAAAAAGCCATCCAAAAGGAGGTAGCAGCACATTTACATTACAGAGCTGAGAATCTGCTTCTCCCTGGGCAATGGTTACATTTGCCCATTTACTTTCAAACCCTTTTCATACAACAATGTACATATTATCTTAGGGACCTCTCCGGGGGATTTTCAAAAAACATTGTATGATTTTTGTATTTTATGTGAACAGTTTTTAAGTTAAAATATTTGCAAAGAATTCTCCAAACTAAAAATTCTGAGGACACAATTCTCTAGAGGACTGCCCTCACTTAAAACACCAGTCATGGGCCTTACCTGGCAGTCTAATGGTTAAGACTTCACCTTCCAATGCAGAAGTTGTGGGTTTGATCCTCGGTCAGGGAGCTAAAATTCCACAGGACTAGCAGTCAAGGAACCAGAACATGAAACAGAATCAACATTGTAACAAATTCTGCAAAACCTATTTTTTTAAATGGCTCACATTAAAAAAAAAAATCTTTAGGGGAAAAAAAAGACAACAGTCATAAGTTTGGAGTCCCCAAAGTCACTCTCATTTCAAACCAGTTAGCTACAAACTTGGGGGCCCCACAGACTTCTTCAGGTTTAATAATACTAGAACTTAGGAAACACTACATTTACTGTTTTATTAGAGCAAAAGGACAGAAATTAGAATCAGCCAAAGGAAGAGCTGCATAGGGGTAAGTTTTCTGAAAGGGTTGCAAATGTGAAGCTTCAGTCACTCTCAGGGATGCATTACCTCCTGATATTGAAGTGTGACAATCATCAAAGGATACTGCCAACCAGGGAAGCTCACCTGAGCTTCAGTTTCCAGAGATTTTCTTCGGGTTTCATTACATAGGCCTGTTTGATTGAATCATTGGCCATGCGCCTCCTTCTCCACCCCTCTGTGGAGCAGAGATCAGACTGTTATTATGGAACTTGGGCTGATGACATATAGCTCAAAGCCCCAACCTTTTAATCATATAGTTCATCTTTTTGGGTGACCAGACCCCAGCCTAAGTCACTTCATTATCTTAAATTACTAAGTATCATCTGAGGGTCCCATCCTGAGTAACAAAGACATTCCTATCACTCTAGAGATTCCAAGAGTTTAGAGGATATCTCCCAGGTATCTACTTATTATATCTATTTCATGTAGATCATTATATTACTAAAGTTGCATTAAATAGATTTTATCACTATATTGAATGTTTTTAATAAAACAAGGAAAACATCCATCTGTTCACCATTTAACAAAGATAAAATGTTGAAGTTAATTATATAACATAAAATATGATTCTTGACATATAGATTTTAAAATGACTTTTAAAACATTCAGGAGCTTCCTGGGTGGTACTACTGGTTAAAAAAAAAAAAAAAAAAACACTTGCCAATGCAAGAGACATAAGAGGCGCAAATTTGATTCCTGGATCTAGAAGATCCCCTGGAGGAGGACTTGGCAATCCACTTCAGTATTCTTGCCTGGAGAATCCCATGGAGAGAGGAGCCTGGAAGGCTACAGTCCACAGGGTCACAAAAAGTTGGACATGACTGAAGTGACTTTACACACACACATGTAAAAACATTCAAAATGATTTTTTAAATACCATGTTTGCATGTTTGAATTAGGTCTAAATATTTATGAAGCTATAGATGAAATTTAATTATGTGTTCTGGCATCAAAAACTGTTATTGTGACCCAATATTAAAATTCTTACATTTCATGTTTTTAAAAATTTAAGAATTTGTTTTTATGATTTTGTGTTTTTTTTAAAAAGACATACCAGAAAAGATTTTCAAGTACTATTTAGAAATATTTATCTGCAAATAATTCATTGCAGGGTTTTTAATCTTTATTCTCAATATACAAAAAGTCAGTTGGTTTTAATCACCAATATATTTTCTGTTTTTTAACTCTGAAATTTTTAAATTGATTGTGGGATTGCTATTATAATGTTGACATACATGGTGATTCATTAATTTAATTCATTAGGTTAACTATTCTAACATGGAATTTCATGATATCAATGGTAGAAAATAAAAATTAATTATTAATTAAAGGACTGTGGTACAGATTCAGCCATCTATTATTTTATTAATTGATTGAACTATCAATTGCTCTCTTTGTTAATACTATTCCTTGCTTTGAAGAATTTCTTTTTTAAAATCAATCTATTGAAGTATAATTTAAATCTTATAAACCACTTGTAGTTTAGAATTGATGACTTTTGACAACTGTATACACGCACTAAACAACCCTACAAAAAATATAAAACATTTCCATCACTTTGAAAGGTTCTTTCTCTTCACCCCAGCCTCCACTTTTCATCCCTATAGATTTGTTTCATTTTTAGAGTTTTATATACATTTTATATATTTTTTAGAATTTTATATATAAAGTATATAATTTTATACATATTATATATATATTATAAAATATATATAATCATACTACATGTAATCTAGTGTCTGGCTTCTTTGATTCACCATAATGACTTGATATTCAACCATGTTATTACATCTGCCAGGAGTTCATTCTGTTTAATTCCTGAGTAATTTTTCAATAGTAATTTCCTGCTGATATATCACATTTTGCTTTTCCAATCAGCAAACACCAGTGGACATTTGGGCTGGGTTCAGCTTTGGATGATCATGAATAACGGTGCTATGTACATTTTATGTACAAACCTCTTTGTGTATACAAGTTTTTATTTCTCTTGGGTTAATGGCTAGGAGAGTTATCTGGTTGGTAAATCAGTATATGTTTAACTTTTTAAAACACGGTGTGGCTCTTCCAAAATAGAACCATTTTATATTTCTATGTGCAAATCTTTTGCTCATTTTTAAAACTGAGTTGTGCATCTTATTATTCAGTTGCAAGATGAACTCTGTATATATTCTGGAACTGAATCAGATATATGCATTGTCAGATATATGCATTGTAAATATTTTCTCCTATTCCATGTCCTGCATTTTTATTTTCCTAATGGTGTCTGTGGATGAGCAAAAGTTTTTCATTTTAATGAAATCCAGTTTATCATTTTTTTTCTTTTGTGGCTTGTGCTTCATGTGTTCTGAGACATTCTTGCTACCCAAAGTCAGAGAGTTTTCTTTCATCTTTTCTTTTAAAATTTTAGAGTATTGGCTTTTACAGTTATGTCTATGATTAACTTTGAGTTAATTTTGTGTATGGAAAAAAATAAGGGCTGATGCTCTCTCTTTTCATATGGAGATCAGTTACTCCAGCACCAGTTGTTGAAAACTAGTTGAACATAGATACGTACAACTATTTCTGGACTCTATTCCCTGCTCTTGAGCTGTTTACTTCTATTGATCTTATATGACTGTCTTTTCACAAATACCATAATGTTAACTAATTTTATAGTAAGTCTTAAAATAAGGTAGTATATGCCCCTGAACTTTGTTTTGTTTTCTTTTTTAATTTGCTTTGGCTTTTTCATTTGCATTTCTAAACAAATTTTAAAATCAGTGCTTCAATTTCTGCAAAAACAAAAAACTTTGTATTAACCTTTTTATATAGTAATGGATTCAGTTTACCAAATCTAAGGATTTTTGCAGTCAGGTTTATGAGGAATAATGGTCTGTTTGGGGGAGTTTTTTTCTTTATTCTCTTTGTCAAGTTTGGGTATCAGGGTTGCTGCTACTGCTAAGTCACTTCAGTCATGTCCGACTCTGTGCAACCCCATAGATGGCAGCCCTGTAGATGGCAACCACGAGATGGCAACCCCATAGATGGCTCCCCTGTCCCTGGGATTCTCCAGGCAAGAACACTGGAGTGGGCTGCCATTTCCTTCTCCATTGCATGC
Source organism: Ovis canadensis (assembly GCF_042477335.2). NCBI lineage: Eukaryota > Metazoa > Chordata > Mammalia > Artiodactyla > Bovidae > Ovis > Ovis canadensis. The sequence goes on from NC_091247.1 coordinate 86,789,410, forward strand.
CAGGACATGGAAACAACCTAGATGTCCATCAGCAGATGAATGGATAAGAAAGCTGTGGTACATATCCACAATGGAGTATTACTCAGCCGTTAAAAAGAATTCATTTGAATCAGTTCTGATGAGATGGATGAAACTGGAGCCGATTATACAGAGTGAAGTAAGCCAGAAAGAAAAACACCAATACAGTATACTAACACATATATATGGAATTTAGGAAGATGGCAATGACGACCCTGTATGCAAGACAGGGAAAGAGACACAGATGTGTATAACGGACTTTTGGACTCAGAGGGAGAGGGAGAGGGTGGGATGATTTGGGAGAATGACATTCTAACATGTATACTATCATGTGAATTGAATCGCCAGTCTATGTCTGACGCAGGATGCAGCATGCTTGGGGCTGGTGCATGGGGATGACCCAGAAAGATGTTCTGGGGAGGGAGGTGGGAGGGGGGTTCATGTTTGGGAATGCATGTAAGAATTAAAGATTTTAAAATTTAAAAAATAAAAAACTAAAAATTTAAAAAAAAAAAAAAAGAAAGTGAAAAGTGAAAGTGAAGTCGCTCAGTCGTATCCGACTCTTGGACCCCATGGACTGCAGCCTACCAGGCTCCTCCATCCACGGGACCTTCCAGGCAAGAGTACTGGAGTGGGGTGCCATTGCCCTCTCTGGGTTATGCTGGCCTCAAAACACAAGCTGGAACAGGTTCTCCTTTACTCAAAAGAGTTTGGGTTAATATTCCTTTGAATAGTACATAGAATTCATCAGTGGACCATATGAGCTTGAAGTTTTTTCATTGTAGCAAGATTTTTGATAATGAATTCCATTCCATTACTAAAGAAACTATTCACATTTTGTTTCATCTTATATCAATTTTAGTTGTATTTTTCAAGAAATTTATTTCATCTAAAATATCTAATTATTGCCATACATTTTTTAAGAGTATTATCTTATTTTTGCTTTAAGATTTGTAAGATCCATAGTGATAATTCCTCTATCTTTCCCAGTATTGGGGACTTATATTTTTTTCCTTCATTAATTAGGAGTTTATCCATTTTGCTAGTCATTTCAAAGAGCCTAATTTTGAATCATCTGTTTCTGTGTTGCTGATATTTGCTCTTGTCTTTATTATTTTCTTCCTTTCACACACTTTAGATTTACTTTGCTCTTCTTTTTCTAGTGTCTTTAGGTGGCACCTTACATCATGCTCTTTTTTTTTTCCTTTCCTATTATGAGCATTTAAAACCATAAATTCCGCTCTAAACACTTGTTCATCTGCAAATCACAAATTTTGATATGTGGTACTGAGTTAAAATATATTCTAATTTATTTTGTGACTTTTTCTTTGGACCATTAATATTTTAAAACATGTTTTTTAATTGCAAAATATTTGGGATTCACCCAGATTATCTTAATGTTGCTTGCATGCTAACTCACTTCAGCTGTGTCCAGCTCTCTGTGACCCTATGGACTGTAGCCCTCCAGGCTCCTCTGTCCATAGGACTCTCCAGGCAAGAATACTGGAGTGGGTTGCCATGCCCTCCTGCAGGGGATCTTCCCAACCCAGGGACTGAACCATGTCTCTTACATCTTTTCTACTGGCAGGCAGGTTCTTCACCACTAGCGCCACCTGCCAAGCCCGTCTTAATACTGGCTTCTGTTTAGTTTTATTGTGGTCAAAGAATATATCTGTACTATTTCAGTCCTTATGAATTTAGTAAGGCTTTGTATGGCCCCAATATGGTACATATTGGTAAAACACAATAAAACACAATAAAACAAATGTGTATTGTGCCCTAAAATACATGTTTATTTTGCAGTTTTTGTGTCAAAGATCTTATAATTATCAATTAGGTTGAGATAGTTGATTATGTGTTCAGGTCCTCTGTCTTTACTGACTTTTGGCTAGTCATCTTATAAATTCATAAGAGACCGTTAATAAAATCTCCTACTAAATATTCTGGAATATCTCCCTATATTTATGTCCATTTTTACTTTCTATATTTTGAGGCTATTTTTAAGGATGTACACATTTATATTTGGTTTGTTTTCCTTATCATTCCTTTTTATCTCTGGCAGTAGTCTTTCTTGAAGTCTATTTTATCTGATATTAATCATAGCCACCTCGGCCTTCATATGCCATTTTTATGGTACATCTTGTTCCTGTCATTTATTTTCAAGCTCTTGGTATTTTTATATTACAAGTGCATCTCTCCTAGTCATACAGAGTTGGGGTCTTGCCCTTTTATCCATCCTGATAATTCCAACTTCTTGTTTGTTCAGTCCATTACCATTACAAATGTGAGCTCAGCTCTTGTGGTTACCTCAAAAACACCAAGATGGGGGCTCCCCTGATGCTGGCAAAGGAAGGAACTAGGAATCTTAGCACTGACGACAACAACCACAAAGACCAACATGTCCACTTTGGAGAGTGAGTCAGGGAGATTTAAATTGAACTCAGCAGAATGTCTGAAACCTCAGTAAACTCGAAATAAGCCAGCTGTGAACTCCCTAAGGAGAAAATTTGCTTTGTGTTGCAACAGTTTTGATATATTTAACTCCAGCGTCATTATCAGAGCCCTAACAGCCTGACAGGTTTACTGGGTTCAGGAACTCTTTCACTATTTAAATAGTTTTCGTTTTACAACTGATTGATAAAATTGAGGAGATGAATTCCTCATGAAAATCTTCTGCACCAGATATTCTAAAGAGACCAGTAAAAATATCAAGAGCCCATTTTTAGTCCTGACTAAAATATATAAAACAATAAATCAAGAGAAGTTTTTCTCTTTTCCTGAAACTGTCAGGCAGTGAAAGAACTAAATTAATGGATTATACTTTCAGGGTTTCTGTTAAAAATGTGGCCCAAATATTTTCTATTTAAAGATCCTTCAAAATGTATAGCTGTGCGTGCATGCTCAGTCATGTCCGACTCTTTGCAACCCCATGGACTGCAGCCCCCCAGACTCCTCTGTCCATGGAATTTCCCAGGCAAGAAATCTGGAGTGAGTTGCCGTTTCCTGCTCCAAAGACTCTTCCCGACCCAGGGATCAAACCTGTGTCTCTTGTGTCTCCTGCATTGGCAGGCAGATTCTTTATGACTATGCCACCTGGAAAGCCCCCAAAATGTATAGCTAACCAGTTCAAAAAAAGAAATGCCTAATTCATTTTCTCACCTAATAAACATTTTTCAAAATGAATTGATAGCAGAAAAATGAATGATGAAATTTTCTGATTTTTGATTCTCAGTAAAAAAATAATTCTATCCATCTTTGAAGGCCCTAGTTAAGACTTAAGTCTTTCCTGAACCCTCCAGACCATGAGCATCAACCAGTGCATGCAGATGCTCATGCTAAATAACCAGTATCATCCCAGAGGATGATCAGACTGCAGCCCAGGCTCTTGGCAGCTAGACTTTTGGCTATTTCTACCATTAATTCATCATGTATAAAGCACCAGGCACCATGTGCTATGTGCTTAGTCGCTCAGTCATGTCCGACTCTTTGAGACCCCACAGAGGATAGCCCGGCAGGCTCCTCTGTCTGTGGGGATTTTCCAGGCTAGAATACTAGAGTGGGTTGCCATGCCCTCCTCCAGAGGATCTTCCCAACTCAGGGATCGAACCCGAGACTCTTGCATTGCAGGCAGACTCTTTATTGTCTGAGCAGCCAGGGAAGCCCAAGAATACTGGAGTGTGTGCTGCTGCTGCTGCTAAGCCGCTTCAGTCGTGTCTGACTCTGTGCGACCCCATAGACGGCAGCCCACCAGGCTCCCGTGTAACCTATCCCTTTTCCAGGGGAACTTCCTGACCCAGGAATCGAACCAGAGTCTCCTACAATGCAGGCGAATTCTTTACAAGCTGAGGTAAACAGGCACCATGCTATGTCTTAATCATATATTATCCCATTAAATCTTCCTAGCAACCCTTCACAGGAAACCCAGGATAAGCTACATGACTTACCCAAGATCTCACAGCCAGTAAATGGCAGAGCCAGGATTTAAAACCAACTGTTTTGTTTCAAAGCTTATGCTTTCATGATATGTAATAGATTTAATCCTTTTACAACTACTACTCAGTGTGGCTTTGTATAGTTTTAGAGGCCAGAGTTCAAAACTTGCTTCTTCTCTTCTCTAGTTATTTGTCTTCTGACTACCTCGGAACCTGAATTTCCCCATTCGTAAAATAAAGAATATGACATCTCCCTTTATGGAATGTTTTAAATAATTGAGTTAATGCACGTAAACAATACATAGTCTTAACCACAAACTCTGTTATTGTTGTTTTATTTCCTGATTTAAGCTCCTAGCTCCCAGCCCTGGGTGCCCAGAATCTCTGTAGTGTGGTTCATAATGTAGGCTAAAGCAGACCATCTCATCTCACTCTTGTGTGCTTTCCATATCTCAGGGAAAGCCCATGAACTGAGTGCTTCATACAGCTCTATCAGTCACCCCTTCAGCTGCAACCCCACCACTGCAAAGTCTTCCACTCCATCATGGAAGGTTAAAGACTTCACGTGCGATTATTCCTGGAAGAATTAGCACAGAAAATACAAGATCCACCCAAGTATTTAAGGTGCAAGATCTAATCATCTCTCAAAGAGAACCTGTTACAGAATCTAAGAGCACCTGCATCTCAAAAGGAGGAGAAGGGGTAAAAGCAAATGTTAAAGTCTGACCCCATCTCAGCTCCAGAGCCTAACCTCCACTTCTCAGATCCAGTGACTCTGGAGGAGTCCACAACTGAAAAAAGGCAGGGTCATTACCTGCTTAGCAAGTGGGAGAAGACACCCAACACCTGGGGAGCACCTCCATGCCTACCACAGTACACACACACACACACACACACACAACACACACACACCCCTTCTACAGTGAGCTTAAGTACAGAGAACAATTTACTTCTTTATGGCTCAGCTTCTCTATCTCCAAAATAAGGTGATTCTACCTGAAATGACCTCTAATATCCCAGCCAGTCCTGACAACCCGTGCTGAAATAACCATTCATTCAAGCAGAGGGGAAAAGCTGAAGACAGTCTTACTCCCGTGGGACAACTACACAGTGGGCAGCCCACGCCCCTCATGTGCCTGCACTGGTTGGAGTAAAGGCAGAGCCCTGGAAGCTGTGCTGGCTTCTTCTGTTTACACTCACCACGCTGGTGATCTCACCCAGGCTTGTAGCTGTAAACACCTCCTCTCTTCGGCAAAGCGTAATTTATCTCCAGCCCAGACCTGTCCTCTGAACTCCGGACTTGTATAAAATAGCCATCTCCATTAGGATGTCTCATAAACATCTCAAACTTACATGTGCTAAACCAAGCTCCTGATATCTGCCCCCAAGTCTGCTCCTCCCCATTCTTCCACATATTCAGTTAACATCAAGTTCACCCTTTCTGCTGTTCAGACGCTTGACTCCTCTCTTTCTCTAACATCGTGTATCTGATCTCTTGTGAAATCCTATTGACACAACCTACAAAATGCATCCAGAATCCATCTATTTGTCATCACCTCTACTGCTACCACTGTGGTCCAAGTATTCATTGTCTGTCATTCAGAATGTTACCGTAACTTCTAATTTATCTCCTTACTTCTACCCTGGACCCCTTACCCAGTTTTTTCTCAGCAGAGCGTCCAGCTTTACCTTTCTAAAATGAAAGTCAGATCATGTAATTCACCCACCCAAATCTTAAAGTTGCTCCCTTTTTCTCTCACAGGAAAAGCCAAAGCCAGCCTGGCCTCTCTAACCTCATCTCCCTCTTTGCCCTTCCCTCACTCTTCCCTGGGGTCCTTGAATATACTATCCAAGCCCCTCCTCAGAGCCTCTGCTCTTTACTCAGCCTGGAATGCATGTGTGCCATGCTTCTGCCAAGTTGCTTCAGTCGTGTCCGACTCTTTACAACCCCATGGACTGTAGCCTGCCAGGCTCCTCTGTCCATGGGAGTCTCCAGGCAAGAATACTGGAGTGGGTTGCCATATCCTCCTCCAGGGGATCTTCCCAACCCAGGGATCGAACCCGTTCTCTAATGTCTCATGAAGTGACAGGCGGGTTCTTTATCACTAGCACCACCTGGGAAGTCCCTAGAATGCTCTTCCACAAATGATCACATGACTTAATCACTTCCATTAGATGTCTCTCTATTGAAAACTGCCACTTCACAGCTACCGAGACCATCCTCTTTCCCTCTTGTCCATTTTAAATTTTCTATATCACACTTATCATCTAAAATGCTAGACATTTAACTGATTGAATGATTCTCTGTCTCTCATACACACCCACACACATAGACACACACAGAGGCACACACACACACACTCGAATGTAAGATCCACAATGGCTTATGTTAAAAACACACACACTTTACTGAGATAAAATTGACATACTTTTGGACTCTGTGGGAGAGGGCGAGGGAGGGATGATTTGAGAGAATAGCATTGAAACATGTATATTATCATATGTGAAACAGATCTCCAGTCCAGGTTCGATGCATGAGACAGGGTGTTCAGGGCTGGTGTATTGGAATGACCCTGAGGGATGGGATAGGGAGGGAGGTTAGAGGGGGGTTCAGGATGGGGAACACATGTTCATCCATGGCTGATTCATGTCAACGTATGGCAAAAACCACCACAACATTGTAAAGTAATTAGCCTCCAATTAACATTAAAAAATTAGAAAAAAATAATAATATTTGCTAAATGAATTATTCAACATGAGCAGTATACTTCCAAATTACGGGTAATAAGTCTAGGGGAGTGAGCAAGTCTCTGATAACATATGCACGTCCAGTGTGTACCCACAGGTCTTCTTGCCTGCACAGCTCTGTGGCTGGCAGCTAGACACGTTAGTCTGGATTACATGTGGCTGACCTGTTCAGTACTGGTCCCTGTGAACTCTGAGGGAAAGTTGCATTCACACCAAGTCTCTGAGAACACCACTCCTTGAGTCATCATGGGTTTATGGTAACTCATTTGGGCCTCAACAGCAGGCATGGTGGTTAAGCTAAAGACTAGCTCATCTGGGAGTACCACGGCTGGGTGAGCCAAATCCTATTGGCTCCCTGGGGACCCAGCCTGCCATCATCACATCTGGCACAGAACAAACACTGCCTCTAGAGTGACTTGAAGTTGAATCCATCAGGGTCTGAGTCGCCTCCTCCTCTATGTCTCTCTAAGACGGGAGGCAGCCAAGAACGGGGTGTGAGCTGAGCGTGACACCAGGAGTATGTGTGGGTTTGGTTTTGCAAGCAGCTTTGACTTCCTCATCTGGGCCATATTCATACAGCATGTAAATCACCAGGATATTGACTCAGAATGAAGACTCAGCAGCTGAGATCCAGTGCTACAATGTATTCTAGAAGAGGTGGTGCCTCCAGCCTGTGAGTTCTCAGCAGTCAGAAGTGGTGTGAACTGCATGGGATGTGGGTATCAAACAGAGTCGCAAGTTTATCAGGCAGAGTGGAGTTCTTTGTTTCCACACATTTGTCATGATCATGATCTCCTTTAGAACAGGGACTGGGCCTGGTATATTTTTCCTTCCTCGGCACCAGGTCCAATGCTGGGCGCATGTCATAGCTCAGTAAATCTACTGCACGCACTTAACCACACACAGCTGTCAGAAGGAATCCTGTTCCCCTTTCAAAATTAGGAATAATAACCATGGCCCTATTCTTTATGCTTATCATTCAAAATTGATTACAACAAACAGGGACTGATTTTTCACTATGGAAAAAATAAGAAGAAAGCCACTGTTCTTGCCTCTTTCTTTGACAGCACAGTTCATCCTGTGTTTCTCTCCAGCACAAGCAGAGGTCATCAGACAGATGAAGATTTTTTGTAGCCTAAGGAGGTATGTGGGAATTATTAGAGAGGTATTTTGCCTAATTTATTTCTACCACAGAAATAAATTAGCAAGGCAAAATATTAAAAGCACGATTTCATGATAGGCATCTTGACTAAGACCTTTTAAGTATGTTTCTGAAGCAAGAAACTATTCTGAGAGCCACTCTCAAGGAATAAAGCACAACAGGTAGGAGTCAGCCTGTAACATTAGTTAATTTCATTCCAAACCCTGGCCCTGATGCTTGGGAACTGTGTGACCCTGGGTAAGTTACTTAACTTCTTCATTCAACAAGTGGAGAGTAAAAAACAAACAATGCCCACTGTGGTGGGTTATCAAGGAAAGGATTACTTAACACAACAGTGTGCTGTGCTTAGTCGCTCAGTCGTGTCCAGCTCTTTGCGACCCCATGGACTGTAGCCTGCCAGGCTCCTCTGTCCATGCGGATTCTCCAGGCAAGAATACTAGAGCGGGTTGCCATGTCCTCCTCCAGGGGATCTTCCCAACCCAGGGATCGAACCCAGGTCTCCCACATTGCAGGCGGATTCTTTAACATCTGAGCCGCCAAGAAAGCCCAAGAGTAAAGTGCTTAATACGGGACAGTTGTTAGTATCATTAGGCTTCCCGGGTGGTGCTAGTGGTAAAGAACCAGGCCGCCAAAGAGGGAGATGTAAGAGGCTTGTGGTTGGAGCTCTGGGTGGAGAAGAGCCCTGGAGGAGGGCATGGTACCCCACTCCAACATTCTTGCCTGAAGAATCCCATGGACAGAGGCGCCTGGTGGGCTATGGTCCATAGGGCTGCAAAGAGTCGGACATGACTGAAGCGACTTAGCACACACTAGTGTCATTACTGTTGCTATTCGGACCGTCCACACGCTTCTCCTGAGGTCTAGCTCCCACTCAGTTTCACAGGATGATGGTCCTTTTTGATGCCAGATGCAAGTTCTCCTCTCTGAGTGCACTGACCTTGTTGCAACCCAGCTCCCTTGATCCTGTGGAAATTCTAACTAACATTGCATTTTCTCTCCTGCCAAGTGTACCTTCTACTTTCTCTCTCCAACGCATTGAGAAACTTCTCTGCTTTCCACTCAGTTAGACTTAACAGGTCAACTCTAGACAAGGGCTCTCTGCTTTCCCACAGTCTTCTTCTCTTTCCTTCTTCTTTCTTCTTCTTCTTCTCCCTTTTCTCCTCTCTCTCTGTCTGGCTGTCTCTTTAACTAGTAGACTCTATTGAGGAAGATGTTTTAGGTTTACGGAAATTTGGGGAAAAGTATAGACTTCTCACACACCTGCCTTCCCAGTTTTCCCAATTATTAACTTTGTGCATGTGTTTGTTACTACAGGTAAGCCCATATTTACACACAGTTTACAACAGACTTCACTCCTGGCGGTGTACATTCTTCCCTCACCTCTTTTTTACCTCTTCTTTCCATGGATCTCCCTCATTCCTGACCTAGTCCCTCTTGTATTTGAAGGCCCTGTCTTGCTTCCTCATTTGCCAAAAAGTGCACCAAGTCACCAATGCCTTTGCCTGATCCCCTCTGCCTCACAGCGCAGTCAGTGTTTTCAAGGCAATGTCTTGCCACGTTTTAAAATAGAGGGGATTTTCAAATCACAGAGGGGATTTGCTGTTTCCTCACAGGTTAAAATGCCTTTCGGATGTATGCTTAACTACACTCTCACCCCATCCTGCATTGCACAGAACTTACAAGCCCTGGTGGAGAATTTGAGTCCAATTTTATCATTAAATAAGCTCTGGAATGCCCCAGGCAGGATCGTTAACTTGTCTCCGTTACAGACTAAATGTCCAAATAGCCACCTCCCTTCTGTGGGCTCCCACAGGGCTCTGGGTGTGCTCATAGTCCACCCCCTGGCATAAGGAGACAATTGGGCCATTATATTTATTTGCATCAAGAACAAGCAACCAGCTCAGTTCAGCTCTGTACACAGGGATGCAAAAAAAAAAAAGGCACCAAATATAGACCACTAGGACAATTTATTTGTCTTATGAGTGTTTAAGACACATAACTAAGCCCTAGCAGGTTATAAATGGTCAGCTTTGTACAACTACCACACAAGTCTGAAGAGTATTCTACGTGGATTCAGCTTAGAAACCTACAGTGGGTTAAACCACGTAGGTGGCTGTGACAAGAGTCGACACTTTGAATCCATGAAAATCCAGGAAATTAAAGACCCACCCCCACCCCCACACCCCCACCCCCACACCCTTCTCCACTTTATGTTTTTAAAGATTTATATCATTGTCTTACTCAAAAAGTCAGCTTGAAATTTCCACTTTTTCCCCAAAATAAAATGTTGGAATTAACAAGTCTTAAAATTTCCAAAAGTTCTCCTTGTCCAAATCTCTAATTTTCAGAAAACAAAACTGGCAGCCAGGATGGTTTATACACCAGTTGAGCCAGCTCTATTCTAATTCTAGCTTTACTACCTCCCACAGTCCAATAGTTTTTTAAGTTACAAAGGTCACCGAAGCTGTTGACTGTAACTGAAATACATGCCTGTGTGCCTCCAAGTCTATTAGAAAAGAAGAAGAAGAAAGGAAGGAAGGGGGGATTTAAAGCCTGGTTTTCTCATTCATAATCTACAGATAGGAATACTGGGGACTCCTTCTCATTGCCCCAGAATCCACTCCTCTCTATCAGAGAGCAGCCCTCCCAGAGAGTTAAGGATTTCAACTAGCTAGCCTGGCCCCTCTTCCCCTCCAGAGAAGATAAATATGCCACCTCTCCCTGTAGTTCAGTGCCGTATATTACAGAAGAGACCCCTGGGACAGGGTCTTAACCCATCACAGGAGGAGGCTCTGCCAAGTTTCGAAGTCTTGGATTACTGTGAGGGTAAAGTCTTGGATCACTGTGGGGGTGAAGTCTCCATGCAAAGGCAGCTGATTATGATGGCAAGGATGTGGTGGGGGTGAGTAAGTGTGAAGGTTGCCTGAGTGGCAGCTGTGAGCCTCTCTCATGAAGACAAGCAGCAAGGGGATAGACGATTAGGCAGAGTAAAACAAACCCCTATAAACACAGGAATAAGATAATAAGATCATCAAACTTTGCATTCTACCAAGGACAAAATAAAGCAAGAGTGGCAGAAAGGAACCCAAAGCACCTGCCCCTTCCAGGAAGGAATTGCTGCCACCCACTGTTGACCAGGCAGTTCCAAAGCCAGGATGAGTCAGACAAGGTTACACATTTTTGTTCAAGCTGCCCCATCTGCCCCAGCTTGCTCTACCCAGCACCAAAATGTAGACAATCTCCAGTTAGTTCATGACCCAAGCCAGGGTCAGGGCGGCTGTAGCCCACAAGGATGTGGTGATAGAAGGGTCTGCCACCTAGCATCCTTCTGGCTTTTCCGCTGTGTTAAGATCCCCTCAACGTGTCCCCACCAAGAAGTCCCACCTCTTCCTCTTTCTTCCCTCATGTCCCTTTGCAGATGAGCCTACACCACAAAGAACAGGAAACCTCTGGATCAAGAGAATGAACACCAAGTCTAGACATCTCAGTGAGCCATTGGACATCTCCGTAAGCCAGGACAAGTCCTGTAACTGGTTTGACCTCTATCAGATGTGTTCTCATTTATCAAGTTGGGAAAATAGCCAGGAAGCTGATGCTGGGAAAGATTGAGGGTAGGAGAAGGGGACAACAGAGGATGAGATGGTTGGATGGCATCACTGATTCAGTGGACATGGGTTTGGGTGGACTTCGGGAGTCGGTGATGGACAGGGAGGCCTGGCATGCTGCGGTTCATGGGGTCACAAACAGTCGGACACGACTGAGCAACTGAACTGAACTGAACTGATAGTTTATAGTTCAACCCCTTTAGAGTTAAGGGGTCAGAGCTCTGGTGTCAGAGATTTGTTTACATTGCAGTTCAGCTGCTTACTTGGTGGGTAACTTGGGTTAAGTTCCTTGACTTCTCCAGGCTTCTGTTTTCTCATCTGCAAAATGGGGATAATAACACTGTTGTATCAGTGAACTGAAACAATGTACATGGGAACAAAAGGTAACAAGTATATAAATTTGTTGGCAGGAAGCAAAGTAAAAACACAATGAATGTTAGCCATTTGCATTGCCATCATCATCATCTTCTGGTCAAATAGTAAAGGGGCAAAACAGTGTTCACATCTCCCTGAAAGGAATCAAGGGCTACATCTATTATTATCCTTATCACAGGGAGTCTGGTTTTTCCTTTCCTTCCATCTATTTCACTAGGTCAAACGAAGGGCAAAACCACTTTTTTCACTTTGGGGAGTTAATGGGATCTGAGAAACGGATATTTTGCCCTGGGTTTTCAATAGATTTAGAACAAAAGGAGCCTGCGAAACTCAGATAAACCTGGAACAACAACAAAAAAATCTAGCTCTGCTTTCTCTGACTTCCTTGAGTCTTGTGCATCTCCTAGTGGTGATATCCTAGAATAACTCACAAAATTCATCCTTTACGTTGAGTAAAAGAGAAACCGGAGCAGTCATTCTTACATAGAGGGTAACCTGAGAACACAGCAAGACACTTCACTGGGTTTTCTTTCTGTTTTTCTCCAGCTTTAATAAGATATAATTGACATACTGTGTAAGTTTAAGGTGTACAATGTGTCTTTGATACACGTATATATTGCGAAATGTCTACCACAATAATATATACTTACCTAATATAATTACCAGTTTGTTGTTATGGTGAGACTATGAAAGCTCAATTCTCAGAGTAACTTCCAGCTTTATAACACAGTATTGTTAACTAAAGTCACTATGCTATACACCAGATTCCTGGACCTTATTCATCTTACAATCAAAAGTTTGTACATTTTCCTGTAATGGTTTCACATTGTTCTGGCAAAAAGCAAAGTCCCCTAGTCACCCTGGGTGACCTGGACACAGCCTCCTTGTTCAGCCTCACCTCACTCTCCTGCCCCCGTTCTCCTAGACGTGGGGCCCTTTGCTGAGACCCTTACATCATTATCTTGCTGGAGTCTCAAAAGCTCCACCAACCCATGCAGGAATATCACTCAGCCTGTACACAGAACGCCTCTGTACTGTACTATTTCTTATACATAACAAGGAAAGTCAAATAAATACATTTTGAACTAAAAAAAAACTGTACATCTTGATCAGCATCTCCCCATTTCCTCTACTCAGCCCCTGACAACTACCATTGTCTCTGTTTCGGTAGAGTCAGAGGTTCCACATATAAGTGAGATTGTATAGTATTTGTCTTTCTCTAACTTATTTCACTTAGCATAATGCCCTCAAGATCTATCCATGTCATCACAAATAGCAGGATTTCCCTTTTTATGGCTGAATAATAATCCTCTGTGTGTATCTCACATCTTCTTTTTGTGTGTCTTCTTATAAGTGTCCAATCTGTGGTTGGACACTTAGGTTGCTTCCAAGTCTTGGATTGTGAATAATACTGCAATGCCGAGAAGCAAATTCTCTATGTTTCTTCCTAGGAATTTTAAGGTCTTGGGTTTTATATTCAAGTCTTTAATTCATTTTAAGCTGAAATTTGTGTGTGGTGTATCACAGTGGTACAGTTTCATTCTTTTGCATGAGTATATCCAATTTTCCCAACACCATTTATTGAAGAGACTATTCTTTAACCACTGAGTGAATACTCCCTAGTCAATGTTAGTTATCCATATACGTATGGGTTTATTCCTGGGCTCTCAATAGTGTTCCATTGATCTATGTGTCTATTTCTATGCTAATAACATTGTTCTATGCATATTGTTTGCAGTATAGTTTGGAATCAGGAATGTGATGCTGCCAGCTTTGTTCTTTCTCAAAATTGTTTTGGTTATTTGAAGTCTTTTGTAATTCCATATGAATTTCAGTATTTTTTTCAATTTCTATTTAAAAATGCCATTGGAATTTTGATAAGGATTGCATTGAATCTATGGATGGTTTTGGATAGTATGGACAGTTTAACAATTTAAACTCTTCTCATCCTATAAACATGGGATATCTTTCCATTTATTTGTATCTTCTTCAGTATCTTTTGCCAATCCAAGACACTTCACTGTTAAAGGGACAAATAGTAAGCATAGCTTCTCTATAAAGAGTCACTAAGGAAATTAAGGGCCAATGAAATCTCACCTCTAGTCTTCTAAGTACAAGAGCTACAAGACAGTGTGTTTTGTATGACCTCAATTAAAACTATAAGAAAATACTGTTGACTAGTAAACAGTCTCTAGTGCCACTTTGCTATCTCCCATCCTGATCAATCCCCAGGTCCCTTCCCAGGCAGGATCAGAGTCCCATGAGAGCTAAGGAACTAACTAAAGAACTAGCCTTCATACATACCCCAAAGTTGGTGGATCTCCTAGGGAACACTGTTTCTCCACACAGATGTATACACTGTCATCAAGTTCTCCAGTTATCCTGTTCACACTGCACAAGAATGTCCTTGACAGTGTCCACAATTTTATTTGATGGCAAAATAGGTGAGTAGTTATATAAGGTATCACACATTCACGTGGTTGAATGTTATGCACCCACCAAAATGTTTATAAAGAACTTGTTATAACATGGAAAGTGTTTATGTTATAACAAATTTTATAAGACAGGGAAAATTTTTGTTGATGCAGTATAATCATAACTATATTGACAATGCAAAGAAAGAAGTCAACCACTAACTGTAGTTTTTTATGGATAGTAATTGTTGTTGTTTTTCAGTCATGTCCGACTCTTTTCAGCCCTATGGACTGCAGCACACCAGGCTTCTTTGTCCTTCACCATCTCTCAGGGCTTGCTCAAACTCAATGTCCATTGAGCTGGTGATGCCATCCAACCATCTCATCTTCTGTTGTCACCCTCTCCTCCCAAAGAGGAAAATTTCTTGAATTGCAATATATTAATTTGTTATAAAAATAATGATAGATTTAGAAGTTAATAGGAACCAAGATGACAGTGCAGGAAGCTCATAAAATTCCCTCCACTCATGAAACAAATTTACAAATATATATGGAGCAATTCACTCAGAGAAAAGCTCAGAAACTGGTGATGGTATGAAACTAGAAATCAATCCAAAGATGAAAACTGAAAACTTCACAAATATGTCATTATTAAACAGAATGCTCCTGAACAATCAATGGGTCAAAGAAGAGATCAACAGGGAAATCTAAAAGTATCTTGACTCAAATGAAAACACAAGTACAACATATCAAACTTTAGGGGATGCAGCAAAGGCAATTCTAAGAAGGAAGGTTGTCACAATAAATGCCTCTATTAAAACAGAAAAAAAAAGAATAGACAATTTTATATCTCAAAGAACTAGAAAAAGAAGAACAAATTAAACCCAGAGTTGGTAGAAGGAAGAAGATTTCATTTTAAAATAAATTCTATTAACTCAAAGGCATAAAACTCTTAGATAAAATTATACTGGTAAAAATATTAAATCAAGCCAACAGGTCCTTTATTCCCAATGAAAATTAGGTCAGCTGGCCACTGAAGGATAGAAAAACAGGAAGGAAATCAAGAATGGCCCTGGCTTCTCCCAAGCTGCTTGCCTCTGGCGGTAGTGTGTGTGAGCATGCCCGAGTGCCATGGTCTTCATGAGGAGAAAACAGTCATATCCTTGCCTGCCAGATGGCCAGGGTGGATTCCAAACTAAGAAAGCATCCATGAATTAGGACACTCATCCAAGCTCCCCTGTCTCAGAACCTGGAGGACACTTGAGAAAAGGTCAGGCCTGGAGTAAAATGTTAAATGTTCCCAAATAGGAACACTTACCTGCCTTCCAGTGTTAACCCAGCCCAGACGTGCCTGACCCCAAACTCTCCTGCCCACAGCAGGGCCTTAAGACCTCCCATTGGGCAATAAACACATTCATATTTCATCATTTAAATATTAAAGTTAAAAATATTTAATAAAACTTAAAAATAAAATAACATGTTCTCACATCAAACCACCATAACCTTCCTTTTACCACCAATTTCTTTAAAATTTTTTCCTGGGCTTCTCTGGTGGCTCAGTGGTAAAGAAACCTCCTGCCAGTGCAGGAAACATAGGTTCCATCCCTGAACTAGGAGGATCCCACATGCTTTGGAGCAACTAAGCCCTTGCAGCACATCTATTGAGCCTGTGCTCTAGAGCCACAACTACTGAGCCCACCTGCCGCAACAAGAGAAACCACCACAAAGAGAAGCTGATGTACTGCAACAAACAATAGCCCTCCCGCCCACCCCCAAAACTAGAGAAAAACATGCAGCAATGAACAGCCAGCACAGCCAAAAATAAAAAATTTTTTAGTAACTCTAAAAAAATTTTTTCTGTGCTGACTCCACCTCACTACTTAGAGTGATAATTTATTTAAATAGCTATTCCCAGGGGTGTTATTTAAGAGCTATAACAATGGCAACCCACTCCAGTACTCTTGCCTGGAAAATCCCATGGATGAAGGAGCCTGGTAGGCTGCAGTCCATGGGATCGCGAAGAGTCAGGCACGACTGAGCGACTTCACTTTCACTTTTCACTTTCATGCATTGGAGAAGGAAATGGCAAACCACTCCAGTGTTCTTGCCTGGAGAATCCCAGGGACGGGGGAGCCTGGTGGGCTGCCGTCTATGGGGTCGCACAGAGTCGGACACGACTGAAGCGACTTAGCAGCAGCAGCAGCAACAACTGAAATGGCATCAATCAGCATGGATTATGTGCTAAATAGACTGGGCAGCAGCCATGCAGAGGGAGCGTGGTCTTGCGGCAAGAGGAGGAGGAGTCCGGTTAACAGTGGCCCTCACTCATCCACTCACCACCCACTTGCAAACAAACCTTCCAGGACCACTCCACAAGGTTAATGAACAAGAGCACCCAACTTAATATTAATGTGATAACTAGCAATGAGTGCGGGCAATTTCTCTCTTCCCTAATTCCCCACAGTATTTTTCCAGATCTCCAAGTTCATGTCCTGACTTAGAATGTCTAATGTCTAATCGTCTCCACTCCATTCTCATTCACCTCCCACTCACAGCCTGCAAATCCAGAATCACTACATGATCCCTCCCTCTCTCCTCCCAAGAAACTATAGAAAACTCAACAGCTGTTATGTGTTGGATTTCCAACCACCACCACACCCCTCCAAACACCAAAAAAAAAAAAGACAACCAATACCTCAGAATTTGGATACAAGGTCACTGAGAGTGTAATTGGCTAAGATGAGGTCATACTTGAGTAGAATCGAATCCAGTATGACTGATAGCTTTACAAGAAGAGTGAAATTTAAACAGAGATGAAGAGGGAAAATGGTGAGGAGACAGAGGCTGGGGTGAGGCTGCCGTAAGTCAAGGAAGACCTGGGCTACCGGAAGTGTCAAGAGTCAAGGAAGGATCTCTCCTTGGAGAATTTGGAAGGAGTATGTCTCTACCAACACCTTTCAGACTTTCAGCCTCAAGAACTTTGAGAAACTAGATTTCCATTGTTTTAAGCAACTCAGCTCGTGGTCTTTTGCTACAACAGCCCAGGGAAACTAAGTCAGCAGCCATCATGAATTCTCTCACATACTTCAGACCATCTTTACCACAGGGAACTCCCATACTTCAGACCATATTGAATGCTCTCCCACACTGCAGAGAATTTTAAAATTTCACAAGAAGGGGTGAACTTCAGTTCTTTTTCTTCCTTTTATGGCTGGCTTCTTTCTCTACAGTTAGCTTTTCTCTCCACTGGGAATCATCTCCAATCTCCTTGGGTCCTCCTCTCTTCCCCACTTATGAGCTTAAAAGAGACAAACTCTCTTTTGCATATGGAAAACCAAAATAGACATTTAAATGAAAGTCTGTTTTTAAATTAGGGTGTGACATTTGAAACTTCCATGTGAATCTCTTAGAAATACATTTCATACCACCCTGGGATACTTCATTTTAGGGAAAAAGTCTTTAAAAAAGAGAAGTATTTTTTCCTTCAAAATCTAGCTAACTAATATCTCTTAAAACTCAACATTCAAGAAAAAAGACCATGACATCTGGTCTCATCACTTCATGGCAAATAATAGATGGGGAAACAATGGAAACAGTGACAAACTTTATTTTCTTGGGCTCCAAAATCACGACAGATGGTGACTGCAGCCATGACATTAAAAGGCACTTGCTCCTTGGAAGAAAAGCTATGACCAACATAGCATATTAAAAATCAGAGACATTACTTTACCAACAAAGATCCGTGTAGTCAAAGCTATGGTTTTTCCAGTGGTCATGTATGGATGTGAGAGTTGGATCATAAAGAAAGCTAAGTGTCAAAGAACTGATGCTTTTGAACTGTGGTCTTGGAAAAGACTCTTGAGAGTCCCTTCAACAGGAAGGAAATCAAACCAGTCCATCCTAAAGGAAATCAGTCCTGAATATTCATTTGAAAGGCTGATGCTGAAGATGAAGCTCCAGTACTTTGGCCACCTGATGCGAAGAGCTGACTCATTAGAAAAGGCCCTGATGCTGGGAAAGATTGAAGGCAGAAGGAGAAGGGGATGACAGAGGATGAGATGGTTGGATGGCATCACTGACTCAATGGACTTGAGTTTGAGCAAGCTCCGGGAGATGGTGAAGGACAGGGAGGCCTGGCGTGCTGCAGTCCACGGGGTTGCAAAGAGTCAGACACAACTGAGTGACTGAATAACATCTCTGAAGAGATTTAGTCTTATCTCTTTTATACTTACGCTTTTTCAGTTTATTTATTGCTATCAAACAATTTAGACATGATTTTACAAAAAACAAAATTTAAAAATTTGAGTGGTGGGGGTGGGGTCCTAAGATGGCCCAGGAATAGGATGGGGAGACCACTTTCTCCACCAAAAATTCATGGAAAGATCATTTGAACGCTGAGCAAATACCACAAAACAACTTCTGAAGGCTGGCGGAGGATACCATACACCCAGAAACGTAGCCCATTGTCTTCGAAAGGAGGTAGGACAAAAGATAAAAGATAAAAAGAGAGACAAAGGAGTTAGGGACGGAGACCCATCCTGGGGAGGGAGCCATAAAGAGAAGCTTTCAAACACCAGGAAACCCTCTCACCTGTGGGTCTGTGGGGAGCTTTGGAATCTCAGAGGGCAACATAACTGGGAGGAAAAAATAAATAAATAAAACCCACAGATTACACATCTAACCGCAACTCCCAGCAGAGAAGTAGCCCAGACGATGTGTCAGCCACCAGCAAGGGGGGCTGAACAGGGACTCACAGGCTGCAATTGTTTAGGGTAAGGACCGGGCCTGAATGCCCTGAGGACAATCTGAGGGAGCTAATGTGAGATAGCAACTCAAATTGTGGGATAGCCAGAGAGAGAGAAAAAAAAAGAGAGAGACAACTTTCCCATGAAAAGCTCTAACCCTAAGGCACTGCCTGGCCAGCTCACAGAACAAAGAATTGAGCAAATACCAGAGGAGAGTTAGCTGGCAGCGGACCGGCCCATCCCCCGCCAGAGGCAGAGAGGCAGGCGGGCAACAGCCAAAGCCAGAAGGCAAGGGGCAAAGTCGGTCCCAGAGATGGTATCCTCTACCAAACTGCAAGCAGGCTCCCAGTTGCTAACTAAGTCTTCCTGGGATCCTGGACGGTTGACATCCACCAGGAGGGTTGCAGCCAGAGATCAAACCCCCAGAGGAGACACACGGCACACCTGAGAAGATGCACCCACTGTGCATCCAGGAAACCGAGCGGCTGGGACCGGGGAGGTGATATGACACACTGCCCCACCTGGGGAGAGTGTGCTCACCAAGCACCTGGTGGCCTGAGCTGCTCAGACCTGGGAAGGGCACAAAACGAAGGCCCAACCAAGTCTGTACCTTTGTGGAGTACCCGAGAACCTGAACCTGGGCAGCTTAGACCTGGGAAGTGCACGCAACCCAGGGCTCGCTTAGACAGTTCCCCTGCAGAGTAACCTGGAGCCTGAGCAGTGTAGACCAGGAAAGCACACACGCCGTGAGTGGGGGCAAACCCAATGTGCCCCAGACACTGCAAGTACTCCCTACACATGCCAATGATATTTGTTTGCAGTGTTCCTCCCTCCCTGTAGCACAATCGAACAAGTGAGCCTAAATAAATGACCACCTCCACCCCCCTTGTGTTAGGGCGGAAGTGAGACACTGAAGAGACTTGCAAACAGAGGAAGCCAAAGTAAACCAAGAGGGAACGGTTTTGGAAGGGGCAGGTGCAACAGACTAAAAACCTACATTAAACCCTGGGTTTTATGTAGCCTTCCACTGGCTACATTGGAAGGGACCTATAGACCTTGAGAAGAAGTAGAAGGTGGAACAAGGAACTAGCTGAAACTGAACTGACCATACACTGCCCTCAACAGCTCCAGAGAAATTCCTAGATATATTTTACTATTATAATTTTTTAATTTTTAAGTTCTTTATTACTCCTTTTTCATTGTTAAAACCTACAATTACCTTGAGAAAAAAAGACCCTATTTTTAAAGCAAATTTCATATTTTTGTATATAACTTGCAATTGTTTTATTTTTTTAATATTGTATTTTTGAGTCTAACCTCTACTCTAGATTTTTTATCTTTGCTTTTTGGCATGTGTTATCAATTCTGTACCTTTAAGAATCCAATCTTCAGCACCCATTTTTACTTAGGAGTGTGATTACTGACTTGATTGCTCTCTCCCCTTTTGACTCTTCTTTTTCTCCCCCAGGTGACCTCTATCTCCTCCCTCCCCCTTCTCTTCTCTACTTAACTCTGTGAATCTCTTTGGGCTGTGGAGAACACTTAGGGAACTGATCACTGGCTAGATTGGTCTGTCTTCTTTTGACTCCCCCTCCTTTTCTCCTGGTCACCTCTATCTCTTTCCTCCTTCTTCTCTTCTCTATGTAACTCCATGAACCTCTCTGAGTGTTCCAGACTGTGGAGAGCAAATAGGGAATTGCTTACTGGCTAGATTGCTCTCTCCCCTTTTGATTCCCCCTCTTCTACTCCTCGGAGAAGGCAATGGCAACTCACTCCAGTGTTCTTGCCTGGAGAATCCCAGAGATGGGGGAGCCTGGTGGGCTGCCATTTGTGGGGTCCCACAGAGTCAGACATGACTGAAGCAACTTAGCAGCAGCTTCTCCTCCTGGTCACCTCTATCTCCCTCCTCCCTCTTCTCTTCTCCATGTAACTCTGTGAACCTCTCTGGGAGTCCTTCACTGTGGAGAATCTTTACACCATTAACTTAGATGTTTTGCCATTGGTGCTGTATGCATGGAGAAGTCTTGAGGCTACTGTAAGCATAAGACTGAAAGCCAGAAACAGGAGGCTTAAATCCAAAACTTGAGAATACCAGAAAACTCCTGATTCCAGGGAACATTAATTGACAAGAGCTCATCCAAAAGCCTCCATACCTACACTGAAACCATGCTTCACCCAAGAGCCAACAAGTTGCAGAGCAAGATATACCAAGCTAATTTTCCAACAAAGCAGGAACATAATCCTGAGCATTAAAATATAGGTGGCCAAAAGTCACACCAAACCCATAGACACCTCAAAACTCACTACTGGACACTTCATTCCACTCCTGAGAGAAGAGATCCAGCTCCACCCACCAGAACACCAACGCAAGCTTCCCTAACCAGGAAACCTTGACAAGCCACTCATCCAACCCCACCCACAGAAAGGATCCTTCCACAATAAAGAGGAACTGTGGAAGAGTAACTTCCAGCATACAGAAAGGCCACCACCCCAAACATAGAAATCTAAATGAGATGAAAATGCAGAGAAATATTCAGCAGGTAAAGAAACATGATAAAAGCCCACCAAACTAAACAAAATATGAGGAGATAGGGAGTCTACTTGACAAAGAATTCAAAATAATGATAGTAAAAATGATCCAAAATCTTGAAAACAAAATGGAGTTACAGGTAAATAGTCTGGAGACAAGGATTGAAAAGATGCAAGAAAAGTTTAACAAGGACCTAGAAGAAATAAAAAAGAGTCAATCAATAATGAATAATGCAATAACTGAGATCAAAAGCACTCTGAAGGGAACCAACATTAGAATAACAGAGGCAGAAGATAGGATAAGTGAGGTGGAAGATAGAATGGTGGAAATAAATGAAGCAGAGAAGAAAAAAAGAAAAAAAGAATTAAAAGAAATGAGGACAACCTCAGAGACCTCTGGGACAATGTTAAACACCCCAACATTTGAATCATAGGAGTCCCAGAAGAAGAAGACAAAAAGAAAGGCCATGAGAAAATACTTGAGGAGATAAGAGTTGAAAACTTCCCTAAAATGGGGAAGGAAATAGCCACCCAAGTACAAGAAACCCAGAGAGCCCCAAACAGGATAAACCCAAGGTGAGACACCCCAAGACACATATTCATCAAATTAACAAAGACCAAACACAAAGAATAAATATTAAAAGCAGCAAGGGAAAAATAATAAATAACACACAAGGGGATCCCCATAAGGATAACAGCTGATCTTTTAATAGAAACTCTACAAGCCAGAAGGGAATGACAGGACATACTTAAAGTGATGAAAGAGAAAAATCTACAACCCAGATTACTGTACCCAGCAAGGATCTCAATCAAATATGAAGGAGAAATCAAAAGCTTTACAGACAAGCAAAAGCTGAGAGAATTCAGTACCACCAAACCAGCTCTTCAACAAATGCTAAAGGATCTTCTCTAGACAGGAAACACAGAAAAGGTTTATAAACTAGAACCCAAAACAACAAAGTAAATGGCAACAGGATCATACTTATCAATAATTACCTTAAATGTAAATGGGTTGAATGCCCCTACCAAGAGACAAAGACTGACTGAATGGATACAAAAACAAGACCCCTATATATGCTGTCTACAAGAGATCCACCTCAAAACAAGGGACACATACAGACTGAAAGTGAAGGGCTGGGAAAAGATATTTCACACAAATGGAGACCAAAAGAAAGCAGGAGTAGCAATTCTCATATCAGATAAAATAGACTTTGAAATAAAGGCTGTGAAAAGAGACAAAGAAGTACACTACGTAAGGATCAAAGGATAAAATCCAAGAAGATATAACAATTATAAATATATACACACCCAACATAGGAGCACCACAATATGTAAGGCAAATTCTAACAAGTATGAAAGGGGAAATTAACAGTAACACAAAAATAGTGGGAGACTTTAATACCCCACTCACACCTATGGATAGATCAACTAAACAGAAAATTAGCAAAGAAACACAAACTTTAAATGATACAATAGACTAGTTAGACCTAATTGAAATCTATAGGACATTTCACCCCAAAACAATGAATTTCACCTTTTTCTCAAGTGCACACGGAACTTTCTCCAGGATAGATCACATCCTGGGCCATAAATCTAGCCTTGGTAAATTCAAAAAAACTGAAATCATCTCAAGCATCTTTTCTGATCACAATGCAGTAAGATTAGATGTCAGCTACAGGGAAAAAACTATTAAAAATACAAACATATGGAGGCTAAACAACACACTTCTGCATAACCAACAAGTCACAGAAGAAATCAAAAAAGAAATCAAAATATGCTTAGAAACGAATGAAAATGAAAACACAACAACCCAAACCCATGGGATTCAGTAAAAGCAGTGTTAAGGGTAAGTTTCATAGCAATACAAGCCTACCTCAAGAAGCAGGAAAAAAATCAAATAAATAACCTAACTCTACACCTAAAACAATAGAAAAAGAAGAAATGAAGAACCCCAGGGTTAGTAGAAGGAAAGAAATCATAAAAATTAGGGCAGAAATAAATGCAAAAGAAACAAAGGAGACCATAGCAAAAATCAATAAAGCTAAAAGGTGGTTCTTTGAGAAGGTAAATAAAATGGACAAACCATTAGTCATACTCATCAAGAAAAAAAGGGAGAAGGATCAAATCAACAAAATTAGAAATTAAAATGGAGAAATCACAACAGACAACACAGAAATGCAAAGGATTGTAAGAGACTACTATCAACAACTATATGCCAATAAAATGGACAACTTGGAAGAAATGGACAAATTCTTAGAAAAATATAACTTTACAAAACTGAACCAGGAAGAAATAGAAAATCTTAACAGACCCATCACAAGCACAGAAATCAAAACTGTAATCAGAAATCTTCCAACAGACAAAAGCCCAGGACCAGATGGCTTCACAGCTGAATTCAACTAAAAATTTAGAAAAGAGCTAACACCTATCTTACTCAAACTCTTCCAGAAAATTACAGAAGAAGGTAAACTTCCAAACTCATTCTATGAAGCCACCATCACCCTAATACCAAAACCAGACAAAGATGCCACAAAAAAGAAAACTACAGGCCAATATCACTGATGACCATAGATGCAAAAATCCTTAATAAAATTCAAGCAAACAGAATCCAACAACGTATTAAAAAGATCATACATTATGACCAAGTGGGCTTTATCCCAGAGATGCAAGGATTCTTCAATATTCACAAATCAATCAATGTAATACACCACATCAACAAATTGAAAGATAAAAACCCTATGATTATCTCAATAGATGCAGAGAAACCTTTGACAAAATTCAACATCCATTTATGACAAAAACCCTCCAGAAAGTAGGCATAGAAGGAACATACCTCAACATAATAAAAGCCATATATGATAAACCCACAGCAAACATTATCCTCAAGGGTGAAAAATTGAAAGCATTTCCTCTAAAGTCAGGAACAAGACAAGGATGCTCTCTCTCACCACTACTATTCAACATAGTTTTGGAAGCTTTAGCCACAGCAATCAGAGAAAAAAAGAAATAAAAGGAATCAAGATTGGAAAAGAAGTAAAACTCTCACTGTTTGCAGATGACATGATCCTCTACATAGAAAACCCGAAAGACTCCACCAGAAAATTACTAGAGCTAATCAATGAATATAGTAAAGTTTCAAGATATAAAATTAACACGCAGAAATCTCTTGCATTTGTATACACTAACAATGAGAAAACAGAAAGAGAAATTAAAGAAACAATTCCATTCACCATTGTGACAAAAAGAAAAAATTACTTAGGAATAGAGCTACCTAAAGAAACAAAAGAACTATATATAGAAAACTATAAAACACTGATGAAAGAAATCAAATATGATACAAATAGATGGAGAAATATACCATGTTCATGGACCAGAAGAATCAATATAGTAAAGATGAGTATACTACCTAAAGCAATCTATAGATTCAATGCAATCCCTGTCATTCTACCAAAGGTATTTTTCAGAGAACTAGAACAAAGAATTTCACAATTTGTCTGGAAATACAAAAAAACCTCGAATAGCCAAAGCAATCTTGAGAAAGAAGAATGGAACTGGAGGAATCAACCTGCCTGACTTCAGGCTATACTACAAAGCTATAGTCCTCAAGACAGTATGGTACTGGCACAAAAACAGAAACATAGATCAATGGAACAAAATAGAAAGCCCAGAGATAAATCCATGCATCTATGGACACCTTATCTTTGACAAAGAAGGCAAGAATATACAATGGAGAAAAGACAATCTCTCTAACAAGTGGTGCTGGGAAAACTGGTCAACCACTTGTAAAAGAATGAAACTAGAACACTCTCTAACACCATACACAAAAATAAACTCAAAATGGATTAAAGATCTAAATGTAAGACCAGAAACTATAAAACTCCTAGAGGAAAACAGGCAAAACACTCTCTGACATAAATCAAAGCAGGATCCTCTATAACCCACCTCCCAGAATAATGGAAATAAAAGCAAAAATAAACAAATGGGGCCTAATTAAACTTAAAAGCTTTTGCACAATGAAGGAATCTATAAGCAAGGTGAAAAGACAGCCTTCAGAATGGGAGAAAATAATAGCAAATGAAACAACTGACAAAGAATTAATCTCAAAAATATACAAGCAACTCCTGCAGCTCAATTCCAGGAAAATAAGGGACCCAATCAAAAAATGGGCCAAAAAACTAAACAGACATTTCTCCAAAGAAGACATACAAATGGCTAACAAACACATGAAAAAGATGCTCAACATAACTCATTATCAGAGAAATGCAAATCAAAACCGCAATGAAGTACCATCTCACACCAGTCAGAATGGCTGCTATCAAAAAGTCTACAAACAATAAATGCTGGAGAGGGTGTGGAGAAAAAGGAACCCTCTAACACTGTTGGTGGGAATGCAAACTAGTACAGCCACTATGGAGAACAGTCTGGAGATTCCTTAAAAAACTGGAAATAGAACTGCCTTATGACCCAGCCATCCCACTGCTGGGCATACACACAGAGGAAACCAGAACTGAAAGAGACACATGTACCCCAGTGTTCATCGCAGCACTGTTTACAATAGCCAGGACATGAAAGCAACCTAGATGTCCATTGGCAGGCAAATGGATAAGAAAGCTATGGTACATATACACAATGGAATATTACTCAGCTATTAAAAAGAATGCATTTGAATCAGTTCTAATGAGGTGGATGAAACTGGAGCCTATTATTCAGAGCGAAGTAAGTCAGAAAGAAAAACATCAATACAGTATACTAACACATATATATGGAATTTAGAAAGATGGTAATTATGACCCTATATGCGAGACAGCAAAAGAGACACAGATGTAAAGAACAAACTTTTGGACTCTGGGAGAAGGTGAGGGTGGGATGATTTGAGAGAATAGCATTGAAACATATATATTATCATATGTGCAACAGATTGCCAGCCCAGGTTTGCTGCATGAGACAGGGTGCTCAGGGCTGGTGCACTGGGATGACCCAGAGGGATGGGATGGGGAGGGAGGTGGGAGGGGGGTTCAGGATGTGGGACACATGTACACCCATGGCTGATTCATGTCAGTGTATGGCAAAAACCACCGCAATATTGTAAAGTAATTAGCCTCCAATTAAAATTTAAAATAAATAAATAAACAAATAAAAATTTAAAAAATAAAAATCTGAGTAATAGAAGTTCAGCTATTACTGGATATAAATGATATATAAACTTTGGATAATCTTATTACTAAATATGAGTTTTGCCTTTATTAATATATTAGAATTGATAATGATCAATTCTGCAAATATAATTACTGTCCCATCAGTTAAAAATAATATGTGTTAGGTATTCACAGTGTCTGTATATTATTTATAAAATATATATGGATACTATACTTTAAAATATACTAAATTTAGAATTTTTAAAGGAAGAAATTAAAAGCTAAATATAAATAGTAGTTCTTTTGTTTTCACATAAATCATTTTGAGAGCTTCAGTTTGAACATAACACTACATAGGATATAGGTAAATAGTAAAATCCTGAGTTACTTCAGCAGTACAATGAGAATGCTTCAGGAGCACCATAGAACTGGGTTATGGGGAATCCTTTTCAGACCCTATTACTCTTCTCTCGCTATTACAAAATCCTTCCCACCATCATAGCACAAGTTAGCAGGTTAGCAAAGTATAGAGATGGCCAGAACAGAGAATTCAGCAAAAGATAATATATGCAGCCAATGATATATTAAAGAAAAGCAAGTCTTAAATTTCAGAATGATATGGACCTGCACAAATGGAAAGTACAGTAATATGGCTATACATTGGGAGGAAATATAATTGTTGAGGCTCTAGTGTGACCAAACTGAGAGGAGGGAGGTGAGTTAAGAATGTTGAAAGTCATCTCTTAATTTCTTAATACACAAATAGTGAGTGCATATGATTTGTAATATGCCACACAAAACCCTATATAAACTCTTCCATCTTTTCCAAGCCCATTGGCAATGTGCTTACTTGGTAAAAGGTTACATTGTAAAGTAATGTCTTCACTCCAGCTCTAATTTATTGAGTGCTGTAAGTACCTTACAGGCATTATTCCAGCCAACTTCTCAAGGTCAGTGTCCTCATCTACAAAAAGGAATAACCACCCCCAACAAGTAACTCCAGGCTTGTATAGGAATTCGGTCTCAGAGACAGGACTTCAGGCTAAGGTGGATCAATGCAGTGGGCTTCAACACTCCTATACTACCAGTCAAGGACAAAGATCTACTTATTCTACTTGTCATAGAATGACATCAAATTGCCTTTTCAGCAGGCCTAGTCACTCCATTAAATCTTTTCTACTCAGAAAATCAAATAGAGCAAAACAATCATTAAACAATTGGTTAAGCCGTTCTTGCTCTTTTCCTCATCAGCCTTAGATAGGGAAACACTTGCCAGACAGAGCATTTGAGGAGCATCCAGATTCTTCTCTACTATTAAAAGAAGTATCCTGAACTCCTCTGTTTGAGTTCAAACTGAACTCGCTGTTGCTGATGCTGCTGCTACTGCTAAGTTGCTTCAGTCATGTCTGACTCTGTGCGACCCCATAGACAGCAGCCCACCAGGCTCCCCCGTCCCTGGGATTCTCCAGGCAAGAACACTGGAGTGGGTTGCCATTTCCTCCTCCAATGCATGAAAGTGAAAAGTGAAAGTGAAGTCCCTCAGTCATGTCTGACTCTTAGCGACCCCATGGATTGCAGCCCACCAGGCCTTCTGTCCATTGGATTTTCCAAGCAAGAGTACTGGAGTAGGGTGCCATTGCCTTCTCCAATAACACCTGCCAAACCGATAATAGTTTTGATCTAATTTTATTTTATTGCAGGGATGCTGCTAGAGTTTCTGGAAGGAATCAGCCATTGGATGAGAAGTGAACTTGGAGTGCTAATGATTTTCTCTCAATTTAATGATTTAAACCTTGGGCTGGGAAATGGCGGGTGAAGTGGGAAGGAAGTTATCTTAAATGTCCTGATACTAACCAAATAATAAAAAAGGATTTATTCTTATCCAGTGTTAAAACACTGTTTATCCAGTGTTAAAACACTGTTGCATAATATACTTATGAAAAAAATTACTGGAGTTTGAGAGGACCCAATAAATCACACTCTCTCTTCTGCCAAAGTTCTAAATTTATATAGAGAAAGGAGTAAAACAGATAGAGAGCTTATTAGCACCTATATTAATAATAAAGATTCTGCTGAAGAATGTTTTGCCCCTAGAAGGCTCTAAAATAGTCTCTAGGAGTTCACCAATTAAATTGATCCCAATGCCACTTTTCATCCAAGGGAGAACATTCATACCTTATTCTATTTTCACTTTAGTCCATCCACAATGTCCAAAATATATTACCAACAGTTCTGCAAAACACAAAGAAAATCCTTTAAGAAAAAAAAAAAAAACTCCAAATACTATAGACACCCTATGTATAAATTTAAGCCTGCTTGCCATGAAGTTCCTAGAAAGAAATTAAAATCCTCAAATTAAATCCCTTAACAAACCTAAGGCTAAAAAAAGGAAAAGCCCAAAGAAATTCAAGTTTAATATCAAGTTCACTTTCTTTGTATGTTAAAAATTCCAAGAAACCCTTCAAAGCTTCTCTTTCTGGCAAAATAGCTGACTAAGCATAATGAAAACGTCTCCTAATAAAAAACACTTACCAATGCTGAAAAAATATACAAAGCATTTTGTTAAATGCCTAGCAACAGAGTTGGCAAGAAAGTAACAGAAATCCTTCATGGTCAAACTTGTTAAAAAAAAAAAAAAGCACAAATTCAGCAAGGTAACTACACATTAAAGCAAAAAGCTACCCCCAAGTATCCAGTGATTTCTGATAAACTAGAGAGTAAATTTCAATGAGCCATAAGCAACAAGGCTTGTGTCCTGAAGATGATAAGATGCCGGATGAAGGACTCCTGATAAAGGCTGAACACCCACTGGATGATATCCTCAAAGGGGAAAAAAGCAGTAATTCTTGGAGATAGACCATAAAGAACCTTGACTTCTAATAATGGATCTAGAGGGAAAGGCCATTATCTCTGAGAATTACATCAAACCTACACAGCATATTAAAAAGCAGAGACATTCCTTTGCTCACAAAGGTCTGTATAGTCAAAGATATGGTTTTTCCAGTAGTCATGTATGGATATGAGAGTTGAACCATAAAGAAGGCTGAGCACCAAAGAACTGATGTTTTTGAACTACGGTATTAGAGAAGACTCTTGAGAGTCCCTTGGACTACAAGGAGATCAATCCTAAAGGAAATCAGTCCTGAATACTCATTGGAAGGACTGATGTTGAAGCTGAAGCTCCAATAATTTGGCCACCTGATGCGTGGAGCCAGTTCATTAGAAAAGATCCTCATATTGGGAAAGATTGAAGGCAGGAAGAGAAGGGGATGACAGAAGACAAGATGGCTGGATTATCACTGACTCAACAGACATGTGTTTGAGGAAGATCCAGGACATGGTGAAGGACACAGATGCCTGGTGTGCTGCAGTCCATAGGGTCGCAAAGAGTCAGACATGACTGAGCTACTGAATAACAAATTATGAGACAAGTACTAGTTACCTCACTTTTACTGTAACGTTTAATATTCACTTCAACTCAATAACATTGTTATAAATATACTCATTTTTCAGACTTCAAGCTTCAGTCATCTGGCCAGGATCAGACAAATCATCAGTAGCATAGCTAGAATGCAAATCTAAATCTGTCTGACTTAGCAGCAGAGACCCAGTCCATAAGCCACACTGTTGATAGGCTAAGGAATGAAAAGGGTTTCAGAGAATCTTTTTAACAAAGAAAGGAGAGCAGTTTCCCAGGCAACAAAGCTCTCAGTTTCAAAATATATCACATGCTCTGAGCCAAATCAGCCCTAGAGTATTTCAAGACCTTTGCTGCTGACATAAAATGGGAATTGGACAAGTGACTTAAGACTCAGACCACCCAAGATCAACCCTGCCTTTCTACTCATGACCTCTAGTTGGTTAAGTTGGTCACTGAATAGATGAAATGAGCATTTCCCTGTAGTGCTCATACAGATCTCCCAAGGAGGTCATTTAAAGGCAAAATGTAAGCTCCTGGGCCCAGGTATTCTGGCCCAACAGAACTGGGACAGAGCTCAGAGTGTGTTTACATTTAAATTTGTCTGCTCTGGCTGTTTCAGCTTGTAGGATCTAGATCCCTGACCAAGGATCAAACCCAGACCCCTTGCTTTAGGATTGCAGAGTCTTAAGCACTGGACTACCAGGGAAATCCCTGGAATCCGTATTTTTAACTAGAATAGAAAAATTGATAAAATTGCAGCCTTCAGAAATAAATCTACTTGGGTTTGAATGCTGCCTTAGACCAAAAACAAGTCATGGCATCTTGATCAAGAAAGTATCTCTGAGCCTCAGTTTCCATATCCGAAATAGGGTGTTGATAATCATTACCTTTTTAAATTTTTGTGAATTTTTAATTAACCATATGCTTTTTGAAAGCAGTCAATAAGCCCTTGCTTTTTCCCCCCACACATTTGTGTATTTTTTTTCCTAGAGAGTCTAAAAGGGTAGTGTTTTGCCAGCAATCCTGATTGAACTCTTTTTCTTAGAATTAGGTCAGCAGCAAACACACTGCTGGGTTGGATGAAATAAATCCAGCAGAGAAAACAAAATAATCAGGCCTGCAGCCCTCAAGGCACTGTTTATTTATGTCTCTTGTAGGGGACTTTAAAATTTGGAGTTGAACTCCATTGACTTGCAAATTTATTCTATTCCTGGCCTTCGAAAACAATCCTGAGGAAAATAGATAAGAGCAGAAACCATGAGGCAAAGATGACACCTACTGGCAGAGGATGGCCCCTGCACAGGACATTTCTGTTGCTCAGCTGCTTCCAGCAAGGACTGATCCTTCAGATTCATTCACAGGAAATGTTGTCACGGAAATAACCAGAGATGTGGACAAAAGTTTACATTCGAAAGTCTTCATCAGGTATTATTTATAAAATGAAATGTTGGAAAGAGTTAGTCCAACATTTGGGAAATGCGTTCAATACATTTTGGTATGTGCATGTAATGGACATACATTTTAAGCTGTTTTCAAATCATTTTAATAACATGAATAAATGCTAACATAAAGATTTTAATGCCAAAATAAGATCATAAAACAAACATATATAGAATATTCATTAAGTAAAATCAATATCTATATGCTCAGAGGAGAAATATGGTTTGAAATGTAAAAATATTAATAGCAGTCATTTCTGAGGTTAGTATTTTCTTATTTATACATTTATGTATTTTTCAACATTTCTGCAACAATCAGGTATTACCTTAGTGAACAGAAAGCAAAATAGTAAAAATTATTTATTTTTTCCAGCTTTATAGAGATATAATTGACCTATAACACTGTGTAGGTTTAATGTGTACAGCTTGATGATTTCATATACATATATTGCAAATCGATTACCACAAGGTTAGCTAACGCTTCCATCACCTCACATAATTAAAATTTGTGTTTGTGTGTGTTGTGAGAACATTTAAGATCCATTCTCTTTAAAAAGTATTTTTTAAAAAGGAAAAAGAACTTCAATGCCATTTTAAGTGAGAAGAGGGGCCCCAGAAGAGATAGATGGAAAAGTGGTGAAGATCAGAGGTGAAGAGTTGACACTCAGATCTCAAGAACTATGATCAGAGAGACTAAGAGAAGCAGTCTGACCCCCATGAGGACGTTAGCAACATCCAATACTGCAATGCGCCTAGACAGTGGAACAACAGAATGAGAGAATGAGGTTATTTCATTGTCTGAAAAGCAGAAAGTGTTCTGTTCTCTCTGGGCTTGTCATCAGGCTCTTTACAACTGGCTCTCCTTTGCAATTACCTCTGGGGAGTTTTCTTACATGAATGATGGTTATTGAAGGTCTGTCCTGCTAGGTGAGTGAGTGCAGCTCTGTCTCCTTAATGAATGTCCAGCTGATGCCCTTCTTGCTTCCCCCAGCATAACTGGCAAGGCTTCCCCCAAACACCAGCTCCATGAAATCGCCCGACATCTTTGCACTTCACTTTTCTTATTGACAAAATACAGATGACAACAGCCAACCTGCTACAGTCCCACAGCTGTGAGCTTTGCATGAGATCATGTGTTTTGAAAATATCGCACACAAACCACAACCAAGGCCACAGTGGCCACCATCCCTGATTGAGTGATCATGCGTCAGACACTCCACAAGGTGTTTTTCTCACCTGTTTCATTTAGTCACCATAAAAAGCTTGAGTGAGTGTCACACCCGTTTTACTCAAAAGAAAACTGAGTGTATAGCCTGCTCAAAATTGAACAGCTTTTACATTGCAGAGCGAGGATTCGGATTTAGTTCAATCTCCAAAGGTTGGGCTCTTTAACACTATACTGTACTACTGCATAGCATCTTAGCACCCGAAGAGACCCACCAGATTACTAGGGCGAACCCCTAGAGTTTATTTTCTTAGTATTTATTTTTATTGATTTATTCCACTGTGCCGGGTCTTAGTTGCGCTCGTGGGATCGTCCATCTTCGTTGCAGCATCTGAGGTCTTTAGTTGCACCATGCAGGATCTCTGGTTGTGGCATGTGAACGCTTAGCTGCGGCATGTGAACTGCAGTCTACATGACTGCACCAGATGAGGCACCAGGACCCAGAGAGGGGACATGACTTGCCCTTACCATCATCAAAAACACCACAAACTCCACAGAATACCAAGATCGTTTCCACAGTCTGCCAGCTAATGTAGTTCCTGGTCACCCAAGCCCAAGGAGAGGGCTGTGGTTTCTGTCCTCAGTTAGCTCTGCTTCTCCATTGCTCGTAACCAGAAACT
The DNA here is from genome assembly GCF_042477335.2 of Ovis canadensis. Taxonomy (NCBI): domain Eukaryota; kingdom Metazoa; phylum Chordata; class Mammalia; order Artiodactyla; family Bovidae; genus Ovis; species Ovis canadensis. Next base: position 86,822,778 of record NC_091247.1, read on the forward strand.
TTTGGACCCACCCTGTTATTCAATGGCCAAATTACACACTCTGAACCGAGTGAAATTCTGAAACTTCTGGGGAAAGTGAACTTTCACACAATCAAGTCTTCACAGCCCCCAAAGCCAGTGGGAGGGGGCATAAGGGCAGAGAGGCCACCAGCAGGAGGCTCCAAGGTCACCAGCCAATCAGAACCTTAGATGTAGGAGGTGCCCTCAAATGATCACCTACACAAGTAGGTGCCCTGAGACTGGAAGGGGTGCTACTGATAATTATAGTCACCATATCCACAGGGTAACGTAGCACCGAGTGGAAGGAGAAGCTAGCGAAGAGCAGAGAACCAGAAGTCCACGGGTCTGAGACTAGAGGCAGGGAAAGTAAGCTGGGTTTGAGCATCCCTCTGGGTTGTGGACCTGAAGCAGTCAAATGCCTTGCCCTTCATCGATGCATCACTGTCACTTCTCTGGTGCGGTACCCCAGCCCATAGGCTGTGACAGAAGTGGCGGTAGTATGCGCAAAGGTCACACACAACTTAAAAGTCAACCTGCACACCAAGTACGCATGGGAATAAAATTCACCACGAAACAATTTCCATTTAGTTTACTCCAGCTGCAAGTCTATGAATGTAGCATTTCCCTCTGAAACATTCACTTTCCCTTCTACTTTGTATGACTGTGTGAATGTTAAACTATATGCTGCTGCTGCTAAGTCGCGTCAGTCGTGTCTGACTCTGTACGACCCCATAGACAGCAGCCCACCAGGCTCCCCCGTCCCTGGGATTCTCCAGGCAAGAACACTGGAGTAGGTTGCCATTTCCTCCTCCAATGCATGAAAGTGAAAAGTGAAAGTGAAGTCGCTCAGTTGTGTCCAACCCTCAGCGACCCCATGGACTGCAGCCTACCAGGCTTTTCCATCCATGGGATTTTCCAGGCAAGAGTACTGGAGTGGGGTGCCATTGCCTTCTCCCTTAAACTATATAAGAAGTATCTATTTCCATACTCTAATCAAGAATCAGATTATTTTGCATCGTGAAGTATGATGTAGCCTTCCAGTAACCAAGGTGAGAATAAACACTAATCTACAATCAGGCCTCTTCATGGGGACTAACTAATAGGTTGACTGATTGTTCTTTTGGTCAGATTAGCTTGTTATCATGGAGAGGGGAATGGCAGCCCACTCCAGTGTTCTTGCCTGAAGAGTCCCAGGGACGGGGGAGCCTGGTGGGCTGCCGTCTATGGGGTCGTGCAGAGTCGGACACAACTGAAGCAACTTAGCAGCAGCAGCAGCTTGTTATCAATGACCATGCAGCAGACCCCAGAGGGTTCCTGTATTGACCATTCTAGCGCAAAACATTGGCTCTGATTACATCCTTGAATCTCTCTGGTCCTCACGCATACCTGGCCACAGCTGAGACTCCCATGCTCTGCAGCCTCTGCTGCTCACCTTTCATTTGGTTGCCTTGTAAGACTGTCCTTGGTTTCACTGCATTTCACTCATTCATTTATTTAACAAACCCACCACATGCCAGGCACTGTTCAAATGAGCAAAGATCTCTGCCTTTGTAGAGCTTACATTTTAAAAGTGGTAAGCAGACAATAAAAAGGCAAACATATTGAATAAACTGTACAGTATGTTAGAGGATGATAAAAGAAAACACTGAACAGAACAAGATTAAAATTTTAAATAGAGAGGTCAAGAAATACTTCACTAAAAAGTTATACTTCACCAAAGCTTGGAAGACGATAAAGAAATTAACCACAAAGGTATCTAGAGGGAAAGTACTCCAGCCAGAGGGAACAGCCTTCGTAAAAGTCCTGAGGTAGAATCCAGTCTGACATGTTCCAGAAACAACAAAGAGGCCAGTGTTGCTGGAGCTTGGCTCCAGCGAGCAAATGGAGAGACTGGTCAGGGGTGAGGTCAGAGTGGTGTTAGTGGACAGATCACAGGAGGTCAAGCAAGCCCCTGAAAGGTCGCTGACATTTACTCCTAAGTGAAATAAGAAACAATTGTAGAGTTCTGAGGAGAAGAGTAACACAGTCTGACCTACTTCCTTAAAGGATCATTTTTGTTGCTACATTGAGTATAGACTGCCCTGGTTGGGACAGAAGTAGGAAGATTGATGAGAGCTTCTTACAGTCATCGAGGCAAGAGAGAAAGATGGCTTGGATCAGTATACCACCAATGGAGGTGGTAAAAGGTGACTGAATTCTAGACGTACTTTGAAAGTACATTTGACTGGCTATTTCCTGACTAACTGGATATGTGAAAGAAGGTGAGAAATCAAGAGTGACTTCAATGTTTTTGGCTCAGCCACAGGAAGAATGAAGCTAGAGAGAGGAAGAAGCTGGCTCAGGTAAGCGGGGAGAAGATCAGGAGTTCGGTGAAGGCATGTTGAATGCGACCTGGAGCTGTTCAGCAGGCAGTTGAATATGGGAGACCAGGAGGCAGGTGAGAGCTCTGGAAGTCATCAGTTCTTAGGTAAAGACTTGAAGCTGAATGAGGTCAAGAATGAACTAAGAGAGACAGAGAAGAAAAGAGGACCAACACAGCTGAGCCCTGGGCCTGTCAATATTAACCAGTCTGGAGATGAAGAGCAATCAGCAAAAGAACCTGGGAAAGATCCAGCTGGATTGGAAGAGAACCAGGAAGATGCTGTAAGACAAATTCCAATTTTATTGGGCACACAGTTCAGTTCAGTTCAGTCGCTCAGTCGTGTCTGACTCTTTGCGACCCCATGAATCGCAGCACACCAGGCCTCCCTGTCCATCACCAACTCCCGGAGTTCACTCAGACTCACATCCATCGAGTCCATGATGGCATCCAGCCATCTCATCCTGGGTCGTCCCCTTCTCCTCCTGCCCCCAATCCCTCCCAGCACCAAAGTCTTTTCCAATGAGTCAACTCTTCGCATGATGTGGCCAAAGTACTGGAGTTTCAGCTTTAGCATCATTCCTTCCAAAGAAATCCCAGGACTGATCTCCTTCAGAATGGACCGGTTGGATCTCCTTGCAGTCCAAGGGACTCTCAAGAGTCTTCTCCACAGTTCAAAACATCAATTCACATCAAACACATCAAAATACCACAGTTCAAATGCATCAATTCTTCGGCGCTCAGGCTTCTTCACAGTCCAACTCTCACATCCATACATGACCACAGGAGAAACCATAGCCTTGACTAGACAGACCTTAGTTGGCAAAGTAATGTCTCTGCTTTTCAATATACTATCTAGGTTGGTCATAACTTTTCTTCCAAGGAGTAAGCATCTTTTAATTTCATGGCTGCAGTCACCATCTGCAGTGATTTTGGAGCCCCCCAAAATAAAGCCTGACACTGTTTCCACTGTTTCCCCATCTATTTCCCATGAAGTGATGGGACCAGATGCCATGGTCTTCGTTTTCTGAATGTTGAGCTTCAAGCCAACTTTTTCACTCTCCTCTTTCTTGGGCACGCAGGCCAAGAATATTCCGTTCTCCAATAACTTTTTCCTTTGGTTCCTTGGACCAGTGCAAATAAATTCCACACCTCTGAGTGCATTTTCCTTTGCCCTTGATACCCAGCCATTTCAAGCCCTTTCCATGTAATTACCATGTAGGTTTGATAGCAGCCAAGAGCAGTAGCCCTGATGGCAGGAAAATGGCCCAGGCAGGCAGCCTGTCTGCTGCTTTGATACGCCCCATGTCCAGAGACCGCCAGTCCAGACAGATCCCCACAGATTGCACCCTACCCAACACTGTCAAAACACAGCATGAGACAAATTCAAGCCAGCCTGTCTGGGGTAAACTGTCAGGGTATCATGCAGCATGTGGGAGCTCAGCTATATGTAGAAGGTGAGGCATAGAATCCGGGGAAAGAGACAGACTCAGCAGCCCAGAGCATCCTACAAGTTGAGGCTTATAGCCTATTACCGCTGCAAGAGTCCTGCCTTTTACCCTTATTGGCAACAAGCTGAAATTGCCCTCAGGAAGAAACAATGTCTAGGAATTCATGTCTGCAGTTCTGAGAACATGGAAATACCTTTACAGCATTAGCTCTACAATCTGATTTATACACTGACTAATGGATGAAATTCCACTGTTACCAGAGTTTAATCTCTTGATTTAAAAATGCTTTTAATAAATCCTGCTATCCATCACTTTCAGCCCCAAACAAACACACTGAGTTTGGCAGAGAGGAATGGGAAGAAGAGACAGGGCATGGGACCACAAGGATTGCACTTCTGCCCCATCCCTAGGGAGGAACACTGTCTAGAACAGAGGGTAGGGAACAACCTCATCACCTGGAGTTTAGGGCTCCATGTGAGATCTCTAAAGAAAGGGTTCTACTATCTCATACACACAACTTAAAAATCTATTGCAGCACCTTGTACTACTGAGACAGAGGCATGACTGTGGAGAGGCGCTCTTTCTGCAGCACCACCTCCAGGGTAAAATCTAAAGCTGAGGGTGAAAACCACAGAGCAGATGATTTCTCAGGCCCTTTTCAGCTCTAGAACATTTGAATTCTAGCCTCTCCTTCCCAAACCCTGAACAACAATCTCAGTTCAGACTCCACTCATGCTCCAGTCTGACAATGACTTTGATGGAGACGCATGACCTGGCTGGCCCTCCTAATGGGTCTGATAACATTTACAGGCCTTTGAGGAGGCGTATAAGGAACATCGATTTGATCAAAGTGCTTTGAACTCTTTGATTTTAAGAACTGCTGGACTGCGACTTTCACCATGAGTTAACAAACCCTTCCTTCTGCCGCCCCTGATCATCACCACTTTCAGTCTTTCTGGCCTCAGGCAGCGTCTGGATGAGGTTTTATCATGACTGCCAGCCTCCCACAGCAGAGCTATGTACCTTTCCTTGTCAACTTCTAAGTATTCTCAATTTTTCATGGTTTCTCAGATACTCTCATCTCTCTGTCTTCCCACCCCCCCCAGAGGAAATGTTAACAAGTTTAGGTTGCAAAAATGTAACTTTCGAAGCTCTGTCAGCTTGCAATATAGGTCTCGGGAGGAAACACAATGATCTTGAAGAAAATCTGCTTTTAGGGACAGAGACTTTTTTCTATGACAAACACTCATTTCCAACACTAGGATCCAACTGCAAAGAAACGAAGCATGAGCAGCCGGATTAGGCACCTCCTAAATCCAGATGTTTAAAGCCTGAAGTGAAAGCATGCCCCATAGAGCTAACAGAAGCTGATAACTAACAAATTCCTGAGCTTGTCTTACAGAACAACAGATAAAGGGACAGCTTGTCAGAACCCCTTGGCTCATAAACTGCCTTCGTTGATTAGGCCCGTTTAGTTATTATTTTTTTCTTTCTTTCTTTTTTCTCTTTAACTACATACCTCCCGAGCTTCACACAGCTCAGTCGTTTTACAGGAACTTGCAAGGCTACCGCAGTTGGTTGGAACCACCAACCCTAAAACTGGGCCTGTACAGGTGTCCCATGAAGAGCCTCTTGATATGGAGGGGCGGGGGGCGGGCTGGAAAACTCCACCCTACCATCAAGCTGCTGCTGCTAAGTCGCTTCAGTTGTGTCCGACTCTGTGTGACCCCATAGAAGGCAGCCCACCAGGCTCCCCCGTCCCTGGGATTCTCCAGGCAAGAACACTGGAGTGGGTTGCCATTTCCTTCTCCAATGATTGAAAAGTGAAAGTGAAGTCGCTCAGTCGTGTCTGACTCTTCACGACCCCATGGACTGCAGCCTACCACGCTCCTCTCTCCGTGGGATTTTCCAGGCAAGAGTACTGGAGTGGGGTGCCATCGCCTTCTCTCCCATCAAGCTAAATGCTTCTATTCTGAATAGGCACACGCATGTAACCCAGATGCGCCTGTGCAAAATAGCGACTATCTCATCTTTTCCTGACCTCCAATCACCTCTCCCCATGCCTAAGACACTCTACTTATCCAATTCCCTGATAGCTCAGTTGGTAAAGAATCCCCCTGCAATGCAGGAGACCCCCATTCGACTCCTGGGTGGGGAAGATCCGTTGGAGAGGGATAGCCTACCCACTCCAGTATTCTTGGGCTTACCTTGTGGCTTAGCTGGTGAAGAATCCGCCTGCAATGAAGGGGACCTGGGTTTGAACCCTGGGTGGGGAAGATCCTCTGGAGAAGTGAAAGGCTACCCACTCCAGTACTCTGGCCTGGACAATTCCATGGACAGTCTATGGAGTCGCAAAAAGTCGGACACGACTGAGCGACTTTCACTTTCACTTCACCCGACACCGTTGCCTTCAGGGAGTTGGATTTCTTGGCTGTAAACCTCAGCATCTCAGCATTTGGCTTGTTGTGTGTATGGCAAATGGACCTGGTTTGGTGGTAAGAGGTATAAATACAGTCTTATAACACCTGTGCTCCTCTTCCAAGATTTTGAGTCTATATTTTGAGAACTTTGATGGAGGATCAAGTACATCTTCATTTTAGGGGGACGTTATAATACCACATCCTTTGTAAGACAAGAGAAAAGCAGTATGGTTCATAAGTCACCTAATTCACATGTTTACCTTGGTGGACATTTGTTGCTCTTCTCTGTACAGCATCCTTTCTCTAGATCTTCCCTTGGAGAGAGACTTCATCCCCACCTCCAACCCTGAGGTTTGTTGGGGTAACCCTCCCCACACCCCACCCCCACCGCCCCAGCTTTGTAGGCAGGCAAGACCCACAGGACAAAGTCTATCAGTGCTTTCCAGTCCCCAGCACAGAGACTGAGTGAAGAGTGAACCTAGAACACCACTTAGGCCAAAAGGAGTTAGGGCTAGAGATTTGTGAAACAATTCAGCAAAATAGAATTCCTAAAAAGATAATTTTAAATCCCTAAAATTTTCTAATGATCTTTTCCTATCCTTAATTCATCAATCAATAAGGGATTAAAATCAAGTGTAAAACTACTCTGTGCCACCATCAAAAATGACCTCCTTAATTACATCTCCAGTAAGAGCAATTGGCTTAGGAAATGCAAGGAGTGCACTCCTTTTTTTACAAACAAATGTGTTTTACTACTTCCCAAGTGTTTAGAGAATCACAATGAATAACAATTGATGGCCAGCCGTCAGCTAGACTCATTCACTTCTCCATGTCAATCTCTTAACTCAAAAAATGTACTGCATGTCATTCTTTGTTAGTCAAAACGACAATAGTTTAATCCTTGCCTGCCAAGGAACTTTTGTACCTCATAGAGCATTTTAAACGTAATAGAACAAAGTTTTCAGTACTATTTATAATTCATCAGTTTTTAAATCTATTTTTAATGTTACCTTTGTAATCTTTGTGGGGTTTTAATTTGTTCAGTTGGTTGATAGGGTTTTTTCGTTTTTTTGCATGCTTGCTTGTCTGCTTTTAAGTCAAGTTTTTTTCTCTTTTTAACAATTCTGTGCTCTTAAGATTAACTCTCACACAAATGGTCTAAATTCTCCCTGGCAAATATGGATACATTGGGAGAATTCGCCATGTACCTACCATGTGTTTCCTTTGAAATATGAGCACAATAAGATGACTTCACATGGCATGAGCAGGCCAACCAAATTCAGGCTGAAGGCTACAGGCATGACACAGACAGTCCTTTCATCTCAGCTGCCTTCAAAAGTGCCGTAAATTACTGCTGCTGAATGTAGTGCCAGGACCCCGCGGCTAATTTTCATGTTGAGGAGGATATGGGGGTGTCCCGAAGCACCCTACTGGCTCAACCAGCTAATGACCTCTCCCTCCCCACTTGAGTCCTTCCATGAAACATGGCAGTGAATTTACACAATGGGACCCACTCCTCACAACAGAGTAATAGGTTAGCTATTTGAGGCTGAGAAAGATGTACCACAGAAGTCAGAGAAGTGAGAGGGAGAAGTAACAGGAGAACGTTAAACCACTTCAAAATGACTTTTAGTGTTTCAGACTGTGTAGAAAGTGGCTCTGAAACTGAGTGAAACCTCAGTCTTTCGTACATTCATCTTTGAAGCCAAAAGTTGGTGAGAAGGTTGCCTGTGAAAAGCACAGCCTCATATCATGAACAGCAAATTTAAGTAATTTCCCCAAATGTCCTACATTCAGTTCAGTTCAGTTCAGTCACTCAGTCATGTCCGACTCTTTGCGACCCCATGAATCGCAGCACACCAGGCCTCCCTGTCCATCACCAACTGCTGGAGTTCACTCAGACTCGGGTCCATCGAGTCAGTGATGCCATCCAACCATCTCATCCTCCGTCGTCCCCTTCTCCTCCTGCCCCCAATCCCTCCCAGAATCAGAGTCTTTTCCAGTGAGTCAACTCTTTGCATGAAGTGGCCAAAGTACTGGAGTTTCAGCTTTAGCATCAGTCCCTCCAAAGAAATCCCAGGGCTGATCTCCTTCAGAATGGACTGGTTGTATGTCCTTGCAGTCCAAGGGACATTCAAGCATCTTCTCCAACACCACAGTTGAAAAGCATCAATTCTTCGGCGCTCAGCCTTCTTCGCAGTCCAACTCTCACATCCATCCTACATTAGTTTTGCTTTAAATTACTATGGCTGCCATAAATAGTCTCTCTCATCTTCTCTTTATGTCCTTTATTCCCACACCTTTATTCCTCAGATTTAGGGCTTTTAAAGAAACATTTCATTTTCAGCAGAATGTACCATGACCAAGCTTCCTGTGGGGCTGTCTGTACATCAGAGAAGTAGAAGTGGCTTGTGTCTTGTCCTTCCCTCCTTTGTGAGAAGTAACCACCTCCAGCTGAGCCAAGTTAATTGAGCCTATGCTCAGCTTTCACATGACTTTGCTGCAGCATCAGAATGAATGCACCTCTTTGATGGAAGAAAGAAGCTCCCTGGAATAAACAATTACGGATTTGGAGTTGGAGCTGAAAGCATGGGCTGCTTTGTTCTTGTGACAACTGCTTCACCATCTAAAACATTTCTGCAGTTTGAAGGATCTGTCTTTTCTCTTCCAGCCACAACCCTCAAGCTACAATAACAGACTCATGATTTTCTTAGATGCCAAGGTTATGAATACTCTTTTATGAATATTTTCCTTTGAACTCATTTCTCTTGAAGAAGAAAAATAGCCCTGTGTATTTCAGGGTTGACAGAAATAGACAAAGCATACAAATTGTTCTCTTAGGGGCAGTAAAATGCTCCAAAATGTATATAGGAAAATTCCAAATACAACATAATGTTTATGGAAACCTGCCTTTGCAGGTATGATTTTTAAAGTAATATTTCTGACTGGCATTTTTATACAGAACATATTTCAGGGATTAATATCAAGATTAATACCTTAAAATGTTTCCCTTTATGGTATCATGATTACTTTTTCCATATACGTACAAACTCTCTGTCAATAGCATTTTAGAGTATGCCACTTAGAAGGAAGGAAACTTTCCCTGAGTTAATCTGCTTATGTTTTTATTTTTCCTCTTATCTCATTTCAACATATTCTCCAACTTCCTCCTCTAAAAATAATTCAACTAATGTTAACCAAAAGATTATAGTAGGTCTATTTATTTCATTCTGCCTCAAATAAAATTTATTATTTAGGCGTATAATTATATATGTAGTACTATCAACTAACTTTTAGTTTCCTTATTAAAACATCTTTTCGTTCTGTTTTAATATCTGTCACTTAAATCATTTCTTTTCTGGTATTTAAGAAGTGTTTTCCCTGAACCCCTTTCAAATGTTTCACTCATTTGAAAATTAATCCAGAAAACTCAGCCTTTTTTAATCCTTCTTTGTGGCTTAGATTTTTCAGCCCTGGAACCACTCGTGTTGATTTTTATGATACACAAGCTTATGTAAAAATAGCCTTTGATATGGCAGAGGAATAATTCTGCATACAAATGACACACCTCTGAAGCCTAACATTGTCATGTGAACCCTTGAAGCAATGATTTAAGAATGCTCTCCCAGACTGAATGAATAACCTATAAAAATTTCAAGACGCCATTGTTGCATTGTGTTTGGTATTAAAAATATTCTGCAAAGGTCTTTTCATGTAAAGAGGTAGTACTCTACAGTGCTCCCGAGGATGAGCTGTAGTGCCAGACTACTTGGGTTCTAGCCCCAGCACTGTCACTTACTGGCTACATGATCTTGAAGAAGATACTTAACCATTCTGAGTATCATGCATGCGTTTGTGCTAAGTCGCTTCAGTTGTGTCTGACTCTTTGTGACCCTATGGACTGTAGCCTGCCAGGCTCCTCTGTCCATGGGATTCTCCAAGCAGGAATACTGGAGTGGGTTGCCATGCCCTCCTCCAGGGAATCTCCCTGACCCAGGGCTCGAACCCTCATCTCTTACATCTCTTGCACTGGCAGATGGGTTCTTTACCACTAGCGCCACCTGGGAAGCCCTCTGAGCACCATAAAATGTGGCTAATAGTAGCCTATATCCTTTAGGATTGTTGTGAGGATTAAGTTGGTAAAAACATGTGCAGCACCTATAACCTTGACCCAGAGTTAGTACTCGATAAATGTTGGTTCTTAATATTATTTAACTCACAAATGCACGGCTTCCCTTTATGGAATTTTAGAAGCAGATTTGTGTAAAATAAAGTCTGTAAAAATCCAGCTCTGTAAAATTCACCAGAGACTCCCCCAGTGGTCCAGTAGTCAAGACTGCACCTTTCAATGGAGGGGGTACAGGTTAGATCCTTGGTCAGGGAACTAAGATACCACATGCTGCATGACAGGGCCAAAATTTAAGAATAAGTGAATAAGAAAAATTGTTTAAAATGAAATAAAATTCACCAACATGAAATTACAGACATAGTTACATATAATTGTACATAATTCTGGCTATTCTTGTATAAAATTATATAAAGTCATATACATAAATTATATTTTAGCCCCTGTTTTGACCTGGAAAGTATGTTTTCATAAGTAAATTCCTTTTCCAATGACTGTCTTTGCTATTGAACTTGAGGTTGCTATTGATGTCCCACTCAGTTTGTCTCACACCCTATCCAGTCCCTAGCACGTTAACTCAGTGAGGCTTATTAAATGTCTGCACAGAACAGAGAACACATGAAAAGCAGCAACCCCCAATTAACTTCATCTATTAGTATATGGCAGGATGAATCATATCATCGTTTAACTGTGATCAAGTTTGTATTTCTAGATAACTATTTCCTATAGCTAAAGAAAAATCTATGAATTCTCAACATGTTTCCAGCCCAAACAATTTTGCTTCCATGAATCTCCTACAAGAAATTATCTATAAGTAATTAAACAAATGTGAGTATCATATAATTTATACAACGATACACAGAAATGATCATAATTGCTGTGCTCTCTCTGTGTTACCTTCATATGGACTCTGGAGGACACACTCAACAATCTCTGTCTTCATCGTAACCCAAGATCAAATCAACAAATAAATGTCTGGTAATTATATAATTTAACAGACAGAAAGCCAAAAAATTGAAGATAGAGTGATTATAAACACACAAAATCTGCATTGAAAATATGTGAGGAAAAATTAGAGTGAGTGATGATTTGGTTAATATAATGAAATTATGGCTTTTTTACTTTCTCTATTTTCTATGTTTTTTGTACTGACTATATTATTTTACAATAAAAACACAAAATTTGTAAAACAATAAAATTGAGCTATACTTTAAATCATATGATTTTTTCATTTATATATAAAGAAAGACATTCACAACATGGCATTTAATTTTGATTTAATTTCCATAAAATAAACCATACAAAGATTTCTCAAGGAGACTGAGTCCTCAAACTGCATCTCTGTTTTGTTTTATATGCAATAAATTCGCAAGTATAAGAAAATCATAAAACTAAGGCTATACATTGCACTTGACCATCATATTAAATATTATTTTAGAAGATCATGATACTAACTATATGCATCTGATTTAGCTTCATAGTTTCTTATCTAAAGGAGTTTTTTTAAAGATATGTATCTTCAGTTTTTCTTACATTCGCCTTTATCACTAGATAAAAATTAATGGGCAATTTGGACATGACATAAATCTAGCATATTCAAAGATACCTACAGAAAGAATCTATAGGATAGAAGTTTCCACACAGCATTGTCTAGAGTCAGATTATTTTAAAGGATTCCTTGACTTTTGAATATGATACTAGATGCAATCACCAGAATATTTAGTTTACCAGTAAACTAAACCAGAATATTACAAATGAAGATATTCTAACACAAATACTTGTAGAATTTTGTTCAGATTGTCAATGGTTGTTCTATCCAAATTTTCTTCATTGTCATCCATGGTGTGCCAGACTTCAGGGAAAGGAGATGATATCAGATGCAAAACTGGAACACCTAACACAAAGAAATGACTTGTAATTAAGTACATATTTTCCATGAGTAAGCTAGAAAGTATCATTCTTCAGAGAAGTCTAAGTGGGAGCTCTATACTATATAAACACAGCTAATAACTCAGCTAATAACTTCTGTGTACATCCCTGTATCTTACCCTAATACTCCAAAGTCATTCATTCATTAAACAAATATTAATAAATTCAGTAAATAATAATAAAGCACTTATTATGTGCCAGCTCCTATTGTAGGAATTGAGGGTTCATCAGTGAAAAGGCAAAGCCCTGTTCAGATGGAACTTACATTCTACTAGAGAAAGAAACAAATAAACAAATACAAAAAATAATTTTTGAAAGTGATAAGGTTTATAAAGAATAGTAAAACAAGGGAATAGAGAATGAGGGGCAGAGAGAAGGGCCAAGAAAAAGGAATTTAAAATCAGGATGGCCCTGGACTTCCCTAGTGGTTCAGTGGTTAAGAATCTGCCTGCCAAGGCAGGGGATATGGATTCAATCCCTGGTACAGGAAGACTCCACGCACTGGGGCAACTAAGCCTGTGCACAGCAACTGCGGAAGCCCACGGGCCCCAGAGCCTGTGTTCTGCCCCAAAAGAAGCCACCACACTGAGGAACCCATGCAGTGCAACTAAAGAACAGTTCCCACCCTCCACAACTAGAGAAAGCCTGAAGGCAGCAATGAAGACCAAAAATACACACAAATGACATACAGTTAAAAAAAAAAAAAAACAAATCAAAGAGGTCCTCTTCGAGAAGCTAACATTTACACAGATGCAACAAAGGAGAAACTAAGCTGTGTGAAGACCTGGGGATGACCAGGCAGCAGTATTAGCAAGCCCAAAGGTCCTGCGGTAAGAGTGTGCTTGGCCTGCTTGTGGAACAGCAATGTGACTGGGTCAGAGCAATAATTAGAGAGGTAGGAGGTGATGCTGGAGAGGAAGAAAGGACTCAGAAAATGGAAGCCCTTGTAGATCATGATGAAGACTTTGGGTCTTACTCTACATGATGTCAAGCCAACAGAGCTTTAAGGTAGGGAAGTACCATAATTTGAGTGACATTTTTTAAAGATAACACTTGCTCATACATAAAGAATAAGGAGGCAAGAGCAAAAGAAGGAGATGAATTGGGTGGCTACTGTAAGAATTGTTGAGTTAATTTAGACTTCCAACACTGATGGAAAGGATGAAACGAAAGTGAACGTGTTAATCACTCAGTCGAGTTCGACTCTTTGCAACTCCGTGGACTGTAGCTCATCAGGCTCCTCTGTCCATGGACTTCTCCAGGCAAGAATACTGGAGTGGGTTGCCATTTCCTTCTCCAAGGTATCTTCCCAACCCAGGGATCATACCCGAGTCTCCTGCATTGCAGGCAGATTCTTTACCATCTGAGCCACTAAGGAAGCCCTTTGCTTCCTTATTAGCAGGAAAACACCAGAGTTACACAAAGCATAAGAATACAATCTAGGTCTGTGAAAGGGAAAGCAGGATGTCAGAGGCATACAAGCGTTGATAAATATTCTACATGTAGGAGAAAATTAAAAGGTCTCTTCAAGGATTTACAATGACTTTCATGAAAAAATAAAACCCATGAGATGATTGCTGAATCAGCTATTAAATTTAATGGTTCTTCACACTTCTGGATTGTTGTAAATACACATAAAATACACCGAATATGATAGGAAAAAACCACACATGTGCATGCATGCATACATATTTACACATACGCACATTACCTCTTCTTAAAAATGGAATATGGTCATCCTGAATCACACCTCCATAACCATAATTCCGGAAATACCGCCTCTCCGAAGAGTGATCCTTGAGCAAACCTAATTCATGGAGTCCATGTTCTGCAGGTGATAATTAGACAGCAGATGAGCATGTATTTTTAACTAATCGATGGTCAGAATGTAAAGAGTTTGAAATCTTGGCACCTGGCTTTAAAACACTGTGAGTGGCGCACCCATGACAAAAAAAAACCCTCTGAGCTGAACTTGGGGTGTGGGCATTTTGGATTAGTTCCGAGGGAGGAGTCACCTCTGACTCTAGCTTTCTGACTCCTGAGAGTCAGAAACTCAATAGAACAGTGCAGAAATGGAGAGTGAGAAAAGTAGAGGGAAGCAGAGGAGAAAACACAGGTGTAGATACAGATTTTCAACCCTGCACAAAGAGTGTTTCAAGAGGAGATGTTGGGCTTGAAAGGGAATCCTTAGACAGAACAGGTATGAAGTACTATACTGAGTGACCTCTCTGCAAAAGGGATACTTACTATGACTTGCATCAGTGGTTCTCAAAGTGTGATCTATGATCAGTGCATCAGCACCACCTGGGAACTTGTTAGCAATGCAGATTATCTGGTCCCACCTCTGACCGACTGAATTAGAGATTCTGGGGGTGTGGTCCAGCAATCTGTGGTGTAACAAGCCTTCCAGGTGATTCTAATGCACACTAAAATTTGAGAACCATTGACCTACATTCTATCACTGTCATAGTGTAACATAGAACTCGCGTGTTACATGAGTTACGTATAACGTGAGTCTATGTTATAAGATGAAAAGAGATCACAAAGAGTTTAAGACAACCAAATGAAACTTTGCAGATTAGTTATATTCACTGCTAAATTTAAAGGGTAAAATTAGACCAAAGGGTAAGCATTCATATGTAATATGATTTTAGGAACATTAAAAAAAGCCCTTACTACCACAATATTCCCATCTGTTTATTGATAATTATAATTCTTTATCTCATATACAACTTTTCCTTATACAATTAGAGATACGATTTGAATATAAATACCACTCAGTGGGTTACACAATGGGTTAAAATTATATTAACACGTGAGTTACTGATATAAATTCATTCTGGTGGAAGAAATAAGATAAGGGAACCAAACGCATGACAGAAGGCCAAACCCATTTCTTGAGGCTACTCAGAGTAAGGAAAACATGCTGTAAGGAAGTGTCCCAAAAAGCTTATATTAATACCAGAATAGCAAGTCTTTCAAATAAGAAATTGAAATTTGTCAAAGATAAGCATCTGAGGTTCAGGTAAACATTTCTTTCACAATATTCTAGATCTGGATATAGGCACACTGTGGCAAAAGTGTCAGTTGAGATGGCAGCATTTTCCCCACTGCTGAGAAGGAAGTACTATCCCATCCCACTGCAAGAAGCCTGTGTAGCTAGAAAAGAATTCTTAGTCTGATGTTTTTGCCACAAAAGCAGGGCTCCTGGCCTGAATTCTATAATAAACATCTAGCTCATGTTCATCCCTCCCTAAGGCCAATCTTTTATCATTTGTTTTGTTTGTGTGTGTGTGTGTGTGGAGAGGGAGGATATATGGAGTAGAGATACAAGAGAAAGAAGTTATTCTCCTCCAAGCCCCCAGCCTCTCCCCTGAGCCATACACAGATAACTTTGTTTCCTTGGCTAACCTGGCCTAACCTCAACTGGTCTAATCTACTCTCATTTAGTTGCCACTAAACCTTCTCTTAAGTGACTCTTGAAGGATTTTGGCTTTCTCTTGCATCCCCTTTACTTGTTACTTTAGAAAACAGACAAAGATGGTACTAAATTTAAAAGGATATCACAACTACATAAGGCAGCAAATAGAAGATGACAAAGAGAACAGAAGAAAAAAAGAAACATTAAAGGATATCTTTGGGTATCATTACAAGGACATAACATTGATCATTATCCAATGTGCTTTGCTGAGTTTTCCCTAAAAATGCATTCCATATGTTTCAAACAGGACTCTGAGAAAATATCTCGAAGCAATTTCTAAGGATATGAATATACGAAATGTAGTATTTTATATTTCCATTTCAAAATGCAGTTTCATGCAGGAAAATAAAAACAGATGAATAGGAATAATAAACTAATCAATAAAGCAAGAAAAAAGCCAGTACTCTGGCTTGCGTACTCTGATCACACCCTTAAGTCACCAGTTCTGAATTTTAGAATGCAGTGTTTATCAGTGAGAAGAAACCAGGTTTGATTCTCTAAGAGTGAAAAAGTGAAAGCGTTAGTCTTTCAGTCATGTCCAACACTTTAGAAGCCCATGGACTGTAGCCCACCAGGCTCCTCTGTTCATGGAATTCTCCAGGCAAGAATACTGGAGTCAGTTGTCATTCCCTTCTCCAGGGGTTCTTCCTGACCTCCAGGAATGGAACCCAAGTCTCTCACATTGCAGGCAGATTCTTTACCATCTGAGCCACCATAATAACAGCATTGCTTACCAATTGCTTCAAGTCTACCAAACCATCTGGCAGTGTTTGGGAAAAAGTTGGGAAATGTTGGGTATGGAGCTCCAATTAAATCCAGTAAGACCAATAAATCCTAAGGGAGCAAAAATATTATATAATCACTATTGCCAAAACACATTTCATAATCACCAATAGAAAAAAAATCAGTCAAGACTAACTGCATTTTAATAACTGAGAATGAAATAAGGAGCTGTATAAATCAACAAAGGGTTTAATAACATTGTAAATGAATCATCTGAGGGAGATTTTTAAATCTTGCTTATACAATGTGGAGAAATAGCCAAATGTAGATTCTTCATGTCTGTAACTCCAGAACAATATTACTAAGGCTAAATCAGAAGGAGGACACTTGGATAAATATTTCATAGAAAAAAAGGATACATTTGCTTTGTTTTCAGATGGGTTTAAAAGCCTGTCTCGTCTTCTACTCCATTCTAATCAGTTATTTTATCCTTAGCATGTAATAATACAACTGCCAAACAGAACACCTGTATAGGAACTATTTATTCCTTAAAGCAGCACATAAGAGAGTTTCCTTGACTAGGAGTTCTATAAGCTAAGTCTCTGAATATCCATTTCCTTTTCTGTCAAACGAGAAGCTCTAGCTTGCTGATAAACTCAAAATGGATTAAAGATCTAAACATAAGACCAGAAACTATAAAACTCCTAGAGGAGCATATAGGCAAAACACTCTCCGACATAAATCACAGCAGGATCCTCTATGACCCACCTCCCAGAATTCTGGAAATAAAAGCAAAAATAAACAAATTGGACCTAATTAAACTTAAAAGCTTCTGCACAACAAAGGAAACTATAAGCAAGGTGAAAAGACAGCCTTCAGAATGGGAGAAAATAATAGCAAATGAAGCAACTGACAAACAACTAATCTCAAAAATATACAAGCAACTTATGCAGCTCAATTCCAGAAAAATAAATGACCCAATCAAAAAATGGGCCAAAGAACTAAACAGACATTTCTCCAAAGAAGACATACAGATGGCTAACAAACACATGAAAAGATGCTCAGCATCACTCATTATCAGAGAAATGCAAATCAAAACCACAATGAGGTACCATTTCATGCCAGTCAGAATGGCTGTGATCCAAAAGTCTACAAGCAATAAATGCTGGAGAGGGTGTGGAGAAAAGGGAACCCTCTTACACTGTTGGTGGGAATGCAAACTAGTACAGCCACTATGGAAAACAGTGTGGAGATTCCTTAAAAAACTGGAAATAGAACTGCCTTATGACCCAGCCATCCCACTGCTGGGCATACACACCGAGAAAACCAGAATTGAAAGAGACACATGTACCCCAATGTTCATCACAGCACTGTTTATAATAGCCAGGACATGGAAACAACCTAGATGTCCATCAGCAGATGAATGGATAAGAAAGCTATGGTACATATACACAATGGACTGTTACTCAGCCATTAAAAATAATACATTTGAATCAGTTCTAATGAGTTGGATGAAACTGGAGCCGATTATACAGAGTGAAGTAAGCCAGAAAGAAAAACACCAATACAGTATACTAACGCATATATATGGAATTTAGAAAGGTGGTAACAATAACCCTGTATGTGAGACAGCAAAAAAGACACAGATGTATAGAACAGTCTTTTGGACTCTGTGGGAGAGGGAGAGGGTGGGATGATTTGGGAAAATGACATTGAAACATGTATAATATCACATATGAAACGAACTGCCAGTCCAGGTTCGATGCATGATACTGGATGCTTGGGGCTGGTGCACTGGGACGACCCAGAGGGATGGTATGGGGAGGGAGGAGGAAGGGGGGTTCAGGATGGGGAACACATGTATACCTGTGGCAGATTCATGTTGATGTATGGCAAAACCACCACAATATTGTAAAGTAATTAACCTCCAATTAAAATAAATAAATTCATATTAAAAATAAATAAATAAATAAAGGTCCTTTCTGGCTAAAAGCCTCTGTAATAAGCCAAGTGATTCTTCTTTGAGCCATAAAACATTAGCAGGCTTGAGGACTCCCTGGAGACTACTCCCCAGATTAAGAATGCCTGATTTATGTAAGTGAGGTAAGGTATGGGTAATATCTAGCATTGATCCTGATATATAATAGATATTTTCAGAGTCTATGACTCTAAGACACAGTATCTATTAACCCATGAATGATGATTAAATATATTCACCGGGAAAAAACAGGCTTGTTTGAAATAAGAGTATATTCACCAGGTTGGATAAGCTCCTAGGAATTTGTTCTGGGGGAAAAATGGTCTTAACTATCACTGCTGCTGCTGCTGCTGCTAAGTCGCTTCAGTCGTGTCCGACTCTGTGCGACCCCATAGACAGCAGCCCACCAGGCTCCCCTGTCCCTGGGATTCTCCAGGCAAGAACACTGGAGTGGGTTGCCATTTCCTTCTCCAATGCATGAAAGTGAAAAGCGAAAGAAGTTGCTCAGTCGTGTCCGACTCTTAGCGACCCCATGGACTGCAGCCTACCAGACTCCTCTGTCCATGGGATTTTCCAGGCAAGAGTACTGGAGTGGGGTGCCATTGCCTCACTATGAATTCATATATTTGGACTCATAAACAAATAACTTTGTTCCTCCTGCTGATCAACCAGGCCTCGTCTCCTCCTTTGAACTCTTAACCACTTGAGCAAAAGTGATTAAATAAGGTGTCAATTATGTTCTCCTGATACCTTATGGGGCTTCCTGGATGGCTCAGCGGTAAAGAATTTACCCACAATGCAGGAAATGCAGGTTTGATCCCTGCCTGGGTCGGGTAGATCCCCCAGAGAAAGAAATGGCAAACCACTCCAGTATTCTTGCCTGGAAAATCCCATGGACAGAGGAGCCTGGTGGGCCTCAGTCCCTGGGTTCACAAAGAGTCAGACATGACTGAGCGAGTGAGCATGTACGCATGACCACTTGTGAGCTGCCAGTGGGCAACGGGATAGAGAGAAAACCAGCATGAGATGTTCTGGAGTCAGACAGGACACTGCATGTGGCCATCTGGACTCACAGGGTGAAGGTCAGTGATAGGACAAAGGACATGGATGAATGGAGGGTGTTAGAAACAGGTTACCAGTTCACAGACAGGATGAGAGTCAGGGATGGGTGGAGCCACAGGAAGATCGAAGTCTCATGGGTTCCGTGCTGGTGTTAGTGAATGTCAAATATGGGAAGAGAGTCAGAATAGGAAGGAAATTCAAAGGTGGAATAAGGGACAAGGCATGGGTTGTGGGGCCAGAATGAGGGATGAAGAGGGGGCCATAAGTTGCACCCACTACTTGGTAATAAGACCAAAATTTTAAGTAAGCACTGAAATGTCACTACCCTCATGTCAAAAACGCTACATCAAATTTTCCTATACACACTGGAAGTCACTATAATGTTTTGAAGCCACCAAGGAAATTCTTCACTCCCATCCCTGTACTATGTTCCACTCATACCCCATTTCCCAAGACATCTCCTCTGGCTTGACAGAGGCCTCAGAGATGGGACTTGCTCTCTTCACCTCTAAACTTACTGGGGGAATGCTCCCATGGGACCGAACTGAATCTGATGCTTCCTTATTCTGATTTTTTACATCATTTTAATTAAGCTCAGTCAAACATAACTTCTAACCCAGAATTATTCTTTTTAGCTCTGGGATTCCTCAAAAACCCAATGCCTGCCAAATAATGCTCTATTATAAACACGCTGCTCCAAGAATGCCATGGCATTTTTAGGTCTTTAATTGGCTATAGCTTTGGCTTCCTTTGAAGCAGAGTCTGCAGTTCCAGCATCATGAAAAGTACCTGGACTCACCATGCCATGCAGTTGGTTTGTGTCCCTTGCTCCAGGTGGATGTGGTGTTGACGCCATCTTGGAAGCTAAGTGGCGAGACCCATAGAGAGAATCCTGAGGAGACCAGAGATGAAAAGCCTCTTCTCCATCAAAGAAAATTAGCTGGAGTGAAAGATCTGGCCTTGAGTCTGAGATAGTCTGAATTTTAACAAAACAGAAAAAGAGAGAAAATATTCTGAGAATTTAAAAAATAGCATGCTTTCCTATTAACTGGACAAAAAGATGTGCCATGAAGCAAAGGAAGAAGCCAGAAAAAGTGAAAATATGTCAGAATTTATTTTGCACTAGTTCCTCTCTGAAAATCATCAGAGATCCTATAGTCTTCACCCTTATAGATCTCACCATTACCACTCCTTCTGAAAATAGAAGTCTTACATTGTTTTTTCTTACACTTTAGAGAACTCTGGAACTGCAGTGGTGGACACTGTGACACAGCACCCTGGTCCCTTTCAGAAGGATGTGTTGTCCCTGTTGCCAGCAGAGGAGTCAGCAGAAGGCCTTCGGTTGTTGGTCCCCTTAAGGGTTGGCTCAGCCATGGAGGTTCCTACAGGCAATGACTGGCCTAAGCAGGCCCTCTAAAGGGCCATGCTTCCTCCAGAGCTCTCCAAGGTTTGGCTGAGGCTGTTGCTGAACCTGCATGGCAGCCCAGCTTCTCCCTCTGCCTACTCCCATTTCTTTCCCCTCCCTGCCACAGGTGTGATGGTAAGGCCACTCCCTACTAAGTGACCGAAATGCTAACCTCCACATCAGAACACACCTCCCAGGGAACTGAACCTGAAACAGTACCAGTCTTTCTTGCTTCTCACCTTAGTTACGTCTGCAGTGCTGTATTGAGTTCGAGAGTCTGCCCTTGGAATGCGACAGAGACACTAAGAATGGTAATTACAGCCTCTCCCTCAGAGGAACCTACACTTTACTTGGGTTAGGGAAAGATAAATACGTGGCCATGGCAAAATGTATCAAGGGTCAACAATGTAGCAGAAAAGTCCTCTAGGAACCAGGCAGATTGAGAGGTGGAATCCTTGGAATGTCAAGGAGGACTTCAGGAAAGAGAAAGTATTTAAGCAGAACTTAGAAGGGTGAGTAGGATTCTGATGGATGTTATACTTTCCACTGTCTTGACAGCGGCTCTCACCTTTCAGATTAGTCCTTCTGGTACCCTAACCCCCACAATCCTTCAACCCCATTGGAATCTCTAATCTATTATGTTCTAATCTATTGATACATTCACCTGTTCACAGTCTTTACCTCTAAACTGTGCCCCCTTCACTCTATGTGTGGGTGAGTGCATGCTAAGTCACTTTGAGGCATCTTAGCATGCACGCATAGAGTGAAGCAAGGACCTCATAGAGATAAAGGAAAGACTGTGAAAAGGCGAACTTATCACTAGATTAGAGATTCCAATGGGGCTGAAGGACTGTGGGGCTTAGGGTACCAGGAGGACTAATATTCATCTTAAATTCTGAAGTCAATCATTCTAATTAATTCCTGCGTACATGTTCAATTCCTGTGCCTCTCTTCACCTTGGTCAAACTCATGTGGCAAAAACATAACATTAAGTTCAACTATCTGCCTGTTTTGTGCCTGCATTCAGGCACCTGAACCTGGATGAAGAAAAATACACAACCATTCACTCTCTCCAACCCTATGCAGTACTGGGGAACTGACTCTGATGTTGCTTTAATCTGTTACAGATAAAACTTCTCTCATCTCTCTCAGGATATGAAAATAGCATTCTTTAAAGTTATTTTCTGTTGCTGTATCCAGTTTCCTCTGAGTTCATTTTTCAACTTGCATTATTTGTTTTGCTTTCTTTCTTTCATGCCAGAGACGGTCCTCAAATATTTGATCATCCTTTGTGTGCTTTTGCATTAAGCAATAAGACACTATAGCACTGACGAGAGACACAGATTGCTTGGCTCCACTGCCAGGCAGTCTGATGCCCACTGAGGGTTTTCACTGAGGATCCCCAAATGTCACTGTCTGTGGGCCTTCTCTATGGGTGGTTTGCATTCTCCAGAGAAGGATCCTCCAGTTTCCTGTCAGATGGGTGTGAGCTGGCTGCGGGCTTCCTCAGGCTGGGAGCACAGGAAAGCTGGGGAAGCTCAGTGCTCACTGCGTAGTCTTTCACTTCATCTCACTGATCCCCACGAGGTGCCTCATTACTGCCCTCCTGTAGGTCTGGTGTCCTCACATCTAGAACCTCCCTGGCTCAATTTCTCCAGAAAAATATCCCATCATCTCCTACAAGGATACAGGTGAAAGAGTCACCTATCTGCCAGGTAGGGGGTGGAAATCTTATACATTTGTGTGTGTTAAGTTGCTTCAGTCATGTCCAACTCTTTGTGACCCTATTGACTGTAGCCCACCAGGCTCCTCTGTCCATGGGATTCTCCAGGCAAGAATACCGGAGTGGGTCGCCATGCCCTCCTCCAGGGGATCTTCCTGGTGCAGGGATCGAACCCGCGTCTCCTGTGCCTCTTGCATTGGCAGGCAGGTTCTTTACCACTAGTGCCATCTGGGAAGCCCTCTTATACACATAAGTGCTCCCTATACAGACTTAAAAACACTCTCCTCCTCCATCCCCTACCTCATTTCTGCCTTCCTTACTGTCCCCTCCTATCCCTGAGCCAGTCAGGCCTTCATCAGGGGACCACTGTCTTCTTAGACTTCTTCCCCTCTGGGCAACGTGACATCTCTCTACTCTGATATGTCATCTGTCTTTTCTCCATTCACCTTCTGTCTTCATATGGTGGTTTCCATGAACAGATGTTCCCTAAATTCTTCAAAGATGGAATTCTTCTTGATTGCTTTGGGGCAATTTCATAAGAAGGAGAAAAAAATATCATTATCAACTGAAAACTAAGTTATCTTTGTATGGTAATCATTTCAACTGTCATAATATTACTCCTTAATTATACCCCAAGAAAAAGACAGCTTATTATATTTTGAGTCTCTCAAAACTCCTGATAGTACTAAAGACAGGATGTGTCTGTCTGTGAAAGATATATGCACTCAGGGTTTAATAAGAACTAGGAGACACAGGTTCGATCCCTGGTCTAGGAAGATCTCCTGGAGAAGGACAAGGCAACCCACTCCAGTATTCTTGCCTGGGAAATCCCACGGACAGAGGAACCAGGTGGGCTACAGTCCATGGAGTCACAAAGAGTCAGACATGAGTTAGCAACTGAACAACAACAAGAAGTAGTGAAACAGACTGTCTCACTGGCAAAAGGTATATAGTACGAACAGTAGTGGAGACAGTCAAAGAGCCTTGACTGGTTCCAAAGTTCTAACTCCAAATCAAAGAGCATAATCATAGAATACCAGGGCAGAATAAGATTGCTTGGGACCAGAAACACTCTGTTCATGCCCAGTGTTTACATATTCTGCAAGTTTGAAGGTTCAGGTGCCTCAGAAATGTCAGCAGTTTGGTAACTCCACGGTTTAGCACAATGGCTTGCTCTCATTCTCTTCTCTTTGCACCATCTCATTTAGATAGCCATAAACTGTCTATCTTTTTTGGACAATGACCCTGAGTCCTGTGAGGCAACTTGCTCTTTTTACTTCTTTTTAGGGTTGGTGGAAAAATAACTTTGGCCTTTAATCTCTAATAACTCAGTCTAGTATCTCAGAGCTAGAAAAAAATGCATGGCCAGGTTTGTGAAGGTCTTCTAGTCCTTCTTTCTGGCAATATGACAAATGCCTACTTACCAGTGTTAATAGAGTCAGTACATTACCTGCAGTCTTTCCCCATCCAAGGCTGCATCAGCTAATGCCATAAAAATAAGGTGTAAAAACCACCCCAACTTCAGTGGCTTAAAACAACAATCATGAGTTCTCTGGGATCTGCAGGTTAACTGGGGACAACTGGTCTAGGCTGGAGTAGCTCTGTTTCACCCTGCAGTCATCAAGGCTGGCTCTGTTCCACAAGCCTCTTAGTCTCCTCCTAGGACTGGCAAGCTAGCCAAGTCATGCTCTTCTCACAGCGATGGCCAAGGCACAACAAGGCACAGCAGAGCGGGCCCAATTGCACAAACACATGTCCAGCCTCTGTTTGTTATCTACTAGCATCCCATTGGCCAAGGCAAGTCAAGTAACCAAGTCCAGAGTCAAGGAATGAGGAACTACCACCTGCTAAAGTGGAAGGGCACAGCAAAGTTACAAGACAAGAGAGGTGAAAGTATAATTACAGTCTTATTACTAGAAGGGGAAGACCACAAAGAACTGGAACCATCATCCAGTTAGGTTCCTATCCAGGCTTCTCCAAGGTCACATTTTATCACCCCTTACACAACTCATGACAGCTGAAGAACATAAAATATCTCCTTAATACAAATCTAAAGTACAACTGAAGAATAAATCTGATACTCTCAGAGACTGCCCTCAAAACCAGTTTTTATTTTTCATTGCCTACATCACTGTTTACCTCTAATAGAAAAGATACTTATCACAGGGAATATAAGAATCCCTACATGAACTTAAACTATTAAAATAGAATGATCATCTGGAAAGACCGGATGCCTTTTGGAAGACAATGGGGAAGACTTTTCTACTATGATGGCCATTTCCAATCTACAGGTCCACATCAAAATTTAAATATTCTCAAAATTTTACTGTACTATATAAAAAACTTAAAATGAGGACTTGGAGATCAGATTAAAATTTTTTTGTTGTTTAAAAAAGAAAGGATAATTAAAAGAATGTATGTGCGTTTTGCTAATGGAGAGCCTTATTCAAAACTCATTCAGCCCTTTCTACTTCTGGTTACCAGAAGCGGAGTGAATTACATGGAAAAAGGTAAAGGATCTCACCAAGAGAAAACACACCCACTGCATAGACTGTGTCTTTAAACCATTTTTTACCTAATTTCATGTCCTTACACTAGAAATGCAAATATGAAAAATTAACCTTTTATATCAGCTTCTGAACTCTCTCAGTCAATTGCTAGCAAAGGATGCTAGTTAAAAGCAGGGCAGCACATGGAACAAAGACAATATAGAAGGTTCAGAAAACAAAACAAATGGACAAAAACAGTGAAAAGGATACTGAGTGATTATAAACAATTCTTGCTTTCTTCAGTTCAGCATATCCAGCAAAAATAGAACCAAATATCTCTATTACTTCCATTACAAGATAACTTTTTTACTTCTTTACCCCAACTTAAGCTGGCTCCTTCATAAAACTTTGAGGGAGGAAAAAGGTATTTGTTGTCTGTGAACAAAGTTTTCTGGCTTTGCTTTGCTGTGTTTACTCGGTTATGAGTGATATCTGAACAAAATGTCTTCATCTGGCATAGCACTTTTTTTCCAATATACACTTAAGAACACATAGACTGAAATAACATTATCTGAGAGTCCCAGAAGTATTCTGAACTGAAAATGTAACAAAAGCTTTCTATGATACAGAAAATTGAGCCGAGATTCACAGATAAAACAATAATGCATTTGTTCTTCACGCTTTTCATCTTGATATGTCTGAATTACCCATTCTCTACTTCAGAACCACTTTGCTGAAACTCCCTCCCCCAACTCAAGGCCACCATCTCTCAGAATAGAAGGCTGTAATGTTCACGGCTATACAAACAAGAAGAAATAAACATATTTCCTACATATGCTTGAATCAACCTTACACCTTCTTCATTTTTTGCAAAAAATAATGTTGTTTTTAATTTGATGTGTATTCATAACTAAGAAATCAGGTGCCAATTAACAAATACACTCTCATGTACTAAGTAAGGTTCATTGCCCATGGTGGACATTATAAATAATGTAATCTTCCGACTGGGCTTCCCTGTGGCTCAGTGGTAAAGAACCCGCCTGTACAGGAAGGAGACATAGGTTCAATCCCTGGGTTGGGAAGATCCCCTGAAGAAGGAAATTGCAATCCACGCCAGTATTCTTGCCTAGGAAATTCCATGGACAGGAGAGTCTGGCAGGCTACAGTCCATGGGGTCACCAAAAGAGTTGGACACAACCAAGCAACTAAACAACAACAATCTTCCAATTAATATTTCAAATTCATTTCATTTTGCAATAAATTAGCACAAAATACACAGAAAGTCTACATCTCTAGATGGCTTTCTTAGTGCCCCATGAACTAGAATTCACTCTGAGTTGCTGCTAAATATTTTATTATCCCAGGAGTCTGCAGGAGGGAAACAGATACCTTCAAGGAAAAGAGCTGCTTGTCTAAGGCCCGAGCAAGTTCCAGCATCATTGCACATGGCACAGCTGAATCAGTGGCTCCCACAAACACTCTGTGGTCCCAGTGAGGAAAATACTTGGAATCATAGTGACAGGCGAGGACCAAGTGTCGTTTAGCAGTGGGGTTGAGGGTGCTGATGATATTCGAGAAAGACCGGTACCCGTAGGGCGTCTGACTTAAGAAGGTGTCTACTTCCAAGACCCAGTCAGCTTGAAGTCTCTGAATTCTCTGCATGATGTGCTGATCAAAACAAAAACCAAAATTTCAGGTCTAGACAGTTTTGTTTTAGAATTTGTATACCTCTTAAATTAAAAATGCAATACACACTTATTGTATTAATAGCAAGGACGTTGAAAGGAAAAATAATCTAGTCCTCTCCCATAGTCTCCCCCTGGCAATCCAACCCAACCAACTGTTAATATTACCTATGTTAAGAGTCTGATGTATATCTACACCCTTCTTGTTTATACAAATATACACTAGCACACAAACATGTATATTTAGCAGAGGGATATATATTCTTATAGGAATAGAATCCTTCTCTACATCTGATCTGCCCCTTGCTCTTCTCACTTAACAATGTATCATGGACCTCTCTAAAGGAAATCAACCCTGAATATTGTTTGGAAGGACTGCTGCTGAAGTTGAAGCTCCAATACTTTGGCCACCTGATGCGAAGAGCTGACTCACTGGGAAAAACCCTGATGCTGGGAAAGATTGGAGGCAGGAGGAGAAGGGGACAACAGAGGATGAGATGGTTGGATGGCATCACCGACTCAATGGACGTGAGTCTGAGCAAACTCCAGGAGTACTGAAGGACGGGGAACTTGGCATGCTGCAGTCCGTGGGGTTGGAAAGAGTCCAACATGACTGAACAACAACAATGGACCTCTCTAAACATAAGGAGATATAGCTCCAGTTCAGCATATATTGAAGCTCATTTTTAATATTTCTAGCAAAATAACAAGACAGATTTAAGACATTAGATAGACTAGGTAGATCCTATAGGTCATAACTTGTACTCTAAGCTCTTTGAGGATGAAAATTGCAAATGGCAACTCTTTTTGTCCCAAGCACGTAACATGTGCCCCCAGTCAGCAAATATTTCATAATGTAAGAAACACTAACAAAAGATACTAGAGCTCACCTGTTAAGGATAATGTACACAAGGGGGATGGTTACAAGGGAATGGTTGAAGGCTATCTGAGGTTCTGCCTGTTCTAAGAGGGCTTCTCAAGTGGCACTAGTGGTAAAGTATCCACCTGCCAACGTAGAAAACACAGGAGACACGGGGGTTGATCTCTGGGTCAGGAAGATCCTCTAGAGTAGGAAATGGAAATCCACTCTAGTAACCTTACCTGGAAAATTCCATGGACAGAGGAGCCAGGCGGGGTACAGGCTATGGGGTCACGAAAGAGTCAAACATGACTGAGCGCCTCAGCACACTGCTCTAAGAATCAATAAGTAACTCTGAACCGCAATGACATAACAAGCAGTTTTCCCTTTGTATTCAGAGCAGGTCCAGATCCCCTGCAAATGCTGGTGAAGATAAGAAAGAATCTATGTTCCCATCTTTCCTGATCACCTTGGGCCTTGTGAGCAACATGGTGTCTGACAGAGAAGGGCAACAGACGTAAAAGAAACATCTCTTCAGGGACTGGAGGTGTCTTCTTAAAGGATTTAGAGTTTGTGACGTGAGAAGCAGGTGAGTTCATGGCTGTTCAGTCTGCCCTTTCCTATGTTTATTTTCCCTTTGCTTAATTCTCATTACGTTCCATTTATTTCATTTTGAAATATTATATAGATTTTTTAAAGGGTGCCTTAAAAAATTATTTTTAAGTCACACAACAATTATTTTTTATTTTTAAGTCATACAACAATTATTTTTAAGTCACACATCAACATATCCGGCAATTTGTTCCACAATGAACATTCAGTGGGGATGGACCTTGAGGTGATAAACAAATAACTTATAATGACTGGAAAAGAATGGGAGAATTTTTCCCCCCTCCCAAGGAAATAAACGACTTTCTAGCCTAGCCAAGTCTTGTGTGACCTGCCCTAACTAGTGTGACATGACACGTAGGCAAGAGCCTTGAAACAACTGGGGCAGGAAGCTTCCAGGAAGAGGAAAACTAAGCCAGAGGGAAGACAGTGATTCTATAGTCAGTCTTGAAAAAGCCAAATAAACAAACCGTTTCCCAGACAGTTACTCCTTGTTCTCTGTCAGGAGGTGGACTTTGGCCTAAAGAGCAATGTATACAACGTACCTTTTCTATGACACATTTACAGGCTGTTTTTTCATATAAAAATAATTTTTGAAACATTATAACCTTTTTGAAATTATTACTCATCTCTCATTTATTTTTTCATTCTCCACAATGCTTAGTGTTGGGCTTTGTTCACAGTAGGCTATCAGTAAATATGGACTGATTATAACTCATTCTCAATGAGACTATATAAAATTATATGATATAGAACATTAATCATTTGACTAGAGAGAAATCACTGCCTCTAAGAAAAGTTTTCCAGAGAATGTGAAAAGAACTTATCCCCAGACTTTGGGGAAAAGAAATTTTTCCATAAAAAAGGGGTCAGTCTTTAAAAATAAATAAATAAAAAGCACATCTCCAGAACATCTGGTATCCAGATGATGAACTGCTCCGTAAAATGTGTTCAACACCAACAGCAGCCTGCATGCTTACAAAATGAACTGGGATTTTAAAAATATGTATCTCTTAGCTTTGCTCAGCTGAAGTCTCACACACAAACTCATTCCTCAACCCTGAGCAGGTTTTGGCCATAATATCTGATACCTGTATTGATGCTAAAATCCACAAAAGCTTCACCAGTTCCCCCCCAGAAGAGTTCTCCCTGCACTAACCTTTTTTACTCGGTATAAATATTTTTATTTGTCTTAGCAACTAATTTCTTTATAAACAATCAAATTGGCTGCATAATCTAATTAGGTCGCCAATAGCCCTTATTGTTGTGCTTGTGGCTTGCAGACTTAGTCCGCACGTTCCCACTGTAATTCTCTAGGGTAGGCTCCACAAACTACTGCTCTTCTCTCTAGACTGCCCCTGAACAGAGAGTGCTTGGCTATGAGAGGGCGTCTAAAACAGCTATGCTTCCCAAACTCCAGTTGCAGAAGCCTCAGCCTACCAGGCATGCTAAAACGTAATTAAGAATATAGATGGATTTCTATACATCTATCTTTTTAAATGGAGAGAGAAGAAAAGAGACAAGGAGATGGATAAAGACACAGCGAGATGAAGACAGAGAGAGAGTGAGACTGAGTAAAGAGAAAGAAAAGCGTATGAAGATGGACGGGAAGACAAGGAGAGAGACACAAAGAGAGGCCAAGACTGGGGGTGGAAAGAGAGCAAAGAGAAAAATAAAAGTAAACATGACATCTTGCTTCCTGCTTCCTGGGGAGGAAGGCCCATAGGGGATTTTAGGTAACATTGGTGAATGATCCTGGGTCAAGTTAATTAAACTTACATTCTCATTTCCAAGGTCTGAGAAACACTGTCATTAGCAGACCAGATTTGTTTGGAAGTAGGTTCTGTGCTATTTGCAATAAGTCTGCAAATATTGCCTGGATGCTGTCACTGGGGACTCTGGGCACCTCCTCCCTCTTGGGTGGACCATGTACTAGTCCCTCAGGCTTTCAACCCAGGGCTCTCCATTCAGGGATACACATACTTTTCACTAAAGAAGCCCAGCTTCAGCTATTCAGATACACTGGTCATCTACAGGAGATTTTAACCACCAAATTTCTAGCTTGCCTCTAGACAAAGTTTTTGGCTTGCTCCCTAGTGAGACTTTATCATTCTGACTTTTTAATTCATTTTTTATTCCTCTCTCATCTAGAAATCACTGGAATCCTCCAAAATTTAATACCTTCAAAGTATTATTTACAAATAAAGTATCTTTTCAAAAAATATATTCTAAAAATCCAAGAGGCAGCATTAGACCCACTGATCAGAGACAATAAAAATGAAGACTATGGGATATTGCTCCCATATTATCCTCCGAAAGGGAATTCAGAGCAATATACATCTTTATTGATAACTGATAAAAGTTAATTCACTAATCAATTTTATACCAAGTCTACATTTTTTTTTCTAGATTTTTAAAGTGTTCTTTAGTTATAACCCTGAAACTCTATAAATTATAAAACATCTGACTGGGTCCTCAAAAGCGCCTCAGGAGAAAAATTAATTTTCCACCATTCTTGTCTAAATTTAGTTCAGAACAAATTAAATAGTCAAATTAATAGTCATTAGTGCAGTTCCTCCCTAATATCTCAGTATCATCTGTTTCATGTTCAAAAGAGGGAAGTCTTTATCTACCACATTTTGAGGGGGGGGGCAGCTTTCCTAAAATTCACGGTAATTTTCTTTTCCCCAAATTATAAAACTGAATCTCTTAAGTGAGATTTCTAACACAACCATTCTGTCAGCACTGCTGCTGTGTCAGCCAGCCATATGTAGGGAATCCAGCAACAGTTCCCGGCACATTCCAAAATACTGTCAATAAATTTCTCACTTGCCTCCACCCCCACCTGACATGGGAGATGTTATTATGAATTCTGTAAAACTTTTAAATGAATAGGTAGTTTTAAAATCACAACAGAATCTATGTATATTATTTCTGCAATCTATACTCCTGGAGCTAAAGATCACAATAGCAATATTGTGTTGTCTTTATTGCTTTTTAGAGGCCACAGCCAGAAACCTCAGGTCTAAAGTGAGCATATACATTTTGGGGATATACATTTGGCCTTCTGAGCAAATGCTGTGGGGAAGTGAAAAAGCGGCGATGGGTAAACATTACAGACATAGATTTTTTCAAATGAAGAACTGAAGATTTTACAAAGACCCAGTCAGTGCCCTGAACTTTTCTGGAAAATGCTTGAGAGATGAGGCCCAGGGGAGATCATTGAAATGAGTGGTATGTGCCTTGCTCTCCAACTGGGGCCTGAGAAGACACAGAGCTGGACCCATATGTAAGCACACACCACAGAGCTAGGCTCGCCCAGCCACTGCTCTCCAGGGGTTGGATGGAGAAGTCAAGAAGATCCCAGTGCAGGTTCCAGCCTCATCTCTACAACGTGTATAACCATGGGCAAGTTAAACTGCATACTTCAGCCTTTTTAAATCTGTAGCACTGGGAGAATAATTGTCCCCAACAAGGTGGCACTGCCGTGTGAACTGAATGAGATTATCCAGGCAAAGTTTTCCATCAAGTGCCTGACAGAGCTGGAAAAAGCCCTGGATAAAAGTCTGCCATCATCAGCATTATTCCTCTCTCTGCCTAGAGCTTAGAAGGAACTAATGTTGTCTTTGGGTCTCCTCCACCTAAGTCCTTAAGGAAAGCAAGAGCTGTTTGGATGGAAGACAAGAGGCTAATGGGGCAACAGACAATGCATGTGGGCTCACCTTGAGAGGCAGAAGTCATATATTGGATAGACAGGAAAAGCCCACCAGCTGTGCTGCTGGGCCTTGCGGGTGTCATTTTGTCACTGCAGTGGAGTGCCAAGGGGTTTGCTGGAAGAGTTAGGCAAGTGGGCTACTCTCAGAGAGGCCAGCCTCTCCCCATTCCTTCCCAAGCTGCCCCTAAAAATGGGGCTACCTTGAAAAAATAGGCATTCAGAGCTGGGGTTTCAGGTTGCTGAAGAGGATAGACACTTAGGAGTTAGAAAGACATTCAGGTTTAGTCCCTCTTATGGCCTAATCTACCCTCCATAGCAGTGTCTTCCAAACTACAGTGCAAAAATCAGTGGGTCTTGAAATCAGATTAGTGGTTCATGACTAAAGTAAAAAGAAAACTAGTAAAATAAAATTAAAATCAGAGGAACTAAAGAGCCTCTTGATGAAGGTGAAAGAGGAGAGTGAAAAAGCTGGCTTAAAACTCAACATTAAAAAAACTAAGATCATGGCATCTGGTCCCATCACTTCATGGCAAATAGATGGGGAAACAATGGACACAGTGTCAGACTTTATTTTCTTGGGCTCCAAAATCGCTGCAGATGGTGACCGCAGCCATGAAATTAAAAGATGCTTGCTCACTGGAAGAAAAGCTATGACCAACCTAGACAGCATATTAAAAAGCAGAGACATTACCAACAAAGGTCCGTGTAGTCAAAGCTATGGTTTTTCCAGTAGTCATGTACGGGTGTGACAGTTGGAGAATAAAGAAGGCTGAGCGCCAAAGAATTGATGCTTTTGAACTGTGGTGTTGGAGAAGACTCTTGAGAGTCCTTGGACTGCAAGGAGATCAAACCAGTTAATCCTAAAGGAAATCAATCCTGAATACTCATTAGAAGGACTGATGCTACAGATGAAGCTCCAATACTTTAGCCACCTGATGCAAAGAGCTGACTCATTAGAAAAGCCCCTGATGCTGGGAAAGATTGAAAGCAGGAGGGGAAGCACGACAGAGGACGAAGTGGTTGGATGGCACATCAATTCAATGAACATGAGTTTGAGCAAGCTCCGGGAGATAGTAAAGAACAGGGAAGCCCGCCGTACTGCAGTCCATGGGGTCCCAAAGAGTCGGACACGACTTAGCTACTGAACCACATCAACAGATTGCACATAGTAGGAGTATTTTTTAAGAAACTTTTTTATTAGTTAACTCTATGTTTTTGTGTATAAAATGTAATATATATATATATATTTGCCATGTGTCAGAGTCAGAAGCTTGAGAAGCACTGTACTAGAGAAAGTAGTTTATCACTGGTCTTAACTCTCCCTCCAGGTAAAATACAATTTCAAAAGGGGAATAAAGGCCTGTTAAGACGGTAACTCACTCTTGGCCCAGAACTGTTAAGAAAGAAATATCCAAGTCTGTTGAGATTGGGTGTTTAAAGTTCAAGAAAACTTGGTTGGGTGCCTGAGGGTGTGTTATAGAAAAAATCAAGAGTTGGGTACTTAGTATCCTGTCTGATTTTGGCCCTCCCAGATGGAGAATTCATACATAAATTGATTTAGGTTAACATGCATCTCTTAATTCAGAATAGATATTTACTCTTAGTTGTCTGCTTTTCTAGGATGCTTATTTTAGTTAATAAGATGAAATGACAGATCTGAATATTAGACAATCCAGAATTTTGAGCATAGCATCATTTCTCATGGGAACGGAACGTGTTGGACAACCTTCAGATTAGTATGCTGTTTCTCACCTGGCGAGCAGCAAAGCTTCCAGGCGATCCAGGATATCGCTCTATCAGCAATGGTCGTAAGTCATTTTGCCACATTTCAGAAATACTGGTGCCTTCTGCAACTTGCCGAAGAGATGATACATTCAAAAGGGCTGGTTGGTGATAATTCTGAGAAATAAATAAACATTAATATTTACATCATTTCATAACATATTTAAGATTTATCCTGAAACATTTGCAATTGTAAAATATTTGCTTTGAACTTCAAAATAAAGGGGTAGCTCTTACATTGTAACATAGTAAATTAAACTGCTGCTACTGCTGCTAAGTCATGTCAGTAGTGTCCGACTCTTCATGACCCCACGGATTGTAGCCAACCAGGCTCCTCCGTCCACGGGATTTTCCAGGCAAGAGTACTGGAGTGGGTTGCCATTGCCTTCTCCAAGTAAATTAAACTACCCAACTTTAAAATTGGCCCTTTAGATCTACAAGTTCAACTGTTTGGGCAGCTGGTTTTTAAAACAGAATTAAAATCATGCTTTGAACCTGAGAATTAATACTTAACACTTGTAGCTGTGTAACTTTTAATAATTTTGCTACAATTACTTTGTAAAACTATGGTTTACAAATAACAATTGTTGCTCTCCTAGTCTTAAGAAAACTCAATATTGCAAAAACTACAGCCAACAAAACAATACACTCTGTTAGCATAATTGTGCTATAAAAGCCAGTGTGATGTTATGGAATAAGCAGACTCTTGGGGTGAGAGGAGCTGGCTTCAAAGTTTCTGCTGCCATTTACAGACTGTATGACCTTGGGCAGGTCACTTAAATTCTCATTTCCCTAAAATACTAATAAAGGAATTTGAGCTAAATCTGCATTGTCTAATATGGTAGCCAGGAGCCACATGTGCTATTAAGCTCTTGAAAGGTAGAGAGTCAGGTGGAAGTGTGCTTTATGTGTAATACACATATTGAATTTTGAAGACTTAGTATGAAAAAACATGCAAAATAGCTCACTAAGAATTTTTATAGTGATTACATGTTGAAATGAAAAAATTTGATATATTGACTTAAATAGTGTTAAAATTAATTTAACCTATTGTCTTTTACTTTTTTAATAGAGCTACTAGAAAATTTTAAGTTACATATGTGCTTCGCATTATATATTTCTATTGAATAGCCCTAACCCAGATGATTGCTGCAATTCTTTTCGGTCAGAGATTGATGATTCTACCAGCCACTAAATAGTACACTTTTTGTCTTCAGTTAAAATTATTTTAATATTCCATTAACGCTCACACTCTTTGATACACTTATATATTAATTAAGTGAACCTTAATTTAAGCAGCTGAACAAGCATAGCATTCAAATTTGTATTCTGGATACTACTTTACACATGCTGAGTTTTTTTATAATTCCAGTAATGATGACTCACTCATTCATCATATGTTCATCAGGCATTCAACGACAGAATGTGTTACTCCTCCCCATAGGGAAGTGAGTCGTTGATCTGATCTCTTCTCTGAGGGGAATGATGAAGGTAACACAAATTTTTTTGGAAATCAAAACAGAGCTCATGGGAGCCCTCTCTATTTTATCACTTTTTCCAAAACCAGTATAAATTGATTATGTGCAGGTTATCACATGGGTGTTTTCACTCCATGAGAAACTGTGGAATTAGAGCATACTTATTATCTAGTTGGAGAAGGAAATGGCAACCCATTCTAGTACTCTTGCCTGAAAATCCCATGGACAGAGAAGCCTGGTAGACTACAGTCCAAGGGATCACAAAGAGTCAGACACGACTGAGCGACTTCACTTTATTGTCTAATGCTTATTATACTTCACTATGTCTCAGTGGCACTCTCAGCTATTATCACACAAAGATAGGGAGCTGTGGGTCCAGGCAGCCCCCTTCAACTTGGCCTCTCAACTCAACTCCTCACCATTTACTATCTATACCTCTGGCTAGATTACTTAACCTCATTATGACTTACCATCCTCATCTGTAAAAGGGAGGTAATAACACCTACTTCCCAGAGTAATTATAACTAAGTGAGCTAACTCACATAAACTACCTCAGTAAACATTTGGTAAGTATTATTAGTTCTATTACCGTCTGTCAGACACTGAAGAGGTATAGAATTCTGAGCTGAAAAGGTCACTTAGAGATGATTATAATCCAATCTCTTTGCTGTCAGTGGAAACTGAGTCAGAGAGGCTAGCTGATTTTCCCAAGGTTGTAGGAGAGTTATAGGTAAGTTCGAGAAAGGATCATGGTTGTGTCAATTCCCAATCCCATGCTCGTTCCACTCTGCCTCCCTGCATTATCTGTGACTTTCAGTGTACAACACTGTCTATTGATGCTGCTTCTGAACATCTTAAGGTTTGTGTTTATTTACTGGTCATACATTTAAAAATATATTTCCTTGCTAAATTTGTTGCTGCAGCCTTTAAAGTCCCTGGTACCTCAGATCTAAGTCTTCCTGTTAACTCTCAAACAGCACTTTGAGAAGAAAGAGGGAGCTAAAAGATAAAACCATAGAAATGTGAGAAGTGAAGAGATAGGAGGCAAGAAGTTGGAAAACTCACACGGTTAATTATTACTTAACATAGACAACAAGAGCCTCTGATCTCTCCTGCTGCCCCACAAGCCCCCGGGCAGGACCACTCAGACCAACTCACCATGCTTCAGTCTCCCTGGCACTCTTCAGCACCCAAGGCAGTGAGGCTTGGGCTTCTTGGGGCCTTTGCACTGTGGTGCCTTCTACCCTTGAAGGCTTTCCGCTTCCTCTTCACCTAGCTAACTCCTGCTCATTTCAGGTTGGGGTGTAGAGGCCTTGTGTGTCTATTTGTTTAATGTCTACTTTCATGCAAGATGCCAACTCCAGGAGGACAGGAACTATCTCTCGTATTTTCCATGCTCTCCCCAGAACCACACAACACCTGGCTCACATGGCACACTCAATAATTATTGGATGAACTAATCAAATACGGAATCAACAAGTGAACTGTCTTTCTAAAACTAGCTTCACTAAGACGGTATGTACATAATAATAAAGTAAAATGGGAAGTTTGCCATCATATATACAAAGTCAGTTGAATGAACAGAGATTATAGGGCCAGGAAAGACAAGCGGCTGCCTGCTACAGGGGGCCAGGAAGTGCTGTAGTTCAATGTTGGTAGACTTTGTTCTTTTTGAATTTCTGAGAGTCGATGCTTGTGATGTTTAGAGTTGAGAGTTGGCCTGGGAAAGTCACTGTGACAATCAAGAACTGTTGTGTCAAAGGCTGTCTGGCCAAGGACTCCTTTTCATTTACTGTTTATTACTCCATCCATCCCAGACCCTATCTGGTCACTGTGGTCCTTGACTCCATGTCCACAGTGCATGGAAATCAAGTTGATATTTAAATGGGCGATTTATATAAAGATTGCTGCCATGGCCTGTCTGCTTGCCCAACAGGGTGGAGTGTTGCTCCAGGACCCTTTGTTTTGGGCATGTAAGATCCTCTGTTCAATAAATCACTGACTGTCTCTGTCACCATCTCCAGGCTCTTTCTTTGGCCTCGAAACTGGGCAACTACAAGGTTCACAGGCCTGCAAGGTGCAGCCCAACAATTCATGAGCCAAACAGGAGCCCAAGGAAACTCCCATGAGCCCCAAGATGTTGGGAAATAAGGATTATGAGGAAGAAGAGAAATAAGTAAGTAAATAAGTAAATAGGCGATTTATGGAGGCTTAAAAAGAGTTCTTAAGAGATTTAAGGAAAAAACAGGAACAAAATAATCCTCTAGCATCACTACCTGTTACAGATACTGTGAATGAAACATGGTTGGCAAACAACACCAAACAATGCTTAATGGATAAGTAAAGGGTAAGCACATTAGACAAGCCTATCGGTGCTCCTGAATACAGAAACTTACTTGTGTTGATCCTCAGTCTCCTGCGCTCACCCATTAAATGAACATACTTCGGTAAAGAGCCCTCCCCCTCCCTGCCTCTCTGGGAGTAAAGATGCCCCTGTGAAATCACAGAGATTAAAAGCTAGAGAAGGGGAAACAGTCATAATCGGTTGATTGCCTAAGCCTTTCTATTCATTAAAGCCCTGAATGGAGAACCATTTGATTTTTCCAACCTAAACAGCATTTGTTTGATTTTTATGGAAGCTGACTCTCAGAACTCAATAAACATAAAAATCTACGTGCAGCTGAGAGGAAGCAGTAAGAGAAGAAACCTGGAAAGAAAGTGCAAATCAGGCATGAGGACAGTAAATGAATGAGGTAAAACTGTGTTGAGCTCAATGTTAAATGTCAACCCCAAACCACTCTAGGTTTATTTCAGTTAAAAGGCACATAGACAATTTTCCATTGGTACGGGCATTCTCAGAGGAATGAGTCTCTATTACAGCCCCTGCCTTGTCTTTCCATCCAGGCAGAAAGGACAATAAGTCTGCTTTGGGTGACAAGAATCTTTCAGCTGCAAAAGTGTGAACCAGGTCTCCAGCATCTCCTCTGGACTAATCACACGGTGCCTGGCCAAAGAGGGTTTTAATTACATAATTGGCAGGACTGGCCCGGCTTGCAGATGGATTTGAAGTCCCACACCATTGAATGAAAGGGAGACATTACGGAAGCACAGCCAAATCAATTCTAGTTTCCATCCAATATGAGCATCTCCCAGACAGTGCTCAGATTAACACCTATGTCTACTCCAAATTCAACCCATTTACAGAACTCCTTCTGGGTTAGATTCCACTGATATGACAGATGAAGTTGTAGAACAGTTGAGAAGTGAATATGATCAAGTCCTATCTTCTTTAATGCTAACAGCCCTCTATCTAAAAGCGAAGCAGTGCAGGTTTTAAAAACAACAATTTAGAGCCAAATCCCAGATCCTCACCTGCTAGCTATGACTAGGAAAAGCTCCCATATCTGCATAATGGATGTCATAGTACTTACCGGCCAGATACGAGAAGCTCAAAAACAGCACATTTTCTTTCTCCTTCTACCACCAACATGCAGACCACCACTGGCCCCCTGCCCCTGCCAATGGAGTCTCCATTGCTGCTTTATGATTCACAAGAATCATGATGGGCAGAGGGATAGATGGCCAAGAATTTTAGAACCACAGAGGAGGGGAACCTAATGGGGTTTTAGAATATATGTGGCTCCAGCAGTGGAAAAATGTGAAATGCTGGTGAGAGCAGTAATTCTCCTCCAGAAAAATCCTAGAGGAGGACTCCTGGGTGAAGCCAATCTCCTGTACAAGGTTCCTCCATCCTTCATATGACTTAAAGTTTTCCTTTTTATTTTTGTTAATAACAAAGGGAAAATCTATCAGGTAAAATACATTGGGTCCCAGCTTTATGATAAAGAAAGTTTGGAAACCACCTAAACATCCAATAATAAAGGCATGGTTGATTTAAGGAAAGATGAGGACTCTCCAATTCGCCGCTGTAATGGTGGTCAATGTTCCTCATCTGTAAATTGGGGATGAATATATCCCTCTCACTATGAGGGCACTGCAAGGTTCAAGTCAGATGCTTATATATAGAAGCCTGATACCCAGATGCCAATGCCCCTAAATATATACCAGTGAGCCCACCTGTGAATCAAATAACTTATAATATGACTTCTATGGAAAAATTGTTTATAGGTTTCAAACAAATCGCAGTCTTCTAAACACAACCATAAACTAGGGTTGAGCTGTTTTTACATATTAGATCCCACTGGAAAAGACACGCCTTTATTTCAAACCAAAGAAAATGGATTTCAAAATCAATACTTCCTTTACCACACCTCACCTTTTGGCAGACCAGTGTGCCAAGGGCACACCCCACATGATTAAAATAGCTGAATATCACGCAGAGCAGGAAGGCATAAACTTTAGTACGGATTAATTCATTTCCCAGGCTGCAAACTGTACTCGACACCTGGTAGACCTTATTAAAGCCTTAGAGAGTGAGGGGGTGGGGGACCAGAAATCAGGCATTGTGGTGGCTGACTTTGTCATTTGCATCATTTGCTTGTACCCCTTGAAAGGAAACAAATAGAACAGCAATTAGAAGCTTCTTAAATATGAAAGAGATTCGGGCTTCATTTCTCAAAAGCTAGAGTCTCATTAGTTTAAAACGCTGAAAGAATCCAGCATCTTCTCTCACCCACAAATACCTTCTGCCTATAAATGATCCCTCAGATCAGCTCCTTTTGTCCCCACCTCACTTATTCCCATCCATTTCCACGGATCATAAAGACACATTTGGTGTGGCTCCACATTCTGGTAGTTAATGTCCCTTCCCAATTTCTGGCAGGAAGGAGAAGATGGAAGTCTGTAACCCTATGTTCATCAATGGACATTCAGTTCAGTTCAGTTCAGTCTCTCAGTCGTGTCCGACTCTTTGTGGCCCTATGAATCGCAGCACGCCAGGCCTCCTTGTCCATCACCAACTCCCGGAGTTCACTCAGACTCACATCCATCGAGTCAGTGATGCCATCCAGCCATCTCATCCTCTGTCATCCCCTTCTCCTCCTGCCCCCAACCCCTCCCAGCATCACAGTCTTTTCCAATGAGTCAACTCTTCGCATGAAGTGGCCAAAGTACTGGAGTTTCAGCTTTAGCATCATTCCTTCCAAAGAAATCCCAGGGCTGATCTCCTTCAGAATGGACTGGTTGGATCAATAGACATTAGTCCTATTGAATTCTCATGGGAAGCTTTTCCTATAATGAAGTTATGTGTGAA
Organism: Ovis canadensis; assembly: GCF_042477335.2. Taxonomy (NCBI): domain Eukaryota; kingdom Metazoa; phylum Chordata; class Mammalia; order Artiodactyla; family Bovidae; genus Ovis; species Ovis canadensis. The sequence continues at coordinate 86,863,264 of NC_091247.1, forward strand.
TCAGTTGCCCTCATCCTCCCCAGGTTCCCTGTGGCTAGTGATGTCCTTATGTAAGTGCAGCACCCTTGTGGTCCTTGAATGGTGAAGCTATAAGTATCACCCAGAGAGCTGAAGGGGGCTATTGATATCCATAGCCTGTGCAGGCCAGGACCCACAGGTAACCCTGGAGAGGGCCTGTGCATTCTCCCTGAGCCTTGTAAGTCAGTACTGGCAGACCACAAGCATTTAAGAGATCTTTCAACAATGCTTGCTGTCAAAGGTCATATCCCTTTACTTTGCTACTTTTCTTAGTATCTTTGAAAGTATACCATTTTACTCCAATATCAATAACCTTTGCTTAAGTCCCTAGCAGTTTTAGGAATTCAAAACTGTTACACAAGAAATGGAAATAACTGTGGACCTATTTACTTCACACAGAGGGAACTTGCAAATCCCTTTTATCCTAAGTTCCTTACATGAAATCTCCACCTACAATTTTATACATTTCTTTAACAATTGTATTTTACTATCTTTTAACGAAAAAAGAAATACATTTTAAAGTATAGTGGGTCTCCAAGTAATCTCCTCCTTTCGGCGCTGATGTGCTTAAAAATCTGAAACAGACCCACACACACGTCCGTGCCTGGAAACTTCAACACCGGGAGGGCGTCCCGGGATACGGCGGCGCGGCGAGGGAGCGGTGGCACACCCCCAGGCACGCCCCGCACCTAGGCCGCCTGGAGCGCCGAGACCCAGCCCCCGCGTCTCCCGAGCGGGCGGATGCGCGGTCCTGCGCCCTCACCTCCCCGCTCCGCCGCCGCAGGCAAGTCACACTTCGTGTGCCTATCAGTACCAGCATCAGACCGCAGCCGAGCGGAGCTCGGTGACATCACCCAGCTCCCGAGGCAGCTCCAAAGCCTCCCGGCGGCCAGCGAGGCACCCTGGCGAGCACGCAGAGCCCCAACTCCTCTGGGCGCAGGGTTGGGGGACCTCGGCTCTGCCCGCTTCCGATCCTGCCCAGGTGGGGGTCGCGGGACTGAGTCCCCGCACGCGCGCGAGCCGGCCAGATACAATCGCGCAGCAGCAGCCCCTCACCTTCTCCTGGGTCCAGTCTACCGCGCCCCGACGGACCCCCCGGACTGCCAGGGGTAGGACGGCCACCAGCAGCAGCAGGTGGAGGGTGTCCACGACGCGCGGGTCCCTGCCGCCTGCCATCTCTCCTGGGCTGTCTGGGTGCCGGTTCCCGGAGCCGCCGGCGGTCACGAGCCCGGGAACGCGCGTCCTTCGCCTTCCCCCTTCTCCACCCTTGGGTCGACTGCGCCCGCCTCCCCATCGTCTCCGGGTCGCCTCCCCGCCACTCTGCGCAGGCCAAAGCCGCAGCTCTCCACCCACCACCCCCACCTTAGCAACCCGGGGACTGGGCTGTCCTAGCAGGCACGAGCTTCCGAATCCATGGGGACACACTGCCGCTTCCTTGGAAGAAGGGAAGGAGAGAAGAGACATGGGAGAAGCATCTGTACAATCTCCACTGCTGTGACGGGGAAGGAAAAGGGGAGGAGACCCTGTGAGGTTAGGAATTGTTTTCCCACGGCCCATTTAGAAGGGATGGACAGGGATCGCTATTTACCGAATACTTCTGTACTAGCTAGCCACCGTTCTAGGTGCTTTTCCGATGTTTCCTTATTGAATCTTCATAACCAAGTTATGTAGGTATTAATCCCATTTAACAGATGAGGAGACAAAGCCTGAATGGAACCTCCAGAGTATTTCCTTTATAACAGCCAATATATCTTTTCTCTTTTTTTTCTCACAAATAGTTACTGTGCCTTATAGGAGACAATCATACTCCCAGGCTGAGAAGTATGGCTGAAGTAATTGTCTGAAATAACTTAGATCTAAAATGTTCACAGCGGCCAACTCCTCCAATCCATACCCCCAAAGGAAAAGCTAAATACAATCATCTTTACTTCGTAACATCAAAGATCACTGTTATCCAGGTAATCCTAGAAACAAAACGTTATCTCAATTTTAGGCAGTTGAGACGGTTCTAGTCTAAGTTGTCGGGACAGTTACTTCACCACCCTCTTCTTCCTCCAAACTGAGGATCAGGGTGTGGGCTGCCATGAGTCATCTGCTAGTAACGTATAGATCCCAGAAAAGGAATCAAAACAAGGACACTTAAACAGACCTATTTCCCAGAGGGTGAAGGTCTGAAGATAATGGACAGTCAGAAGGCTCACCCACTCTGTTTCAGGCTTCGCTATAAGAGTGAGTTTGAAAAGGGAGAGAACTGACCTGGGAATACTCTGTCTGCCCTCCTCTGGAGCCAGGGAGGAAGACAGGAAGGAAATACCCACTTTCCTGATCAAAATGACTAATCCTGTTCATATCTGAGAGTTTTGTGTAACCATGCAAATCTTCAGGCTCAAACAAAATTAAACACTTCTGATCATCAGACAACCTCAGAACTTTCTATTGGTATATATTCACATCTCCTCTTTTGCTGCTTAGGCCAACCTTGACATTGTGGGTTTCCTGAGTGTCTGGGTAAGAAACAGCATAATTGTTTTTCTTACCTTACTACCTTTTTATCTTTCCACAATAAGATTTCTTCAAGAAAGGGGAGGTGGAAATATGAAAACAAATGTTAAAGATAATATGCTGAGTATAAGCAATTCAAAATAAATGCTTGTGTTAAAAGGTTAACACATAATTTTGATGATTAGTTTCCATTGCCTAGGGTTCTCAAGTCTTCTCCAATTTTGGCTATATTTAAGTCAGTAAGATGCAGTTCCAGTTTGGGATCTACAGGAAGTAGACTGAGACAGAGCTAGGCATTCAGGATGTATTAGGGAGTGCCCATGGGGCAAACCCCTGTGGGAGGGAGAGGGCGGAACTCCACTGGGTGGAGGCAAGAGTCAGCAGGGGAGCGCCCCGTCTTCCACAGCTTCACCCAGAGTGAAGAGTTGTCCCACCATGACCCAGAATGGCTGAAGCTTTATAACCTCACCTCCTCTTCTTCCTACAAGAAACAGTTCTCTGCAGCCAAAGGAGCTGACAGCTAGAGGCTGTCTGCTAGGAACACGCCAGCAACTGGAGCAGTCTTTCGATAAAGGGAATGTGAACAGTACATCTCTGTATTCACTACTCATGCATCCTTATGATGTACCTGTACCCCTAAAACATTTGCATAGTAAGTGAAACTGATTTTAGTAAATTGTTCTTTTACACAGGTGAGATTTTTTGATAAGCAACGAGTCCAGTACAACTCTACTTATGTCTCTTCCTTATTTTTATCTTTTCTTGATATGCAGATGATCCCACCCTAATGTCAGAAAGTGAAGAAGAACTAAAAAGCCTCTTGATGACAGTGAAAGAGGAAAGCGAAAAAGCTAGTTTAAAACTCAACATTCAAAAAATGAATATCATGACATCCAATCCCATCAGTTCAGTTCAGGTCATCAGTTTAGTCATTCAGTCATGTCCAACTCTTTGTGACCCCATGGACTGCAGCACGCCTGGCCTCCCTCTTCATCACCAACTCCCAGAGTTTACTTAGACTTATGTCAATTGAATCAGTGATGCCATCCAACCATCTCATGCTCTGTCATCCCCTTCTCTTCCCGCCTTCAATCTTTCCCAGCATCAGGGTCTTTTCCAAGGAGTCAGATCTTCGCATCAGGTGGCCAAAGTATTGGAGTTTCAGCTTCAGCATCAGTCCTTCCAATGAACACCCAGGACTGATCTCCTTTAGTATGGACTGGTTGGATCTCCTTGCAGTCCAAGGGACTCTCAAGAGTCTTCTCCAACACCACAGTTCAAAAGCATCAATTCTTCAGCTCTCAGCTTGCTTTATAGTCCAACTCTCACATCCACACATGACTACTGGAAAAACCATAGCCTTGACTAGACAGACCTTTGTTGACAAAGTGATGTCTCTGCTTTTTAATATGCTGTCTAGGTTGATCGTAACTTTCCTTCCAAGTAGGAAGCATCTTTTAATTTCATGCTGCAGTCATCATCTGCAGTGTATTTTGGAGCCCCAAAAATAAAGTCAGCCACTGTTTCCACTGTTTCCCCATTTATTTGCCATGGGACCAGACGCCATGATCTTAGTTTTCTGAATGTTGAGCTTTAAGCCAACTTTTTCACTCTCCTCTCACATTCACCAGTCCCATCACTTCATGGCAAATAGATGGCGGGGGAGGGCGGGGTGGAAATAGTGACACACTTTATTTTCTTGGGCTCCAAAATCATTGCAGATGGTGACTGCAGCCATGAAATTAAAAGACATTTGCTCCTTGGAAGAAAAGCTGTAACAAAACTAGACAGCATATTAAAAAGCAGAGACATCACTTTGCCAACAAATGTCCGTCTAGTCAAAGCTATGGTTTTTCCAGTAGCCATGTAGGGATGTGAGAATTGAACCATAAAAGAAGGCTGAGTGCCAAAGAATTGATGATTTCAAACTGTGGTGTTGGAGAAGACTCTTGCGAGTCTCTTGGACAGCAAGGAGATCAAACTAGTCCATCCTAAAGGAAATCAGTCCTGAATATTCATTGGAAGGACTTTTCCTGAAGCTGAAACCCCAATACTTTTGACAGTTGATGTGAAGACCCAATTCATGTGAAAAGACCCTGATGCTGGGAAAGATTAAAAGCAGGAGGGGAAGGGGACAACAGAGGATGAGATGGTTGGACAGCATCACCAACTCAATGGACATGAGTTCGAGCAAACTCCAGGAAATAGTGAAAGACAGGGAAGTCTGGCATGCTTCAGTCCATGGAATTGCAAAGTGTTGGACATGACTTGGCAACTGAACAACAACATATCCGAAATATCTATCTTTCCCTTTTCTTCGTTCATTCTTCTCTTCTCTCCTCCTTCATTCTCTAAACTTTTCAAATCTCTTCTATCTGTATTATTTTCCCTACTACAACTTTTTCTGTCTTCAAACTCTTTCTATAGAAGATAACCCATGAAACACAGAAATACAAAGGATCATAAGAGACTACTATCAGCAGTTGTATGCCAATAAAATGGACAACGTGGAAGAAATGGACGAATTCTTAGAAAAGTACAATTTTCCAAAACTGAACCTGGAAGAAATAGAAAATCTTAACAGACCCATCACAAGCATGGAAATTGAAACTGTAATCAGAAATCTTCCAGCAAACAAAAGCCCAGGTCCAGACGGCTTCACAGCTGAATTCTACCAAAAATTTAGAGAAGAGCTAACACCTATCCTCCTCAAACTCTTCCAGAAAATTGCAGAGGAAGGTAAACTTCCAAACTCATTCTATGAGGCCACCATCACCCTAATACCAAAACCTGACAAAGATGTCACAATAAAAGAAAACTACAGGCCAATATCACTGATGAACATAGATGCAAAAATCCTCAACAAAATTCTAGCAATCAGGATCCAACAACACATTAAAAAGATCATACACCATGACCAAGTGGGCTTTATCCCAGGGATGCAAGGATTCTTCAATATCCGCAAATCAATCAATGTAATTCACCACATTAACAAATTGATAAATAAAAACCATATGATTATCTCAATAGATGCAGAGAAGGCCTTTGACAAAATTCAACATCCATTTATGATAAAAACTCTCCTGAAAGCAGGAATAGAAGGAACATACCTCAACATAATAAAAGCTATATATGACAAACCCACAGCAAACATTATCCTCAATGGTGAAAAATTGAAAGCATTTCCCCTAAAGTCAGGAACAAGACAAGGGTGTCCACTTTCACCACTACTATTCAACATAGTTCTGGAAGTTTTGGCCACAGCAATCAGAGCAGAAAAAGAAATAAAAGGAATCCAAATTGGAAAAGAAGAAGTAAAACTCTCACTGTTTGCAGATGACATGATCCTCTACATGGAAAACCCTAAAGACTCCACCAGAAAATTACTAGAGCTAATCAATGAATATAGTAAAGTTGCAGGATATAAAATCAACACACAGAAATCCCTTGCATTCCTATACACGAATAATGAGAAAGTAGAAAAAGAAATTAAGGAAACAATTCCATTCACCATTGCAACGAAAAGAATAAAATACTTAGGAATATATCTACCTAAAGAAACTAAAGACCTATATATAGAAAACTATAAAACACTGATGAAAGAAATCAAAGAGGACACTAATAGATGGAGAAATATACCATGTTCATGGATCGGAAGAATCAATATAGTGAAAATGAGTATACCACCCAAAGCAATTTACAAATTCAATGCAATCCCTATCAAGCTACCAGCCACATTTTTCACAGAACTAGAACAAATAATTTCAAGATTTGTATGGAAATACAAAAAACCTCAAATAGCCAAAGCAATCTTGAGAAAGAAGAATGGAACTGGAGGAATCAACTTGCCTGACTTCAGGCTCTACTACAAAGCCACAGTCATCCAGACAGTATGGTACTGGCACAAAGACAGACATATAGATCAATGGAACAAAATAGAAAGCCCAGAGATAAATCCACACACATATGGACACCTTATCTTTGACAAAGGAGGCAAGAATATACAATGGAGTAAAGACAATCTCTTTAACAAGTGGTGCTGGGAAAACTGGTCAACCACTTGTAAAAGAATGAAACTAGATCACTTTCTAACACCGCACACAAAAATAAACTCAAAATGGATTAAAGATCTAAATGTAAGATCAGAAACTATAAAACTCCTAGAGGAGCACATAGGCAAAACACTCTCAGACATAAATCACAGCAGGATCCTCTATGACCTACCTCCCCGAACACTGGAAATAAAAGCAAAAATAAACAAATGGGATCTAATTAAAATTAAAAGCTTCTGCACAACAAAGGAAAATATAAGCAAGGTGAAAAGACAGCCTTCAGAATGGGAGAAAATAATAGCAAATGAAGCAACTGACAAACAACTAATCTCAAAAATATACAAGCAACTTATGCAGCTCAATTCCAGAAAAATAAACGACCCAATCAAAAAATGGGCCAAAGAACTAAATAGACATTTCTCCAAAGAAGACATACGGATGGCTAACAAACACATGAAAAGATGCTCAACATCACTCATTATTAGAGAAATGCAAATCAAAACCACAGTGAGGTACCACTTCACACCAGTCAGAATGTCTGTGATCCAAAAATCTGCAAGCAATAAATGCTGGAGAGGGTGTGGAGAAAAGGGAACCCTCCTACACTGTTGGTGGGAATGCAAACTAGTTCAGCCACTATGGAGAACAGTGTGGAGATTCCTTAAAAAATTGCAAACAGAACTACCTTATGACCCAGCAATCCCACTTCTGGGCATACACACCGAGGAAACCAGAATGGAAAGAGACACATGTACCCCAATGTTCATCACAGCACTGTTTATAATAGCCAGGACATGGAAACAACCTAGATGTCCATCAGCAGATGAATGGATAAGAAAGCTATGGTACATATACACAATGGAGTATTACTCAGCCATAAAAAAGAATTCATTTGAATCAGTTCTGATGAGATGGATGAAACTGTAGCCGATTATACAGAGTGAAGTAAGCCAGAAAGAAAAACACCAATACAGTATACTAACACATATATATGGAATTTAGGAAGATGGCAATGACAACCCTGTATGCAAGACAGGAAAAAAGACACAGATGTGTATAACAGACTTTTGGACTCAGAGGGAGAGGGAGAGGGTGGGATGATTTGGGAGAATGGCATTCTAACATGTATACTATCATGTAAGAATTGAATCGCCAGTCTATGTCTGACGCAGGATACAGCATGCTTGGGGCTGGTGCATGGGGATGACCCAGAGAGATGTTATGGGGAGGGAGGTGGGAGGGGGGTTCATGTTTGGGAATGCATGTAAGAATTAAAGATTTTAAAATTTAAAAAAGAAAAAAAAAAGAAAAAAAAAGTTAAAAAAAAAAAAAGAAGATAACCCATGACTATTACATTTAACTAGACAATTGCAGGCACCATTTTTAACCATGGAAAAAATTATTTGTGTATGCAGTGATAAGCATTAGTCACAAGTGGAAAGGTTATCATCTTTATTATAGTATAGATCCTGTACTGTAATTTGAAGCACATTAAGGGCTCAACTGCTAGAAAAAGGTCTTACCCATACAGGTTTGCTGGCAGGATTTTCATATACCAAGTCCTGCCTTTAAAGTGACACTATTGGACTAAAGCAGTAATAACCAGAAAGTTGTATTAAAACAGCAGTTCTGAAAATGGATCCCTTAGGATTCCCCAAGACCCTTTTGGGGAATGTCTTCAAGGTCAAATCAATTTTTACAATAATACAAAAACAATGTTTACTTTTTACTGTATTAAATTTGTACTGATGTTGCTAAAGCAATAGTGACTAAAACTTCTGGCACCTTCAGTTCAGTTCAGTTCAGTTCAGTCACTCAGTTGTGTCCAGCTCTTTGCGACCCCATGAATTGCAGCACCCAAGGGCTCCCTGTCCATCACGAACTCCCGGAGTTCACCCAAACTCATGTCCATCAAGTCGGTGATGCCATCCAGCCATCTCATCCTCTGTTGTCCCCTTCTCCTCCTGCCCCCAATCCCTCCCAGCATCAGAGTCTTTTCCAATGAGTCAGCTCTTCGCATGAGGTGGCCAAAGTACTGGAGTTTCAGCTTTAACATCAGTCCTTCCAAAGAACACCCAGGACTGATCTCCTTTAGAATGGACTGGTTGGACCTCCTTTCAGTCCAAGGGACTCTCAAGAGTCTTTCTCCAACACCACAGTTCAAAAGCATCAATTCTTCGGCACTCAGCTTTCTTCACAGTCACTTACCAAGACAGAGCACAAAATTGTACTATTAAAAAAAAAAACCACTTACTTTTAGTAATTGCATTTTTCACTGCACGCACAATAAAAAAAAAAAGAAAGAAAAAAAAAGAGAGAAAGACCAAAGAAAGGGAAAAGATCCAGTCTAGTTTAAGAATATCATTGACAAAACAATAAAATTTGTCATTGTTAAATCTCAACCTTTGAGCAAGTGTGTGGGTGTTTTTTTTAACAGCTTTATTAAAATAGAATTAGAATATGTTAAACAGTGCATTTAAGGCATACAATCTGATGCATTTTAGCATATGTTTACACCCACAAAATCATCATCACAATCAACGAAATGAACAATTCCATCTCTACCTATAGGTTATTTAGAATATATTATTTGGTTTCCATACAGTGACTATATACAGACTATACAGTGGAAGTGAGAAATAGATTTAAGGGACTAGATCTGATACACAGAATGCCTGATGAACTAGGGATGGAGGTCTGTGACATTGTACAGGAGACAGGAATCAAGACCAACCCCAAGAAAAAGAAATACATAACAGCAAAATGGCTGTCTGAGGAGGCCTTACAAATAGCTGTGAAAAGAAGAGAATCGAAAAGAAAAGGAGAAAAGGAAAGATATACCCATTTGAATGCAGAGTTCCAAAGAATAGCAAGGAGAGATAAGAAAGCCTTCCTCAGTGATCAATGCAAAGAAATAGAGGAAAACAATAGAATGGGAAAGACTAGAGATCTCTTCAAGAAAATTAGAGATACCAAGGGAACATTTCATGCAAAGTTGGGCTCAATAAAGGACAGAAATGGTAGGGACCTAACAGAAGCAGAAGATATTAAGAAGAGGTGGCAAGAATACAGAAAAAAACTACAAAAAAGATCTTCACAACCCAGATTATCACGATGGTGTGATCACTCACCTAGAGCCAGACATCCTGGAATGCGAATTCAAATTGGCCTTAGGAAGCATCACTATGAACAAAACTAGTGGAGGTGATGGAATTCCAGTTGAGCTATTTCAAATCCTGAAAGATGATGCTGTGAAAGTGCTGCACTCAATATGCCAGCAAATTTGGAAAACTCAGCAGCGGCCACAGGACTGGAAAAGGTCAGTTTTCATTCCAATCCCAAAGAAAGGCAGTCCCAAGAAAGCTCAAACTACCACACAATTGCACTCATCTCACACACTAGTAAAATAATCCTTAAAATTCTCCAAGCCAGGCTTCAGCAATATGTGAACTGTGAACTTCCAGACGTTCAAGCTGGATTTAGAAAAGGCAGAGAACCAGAGATCAAATTGCCAACATCCGCTGGATCATGGAAAAAGCAAGAGAGTTCCAGAAAAACATCTATTTCTGCTTTATTGACTATGCCAAAGCTTTTGACTATGTGAATCACAATAAACTGGAAAATCCTGAAGGAGATGGGAATACCAGACCACCTAATCTGCCTCTTGAGAAACCTGTATGGAGGTCAGGAAGCAACAGTTAGAACTGGACATGGAACAACAGACTGGTTCCAAATAGGAAAAAGAGTACATCAAGGCTGTATATTGTCACCCTGCTTATTTAACTTCTATGCAGAGTACATCATGAGAAATGCTGGGCTGGAAGAAGCACAAGCTGGAATCAAGATTGCCGGGAGAAATATCAGTAACCTCAGATATGCAGATGATACCACCCTTATGACAGAAAGTGAAGAAGAACTAAAGAGCCTCTTGATAAAAGTGAAATAGGAGAGTGAAAAAGTTTAAAGTGGAAAAAAGTGGGAAAAAAAGTGAAGAAGAAAAAGTGAAAAGTTGAGCTTAAAGCTCAACATTCAGAAAACTAAGATCATGGCATCTGGTCCCATCATTTCATGGCAAATAGATGGGGAAACAGTGGAAACAGTGGCTGACTTTACTTTCCTGGATTCCAAAATCACTGCAGATGGTGACTGCAGCCATGAAATTAAAAGAGGCTTACTCCTTGGAAGGAAAGTTATGACCAACCTGCTGGTGCTGCTACTAAGTCGCTTCAGTCATGTCCGACTCTGTGCATCTCCATAGACAGCATATTAAAAAGCAGAAGCACTGCTTTGTCAACAAAGGTCCGTCTAGTCAAGGCTATGGTTTTTCCAGTGGTCATGTATGGATGTGAGAGTTGGACTATAAAGAAAGCTGAGCACTGAAGAATTGATGCTTTTGAACTGTGGTGTTGGAGAAGACTCTTGTGAGTCCCTTGGACTGCAAGGAGAGCCAACCAGTCCATCCTAAAGGAAATCAGTCTGGAATATTCATTGGAAGGACTGATGCTAAAGCTGAAACTCCAGTACTTTGGCCACCTCATGCGAACAGCTGACTCATTGGAAAAGACATTGATGCTGGGAAAGATTGAGGGCAGGAGGAGAAGGGGATGACAGAGGATGAGATGGTTGGATGGCATCACTGACTCAATGAACATGGGTTTGGGTGAACTCCGGGAGTTGGTGATGGACAGGGAGGCCTAGCCTGCTGGGGTTCATGGGGTGGCAAAGAGTCAGAGATGGCTGAGTGACTGAACTGAACTGAACTGAATTTGGTTTCCAAATAGTTAATGATCTCCCTTGTATCTATTTGTTACTGGTTTGAAATTTATTTCATCATGGCCAGAGAGTAAACTTGGTATGTATGAATCCTTTAAAAACTTTTGAGAATTGTTTTATAGCTCAGAATATGATCCATCTTGGTAATTATGATCTATCTTCCTTCTGACATGAAAAGAACGTGTATTCCTCTTTTATTAGGTAGAGTGTTCTGTAAATATCAATTAGGTTAAAGTAGTTGATCATGTTCTCCAAATTTTCCATATAATAACTGATTTTCTGTCTACTTGTACCATATATTACAAAGAGAGAGGTGTTGAAATCTCTGAGTATAATTGTAGATTTGCCTACTTCTTTCAGTTCTATTAATTTTTATATTGTATATTTCTAAGTTGTCTTATTAAGTGCATATATGTTTACGACTGCAATGTCTTTTTGCCAGATTGACCCCTTCATCAGTGTGAAATGACCCATTTTTATTTGGTAATAATTCTTTGCTCTGAAACCTATTTTCCCCTATCATTAATGGAGCCATTCCAACTTTCTTTTGATTAGCATTAGCATGTTATATCTTTTTCCATCCTTTTTATTTTTAAACTGTTTTCTTCTTTACAAGTAAAGTAGGTCTCTTGTAAGTAGCATATAGTTAGGTCTTGCTTTTTTATCTAGTTGGAAATTCTCTGGCTTTTATACGGAGAAGTTGGACTTTTTATACTTAATGTGATTATTGATATGGCCAAGCTTAAATGTATCACTCTGCTACTTGTTTTCCATTTGTTCCATCTGTTCTTTGTTTTTACCATTTTTTTTTCATTTATCTTGGATTAATTTATTGCTGTTTATTATTCTACTTTATGTCCTTTGGTAGTTTGTCAACTTTACCATTGTTTTGTTTTTGTGATTGGTTTAGTATTTATAGTATACATCTTTAACATATCACTATATATCATCAAGAACTATTATGTCACTTAATGTATAGTACAAGAATGTTAAAATAGTGTATTTCTATTTCCCTTCTTAGTCTATTGTCAGATATTTTACTTCTAAATATGCTATTAACCGCATCATACATTATTATTATCTTTGCCTTAAACAATTCTCTTTTAAAGAGATTGTTAAAATAAAGGGTATTTTTCATTTGGTATTGACCATTTCCTTCCTTTGTCTAGATGTATATGTTTGTCTGGTATCATTTTCCTTTTGCATAAACTATGTCCTTTAACATTTCTTGTAGTGCAGTTATGGTAATAATCTCTGTCTTTTGAAAATAAAATTTTTATTTTGCCTTTGTTTTTGAAAGTTATTTTTTCTTAGTATGGAATTCTGTGCTGACAGGTTCTTTCTTCCTATACTTTAAAGGCTGTTGCTCTAATGTCTTCTTGCTTGCTTTGTTTTTTATTAGAAATTGGCTGTCATCCTAATTTTGTTCCCGTACATGTAATGTGCCTCTGTCTTAAGATTTTCTCTTTATCCCAGTTTTTAAACAATTTAATTTTAATAAGCCTTGGTGACATTTTCTTTCTGTTCTTATGCTAGGGTTCATAAAATTTCTTGAATCAGTGGATTTTAAGCTTTCATCAAATTTGGAAAACTTTTAGCCAATATTTCTTCAAGTGTTTTATGCCCCATCCTTCTTTGGGCAGTCCTATTATACAGATGTTAAATTCTGTGAAGTTTTCCAGCAGTTCACCTGTGCTCTGTTTCGTTTTCCTGTTTTTTTCTCTATTTCCTTTGTATTGTTTCAATTCCTATGTCTTCAAGTTCACTAATATTTTCTTTTGTGGTGGCTAACCTTTGTTGTTCACTGTTGTTAATTCCATTCAGTGTACTCTTCATCCCAGACATTGCTTTTTCTTTCTTGGATGTTTGATTTAGATTTTCATCCCATCCATGTCTCTCCCTAAAGTCCTCAACCTCTCTTCTACTGTCTTGAACATATAGGATATAGTTATGACAACTGTTTTAATATCCTTGTCTGCCAATTTTTCATCTATGTCATCTCTATATCTGTTTCTACTGATTGGTTTTTCTCCTTATAGGCTCCTACTTCTTTGCATGCCTGGCAATATTTTTATTAGATACCAGATCTGATTTTTATATTTTGGGGGGTGCTGGGCATATTTGCATCCTTCATATGTTCTTCATCTTTGTTCTGAGACACAATTGAGTTGGAAATAGTTTGGTCTTCTGGAGGCCTGCTCTTCAGTTTTCTTAGAGTGGAGCAGAGCTGCATGTGATCCAGGTACAATTTAACACTGTACTGAATCTCATGCGAAGAGTTGACTCATTGGAAAAGACTCTGATGCTGGGAGGAATTGGGGGCAGGAGAAGAAGGGGACGACAGAGGATGAGATGGCTGGATGGCATCACGGACTCGATGGACGTGAGTCTGAGTGAACTCCGAGAGTTGGTGATGGACAGGGAGGCCTGGCGTGCTGCGATTCATGAGGTCACAAAGAGTCGGACACAACTGAGCAACTGAACTGAACTGAACTGAACTGAACTGAAGCAAAGCTCTCTGGATATTCTGTATTTGCATTTTGTATTTCCTATTTTGTATTTTAAGGTTTTTCCACTCTGACTGCTAGAAACAAAATATTTCTAAACTTATCTGTTCTTGGGGGCTTCTTATGCCTGCTTCTTTCCAGTAGATCTTTCCCCCACCCTCCACCCTAGAGTAGTTTCCTCAGTTGAATGTGCTGATCTGTACTCAGTTGAAGACTTGAAGAGAAATCTTTACTGTTTCCTGAAGTGCTCTCACCTCGAAGCTCCCTGTTTCTCCTTCTGTACTACACAAATTCTAGCCATCCACTCAACTTTACCATGTTCTCAACTCTGTTTGTCTCGTAGATACCACCTGGCTCCATTTGGATTCTTTCAAACTGGGAAATCTCTCAAGACAGCAAGCTGGGGGAAATATCCAGTTCACCTCATTTGTTTTCCTTCTTTTATGACTCTTCTGTGATGTCTGTTTTCCTTGAAGATAGAATGATAAATCTAGTCTGTTACTCCATCTTGACTGGAAGCAGAAGTTGAGATTAAGAATCCTTTTATATTCTGCCTGACAAAAGAGGAGGTACAAGGAAAGTACTTCTGCTACATGCTGAGACAAATGTTATCTCAAGGAAAAGCACGTATACAGTTGTTTGTTTGAGATGTGAGATGAGCTATCTGCTTTCTTCATAAAATCCTACTTTTACTTGAAGGAATAATTGACTGATATCCTGATTATTCAGACTTGGCTATTTGGCAAACATTTGTTTGAAAATGAATAAAGTGTGCCTATGCCTTTAAGGACAATAACCAACAGTATTTATTGTCAATAATAAAACTGCATCTTTCAAGTGAAAACTGGGCTTCCCTCATAGCTCAGTCGGTAAAGAAACTGCCTGCAATGTAGAAGTCCTGGGTTCGATTCCTGGGTCGGGAAGATCCCCTGGAGAAGGAAATAGCAGCCCACTCTAGTATTCTTGCCTGGAAAATCCCATGGACAGAGGAACCTGGCAGGCCACAGTCCATGGGGTTGCAAGAGTAGGACACGACTTTGGAAAACTTGTATCTGCTACCATAAGTTTGAGAGTTTCCTGACACATAACAACTTTTCTAACAAAGTCAGTTATTTTAACAAATGTGATTTTTAAAATACTTTATAATGAAATGTTCAACATTTGGAATATCAGTATAACTCAGTGAACCAATATTTTCCAAACACTCCATGCCCAATCACAGAGAAAAGGTCCACCCAAAATATAAGACAAACCAATGGATTTTAATGTAATGGAGTAAAAATGTTTACGTGGTTTCAGATTCTGCATTACAGCTAACCTTAATGACATTATTATTATTTGCCATGTTTTGTTTTAATAACAAAAAAGATTACCCATAATTATCTAAAGAGGTGATTAAAACACTCCTTCCTTTTCCTACCACATGTCCATGGAGGCTGCACTTTTTTCATATACTTCAACCCAAAATAACATGTCACAGAAGGTTGAATGCATAAACAAAACCAGTTGCTTTCTAATAAGTCAATAACACTTTTTAAGCATTAGAAAATGCCAGTCTTCTCATGAAACTCTGTTTTAGAAAGCATAGCAATTTTTTCATAAGAATGTGTTGACTTGTAATGCTTTTGTTGTTTTAAAATAAGTCCGTAATTAAATATGTATAAAACGTCTGTTTTAATTTTCAATATAGTAAATATTAATAGAAGTAATCCACATAAGCAAAAGCTACTAGAGGCCCTCAATAACTGTTGCTATTTGTAACAGAGTAAAATATTTGATAATTCATGTGTTAAGGCTATTTTACCCAGGAGAAATAAAACATCAAGCCAATGGTTTTAACTTTAATTGCATATTTGAATTATCTAGAAAGCTTTTTTTTTAAAAAAAAAAGTGAACTTGCCTGGGTACCTACCACCCCTAGAGGTTCTAATATGATAAGTCTATGTGTGGTATGGACATCAAGGTAATTCTAGCAGGGTTGAGAATCACTCTATTAATCACACACTCTGAGAAATACATTAGCAAAAACCACAGAGAATATAAAGAGACCCATATTATAGCCCTGCCCAAATCTGTCCACCACTGCTTCCAATAATGGAATAAAAAATTAAAATGTTTGCTTCCGCAGTACAGAGTCAGACTTCTGCTGTTCCCTGGAAATCTCAGGAATCCAGATTTCCTGTAAATCTTCCCAACTGCTTACACCAGATCAGAGGTCAAGTCAAGGTGGCAACAAAAGTTGGGAAAAAAAATCTCCTTTCCTCTTGTTTTCTGGCTCCCTCCCTTGCTAGCCCTTTAGAATAACAGTTCACGCTCCTTTCTAACGGGGAAGGAGAACATTCCCTACAAACCCTGATTCCTTTCACTAGCACTAATCTTGGACCCAAACAAAATTCCTTTCACTCTTTTATTAATTTTGTCTTGCTTTTTCTTTGTTTTCCAGTTTTTTTCTCCTTGGGCTCTGAAAACCAAAGTCTTCAAGATCCAAAGAAATGAATTTCTAGTAAGAAATTTTAATCCATTCGAGGAGATGAGGACAAAGAAAGAGAATCAAAGATGAAGAAACAAAGAGAAACTTCATCTCTTTACAGCTCACAGAATGGACAGCTCTGATGTATACAAGATCAAAATTGACCACAATGTTGAAGGTTCAATCAACTGATTGTTATGGAGAGAATATATATACATACCATGTATATTTTCACTTTTTATTCAAAGAATTCTACTCTTTTTGGTTTTTTTTTTTTTTGCACCTTATAGGATCAAAAAGGTGAAAAAGGTGAAAAAGCACAATTTCTGGAATATATTAATGATGAAGGAGGAAACAGATAGAACAGGCTCCATCTTGAAAGCAGGACTCCATCTTGAGCCAGACTGTGGACTTTGAGCTATATGCCCAGTATCTATGGAAACCACATACCAACTGGAAAACCAGGCCCCCTGGATGGAACCCCAGGGCTCGTACCTAGACTCTCTGTTGCCTAAAAGAATATCCTAATTACCTGTGTAACCGAACAGAATCATAAATTCTATTATGCTTATTGGGGTATGACCACAGGCCTATTGATAATTGTCCTCTGTTAACTCCCTAGGCTTAAGGTATATGAATCACAGGTTAACTTTGATTGTATCTTTCTTTTCCTTTGTTCAGACTAGTTTCAGGGAATTTGGGGAGTTGGGTTTGGGCATGTACACTTAGGGTATATAAAGTCTTCAGAAAAACTGGTCAGGGTCCTTGGCTAAGAGGAGACTCTGCCTTGGGCCCGGCGGTGTAATAAACTGCACTCCACTGTCTGCATTGTCCTTCTGAGTGAGTTTGTTCCCCGAAACGCGTGGGTACAGCATTTGGTGCATGGGCCGGGAAACTCCTCACTTTGAGGAGACAAGTCCCATTTGGGACTACTCCAAGGCCTTGTGGCTCGAATCTTCTAGAGGGAGGAAAGCGCCTCGCCCTTCTGGAAGGATTCTGCTTCTCAATGCCTGGACCTTTCACGTTAGCAGGTAGTGGATGGCAGCAAGGGAACTGAGCACTCAGGTGAGGAGGAACCCACCCGGTAGGGGGGAAGAGGGGGCCTGATCACCCCCCTGGGAGGGATTAGAAGGGGCACAGACCCACGGGAGCCTGGATTAGGCAGGTGGCAACGATTGCTTGGTACACAGGTTGACGAGCATGTTAGGGTTAAGGAAGGAAATTTGTGAAGGTCATTTAGGAGGTAGTGTCCATGCCATCTTGGGGAAAATTATTACCAAGCAATTGCCAGGGGATTTTTAGGAGAAGAAACTTGGTTTTTGTGTGCTTGTATTCTGCTCTCACCAAGGAGGTGTCCCATCTGCTATGAAATTCTTGACCCCCTCAGAATTTTCAGGCTAGAAGGAGAGGGATACATAAGTGAGTATGAATTGGCTTTTCCAGAGACAGCCTGGGACGTGGGATATTTAACCCATCTGTATTTTCATCTGCACCTAATCAAGCCCACCAAGGCAGAATGGACTTTAAAAGTTAAGGGAGAAACAGTCTTGGACCACGTGCTGTTCTGGTTCAGCTGTGCTGACCGGCAGGTGAAGGCATGCCGATCCCCCTTCTCCCTCTGGGATCTGGCAGGTAAGGCTCTTCTCACCCCAATTAGGAAGGAGGCAGAATGGCAATTTAAATATCATTGAGTGGAAATATCAGAAGTACATAGGATACTGAGAACTTTGTAGACAGAACAAAAAGGAAAAGTAGAAGACGGTCCGAGAAGGTAAGCAAGATGAGGGGAAGTGAATCTAAGGCAACTGCATTGGAGTGCATGATTAAAAACTTAAAGAAGGGATTTGGAGGAGACTATGGGGTGAAGATGAAGCCTAACTGCCTCCACATACTCCGTGAGGTCGAACGGCCCCCTGTGGGAGTAGGAGGGCCACCAGAGAACACCATGAACTTAAAAATAGCGGAAGCAGTCTATACAGTAGTCATAGGAGAGCCAGGACACCTGGATCAATATCAATACATTGACTCATGGCCAGGGTTAGCTCAAGACCCTCCTACTTGGACAAGGTTCTGTATCCAGAAGGGAAAGGGAAAAATATTAATGGCACAAAAATTGACTGATGATAAAAAAGGAAATTCTACAGGATTCGGATGGGGATGACCTGACCCCTCCCCCATACTGGATAATGGCCTGCCTCCCAGTGCTCTACCAGTACCGGAGGGCGCCTTAATGCCCAATCCAGGGCCAGGTGAAGTTCCTGCAGCAGCCACTACTCTTCCGCCAGCTCTCCCGGAGTTCGTAGAGCCACCGTTTCGGCAGGCTCCAGTCCCAGCAATGGAGACCTCTGATCAATGCCCCCAGAATTCCACCTCAGCTGGACCTTCCGGATTGTATCCACCTCTGCCGTAACCCCTCAAGATGAATGGAGGTTGCACAGTCTCCTGGCAAGGAAACCAGACGGGCTAAACAGTCAAGAGAGTTAACTCAACAATTCCCTGAGGTCTGGGTGGAAGAAAACCCCCCCACCTCCAGGCTTGCAAAACAAGTGCCACTGGTAATAGAACTCAAACCCGGTACAATTACGTCAGCACCTTGCCTTGGGCCTGCCAGACCTTGCTAAGCCATTTACTCTTTATGTGACTGAAAAGGACAAGGTGGCTATGGGAGTGTTGTCCCAGATTATGGGGACATGGGACAGACCAGTGACTTATCTCTAATCAGCTGGACAATGTTGATACTGGGTGGCTGGGATGCTTACGGGCAGTTGCTACAGTTGCCTTACTGGTCAGGGAGGCAACCGAGCTGACTTTGGGCCAAGATTTGTTCATAAAAGTCCTGCATGAGATCAACACTCTCCTACGAGGGGACCCCCATAAATGGGTGTCAACATCCCGTATTACTTAATACCAGGGACTGTTATGTGAGAACCCCCATGTTACTACTGAGCCTTGTCAGGCCCTGAATCTGGGCACTCACTTTCTTGTGGGAGAAGGTGGGCCCTCACATGATTAGAAGGAAATATGCCAGCAGGCCTGACTTGAGAGACCAGCCAATCCCGGACCCAGATTTGTCCTGTACACCAATGGCACCAGCCTGGTGAAACAAGGACAATGACTGTCAGGATATGCAGTAGTCATGGAAGAAACCATCGTTGAGGCTAGCTCTCTGCCATCACACTGGTCCGCTCAACAGGCCAAACTATATGCTCTAATCCAGGCCCTCCAGCTGTCAAAAGGACAAAATCTCAGAACTGCACTGCCTGCTCACAGGTCAATGCTGCCTCTCGGCACAGACAGAAACCTCCAGGGATTCAGGTAAAAGGCACGCTGCCCTTTGAACACCTGGAAGTGGACTTCACTGAAATGAAACCTCACCAACACTACCATTACCTGCTGGTCATAGTATGTACGTTCTCGGGATAGGTAGAAGCTTTTCCTACCTGGACTGAAGAGCATCAGAAGTAGCCCAGTGCCTGCTTAGGGAGATAGTTTCCAGATTTGGATTTCCTACCAGCACTGGGTCAGACAATGGCCGGGCTTTCGTAGCTGATTTAGTATAATACGGAAGCAAAACTTTAAACATCAAGTGGAAATTACATACAGTATACAGGCCCCAGAGTTCTGGGATGGTGGAAGGAACCAACTGGACACTTAAAGAGACACTCTCCAAGTGGATCTTAGAGACTGACTGTTCCTGGGTGGACTTGTTTCCAACAGCTCTGCTCAGACTCAGGATGACCCCACAGTCCCATGGCTCTTCTCCGTACAAAATTGTGTATAGGAGGCCCCCTCCCATACTAAAACAGGTGTCAACAAATTTGCCTCAGGTAAGGGGAGATGAGATTTTACAGCAGATGGAACAACTGGGTAAGGTAATAAATCAGGTAACTAAGTTTGTACAAGAAAGGGTGCCATTCCCTCTTGGGGAACAGATTCACGAATTTGTGCCCGGGGATCAGGTGTGGTCAAGGACTGGAAACATGACTCCTTGGCCCCACGTTGGAAGGGTCCATATACTGTTGTTCTAACCAGCCCAACTGCAGTTAAAGTTGCAGGTATCACTGCCTGGATCCACCACACGAGGGTGAGGAGAGCATACCACGCAGACCCGGAGGACGCCAAGTGGTCTACACAGATGGACCCCACTGAGCCCCGTGAAACCAAGATCATCTTAAAGAAGAAACAGGTGAAGCTCTACAATCAACTGCTGCTACAAGGACTTGCTGGTATCATCTTGAGATTAACCATTGTTTCAGTACAAAGACGGACCTGTGCTATATAATTAAAGTTGAATGCTGTGTATATAATCCTGATTTATCTGGCTGTATATCAGCCACCCTAGATGACATGAAAGGTCAGGTAAAAGTTATGTCTGATGATAATCTTCCTTTTTGGACTTCAGTCCTATCTTGGGTAAAGGGTGATTGGTGGAAAACTATATTTACCATTGTTATAGTTGCCCTGATAGGTCTGCTTTGTGGACCCTTATTTTACAAGTTTTATGAACTTTGTAACCAACCCAAAGGTTGATGTTGTTCTCCCAAATTGGAGGTCGGAGAGTCAGGGTACAGTATATCCCTATGAATGATGCTCATACTATGAGTTAAGAGCATCAAGAGGGGGGAATGAAGGAGGAAACAGACAGAACAGGCTCCATCTTGAAAGCAGGACTCCATCTTGGGCCAGCTTGTGGACTTTGAGCTATATGCCCAGTATCTATGGAAACCACATACCAACTGGAAAACCAAGCCCCCTGGATGGAACCCCAGGGCTCGTAGCTAGACTCTCTGTTGCCTAAAAGAATACCCTAATTATCTGTGTAACCGAATAGAATCATAAATTCTATTATGCTTATTGGGGTATGACCACAGGCCTATTGATAATTGTCCTCTGTTAACTCCCTAGGCTTAAGGCATATGAATCACAGGTTAACTTTGATTGTATCTTTCTTTTCCTTTGTTCAGACTAGTTTCAGGGAATTTGGGGAGGTGGGTTTGGGCATGTACACTTAGGGTATATAAAGTTTTCAGAAAAACTGGTCAGGGTCCTTGGCTAAGAGGAGACTCTGCCTTGGGCCCGCCGGTGTAATAAACTGCGCTCCACCATCTGCATTGTCCTTCTGAGTGAGTTTGTTTCCCGGAACACGTGGCTACAACAATGATAATACATGGAAGACAAAAAGCTGTCAGCTTGAGAACTTGTTTTCATTCAAAGTTACTAGCTAAATTTTTATGGTGTAAGTTAAAAATATGATTAAAGTAGTTAGGTGTGCCAATAACTTGTTTTTTGAGATCCATTAATTCTATAAATTCATACAATGAGAGATATTATTATCCTCCTAGTTACTGCTAAGAAAATTAAACAGGGGAGGTTACATACCCAGTTCTCCTGCATTGCAGGTGGATTCTTTACAGTCTGAGCCACCCAGGGAAGCCCACACATTATCTGCCCAGGGGCATGCAAAACCAACTCAATGCAGGCATTATACTTTTCCTCTAACCTACAGGCTTTTCCAGTTTCAAAGGAGAAGATTTAAGCAGCTAGTAAATTCTAATTTTTAATATGTTGAACTAAGCATTTACTGAACCAGACATCTTTGAAATGATTTTATTTCCAAGTTTTAGGCAGAATACTCATTATGTATTGCTTTCTCTCCTTTATTTAATCAGATGTCTAATACCATATGTATTAGGAGGGGGAAAAGTGGATTTTTCACACACAAAAAAATATGAATTAATATAACCCAAAAGTCAAGACTGAAGTTCTTGTTTGTCTTTTCCTTTGGGGTCATTTATGGGTTTTCTTAGGTATTACATTCTACTTATCTATGTTTTAATGATAGGAAATCATGAGGTTTTTCTGATGATCAAAGATCACAGACCAGAAACAGATTTAACTGTTAAAGCATTCTTTCTCTCAATTTTGTAATCTTGAAGCAGCATTAATTGATTGTTAATTAAGCCCTTTTTGACCTTTCATGAAAGAACAATTGTTTGAAGAGTAATTTTCAAGTCGTACCAAAAAAAAAAGCTTGTTTTTAAGGTTCAGCTAAGCCTAGTATATGCAGAGTACATCATGAGAAATGCTGGACTGGAAGAAACACAAGCTGGAATCAAGATTGCCGGGAGAAATATCAATAACCTCAGATATGCAGATGACACCACCCTTAAGGCAGAAAGTGAAGAGGAACTCAAAAGCCTCTTGATGAAAGTGAAAGAGGAGAGTGAAAAAGTTGGCTTAAAGCTCAACATTCAGAAAACCAAGATCATGGCATCCGGCCCCATCACTTCATGGGAAATAGATGGGGAAACAGTGGAAACAGTGTCAGATTTTATTTTGGGGGGCTCCAAAATCACTGCAGATGGTGCCTGCAGCCATGACATTAAAAGACGCTTACTCCTTGGAAGAAAAGTTATGACCAACCTAGATAGCATATTCAAAAGCAGAGACATTACTTTGCCAACTAAGGTCCGTCTAGTCAAGGCTATGGTTTTTTCCAGTAGTCATGTATGGATGTGAGAGTTGGACTGTAAAGAAAGCTGAGCGCCAAAGAATTGATGCTCTTGAACTGTGGTGTTGGAGAAGACTCTTGAGAGTCCCTTGGACTGCAAGGAGATCCAACCAGTCCATTCTGAAGGAGATCAACCCTGGGATTTCTTTGGAAGGAATGATGCTAAAGCTGAAACTCCAGTACTTTGGCCACCTCATGTGAAGAGTTGATTCATTGGAAAAGACTTTGATGCTGGGAGGGACTGGGGTCAGGACGACAAAGGATGAGATGGCTGGATGGCATCTCCAACCCAATGGCATCACTGACTCGATGGACGTGAGTCTGAGTGAACTCCGGGAGTTGGTGATGGACAGGGAGGCCTGGTATGCTGGCGATTCATGGGGTCGCAAAGAGTCGGACACGACTGAGCGACTGAACTGAACTGAAGCCTAGTAGTCTCAAATGAAAGAGGAAAAATGGCTCTAAAGTCTCTTTCCATGGGATTCAAAAATAGAATGTTAAGACAGCAAATAAAAATAACACAAATTCACAGAAAACAGCAGTAGTCATTAAAAAAAAAACAAGCTGACTATGGCACACATAGTTATTAATAATGATCATAGAAAGTTACAGCATAATACCATAACCCAAATTTGCCTTAGACCACATATGTTTCTATATATATCTTTATTTTTGCCTAAATTTAGGATTAAATTTATGCAGGATAAATAACTCTAATTCTGCCTTAAACCACATATACGCCTATATATATCTCTTTATTTTTGCTTAAATAGGATGAAGGTATGATGTTTACCTTATTTACGTATTTGAAATATTAGCAAAGTATTTTGAGTGTTTTAGTCATTCTGAGGCAGTGCAGATTGTGGTCATAAAAAATCCTCTCAACTCTACTGTTTATATATACTCCATTGTTCAGACTGTAATAAATTAGATGAACTCATTCACCTTCAATTTTAATGTTTTAAAAAGCATTTCCACAAAGCTCATAATCAGCACAAGGCTACAAGTATACTTAAATTTCCCTTTAAAAGGAACTTAAGTTATTCAGCATATAATTTTAGTAAAACTAATCCCCTTCTGTCACTGGCCAAATCTTTGTCTTTCATGCTTCTTGCTCAGAAAATCATATATATCTATGATGGGGAACACTAAAGTTCGAATCTAGAAATCTATAAGAAAGCAAAAGAGACTGAATAATTACCTTTCATAATATATTTGTTTAGTCCTTTAAGAAAATCCTTCTAATAGTCCAGGGTTAAATATCTATTAAAATTAGGAAGAAGCAATGTTGTAATTTGAGAAAGTGTGCTGGGAGGAAATTTCATAAGCAAAGGAAGTGGCCGTAGCAAAATTGTGAGTCTTCATTCTCCTCTGAGTCAAACCGTCCCCTTCTTTATTTCTTTCAATATTTATTTTAATAAAGTATAGTTGATTTACAATGTTGCATTAATTTCTGCTGTACAGCAAAGTGATTCTGTTATGCATATATATTTTATTTTTCATTATGGTTTATCACAGGATATTGAATATAGTTCCCTGTGCTATGCGATAGGACCTTGTTGTTTATCCATTCTGTATCTAACAGTTTACATCTGCAAATCCCAAACTTCCAATCCATTCCTCCCTGCAAAATTATCCCCTCCTTTCAGTTCTATTCTTAGAATAGAGAAAATGAACCCCAATCAGAAAACAAGCTAATGGCTCAGACAGAAAATACATGACATTCAAGACCATGCCATATACACATAGGATACAGTAAAAATTATTATTCAAGATTTTTAGAGACTGAAGATATAGGGGAAATATAATATAGCAGCTAGACAATAGCCAGATTATATAGATATCTGTGTTATTTCATGTTTATCTTTAAGTTATGCGGCTTTACATAATACTATTGTTTTATAGTATAATACAGGGAGGCCTGGCATGCCACTGTCCATGGGGTCTCAAAGTTTCAGACACAACTTGGCAACTGAACACACACACACATACACATATACACACATCTTTAGCATATGCTTTTACGTGTAAAAGACTTTGATAATATAATCCTTAGAAGAGTGAAGGCCCTGGCAGCATACCAAGTTCTCAATAAAACACTGAATATCTGAAAACAAATACCTTATGATTATTCAAAGTAGTGTCTGCCAAAATATGAAGAAATATGTGACTCATCACAGTACATAAAAGTACAGCTTAGCCAACAACACAGACAATGTTCTTCCCTTGCCCCTGCTACCTTCTTTAATTATTGTTCTCTTTCCCTTCACTTCTATTTTTAATATAATTAACACCACTAGTTCTCAAATTTCAGCTCCATATTAATGCCTGTCCATGAATATAATTATTCCATGAATACATATTATTTGTCTGTTACAAAATGAGAAAATTAAGAAAAAGTGTTTCATTAATAAAATAACTGTATTGCATTAAAAAGCTTTATTTATTCTTATACTCTTCCTTCATATTTGATGTTACATATTTTTAATTAACATAATAATTGGTAGAGATTCCTGAGTTTGTTTTATATTGTCATATTCTATTGTTAATTGTGGCAAAATACACATAACGTAAAACTAATCATCAACCCATTTAAAGAGTATAGTTCAGAGGTATTAAGTAGGTTCACATTGTTGTACAACCATCACCTCATCCACCTCCAGAAATATTTCCATCTAGGAAAGCTGAAATACTAAACCATTAAACAATAATTCCCTGTTCTCCCTCTCTTTAGCCCTTGGTAATCACCATTCTACCTTCTATCTCTCTGAATCTAACTACTTTAAGTAACTCATGTAAGCAGGATATCTTTTTGTGACAGGCTTATTTCACTTAGAATGATGTCCTCAAGGTTCATGTTGCAGCACGTATCGGAATTTCCTTCATTTTTAAGATTGACAAATATTCCATTGCATATACCATATTTTACTTATCCATTCATTCACTTGGGTGCCTTATGCCTGTTATGAACCTGAGTCTCTTTAAGAAACTGCATTTTATTTTAAAAATTGAAGTATAGTTGATTTACAATATTAGTTTCAGATGTATAACACAGCAATTCAATATTTAAGATTACGTTCATTTTAAAGTTATAAAATATCAGCTATATTCCCTGTGCTATACAATACATCCTTATAAGTTTATTTATTTTATACATAGTAGTTTCTGTTTTCAGAGAAGGCAATGGCACCCCACTCCAGTACTCTTGCCTGGAAAATCCCATGGACGGAAGAGCCTGGCAGGCTGCAGTCCATGGGGTCGCTCAGAGTCGGACACGACTGAGCGACTTCACTTTCGCTTTTCACTTGCATGCATTGGCGAAGGAAATGGCAACCCACTTCAGTGTTCCTGCCTGGAGAATCCCAGGGACAGGGGAGCCTGGTGGGCTGCCGTCTCAGTGGTCACACAGAGTTGGACACGACTGAAGCGACTTAGTAGCAGCAGCAGCAGTTTCTGTTTTGTTATATTCACTCATTAATTTTTTGGTTCCACATACAAGTGATAACATATCACGTTTGCATTTCTCTGTCTGGCTTATTTCACTAAGCATAATACCCTCCAGTTTCATCCATGTTGCTGCAAATGGCAATATTTCATTCTTTTTGTGACTAAGTAATATTCCATTGTATATATACATTAATCTTCTTTATCCATTCATCTACTGGTGAACACTTAGTTTACTTCCATATCTTGGCAATTGTAAATAATGCTGCTCAAATTAGTATTTTCATTTTCTCCAGGGGTGCAGCTGCTAGATCATGTGGTTGTTCTATTTTTATCTTTTTGTGTGTGAAACCTCCCTTCCCACCAACAGTGTATAAGGGATCCCCTTTTTCCACAACCTCAGCAACATTGGTAATTCATAGACTTTTAAATAATTTTATTTTATTTATTTTTGGCTGTGCTGCGTCTTTGCTGCTGCATGGGCTTTTCCCTAGTTGCAGCAGATGGGGCCTCCTCTCTAGTGGTGGTGAGCAGGCTCCTCTTTGCAGTGGATGCTCTTGTTGCAGAGCACAGTCTAGGGCACATTGGTGTCTGTAGTAGCAGCTCCCAGGCTGCAGAGCACAGGCTCAACAGTTGTGGCACAGGGGCTTAGCTGCTCCACGGCATGTGGGATCTTCCTGGATCAGGGATAGGGATTGAATCCATGTCTCCTGCCTTGGCAGGCAGATTCCTTACCACTGAGCCACCAGGAACGTCCTGTAATTTATAGACTTTTTGATGATAGCCTTTCTGACAGGTATGAAGTGATATATCATTGCGGTTTTGATTTGCATTTCTCTGTGAAGTAATAATCAAAATTCTGCAAGCCAGGCTTCAGCAGTACGTGAATCATGAACTTCCAGATGTTCAAGCTGGTTTTAGAAAAGGCAGAGGAACCAGAGATCAAATTGCCAACATCCACTGGATCATCGAAAAAGCAAGAGAGTTCCAGAAAAACATCTATTTCTGTGTTATTGACTATGCCAAAGCCTTTGACTGTGTGGACCACAATAAACTGTGGAAAATTCTGAAAGAGATGGGCATACCAGACCACCTGACCTGCCTCTTGAGAAACCTATATGCAGGTCAGGAAGCAACAGTTAGAACTGGACATGGAACCATGTCTGGAATACTAAGACTTGTGCAAGGCACCCTGCAAGGAACACAGGAAATTAGGTGTGGTCCTGATCTCAAGGAGCTTACAGTTTAGTAAGAGAGACAGCTGTGCATAAAGTGTCTACGCACAGGAGCTATGAAAGGAACATGTTTGAAATCACAAATATAGAGAACAGATTGGTATTTGCCAAAGGGAAAGGGGTTGGGGAAGGGATGAAGTGGGAGGTTGGGGTTAGCAGATGTAAGTTTTTATGTATAAACAACAAAGTCCTATTGTATTATGGCATAGAGAACTACATTCATTATCCTATGGTAAACTATAATGGAAAAGAACATTAAAAAAGAATGTATATATTTGAATAACTGAATCACTTTGCTGTATAGCAGTAATTAACACAACATTGTAAATCATGTATACTTCAATTTAAAAAGTAAATATGAAAGAAACATGTTTGGAGCACAAAAAAAGGAATGGCTATTCCCATCTGACCTGAAGTGGACAAGAAAGGCGGCATAAAGGAGAGTTTGAACTGAATGAGTCTTGGAATTGCTTAACAGGTAGAAGAAGGGGAGACAGGTATCAGCTGAGCAAAAACACACTGGGGAACTGCCAGCAGTCCACCACTGCTTAAGGTGCTAGGTATGTGAAGAATGAGGAGTAGCCACAAGAGAAAACAGGAGGGGGTACCTTAATGTATGCCATGCTAAAAAGTCTGCATAATAAAGACATTGCTTAGCTATTGCAGAATTTTAGGCTAAGGAAATCATATAGTCAGTTCTGCAGTTTAGAGCCATCCATCTGATGGCAGAGTGGATAGTGGATTAAAGAAGAGAAGATTCAAGCAGGGAAATCTCTTACATGGTCATTTCAGTTGATCACATGAGAGCTAATGAAGGCCCATACTGAGACAGCAGTTGTGTAAAAGAAGGAAGGGCATACAACATAGAAATGTGAAGGCATGAAATTGATGGTACTTGGTCACCAATTGGATTTCGAGATCAGGGAAAAGGAGTTTAGGTGACCAAGAAGTGTCTGTCTTGGATGACAAAACAGAAGTTGGAAATATAGACAGAGGAAAGGTGAGTTCATTTAGGGACACTCTGAGCTTGTGATCTCTCTGCGGAATACTCAGAGAGTTACAGAAAGAGATCAAAGCTAGAGACAAAGCTTTGTAGGCAGAGGGTGAAGTCGTATGCAGCAGACATAGCAGGTGCCCTGCCAGCATTCCTCCACATTCATCATTCTGGGCTTGCCCACCCAAGGACTTGCAACAGCAAGAGCCTGTGACTCCACTGGGAGTAGGTCGGGGTGCTAGTCACCTCTGAACTGGGGAGTGACTACTAACAGATATGAGGTTTCCTTTTCAGGGTGATGAAAATATTCTGAAATTAGTGTGATGTGTAACTTTGTGAACATACTAAAACCAGTTCAGTTCAGTTCAGTTCAGTTGCTCAGTAGTGTCCAACTCTTTGTGACCCCATGAACCACAGCACACCAGGCCTCCCTGTCCATCACCAATCCCAGAGTCCACCCAAACTCATGTCCATGGAGTCAGTGATGCCATCCAGCCATCTCATCCTCTGTTGTCCCCTTCTCCTCCTTCCCTCAATCTTTCCTAGCATCAGGGTCTTTTCTAATGAGTCAACTCTTCGCATGAGGTGGCCGAAGTTTTGGAGTTTCAGCTTCAGCATCAGTTCTTCCAATGAACACCCAGGACTGATCTCCTTTAGGATGGACTGGTTGGATCTCATTGCAGTCCAAAGGACTCTCAAGAGTCTTCTCCAACACCACAGTTCAAAAGCATCAGTTCTTTGGTGCTCAGCTTTCTTTATAGTCCAACTCTCACATCCATACACCACTGGAAAAACCATAGCCTTGACTAGACAGACCTTTGTTGGCAAAGTAACATCTCTGCTTTTTAATATGCTATCTAGGTTGGTTATAACTTTCCTTCCAAGGAGTAAGCGTCTTTTAATTTCATGGCTGCAGTCACCATCTGCAGTGATTTTGGAGCCCAGAAAAATAAAGTCTGACACTGTTTCCACTGTTTCCCCATCTATTCACCATGAAGTGATTGGACCAGCTACCATGATCTTAGTTTTCTGAATGTTGAGCTTTAAGCCAACTTTTTCACTCTCCTCTTTCACTTTCATCAAGAGGCTTTTGAGTTCCTCTTCACTTTCTGCCTTAAGGGTGGTGTCATCTGCATATCTGAGGTTATTGATATTTCTCCCGGCAATCTTGATTCCAGCTTGTGCTTCATCCAGCCCAGAGTTTCTCATGATGTACCCTGCATATAAACTTCAGTACTTTGGCCACCTCATGAGAAGAGTTGACTCATTGGAAAAGACTCTGATGCTGGGAGGGATTGGGGGCAGGAGGAGAAGGGGACGATCGAGGATGAGATGGCTGGATGGCATCACGGACTCGATGGACATGAGTCTGAGTGAACTCCGGGAGATGGTGATGAACAGGGAGGCCTGGCATGCTGCGATTCATGGGGTCACAAAGAGTCGGACATGACTGAGCAACTGAACTGAACTGAACTGACCCTGCATATAAGTTAAATAAGCAGGGTGACAATATACAACCTTGATGTACTCCTTTTCCTATTTGGAACCAGTCTGCTGTTCCACGTCCAGTTCTAACTGTTGCTTCCTGACCTGCAAACAGATTTCTCAGGAGGCAGGTCAGGTGGTCTGGTATTTCCATCTCTTTCAGAATTTTCCACAATTTATTGTGATCCACACAGTCAAAAGCTTTGGCATAGTCAATAAAGCAGAAATAGATGTTTATACAAATTTAAAAGGGGAACCTTAGAGTTTGTGAATTATATCTCAAATTTTTCAATGTGAGAAAAAAATTCTATGGCTGAGCTTACCTGAACTATTTGTTCCAAAATGTGCCCCATATTTTCGTACCTAGTTGGCTTAAAGCTCAACATTCAGAAAATGAAGATCATGGCATCTGGTCCCATCACTTCATGGGAAATAGATGGGAAAACAGTACAAACAGTGTTAGACTTTATTTTGGGGGGCTCCAAAATCACTGCAGATGGTGATTGGAGCCATGAAATTAAAAGACGCTTACTCCTTGGAAGAAAAGTTATGACCAACCTAGATAGCAAATTCAAAAGCAGAGACATTACTTTGCCGACTAAGGTCTGTCTAGTCAAGGCTATGGTTTTTCCTGTGGTCATGTATGGATGTGAGAGTTGGACTGTGAAGAAGGCTGAGCGCTGAAGAATTGATGCGTTTGAACTGTGGTGTTGGAGAAGACTCTTGAGGGTCCCTTGGACTGCAAGGAGATCCAACCAGTCCATTCTGAAGGAGATCAACCCTGGGATTTCTTTGGAGGGAATGATGCTAAAGCTGAAACTCCAGTCCTTCGGACACCTCATGCAAAGAGTTGACTCATTGGAAAAGACTGTGATGCTGGGAGGGATTGGGGGCAGGAGGAGAAGGGGACAACAGAGGATGAGATGGCTGGATGGCATCACGGACTCGATGGGCGTGAGTCTGAGTGAACTCCAGGAGATGGTGATGGACAGGGAGGCCTGGCGTGCTGCAATTCATGGGGTCACAAAGAGTCAGACACGACTGAGTGACTGAACTGAACTGAACTGATGCTTTTTCTCCTATTGTTTCCTCCCAGAATCTTTTTTTCTCCCATTCCTCTCCTCCATATTTTCAAATCCTTTTCTTTCTTCCAAGCCCAGCTAAAACCCTCTTTTTCTATACATTTAGACCTCCCCAGGCCGGTGGTATGCTTTGTACTTCTCTGACATTTTCTTTTTCCTTCTACTTATTTATTTTACTCTCTCTCTATTTAATAGATTTTCACATATCTTACTTAATAAACTTTAGGTTCTTGAGAACAAGAGTTGTTTCATCTATAAATCCTATCAAATGCCTTGCTTACAGTAGTCTTTCAAAAATCAATATATCAAGGATTGTGAAGTTTCAAGGGGAATCTCAGGGAAAAAAGACAAACAAACTAAATTAATAACAACTAATTTTCAGCTAAACTCTCCATCATCAAATAAGCAACTATGATACAATTTTACAGTCTAAGATTACACAGTCACAACTCTTTCAGGAAAGACTTGAGATTTTGAAAATTTGAGGTGTCATGATCAGAGTACAATTTATAATAACAAGTTCAGGTCCTTGTAGTCTAACTATATTAAAAATAAAACCAATAAGCATAAAACTGTTCAGTGATTTTATCCTGCACTCGAACACATGAAGCTACTAGTGTAGAAAATGTTGCAATGAAGGTTTCTGAGTCCTCGGTCAGTTGAGGATCTGTGCAACAGGATTTTCCTTTGATGAAGTGCAAAGGAATTTACTCTATAGCCATAGGGATTCCTGTTCTTTTTAAACTCTTTGTTATTAAATTTCCCTCCACAGACTCAAGCTCAGCAACTTTTTTCTTTTCTGCCTGAAAAGAAGGAGATATGGAGATGTAAAAACTCTTAACTGTTCAACATGTCAATTTTTTTAAGGTCTTTTCTATGTGCTAGCTCATTTGGTCTTTATACAAATCGTGGCGGAAGGACTACTGCAAACCAAGTTAACAGACGATGAGACTTGAAGCACACAGAGGTTAATTTGCCCATGGTCACACAGGTTGATAAACAGTTGGCTCATAGTGCATCCTCAGGCATCCTTAATGCCCATTACAGGTTTAGTGCATTAGATGTATTTTTTTTCATTTAATTCTCACTCACAAAAATTCTATAGGGTGAGTAATTATCTCCCCTTATTTAATAGGTAAAGAAACAGATTCTTAGTGAGATTAAGCAGCATGCACTTGCTAAATGGCAGAGCCTAGGTTGGACTCTGTCTTCAAAGTCCTACTCCCACCCTTACCTTCCAGTTGGCTCTTCAGGGCTGGGGAAGTTCCCAGGTTGTGAGTGAGGGAGTCTGCATCTCTAACTTCGCTGCTTTGCTCAATGCTGGTATGAAATGAAGTTTAATACTGACTCTCTACCTAGGTCAGTAGCACCTTTATTCTTTCTCAACTGGCATTTTAAATATATCATAACCGATTTTTCAGTATTTCAAACAGAGGTTTTAAATTAATACTTAACTAGAATGAAATCCAGAAGCACATTGGTACATTACCTCCTCTTTCTTAGGGGAATATATATTTGCAAGCACAAAGATAAGCGAGAATTATTGTGGATGAACCAGATAATTTGTTTTTTCTTGCAAATTACCTGATACTAATTTTTAAGGACACCATATGAAATCCTACGTAGAACGTGGGCAGTAACCGCTCCCTTTAGTTATCAGATTTTTCTAATTCTCCTTCTAGTTGAACTTTCCTCACCACACCTCTCTTTTATTATACACTATGTTATAAATATATATGCATATATATGTTTGTATACATATATACTTGTGAATATATTTATATCTGCATATATATTGATAACATAATATATAATCAAATAGTAAATTATATAAAGCTACATATAAGTGCAAGTAAATAAAAAGGAAGTGTTATATGGAATAAATACAGAAAGCTATAAAAAATAAGGATGAATGTGCCTGGTCCAGAGCTGGTATTTAGTAAATGATAGATATTATTAGTAGGCTTTATATCCAGATAGAAGACCGTGGTCTTCTCGAAGTTCATTAAGGGGAAAGGTGGATACGGAGAGCCCAGGGGGATCTGATATCTACTCATTTGTGATTGTGAGTCGCTCAGTCGTGCCCGACTCTTTGTGACTCCATGGACAGTAGCCTGCACCAAGCTCCTCCGTCCATGGGATTTTCAAGGGAAGAGTACTGGAGTGGGTTGCCATACTCAGTCCACAATAAAATGTGGTAAGTAACTCAAGAATTATCCATCAAGGCTATCAGAGCACAGAACAATTATTTAGAGCCTACAAATCAGAGAAGACTGTTTGAAGGTGTTAACAGTTCATGCTAGTCTAGAAGAAGACCAACTAAAATCTCCAGATACGGAGGATCTGAACTAGAGTAGAGGACATTTTGAAGAATATATCAAGAGCATTGGTGCTGAAAAAGAAATAGACCCTGAAGCATTTTTTCCCATACCTATTTTACTAACTCTGTATTGGCACCTAAATGCTTTCTAAATTTTTCACTTGTTTTAAGGTCATGGAAAAAGACAGAAAAATAAAATAATTTTTGCAGTAATCACATTATATAAATTAAAACAAGCTCAAGCTTTTTTTTTTTTTTAATGACTATTTCTTCCAGTGGGGCCTTAACAAATCATGTTTTTCTGCATTCTGGATTCCAAACCAGGATGCTCTGCTACCTTAAGTCACAGCAGTGTTGACTCTCTTTGCTTCTATTAGGTAACATATGTGAATCGTTGTGTTGTTAACCATTAAGGTGGAGTGGGGTGTATGTGGAATAAATCTAGGACAACATTTGCAACTACAGTCACAGAAGACAAAGACTAAACTCCTAGTTTTCAAAAAACACCAGCAGGAAGAAAAATCTTTTTCCATCTTAGTCTGATTATATTTTCTCTCAAGTATAAAAATCTCACATTTACTTAATATACCTAATCTTTATTCCTCAGTCCTCTTGGAATAGGAATGGAACATCTTGAGAAAACTGTAGTTCGTGTCAAGCAAAAAAATTACAGGTACAGATAGTCTTAAATGTATTGTTGAAAGATTCAACTAGAAAGGAGGAGATGATTTTATTTTTAAAAAGAGAAGTGACAAAGTGGAAATGAAATGAAGGTATACATACATACATCGATATATGTATGTATATATACACACATGCATGTGTGCTAATCGTGTCTGACTCTTTGTGACCCCATAGATGGTAGCCAGCCAGGCTCCTCTGTGCATGGAATTTTCTAGGAAAAAACACTGGAGCAGGGTTGCTATTTCCTACTCTGGGGCATCTTCCCCTCCCAGGGATGAAACCCACGTCTCCTGCATGGCAGGCAGATTCTTTACCCCCGAGCCACCTGAGAAGCCCCAAACACACACACACACACACACACACACACACACACATTTGCACCTCTATAAAATAGCAACTTGCTTCATTTAGAAAAGTTACTTCTAGAAAGTAACTTCTGTCTCTTTAAGAACCACCGGTGAAAATGAAGTCTCTAGTTAAGAAGGGACTGGGTGTAAACAGGTCCAGTGAGCTCCTGGGAGTCTTGCTGAGAGAGGATATTTGGGGTTGGACTAAAACGTCAGTTGGGAAGTGAAGGGAAGAAAAAGGCAAAGTTAGGTAAGAGCCTAGGTATGTTTTTAATTTTAAACATAACCTTGAGTGGGTTTACTTTCAATTTTAATGCAAAAGAATAGTGGAATGCTCCATATAAAATATAATTAGATTGAATTAGATATTACTGAATGTGAGACATGTAGTATCTTCGAATTCCCCAAAATGTTTCAGAAATGTCTTTTAAAAATATAGCTTCAGAGTAGACCAGAGTTATACACAATTTTACTTGCCTCATCTTTAATATAAATTATTTTTAAATTCCCATTTAACTTTAAAGCCAGGGACATCCAGTAAGATTGATGACTTGGAATAAAAAGTAGGGACCCACTTAGCTTTTTTTCTTCCTAATCCCAAAAGACTGTCCTCGACCTCTGCACTGGATGGATGAATTATTGGCTGAAACCCATCCGCTTCTTTCAATATATTTTACTTAAGGACTCTGGGGATGAAATTTGGACCTCAGGAGGACTAGGTCCTTTCTGGGACTATGTGTGTCAGCTGTTCAGGACTTTCACGCAAAACATGTCTAATTTAACATCTAGGGTATTTTCCCTCTAGATCTCCTTCCACCCGCTTCTCTCCTCACCTGGCATTGTCACCCTTGTCAATGCCACGTGGAAACCTAGGTTCCATGATTCCTGACTTCACTTTGCTCTGATGATAGGGGACACACTCAAGTTTAAAGATGGACAAGTAGGATACACAAAACATACTGAAGACAGATCCGGTTTATTCTGCTTTAGGTGAAGGGCTCTGGATGTATCTGCCTAGGTGTGGAACCCCCTGGGATGCAGTGCCAAGTGGCCACCTAGAGGCTAAGCACTGGGGAGGGAAACAGGAGGAGCAGATACCTCAGTGTGGAAACTGTTCTCTACTGTAGACCCCTAGCAAGTTCCGGACTTGTCACCACCCCTGCCCCCTTGCCACCATCATTAACATCAGAGCGGAGGACAAAAGAGAAAAAGGCAGTTCAGTAGCAATAATGGGTATCAAGTACAGTGCGTAACTGGAATATGTACACGGTCGCGCCCCGCTCCCCAGCGCTCACGGAGACGCCAGGATCTCGGAGGGTGCAGAGCGAACCCGAAAGCACCCGGAGCTCCTGTTGCTCCCGCGCGAGGTCAAGCCAGTGAGCCACAGCCCCACGCGGCCACCACGGCTTCGAGCTCGCGGGGAGACTACAGCTCCCGGCAGGCCCCGCGCCGGCCGCGCGCCCCCGCCTCTCGCGCGCCCCGGCCCCCCGCCCTCGGGCCTCAGGACGGGACGGGGCGGAGGGAGGGAGGGAAGAAGGGGCGCCTGTGGCGGGCGGGATTCTGCGAGGCGCGTGAAGCCTCGCTGGCTCCTGGTCCAGGACCCAGACGCTGGCAGGCTTGGAGTTTCTCACGCCCGGCCGAGCCAGGCTCTGTAAGTAGTCGCCTCGGGGAGCGCGGAACAGACACCGAAAAAGTTAGCGCCGCCGCGGCCGCTTTGTTCTCCCGGCCCGTCGGGTGAGGCGGCGTTGGCGGCGGCCGCCCCTCCCCCACCCGTCCGCACGCGGCCGCGGCGACGGGGGCGGCGGGACTCGGACCCCGCGCCGGGCTGGGCGGCGGCCGCCGGGGCTGGGCGGGAAGTTGGCGGAGCGCGCTGCGGGAGGAGCGGGCGGTGGGCGCCCCGGCGAGCGGGGGCGCCGGCGCGGCCGCCAGATGGGGCCAAGTTCCGGCTAGGGCGCCGACGCCAACTTGGAGTCACGGTACGCCGGCGACCACCGCGCCCGGCCCCTCGGTCTCCATCTCTTACCGGATCCCCCCTCCAACTACTCCCGACGCCAGACGGGCGGCACTCACGCTGCCGAATTTGGGATGAGCCTTTCCCTTTTCTTTACACCGCTTTTCCTTGCAGCCGTCTCAAAGGGGTGAGTCGTTGGTGCTTAGGGAACGTAAGCCCCCACCCCAGTTTCCTGACTCTGGTTTAGTTTTGCAAGTTGCCGCGTTGTTCCGAGTCAGTCTCACCCCCGGGAGGTTTTTCTTTAGATGAAACACTGAGGAGAGCGTCTGTTTCTTTGAGCAGTAAAATAACCACAGACTATTCGATTGCTTGTTGGAGATTTTATTTGAAGTCGTCGCAGTCAGAAGCAGAGGCCTTGCCGTGTGCAGCAGGCACGAATATAAATCGAGCGAAGGCATGTGTGAGAGCTGCACACTTTTCCATACACAGATTGATGGCTTGGACGTAACTGTCTCTTCAACCACACCCATCCCCACAGGAAATAAGACTATCAGTGTCATCTTTGATTAGGAAGGATAAGTTACACCCTGAACTTAGTTCGACACAGCCTTAATGAGCTGTGGAGGCAAATGAAAACTTTTTAAAGACCGTAATTTGTACTCTAGAAACGGTTATCGTATTACTCTTACACTGTTTCTACTTTGTACTTACTGCTTCAGCTCTTCAAGTTTTAGCGGCTGTGATTTTGCTTAGATCAAGTTTACTTACCAACTTGAATGCAGCGAAGGTGGGGGATATCTTTGGATTCGTTGCCCCGATCGAGGTCTAGGCCAGGTTTACTTAATAGAGGAACCCGCTTCTTCTTCCTGTTAGCATCTGGATTCAGAGCAAGCATGGACATTTCAGCCAAAAAGAAGTTACAAGTTTTAATAAAAGTATGTAAAACGTGTCACAGAAGCCTTCGTGTTAGGTTTTGCTTCAGCAGGTCATGTAGATGGTGGTTGGCCTGATTAGAGGAACTTGAATATTTGACAAGCCAGTTTTCCATCCTGAGTTAAGAATGTTGACTTGTTTATTATCTTGAGATGAATCGCAGTGAGTCTTTTAAATATACAAATTTTATAAGCTTTCAGTTTCATGAGGTGACCTGTTTAGAATAGAAATATCTCTTAGTAGGTCGTGTTTCATCTAAAAACTGCCATATCCCCTAAAAAGCTTAATACATCAAGTTTTCGGGCATTAAATTTTTAAGTTATATAAGAATTGGAAAAATCTCCTACAGGAGGAAAGAGAATAAATGACCATTTAAAGTTGATGAAAATATTACCATATTGAAGTTTATTGCTCATTTTAAAAAGAAACTACTTTTACAGAACTTGATATTGGGAAATTATTGGCTAATACAGTTTTAAATTTGATTTAATAATCATGCTTGTGATTCATAATCTGTGCAGATAGTACTTTTAGTCTCTCTCTGATTATGTAATTCAAATTGAACTTGTATGTGAGCCTCTTTGGAGCAGTTGTCTCATTAATGAAAAAACTTGAGATAATGTTCTGAGATGTTTTAATTTTAATTTCAGTGTAGAAAAAAGTTTTCTCCACTTCTATGGTCAGTTTATAGTGACCATACGTATGAAATAGCTCACTGGCTGTTAGCTAGTCAGATTTCTCAGATACCGCTGATGCACAGAGGGGTGATGTAGATACATCAAGCCCAACATAAATTCGTAGACTGGAAGCTTGTAAGCTTAATAGCAGATAAACTTTTCACTGCCTGGGAGAGCGGACTTGGTGTGCTCACTCTTTGTTCTCTCTGATGGTGGGAAAGACTGAGATGCAAATACCCATGGTTTAGATGAGCAGAATTTTACCAGCAACAATTTAGTTAATGAACTGAGCTCTTAGGAGGAATAGTATTTATATTAATCTAAGGTAATAGTTACATTTTTGAAAATAAATAGATGTAGGAATTGCTAGAAACTATGATTTTTAAAAAACTAGCAATAAAGTTATTTGGATTTTTTATACACTATAAAAGCAACATCAGGGTTATTAAGCAAAATCTAGCCTGTATCAAGGTAGAACATGGATACTGACTTCAGGACACCTGTAAAGTATTGCATTGAAAAAGGCCACATGCTTTTTTACATATTAAAAGAATACAGTACTTATCAACAGAAGAAAAAAAAATTCTCTGCGTTCATTAGCATTCCTAGCACACAAAACTATATTAAACCAGGAAAACCTGTTACTAGTAGAGAGTCATGGTAAATATTATGCTATTCTGAATAGAGAAAGTGTTTCACCTCTTCACTGTTACCTTTACTGAGTACAAGAGGACATTGGCTACAGTAGATAATGAGCTTCCGTTTTGAAGTATTTACTAGCTGGATTTGTCTTTCTGGAATCCTCTTTGCTTCTCTCTCTGTTTCCCTTTAGGTTTTAGCTTCCTTAAAGGTGCCTTGCCTGTGACCCCAGTTGAAATTAGGTCCTCTCAGGATACTCTGTCATATCACCTTTCATAATTTGTAGTTGCTTTGCTATTAATATGAATATTTGTTAAATGCGTGTGTCCCATATCACACAGCAAGCTCCAGGGAGAGCAATAGCCATGTGTGTTTTGGTCACTGCTGTACAACCCTAGAGTTTCTCATAACGGTCTAGCAAATGATAAAGTATAGTGTTAGTTGCTCAGTCATGTCTGACTCTTTGTGACATTATGGACCAGGCTCCTCTGTCCATGGAATTCTCCAGGCAAGAATGCTGGAGTGGGTTGCCATTTCCTACTCCAGCGGATCCTCACAACCCAGGGATCGAACCCAGGTCTCCCACATTGCAGGCAGATTCTTTACTATCTGATCCATCACATTTGTTGAGTGAAAATGCTGCTTTTGAACTTCTTATATTTAGAGGCTTTGCTAAGAAATGAGATAATGTAAATGTAGGGAAGGATTGAGAGAGGGCTCAAATTGTGATGTTACCATGAGGTAACTCTCAGTTAAGTTCCCTAGCCTCCAGGGCCTTTGTTTTTACCCTGTAGTAATAATAGGGCAGGTTGGACTCAAGATTCCTTTAGTATGCCACTGTTTCACTCCATTCAACAATAGTGACAGATTATATGCTCATTTGAATAAAATATATGACAGATAATTCCCCAAAAGAGTATTTGAGATGTTTCAAATAAAAATGCTTGCCAGCTCATAGCTATTAGGAACAAACATATCTAATTGATTTATCAACTAGTAAAATGTACTATTGTTTGTTTTGTGATTGAGGCATAAAGACAAAATAAATTAGAGGTATTAGATTTTTAAAAATATTTAGTCTTAATATTTTAATGCTATATCTCAGATCAAATCAAGGTTCATAAAACAAAACAGGGAGGGGGAAAACAGATGGAATGAGTGGGCAAAAGCTAAGACAGCTCGCTTAGTTTTTTCTATTTGTGTTCATGCTGAAACTTTAACAAATACTTTAATATGAAAGTAAGACATAGTTTACCAGAAGTTATTGATAGGACTGATCATTGTAATTATAAGACAGGTACTGTTACTTAGCTAACATTAGCAGCTATTATTTGGAAATTTAGTGGGAAGACAGCCGTCAAAAATAAATTACTATTATTGAACACAGCAGTATCTTGTAATTTAAAGTATTTAACCTGCATGCAGTATTATTCATAGATATTTTGCTAATGTTTTTATGAAGTTTGTTCAGCTTTTTGAAGCTACTCGTCATGTATGATGAGAAAACGTGTTCCAGATTGTTGGAGGTGACATGAAATAGTGTAAAGAACATGGTCTTTGGAGTCAGAGGAACTTTGATGTGAGTTGTAGTTCCATCACTTATTAGCTGTGTAGTCATGGGCAAGCAACTATTCTGAAACTCTGGCTCCTTTTCTGTAAAACAGTTAAATAGCTCCCCTGCGGTCATAGCAAGGGTTTAAGAAAGTCCATCTTAATTGCAGAGTTTAGTGTAAAGTGGGAGCTTAATTATTAATTCTTTACTCTTAATTACTATGAAAATTGCTGAAACTTACTGAGCACTTGTGATAAGCCAGCAGTGTATTGTGCATATAGTAGCACGGTCCTCAGTAACACCCTGGAAGGTAACTAAACAGTGCTGTTGTCTTCATTTTATTTCTGCCCTCTGCAGTGATACTGAATAAACCAGTTATTCTGTGAATTCCTTAATCTTATGTTTGCTCTGTGTCCACAAGTTGTCCATCAACACAACTTCTTGGGTGTGTGGTGTAAGTAGGGATAACACTTCATAAATGAATATTTTGTCACCCAGAGCAAGAAATAAATCATCCATTTAAAAATAGGGGAAAAAACAGTTACTCTCTTAACACCTTTTCAGATATTTGAAGACCATCATTTTATTCGTTTTTGTTATGCATAATTTGTCACATGACATTGTCTTCACCTTAATCTGGATATATACTCTGTTGTTTTTGAAAATCAATACAGCCTTTAAAAAAGTTAACCATGGTACTGTAACCTGATTAGCAACCAGTATACTGATTGATGCTGATGTGTTCACAGTGTCCTGGGGATTTGGGTTTATGTTAGTTCTTTAGTCACCCATATTATTAATAGCAGCTACTGTTAAACTCTTGGGTTGATAACTCCTCTAAGGAACAGGTTCTAAGTCAGCGTTTCTCCATTTCAATATTGCACATTTAACTTTTGAAATGCAGAGCTTTACACTTGTCATTGTTATAGTTCACTTGAATTTTAGTTTATTTCTCTCAGACTGTACAATCTGAGGATTTTATAAACATGTTTTCCATGTGTTTATAATCTTAAAAATAATCAAAAATAATATAGGGTGAAGGCCAGAGTTTCAAGCACTCTCCTAAAGGTTTCTTTAAGTTGATAAAGAGCAGCAAACCACACTAACATCCAACTTATACTTAAGCAACTTATTTACAAAAATAGCATGGAATAGCATCTTGAATATTGTTTCAGCCAGAATACGCTTAATTTTTTTCTGGCTTTGCTAATTATATGATCTTGGGCAAGTACTTTAGTATCTAGGCCAGTTTTCTCAACTATAAAGTGAATTGTGGTGAGGATTGAATGAGGAAACGTGGAATGCTTAGAACAGCGTCTGGCAGAAAGAACTCAATTACTGTGAGTTATTTTCTCCTTTTAAAAAGGCTAATAATCACATTTTTCAAAGATGTAAATATAGTTGCTTTGGCATTATTCTGTTTAATTCAAGCTCACCTCTAGTGATCATAATATGCTTTTCTAAGTATTCAGAAACCATTTGCTTTCATAATCTGTTTTCACGTGTAACTAAAGGTTAATATTAAGGTTATATTCTGTAGTTTCTGAAATTGCTTCCCTATTCCTCTAGCCCACAAAACTTGAAACAGCTCTGCTCCATCTCCAGTCCATGATTATTTCGCTCGGTTCTTTCTCCAGGAGGGTAAGAGTCAGAATTGTGCTTGCACTTACTGATTTGCAATATGGAGTAGATTGCATCTGGACCTGAAGACTTGCACTCTCAGAGATCTTTTAGTCTCTCTTATTCACCAGGCTCAAGTTTCAGTTCTCAGTGCTCTTTTACAGTTTTAGTTTAAAAACTGAGAGAAGGTAAGCAAAGCACAAGTTGAGCAATTCTGCCTTTTCTCTGTGCTCTTTCAACCCTAACAACATCCTCACTGAGCAGTGATTCTCTCAGTTCCTTGTTCTCTTTGAGAAATAGTATGTTATTGTGGAGCTACCACTGGGTCGGAAAGTATGAAACTTGTCTATCTAGTAGGTCCTAATTCCTACTCCACCTCTTAATAACCATGTGATGCTGGGCAGGTTACTTTATCTGCTAGTTCTTTAGTTTTCTCATCGGCAAAAATAATAAAGTAGTATTTGCGTTGTCAAGTTCGAAAGAGATATCATGAGAAAGTGTATAAACGTTTATAAGATGTTAAGTGCTGTACAATGTAAGATGAGTTACAGATTGTTTATCTGAATGTAGTTCTAAAAGCTTTTGTTATCTTTAGGCACTTTTTTCTTAAGCCTTAGTTTTCCTGAACTTTCTCATTCCTAATCCTATATCTGTATGTTTTTGATCTTATGTTATCTTCATCCTAATTTATTTAGTCCTGTTAACCACTGTCCAGAGAGCTGTTCTGCAGCTGCTTGGAGTGCTTCACTCTGTTGTTATTAGGATTGTTTACAGGTATGTGATGGAACCTAAATGGAAATATCCATCTCTTTTTGAGCCATTTCACTTAGCCATGAGGTCACGCTTTTAGTTTTTGAACTGTCTTTATGAAAAACTGTGATAAATATAACCGTGCTTAGTGTTCTTTTTACTTTTAGAAATTTTTTTGTGACGATCACTTT
The DNA here is from genome assembly GCF_042477335.2 of Ovis canadensis. NCBI lineage: Eukaryota > Metazoa > Chordata > Mammalia > Artiodactyla > Bovidae > Ovis > Ovis canadensis. Next base: position 86,906,001 of record NC_091247.1, read on the forward strand.
TTCCGATCTTCCTGTCCTAGTTATGTCTTTTACACTTATTTGTGTGCCGTATAACTGTGTTTAGTGTATGCTTTTTTAGTTTTCTGTCTAGATTTAAACTTTTAATACAAAAAAGAATACTCTTGTCTACATTAGGGCAATATTATATATCTTTTGTACAACTCAGTGGTACTTACGTTATTTCTATGACAATATCAGTTTTACTTTTCTTTTTTGTCCCTTCTATTTTTCTGTTTTTGTCATAACTTAGTTGTGTATTTGTGGAATAAAGTGTTTTGACCTTCCTTAAGTTTCAAGTGTTAATGAGGAATGTCAGGGATGTGTTTTGTTTCTGTTTTGTTTTTTGAGCAGGAGACTGTCCCTGAAATTATGGGCTGTGATAACCAGGCCCCAATAAAATGGCTACCCATTAAAATTTATTGGTGAATTATAAACATACAACCAAAACTTATTTAAAGAAAGCATAAGGATTCTTACAACTTAAAAATAATGTTAAGTGAATATAAAATACTAAAAGTTTTTTTAAAAATTTCTTCCAGGCTACCTACATTTCAGAAAGCATCAACCTTTCTCAGTGGACGCGTTCATCAAGTGGAATATACCTGTTCTATTTTAAAAAGCTTTGTGCTTAATCTTGGAAAAATTTACTCCTTCAAAATGAAAATGAGGACATGTGAGAAGGTGATATAAGGGTGGACATTTGAGAAAGTGTCCTGTTAGATCAATGAATCAAAGGATACAAACTGAATAGATTAATCCTAAACACTTTTTAATTTTTAAACTAGGAGGATTTTACTTGACAGAAAAACACCTTTTATTCATTATGTATTTTCTGAAATTTAAAGAGAGAGACAAGAGTAGACTTAAAAGAAAATAGGTAAAGATGTTTAGTAGATCTCTTTTCTGATGAGGATAATTCAGTGATGTTAAATCCTTCCCCAAACCCTGGTTGTGGTCCTAACAACAAGACTTTTTTGATGGGACTGATATTAAGGGAAGTGGGACCTTTGGTATAGTCAACTCACAGTTGTAGAACTTGCCATCATCAGCATGAGTGGCTTAAAAGAGGAAGTAAAGAAGCTTTCAACTAAACCCAAAACTACAGTCATTTTTTTACCGCTGTGATTTTAAGGCCTCTTCATAACCATTGGAAAAGAATTGACAACTGTTTTAAAAGATTAAAAAAAGGCAGATGTCTGCAAACAATTCTCCTCCATCAGCTCAGAAGTCTGTAATACCTGCCACTCTTCCTGCTGTGCTTCCAGCTCCTTCTCCGTGTTCAAGTCCTAAAACAGGACTCTCTGCGCGACTCTCTAATGGAAGCTTCAGTGCACCGTCACTCACGAACTCCAGAGGCTCAGTGCATACAGTCTCATTCCTGCTGCAGATTGGCCTCACACGGGAGAGCATTACCATCGAAGCCCAGGAACTATCTTTATCTGCTGTCAAGGACCTTGTCTGCTCCATTGTTTACCAAAAGGTACTGTGCATGCTATTTATGTCAACAGTTTCTCTAATTAATATTGTTTCTACTGCTTTTCTGTAAATTATGCATGCAACAATGAGTGAACTCATATGGATGAATCAATCAGGTGTTTATATCCTAATTCTGACCGTTTGGGAGAGAGTCCTAATAGACTAAAAGCCTATAGTCTGAAATGTCAGAGTCTAACAGCTGGAGACTATATCCAGGCTTTAAAATACTAATTCAGTTTGTCTCTTTAAGACCAGGAGAATCAGTGTAAAGTCAAGAGGATTAAGCAGTCTCACTAGTGTTCAGAGAAAAGTCAGCAAGTATTAATAGGAGGCACAAAAAAGGCATCAAGGGTACTTACCAAGAGGATGGGGGGCCCAGCCATCCAGGTAGCTGAGTCCAGGTCCGCACCTTTTCTTCCCAGGGGCCCTGTGTGCTGCCCTTTTGTACACCCTCTTCCTTCCCTTTTGATCCTGATTTCACTTAAACTGCCGGAGGACCACACTCTCTGTGTTTAAAAATTAGGTAAATGAGCTTTTAATATATATCAAAATATATGGATATTTAAAAATTGAGGGTGATTTTATTTTTTTTCATCCACTCATCCCCTGCCCCATACCCTGCCATTTTTTAAGGGTTCTTGGCTGAATTTCTTTAGTATTCTTGATTTGATGGATGAGCTGGTATGTTCTACATTTTATCGTAAAACTATGCATATAAGTAGTATGAATTGGTTACACTTTCTTTTTAATGGACCAAGCCTATGTTTCAAACAAATTAGTATACTTTATGCTTTAAAAATTCTATCAGTAAGATTAATATATTTGGATTCATACTCCTCCTCTTACTGTTTTTGTTTCAGTTCCTTATGCTTCATGTGATTTGTCCCTATCTTCTAATGTAGAGGTAATTAACAGTCAAAAAATGTTATGTGGTTTGTGAAAATGACCCATATCTCCTGTGTGTTAACAGTGACATCTATTTAAATGTGGCCTAGAGTAAGATTAGATATCTTTTTGTAGATCTGTAGCCCATCTATATGTCTTTAAGTGTCTTCACTTTTAGTTTCCCTTTCATCAGATAACAGAGGTTTTAGTAAATATTTTTGCTGGCTTTTAACTTAAAGGTAGGGTTTTTGACTTAAATATAGTTTGTAACTTTATTATTTCTCTTTTTTGAGCCCTCTAGAAATCATAACTAATGTTTTGGTAGAGTTTATATTACTGAGTTTTTGACCTTTGGAAACTTTACTTAGTTGTTTTATTTCTACAGAGGCATACTGATTATCTACAGGATTATATAGGGTTAATGTTGCTCCCTCATTAATATAGATGTCAGATGGGTCAAGTGCTTGGGAAACTATAATCTGTGAAAAATTCTAGTGACACCAAAGGGATAAACAAGATACAGCTCAAGAAAAGATAACTCAGGGTAAACTTCATGCAAATATAAAATAGAATTAATTTTAGAGATAGCCAGCATAAAATGAATATCATGGTGGACTGAATTTGAATCAGTATTGTGGTAATATGGGGATGTATTTGGCAAAAATATATAGCATATATGTCTCCTGGTCATATTACACACTCATTTTGACTTACGCCAGGATTCTAACTGTTGTTTAAGCATAGTGAAGAAGAGTATTGCGCTTGTAACTAGGTCAGCTCTCGTGGGTTGGTTTGTTTGTATGTTTGTTTTGGCTGCACCACACGGTTGGTTACCGGATGTTAGATCCTCAACCAGGGATTGAACCCAGGACCTCAGCATTGAGAACACAGAGTTCTGACCCATAAACCACCAGGGAATTCCCAGCTCTGTTGTTTATTAACTGTATAACTTTGCATAATTTAACTTCTGTGGATTACATTTCCATATCTGTCAAATGATTGAGTTGGAGTGTTTTCTAGTATGTAATTCCAACTGTGAAATTCTGAATCATTTAATCTAAATTTAGGTCTTTACAGATGGAGAAAGGAGTATCAAGGAACAATGTACTCAAGTCCCAACAGGAAAGAAATCTTAAGGGAGACAGCTCAGTTTCTGGGGTTCTATAGAGAGGTTCATGGATCCCTAACTTATCTGGGAGATGGAAAAACCACGTCAGAAGTTCTCTTCTTTTTATCTTCTCTCTTGTCTTGGGTTCTTGCTTGCTAATCACTTACTTCACTACCTGCACATGCACAACTCTAGGTTAACTCCCTGCACTCTGATGGGCATACTTGTTTTCTTATTTCTGTTCTTAGTAAATATATGTATTAAACCTTCTAAAGGTAGAGTACTGGTGAATTTTAGGAAGTGGATTAACCATATCTTGTCCCTTCCTTCCAAAAGCTTATAGTTTGGTAAGGGAAACATTCACCACAGTAAAATATGAAAAGTAAAACGTGAAGCTAAAATAAAAAGTGCTCTTCTCAGGTTGATAAAAAGATGTGAAAGGCTTCATATGAAATGTAGCATTTCATCTGATACTTGAAGAATGAATAGCCTTTCAGCGATATGGGAGGGAAGGAGTATATACCAAGGCAAAAGAATCAGGATAAGCAATGATACGGGAGGGGAAAAGAGGAAGAGTATAATTGACAACAGTTATTTTGTGCCTGCTCTACATCAGGAGCTTCATGCACACTTTCTACTTAATCCCCACAGCAAGTTCTGGTGCTGTGAACCAGAAAAAAACACGTAGTTGTTTTTTCCTTTTTTCTTGTGGTGAGAACTTGTAAGATCCATTCTCTTAACAACTTTCAGATAGAAAATATTGTTAACTGCAGTCACCATGGTGTATGTTATATTGCCAGAACTTATTTATGTTATAATAAGAAATTGGTACCCTTTGACCACTTTATCCATTTCCCCACCTTTGACCCCTTGGCTCTAATAATCACCAGCTCTGGTTTTTGTGGATTCCAAATGTAAGTGAAATCATATGATATTTGTCTTTCTCTGTTTGACTTATCTCACTTATAATGCCTTCAAGATCCATCCATATTATTGCAAATAGTAGGATTTCCTTCCTTTTATGGCTGAATAATATATCATTGTCTCTCTTTGTATATACACATCACATTTTCTGTATCCATTCACCTATCAGTGGAGATAGAGGTTGTTTCCATGTCTTGGCTATTGTAAATAATGATGCCCTGACATGAGGGTGCAGATTTCATTCAAGATAGTGATTTCATCTCCTTGACTGTATACTAGAAGTAGAATTGTTGGATCTCATGGTAATTCTGTTTTTAAATTTGTTGAGCAACCTCTGTACTGTTCCATAGTGCCTGCACCAACTTACATTCCCACCGACAGTGCACCAGGGTTCCCATTTCTCCACATCCTTGTCAGCATGCGTTGTTACCCTTTTGACAATAGCTGTTCTAACAGGTGGGAGATGATAACCTCATTGTGGTTTTGATTTGCGTTGCCCTGTTGGTTATTGATGGGACACTTCTTCATTTACTTGTTGGCCGTTTGTGTATCTTTTTTGGGAAAATGGATATTAAGTTCCTCTGCCCATTTTTTACTCTAATTGATAGGTGGGGCTTGTTTTCTTTTGATATTGTGTTATATGAGTTCTTTATGTGTTTTGGATATTAATCCTTTATCAGATACAAGATTTGCAAATATTTTCTCCAGTTCATTTTTTAATGGTTTCCTTTGCTATAGAGAAGCTTTTAGTTTGATTTAATCACAGTTGTTTATTTTTGCTTTTGCTGCTCATGTCAAATCCAAGAAATCATTGCTAGGATCAGTGTGAAGGAGTTTACCCTCCTATGTTTCCTTCTAGGAGTTTTATGGTTTCAGGTCTTGTGTTCAAGTCTGCATTCCATTTTCAGTTGATTTTTTTGTATAGTGTAGGACTGGGCTTAAGTTTCATTCTTCTGCATGTGGTGGTTCAGTTTTCCCAGCACCATTTATCAAAGAGACTGCCCTTTTCCTTTGTTTATTCTTGGCTCCTTTGTTATAAATTAATTGACCATACATGCATGGGTTTATGTCTGGCCTCTGTTCTTTTTCATTCACTTGACATGTCCATTTTTATGCCAGTATTGTGACTTTGAGTATAGTTTGAAATCAGAGGCATGATACCTCCACCTTTGTTCTTCTTAAGATTGCTTTGGCTCTTTAGAGTCTTTTGTGATTCTATACAAACTTTAAGATTTATTTTTCTTTTTTTGTGAAAAATACCATTGGAATTTTGATAGGAATTGCATTGATCTGTAGATCATTTTGAGTAGTATGAACATCTTAACAATATTAATTCTTCTAGCTCATGAACATAGAGTATCTTTCCATTTATTTATGTCTTCTACAGTTGCATTTTGATGCATGGCACATAAAATTGCTCTCTTTCCAATGATTTGTTATTAGTGTATATTAATAGAAATGTAATTGATTTTTGTATATTGACTTTGTATCCTGCAACTTGACTGAAGTTTTCAATTAATTCCAACAGGTTTTTTGGTGGAGCCTTTATGGTTTTGTGTATATAGTGTTGTTTCATCTGCAGATATGCAGTTTGCTTCTTCCTTTCTGATTTGTATGCCTTTTTTCTGTTGTGTAACTGCTCTGACTAGGACTTCCAGTAAATACTGTGTTGAATAAAAGTAGTAAAAGTGGACATCCTGTCTTGTTCCTGATCTTAAAAGAAAAGTTTTCAGCCTTTCAGCATTGAATATGATGTTAGCTGTGGGCTGATAATATATGGTCTTTATTATGTTGAGGTACATCCCTTCTACACTCACTTTGTTAAGAGGTATTATCATGAATGGATGCTGCATTTTGTTAATGTGGTGTGTTGGAAAAATCCTTTCATCCCTGGAATAAATGCCACTTGATTATTTGTTGTTGTTGTTCAGTTGCTAAGTCATGCCTGACTCTTTGCAACCTCATGGACTGTAGCACGCCAGGCTTCCCTGTCTTTCACTGTCCCCCGGAGTTTGTTCAAACTCGTGTCCATTGAATCAGTGATGCCATCCAACCATCTCATCCTCTTTTACCTGCTTTTCTTGCCTTCAGTCTTTCACAGCATCAAGGTCTTAATGAGTCAGCTGTTTGCATCAGGTGGCCAAAGTATTGAAGCTTTAGCATCAGTGCTTCGAATGAATAATCAGGGTTAATTTCCTTTAGGATTGACTGGTTTGATCTCCTTGCTCTCCAGGGAACTCTGAAGAGTCTTCTCCAGCACCATAGTTCAAAAGCATCAATTCTTTAGTGCTCAGCTTTCTTTATGGTCCAACTCTCACATCTACACATGACTACTAGGAAAACCATAGCTTTGACTGTACAAACCTTTGTTGACAAAGTGATGTCTCTGCTTTTTAATGTGTTGTCTAGGTTGGTCATAGCTTTTCTTCCAGGGAGCAAGTGTCTTTTAATTTCATGGCTGCAGTCACAGTCTGCAGTGATTTTGGAGCCCAAGAAAATAAAGTCTCCCACTGTTTCCATTTCTGCCCCCCCCCCCACATCTATTTGCCAATGAAGTGGTGGGACTGGATGCCGTGATCTTAGTTCTTTGAATATTGAGTTTTAAGCTAGCCGTTTTTGCTCTCCTATTTCAACCTTACCAAGAGAGTATGATCCTTTTAATGAACTCAGTTTGCTGATATTTTGTTGAGGGTATTTGTGTTTGTGGTCATCAGGGATACTAGGCTGTAATTTTCTTGTAGTGTCCTTATCTGGCTTTATTATCAGGATATTGATGGTGGTTTCATAAAATGAGTTTGAAAGTATTCCCCCCACTTCTGTTTTTCAGAAGAATTTGAGCAGGATTGTTATTTAAATGTTTGGTAGAATTTACCAGTAAAGCCCTCTGGTTCTTATCTTTTGTTTGTTGAGAGGTTTTTTGATTACTGATTTAACCTCCTTACTATTACGTGATCTATTCAGATTTTCTACTCCTTTATGATTCAAGATTGGTAGGTTGCACATTTCTAGGAATCTGTTCCCTTCTTCTAAATGTCCAGTTTGTTGGTGTGTAATTGTTCATCGTAGCCTTTTATCCTTTGTATTTATGTGGTATCAGTTGTAATTTTTTTTCTTGTTAAGTCTGTATAAAGGCTTCTCTATTTTATCTTTTTAAAAACCCGGCTGTTCGCTTTATTGATTTGTTTTCTGTTGTCTTTCTAGTTTCTGTTTCATTTATTTCCACTATGATCTTTATTTCCCTCCTTCTACTACTATTGCTTCTTTTTATAGTTCCTTGAGATATAAAGTTAGGTTGTTTATTTGAGATCTTTCTTTTCTTAACGTAGGTGTTTATTGCTATGAACTTCCCTCTTGGAACTGCTTTTGCTGCATCCCATAAATTTGAGTATATTGTGTTTCCATTATTTGTCTTGATATTTTTTTGTTTCTCTTTTGATTTCACTTTGACTTGTTGGTTAGTCAGTTGTATGTTGTTTAATCTTCACATATTTATGAATTTTCCAGTGTTTTTGCCTTCTAATTGATTTGTAGTTTCACACTATTGTGGTCAGAAAAGATGGCTTGATATGATTCACTGTTCTTAAATTTATTAAGATTTGTTTTGTGCTGTAACATCTGATCCACCCTGGGGAATGTTTTCTGTGTGCTTGAAAAGAATATACATTCTGCTGCTTTTGCATGGAATGTTCTGTAAATTTCCGTTAAGTGTATTTGTAGCCTAAATTCAATATTCTGTACTGATTTTCCATCTGGATTATCTATCCATTTTTGACAGTGGTTTTTTTTTTTTTTTTTTTTTAGCTTTTTATGGCTGAGATTGGTCTTAATTGCTGTATGCGGGCTTTCTCTAGTTGCAGCAAGTGGGGGCTGCTCTCTAGCTGTGGTGTGAGGGCTTCTCATTGTGGTGAGCTGTCTTGTTGCAGAGCAGGGACTCCAGGCATGCAGGCTTCAGTGGTTGTGGTGCTCTGGCTTATTTGCCCCATGGCATGTGGAATCTTCCTAGACCAGGGACTGAAGCCATGTTCCCTGCATGGGCAAAAGGTTCGTAACCACTGGACCACCAGGGAAGTCCAACAGTGAGAGATTGAAGCCCCCGGTTACTAGTGTGTTGCTGTCTATTTCTCCCTTCAGTTTTTTAAAATGTATGCTCATATATTGAGGTATCTCTGTTTGGGTGCATATTTACAAATGTATATCCTCTTGTTGAATCAACCCCTTTAGTTTTTGGCTTTAATTCTATTTTATCTGATGTAAGTTAAATACTTTTAATTATACCATACTCTTATTCGTCACTCTTAACAATGTTATTTGGAGAGCCAAAGTTTCTAATTTTAATGAAGTACAATAAATTTTTTCCTTTATGGATGGTGCTTTTGTTTCATGTGAAAAAAATATTTGCCTAAATGAAAATAAGACTTTGTCCTATGTTTTCTCCTAGAAGTTTCGTCATTTTAGGTCTTTTTTTTCACATTTATTTATCTTTTGGCTGTGCTGGGTCTTTGTTGCTGTGTGGGCATTTTTCTCCGGTTGCGGCGAGCGGAGGCTACTTGCAGTGCATGAGCTTCTTGTTGAGGTGGCTTCTCTTGTCGCGGAGCTCTCGTGCACATGCTCAGTAGTTAGGGCACACAGACTTAGCTGCTGTGTGGCATGTGGGATCTTCCCGGACCAGGGATTGATCCCATGTTTCCTGCATTGGCAGGTAGACTCTTTACCACTGAGCCACCAAGGAAGCCCTAATTTTAGCTCTTTTTATCGCTGTTATCTATTCGTTTCATGGAGCTGCTGTATGAAAGTACCACAGCTACATAATTTAAACAACAGAAGTTTATTTTCTGACAGTTCTTGAGGCTGGACATCTGTAATCAGAGGATCAGTAGAGTTGGTTCCTTCTGAGGACTGAGCAAGAATCTGTTCCATGCCCCCTCCCAGCTTCTGGTGAAAGTGAAAGACTCTTTGCCATGGACTGCAGAATTCTCCAGGCCAAAATACTGGAGTGGGTAGCCTTTCCCTTCTCCAGGGGATCTTCCCATCCCAGGGATGGAGCCCAGGTCTCCCACATTGCATGCAGATTCTTTACCAGCTGAGCCACCAGGGAAGCCAAGGCTTGTGTATCATGTTCTCTCTGTGTCTTCACTTCGTTTTCTATTTATAAGTATCTGACTGTGTCTACAAACTTCTCCCTTTTATAAGGACACAGTCATACTGTTTTGTTTTGTCAACTTACGTGTGTATCCTTAAACTGCGTCTAGCCTAAGTTGCTTCAGTATGTCCAACTCTTATGATCCCATGGACTGTAGCTGCCAGGCTCCACTGTCCATGGGATTCTCCTGGCAAGAATACTGGAGTGAGTTGCCATTTCCTTCCCTGGGGGATCTTCCCAACCCCAGGGATATCCTTAAACTAATTCCACATTATCTTGAATTCTCTGGTTTTATGAAGCTATGATGTCAGGTGTGTGAAGTCCTCCAACTTTGTTCTTTTTTTTTTTTCAAAACTGTTTAGCCCAATTGACACCCTTTGCATTTTCATATAAATGTTAAAATCAGCTTTGTGGTTTATATCAAAAAGCCCACCAGAATTGTGTACATCATTTGTTACCTGTGTTTCATGTTTCTGATGCAGTTTTAAATGAGGTTTTAAAATTTTCTAATTTCTGATTTTTCATTTTAGCATTAGAAATATAATTGTTTTTTGTACATCACACTGTCCTGCAGTCTTGCTAAACTAGTTCTAGTAACTTTTAAAGTTTCTTTAGGGTTCTCTACACAGATGATCTTGTCTTTTGCAAATGCAGTTTTATGTCTCGTCTTCCAATGTTTCATTTCTTGGTTTGCACTGGAGGCTAAACTTGTATAGTACAATATGGAATAAAAGTGATGAGAGGACGTTTGTGCTGTGTTCCCAATATTAAAAGGAAAGCATTCAGTCTTTTATCATTAGGTGTGAAATAAAGTTTTTTAGATGTTCTTCATCAGGTTGAGGAAGTTCCTGTTCCTAGTTGGCTAAAACTTTTATCTCACATGATTGTGAAATTTATTAAATACTTTTTCTCTATCTATGTATTTTTCTCTGTTGATATGATGAGTTACATTGACTTACTTGGAAATGTTGAACCAACCTTGCATCTGTGGAACAAATTCTCTTGGTCACCATATATTTTCCTTTTTATACTTTGTTTGATTCAGTTTACCTATATTTTCTTAAGATTTACCTGTCATTTTTTCTTCTATTATCTTTGTGTGGTTTTGTTAACAGGGTATTATTGGTCTCACAAAATGATTTTGGAATTATTTCCCTCCCTCTTCGGTATTCTGAAGAAATTTGTGTAAAATTGATATTACTTTCTGAAGTAAGTGTTTGATAGAGCTCACCAGTGAAGCCACCTGGGCCTGGAATATTCTTTATGAGGAGGTTTTAAACTCAATTTCTATTCTTCAGTGCACATAGAGCTATTCAAGTGTCTACTTCTTTCTGAGTGAACCTTGGTAATTTGTGTCTTTAGAGGAAATTTTTCATTTCATGCAAGTTACCAAATCCATTATGTTCTCCCATTATCCTTTAAAATCTGTAGGATTTCTAGTAATGGTATCATTTTCATTCCTAATATTTATAATTTCTGTGTTTATTCCCCTCCTCAGTCCTTGTTCTTTCTGGCTACAGGTTTTATCAACTTTGTTTTCAGTGAAGTAGTTCTTGGTTTTAATGATTTTTCTCTATTATTGTCTTTCTCCCCCCTTTTTTCTACCTCCTTTGGGGTTCAACTTGCTTTATTTTTTCTGTTTTTTAAGGTAGAAGCTTAGTCTTTTTCCCTTTAAGTGCTGTAAATCTAGTGGTATAAGTTTCCCTCCAACCACTACTGTAGCTGTGTATCACAGACTTTGATATATTTTTATTTTATTCAGTTAACTGCCTGATTTCTCTTATGATATCTTCTTTGGTCCATTGATTGTTTAATTTGGAAGAATTTGGAGGTTTTTCAGATATTTTTCTGTTGTATTGATTTCTAGCTTTATTTCAGTTTTGGCTCAAGAGTATTCTTTGTATGATTTCAACCTGTATATTTATTGAGATTTGTTTTATGGTGTAGGACTGTGTCCTTCGGTATATTCTGGGTGTTATATTTGCAGTTTTTCAAAACATGTATTCTGCTTTTGTATAGTGGAGTTTTCTATAACAGGTCAAGTGGTTGATGTTGTTTTCTATATCTTAACGGGTTTCTTTTTATTCTGTAATGTACTAAGAAAGTAGTATTAAAATCTCCCAGCTATAATTTTAGTTTTGTTTGTCTCTCCTTGCAGTTTTTTTTTCCTTTCAGTTTTAATCAATTTTTACTTCATATTTTTTGAAGCTCTGTTATTTGGAAGCACATTTGAGATTTTTACATCCTTTGATATGTTGATCTCTTTTTTAGTATAACTTTTCTTCTTTATGTTTGGTTATATATCTTATTCTGAAGTCAATTTCGGTATTAATATAACCATTCCTGCTTTTTTGTTGTTTAGTATTTGCATTGTGGTATCTTTTCACATGTTTTTGTTTTTAACCTCTCTTCATATGTAATGTGGGCTTTTTGTAGAGTACATGTGGTTGGGTCATGCTTTTTAAATTTACTCTGTCAATTTCTGCTTTTCAAGTGTTTAGACCTTGTGTTTAACACAAGTTTTAGTATAGATGAATTTAAATATATTGTTTTTTCTCTTTAGGTCTTGAATCATTTTCTCTTTTTCCCGCCTTCTTTTAAATTGAGTATGTTATGTAATTCCATTTTGTTTTAAACTGTTGTTTTATTATACTCCTAAAATTCCTTTTAGCAATTGCTCTAGTGCAACGGTCAGCAAACTACATCTTTGGGCCAAATCTGCCCCATTATCTTCTTTTACGAATAGAGTTTATGGGAACATAGCATGCTTGTTCATTTGTATCTTGCCTGTGGCTGCTTTTCATGAACAACAGTGGCCTTAAGTAGCTGTAACAGAGACTGTATGGGCCACCAAACCTAAAATAATTACTCTCTGGCCTTGTATAGAAAATATTTGCCAAGTGTTGCTTTATCATTATCTTATCAACTGTCTTTAAACAATATCCTCCCACTCTGTGTAGCGTAATGCATTCCTTGGAATAGTCTATTTCTATTTGCTGTCGTCATTTGTGCTCTTGTTGTCACATACTCTATTACTGCATGCAGTTGATTCTCATTACTTGTGGTATTCATCACATGATCTCAGACACTGTATTAGTGAATAGTGCACCATTGCTTCTAGGGAGAACACAGGGCTACGTCCCTGTGAGCATTCAGGATACATTTTTGTCAACCAGGAAATACATGACCTTGTTTTGTATATGTTTCTGCTTCAGAATACCTTATTTAATGTATATATTGTTGATTCATTAATATTGACCTCATGTACAGAAGCCCTGTCACTCATGCATGAATGGAGCTTATCTAACACACGTTTTCTCCATAAGGTGCATTATAGCCTTCTTGCATTTAGGAACAGTAGACAGCACATCAGGACTATGCTTGGGGGCCATTTTAAGCAGAGAAGTCACCATCAAAAAGCCCCCAAATCCAGAACACGTGGCACTAAATAGACCATGAAAAGGACATGCATTTTACACTATGAGAGCTGAAACAAGAAGGCCAAAGCATCGCTTTGTTCGGTTTCAATTGGAAATATGCAGGGTGACAGATTTTTCACCTTTTCTGCATGTCTGCAAATGACTGATAAAGCACAGAGCGTATTGATTTTGAGGTTTCAAGTAAATTTTAGCAAGTAGGCACATCCACAGATGCAGAATCTGCAAATAATGAGGATTGACCTTTGTTATAGATCTCTCAGTAAGTTGTTATTCTTCTTGCTTTTAACAGTAAATTAGGTTTTTAGAAAGTTAGAACTGAGAAAAATGATTTTTATATTTATCCACTCACCTGCTTAACACTTGCAGTTTAACACTTGCGGTGCTCTTTATTACTTTATGTTGGATCTGAATTGTATGCAACATTCCTTTTTATCTGTCTTCATTTAGATTTTTCTCTTGGTTTTCAGCGATTTGAATATCATGTGCCTTATTGTGGTTTTCTTTTTGTTTTGTTGCTGGAATTTAAGTTTGGTCTTGAGAATATAATTTCTTCAACTTTTGAGAATTTTGTATTCATTGAACCTTCTTAGTCTTTTCCTGTATTATTTCTATCACACTTTCACACTTGTTTGCTTTCCTCCTCATCTTCTTTCTGTCTAATCCAGACTTTCATTTGAAACATGTAGTGCAGTTGTTGTCGGTTAGTCGCTAAGTTGTATCTGACTGTCTGTGACCCCATGGATTGTAGCCTGCCAGGCTCCTTCTGTCCATGGAATTCTCCAGGCAAGAACCCAGGCATGGGTTGCCATTTCCTTCTTCCTCACCCAGGGATTGAACTGGCATCTCCTGTGTTGAAAGGTGGAGTCTTGACTACTGAGTCCCTGGGAAGCCCATTTAGTGCAGTAAGAAAGCTATATTTGAATTGTCTCCAGGTTGTGCTATGACCACACCTGAACTAGTACATTTTTAAAACTGTTTTCAATCCCAGCCTACTGTGAAAGTAGATTGGAGTGTGAACCAAGCTCCTTGTCAGAGTTTTCCATGATTCAGTCATTTTTGATAAGTTTTTCAATTGGTTACATGTACTTTGACCAGTGAAGACTTTACTTCAGTGTTTGTGTCTTTTTCTTACAAAATCTTATCCAATACTTTTAAGCAGGTACACTGGAAAATTTTTTAATTACCCTTCAGTGAACATTTCCTAATGAGCAAATTTTTTTTTTAATGTCAACATTTTAAAAGTATTTACAAGCTCCATGTGGTTGGGTGCTTCTGTGCAACTTAAATATGACTTAGTTTGTAACAGTGGTTTTCAACCTTAACTGTGCTTGAGAATAACCAGGGAGCTTAACAGACCCTTTCCTAGACCAGTGAAGTCATACTTCCTGGGGGTGCAGAGTTTGCATAAGAGCTCCATCTGTGGCTCTGTTTGTGGTTCTCATGAGCAGCCCAAATCATGAACCTCTACTTTAATGGAAATTGACAAGCATAAATGGCCAGATAAGTAATAATCTGAAAATATTTTTTCTAAATGGCCAGATAAGTAATAATCTGAAGATATTTTTTCTAAGTATTTAAAATTGTGTAATTTGTTGTATGAGCTTGATAACATTGTTTTCTACATACTGGTAATAATATATTTTTAAGACATCTGGTAATTCAAAGATTCGGTAGGGCAGAAACAAATACAACATTGGAAAACAATTATCTTCCAATTTAAAGAAAAATTCAGTAAGGTCTACATCTAATTATAGGTTAATATGGCAGTTCAAAATCTTATATTAAAAAAATGCTGGTGATTTCATTTCTTTGGCTTGTCCGATTACAGAGAGCTGGATAGTATAACCCAGTTATCCCTTTTCTCAGTGCCGTTATCTGTTACTACTTCATGCAGTGGAGTAGACATTTGTGGTACACTTAAACTGTTCAATCACCGTGCCCGGTACTGTGGAGCTTATCAAGATAAAGGATAAATTCCTTGCCCCTAGTGATTTATGCTCTAGACAAAGAGAAGGTGAGTGAATGTCAAATTACTGTTATGTAGGCTAGATGACGCTAAGTCCTGAAATAAAGGTACAAAATGGTACATGACTCAAAGGGAGAACTGTCATCTCGTTGGGGAGTTGTGACAGTGTTTTCAACCCTACTGTTTACTTTTGTTATCACCAACTGTAGTCCTTCATCTGTGGAACTAAACTTCAGCTGCTGGTACAGTGCCCCAAGACTACTTTGCTAGCTTGTAGCATGAATACAGCAGGATGCCTTTTAACATCCTTTAGCAGTCAGCGAAGAACAGAAACCTGTCTTATTTGTGCACATGTGAAGGTTTTTTTGTGTTTTTTTTTTTTCCCCAGTCAAATGAATAAAGCTCTGTGCTTCTGCTTCCTAGTATGTTCTAAATTTTATATGCACTAGACCTGGTTATTCAAGAATTCATGGTAATTTCTTTTCTCTTCACTTTCCTGCAACTAACTCAACAAACATTTCTGGTTGCTGGCAGTGAGCCGGTAACAGAAATATGTGATTATTTATGTAAGGTATTATTGCAAGAATACTTAGAGAAAATGCTTATGGTTTCCAAAGGCATGTCACTAGTCCAGATTACTTCCTAAGCTCCAATCTGCCATCTTCTGTCTTATTACTAGGGCTTTGTGCCTGCTGCTCTTTTCCTTGGAACACCCTTCCCCTGCCATATCCTCTGCTTACACCTCCAGGAAGTCTTTTTCTGACCTCCTCTGCCTGGGTTAGATCTGGTATCCTGCACAAGCTATATTTTAACTTTCATCATATTGATTGTAATTGTTCTTTTACTTGGAAACTATCCACCATAAAAATGCCGTCTCTATGAGGTCAAACATCATGTCCACAGCAGGTGCTCAACAGATGTCTCTTAACTGAATAAGTAAAGAATCCATATGAAACAGTATAGTTTGGTAGTTAAACATGAGTTTGGGAGTCAAATTTGGGTTTGTCTCTACCACTTACTAGTGCAAGTTTGGTTTCTTATCTGGAAAATGAGGTTTAAAATAGTACTCATTCCATGGTTTTGTTTGTGTGTGTGTACATGTATATTAAATGATTATATTTATAAAATGCTTAGCCCAGCACATAGTAATCACACAGTAAATATTAGCTCAACAATAATATTGCATATTAGTCTGATCTTAGTGGCTTCCAAATGTAACTAAACAGAACTTTAACCACCTTGTACTTTGGGATCCTTTCTCATTTGAGGGTTTATAAGAAATCAGCTGTGATCCAGAAATCACTGGAAGCACCTGCCAGTTAAGTGTATGTTAACTTTTGGTTTTGTGCTTTATGGAATATACATTTGTGTCATAATCTATTTTCTACTTTGTATAAGACAACGGATTGCTTCCTTGATCACTATGGGTAAATTATTTGAAGTTTTCTATTAGGTCCACTAATGCTCCTTTTTACTGATGCAGAAAGTTGGAGATTAATGATGTTATCATGTCTGTGGTTTATTTAATCTTCTGTTCTTGGGCTCTATGTGTGAGTTTCATGTGCAGTCTTTTAGTTCCTGAAAACCTGTGACGTTTGTCTTAGAATATTGTCGTATATTGTATTCCTCAGGGAATAAGTTTCTTTAGATTAATGTGATTACAGATGTGACTTCAGGGTCATAATTTTGAGTTCAACTGATTTAACTAGTTATTTACTGTTGTTGAGCAGTAAGTGAGCAAATGTGCTTTTCTGGGTTTCTATACCGTTATAGGCTGCTATAGTTAATACAGTGGAATTCAGATCTTCCTGTATTGTATGAACATTCCCAAAGACTGAACTGCCAGAAAGAGCAACTTTAAAGATATAGGGAGAGGAGAGCTCATTGAAACTATGTTAGATCTTTTGATATTACAAGAGGGACGTAAAACTAACCAAGAGTACATGACCATTTCCGTTAGGGAAAAAGTGATTGAAAGTATTTATTGATACTTATCTTAAGAAATAAATGAATATAAGTAAAAATAAAATTTAACATTTTTGTGTAATGCTTAAGAAAAAGGCTTTGTGAAATAAATGTATTATTATATTCCTGAAAAAGAAAGACTAATAGTATATAATTTGTACTACCCAAATTAAATTATTTTTTCCACTCAGAATTTTATTGGGGAAAAGAAATTTATTGGGATTCTTTCTACTCTGATAATGTTTTTCTAAAGTTCATTAGGGAGAAAAAGTAGTCAAAAGCCTTGTTAAAAATCTGAAAAATAAGAGAGAAAGGGAAGTGGAAAACTGAAACCAGACACTACTAAACACAGTAATAGATCCGTGGTACGCTTTAACTACATGCCAAAGGAGGAGAGGAATAAAGGGAATCATTTTTCAGAAATTTGAATTTAGAAAACTCACTAAGCAGTTGAAGGGGCATTAACATAGACCTCCGCTTAATACTTGACACCAAGATAAATTTTACATGAATTAAAGGTTAGGAACCTTTAGAGATCAAATTGCCAACATCCATTGGATCACTGAAAAAGCAAGAGAGTTCCAGAAAAAGACTGTCTCTGCTTTATTGACTATGCCAAAGCCTTTGACTGTGTGGATCACAATAAACTGGAAAATTCTAAAAGAGATGGAAATACCAGACCACCTGATTTGCCTCTTGAGAAATCTGTATGCAGGTCAGGAAGCAACAGTTAGAACTAGAATGAAACAACAGACTGGTTCCAAATAGGAAAAGGAGTACGTCAAGGGTGTACATTGTCACCCTGCTTATTTAACTTATATGCAGAGGACATCATGAGAAACACTGGGCTGGAAGAAGCACAAGCTGGAATCAAGATTGTCAAGAGAAATATCAATAACCTCAAGATATGCAGATGACACTACCCTTATGGCAGAAAGTGAAGAGGAGCTAAAAAGCCTCTTGATGAAAAGTGAAAGAGGAGAGTGAAAAAGTTGGCTTAAAGCTCAATATTCAGAAAACAAAGATCATGGCATCTGGTCCCATCACTTCATGGCAAATAGATGGGGAAACAGTGGCTGACTTTATTTTTTGGGGCTCCAGAATTACCGCAGATGGTGACTGCAGCCATGAAATTAAAAGATGCTTACTCCTTGGAAGGAAAGCTGTGACCAACCTAGATAGCATATTAAAAAGCAGAGACATTGCTTTGCCAACAAAGCTTCGTCTAGTCAAGGCTATAGTTTTTCCAGTGGTCATGTATGGATGTGAGAGTTGGACAGTAAAGAGAGCTGAGCACCAAAGAATTGATGCTTTTGAACTGTGGTGTTGGAGAAGACTCTTGAGAGTCCCTTGGACTGCAAGGAGATCCAACCAGTCCATCCTAAAGGAGATCAGCCCTGGGTGTTAATTGGAAGAACTGATGTTGAAGCTGAAACTCCAATACTTTGGTCACCTGATGCGAAGAACTGGCTCATTTGAAAAGACCCTGATCCTGGAAAAGATTGAAGGCAGGAGGAGAAGGGGGCGTCAGAGGAAGAGATGGTTAGCTGGCATCACCAACTCAATGGACATGAGTTTGGGTAAACTCTGGGAGTTGGTGATGGACAGGGAGGCCTGGCCTGCTGCAGTCCATGGGGGTCGCAAAGAGTCGGACACAACTGAGTGACTGAACTGAACTGATGAGAATTCAAATCAAAGGAAAATTAGAATAAAGTGGAGTTGAGTATTTATCAAACTTATGAGTAGATATCTTACTTTCAGAACAGTAAAAAGAAACAAAGGAAAAGAATAGTTTGCAGATTTAAATATTCCAAATTGTAATATTTGCAGATGTAAGAATAATAAAAAAGTAAGATCAGGGAGATACTACACCAAATATTATATAAGATTTATATCTTTATTCTATAAAGAGCTTGCATATTAGTAAGAGAAACACTGATCTCTAAATATTTGGTCAGTTGATAAAAAAATGTATCTCACAAAGATATTCGATTAAACAAGCATGTGGGAAATGTTCAATATAGTAGTACTAAATAAATGTTATGTATTATGTGTTCAGTTAGGGGGAAAGTGAAATTGGTATTTCCATTAGAGGTGAGATATGGTAAAACCTCATAGGAACAGAGAGCAATCAATGATTCTAAGCAAAAGTTAAAAACCAGATCAACTTCTAACTAACACAGGTAGTATAAAACATGTACACAGATTTTTTTCCCCCGAAGAATGTATGTCTTTAACAAGCAAATCATTCATAATTGAGTTCTGCTTAAAACTTGGATGTGACCAAAAGTGGTCACTCTTTGAATTCACTCCAATTTCATGACACATCCTGAGGGTGGAGTGGGTGGGGTGTCTTTTGTTGTTGTTGTTGTCTTTAGCTTTGGCCAAAAAGTTAGCTTCCTTTTTTTGAAAATTTGAAATGCTTCCAACACTTACACATTGAGGTTGGTTCTGTCTTATTCCTCTGTCTCCCCAGACACCTTATACTCAGTAGACATTTGTTAAAAAGACATATTGTACCTGCATTTACTGCTAAAAACATGATACTGCAAATAATCTTTAGTGCTAATTATTTCCGTGATGAAACAGCATCTAGTTGTTAGAGCCACGGAGAGAAAGGAGTGAGTGAATACACACCAGTGTTCTTGTTTGTACTGTTTCATGCATCAGTGCCTTAGTTTTGCCCAACCTGCTGTCACTAGTTTAGGTGCTCAGATATTTAGTTTCTGGACCTCTGTCTTTTCTGGGATTGTGTAAAAGGACAGGTTCTCCTAGAGTACTTGAAATTCTCAAAGGTTTTCACTTTGAGAACACCAGTGAACTTCATATTCCTTGTGAGAACGTAGCTTGCTGCTGCTGCTGCTTAGTCACTTCGGTCGTGTCCTACTCTTTGCGCCCCTGTGGACTGCAGCCCACCAGGCTCTCGTGTCCACGGGATTTTCTAGGCAAGAATACTAGAGTGGGTCTCCATGCCCTCCTCCAGGAGATGTTCCTGACCCAGGAATTGAGCCCCAGTCTTCTGCATTGCAGACAGATTCTTTATCACTGAGACACCAGGGATGGCCAAGAATGTAGACTGGGACTACTTTATTGGCAAATACTACAGCCCCAGTACCTAATTTTAATGTATACAATTAAATTAAGCCAGTGGTTCTCAAGTGGGTTGACACCCCCCCCCCACCCCAGGAACATTGGGTAACATCTGGAAGTGTTTTGTTTTTGTTGTCACAGATAGGGGAAAGGAAATGCTGCTGGTATCTAGTGGGTAGCGGGAAGGGATGCTGCTACAGTGCTTGGGAGAGCTGCTCCACCCATCCCTTCAACAAAGAATTGTCTGGTCCAGAATGCCAGTAGTGCTGAAGTTGAAAAATGTGGAGTTAAAGTCTATAGAAATAAAATCTATGAAGTTGGGAGAAATCAAAAACTTCTGTTAGTACTATTGTAGGGTCTTAGTAAATTAGTAAATATGAATGTCTTCTAGATGTGAATTGTAGCTTGAGAGCTTTAAAGGAGGATTTATAGTTTGCCTTCAATGTGTTTAAAAATACTACACAGTTTCCATTATGAGTATGGATACAGTTAAACGAAGAAAGTAAGTTTTTAACCTCCCTGTGTTAGATATCTGTATCTTCATGTTGGTTTATAAAGCAAACTTAACAACTCACAGTATCTGTGCCTTCTGTGAGTTTATACGCTAAAGGGAGTGTTCTTAATACTGACGAAATGCAAAGAACTGGTAGGACTGGCAATCAGGAGAAGGCAGACGGAGCTGAGCAGTAGGTAGAACTAGGATTGAGCCAAGCAGAAATTGGCTGATCAGATCTCTGCCAGGAGGCCACTACCAGAGAGTCAGATTGCAAATGAGAAAATCACAACTGAGGGAGCAGGCCTTGCCCATTGAAACAGAGTATTTATGCATGGATTCCCCGTGTCAAAATTACATTAGTGCTTAAAATCTCTTCTATTATTTTTTGTTATTTGCATGTGTTTTTAAAAGATTTAATAATCTAAGAAAGAGGAAACTGTTTTCAAATCAAAGGGACAGATGCAAGTGAAGATTTTGATTCTGCAGCTTTTTTGTGTTTTGTGGTTATAGACCCTTTCTTTCGTCACTTGACTTTTGAACCTGATCTAATGCAAGGGTCATCATACTCACCTCCCTTTTAAAATGTAAATAGTGTAAAGCCTTTACTACATCATCTGAAGCATGATTCAGTTCAGTTCAGTCACTCAGTTGTGTCCGACTCTTTGCGACCCCATGAATCACAGCACGCCAGACACATGATTAGTACCCTCCAAATAGTAACATTCATGGTTTTAAAATCTCTTTAAATCTGGAAAGATCATTGATTCTATAGTGTTATTAAAATTTTAGTTAATGCCAAAGCGTGTATAGTATTCATGCTATACCCATGACAGTAACTTAGTTTTATTCCTAACCTTTGATTTTTAGTATTTAGCATATGAAAGACTATTAAAAATGGAGACAAAATGTTCATCTTATTAGAGGACTGGGGTTACTTGTTTTAGGAATTCTGAGGAAATTAGAGATCAAGTGCTTTGCATAATATAATGCTTGATGTTTAGCAACTATTACACTCAGTGAATGCTAGTTTCCAACTTTCATATTGCCAAGAGGCTTAGAAATACTATTATAATGCCATTGCTATTGTGTTAATTTATTGAATGAAGATAGTAGATGTAATTGGAGTAAGAGAGGAAATTGGCAGACAGTAAATCATTTTAAGCTATAATGGTGTTTACTGAAATTGAAATGATTCTAACTAAAACTGACTGTCTCCTTTTAACTGATTTAAAACATTTGTTTTTAGTTTTGACCATTTACATGACACAAGACCTGAAGGCTCTTTGTTTATGTATCCTGATTTAGGAGGATTTTGGTCTGTCCTTTGACTGAATACATTGTCTCTGCAGACATGGTGTAATTTTCAGGTCCTGCCAGAGTAGAGCGAAAACCCCAGCTGTGTCTTTTGTGTTCTAGAAACCACTTGTTATTCTCTTTTTTTCTCTCTCTCTATTCTTTTCACTACAGCTGTGTTCAATGGCTAGGTGACATCCTACTCTTTACCCTATCCCAGCGTTTTTTTATCTTGGCAAAACAGTGTCTGTCAGACAACCACTGACTAATCTGGAGGCTCAAACTGGAAGAAGGTTGTTTTGTTTTGTTTTAATTTTGCTGGATATTCAGGTTAAGACCTTGGCTAGAATAGAAAGATCCAGAAAGTTTGAATTAAAGATAATCAGAACTAATTGAAAAACAAAGAAAAAATGAAAAAAACATCGTTCTGGTTTATGTCAAAGAGAAGTGGTATTAAATGAAGCAGCTCGTCTAGCATCCCATATTGGGAACATTCTATTAGAGATTGATGATGAAATTCAGAGTCCACATTGAATAATTTTCTCGTTGACTCATCTAGACTTTAGTGTCTTCTATCTGTGTTTGGGAACTGACTCCTTGAAATTCTTCTCTTCAATAAAATTGTTTCCTAAAAAGTGATGTTAAAGTAATAATTATATTTATTTCTGGGAAATATTTTAGTGTTAAATTAGTTTAGCTTTGCTCAGCAGTCAACAGTCTTTTTCGGTAAGTGCCTGTTAGATACTAAGTTCTAGGTGCTGGGCATTCAGTAGGGAACATTGCAAAGAGAATGCCCTTGCCCTCTTGGAGCTTATTTATTATCATCTGGTTTATTATTAGAAAGACTTACTGTGAAGATTTACTTGGCATCAAATGACTTTAGTATTTCAGCTTTTCAAATTAAGTGAATATGAGAAAACCTGTGATGCTAGAAATGTTCTATTAATCTTGACCTGGGTGGTGTTTACGTGGCATGAGAGTGTAGAGTTATCTATCTTCTAATTAACATTCGTGTACTTTATTCATTATGCTTCATTTTAAAAAATGTTTTTAATGTACATTAAAATTCTCCAGTGGTTTCCCATTGCCATTAGACTAAAACTCATATTCCTTTTTAAAGTATATAGTGATAAATTATATGTTAAGGTAATGTTAAATTCTGAAGCTGTTATGTTAATGTGTAAAAATTGTGTTTGACCAAATAGAAACTTGAAAACTTACCTCATCCAACATTTTTTTTTAAAACAATGTTCACAGAAATGTTATAGAAAACAGTGGCAGGTTTTTTTGTTTGTTTGTTTTTTCAAGTTTTATTTGCTTATTTTTGGCTGTGTTGGGTCTTCGTTACTGTGAGGGCTTTTCTCTAATTGGGGATAGCAGGGGCTAATCTTTAGTTGTGGTGCGGGAGCTTCTCGTTGCAGTGGTCTCTTGTTGCAAAGCACAGGCTCTTGTCACGCAGCCTTCAGTAGTTGCAGCTCAAGCTCAGAAGTTGTTGGTGCATGGGTTTGGTTTCCCATGGCATGTGGGATCTTCCCGGATCAGGGATCGAACCTGCATCTCCTGCTTTGACAGGCAGATTCTTTGCCACTGAGATGCCAAGGAAGCCTTCATCTAACATTTTATTGACAGAATTTTAATGATACAAACTTTAAACTATTCACATTAAATAACTCCCAAAATATATAGTGTGACTTGAAGGAATTTTATTTGCAAGTACTAAAACTTTTTACTTAAGACAAGTATAAGTTAATAACATAGAAAATGACTTTCACGAGATAGTTATAGAAAGATAAGATGATCTGTTTTTTATTCCTGAAGCCATCTTTAATGCAGAAACAAAGACAGATGAATCTAAAGTGGGCAAAGTGAGTGCATAAGGGGTGAGAATTTGATAACTTTGTGATGAAATTCTGTTACTTTCCCACATGAACTGAGAACAGAATTTATTTTGCACAGTCAAGAGAAGTCATTGGCACAGTTGTAGAAAGCAAATCCAGAAAAGGGGGAATGGGGATTTGGAAAGAGGCCAAAATAAAGGCCTTTTGCTTCTACCCTGCTAATTCTTTTGATGTTTTTCTCATTTCCTCTTTCTTCTTTTAATAAAGGCTGAAGTGGGCAAGGGAAGGAAATAAAAGCATGTCTAGATTTCAGAAGGTTGTCAGCTTCCTTCCACATATTCCAGTCCCTCTATTTTCTTGACTCCTTTATTCCCCAGAGCAGCATTTCTCAGCTTCAGCACTGTCGACATTTTGGGCCAGAGAATTTGCTTTGTGGAGTGCTTATTGTGGGATGTTTGGTAGCATCCCTGGCCTGTACCCACCAGGTACCAATACCACAAGTTGTAACAACCGAAAGTGTCTCAAGACATTTTTGAGACACTCAAGATATGCCCCAGATCTTCTTGAGGGCAAAATCACCCCAGCTAAGAACTGCTTTTCTAGAGGACAGTTACTGATGGGCTTCCCTGTGGCTCAGCTGGTAAAGAATCCGCCTCCAGTGTTCAAAGAGCCCCTGGAGAAGGGAAAAGCTACCCAATCCAGTATTCTGGCCTGGAGAATTCCATGGACTACATAGTCCATGGGGTTGCAAAGACTTGGACACGACTGAGTGATTTTCACTTTGACTTACTTTCACACTAAGCTTATTACCACCTCTCCTCCTTTTCTAATCTTGGTCTTTGTCACAAGTAGCTCCCACACACACCCCGCCCCCTTGTGAGAAAAGAATGCTTAGAAAGAATTCTACCATTTTATTAGGTAAGACTTGTATTCTGGAATGAGTAATAGAAAGGAGTCCACTGAAAATGGAAATTCACAATGTAATCAATAATTTTCATTAGTTTGCTAGAATATTTCTTCCTCTTAAAAATGATACTATTGAAAGGGGAAATTTATCCTTTTTTCTTTATTATACTGGAGCCTGGCTGAGAAAAACAAGCCATTTTCTTGGAAAAGCTCCCTTTTTCTGTATAGGGTATTTTATTGGCATCATACTATATTGAGAAATTCAACATATATACTACTAAATATACAGGGATTTTGTTTGTGCTTTTTGGTCTATTGTTTGGGTCTTATTAAGGATGTCCCACACAATGAGAAACATTCTGAGGGATGGTTGGATTTGAAGTTGTAAAGATTATGGATCCATGAAACAGGCAAAAATGAATAGCCACTTTACAGAAAATATAGCTATCTCTTAAGCATATGAAAAATGCTCAACTTTGCTTCTTATAATTAAAACTACATTGAAATACATTTTTTTAACCTAAAATCAACAAGTTTGATGGTATACTTGTTATGGACTGAATTGTGCTCCTCTTTGCAATTCATCTGTTGAAACCGTAACCCTCACTGTAATTATATTTGGAAATAGGAAATTTAGGAGGTACTTAGGGTTAAAGAAGATGTTCAGGGTGAGATTCTAATCCAGGAGGATTCGTGGCTTTATAAGACTGGAGGAAGAGTCTCTCCACCTGCACACTCCATCTCAACAATTGCATGTAAACTAAACGACATGCTGCTTAAAAAACAACAGATCTATGATGCAGTCAAAGAGGAAATTTAAAAATGCCTTGAGACAAACCATAATGAACAGCCACAGAAAAAGAAATGAAGGAAAAAACATGCATTCTTAATATGTTACTTTTTGAAGTATAATTGGTATAGCCTCTGTAAAGAGCATTTGGGGACTGTCGAAAAAATGTTACATGTGTCTGTTCTTTGACATGGCAAATCTACTTCTAGGAAATCATCCTACTCATATATTCAAAAGATGGGGGGAAAATGTATATAGAAGATTATATACTGTGTATTGTTTGTAATAAAGATTGGGAACAGTAGCTTCAATTCATATGACATTCAAAACATCAGGAGTTCTCTTAAGCTCTTTACATATATGCACTTACTTAATTATCATAATAACCTTACAAGGTAGGTATTGTTTTACAAATAGAGAAGCTGAGGTTTAGTAACTTGGCCAACTTTGTAAGTGAACTCAAGACTATTTAGCTTTAGTTTTGCTCCTCAACCCATATCCCATCAGTAGGGAATCGGTAAAATAAAACTGTGCAGCTGTTAAAAAAAAAAAAAAGAAAAACATTTTTGTGTACTGTTATTAAGTGATCTCTAAAATATGTTGCAAAGTGAAAAAAATGTACAGAACACTTTTTATAAGTGTTCTTATTATATATATTGTCTTATATATTATATATTATATTTTATATATTATAATTATATATTATAATTATATAAATTATATATTTATATATTAAATATATATTATATAATTATATATTATATTATATATTATATAATTTACATTATATATTATATCTTATATATTATATTTTATCTTATATATATCTTATTATATATATTATCTTATATATTTTGCCACCATTTGTGTAAAATGAGGAAAAAATATATCCATGTCTACTATCTGTATAAAATATGTTCAGAAGGATATTGAGAAAATTGGCGGTGTTGTTGACTATGGCGGAGATCACTGGGCAACTGAAGCTTAGGTTTTGCACTCCACTCTTGTAAAAATTTTGAGCCATCTAAATAAATTTCATACTAAGAAATAAGAAATGTATTTTAAAAGAATATATATTATATCCCAAAGTATATAATTATCCTAACTGAGAGATACATATAATACATTTGGATGAATAAGTAAATGGTAGGGAATAGAAAAATCTCCTCTATAGAAGAATTCTGAATAATTTATATAGCTTCTCTGCCTTGAAGGACAGGTGCAGGGGGCGCTCCGCAGAAAGAGAGAGGCAGTGGAACTTCTCTCAGCAAAGCCGAGGGGTCCCGAGGAGAGGTGAGCCTGCTGTCCGCCAACCCAGCCCCTCAGGGAGCGAGAGACAATCAGACAGGGGTTCCGTCTAAGCATTTCCACTTTATTGCCACAAACTCTTGGTTTATATAGGCAAGCAAGGGGGTTTTGCGAGGGACTTTCCATAGTTGCACCAATCACGTTAAAGGTCAAATCATAGTATGCCATAGTTGCACCAATCACGTTAAAGGTCAAATCGTCATGTGCCTTCATTGTAACAGGAGTCTATGGTGATCATGTGTGCACGGAAATCAAGAGAGCCAATCAAAAGTTTTGACAAACAACTTTCGCTGCGCCCTCATCTCTTCCGCCAGGCGCCATCTTAGCTCTAAACCGCAAAGCTAGCCCTTCTTTTTTAAGATTTCCCATTTAGGGCCCTACAGACAGGGAAAGTAACTTGTCATTCCTTAACAAGTGTAAAGTGTAGGCTGTTCATAGTAACTTACTTCCAAAGAGTCTGTTATCAGTGGGAGCGGGGAATAGCTTTCCAGGGGAGAGACCTGACAGACACGGCCCAGTCAGGTCATCAAGGCCTGCGTCAACAGTAGTTGGTCGTGTTGGTGGTAGGTACACTTGATATGATAGGATGAGTATGGCACTTTACCTCTGACGTCTTCTTTACCAAGATCTAACTCCAGTCTAATAATGAGAAAAATTCTGACAATAAGGCATCTGAGAAAATCCCTGAACAGTTCTCCTCAAAACAGTCAAGGTCTTCAAAACTCCGCAAAGTCTAAGGAACTGGCACAGCCAAAAAGGGCCTAAGAAGATCTGACAATTGAGGGAAGTATGGTATCCTAAACAGGAACCTGGGATAAGAAAAAGACATTGGGTAAAAACTAGGGAAATCTGAATGAACTGTGGACTTTAGTTAATGATAATGTATCAATATTAGTTCATTAAGTGTAAGAAATTTACCCGTGAAAATGTCAGTAATAGGGGAATCTGGTATATGGGTATAGGTATAGGGAAACTCACTCTGCTATTGTCTTAATTTTTCTGTGTCAAACTATTTAAAGTCCATTTTTTAAAAAAGTATACGTATGTCTCTATACATCTATGTATATGCTGTGAAAGTGCTGCAGTCGTCCATTTTTTTAAAAAGTATATGTATGTCTCTATACATCTATGTATATGCTGTGAAAGTGCTGCAGTCGTCCATTTTTTAAAAAAGTATATGTATGTCTCTATACATCTATGTATATGCTGTGAAAGTGCTGCAGTCAATATACCAACAAATTTGGAAAATTCAGCAGTGGCCACAGGACTGGAAAAGGTCAGTTTTCGTTCCAATCCCAAAGAAAGGCAATGCCAAAGAATGCTCAAACTACTGCACAATTGCACTCATTTTGTGCTAGTAAAGCAATGCTCAAAATTCTCCAAGCCAGGCTTCAGCAATACGTGAACCGTGAAATTCCAGATGTTCAAACTGGTTTTAGAAAAGGCAGAGGAACCAGAGATCAAATTGCCAACATCCACTGGATCATCAAAAAAGCAAGAGAGTTCCAGAGAAACATCTATTTCTGCTTTATTGACTATGCCGAAGCCTTTGACTTTGTGAAAGTGAAAGAAAGTGAAAGTGAAGTCGTTCAGTTGTGTCCGACTATTTGCGACCCCATGGACTGTAGCCTATCAGGCTCCTCCATCCATGGGATTTTCCAGGCAAGAGTGCTGGAGTGGATTGCCATTGCCTTCTCCAGGGGATCTTCCCAACCCAGGAATCGAACCCAGGTCTCCCGCACTGCAGGTGGACGCTTTACTGTCTGAGCCACCTGACTATGCGGATCACAATAAACTGTGGAAAATTCTAAAAGAGATGGGAATACCAGAGCACCTGACCTGCCTCTTGAGAAGTCTGTATGCAGGTCAGGAAGCAACAGTTAGAACTGGACATGGAACAACAGACTGGTTCCAAATAGGAAAAGGAGTATGTCAAGGCTGTATATTGTCACCCTGCTTAGTTAACTTCTATGCAGAGTACATCATGAGAAACACTGGGCTGGATGAAGCACAAGCTGGCATCAAGATTGCTTGGAGAATTGTCAGTAACCTTGGATATGCAGATGACGCCACCCTTACGGCAGAAAGTGAAGAAGAACTAAAGTCCCTCTTGATGAAAGTGAAAGAGGAGAGTAAAAAAGTTGGCTTAAAGCTCAACATTAGAAAGCTTAAGATCATAGCATCTGGTCCCATCACTTCATGGTAAATAGATAGGGAAACAGTAGCTGACCTTACTTTGGGGGGCTCCAAAATCATTGCAGATGGTGACTGCAGCCATGAAATTAAGACGCTTACTCCTTGGAAGGAAAGCTGTGACCAACCTAGATAGCATATTAAAAAGCAGATACGTTACTTTGTCAACAAAGGTCTGTCTAGTCAAGGCTGTGGTTTTTCCAGTGGTCATATATGGATGTGAGAGTTGGACTATAAAGAAAGCTGAGCAACTGAACTGAACTGATAAATGTATATGTGTGTGTGTTTATATGTGTTTGTGTGTGTGTTTATATGTGTTTGTGTGTGTATGGCTTCCTGGGTGGATTCTTTATTGCTGTATATATAGGTGTTGCTAGCAGTAAAGACTATAAAGAAAGCTGAACACCAAAGAATGGATGCTTTTGAACTGTGGTGTTGGAAAAGACTCTTGAGAGTCCCGTGGACTGCAAGGAAATCCAACCAGTCCATCCTAAAGGAAATCAGTCCTGAATATTCATTGGAAGAACTGATGCTGAAACTCCAATACTTTGGCCACTTGATGCAAAGAACTGACTCATTGGAAAAGACCCTGATGCTGGGAAAGATTGAAGGCAGGAGGAGAAAGGGACGACAGAGGATGAGATGATTGGATGGCATCACCAATGCAATGGACATGAGTTTGAGTAGGCTCCGGGAGTTGGTGATGGACAGGGAAGCCGGGTGTGCTGCAGTCCATGGGGTCACAAAGAGTTGGACACGACTGAGTGACTGAACTGAACTGAGCAGTAAAGAACCCACATGCCAGTGCAGGATACATAAGAGACTCGGGTTCAATTCCTGGGTCAGGAAGATCCCCTGGAGAAGGACATAGCAACCCTTTCCAGTATTCTTACCTGGAGAATCCAATGGGCACAGAAGCCTAGGGGGCTATAATCCGTAGGGTCACGAAGAGTCAGACACAACTGAAATGACTTAGCGTGCACACATGCATGCATGTATATATATGTATTTAATATTGAATACACTGAATAATATAGAAGTAAATTTTGAAATCAGGTGTCCATGTCCTAGTCCCTAGAGCTTAACCATAAATCTAGGAATAATGTTCGTGTGTTTTGTTTTAAATGTTCTTGATACTTTCCCCTAAGCATCTTTGCTGTGGATATCTTTGCCACAGGCATTTTGGTCACATTCAAGTTTTTTGTTCACAGATACTACAGTACTACATGATTGCAGTCAGTTTAATCTGCCGGTGCAGAACTGCAGATTCAGAGGCCAACTGTCAAGTTATGCATAGGTTTTTGACTGCGTGGGGGTCGGCGCTCCTAGCCCACACATTGTTAACTGTATGTGGTTTTTTGCTTTTTCAGTTTTCTTCTCGTTCCGCGTTGCACTTACTCTTTTTCACTAAAATTTCTTCCTTCATTAAGAGAGGTGTCATTTTCCAAATACTGGGATGCATGTTTGTAACCAAGCTTTGTATTGTGTTGTGAAAGCTTTCTTCTACAGTGTTGTTTCTGTCACATGTCTGTTGGTAGACATTCCAAAATTCTGTGGGAAATGTGGGATGAGTTCTGCACCTTTAAGGCCCTCAGCCTCTTTCTCCTCTGATGTGTAGTGTATTTCAAAATAAGAAACCAGATCATTTGGGGGCAGATCATCCTCATTTGTCAGGACTTCCCTGGTGGCTCACACAGTAAAGCGTCTGACTCATTTGTCAGTTTAGTAAAGCCATTGATAATGTTGCCAAGTGGAAGAAATGGTAATATACTTTGAAACCAAACTGTCAACCAGTTACTTTATCTTTGATGGCAGAATTGCCTTATGGGCAGTAAGTTATGTGGCAAACATGCTTGCTCCAAAGAAGTCAATGATAAAGATGCTTAGGGTGAAAATAGGAGACGTGGTTTTAAGCTCTACAGATGATTCTAGTGTGTGACCAAAGGTGAGACATGATGTTACAAATTCATTCCTACTTGAAAACCAATTTCTGAATTTTAAACAATCATCAACCTTCTATATATTCAAAGCTTATTAACAGAGTTTTTTTGTATTTTATGGAGTTGTTCCTTACAATTGTTTAGATTTTTTTTAAGTGAGTGTTTATGGTTTATTTCCTTGTTTCTACTTTTTAAGTGTTTATCTTTGAAATACTCATGCCTCAAGATTCATAATATTTTTAATGGTGGGTAACACTGTTTCCTGATATTCAGTGACAATATTTAATATTCTCTCTGTCTCTTTTTTTCAGGCCAGTTTCTGTTACTTCATTTTGTAAGGACCCTTGTTTTCATAGAATTCCTAAATGTCTTACCAAACACACCTATATAATCATGAATAGCAAAACTCTTTTTCACAGACTTGTTATTACATTTCCTTTCCCTTGGAGAATTGTGTAATTTCTCAACCATATAGATGAATATAGTATGTAAACATTTGCTAGTCCAGAAAGTTACTTTTTTCTTTACCATCACTGATGGCTTTCCAGCTTGGTACACAATGTATGTCTTAAATATTATTAATACTTGTAATTTTGCTAAGCCATTAATTTTTTATGTTTTCTTCTCTCATTGATATGGTTAGTTGTAGGGAGTTCTGATTTGGTCAAAGCAGTATTAGTGATCCATATAATTTACCAAATGTAGTTTCTAGAGGGAAGTGTTTCTTGTCTTGCTTCCAGTCTTCTATATAATCCAGACCCTGATACCTCTCTCCTGAACCGTAGCTTCTGCCTTCTTCCGGAGCTTATTCTGTCGCTTCCTGTTCCAGTCCCGGCTACTCAGTGCTGTTAGCATTATCCTTTTAAAATTGATCATGTTTGTGCCTTGCTCTGGTACCCCTTGTCTCTCCCACTTTGGATATAGAATAATGTGAACCACTAGTGTTTATTTGATCACAGTGCTGAGTGTTTTATAGTCGTCAAATAATTTAATTTTGACGAGAAGTACTTAAAGCTAGTACTCTTGGGGACTTCCCTGCAGGTCCAGTGGTTAAGACTCCATGCTTCCACTGCAAGAGGCACAGGTCTGATCCCTGGGAACTAAGATCCTGCATGCCATGTGGTGCACCATAAAAAATAAAAGCTTGTACTCTTACTATTCCTAACTTATACAAGAAACTGAGCTTTGAGAGGTTAAGCAGCTTATCTAAGGTGCTATAGTTTGTAGGTTGCAAAGCTTGAGAACCCAGCTCTGCAGATGCTGAGTGTCTCTGTTTGTATGGTCTGTCTGGGGCTCTGGTGTACATTTTTGCCTTTTTTCTGTCCCTGCCCGCCGCCTACCGCCACCTCATTCTCCAGTAGTCAGAGTCCACTTCCCTTCTGTCATTTACCTCCTACTTTCTCAGTGATGACCCTTTCGTTTTCACTTTCTGCCTGTGGAAATCTTGCTTCTCTTTTTATGATTCTGCTCAAATAGCACTCTTAAAGGGATAGTCTATCTTTTTTATTCCCTCTTCTAGGGTTTTTTCATTCTTGGCACTTCTCTTATCATGTTATATATTTGTTTTATTTCTTTCTACTAGATTGTAAGCCCCTGGAAGGCAAAGACTGACTGTTAGCTTTACACACCATAGGACTGTACACTTAGAAGACATAAAAAAAAAAATTGTGACTTTTTAAAATGAGTTGTATTCAATATTTTGTTAGAGATTTTATAAGGATGGAATATGGAATCCTTTCGTTATTAATTCTTAAGAATTAATTCTTAAGAATTGTTGCAACTAAGGTCGTATTTTAGTTGCAACTAAGTTTTACTCTCCGTTAGGTATTTTCCAATTTAATAATTAAATAAAATTTAGTAAATTTAAATTTTAAGTTAAAATTTAATGAAAATAATTTTTGATTCTGTGTAACTCTTTTCAGTGGAAAATTCTCATGCTGTTAGATCTGTTTACAGCATGTTATGAAGTTTTAAAAATATCCATAACTCAAATATTGAAAAGAGGTATAGTATTATAAAAATTCTAAATATTTCTACACTTTATTAACTGAGGTTTCTTAAAATGCAAGTAAACTTTAAAATTTCTAATTAAGTCATTATTTTCAATTCCTAAAAATTAAACTTTTTCCCCCAGAATTGAGACCTTTTTAGAGATGTATATAAGAATTTTTAATGGGAAAATTAAGGCCATAAAGTAAGATGAACCAGGTTGGTATCTGCACCTAAAATATATGCCGTAAGATCTTTAATTGATGTAAAAGTGGGCTACAAGTTTGGCTTGGCCTTTTTCAGTGGGCAAAGTAAACAGGAGAACCTGATTAGTTACCTGATCAAACTGCTCATTACAAAACCAACTGGATGTGAACAAGGAAAAATCATCGAAGGTCAGGATATCTTATTTAGAGGATACAGTGAGTTGACTCCATAAAGAAGATATTAAACTTACTAAACCATCAAGATGTAAAAGTTAAAGGAAAGCATAAATAACAGTTGATTACTCAAGCTAGATTAGCATGGTGATTGAGCACAGGGAATATGGCTAGACTGAAAAACTCAACTTTTAATTTATTTTTAATTAGCTTAAATTTAAATAACTACATGTGTCCATACTGAACAACAACAATATGGCTGGTAGTTGACTAGATGGGAAGCTCAGTTCTGAAGGACAGGAAAGACTGCTCATCTCTCAGTCTTTGTAAGAATAGCACTAAGTTGAAGATTGTATTCTTCATCAATAACTGAGTAAAGAAATTCTGTACTTCTAAGAGACAAATGTTTTAAGATATCAGTAATTATTTATATTGCTTTCCTTTATATTTTTGAACTTGAGAATTAACCAAGGTGCTTAAGCACAGGGTTGATCTTTTCCGGATATTAATAAAATTGTTAGCAAATAGTGTCTCCAGGAGATGATGAGGGACAGGGAGGCCTGGCATGCTGCAGTCCATGGGGTTGCAGAGAATTGGACACGACTTGATAACTGAACAACAACAAAAGTACATTTTAAATTATTTCATAAGATTGAGACATTTACTTACAAAATGAGTATACTGATATAGGACTGTTTTCCTACAGTTTCCAGAGTGTGGATTCTTTGGCATGTATGACAAAATTCTTCTTTTTCGCCATAATATGAACTCAGAAAATATTCTGCAGCTCATTACCTCAGCAGATGAAATACATGAAGGAGACCTAGTAGAAGTTGTTCTTTCAGGTAAGTAAATAGTTTCTTTTATTTTGTTGCCTTTTTTTCCTCCCAAAGAGCCTTTTTGGGTGGGGGAACGTCAACTAAATGCTATATTTAATTATACTTTGTAAATACTGTAGTTGCTTACTTCTTTCATCTATTATAAGGTTATTATATGATTTTTACTTTCAGGAAGGTTACATCACAGATAAGAAAATAGGAAAATAAGAAAGAAAGTGTTAGTTGTTCAGTCGTGTCCAATTCATTGTGACCCCATGACCGTAGCCCACCAGGCTCCTCTGTCCATGGAATTCTCCAGGCAAGAACACTGGAGTGGGTTGCCATTTCCTTCTCCAGGGCACCTTCCCAACCCAGGGATCAAACCCAGGTCTCCCATATTGCAGGCAGGCTCTTTACCATCTGAGTCACCAGGGAAGCCCCCAGGGAAATAAGCCCTGAATTATTTAAAGTGTTACTAAGCTAAGGGAATTATCAGTTGAATTGGAAGAGGACTGTGTTCCACTATTGACTCAAAGAAATTAAACAATTACACTGAAATTCTGTTTCTTTTTCCCATTTCTGTGACGATTTGGAAAAGAAAATCAGAAGGAAAAGAAAGAAAGAAATAATGAAAATGTGGAAGAGGAAACTGCAGTATTGGTTGATTCTGTTACCTAAACAGTGCTCCTTCTCTTCTTTTTCTTCGTGGACATTTTCTTATTCTCTCCTTTCCCCTCTCACCCGTTCTTGCCATCCATTGTTCCTTAGCCCCTGCTATTTCTTACCTCATCTGACAGCAGGTGGGCACGATAGCTAGTGAGAAGTGTCAAGGAATAAAAAATGTGTATATTAGGCCTATAGATCTTGTGTTTGGCAGCAAAGGAAAGAGGGAAGGAGAAATGTAGAGGGAGATAAAAAAGAAGTGAAGAGATGGGAGCGAAGGAAAGGAAGAAAGGCCAGGCCAAGAGTCCAGCATCTTGCCACCATTCTTTTCACTCTTCCAGTTTCATCTTTGCAGTCTTGAGATTCTTTCTGATCACCACCTTTCCTTATTAGTCTCTGATCCTTACTGTTTATCTTCTCCACCACAACCCCAAATTCTGTACACATCCCAGTCCTTGTCTTCCTTTTCATTGTAGAGGGGCTTCACTCCCTGTCTTCCCGGGTGGTCATGCTCATATCCATTCCTTCTTTGCTCTGGAGCCTACATCAGCCCATGGGGATATCCATTAGTGACTTGAAGGTGATGTTGAAAGGATGTCTGATGATGGAAGCATCTGCTACTGTTGAGTTGCTCACAGAAGGGAAAAGAGTCTCTTTCTAATCCACTGGGACTGTGGAGAGCAGACAGAGTGTATCCTGGGATCCTAAATGAGGACTGAGTGCATTTCTCCCAGAAACATTGCTATAAGTTAATGTTAAGTTTTATAATTTTTTAAAATTTAGTGTTCTATTTCCCAGTACATTATAAGTTAAATAGTTTTTAACTAGCTAAAATAAATATGACAATTATTTGCAATCTAACTCCGAGAAAATGCTTTTGGAGGACAAAATACATACTTTTGGAGATCAAATTATTTTAAGTTGGTCAGCTTCCTAAAATAAAGTTCAAAAACCATGATATTAAAGTCTTAAAATAATTTTTTATGGGTGAAAGATGAAAGTTTCAGAAAAAGAAAGGTTCTGTATACTTTGACGTAAATGACTATGGTTGATGTTCTTAATCTTATCACAACTGCAAGTATAGGGTTTATTTGAATATTTTTCTTATTTTTAAAGCTTTGGCCACAGTAGAAGACTTCCAGATTCGTCCACATACTCTCTATGTGCATTCTTACAAAGCGCCTACTTTCTGTGATTACTGTGGTGAGATGCTTTGGGGATTGGTACGCCAGGGACTGAAATGCGAAGGTATGTGTTCTAAATTTTTGATAATTTGAAATAAGTTTTCACACTTACGTTCTTTAATCATCAATGAAAAAATAAGATCATTGGTCAGTGACTAGGTAGTACCCAAGGTTTGGAAGCAGAGCACTCTGGTTGTTCTGTGTTAGAATTGCCAGGAGGGTAGGATGCAGGTGCACATCTGATTAATCAGTAAACCTGTTCTGTAAAGGACCAGAGGGTACATGCTGGTATTTTAAGTTTTGCTGGCCATGTGATCTCAGTTGCAGTGGCTTAACTTTGCCATTGTAGCATGAAAATCGCCATGGGCAAGTGGTAAACTGTGAGAATGCTGTGTTCCAAAAAATTATTTATGAGCACTGAAATCTGAATTGCATGTAATTTTCACATGTCATAGTCCACAGTTTGCTGAAGTTATTTAAGCCAGTGGTTCTCAAACTTCACTATGTATCAGAATCACCTTGAGGATTTGCTGAAACATTACTTTGCAAGGCCCCGTCCCCAGTTTCTGATTCAGTAGGTCTGTCTGAGGTGAAGCCCAATAATTTATTAGATTTCTAACAAATTCTTGGATGCTGCCTTGGGGAGCACACTTGAAGAAACCACTGCTTTAGCTAACCTAACTTTTCTAAATAAACCTTTCTACACATTTCCCATTCTTAGCTTGTTGTCTGGATTCTTCATTAGGATAGCTACCGCTGCCAGAGAAAATAAAAGAAGCACTTGTTTTTTTTTTAATGTATGCAATTAGATGGTTAAGTTAAAAAATTTTTTTTAACCTTTTAAAATCTATTTAGGCTGTGGATTAAATTATCATAAACGATGTGCCTTCAAGATTCCAAATAACTGTAGTGGTGTGAGAAAGAGACGTCTCTCAAATGTATCCCTGCCAGGACCTGGCCTCTCGTTTCCAAGACTCCTGCAGACTGACTATGTAGCCCTTCCCACTGAAGAGGTATGTCCTGTAAGATAAATAGAGGGCATTTTTACCACTTACTCTTTATGTTTCTACAGTGTATATGACATCATCCTAAATCATAAGTTATATACTAAAGAACAATAGCATTCCTACACTTAAGAAACTTAAAATGTATCACTGTAAACAGGGCTTACCAGTAGCAATGAATTGCATGTTGTATAGTTTGAGATCACCTTATCACTTGAACCACGAGATCAGTCTCCTAACCACTATCCTGACTCCTGCTCTCCACACTGCACTACAGCTTAATAGTCAGCAACCAGTTAGATCGCTCCCTTCAAGAAAACGTCTATATATTCTGCGTTTCCGACAATCTGTAATATTCAGTATTCCCTGAACACATCCTTCTCCCCATCCTCCTACATTTGCTCTTGTTGATATCTATCCTATATGCTTTTTCTAGACCTAGCTCAACAGCTACCTTACTTGATTTCCCTTTACCTAGAAGTTATTTTTCTGAATGCCATACCACTTTTCAAACCTCCTTGATGGTGTGTATAGCATTCTACCGTAATATCACAGTATTTGTACACTAGATTGTCCTCAAGGAGTTTATCTATTTGGAGAAGACAGTGTTCATGTCTTTCTTTGCCTCACTGTGCCCACCGTACTTTAGTGGGCTCTCAGTCATAAATGAGTAAGTGTTGAGTGACATCACTGATCTTTACAGTATTCCAGTGAGGTCTGTATACTGTGAGATAGCTGGCACTCAGAATTATCAAGTGACTTGACTAAAGTCACAGAACAAATTAGTAAGCAATATTAGAATTTAACCTAGATCTGCTTACGTGTAAATCAATGATTTTTCCTCATGTATTGTACCCCTGAAGGGTAAAAGTAGTAGATTGGGGAAGAAAGAAATAACTGCCTTACTTATTTGGTACTACTTTAAATAACTTCCATCCGTAGATTACAGTCTTAATTTAGTTATTTCTATAACCCCTTTGGCCTTCTGTATATTAATGGCAAAATCAAGCCATTGGACTGGTGTCTTGACAGCTTCATCACAAGACTTAGCTAAATTGAGGAACTAAAATAGAAGCTTCTGAAATTCTTTCACAAAAATCCCACATTTCCACATTGCATAGCTCTATGACATTTTTAAAGTATAAAATGAGTGCTGTAGCATTAGAACTGAGAATGAGAATTATAAATACATGTGAAAATTTAGGGAAAGATTGATAATAGAAAAGTTAATGCATTTTACACACAGGCTACACGGGGAAACTTGGCTCTAATTGGGAACTGTAGAATGAACATATGTTGTTTTAAGAACCCCACAAATGGTACTGGTTTGTCAGCCATACCCACTGAGTATTATAAGATTAGGAAATAATAGGACCGAGCAGATGAATAAGGTATTCAGTTTTAATTTATTCATATATATTTTACCTGGAAGATAGTTCTTTACAGAAGTATAAGGAGAGTGACATGTTTGAATTGGATAGATTGTGCAGAGTGTTTTAGAACAAGTAGAAACTGTAGTAAAGACTACAGTCCTGAAGGTACACAGTAAGAAGAGCTGAGAGCTCATGGAGGAAAATCAGAGGGAGGAAGAGTGGTAAAAGCGGACAATCTAAAGGAGTAAAGGAAACAGTGAAGAGATGGGAGCGTCCCGAGTCTGAACCAGGTTTAGAGAAGAACTCACTCTAAGTGGCTGTGCAGGAAGCGCCTCGTAACTTGTCAGATGCCAGTCTTCATGCTGGGATGCTTTACTTATCTTTTCTTGTGTAATCCTCACCACAGTCCTGACAGGCACGTAGCTGTTGTCCTGATTTCATAGATAAAACATGAGGAAGAAAAGTTTCTAAGGAGTCAAAATATTAAACTTCACTGACTACTGACATAAGAGAAGGCCAGTTTGGAATAGAAGCCTTTGAATCTGACCCTGGGGTTGTCATGTAAGAAGGCAGTTTCTATCAGTGTCTGAAATCAGGGTAAAGGGAATCAAGTAAAGAGGTGGAGAGGCAGAAGAAAATAGACTGTTCATTGAATTTGATTAAAATGAAACCACCAGGTTTAGAGAAACCAATGTTGAGTGATGGCTGTTTGGAGATGAGATTAATGTTCATCTCAGTGCATTTGGGAGAAAAAATTTTTTTTCCTGCCCCACTGCATGACTTGTAGAATCTTAGTTCCTTGACCAGGGATCAAACCTGCATCTTTGGCTGTGAAAGCATAAAGTCCTAAACATTGGACCACCAGGGCGTTCCCCATTTGGGAAAATTTTTGCAGGAACAGTACAGAATCAAGGTAGAAAGAAATTCATGATTCTTAAGTGTGCACATTAAAAGTGGAGATATTTCTTTCACTGAATAATGTTCCAAAGTCAAATATATATAACTGGGGAATTGCCCCCTTTAAATTTTTTATATCACCTTTATTATTTTATATGATTAAGAGTTGGCAATATTGTTACGAAGTTTTTATGAGCAATTCAGCCAAAATTAGTTTAAACACACATTGTGGAAATAATTAGATTACTTTCAGAAAATTTCTGGCTATACACCAATAAGAAAGAAAGAATTTAAGCTAATAAGTAATTTGTAAAGAGGGCCATTAAAGCAATGTAAGAAAAGAGCTTCCGCTCAATTCTGGTTACTCTCACTGGTCCCGTTTTAGCCAAGTGCTCTAGGTAATTCTACCAGCATTCTCTATCCTCCAAATTCTGATTAAGTCTGTTGTACCTTTCTTGCCTTCTTCACTCAGTAGATGGTAAACCAGTTACTGGCTAGATTGCAGTCTGCTCAAGGGTGTTGAGATGGGGAAAAGGTTAAGAATCACTGTACTGCTAAGTAGAAGACTTAAGTATAACTCAGGTCAGTCTTTCCACATGTATGTTTTAAGCTTGAGACACAGACTAAGTGGTTGAAGCAGAGCAAGAGAAACACAGTGTTGAGTCACCACTAGACTAGGGGCCCAGGGATAAGCAAAAGCTGAAGGCATCCGTTTCTAGTTCCTGCTGGCTGCTTTATCAGCTCTGAGGAATCACTTCAGTGTTCCTTTTGCTGACGGTGCTCTGTACCTGGAGGAGGGTTGGGCCAGACTACAGCAGGACACCTTAGACAGCTGAAGTCTGCAAGTTTGGTTTGGGTTTTAACATTCTTTTTGTACTTTTCTTAAATTGCTTCGTAATTTGCTTTAGAACGTTTCTGGCTACACGTTATTGAAAAACTATCCAGCAGAGGCTGTATTTGTGTTGTTTTTATAGTGCTTTCCTCCAGTGGTCAGTCCTTTTCTTTTTTCCTTCCTCCTACTTCCTTCAGAAAAAAAGCCCTTTATTTTCTTCTCCTCTCATTTCTCCTGTACACTTCTCTGTCTTTTGATTTCTTTTGGCTTCTGTTGGTTGAACATATCAATGTACAGTGACTCAATTCTGAGTTACCCACATTACTGGTTATAGAAGGCAGTCCTGGCAGTGAAGAGGCAAGCAGCTACAGCAAGATCTCTGGTGCGTCTAGAAGGCAGTTAGGTATTTGGATTTTGTCCTTGAGAATATGGACTGTATTCATTTTCATATTTCCAATACATAGTAAAGGACAGTCAATGAATGTTGAATGAATGTGATGGGCTATATTGATCTGACCTGAAATTAAATTGATTGTTTCCTTGGTATACATAAAAAGGGTCATAGTTTAAAAATCCATTTATCCCTCAAATGACACAAAAATTCTTAACCAACGTCTTCTTTAATTTTCCTTTTTGCTCACCTGAGAGGAAAAGTCAGTATAACTGAAATATACTTAAAATATCAAGGAACTTATTAAAGCATTATTACTAAGGGTAAAGTTGTTTTAATTTACATCTGTCATTATTAACGAAAGATTTTTACATACATATTTTACATATATATGTATGTAAAATATGTAATACGTATTTATTAAAATAGATTTTAAAAACCAAGACTTGTTTCAAAATATTTTCAGATGTTGTGTTCGGTAGCTCAACATGAGCAGCACTAACCCTTCTGAATTTACTTAATTTTCCTGTGATTAATTTCTTGGTAAGGAATTTGAACATGTTATAAACTAATTTTAAGGTTTTGTTTTTTATTTGTGAAATGTCATATGTGCCTGGCAAATAACAATTAATCAATGGATACATGTCTGTGAGGATGAAAATACCTTGCATAAATAATAGCAAAAAAATTCTACACTTTTCTTATTCGAGGGTTGGTAAGTTAAGCTTCCAAGGGAAACTGCTGAGATCCACATTTTTTTATTTGTGGCTTTAGTGTTTGAAATAAATTACTTCTGTGGTCAAACCTTGATCTGAATACTTTGTTTTTAATGTTGACTTACACTATGGAAATTACTTATGTTTTAGTCACATGTTCACCAAGAACCTAGTAAGAGAATTCCTTCTTGGAGTGGTCGCCCAATCTGGATGGAAAAAATGGTCATGTGCAGGGTGAAAGTCCCACACACGTTTGCGGTTCACTCATACACCCGTCCCACGATATGTCAGTACTGCAAGCGGTTACTGAAAGGCCTCTTTCGCCAAGGAATGCAGTGTAAAGGTAGGACTGCATGATTTTCTGAAGTAAAATTTGTATTTGTTTTTGTTAGCAAATATAACACAAAATACTTTTTACTTCAGAAGGCTTAAGCAAATAACTTGGTCTCATAGTTAAAAAAGCAATGTGCATATATATGTATCAATTGTTAACGATGACTGGTATCTGCAACATATGTATTCTGTACCAGAAGCTATGCTAAAGAAAAATTAGAGTGTAAACAGAAAAACTAGAATTTGAATCTGTGAGATGTGGCTGCTTAACAGTTGTCAATATGGAACCATTAGTAAGCAGGTGAGCTAATATTTGAGCTTAAGTCTTTCCAATTCCAGAGCTAGACACTACCCAGAATATAAAATAATGCCCTCCTCTTTCCATTAAATGGAATCACTGACTCGATGGACATGAATGAGTAAGCTCTGGGAGTTGATGATGGACAGGAGGCCTGGTGTGCTGCAGTCCATGGGGTTGCAAAGAGCCAGACACGACTGAGTGACTGAAGCAGACTTTCCATTAAGTATTCATACACACATACACACAGCAGCATGTTACAAGAGTTTTATTTTTGCCTTAATTATGTGGCTGTGAGAACTGTACCAAAATTGTCATTCTGAACAATCACACTGAAACAGGCAGAAATAGTAGAACCCACTGGAATTATTATGGGGACCATCTATATTTGGATACTAACCCAAAACATTGTCATAGAATTCCAAAAACATCTCTAATGAACTATGTTTTTAATAGAGTAATGGTTTCCTGTAGTTATATAATGTTTTAATGCTTTTAAAAGATGCTTTTATCTTTTTGTCTCGCATCTTCTCAACAGTGCTACACAACTGTGTGAAAACCAAAATAGAGAGATTAAATGTGTTATTAGGCATTGAGCCAAAATAGATATAAGTAATCTGTCTATAATCTTATGTACTTATTTTTCGTGTGATTATTGTAATTATCATTACTTCTTGATACCATACTTTTTATGTAAAAGTATTTGTGGAATTGGATTACCTAGTTTCATCTACGTAAAACATTGGAATTGAGATCTTTGCAACAATAAGTCCTGTTTACAGTGTTGAATTAAACAATTTATGTGTAAATTTAATTTATAAGTATATAAGAAGACTTTTCTTAGCAATGTATGGCTACATAGGAGAATATCAAATAGAGAACACATTGTACATTTGTTGCCAATATTTAATAACCATCAGGCAAGCTTAATTAAATGTTGAAATTTTATTTCAACAGCTTACTTTTGAATATGAGTTAATATATAAATTAATACTTTAAATATCAACACTAAAGTGTACTGGCAAGCAGCCAGCAAAGAATGTTTTGGGAAAGAACATTAAGAACAGATGTACAAATTCTAGCCAGCAGATAATCTTAGTAAAGGTACTAAATATGCCGTTCTGCTGAGTAGAACAGAAACATTCTAAAACTGCATGCAAAAAAGCACAGTACTTTTTAAAAGAATGATTGAATAAAATGTGTATGTAGATTAATGAATTTTGAAATAAAATCAATTAACTATATGACTGGCTTAGTAGTTTAACTTCTTAGAGCTCTAAAAGAATGTCTTATGCTTATATTGGTTCAGAAAGTATCAAAAAGTCATAATATAATTCAGTAATCCCTGTATTTTTACTTCAAAAGTAAAATAGACATTTTCATTCACTTGTTAAGCTAAGAAAAAAATAGTTAAGATAAAACAGTTATGCAGGATCATTTGAGAAAAATATACA
The DNA here is from genome assembly GCF_042477335.2 of Ovis canadensis. Taxonomy (NCBI): domain Eukaryota; kingdom Metazoa; phylum Chordata; class Mammalia; order Artiodactyla; family Bovidae; genus Ovis; species Ovis canadensis. Next base: position 86,949,091 of record NC_091247.1, read on the forward strand.
AGTCTAAGAGCAGTTAATTTATTCATTCATTTGTTTTCCACTTTGTTATATTAAAATTTCAGGGCAGCTTATATAAGCACATATAGGATAAAAGAAAACATAAATTAGTAAAGAACATGGGCAGGAATATAGAGAAGTATAAATGACTGTCATTAGAACTACATACTTGCTGCATATGGGTGGTAAATTTGGCTTTACATTTCAGAGGGAAAGGGAAACCTTGTTATTTTCATAATTTGTAAACCTCATGAGATAAAAAACAAATATTTAAATGTATGCCAGTGTTAATACTAGTATCACGTGAATTTTCCTAGGGCCTCACCTTTTTGAAGATGTTATTACATAATGCAGGTTTTCTCATCCACCAAATTATTAATTTCATAGAGCTTTTTCTTATAATGAGCTTTCTATATTCTATTGGCATGATACCAAGAGTTTTTTTCAATTATAGAAGTTACAAAATTATTCTAAATCAGGACTTGAAATTATTTTTACCCATTTATTGTTGGTAGAATTATTTTGAAGGTGGTGTTAGACAGTAGTTATAGCAGCAGGTTTCAGTTTTAATGTAGAAGTCATTAAAGTACCCATTTCTCAACCTCACTCCCAGAGCTGCTGATGTAGTAGGTTAAGGGTGGAGCCCAGCCAAGATCGTGCATCTCAAAAGATGCTGATGCTCCGGGCCTGGTGACCATAATTTGAGAACCATGAGTTACACAGTAGTGTTGAACAGCTTGGACCTGACTGACACTCATCTGCAGTGCAATCAGCCCTGAGGTTCTTGCAGACTGAAGAGAGCTATTATGTACTACAGGTGGGGGACCTTGTGCATGAGAAGCTCAGTCCTCTCTCGCAAGGTTGTCTGGGAAAGCTCTTACTAATTCCTAATAAATGATTGCAGCATTGCAGTTTCTTTTCTGCGTATGTACCAGGTCCTGATAATTAGGAATTGAAAGTAACTGCCTGACATATGTTGGAAAGGGATTTAGTCAGCCTGAGAAACTCTTTAAGGAGGATGTGGAAAGAAGAATGCAATGTAAGGGAGGGAAGCATGGATCTGCAGCAACATTTTGGCAAAGTGTTAAACAAGTGGTATAAACTTAATTTTACAGATAAAGAGACTGAACCCTGAGGGATTAACCAATTAATAAGAGATGATATCAGAATATGAAACCAGACCTTTAATGTAAGACCTGAGTTCTTATAGAGGAAATTTTATTATTTCATCATCATTATTAATAATACTAATGTGTGATTAAAGAAAGTCTTTAACCATATCTGATACTGCCTGACTTTTTACATAAATTAATAAGATGAATATTTCATTTTAGATTGTAAATTCAACTGCCATAAGCGATGTGCATCTAAAGTACCGAGAGACTGCCTTGGAGAGGTTACTTTCAATGGAGGTAAAAGTCTTTTTCTTAATTTCCAGGAAAGATCACAATTTGTGTGTTATCTTTATATAAGGTTATATTTGCATATTTTATTTTGTTTACTTTGTTTCTTTGACTTTTTTTGAGTTAATAATCAAGCAAAATACAGATATCGCTCATAGTATACTTTTAATTATGCCTCCTGTCTCCTTTAACCACTTACCAGTCTGTAGTCAAATGTGGCGAATGGTGCTGTATATTCTTGTTTGTCTTTAGACATAGCAAAATTTATTTTATAACCTTGCTGTTGTCCCTAGAACTATTTCTTATTTCTAGTATTTATTAACTACTTAATGAATGCCAGGCACTATTGTAAACATTTTCTATATTGACATTTAAACCTAAGAACAACCTTTTGAGATAAGGACTTAGAGATGAGTAAACTTAGGCACAGAAACATTAAATAATTTGCCTAAGAGATACAACCAGTAGTGGTAGAGTTGAGATTTGAATCTGTGTGGTCTGGCATCTAAGTTCATAGTCTTTAGAAGTCATTGTACTGTCTCACTTTCTCTTTTTCCATCAAATAATCACTTAGCTGAACATTCTTGCTTTTTTACCTTTTTTTTTCCCCCTCTTTTCAAGATTATATCACTCAAAGTGATTACCTTTTTTGGAAGAAAGGAGTAAACTTGTAGCATAATTTTTCCTTAGTATTACATGGCTGGTAAAAATTGAATATAAGTAGTTCTATAGGAAAGGCTTCCCTGGTGGCTCAGATGGTAAAGAATCTGCCTGCAGTGCAGGAGCCCTAGGTCCGAGCCTTAGGTTAGGAAGATTCCCTGGAGAACGGATATAGGAGGTAAAGCATAAGGAGTGGAAATTAATCTTAAGAGTTTAACATTTTCTCATGTGGTATGTTTTCTGTGGTTGCTGTTTAAGACCCTTGACAGAGCGTGATTGGTTTCTTTGTTTCAGTTGCTCAGTATTAATACAGCTTTTCTACATGATTGAAGTCTTTTCTAGATTTAGCTAGTTATGTATTTTTGTCCTTGTCTACCTTCTGACAAATGGATATGAAATACCATTTATATTAATCTTAATGTTCATTTATCTCTTTCAGTTATTTACTGTTTAGGAGTTTTTTCCTCTCTAAATTACTTGTTCACGTGTTATTTATTCTACTAATTCTTTGTCAGCTTTATTGAGATATGAGTTGTATACCATACAGTTCATACATTTAGTTTATTCCCAGTTATACAGCCATCACTACAGCCTAATTTTAGAACATTTTCATCATCCTGAGAAGAACTCCATACCAATTGGTTGTCACTTCCCATCCACTTTTCCCTGCTAGGCCCTGGCAACCACTAAGTCAGCTTTCATCTGTATCAGTTTGTCCCTTCTAGACATTTCATATAAATAGAATCATACAATGTGTAGTCTTTGTGACTGATTTCTTTCACTTAGCATAATGTTTTCAAGGTTCATCCGTGTTGCATGTATCAATACTTCATTGTTTTTTTGTTGATGAGTAATATTCCTCTGCTCGAATGTTCCACACTTGATTCATTCATCACCAATCAAACATAGTCCTTTGAGTTATATCCATTTTGGAGCTATTATGAACAAGGCAGCTATGAACATTTGACTACATTTGACTACATGTGTTTCCATTCCACTTGGGTAGATAGCCAGTAATGGAACTGTTGAGTCATATGGTAGCTCTGTTTAACATTTTGAGGACTGCCAAACTGTTTACCAAAGCAGCCATACCCTTTTACATTCCCACCAGCAATGTATGAGGAGTCTCATTTCTATGTGTCCTGTCCACCACTTGTTCATTGTCTGTCGTTTTGATTATCACCATCCTAGTGAGTATGAAGTGTTGTCTCACTATGGTTTTGATTTGCATTTCCCAGATGGCTAACTGACATTGCGTATCTTTTTATGTACCTCTTGGTCATTTTTACATCTGCTTCAGAGCAATAGCTCTTCTGGTCCTTTGCCCATTTAACTAGGATATTTATTTATCTTTTTATTACAGAGTTGTAAGAATTCTTTAAATATTTGGGATACAAGTCCCTTATTTGATACATGATTTGCAGATAACTTTCTACCATTCTGTACACTGCCTTTTCACTTCCTTTGAGGTGTCATTTGTAGCGGAGAAGTTTTAAATTTTGATGAAGTCCAATATATTTGGGCTTTTTTTGTCATTTAGATTTTTGGTGGTATATCTAAGAAAGCTTTGCCTAACTCATGATCCCAAAGTTTACTCCTGTGCTTTCTTGTAAGAGTTTTATAGATTAAACTCTTACATTTAGGTCTGTGATCCACTTTAAGTTAATTTTTGTAATTGATTTAAGGAAAGCTTCCAATTTCCTTTTTTCTTTTTTGCATATAAATATCCATTTGTCCTATGACCATACACTGAATAGAATGTTCTTTTTTCATTGTATTGTCTTAGACACTTGTGGAAAATCAGCTGACCCGATAATATAATATAGTGGCTAACCTTTTACTTTGCTTCTAGTATCTTTTGTCATATCAAAATTTAAAATTTTGATGCAATCAAGTTAATTTTCTGCCTTATGATTTTTATACTTACATCATGCTAAGAAATATTTCTTTAGCTTGAATCATAAAAATATTTTTCTGTAATTTCATTTAAGAATTTTAAAAATGGTTTTCACATTTGATATACTGTCTCTATTTAGGCATATTGATATTCCATTAATGTAAAATTCTGAATTCATTTAAAACTTTGCCAGAACCATCTACTTTGGGAACAGATACAGATATACCGATGGATATTGACAGTAGTGACATGAACAGTGATGGTAGTCGGGGCTTGGATGACATAGAAGAACCATCTCCCCCAGAAGATAAAATGTTTTTCTTGGATCCATCTGATCTTGATGTGGAAAGAGACGAAGAAGCTGTTAAAACAATCAGGTAATGTATGGGTATGGACTGCAAGCTATTTCTGAATGCAAGGAGTCTAGGAGTTCTGTTAAAAAATAACAAATCATATCTCTTTAAGTGGAACCTAAAAATGTAATTATAAAAAGAAAATTTTTTTTCTTGAAGTATAGTTGTTTTATAATGTTGTGTTAGTTTCTGCTGTACAGCAAAGTGATCAATTATACATAAACGTATATCCCTCTTTTTTTAGATTTCCTTCTCATTTAGATCACTACAGAGCATTGATTAGAGTTCCTTGAGCTCTACAGTAGGTTCTCATTAGTTATCTATTTCATATACAGTACTATACGCTTGTCAATCCCAATCTCTCAATTTATTCGACCTCCTAAAATGTAGTTTAAAATCAATTAAATTGTGGCTAATGCTTTTACATGTACTACAGTATTTTTCTGAAATAAATTATATTCCTCTTGCTGTCCACTCAAGATGAGAAGGTATGAGAATCCCATTTTCTTAAAAAGAAAAATGCTTTATTTAAATACAGTCTAGATAATGATACCTAGCTGTGTAGCAGTCTTTCACAAAGTGCCAGCATTGGACTTCAGGTAAAGCAACCAGTTTCTTCACACAGGCATATTAGTTAATGTTGCAAACCCCAGTAAGAATCTATACCTGAGGATGTTGTACAAAGATGATGGTGATGAATTTGGGGGCAGTTTTCATATTGCAATTCATCTATTAGCACTTTGTAAAAATGCTTCTGGGTTATGAGACTTATATATCCTCCTATATTTATAGAAATTCAGTTTTTTTAGATATAGCAATAAAATATACTATTTTGTGATACAATGTTAACATTTTAAGCAGGTTTTGTTTTTCATTGGCTGCTGCTGCTGCTGCTAAATCGCTTCAGTCGTGTCTGACTCTGTGCAACCCCATAGACAGCAGCCCACAAGGCTCCCCCGTCCCTGGGATTCTCCAGGCAAGAACTCTGGAATGGGTTGCCATTTCCTTCTCCAATGCATGAAAGTGAAAAGTAAAAGTGAAGTCGCTCAGTCGTGTCCAACTCTGTGCGACCCCATGGAATGTAGCCTACCAGGCTCCTCCATCCATGGGATTTTCTAGGCAAGAGTACTGGCAGCAAATAGGTATTTAGAGAAAATTGGTCATTTGTCAGTCTCATATGGCTGAGTCATTTATTCAGCCTTATCATTAAATTATAGCTATTATTATCATTATCATTATTAACTAAATGTTTGCCCAAATTAGAGACTTAAGAGAACTAAGCTAGTTTCCTAATCATGGATACTTCACAGTTTAAGAGCAAGTATTTAACTGTTTGAGACTGAGTTGAACAACAGTGTATTTTTCACACACTTCTGCCAAGGTGCCCTTTCTTTCCAGCTACACTGTTACTGACCTATGTTTCAGTATTACCTGATGTGACTCGTTTCATTATTTATCATTTTTACTTTCTTAATACCTGTAAATCATTTTTCTTTCAGTATCTTCTGTAAGTTATTGTTGCTGACAACATGAATAATGGAATTTGATATTTGAATTTTGTCTTGTGATTAATTTATTAATTTGTCATGTTATCTAGGGTACGATTTCTAGCAGCAGTCCCAAATGAGACCCTCTCCCAGGTTCCAGATTTGCCAACCAGAGAGGATTCTTTCTACTCTGTTCATTGTTTTCATATGTCCTGTGGCCCTCCAGAAATATTCATGACAAATAATGATGACTTACAGTATTGTTGTAGGAAGGGGTCCCCCGCTCCAGGGCCCCAAGAGCAGGATCTTGTCTAACACTCGGAAAAGAATTGTCCGAGGAGACACGTGCTGACAAAGCAAGTGATTTTACTGGGAAAGGGCACCCGGTGGAGAGCAGTAGGGTAAGGGAACCCAGGAGAACAGCTCTGCCACGTGGCTCACAGTCTCGGGTTTTATGGTGATGAGATTAGTTTCCAGGTTGTCTTCTCTGGCCAATCATTCTGATTCAGAGTCCTTTTTGGTGGCACACGCATCGCTCAGCAAAGATGGATGCTAGCGAGAGGGATTCTAGGAAGTGGGTGGACACATGGTGTCTCCTTTTGACCTTTCCCTAACTCTTTTGATTGGCAGTGGCTTATTAGTTCCATATTCCTTACCAGGACCTCTTGTTGTAAAACAGTTCATGTAAATGGTTACCTAGCCAGGGTGGACCGTTTCAGTCAGTGTGCTTCCCCTAAGAGTATCATCTTTGTCTTTTATAAATTAACTATGTATCATCACAACAGGATTAATTTATCTTTTTCTTCTTAAGCCATTGTTTGTCTTTGTAAGATATTTTGAAGAATTTTGGTTTAATTATCTTAAAAGGGTTTGATGAGTTTACTGTATTGATGATCTTTTAAGTTAACATTATAAATATGTGTCATAAATTTAAAATATTTTTTAGTCCATCAACAAGCAATAACATTCCGCTGATGAGGGTCGTCCAGTCCATCAAGCACACAAAGCGGAAGAGCAGCACAATGGTGAAGGAAGGGTGGATGGTCCATTACACCAGCAGGGATACCCTGGTCAGTAATCACAGGCATTTTATTATGGTAGTGAAACTCTGTTATGTGCTTTACTTTGTGTGTTTTTTAAGTCAAAATGAGAATGAGATATATATTAAGACATCATAGTACACCAGAACCATCTTTATATTTAGGATGTTAAGAATATTGAAAAGGTGGAATATTTAATGTACTATTTTTATAAATTGGTAGAACAGTAGAGATTCAAAGCAAGTCTGATGGTACACCACCAAATGCGCAATCTCTGAAAGAAAGAATTGATATTCCCTGGTGGCTTACATGGTTAAGAATCTGCCTGCAATGCAGGAGACCAGGTTCAATCCCTGGGTTGGGAAGATCTCCTGGAAAAGGGAACGGCAGCCCACTCCAGTATTCTTGCCTGGAGAATCCCATGGACAGAGGAGCCTGGTGGGCTACAGTCCATGGAGTCGAACACAACTAAGCAACTCTCACTTCACAAACTTCTGCTCTGCGAAAGATAGTGTTAAAAGATTGAGATGACAAGCCACAGACTTGGAAGAAATATTTACAAAAAAAGATATCTGTAGAAGACTCTTCTCCAAAATATACAAAGAACTCCTAAAATTCAACAGTAAGAAAACTTAATTACTTGATTAAACAATGTGCTGAAGACCTTAACATATACCTCACCAAAGAAGATACCTGGATGGCAGATAAGCATATGAAATGATGCACCACATCTTATGTCATCAGGCAGATGCAAATTAAACAGTGAGATACCACTGCCCATCTGTTAGAACAGCCAAAACCATAAACACTGAGAACACCAAATTCTGACAAGATGTAGAGCAGCGAGAGCTTTCTTTGATTGCTGGTAGGAATGCAAAATGGTATTGCTAACATTCGAAGACAGTTTAGTAGTTTCATGCAAAACTAAAATGCTTTTACCAAATGATCTAGCATTCATACTCTTTGCTGTTTACACAAAGGAAATAAAAACTAACATTCACATGGAAACCTGCATATGGATATTTATAATGGGTTTATTCATAATTGTCAAAAACCTGGAAATAATAGATCTCCTTCAGTAGGTAAATGGGTAAATAAACTGTTCTAAAGACAATGGAATGTTATTCAGCATTAAAAAGCAATGAGCTGTTAAGCCATGAAAAGACTTGGAGCAATCTTAAGTGTATATTGCTAAGTGAAAGAAACCAATGTAAGAAGATTACATACTGTATGATTCCAACTATATTATTTTCCAGAAAAGGTAGACCCGTGGAGGGTACAGGGTGGGCACAAGTAGGAATGAATAGATAGAACACAGAATTTTTAGGGCAGTGAAAATACTCTATGTGATACCATAATGATAGGTACTTGTCGTTATGCCTTTGTCCAAACGCATAGAATGCACAGCACCAAGAGTGAGCCGTATTATATAACCTGTGGACTTTTATCCTTATGATGTGTCAAGTGTAGGTTCACCAGTTAAACCATTATATCACTCTGTTAAGGGTGTTGATGACGGGGTCTGGGGTTATACATGCCTAGGGACAGGAAGTATGTATGGGAAATTTCTGCCCCTTCCCCTTAATTTGCGATGAACCTTAAACTGTTCCCCAAAAGTAAAGTATTAATTTAAAAAAATAGTTTATAGACACATGTTAAAAAAAATGCTGCATGGCAAAGAACAGAAACAAAGACAAATGACGAACTGGAAAAAGTTTTTTTTTCAACCCAGAACACAATAGAAAAGTAGGCAATGAATCTGAACAAACAGGTCTCAGACAAGGAAATGCAAATTACTCTTAAACATAAGATCTTGATCTCATTTTTAATAAAAAAAATACAATTTAAAATGTTATGAAAATACTAGCCAAATAGTATACTAGCTGAATAGCCAAAGCAGTCTTGAGAAAGAATGGAGCTGGAGGAGTCAACCTTTCTGACTTCAGATTATGCTACAAAGCTGCAGTCATCAAGACAATATGGTACTGGCACAAAAACAGAAATATTTACCAATGGAACAAGATAGAAAACCCAGAAATAAACCCATGCACCTGTGGGTACCTTATTTTTGACAAAGGAGGCAAGAATATACAATGGGGCAAAGACAGCCTCTTCGATAAATGGTGCTGGGAAAACTGGACAGCTACATGTAAAAGAATGAAATTAAAACACTTCCTAACACCATACCCAAAGATAAACTCAAAATGGATTAAAGACCTAAATGTAAGACCAGATACTATAAAACTCTTAGAGGAAAATATAGGCAGAACACTCGATGACATAAATCAAAGCAAGATCTATGACCCACCTCCTAGAGTAATGGAAATAAAAATAAACAAGTGGGACCTGATTAAACTTCAAAGCTTTTGCACAGCAAAAGTAAGCAAGGTGAAAAGACATCCCTCAGAATGGGAGAAAATAATAGCAAATGAAACAATTGACAAAAGATTCATTTCCAAAATATACAAGCAGCTCATACAACTCAGTACCAGAAAAACAAACAACCCAATCAAAAAGTGGGAAAAAGACCCAAACAGACATTTCTCTAAAGAAGACATACAGATGGCTAACAAACACATGAAAAGATGCTCAACATCACTTATTATATAGAGAAATACAAATCAAAACCACCATGAGATATCACCTCACACCAGTCAGAATGACCGTCATCAAAAACTCTACAAACAAAAATGCTTTAGAGGGTGTGGAGAAAAGGGAAGGCTCTTGCACTGTTGGTGGGAATATAAATTGATACAGACACTATGGAAGACAGTACAGAGATTCCTTAAAAAACTAGGACTAAAACCACCATATGACCCAGCAATCCCACTCCTGAATAAACCGAGAAGTTGAAAAAGACACATGTATCCCATTGTTCATTGCAGCACTATTTACAATAGCTAGAACATGGAAGCAACCTAGATGTCCATCAACAGATTAATGGATAAGGAGTTGTGGTACATATACACAATGGAATATTAGTCATAAAAAGGAATGCATTTGAGTCAGTTCTAATGAGATGGATGAACCTAGAACCTGTTAAACACAGTGAAGTAAGTCAGAAAGAGAAAGATGAATATCATATACTAACGCATATTTCTCCACTCTTCTCCAGTAGCATACTGGGCACCTACCAACTTGGGGAGTTTATCTTTCAGTGTCATGCCTTTTTGCCTATTCATACTGTTCATGGGGTTCTCAGGGCAGGAATACTGAAGTGGTTTGCCGTTCCCTTCTCCAGTGGACCACGTTTTGTCAGAACTCTTCTGTCATGACCCGTCTATTGTTGGTGGCCCTACGTGACAGCTCATAGTTTCCTTGAGCTAGACAAGGCTGTGGTCCATGTGATCAGATTGGTTAGTTTTCTGTGATTGTGGTTTTCATTCTGTCTGCCCTATGATGGATAAGAATAAGAGGCTTATGGAAACTTCCTGATGGGAGAGACTGACTGAGGGGGAAACTGGGTCTTGTTCTGATGGTACAGGCCATGTTCAGTAAATCTTTAATCCAATTTTCTGTTGATGGGCAGGGCTGTATTCCCTCCCTGTTGCTTAACTTGAGGCCAAACTGTGCTGGAGGTAGTGAAGATGATAGCGACCTCCTTCAAAAGGCCCCATGCACGCACTGCTGCACTCAGTGCCCCCAACCCTGCAGCAGGCCACCGCTGACCCACGGCTCTGCCGGAGACTCCTGGACACTCATAGACGTGTCTGGGTCAGTTTCTTGTGGGGTCACTGCTCCTTTCTTCTGGGACCTGGTATGCACAAGGTTTTGTTTGTGCCCTCCAAGAATCTGTTTTCCTCAGTCCTGTATAAGTTCTGGTGGTTCTGTGGTCGGGTTAATGGTGACTTCCTCCAAGAGGGCTTATGCCATACCCAGGTCTACTGCACCCAGAGTCCCTCCAGCAGGCCACTGCTGACCCGTACCTCCACAGGAGACACTCAGACACAGTTCTGGCTCAGTCTTTGTGGGTTGCGCATGCATTTTGTGACCTCCCCAGGTCTGAGCAGCTCAGGTGACCAATTGCTTGGAGATAGCACTGTCCCAGGTGGGCCATGTGTCTTAATCACCTCCTTGGTCCCGGCCACTTGGTTTGCCAGATGCACCGCAAAAGCAAAAACAACACCCAGTTGTGGATGTGACGGGTGATGGTAGTAAAGTCCGATGCTGTAGAGAGGAATATTGCATAGGAACCTGGAATGTTAAGTCCATGACTCAAGGCAAATTGGAAGTGGTCAAACAGGAGATGGCAAGAGTGAACATCAACATTTTAGGAATCAGTGACCTAAAATGGACTGGAATGGGTGAATTTAATTCAGATGACCATTATATCTGCTACTGTGGCAATGAATCCCTTAGAAGAAATGGAGTAGCCATCATAGCCAACAAAAGAGTCCAAAATGCAGTATTTGGATGCAATCTCAAAAATGACAGAATGATCTCTGTTCATTTCCAAGGCACCATTCATTGTCACAGTAATCCAAGTCTGTGCCCTGACCAATAATGCTGAAGAAGCTGAACAGTTCTATGAAGGACCTACAGGACCTTCTAGAACTAACACCCAAAAAAGGTGTCATTTTCACCATATGGGACTGGAATGCAAAAGTAGGAAGTCAAGAGATACCTGGAGTAACAGACATATGTGGCCTTGGAGTACAAAACAAAACAGGGCAAAGGCTAACAGAGTTTGCAAAGAGAACACACTGGTCATAGCAAACACCCTCTTCCAACAACACAAGAGAACACTCTACACATGGACATCACCAGATGTCCAACACTGAAATCAGATTGATTATATTCTTTGCAGCCAAAGATGGAGAAGCTCTATACAGTCAGCAAAAAAAAAGACCGGGAGCTGACTGTGGCTCAGATCATGAACTCCTTATTGCCAAATTCAGACTTAAATTGAAGAAAGTAGGGAAAACCACTAGACCATTCAGGTATGACCTAAATCAAATCCCTTATGATTATACAGTGGAAGTGACAATTAGAATCAAGGGATTAGATCTGATAGAGTGCCTGAAGAACTATGGATGGAGATTCGTGACTTTGTACAGGAGGCAGTGATCAAGACCATCCCCAAGTAAAAGAAATGCAAAAAGGCCAAATGGTTGTTTGATGAGGCCTTACAAATAGCTGAGAAAAGAAGAGAAGTGAAAGGCAAAGGAGAAAGGGAAAATATATACCCATTTGAATGCAGAGTTCCAAAGAATAGCAACAAGAGATAAGAAAGCCTTCCTCAGTGATCAGTGCAAAGAAATAGAGGAAAACAATGGAATGGGAAAGATTAGAGATCGCTTCAAGAAAATTAGAGATACCAAGGGAACATTTCATGCGAAGATGAGCACAATAAAGGACAGAAATGGTATGGACCTGACAGAAGCAGAAGATAAGAAAAGGCAGCAAGAATACACAGAAGAACTGTACAGAAATGATCTTCACGACCAAGATAACCACGATGGTGTGATCACTCACCTAGAGCCAGACATCCTGGAATGCAAGGTCAAGTGGGCCTTAGGAAGCATCACTACCAACAAAGCTAGTGGAGGTGAAGGAATTCCAGTTGAGCTACTTCAGATCCTGAAGGATGACGCTGTGAAAGTGCTGCACTCAAGATGCCAGCAAATTTGGAAAACTCAGCAGTGGCCACAGGACTGGAAAAGGTCAGTTTTCATTCCAATCCCAAAGAAAGGCAATGCCAAAGAATGCTCAAACTACTGCACAATTGCACTCATCTCACATGCTAACAAAGTAATGCTCAAAATTCTCCAAGCCAGGCTTCAACAGTACGTGAACCGTGAACTTCCACATATTCAAAGTGGATTTAGAAAAGACAGAGGAACCAGAGATCAAATTGCCAACATCTGTTGGATCATCAAAAAAGCAAGAGTATTCCAGAAAAACATCTACTTCTGCTTTATTGACTACACCAAATCCTTTGACCGTGTGGATCACAACAAACTGTGGAAAATTCTTCAAAAGATGGGAATACCAGACCACCTTACCTCCTTCCTAAGAAATCTGTATGCATGTCAAGAAGCAACAGTTAGAACTGGACATGGAACAACAGACTGGTTGCAGATCAGGAAAGGAATACGTCTGGTTCCAAATCGGGAAAGGCAGTATATTGTCGCCCTGCTTATTTAACTTACATGCAGAGCACATCGTGCAAAATGCCAGACTGGATGAAGCACAAGCTGGAATCATGATTGCCGGGAGAAATACCTATAATCTCAGATATGCAGATGATACCACCCTCATGGCAGAAAGCGAAGAACTGAACATTCTCTTGATGAATGTGAAAGAGGATAGTGAAAAAGTAGGCTTAAAACTCAACATTCAGAAAACGAAGATCATGGCATCTGGTCCCATCACTTCATGACAATTAGATGGGAAAACAATGGAAAGAGTATGAGACTTTTATTTTGGGGCGCTCCAAAATCACTGCAGATGGTGACTGTAGCCTTACAATTAAGATGCTTGCTCCTTGGAATAAAAGCTATGACCAAGCTAGACAGCATATTTTAAAAGCAGAGACATCACTTTGCCAACAAAGGTCCGTCTAGTTAAAGTGATAGTTTTTCCAGTGGTCATGTACGGATGTGAGAGTTAACTATAAAGAAAACTGAGCGCCAAAGAATTGATGCTTTTGAATTGTGGTGTTGGAGAAGACTCTTGAGAGTCCCTTGGACTGCAGGGTGATCCAACCAGTCCATCCTAAAGGAAATCAGTCCTGAATATTCATTGGAGGGACTGATGCTGAGGCTGAAACTCCAATAGTTTGGCCACCTGATGCGAAAAACCAACTCATTGGAAAAGACCCTGATGCTGGGAAAGATTGAAGGCAGGAGGAGAAAGGGACAACAGGAGATGAGATGGTTGGATGGCATCACTAATGATGGACATGAGTTGAGTAGGCTCTGGGAGTTGGTGATGGACAAGGAGGCCTGGCGTGATGCAGTCTATGGGATCACAAAGTCCGACACAACTGAGCAACTGAACGGAACTAAACACATATACAGAGTCTAGAAAAATGGTACTGAAGAATTTATTTGCAGGGCAGCAGTGGAGAAACAGACATGGAAACAGACTTATGGACATGGGAGGAGAGGAGGAGAGGGTGAGATGTATGGAGAGAGTAGCATGGAAACTTACATTACCATATGTAAAATAGCCAATGGGAATTTGCTGTATGTCTCAAGAAACTCAAACAGGGGCTCTGTATCAACCTAGATGGGTGGGATAGGAAGGTAGATGGGAGGGAGGTTTAGAAGGGAGGAGATAACATATATACCTTTGGCTGATTCATGTTGAGGTTTGACAGAAAACAACAAAATTCTGTAAAGCAATTATCCTTCAATTAAATAAATAAATTTTAGAAAATGTTATGAAAATACTAGTTTTTATTTATCAGTGTAGCACAGGATCAAAAGGGTTAGTAATATGCTGTTAGTGAAGGTTTGAGTAAATAACACACTCATGTTGCTGATGAGCCTATAAGTTGCATCCAGAAATAGAGGAATAACTTAACACTGTCAAGAAAAATTACATATGCATTCATCTTTTGACCTAGTAAGGCATCCTTTAGAAATTTAGTCCATGGGTAAATTAAATATTTGCATGTGTCATACATGCGTATTTGTGTGTGCATGCATGAGATTCTTGAAAAGAAACCTCCAAAATGTAATAACATTGTTTGCCTTGAGTAAAGGTTGGAGTGAGATAGGGGTGATGATGGAAGTATACTTTTCACTATATATCTTTTTAATTTTTCAAATTTTGAAGCTCATGAATTTTATACCAGTACAAACTTACAGATAAGAGATGAGAGGGAATGGAGAGTTCAGACACTTTGGAGGAATCATTACTTTTGAACCTTACAGTTTTGTGCTCTTTGTAGAGAAAGAGGCATTATTGGAGACTGGACAGCAAATGTCTTACATTGTTTCAAAACGAATCTGGATCAAAGTATTATAAGGTAAAAATTTCACATCTTTTAAAAATATGTACATTAAAATGCTGTGTGTTTTCCAAATATATCCAAGTAATATTTATTAATTGTTATATTGGATTACAGCTATTACAGCTCTGTGTAACATAGTTTCTAGAAGTCACTGTTAAGTTCCTTGTAAAAGCAAGTATCCTCTACCCCTCCATTTCACCCCTTGCAACAGCCTTGCTGCCGAAGTTATTTTTGTTGTTGTGCAGTTCTTTTTTTCTGGCCTGTCAGGTTGCTGCTGTTTTCCTTCTGGATACCAAGTGGTCCTCCATATCAGTGGATGTCTAGCCATTTTAAATAAGGGACTTGACCCTTGCATACGAAAAGACAACTAGACTATGATTTAGATTAGACTATTAGAAGTCCTTTGATTATTGCTGATCAGAAGAAGCCATTGTGGTATTCAGCATTTCTCCCATTTTCCATTTTACCTTAGACCCCAATTCCCAGATGCTTCTTTTGGCTTTTCTTCATATAATTCTCTTTGCTCGACTTGCTCCACATTTTGCCATGTCACCAATTGACACCAGTAAAAATTGTTAGTATAGCAGTTGTATCAGGAAGAAAGAAAATAGAGACTAATGAATTGCTTTGAATTGGTTGGGTTTTTCTAAAGAAGTTTTCTGCTGTAGGAAGTAGACTAAAAATAAATGATTGTTAAAGTTATGGACAGACCCAGAATAGAGCGCTGCACTTGTACTGACATCCTCCTTTGCTGCTGTTACTTCTGCCTCGTTCTCCTTTGGGGCCATATCTTGCAAATAGCAGCCAGTGGAGGAGTTGTTGAGTTGGCTTCCTGACAGCTGGGAAATGGCAGGTGTTGGCTATAGTAGCAACCGCCTTCTGAATCCTTTCTTTCTAATGATCTGCTACAGGCCTGAGTTACTAGCTTGGTTATTCTACTCCATGCTCTCTGCCTTTGTCCTTGATGGACATGCAGATCATTCGGAGCAGATACCCTCGTAAGACTTGACTGTGCGTCCGTGTGCCACGCTCACATACTTGTGTTTGTCTTTAATGGTATTCATTAGAAATGCATATCTTTGATTGTTTAGTGTATTTGGAAAAAAACCCACATGCTCATGTTTCCTAATGCTTGGTTCTTTACTTCAGGAAATTCCACTTTCAGAAATTCTCCGCATATCTTCACCACAAGATTTCACAAGCATTTCACAAGGCAGCAACCCACACTGTTTTGAAATCATCACTGATACTATGGTATACTTTGTTGGTGAGAACAATGGGGACAGCTCTCACAATCCTGTTCTTGCTGCCACTGGAGTGGGACTTGATGTAGCACAGAGCTGGGAAAAAGCAATTCGCCAAGCTCTCATGCCTGTGACGCCTCAAGCCAGCGTCTGTACTTCTCCAGGCCAAGGGAAAGATCACAGTAAGCAATAAGCTTCTTGATGACTTTTCTCCCTTTGGTTCTTAAGCATTTTGTGGGTGCAGTTGTGTTTCTGTATTTATTTTAAGCTTCATTTTTGTAATCAATATCATTAGTTAATTGCTTTATAAAATTATGTTGGTCATAGTATGTGCTTGCAGTCCCCAGAGCGAGGCTCCAGAGTCAAGTCTGCCTGCATTTAAAGCTTGGCTCTGCTGACTTGTTGTGTGATCCTGGCAAGTACTTTGCTTTTCTGTAACAATACCTTCTATATAGAGTTGTCAGCATTAAATGAAAGAGAACCAAAAGGGGTTAAGTAAGCTAATAGTGTTAGGATTGTGCTTCATGGTGGGATTTTCAGTCTGTAAAGCGTTGCAGTTCACATAGTACTTATGCGTGAAGTCAGAAATGCTGCATTTGTTTTAACTGAATTAAAACATTCAGAAACATTAAAAATACTGAAACACATATTCTTTGCACCAACAAAATTTATAAAATAAAACCTAAATTTGTTTGAAGTTTCAAGTGGATACTTAATCACAAGGCCATAGTAAAATGTCACTTCCCTGCACCCCCCCCCCCCATTGGCATTATGTCATTTATGGTGAAACAGCTTTCATTCATTAGGCAAATACATTTAAATCGAAAGAGATGTCAGTCTCTTTTCTTTTTCAGCTGCACTGCACAGCTTGTGGGATCTTAGTTTCCCAACCAGGGATTGAGCCCAGCAGTGAGAGCACTGAGTCCTAACCCCTGGATGGTCAGGAAATTCCCTCAACCAGTTTCTGTATGCCTTTTATTTCAGTTCAGCTATGCTGCTTTTTATACCTAAATTTGGCATTATGCTAGGCCCTGAGCTCTAATACAAAAGAAATACAGAGATTTTTAAAGATAGGAAGGGAATAGGTACACAAAGCAGTAGAGTGCAAAAAGGAGGAGTGCATTTCTCAAGGAACTCAGATACAGATAGGAAGGTAAGTGGAGACTTCATGACAGAGGAGCCTGATTTGGACCTTGACCTCGGATCTCACAGGAGTTAGGATAGGCAGAGCTGACCTAGGGGTGTGCATGGAATTAAGGGGACATGTGATCAAAGGCATGAGGGTAATGACCATGAAAATGTTTGGTGTTGAATATTGATTCTGAAAGGGTGAATAAAATGGATAATCACAGTGTTTCTTAAATTTGAGGGGATTTTAGAACTGTCTGATATTCTAATTGGACCTTTTACCCCAGAAAATAATGCAGATACATAACACAAATTTTATATATAATTGGATTTAGGGTCCTTTTCAAGCCCATCCATGGACTCTTCCCTAGGCTTATAAGTCCCTATGGACAGACTGCAAAAGGGCTAAGGGGAAATGAAAGCCCAGTTCTGCCGCTTTACTAGCTTCATGATCTTGGCCTCTTCAGTTCTCTCATCTAAAAGGAGAATGATATAATAATTGCATATGATGCACTTAGCACCACTCCTGACCTAGTAGTGACACTATTACTGTGCTGCTGCTACTGCTGATGCTGCTGTCCTTATAGCAGCCAGTCTGGAGCAGAGTTCTCCTGGGAAGTGATAGAAATGAAAACTGGATGGAGTTAAGACAGTGGAGGCCTTTGAAACAAAATAAATATTGACTTAAACTAGAAAACTGGAACTACTGAAAAGCAGAGTTTTAGGCTCATTCATTTTGTTGATGCTGTGCTTTTTTGGTCTGTTTGATTAATATTTGATTTTGGGGGTTATTTAAAGTTGACTTAATATTTTAAAATGGAGTTTCCACAGTCATTTACTTATTTTTTGATGTATAGTTGCGTATATTTTCTTCTTAATGAAGTTTTATGTTTTTATATTTGGGATTATAAAAGAAATTTCGTATCTTTTCCTTTGAGTTGTCACTGAGATTCTAGATGTTTGAGAACTAGTCTCTTGCTTTACTTTTCTGATTTCCCATTTTTCTTGTCAGTTACTTCCTTTGCTTACCAAAGTAATATAGACATTTAAACTTTATAGAAATATGTAATATAATGTGAGAATCATGTGACATGTATCCCTATTCCCAATTGTATATCTCCCCCCTCAGAAAACCATTATTAATAGTTTGGTGTATATTTCTTGATTTGGGGATGGCTTGGGAAGAGGGGAGTCTATTCTATTTGTACGGTCTTGTTATATTTTTATTTTCACAAAAAAAGTCATGTTTGTTGTAAAAGATGTATGATCTTTTTACAACTTGATTTTATGAACTATTTAATATATATCATATATTTCAAAATTATATGTTTATATAATTTTAATGTTTTATGACCATAATGCATACTTTCTATACATTTTTTAAACAGTATAGAAGCATATAAAAAAATCTTTGTTCCTCAACCCCAGCTCTCTCCCTCACCAGAAGTGATCATATTTTGTTTTTGATTCATATGCCACTACCCTGAAACTTACCTTTTTAACTTAATAATATAAATAGCTTTCTGACTCAGTACTTATATAGCCCTGCATCCTTAAATGTGTAGATAGTATTCTTTTGTATGGATGTGTATTCTGTTTTACCAGTTTCCTGTTGATGGATTAGTATTGTTTATGGATAAATTTTGTTTAATGTAATGATATTAACTGTATGTTAGCTAGTTTTTAAAATTTAAGGTACTGTAAGCATTCACATGTCAAAATATTTAGTATTACTAAGTTACATACTAACAGTGTTTTTCCCCATACATCATTCATTTTACAGAAGATTTGTCTACCAGTATCTCTGTATCTAATTGTCAGATCCAAGAGAATGTGGTAAGTAAATATTACAGCTAAAATATGCAGATTGGGTAATTCAGGAAAATAAAATGTGAAAGTCTTAACTAGAAAATAAGTTTATAAGCCAGAGTACTGTGCAGTTTGCCTGAAGACACTAGACTGAACTGTGGGTGATAAATTCCTGGAGGAGTTCTGCTTTATGAAGGAAACTGAGGCAGTTTCCTTTTAAATTATGAAAATACACTAGTTCAAAGAGAAGAGAGAGGCTACTTTGTGGGTCAGAGCAGGGAAAACTTCCTAAAGGGAGTAAAACTTGAAATATACTTAAAAAGAGTTTTAACATGAGTGCTGAGAGGATGGCGGTGAGAGAAAATTTCATGGAAGTACAGAAAAGCAGAAAATGCAAGATTTTAAGGCAGAGTGAGGACTCAGTTTAGCTGGTACATGTAGGGGTTTACATTAGGGGTCAGCATACTTTCTATAAGGGGATGGAAGTAAATATTTCAGGCTTTGCAGACCATATACAGTTACGAAT
Organism: Ovis canadensis; assembly: GCF_042477335.2. Classification (NCBI taxonomy): domain Eukaryota; kingdom Metazoa; phylum Chordata; class Mammalia; order Artiodactyla; family Bovidae; genus Ovis; species Ovis canadensis. Next base: position 86,968,598 of record NC_091247.1, read on the forward strand.
TCAGCTCTGCTGCCATTGTGAGAAAGCCATAGTCAGTACATACAGGAATGAGCTTGACTGTTTTCCAGTATAAGTTTTTTGTGAACAGTTATATTTGAATTTCATATAATTTCATGTTTTACAAGATGACATTATTTTGATTTTTTTCAACCATTTAGAAATGTAAACTGTTCTTAGTTCAGGAGCCATACAGAAAGAGGCAGCAGGCTGGATTTGGCCCACAAGCCTAGTTTGCTGGCTCCTGTATTAGTTAGAAAAAAGGCTAGAAAAAGGAGTCCAAAAGCTGTATATAAATGTATTTGATTCAAATCCCTCTTACTCTTCAACTTGGGGCATCCAGCTGTTACTGTTCAATAACATAAATGTTGGGTTTTCTAAGATTGTAGTAGAAACTGGATACCCAGTTGTGTTGTGGGAGATGGAGGGTTTCAGGGAGATTTGATCTGTGTGGCTCTTGTCCAGGTAGCACGTGTGCATGTGCAGTCGCTACAGTCGTGTCCGACCCTGTGGACAGCAGCCTACCAGGCTTCTATGTCCATGGGATTTTCCAGGCAAGAATATTGGAGTGGGTTGGTAGGTAGCATAGGAACCAGATTACTGGGGAGAGAGAGAAGTTTTCTCATTTCATTTTTACAGATGAAAAGACCAAGTCCCAGGGAATTCAGCTTATTTAAGATTACCTAATTTAAATGGAAATTAGGGTTTGTGGAAGTACTGATTTTTATATGCCAGGCACTAGACTTGACACTTTGTATATCTTCATAAAATTCCAGTACGATAGATGTTATTATATCTGCTTTACTAATGAGGGAATGAGGCCTTGAATAAACTTGGTTTATTCAATCCACTGACTACCATGAGAAGGCACTGTCTGGGAATGTAACATTGAACAAAATGGGTGTAGTCCCTGGCTTCATGGAGACTGTAGCACGTACCCAAATGACACCTTGACCAAGGATCTGTGGGAAGGATTGGAGAATGCTTTCTAAGAATATTCTGACAGCAGCAGCCACTAATGGGGAAAAAAAAGGAAAGGGAAGGAAGAAGAGGAGTAGATATGAGTTACACATACTCTTTTCATCAGTCTTTCAAAATAAGTCTGATCTCAAAAATATAAAACTTTTGAGTTTTTCTTTCAAGTCAAAGATAGCAAGTCTCTTTAATAGTAAAGTTGGTAAAACTTTATTCTTAATTCTTATGTTAATTTACTTTTTATAGATCACTACTTAATAAATATATTTTTTAATACAAATCATGTTTCCCCCAGTGGTGGTCTTACAGAATACATTATAGTTGTACAGTAAGAGTCATAGTAAAATTGGTCTTTTTTAGGACAGAGAATGTCTGTATTTCATAAAGTATTTTGTGAAAAAGAAATCCCTCAGCCATAAAAACTGAAATGTATTTAAGTATTTGAATGATAAGAATCAGAGATATTGACATGGTTTCATGGAACTAATAACACTATTCTTTCCCAAATAGGACATCAGTACTGTTTACCAGATCTTTGCAGATGAGGTGCTTGGTTCAGGCCAGTTTGGTATCGTCTATGGAGGTAAGGACTTCCCTAGTGGCTCAGACGGTAAAGCGTCTGTCTACAATGCAGGAGACCCGGGTTCGATCCTTGGGTCGGGAAGATCCCCTGGAGAAGGAAATGGCAACCCCCTCCAGTACTATTGCCTGGAAAATCCCATGGATGGAGAAGCCTGGTAGGCTACAGTCCATGGGGTCGCAAAGAGTTGGACACGACTGAGCGACTTCACTTCACTTCATGGAGGTAAGCAGGTGCAGCCTTTTGTTGTAGATAATGTAGAGAATTAGGAAATTTAAAAATCATCTGCTAATTGTTAGCATGTTTTCACAATTTTGCAAGTGGTTTCTTCCTCAGAGATTAATCTGCATAATTTTAGATAAGTCCTTTTCACTATGCTGCTGCTGCTGCTGCTGCTGCTGCTGCTGCTGCTACCGCTGCTGAGTCGCTTCAGTCGTGTCCGACTCTGTGCGACCCCATAGACGGCAGCCCACCAGGCTCCTCTGTCCCTGGGATTTTCCAGGCAAGAACACTGGACTGGGTTGCCATGTCCTTCTCCAATGCATGAAAGTGAAAAGTGAAAGTGAAGTCACTCAGTCGTGTCCGACTCTTAGCGACCCCATGGAAGTATTAATTTCTTAATTTAAATGGAAAACTTTAAAAAGAAACAGAGAATCAGAAAATTCACAATAGTTTTCATCGTTTCTTGTAGCTTACACAGAAAGATGTTTGTGTGGTTTGAAGTTTATGTTGGATTCTGAGAGTTCATTTATTGAAGTATGTGCCCCACTGGTTTTCCCACACAGTTGCCCATTTGTCTGCGGTTGGCACAAATGGTGTATCAGGTCTGAACACCTGAAATCTTATCTCACTCTCTGACTTACATTGCCAAAGCCTTTTAACCTCACTGTGCTCAGTATCTTCATCAGTTTAATGGGGCTTATACAACCTGGCTTGTATATTAATTAACATATGTAAAGCTACTTTACGAGTTATGATGCAAGGTAGAAAAGTAATGTTAAACCCTTTGCATTCTTCACCACGACTAGTTGGCGTTTCTTCTTGAACATTTACCCTAATATATAGTTAAATCACTCTGCAAAGAACCTAGAGTAAAATGAATTCCATGGTAGGGTTTGTATCTTGACAGAATTTCTGAAGACTAAATCACATAGTCAACTTTCATTTATTTAATAAGGTGGATTATTTTTCAGCAGACAAGTTCATTCAAATTTCCTGCTATTGCAAATAATAAAACAGCCTTTATTAGAGGCAGTTACTATAAGGGAAAATTATAGTAATTATAGGTGAGTGATGGAGGAAGAACAAAATGAGCCTGCCCCCTAAAAGAAATACAAAAGTAAATACATATCAATTTCAGTTTGTGGACAACTTCCTAATGAAACTTCTGTATTGTATGTGACATCAATTTGCATCTTCTTTCTTACCTGGACTTTTTTGAAAAACAGGAAAACACAGAAAGACTGGAAGGGATGTGGCTATTAAAGTAATTGATAAGATGAGATTCCCTACAAAACAGGAAAGTCAGCTCCGTAATGAAGTGGCTATTTTACAGGTAAAAAGTTGCTTTGTATTGGTTTTAATTTTTGATTTATGAGTTTTTAAATCCAAGTCTGTCTAGTGAACTGGTAAGATTTGGTTTTTGTTTTCTTTGTTTGCATTTTATAACATTGGCTCAGTGAGAGGCCAGTGAGCTTCTGAATTGACTCCCTTTTTTTAAAAAAAGGCAAAATTACGTTACAGTAATCTAGGAGTTAAAAGGACTGACATCATGGTAGTAGGTTGTTTGGAACACATTTTCATAAGTAAAGTCTTAAATTTAAAAAGCTCAAATTTCATTCTTAACTCATCACTTCATGAACTAAAAACACTTTGATACTTCTGCCACCCCATTTCATTATAACAGTTTAATCCATCGAGCTATACTTTTAAAGATACATTGGCAATGAGTTAAATTCCATAAAATAAATTACTGTGAGTTTTTATTCTCATGTAACATGTTTATCTGTTTTGGAAGTCATCTAGAAGATTAAAAGTTAGCTTTATTTTTCTGAATACATTTAATTTATAATATGCAAATGTTTATTGATTCATTGTGTAGCTTTTGCATGGTATTTAAGAAAATGTAATAGTTAATGCTGTCAGAGCCCTATTTGCTTGTGGGTGAAGTTCAAGAAGACACAGCCTATTGAACCTGGTGCTTCTTTGGAGAAGAAGGTAAGAAAGTTGTAAACATGTAATTAATTTTACATTTATTACATTACTGGTCACTATTACTAACACCTGCCTCACTTTTTCCCAGATGATCAAAAGATGGTCTACAAGCTACCTGTGGTCCCTTCAAGGCTGCCTCCTCCTATGAAGCTACCTTTAAAATAGTCTGAATAGTAGCATTCAGACTCTGCATCAGGGTTTGAAAATATTGTTAGAGATCTTTTTTCATATCTAATTTTGGACTCTTTCTCAATATCCAGTTTTTATGCAAAAAATAAATATTAAGGATTTATTCATAAGACTTGATTTTTCCTTGTCACTTTTTAAAATTGTATTGTAGTTGATTTACAATGTTGTGTTAATTTCTGCTATACAACAAAGTGACTCATTTATACACACACATATATATATATTCTTCTCCATTATGGTTTATCATAGGATATTGAATATAGTCCCTGTGCTATACAGTAGGACCTTGTTGTTTATCCATCCTATGTGTACTAGTTTGCATCTGCTAATTCCAAACTCCTAATCCATCCTTCCCCCACCCCTTTCCCCCAGTCTATTCTTTATTTCTGTGAGTCTGTGTCTGTTTCATAGAAATGTTCATTTGTGTCAAACTTTAGATTCCAGATATAAGTTCTCCGTGTAACTTTGATCACAAATACAGCTCTGAACTAAATACTGAAGCTTATTTCTCCCATGTTACCAACTGCAGATGTTAATAAAACTAAGTTTAGGAATTTGCAGGTAATATACAATGTAAACACTTTATTATTATAGCACTCTGGTTCTTTTCATTGATATTGCCTGACTAGGAACATAATTAAATAACTGTAGTATGGGGGATTTTGTTACTCTCATTTCGTAAGGATGTGGTATTGTAAAATCTTCTGTTATTGCCTGAGGAGGGTAGTAAAGTGGGGGAGAAAAGATGGAGTGCTCTCCTGGCTCCCTGTGTGAATGGGAAGTTCAGTATTTTCCCCTCCTCTTCTTGGAAATCACCCAGAAGCTACAAGAAAAATGACACAGAAAAGCATACTCTAATACAGATAGAAGAGAGTTCAGATATACAGAATAGGTACACCTTTTTCCCAAAACAGTGGAGAGGGACCGGGCAGATGTAGGAAGAGGCACCACAACAGGAACTGGTTTTGCTGGCTCTTTCTGAGGTCTACAGTCATGACAGCCTCTCTGGGTTTCTCTCAGATAGAAGAAAGTGAAGGGGCGTCATGACCTAGTAAGATTTAATTCAAGAGAAAACATGAAATGAATTAAGAAGGGCACTCTCAGTGGAAGAGTGCAAATCACGCTAAACCAAATGACGTCAATAACTTTAAAGGAAAACTAGTGACCATTACAGGGAGGAACAGACAAATACATAAAAGTCCATGACAGATGAAGTAGACAAAGCTAAGTAAGAACAGAAGAGGCCTAAACATTATAAGGTAGATCTTACCAGTTTATATTGAACTCTGTACCCACAAATAAATAAATACTTTATTAGCTAAAAAATGTTTTTTATCTTAATGTACTAAAACTGCAAATATATTATAAAACTGGGGGAAAAAAATCTCCCATCACCTGAAAAAACTTTTTATTTAAAGTCTTAATTATTGAATCAGAGAGCAAAATCATGACCCAAGTATTTAGAAAATAATTGTGAAAATACTGTTTATCAGAGCTTTTAAACTACTACTCATAGAAATGTCAAATACTTAATGAGGAAGGAATGAAAATAAATGAACTGAGTCCAACTCCAGTTAAAGGATGAACAGTCAACCTAAGGAAAACAGAATTAACAAAGATAAAACTGGAAGTTAATAAATTTAGTACAGTAAACCCAAAAGCTGGTTAGCTATGTGGGTGGGATAGCAACAAACTAAGTGTCCAACTGAATCAAAATACAAGAAAATACAAAAACATTTTGGGAGGATGATCACAAATACTGAAAAAAATTAAGGAAATCTTAAGATACTGTCTTGGTGGCTCAGCTGGTAAAGAATCCGCCTGCAATGCGGGAGACCTGGGCTCGATCCCTGGGTTGGGAAGATCCCCTGGAGAAGGGAAAAGCTACCCACTCCAGTATTCTGGCCTGGAGAATTCCGTGGACTGTATAGTCCATGGGGTCACAAACAGTTGGACACGACTGAGTGACTTTCACTCACTAAGATACTATCTTGTGCAACTCTATTTAGATAAACTTGAAAGCCTGGAGAAAATGATTAATTCTATGAAACTATAATTTACCAAAACAGACTCCAGAGGAAATAGGACATTAAACAAATAGAAAAAGTTGTTAATTATGTTACAGCATAGTTGTGTTTTTGTGTGTTCATGCATATGTTCTCAAGGATGGCAGGGGTTGGGGGTGAGAAACTTGAGAGGTGATTTGACTGCAGTGTATAGGGGACAGCCGGCCACACTTACAGCTCTACGTTGATCGGAGTTAGGACGTTTTGGATCTTCTGCTTACTGCCGTTATCATGCCCCACCACTGGGGTATTTCACTTTATCTCCTGTAAGAGAGTGTCACTTTTTATTTTGCCACCTGGAACACCACCATTAAATTGTTTTAAGCTGATTATAAACAATATTTACTTTGTGCTTGCTGTGCATTTTCTAAACACTTCTAAAACACCAACCATGATTCAGAAGTTAAGCTAAAATGGACTAAGACACAGTCTCTGCTGTAAGTACTGTACTAGCGAGTAAGATAGTACACATGTAATACAGTACCACAGGATAAGCACCGCTGCGTGAAGAGTGCAGGGGCAGCTGCTACAGTAGTCCAGAAGAGAGTCAGTGTGAGCAAAAATTGAGCCATTACAACGGGAACTGAGAATGGTGGTTTCAAAACACAGTTGAGACATGGGGCCCAACTTCACACAGGCTGGAAAAACGTTTGCCCTCTTGGCATAATTTGATATCCACAGTGTGAGAAAAAAAGCGTAAGAAAAAACTATTTCTGTTAATAAGGATTAAAACATTTAATCACTTGGGCCAGTATTTAAGAACATTTAAGTTTGAATAAGAAAAATGAAACCAGGTTATTGAAGATACTAAAATTCATCCAGAAATTTAGATTTATGTCCAGAAATAAAGAACCATTAAATGTTTTTGAGGATGGCTGGCTTCTCAAATTCACTTTTGAGGAAGTTTTGTTTAATACCAGTAAGATAGTTTGCTTTTTTTTTAACTATCACATTCAGCTTTGTGTTTTTCAAACCTGTGAGCCTGAAAGTGAAAGCCAGTAAGTCGTGTCCAACTCTTTGTGACCCCATGTACTCTACAGTCCATGGAATTCTCCAGGCCAGAATACTGGAGTGGATAGCCTTTCCCTTCTCCAGGGGATCTTCCCAACCCAGATTTCCTGCATTGCAGGTGAATTCTTTATGAGCTGAGCCACAAGGGAAGCCCAAGAATACTGGAGTGGGTAGCCTATCCCTTCTCCAGCAGATCTTCTCGACCCAGGAATCAAACTGGGGTCTCCTGCATTGCAGGTGGATACTTTACCAACTGAGCTATCAGTGAAGCCCCAACCTGTGAGCCTAATAGTGCTTGAGAAAAATCGGGTGATGGTGGTAGAGATGTTGAACATGAAATAGGGAAGACCAAATCAAGATATAATATGAGATCAGGACTTAGATAAATAACTACCTTAAAGACAAAGCCACCTGTTGAGCCAAGACCTTTACAAACAGCCCTGAAGAACCAAATCTCTGTGTAATTGGCTAAAACTTTGATTGGCAGTTGGTGCCTATTTGTGGATAGCATAAAGTTAGAATACCATCAGAAGATTAAAAAGATGAGAAGAAAGGAAAAGCAGTAATGGACAAGGGTAGTTATATAATCAAACTGGGAAAACATTCTTTCCCTTCCCGTGCGTCTTCTCTTCAGTACAGAACTTTGAAAATCAAACTCCATGATCCTTTTTATTTTGTTTGCTTTTATTTTTCTGAACTATCTTTTGTGCCATTATTCCATACAGTTAATTGCAGTACATTGTTAGATATTTGCATAGTAAAACTTTACCCAAGTTGGTCACATGATGTCTGCAACTCTTCAGAATTTGCACCATCCTGGGATTGTAAACCTGGAATGTATGTTCGAAACCCCGGAACGAGTTTTTGTAGTGATGGAAAAGCTACATGGAGATATGCTGGAAATGATTTTATCTAGTGAGAAAAGTCGACTTCCAGAACGAATAACTAAATTCATGGTTACACAGGTATTTTAAACTTTTTTTTTTTTTTTGAAGCTAGAGAAAAATTAAGGACTATGAGAAATAGTAGTGCTTTTCACATATTGGGATATTGTGGGTGTTGTTACTTTGAAGAAGACAATAACACCTACAGTTAAATCTTGATGAACTGTAATGGACTTTTCAAATTATACCATTCGGGGGGTCCAGTTAGGAGTTAGCTGTGACTTTTCCAGGAACAGAAAAACATTCTCTTTTCTTCAATAACAGATACTTGTTGCTTTGAGGAATCTGCATTTTAAGAATATTGTGCACTGTGATTTAAAGCCAGAAAATGTGCTGCTCGCATCAGCAGAGCCGTTTCCTCAGGTGAGCTATTCTCCAGAGCCTTTTTAAAGTATGGTTTTGAGTATCTGTGTGGCAGCATTATGAAGCACACATGTAATGCAAGGCAGTGCTGTAGGTTCAGTTCATAACTACAGAAATAGAGTTTTCAGCTTGTAACTACCGGGGGGGATTTAGACCTGACTAATTTGAGTTGAGACTTTACGAATTATTGATATATTGTTTATTTTCATGAAGACTTTTTACACCTGATGACTTTTTAGACCAGTTCTTAAGGAGTCATTTTTTGTGATTTGTGCACAGTTTACCACTCCCCTGTGGTTTGGGAATGAAGTAGGAAGAGGTAGCCTTGGTTGGTGTTTGGTCCTCAGGACAAATTCCGTATGAAATAAACTGAGAGATAATCCTGAAATGGGAAGATGAGATTTTGGCTGAGGCAGGCAGCCAACGCTTCCTCTTTGGAGTACTGTATTTCAAACATTCTCAGCAAAACCCATGGAAGAATTACGTTTCCCATCACCACCGGGGCTCACATACATATGATGATAATGTGTCTCCTGCATGTGATACACACATTTTGTTTTTTACTTGGTTAAATTTTATTTCATTAAAACGTGTTCATCTTGATTCAGATTTATCTCATAACCTAAAAATGGCTCTTAACCCAAAGTCTGAATCATTTATCCTGAGGACTATACATTGGTGGTGCCCGTGAATGTTTCTCATGACTGTCATCAGCTCGAATAATTTATTCCCAAGTTATTGCTTATGTGCACTTATTTAAAAAACAACTAGACAAGAGGCTAGAATAAGGGCAACAGATGACTATTCAGTTGGTAAATACAACTCAGATTGTCTTTCAAAGAAAGATATTTTTAAAAATTATTCAACTCTTTTACATTTAAGGAAGTAATCATATTCCTCTTAGAATGCATATGAGAATAAAAGTAATCCCCTGTCTTTATGAGGTCAAAAAGGTGCCATGAGCATTGATGCTATATTTTAAATAAAGTGCTTCCATATATTATTTCATTTGATCTACAAAGGAGTATGGGCAAAAGATGCACATCCCTCCAGCTAAGGTAGCTAAGGTTAAAACTCGAACCTTCTGACCTCCATTAGGATCAAAGGGAAAATAATGTCATTTATTTGATACCCTTTTTTTTTTTTATCAAATGCCAGCCATGGCCACTCTTTTTTCAGTTGCCAAACTGCCAAGTCATCTTTATCAAAATATTAGATGAAATATGGCATTTAATGAGGGGGAAAAGAGAGTTCACATTTCTTCATGGTTGATAATCCTGTTCTTCAAATAGGATTTGAATCTCAGAGGAAGTAGCCAAATTCAGTAATGACACAAAACTAACATCATAAAAACATGTATGAAGGTCCATCTTTGCTTTCCAGTCATTATGTGTATCACTGGTTTTGAGAGGCCAAATCCCCCATCTCTCAGTTCATCTTAACGTTTTTAGTGAAGACATTTTGTGAATCTGGGCATTTCCCTCAGGGAAGTACTTGGCATTTGCTGTTCAGCATGGACGTATCCTTAATCACCAGAATTAGAACCTCTGCTAGAGGAATAGGCAGCAAGCTCATTATATTTCCAGAGCTTTCTTTCCAAAAGATCATGGTAGTGACTGTGGCTACCCTCCATAACTCTTTAAATCTAAACATCTACCTAGCAATCTTTTGTTCCATAGTCATAGAAAAGCTACTCTTAATTCTTTCAAGCAATCTCTAGTATTACTCTCTTACTGGCCACATTAATAGTTATCTTTTAACACACCTGAGCTGGTGTGTATATACTTGCCAATATATAGTGACCTTGGGAAGAGAGAGTCTAGGGTTAAGTAAAATAAAGGGTAAGTTTTTAAATATCATAACTTACTTTTCATTTAGCAAACACTTGAGTACCTTTATACAGGCACTGTGAGGCCACTGAGGATTTAAAAATAATTCCTGCTTACAGATGATAGAAAGGAGTCTCCTTAAAAGCTAAATGATAAATGATCAGCACCCTCCATTTCATCAAAAATGATGAGCACTGATAACACCAGTCTGGTATTTGGCATTCTGGAAGCTAAACTTCAAAAGTGATTGTTTGAAATGAGCACTTAGCAAAGTTCTTCATACTGTTAGTAATGGATCATAGGGTTATAAATGTATCTTCCTTTTGGGAAAAGGGTATTTTACAATTTCCATATGTATGATCTTTTGACATTCATAATCAATACAGTTGGCAAATGTGTTTAAATGATTCCATATCATATTTAGGAACAGGTATGTATAAATAAATTGATATATATATATTTATCTATATCAATAATATAAAATTAACATCATCCTTAATTTCCAGGTGAAGCTGTGTGACTTTGGGTTTGCACGCATCATTGGTGAAAAGTCATTCAGGAGATCTGTGGTAGGAACTCCAGCATACTTAGCCCCTGAAGTTCTTAGGAGCAAAGGTTACAACCGTTCTCTAGATATGTGGTCAGTGGGAGTTATCGTCTATGTGAGCCTCAGTGGCACATTTCCTTTTAATGAAGACGAAGATATAAATGACCAAATCCAGAATGCTGCATTTATGTACCCACCAAATCCATGGAGAGAGATTTCTGGTGAAGGTAAAAAAAAAAATTTTTAATTTTTGGTCTGTGCCTCTTAGTTTAAAAACCTTCATGGTTCCAAATCACCCTGTTTTGACATCTCTTTTTAGTATTTCCCATTCATCTTCCAAATTCAGCTATTTATCATTGTTTCAAGAATACTTCCTTTTATATATCGTTTCTTTATCTTGCTAATAGTTTCCAGGCAGGGCACTGATCCAGGTCCCAGCTGCCTCATTTCCAAACTACTGAAACAGCTTTTTAATTGTCCTCCCCAGTCACCACTGCCAAGTCCGTCTTCTGGAAATGCTCCTTTCATCTAACTGTGCTCCCAGACATCTCAGCCTCCCTGTAACCAGGCTGCATCTGTAGGTCTCTGTGATGCGGCCCAAGTTCTCACCTTCTGGTCTCATCTGCTACTACTGCCTGCACAAGCTGCTTTCAGCCGTTCGCTGCATTTTGCCTGACCTCTCCCCTGCCTACTCTCCTCCTTGCTGTCGGAACCCTTCCAGCCCTTGAGAGATCCCTGATCTCGTGGCTCATCTGTGAAGTCTTCTCTGAACTCCTCCAAACTGTATGATCTACTTAGGCTACTAGTTGGGCCTATTTTTCCTGAAAAAAATCTTATCTTTTCATAGTCACTTTTCTTTTCTTCACCACAAAACATTTTTTAAAATTCTGCCAACTATGAGACCTAATCATAGGGATTAATAAAACTGGGAAAAGTTTGAGGGACAACATGTAAATAGTAGGCTTACTTGTTAATGAAGAGATGTGATGGAAGAAGTATATATGAGGGATTGGGGATGTTGCCAAAGTCACCTTAGAGCCCCTTGGACAGTGTGGTCTATAGACCTCACTTGGTGAGGTTATTAAAAAGACCCCCGGCTCCGTCCCTAAGACTCAGACTCACCAGCTGTACTGCTACTCAGGAATGCATTTTAGTAAACACTCTGAATGATCCTGATGCACATAGCAGACTGCCATTTAAGGAACAATGGATATTTAGAATATAGGGAAACTAGTACTTAAAATACTTTGGGGAGAAAAAACAGGGTGAAAAAAATCTAGAAGATTTTGACTGGTATGACGGTATATAGAACTAGAAATAGTATAAGTCATTAGTTTGGCTCATCCCTGGATGCAGACCTTAGTAACAATTGCCTTGTTACATAAGGATATTGTCAGTGTGTAGTTACATGGTTGCTTTGGTTTTGTAGTTAGCCCACTTCTACAAATAACTGGATAAAATATGCATGCTAAAACCTCACCACATACACCAAAATACCATGAACTTATTAAAAACCTGTTAAGTATGAACTTTCAGTAAGAAGTTATTGCCTCACTATAACTACGTCTGCAGGAGCAAGGCAAGGGCTTTGGCTGTTTTCCAGACCAAGCCCAAGACTAGAGAATAGCATAGCATCCTTGTGGAGGAAAAAACAGCAAAGCAAGACTGTAAAGAGGGTCTCTTTTATTCATTTTTAAAAGTAATGGTTAATTCTTAGCACATAAAAGCACCATTCTGAGCCCTTTGTGTGTATTAAGTTTATTTCATCTTCTCAACTACTTCATTCTACAGATGAGCAAACAGGCACAGTGCAGTTTAGTAACTGACCCCATGTCACACACAGTAACAACTTGGGCTCAGGCAGGTGGGCTCCATGCTATACTTTTAACTTGTATTCTGTACTATCTCCTTAATAAACCAGGTACACTGAATTCAGTAAATATTTATCAGTCACTATGTTAGTTTAAAGGCTATGTCCTTGAGAAGCAAAAATCCTCAACCCTATATTTCTATGGATTGAACTGCCTTCTAGGCAGAGTCACAGGTTTGAGGTGGTCAGTGCTCAGATTCACATATCTAATTTTGTCTTTTCCCTTAGCAATTGATTTGATAAACAACCTACTTCAAGTGAAGATGAGAAAACGTTACAGCGTAGACAAATCTCTTAGTCATCCCTGGCTGCAGGTAAAAACAATGTATTTCTCTTTGGCAGTCTTCATTTGAGCAGTTCATGGTGATCTGTCTTACTTAATGAAGCCACTCGTCAAAGATCATCAGATTCTGCGTGTCTTAGGGCCTTATGGTGTTTATTTCACCTTTTTGTAAGGTGAGCATAACACACTATATTGTCAAATATATTTTATTTTTAAAATGTAAGTGTAAACTTTTTGGTTTTGAAAAGATCACATATGCCATTTTAAATGTTTGGTTTAATTCCCCTAAAAGCCATTGCATAGATTTATCAAAAGATACCCCCAAACTTCAGACTAGAGGGAAGCTTTAGAACAATTACTGTAAAGGGAATGAGGGATATAAGTAACTTTAGAACAAATGTAATCATAATTAATCTCAGCAACTATTAAATTATCCTGATAACAGAGTCTAAGCACCTTTCCCCTGTTTTGAGGAGTAAGGGGTAATCAGATTAATAGTTATTATTAACCACCACTTTTTAATTTTAGAAGAGTTACTTCCTTCATGAGACTAAATCTGAGAAAGTTTCTATAACATTGCTAACCTAAATTATTACAAATGGAACTTATTGTATAGCTAGTATTTGAAATGGCAACCCACTCCAGTATTCTTTTCTGGAGAATCCCAGGGACACGGGAGCCTGGTGGGCTGCTCTCTGTGGGGTCGCACAGAATCGGACACTACTGAAGCAACTTAGCAGCAGCAGGGGGTAGGGGTTGTCAACTGCATAACTAGGGTGCTAAGCAAAAAGAACAAGTTCACAGTATTTTGTTTCTTTTACTGTTCATAATCTTCATTTTTTTCCCCTAGGACTATCAGACTTGGCTTGACCTTAGAGAATTTGAAACTCGCATTGGTGAACGTTACATTACACACGAAAGTGACGATGCCCGCTGGGAAATACATGCGTACACACACAACCTTGTATACCCAAAGCACTTCATTATGGCTCCCAATCCAGATGACATGGAAGAAGATCCTTAGTTATCAGTGAGCTAACTTCAATAAGGAAGCATTTCATGTTATGGACTGGTATTTTGCTGCATAACTGTTGTTCTTTGTATGCTGTCATCTGAAAAGATGCAAAGATACGGAAAACATAAGGAATCAGTGACACCGATACTGTAGTTCATACTGAGTAGGTACAAGAGGGGAAACTGAGTCATAAAAACACATAATGGAATCCAAGATGAAGCTTTTCATAAACCTTTACAACATAAGCAATAACTGGTTTTTGTATTTTTTCCTAATCGTTCATTTTAGTACAATAGTGGCACTTAATTTATCTTCCCTTTCCTGTTCTTACATTATTTTTTTAAAAAAGGAGTAAAAAGGCAAGCTAGAGTCCAGTTATTGCATAACTTGATAAATCATACAAGAGTTATTGCACAGTTTATAACTAAACAGATCTGCATTTATGAGATGACTGAGAGGCTACCAACATGCCATTTAAACATTTGTTTAACTGACCACAGAGGCACTGAGGGGTTTTTCCTAGATGCCCAGAAAGGGAGTGCTGAACTTGTTTACCCTTGTCTTTTAGGTCAGTTAAACTTCAGAACAATAGTATTGCTCTAACTTCTTTGGGGTTGAAATTCTGAATATGCTTTTCAGAACATGAAAAGTTGTTACCTTTTGTCTGTATGTTGCAACAGCCCCTAAGATTATTTGGGACAACTGACACACAAAACCAGGAGGAGGAACTGCTGGTCTCAGTGCTGAGTTGTTGCGTACGTCTTCCTACAGTTCAGCTCTGCGGCTGAATAGTCACATTCCCATTGATGCTGTTGTGATGCCACCATTAGATTCCAACATTTAATGGGTACAGATCTGAGCTCTAATCACACAATTTCTCTTTACATGGGACTGTATAATTTGAGGAAGAAAATTAAATACATGCCAAAAGCAGCGACAGTGCAGGGCCAGTTAATGCTACAGGAAATAACAACAAACAGTACTCTTTTCTTCTTCCCTTAGCTTATTGCAAGGCTTTACAGATATCCGGAATGTTTTTAAATCAATTATTTTAAGCAGTTTAGGGGAGTGGGTGGGGTGCAGCATGAAACCGTTTATAAAGAGTAGGGCTGTATTATCAGCTGAGCAAATGAAAGAATGAAATAAGCATTTTTAAAAACACTGCAGCTCCAGCAGCCAGCTAAACAGTTTTTGTACCCTAACATATTTAAGAGGTTAGACTTTTTCATAGCTTTTAAAAGTTACTAATAGTTTCCCCCCAAAAAAGTTAAAGATCTAGGACTATCCACTTATAGAAAATATAGGGGCTCTGTGTTTCTTGATTCCTAAATAATCACTGTGAATGTTTTTTTTTTCCCCTCCAAAAAGAACAAAAGATGTGAAGCCCAAAAATCTGGCACCACTCTTAAAGTATGTTGACCTCGGCAGGTGACAACCTGGCTGAGCTTTGAGCTCCTCAATCTATAAAATAAAGGTTATAATTCTTGCCTCTGTCTTCCTCAGTGTTGTTGTGAAGATCAGATATTTATAAGCTAAAAGTTATAAAAGTGTTAATTATCATTGCCCATGGAATTTGCAATAGCAAAAGAAAAGAGTGTTCTTGTGAACATAATGAGAGTGCCTTCAGAGATCCCTGCAGCCACTCCCTTGTGTAGGGCTAAAAATGCCCTTGAGAGAATGAAAGCAAACACCAGTGCTCCTCTATTCTGAGCTCTTTACATGTTTTCCCCTCACAGTAGACATGGATAAGTCATTTCAAACTTTGTCTCACAGATAAGGAAAGTGAGGCCCAGGAAAATTAACTAGCTGCCTAAGGTCACACAACTAGGATGTGGGTTTGAATCCAGGCAGTGTGTCTCCAGAGTCGTCCTTACTCTAACCATTCTGCTATACTGCCTACCATTAGATATTCCCAGAAGACATTCCACAGTGTCTCAGTATTTCATTCTCATTCAGGAATTTCACCTTCATACAGGAACTTTAAAAACTAAAAGCAAGTTAATTGTGCAAAGCCTTTGGGAAACGCTTTTTCCCTGTGATGGGGGTGACTCCCCTAATTTCTCTAAGTCTGTTTATACGGTCAGTGTGCTCAGATGACGTGATTTCTGAGTCACTAGGCACCCTATTGTGGCTTTACTGCGTAAGATGAAAATTTTAACTGGAATGCTGTTTGCTATACTTATATAATAAAACTTTACAAGCCATAAAATTAATTGCACTCTTTGTTTTTGTTATTGAGAAGTTTTCTTAGAAAAAATTGTAAAGGCACTGTCAGATAATTTAGAATTGAGTAATTTTCTCCAGTTACTGTATAACCTGCATAACCTTTTTTGTCTTGAAGTCATCATGTTTGTATAAGAAATAATTGTTAGAAACATTTGATAATGTATACAAAGTCTATAATGACATTGTTTAGTACATTTTTAATTATATCCCACTTTTTGTAAATATCCTCAAAGAAGTTTGATAATAAAATGTATTTCCATATCACTGTACTTTTCCATGTGAAAACCTGAGCTAGTAGAGGTATCCAAAGAAAATTGTATTTGGTTGTGTTATTTTCCCAGGCTTTGGTAAGAGAACTGTTTCAGAAATAGTATTTGTAAATGAAACTAATGCTATATTTAAGAACACAGATTTTTTTTATCTGACTAAAATAAAAAACAACTCATTATTACAATTTCATACAAACTTTGAGGTAATTACCTCGAGGTCTCATTTATTGAAAGTTTGGAATAATTAAAAGCTTTTCAGAAACTACCATCAAATATTCAACTGTTGCAACTGCCAAAAGACTTAATTTACTTTTTTCTAGGTTTTAAGAAGCACTGGCTAACTCTTTCCCCTTAATCATGAAAACTATTAAATAATTGGGAATGGCCAACTATGGACATTTTCATTCAACACTCTGCCAGTGAACTTCCAATATAGTTAAGCTATAAATTGAAGACATATAACTAACATTCTTTTCTTTTAATCTCTCAAATTTGTGTGGCTATTAATATAATTCTTCAGAAAGTCCATGTCTGGTATTATTTAAAAAGTTCTGTGAACCAAAAGAATGGGAACTTGCAGAAATAAATCTTGACAATTATCCAAAAATGAGAGAATTAACTAATTTTAGAAAATTATTCCTCCTAAGTAGTCTGCATTTACTCTCATTCATATTTTAAGTACCTGTCAGGTTGATTGGTTTTACTGTGACTTTAAAAAATTTTTTTTAACTTTGTTTTTAATTTTAATTTTGTTTTTAATTAAAAAATTCACAGAAGCATATTATAAAAAATTCAGATACCAAAAAGGACAAATTAAAAAAGACTCCTCACCCTTCAAACCAGACTGGCAAATTTCATAGTGATTATTGGGCGTTCATAGCAAATATAAGGCCTACCTCAAGAAAAAAAATTTCAAGTAAACAACCTAATCTACCATCTAAAGGAATTAGAAAAAGAACAAAGCCCAAACTTAGCATATGGAAGGAAATGAGAGGAAATATAAAGTCCAGAAAACAACAGAAAACATCAGTGAACCAAGCACTTGTTTTTTGAAAAGATAAAATTGATACATCTTTAGCCAGGCTTATTGAGAAGTGGAGAAGGCGATGGCAACCCACTCTAGTACTCTTGCCTGGAAAATCCCAGGGACGGGGGAGCCTGGTGGGCTGCCGTCTCTGGGGTCACACAGAGTCAGACACAACTGAAGCGACAGCAGCAGCAGCAGCACCATTGAAAAGACAGGACCCAAATAGAATAAATGAAAGAGGAGAACTACTAGAGATACAAAAAAAAAAAACAGAATACCACAAATAGTTATATGCCAACAAATCAGACAACCTAGAAGAAATGCACAAATTTTTAGAAACTTACCCCACCAAGACTGAATCAAGACAATCTGAACAGACCAATCATTGGTGGTGAAATTGAATTTGTAATTAATAAAAAACCCAGCAAACCAAAACTCTAGGCTTCACAAAGGAATTCTAAACATATAAAGAAAAGCTAATACCTATCCTCAAACTATTCCAGTAACAGAATGGAATACTCCCAGATTGATTCTACCAGGCCACGATTTCCCTTGTACCAAAACAGATAAAGACTACAAAAGAAAACTACAGGCCAGTATCTGATGAATAAAGACACAAAAATCCACACAGAGTAGCAAACTGAATCCAACAGTATACCAGGATCAAGTGGGATGTACTCCAGGGACACAAGAATAGTTCATTATTTGCAGATCATTCAGTGTGATCAACGTTAATAGAAGGATTGAAATCACAGTCGTTCAACAGACAGAAAAAAGTATTTAACAATATTCAACAGTCAGTCATGATAATACTCAACAAAGCTGATACAGAAGGAACTTACTTCAATAAAGGCCATTTAACATTATACTCGGATTTCCCTGGTGGCACAGACAGTAAAGAGACCTGGGTTTGATTCCCTGGGTTGGGAAGATTCCCTAAAGAAGGGAACAGGCAAACCCACTCCAGTATTCCTGCCTAGAGAATTCCATGGACAGAAGCCTGGAGGGATACAGTCCATGGGATCACCACGTCAGACACAACAACTTTCACTTTTCTTTCACTTTTGGACTTCCCTGGTGGCACAGTGGATAAGAATCTGCCTACTAATGCAGGGGATATGGGTTCGATTCCTGGTTCAGAAGATTTCCACATGCCACGGAGCAACTAGTTATATTTAATCAGCCCCCTGTGAATGGCCAGTTGTTTCCAGTTTTTATTAAACCAATCAGTATTCATGTTTACACTTTAAAATAACACTATAACAACCAGCTTTATTAATTAGAGGATACTCAATAATTTGTTTCATTAAATTGAGAACACACAAATACAATCTTAAAAGATCAACTTCCAGTGGTACTGTATGGTTTTTTTTTATTGGCTGTGATGAGATAAAATATTTTAATATTTATTTTACCTGTGATATATAAAATATGTTCCCTTTATTCTGGTTTCTTAGGCCAACTTGGGGGTGAAAAGTCCAAACTGAAATATCACTGCCAAGCAAGTTCACCAAACCCAGCTACAGGTGATGGAGAGGGTTTTGACTGACGTGCATTCGTCTGATGATTTCTACCATGAAGTCTCTGATGAGGTACCAAGGCAAGAAAGTTAAATCTTTCTCCCATCTTCATAGGATTCATTAACATATTATACCCCTGAAGTAACTGCTGCCTCAATGATGGCTCATCTGTTTTATCTAAAAGAATCTGAAAAGAAAAAATGTCAGTAAAAATAACCAGAAGAAACAATTCCTAGGTATATGTAGTAATACAATGACTATTAGCTATTCAATAAAACAGTGCTTAAAAATGTGATTTTGAGCCTCTACCTCAGAATCATGGCCTGTTTATTGAAGACATAGGTTGCTGTGACCCAAACCTATAGATTTGTATGTTTAACAAACATTCCCAGGTGGTATGATCTACGATGAAGTGTTAAGATGTCTTTAAGACAGTTCTAAAATTCATACTCATACAGGCAGTTAAGTTTTCTTAACAAACATTAACACTATTTGGAAGTCTTAAGTCTACCTCATACAGAGATGCGTGAAACTTACCAATCTGCTCTCCCCTCAAGTGGTCTGGTTACACTGAAGCCTACACTGCTGAAAAGGCCACAACACCATGGATCGGACTATAAGAGCACCGAGACCAAGTGAACTCACTATTTACTATATGCGTTGAAATACTAGGAAATTAAACTAGTTAGTAATAGTGAAATAAGATAAACCATTACCTTCAGCCGGACGTCAATGCCCATGTTTCTTAAAAAAGTTTGCTGTTCTATTGGACCCAGGGAAGCTACTTTCCCCTGGGACATTCTACGCAAGTAACTGAAGTCCACGTCAGCTGTTAGGTCTGCTGTTCCTGGGGCAGTTAGGACGTCATGAAGCCGGTGGCCACGAAACCCCTTGAACGTAATTTTTAAATGATGAGTTTTTGTACTTTTATGGTTATCATTATCAAGATTAAAGAAATGCTATCATGTAGTCCACTTTACATAACAACTGTTAAAAAGGAATATATGGCCTACATCAGGGGTTTACAAACTCTTACAACATAGCACCCTTTCTTCAAATGAGATACTATGTGGAAAACCCACTATGAAGTACTATGTTGTAGTGCCTGAACATGCTGCCTTTGACATCTGTTGAAAATTCTCATTAATGTCCATGGTGATGAAGAGAGAATTCTCCAGATGAACTCAGGTTAACAGAACCTAGACAGTGTTTTACAAAGTGTATCCATCGGCATATGCATTGTAGTCTCCTGAGAACATGTTACTGGACTCTTTCCAGACCTAGCAAGTCAGAATCCTAGAGGTAAATCTAGACAAACAGTGTTTTAAAAGAAACTCTCCAGGTTTTTCTTTAAAAAAAAAAAATAATAAAGTTAAACTTTTTTTTTTAACTGAAGGGAGGAGAAATTTTTAAGAACTTTTAAGAAAATCTTCCCACTTGAATTATTCAGATGTTTACTAGAATCTATGGAAACCTAGGTTCTGCAACTTAAGGAATAATGTAGACAATCTAGACCCTGTTCATAGGAAAGGTGGACAGTAAAATACTGGGTTAAGGGCAATTATAACAACATATATTATAAAATAATGTAATGCAGCAAAGACAGACACTGTAGAAACCAAAATGAGA
Organism: Ovis canadensis; assembly: GCF_042477335.2. Lineage (NCBI taxonomy): Eukaryota > Metazoa > Chordata > Mammalia > Artiodactyla > Bovidae > Ovis > Ovis canadensis. The sequence continues at coordinate 86,989,152 of NC_091247.1, forward strand.
TACATATCTTCAATGAACTTCAACCCTAACATATGACAACTAAGTAAACTATACCAGTTAAATTCTGATAAATCATGTGACTGAATTATACATACTCTGAAGGTGTCTGTCTTAGTCCCGTCATGACCATAATCCGCGATCAGGGCAGCACCTCCAGTTAGCGAAATGCGTTGAGAAAGTTCCTGAATAACAACCCCAGCCTCAGGACACACTTCCACATGATCCCTTGTTTCATCATCCTAGTAAGGGAATAGCTGAATCAAAATACATCATTCAAAAAACTTGTTTCCTTACGGTTTTCCTACAATGAGTATTTCTCAGTTATAATAAAAACAAATTCCTTGTCAATATGAATATGTTGTCTACACTCAACTTTTCACATGACACCCTTTGTATTGTATAGAACTCCTTGGTTCTCTGATGCCATCCACTCAGTTTACAAACACGTTTTATTTTGATGCCTTTTATAAAAAGCCATAAGCCCTCCCAACTCTCCAGATGGCTAAGTACATTATCATTTCATTTATGGTGATTTCACTTCTATATCATAATTCATATAAATATATTCCACTGGGCTGAAACCATGGGAAAGGGATTTTTGTCTGCCTGGAACAGTGTCTGGCACATAAGAGACACTAAAAACTTGTGCTGGAAGAACAAATTAAATAAATCCAATATAACAAAACAGAGCCTATTAAGTATATCTGCCTTCTTTGGGGGCAAAAGGTACCCCAATGATATACCCTAAATCTAGTTAATACCGGCTTATAAACCAGTGTCAACGTAACTGAAGCCCTTATTTCCCAAGATGTTCAACTATTAAGGGTCTTCGAGAAGTACATATTCGCTTAGAAAGTATATGAACAGTAAATAATAATACTTGCCAACTGGATTAGTATATATTAAATTTCACTAATTCCTGTTATTGAACAAAATTTTTTCCTCATTATGCAAATGTACATTAACTTTTGCTACCTCTTAACACCTATTAGAAAAGACCCTGAGGTGGCAGAGGATGACATGGTTGGACGGCATCACCAACTCAATGGACATAAATCTGAGCAAACTCTGGGAGATGGTGAAGGACAGGGAAGCCTGGCGTGCTGCAGTTCATGGGGTCGCAAAGAGTCAGACATGACTTAGTGACTGAAAAACAGACACCTATTGTAAGTGAGATACTGACTTGCCTTGAAGTCTCTGCCTATAATAGCACAGGAGAAGGCAATGGCGCCCCACTCCAGTACTCTTGCCTGGCAAATCCCATGGACGGAGGAGCATGGAAGGCTGCAGTCCATGAGGTCGCTAAGAGTCGGACACGACTGAGCGACTTCACTTTCACTTTTCACTTTCATGCATTAGAGAAGGAAATGGCAACCCACTCCAATGTTCCTGCCTGGAGAATCCCAGGGATGGGGGAGCCTGGGTGGGCTGCTGTCTCCAGGGTCGCAAAGTTGGACACGACTGAAGCAACTTAGCAGCAGCAGCAGCAAGAAGTATAGAGTCAGGCAGACTCAGCCTGCGAGTCTCGGCTCATCCACTGCTTACTAGAGACAAGTTACTTCACCTTTCACAGTCTAGTTCCTCAGTACATATTCTAGGCTTACTGTGAGGATTAAATGAAATAATAAACCACTAAGCCCCCAGTGTGTGTTAGTCACTCAGTCGTGTTGGACTCTTTGCGACCTCATGGACTGTAGCCCACCAGGCTCCTCCGTCCCTGGAATTCTCCAGGCAAGAATACTGGAGTGGGTTGCCATTCCCTTCTCCAGGGGATCTTTCCCACCTAGGGATCAAATCCAGGTCTCCAGGATTGCAGGCAGATTGTTTACCAACTGAGACACCAGAGAATCCCAGCTTACTTGGCTTTACCATCTAAGCCCCCAGTGCTGTTTGATAAATTCCATGGTGTGACTACATAAACCACGGGGCCAGTTTCAAGCATAAGCCGACAGGCCTCAGTGTTCCATGCTGACATTCTTTACATCCTACACTGCTTGCTCTTCAGGACAACAGATTTCCATTCCCATTTGCTCCATCCAAATGACAGGGAAAAGTTATCACTGCCTCTCTCCTAAGTGTACACTGTTCAAGTGAAGAACTAAAAACAACTCTCAGAGGGTTAGCTTCTGGAAGCTTTATGAATTTGATTCGCACTCAGGTAAAATTAGGTAGCCAGAATGTGAAAAAATAGAAATGTTCACAAGCACTTAGGCTATTTTAAACTTATGTTTTGCAAAGAAAACAATTCACAGGTTTATGTTTAAAAGCTTATAAAATCAATAACTTCTGAGACAGAAATCCTTACTTATGGTCTAGAAAGTAGAAATCATTTTTTCTCAGCTCAAAAAAGGGGAGGTGGGTGGGATAAAACAGGCAATCTAAAGCCCAAACGTGCCTGGGAAGTAAAGGATTTTTGAATCATTAAACCCAAACCTAAGATCTGTAGCCTCTTGAGATTATTCCTTGAGGACAACAGAGTGCAGCAGTACATCCACCATTTGGCAGACTAAAATCAGACTAGAATCATGTGCCATACTGTTGAAGCATGCCTTTTTTCTTTCACCCAAATTTAAATTTGAGACAAAAATGCATGCTCCAACAGTAGATGGTGGATGGCATCACTGACTCGATGGACGCAAGTCTGAGTGAACTCCAGAAGTTGGTGATGGACAGGGAGGCCTGGCATGCTGTGATTCATGGGGCCACAAAGAGTCGGACACGACTGAGCGACTGAACTGAACTGGAGGATAGTTTTGAGAATTGAATGAGAAAATAGAGTAACACAAAGAAAGTATTTAATAAATATTGTTATTGTTACCTTACTATATATACACTGTACAACACTGTTTTCACAGACACATAACTTCCTGTCAAGTAGACAATGTTGTCATCATTTGATAGAGAACTGCAGGAGACGATCCGGAACTTGCTGAGTAAGCACTTAAATTCTTATTACATGAAGCTCACACAGCCAAGGAATGACTTGAACCCATTCTGACAGATCCTATGCATTTGCACTATCAATAAAAAGCTCTTCTCATGTTACAAGGAACTCTAAAATAGGAACTCAGAGAAAATAAGACCGAAGATTGGGTTGGCAATAAACTTACGGAAAAAAAAGCTTATTCGTACTTGTATGAACGTTTCTGCTGGGGTGGCACATGGCGCCAAAACAAATCTCAGTTTATCAGAAACCTGTGGATCAATATCAACAAGTACTTCTCGCCATCCGTGTGGTGTTTTCTAAACACAAATAACAAAAAAACAAATTTCTGCAAGTCTGTTCTCAAAACCGCCTTTATCAAAATAGCAAATCTTCTCCTCTTATCATATATAAGCTAGATAAATAACATTTACAGAACATTTCACCACTTGAAATTATTTAAAGGCATTACTTCACTTCCTTTGAATAATATGAGTAGACTGACAGATGCAAACTATTAATGTTGTTTAGATAAGAAATGGAAGAGAGAGTAAGCAACATGGTAAGCGCCCCCAAAACAGAAAACAGACTTAGGAGGACTAATCAGAAGCTTTGCCAACAAATCACTACATAATAACCTATACTCTTAGCCCTAGAAGTTACCAGTACACACGCACTGCTACCAAATCTTAAATCTCCTCACAGAAAGAATGAAGAAAAATTTTAATTTTTAGAATTTAAAAATATTTCCTAAAAAAATTATCCTTCATTGTACTACAGTCACGTACCATCTTATATTCCCATACATCTTTATCCCAGAAGAATTAAGAATTCTTAATAATTATCCTAAGAGAACTAAGAATCCTTAATATTTCACTTTTGCTTTTCAATTATTTATATTCATCAAACTTCCGAATATAGCTAGCTTCAAATAGTAACAATTAAACATCATAAATGTTTATTCTTACAACAAAAGGCCCTTTGCTATTCGATTATAAATGTGACTTCTTTCCCATTAGTACCTGAAACTTATGCACAGGAAGAACATCAAAAAATTCATGTGCGAGATAAAAGCTGTACTCTGTTTAAAAACAGAAGAGAAAAATTAACACTTCAGCATTTTCAAGGCAATAAATTGGTTCTTTCGGACATTAGCAAAAAGAAAATGCACAGTTCTTCATATTGGAAGTTGTGATGCTTGTGTAATTACCACTTTCACAGAGTTATCCACCTCTTCACAGGAAACCTACTGTGCAGAACTGATACAGGAGCAACTATTACTATTCTCATTTTCCACACAGAGAGTCCCAGTTATCAGTGTAATCTTTAATGCACCACTAGGAATGAAATGAATCAGAACTCAAATCTGTTAGCTACAAGAGGATTTGAATTTCCTAAAATCAAATGAGATGGTGAAGGCCAGGAATGGCTGTGGCACCTTGGCCAGGGTCAGACTACCACGTTAGGTTTGACCTGGGGCTCGTTAATATAATATCCTTGAGGAATACAGGGATTTCTCCACCACCCTTTACAAGTAAGGATAATCCAAAGACTACAATATTAAACTCATCTACAGGACTTCCTGGTGGTCCAGTGGCTAAGACTCCATGCTCCCAATGCAGGGTGCCTGGGCCAGTCCCTGGTTAGGGAACTAGATCCCATATGCTATAACTATTAATAACAGATTCCACACGCCGCAACGAAGATGGAAGTTCCCACGAGCTGCAACTAAGGCCCAGTATGGCCAAATAAAGAAATAATTTTTAACAACAAAAGTAAACTCATCTCCTAACACTGCCTCCTTCAGCCCCACTGCCTCGGGCTGCTTCATCGTCAGTACTATCTTAGGGGTAAGGAAAAACTGAAATGTACAACAGAGATCCCTATTTTGGTTTTGTCTGGTTTTTGCAACACTGCCTGAAATTCACTGCTCCTCAATGTTAGGAGATTTTATTTTCTAACACAGTGCTCTTCTCCAGAAAAAAATGTTTGTTAATCTCTATAAGTAAGAGAATTGGCAGCAGTAACTCAATCTACTATACTGCAAAACAAGGTTGTGCTCACATATCACTGTGAGGGGGTCTGTGATCAAAATTCTTTCATTAATCAATGTAAAATAATTACCTTTTGGAACATCTTGCAGATCTCGGTACCAGGAAACTGGAATTCCAGATTTAGTGACACCTTTCATATATACTGGGGATTCAGCATTTCGCTCTAATGGGACCTTCTCTTCAGTCAACGTTAATGCTTGAATCTCACTTAATTTCTGGCTCACCTCTACCAGATGTAGTGAAATGTCACAGTTTTTTAGCAAAGACCCAAGTTGACTAAATACCTAAATATAAAAAGAAGAAATTGGCAAAATACAGAGTGTTGAGTAGATTTTAGGTTTTCTAGCCATTTATTTCAATAATTTGTATCACAGTAGAAGTAATAACTGGTTTCAGAGAAATTTATTCTTCACACAGGTCACTCTCCAGCAGTCTATAAGAACCAAAACCTATTGGAGTTATTAAACATAGTCTATATAAGAAATGAACAGTCTACAATACCATTTGCTTTCCTACTGATAAAAATTAGAATTATGACTAACAAATGAAAATAAAAGCTTTAGCATCCAATAAAAACAATGATTCAGATTAGGGAGTCTAAAAAAAGACCAAGGAAATAAAATTTATATGGCCTTGATTTTAACTTTGAAAAAATGGAGATTTATTACTTGTAAGACCTGGAAATCGCATATCACACCTAGTGCCACATAGCATGTTCACGGCTTGATTTTAAAAAGCTGCCCTGTCTACAAAACAATCTTACCCAGATGATCAGACTGTATCCACAAGAAATCAGATTTGAACAGCACTAATGACTTCACAGTTTAACTTCGAGATTCTTTCCATTTCAATTTTTCCTCAGCTACACATACTTTTTATTTTTAGCCATTGTAAACATAAGGAGAAAAAAACCAAATATAGTGATGTTTTATCAATATATATTAATGCAAAATATTCAATGCTAATTATATAAGTACATCAATTTTTTTCACTTGAATTTAATATTCACTGGTGACGTTTTCAAATTCAGTTTTGAGATGAAACTACACATGGAAAACTTCTTCCTAAGAGAAAAATGTGAGAGTTGGACTATAAAGAAACCTGAGCACTGAAGGATTGACGCTTTTGAACTGTGGTGTTGGAGAGGACTCTTGAGAGTCCCTTGGACTGCAAGGAGATCCAACCAGTCCCTCCTAAAGGATATCAGTCCTGGGTGTTCATTGAAGGGACTGATGTTGAAGCTGAAACTCTAGTACTTTGGCCACCTCATGCAAAGAGTTGACTCATTGGAAGAGACTCTGATGCTGGGAGGGATTGGGGGCAGGAGAAGAAGGGGAAGACAGAGGATGAGATGACTGGATGACATCGCCAACTCAATGGACATGAGTTTGGGTGAACTCCAGGAGTTGGTGATGGACAGGGAGGCCTGGCGTGCTGCAATTCATGGGGTTGCAAAGTCGGACACAACTGAGCGACCGAACTGAAGTGAAGAGAAAAATCCTTCAGAAATTTGATCAAAAATAAAACATTTGTAATTATGCCTTTGGAGAAGGCGATGGCACCCCACTCCAGTACTCTTGCATGGAAAATCCCATGGACGGAGGAGCCTGGTGGGCTGCAGTCCATGGGGTCACTAAGAGTCGGACAAGACTGAGCGACTTCACTTTCACTTTTCACTTTCATGCATTGGAGAAGGAAATGGCAACCCACTCCAGTGTTCTTGCCTGGAGAATCCCAGGGACGGGGGAGCCTGGTGGGCTGCCGTCTATGGGGTCACACAGAGTCAGACATGACTGAACCAACTTAGCAGCAGCAGCAGCAATTATGCCTTTGGCTATTTTCTTTATATTCTTTGGCTGTTTCAGAGTTCTTAGAACTTGAAATAGGGAAGCACTCTCAAGACATTTTTAAGACCTATGGGTATAGTTTGGTGCATATGGTTTGGAGCACAGAGTTTAAGATACGGCAAATGGTTGTGAACATCTTGTATTGGTAAGAGGGTAGCTATTGAAGATGCGTAGGCAGGGGAATTGATAAAGCCAAATATTTTCTTTCCAAAAAACAAACATAACAGTTGGATTATAGGGAGGCAAGGATTAAGTATTTGGTATTAACACATACACACTACCATATATATAAAACAGATGAACAACAAGGAACTATATTTAGTATCTTATAATAACCTATAATTGAAAATAATCTGAAAATAATTATATATAATCACTTTGCTATAACCTGAAACACTGTAAATCAACTATATTTCAACAAAAAAAAATAAAAAACCTGTGGGCTTAATTTTTAAGGTACTTGAGACAAAATATTGTTTGAGAATTTTATTATTTTATATTCAAATGTCTTTGTCAATTTAAAAAGATACAAAATTGAGCCCTGAAAACATAGGTCAGTAAGTCTTTTCCCCACCGAGCCATACAATATAATGATTCTTCTTCATCAGACAATTGTAAGCTTTAAAAAAAACTTCAATTCCTAATTTCAAGCAGAAATTACATAACATCAGGAAATTTTAATGTCTTGAAATTGAATGGGGTTTTGGTGTGGTTTTTTTTTTTTTTTACACGAATTGTCAGGTACATGCAAAATAAACTCACAATTTATTTTGGGTCACACAATATAAGTAACTTTGATGTTAACATATAATGTCCAGTAGCTAGTCACAGGAGTTACAATAAACTATACTTAGAAGCAGTATATGAGAGTTCCCTTGCTCCTCATCCTCACCAAGTCTTTCTAATTTTGAGTAGAATGGTTTCTCACTGTGATGTTAACTTCTATTTCTCTGACTACCAATGAGTCTGAGCATCTTTTTGTATTTGTTGATCATATGGATTTACTCTTCTATGACAGGTCTGTTTACATCTTTGGCTTGACTTTTCTGTTGAGTTCTCTGTCACTTTCTTATGGATTTAAAGGAGTTGTTTTATGTGTTCTAACTGTCAGTTCTTTGTTAGTTGTATGTGTTGCAAATAACTCCTCCAACTTTGAGCTTTGTCTTGTCACTTTATGATATCTTTGAAGAACAAAAAGGTCCTAGTTTTTTTAAAGAACAAAAAAGTTCTTAATTTTAACGTAATGGAAATTATTAATCTTTTTCTTTGTGGCTTCTGTGTTTTTAAAACTCCCTACTCAAAAGATGAATACATTCTTCCATAATGTCTTCTAAATGTCTTTTACTTTTTAACTCACATTCTCCCCAAACCCCCACTTTTTAAGATTACAAACAGATACTAATAAGTAATGATTCATTATATTCCCTTGACATTATATTTTAGCTGAGAAATATGAGAGAAGGAAGTAAGGCTGAAAGCCAAGGAAATCAACAAAGTTTTCAAACTCAGTTAAAAGTAACAAGATTCTGGACTTCGTTGGTGGTCCAATGGTTAAGAATCCACCTGCCAATGAAGGGGACACAGGTTCGACCCCTGGTCCAGGGAGATTCCACACGATGTGGGGCAACGTAGCCCCCGAGCCACGACTACTCAGCCTGTACTCTAGAGCCTGCGCCCCGCAACATACTGAAGCCCATGCGCCCTCGAGCTTGTGCTCTGTAACAAGAGAAGTCACGCAAGGAGAAGGCCTTGCGCCACAGCTAGAGAGTAGCCCCCATTTGCCGTAACTAGAGAAAGCCCATGCAGCAGTGAATGCTCAGCACATTAAAAGTAAATAAAACTGAATTTTAAAAACAGATAACAAGATTCAGGTACATGAGACTTTATTGCTTACCCTCAAAATATCTTCCAAGAGGGTTCCCTTGCCTGGGCCTAGTTCCACCAGTTGGAAAGCTGCATTTTTTCCAGCGGCTATCCATTCACTGATGAACCAGATCCCTAGGAGCTGTGACAAGGAAAGAACTACATTTGAGCATTATAAAGCATAAAAGGATACCAGGATGTAAAACTATGTAAACAGACTTTATACCAGAAAGCAAAATGTCTGCAAACAACTATACATGTTATTCAATAAGTTCATGTATGTATACACACATAGGAACTTCGCAGTACAACACATACCACTTATGATGCTTAGTCTCAGAAGAAAACACCTAATTAAAAGGCAGCCTCCATTATAAAAGGTCTCAGGACACATACTGAAAGGTACTAGTATTTGAAAGCGAACAGATAAATGAAATATGATTAGGCCACTTCTTCATATTCATGTAATTTCAATAATTACATCGCTTTAAGTGATAGTTAATATTTATTAACACCTAGATTCTTCTTCCTTTTGTGTACTATTTCCTATTTCTAAATTGATCAAAGATTATATAAGGAAATAAATGAACTAGAATTCCTGAAAAGAATTCAAAGTTTCCTAAAGGGAGACTTTTACTATAAATACAGCTAAATAAGAAATAGGGGCTTTGGCGCACATCTTGATTGCACTAATTCCGCAGTGTTTTTTTTTTATCTTTTCTCTCTTCCTTCTTGGGTACTCCCAACTTTCTTTTACACCTCACCTGTTGTCTCTCTCCATCCTTCCATTCTCATTTTTCATCTGGTTCTCCTCTTTTCCAATGCCTCACCTTCTGTCTCTTTTCATTCTCTTTCCTTTTGTTCTTCATATTGCTACATTTCCTTTTCTACATGAAGTATAGACCTTTTAAATGTCCTCTATACACCTCTATTATTCTCTATTCCTTCAGTATATAAACCACTAAAAAATTAAAACTTCACGAATCACAAAAAACAAAACTTATAGAACACTACTGTAGAATAATACTACTTGATTTTCTCTCAAATGTTAGTAATAATTAGTTTCTTCTATAGTTTACATTGAATATTACCTCCCCAAACATCTGACTTATTTCAGGTGAAGTAATGAAATCTCCTTCTTCTCCTAGCATGTCATGCTTCATATAATAGCCCTACATAAGAAGAAAAAATTGGAAAAAACATTAATTTTCAAATAAGCTTTTTAAAACACCCCTCCAAAATCTTATATAATGTATACAACTAGAAAAACAAGTATTTCATGAGAAAGTTCTCTCTTCTAAATAAGCAAAATAAATAGTGTCTTTACCTAGATTTTACAAAGTAAGTCTTTTTGCAGAACTGGTAGAAAAACATAACCAAGGAACTTCCACAACCCCTATTCCTACCACACTATTTGCTTTCAGTCCCTATCAATCTGGGTTTTGTCTTTTTCACCCTCAGAATTAGTTAAAACAATCCACAGTGATCTTGTGCAATTATTTGCTTCCTCGTTTATGGTTCGTTTTCTCATCAGAACATAACTGCAGGGCTCCACTGTCCACTGCAGTATCCCCAGAGGCTGAAACAGTGTGTGGCATAGTTGGCGCCTCAACAAATGGATAAATGAAGAGCAGATCTCAACTCTAACCCAGGTAAATGTGTTCTAAAGGTTCTCCTTACCTGAAATTTTGGTACACTGTAGCACTGTATACAGGCATTAAAGGATCCCTTCTTTTACTAAACCTCTGGACCCTGAGTCATTCCACTACATCCAAAAGCAAAAGGAAAATGAACCCTGGGATTCCACAGATCTCATAATTCAAGCCAACAAAAAGTGAAACACTGTAAAATAAAAGAATCACAGGCTTTCACCAAGTGGCTTTGTACAGCAGAAAGGAAATGAAAGTCAGAAAGCTGTAACACTGCCTAATGCTATAACATAAAGGTCCAGACCTCCCATTCTCAATGGAATATGCTTCCAATGCTTGCTGATGCCTTCGCAACACAGCTTTCCAAGCACCAAATTCATATTTCCTGTTGCCTACTGGACATGCCACCTGAGTCCCACAAACACTTCACATTCATCCACTGAACTCAACTCTGTCCTACCTCTTCCTACTCCTGTATTCTCTTCTTCCTGAAAAATAACTGCAACCACCACCACAAACCCAAGTAGGGAAGTCATCCTTCCTCCGTTCCATAAATCCAATTGGTTACATTGTCTCCTTAACATCTTTGGAACGTGTCCTCTCTTTAATGCCACTGCCGCTGACTTGACCCAGCCCTGATCAACTGACAGATTTATTTATCTGTCCCAAGGTCTTCAATACTTTGGTCAGCTCATGCAAAGAACTGACTCATTGGAAAAGACCCTAATGCTGGCAAAGACTGAAGACAGGAGGACAAGGGGACGACAGAGGATGAGATGGTTGGATGGCATCACCAACTCGATGGACATGAGTTTGAGCAAGCTCCAGGAGTTGATGATGGACAGGGAGGCCTGGCGTGGGGCAGTCCATGAGATCGCAAAGAGTCGGACACGACTGAGCGATTGAACTGAACTAAAGGTCTCCAAGCCTGACTCTTGTCCTGGAAGGCTCCCGCCAGGGCTGAGGGCCCTCGGGCTCCTCTGCGCACATCCTCCTGGTTCACACATGACAGCGCTGCTCGAGTGGGCCTGGTGGCCTGGTACCCCGACTCATACCTTGGCTGGGTTCGTCAAGACCTCCTTCATGTACTCGGCCACAGTGATGGGACCAGTAGACTTGATTTTGTATATAAGATGCCTCAGCATAGGGGTCACGGAATTGTTTTCGGCAGGCTCATTCCCAGAGCTGAAGTACTTTCCTCTCCAAAGGCAAGGAAGGACTGCAAAAAAAAAAAAAAAACATTATACGGAACTCATTAGAAATCTTAGTGTTGACACAGCAGCCTGAGTGATTTCAAGGCGGCTTCGTCAACCTTTCACTAAGCCAAAGCCAAGAAAGCGATCTCGGGCCGCCATCGGCCCAAGACCACACAGCCATTCCATGTCTAAGTCTGCAGCCCAGAGCGCCCCAGAGCCCTCTCAACTGAGGAAGGCGCCCCGGGCTGTTTCCAAGGCAACAAGGGTTTGAGCACCGCAAACTCTTACCTGCGCGCACAGCGCATAGCCGCCTAGCGCCGGCTGCCGCCAAGAAATTCATCCCTAACTTCTCCTGCGGTAAAGCTCCGCCCGGAAATAGGAATTGCGCCTGTTTCCTGTGAGGGCCAAGCCCCCTACAGGAAGTACGTCACTCGGCCTAGCGGAAGAAAGCTAGGGGTCTTGCGCGCGTGCTTCGCTTGCTATGGCGGCAGCCGAGAAACCTTTGGAGTTCCATGCCAAGCGGCCCTGGGGCCCGGAGAAAGGGCTAGAAGATTCGGACGAAGACGAAGAGGATGATAACGATGAAACCGAGGATGCGTTCTCTCTTCAGGAGGTGTTGCGGCTCGGAGGCACCAAGGTAATGGCCTCGGGCTCCCAAAGAAAGGAAACAGGCGCGTGGAGGGGTCGCGAGTGGAATTGTCCCGCGAGTGGCGGGTCAAGTGGCCCAGCAGTCCCTGAGCTGCGGAGCGGGAGGGCGTCGCAGACTCAGATTCCAGCTTCGAAATGTACTCTGTGCGTTTCCTGCATTTCTTTCCCGTAATATTGCAAGAAAAATGTCGTTTAGCATTGAACTTTTTTTTGCCGTGTCTTTTCTTAAAATGTAGGTGATCTTTTGTTTTTATTGACGTAGTAGTATATAAATGGCACTCCATCAGATCGGAGAGGACTGTTTGTTGTTCCGACCTCTTGACATCCGTGTTTGGGATCCCACTGGTGTTAGAATTTTAACTTAAGTACACACACGTGCTCACTTTACGCTCAAGAATCTTTCTGCCCTCTTGGAATTTACATATTAATGAAACAGTAACCAAACTTTGGAATACACAGTACATCAAACACTGAGTATGACGAAAGCTAAAACGAGGAAGGATAATGAGTGGGAAAGGGCGTTACAGTTTTAACTTAGGTGACTGGGGAATCCACCACTGAGGTGTTTGAGCAGAAAACTGGAGGGAAGAAAGGAGTGAGCCCTTTGGTTTTGTTGTCCCAGGAACAGTAGAATAGTGCAGCTGAGGTCAAGTGAGGTGAGAGAAGAGAGGTAAGAAATGAGGGCAGAGACATAAGAGGGTGGAATTATGCTCCCATTTTATGGGAAACCTTTAGAAGATTTGGAGTAAGTATGTGACAGTTTGGCTTTGTATTAATTGTTTTGAGGGTAGACTTTTCTGGGCAGTGTGGGAGGGGGCGGAGTGGGGTCAGCGATTAGAGGCAGGAGAAATGCAGTTTTCCTGGGCAGACTGACAGTTTGGTCTGCACTTGGGTTACATTTTACAGGAGGAAGTGCATAATGAAAGGTCTTCTTTCTCACTTTAATCTCTAGCCATGCAGTTTCTTCAGGAAGCAATCATTTAGTGTCTTTCAAACAAATACACACACCCCTGCATGTGTTATTTTTTACACAAAAGGTATAGTATATCTATACCATTTTAGATCTTTTCCCTACTGTTTCAGAGATGCTTCCATATCAGTATATAAAGTTCTGTCATTGGTTTTATGTCAGCATAAATCATTATCTTAATTTATCTAACCAGCCATTTATTGTGAATATTTGTCAGTCTTTTCCTATTTTAAATAATGCTTCGGTAAATAGCCTTGAATATGTATATCTTTCCCCCCATTAGTAAGTGGATGTATATACACCTAAACTTATAGAAATGGAACTGCTGAGTCAATATGTCAGGTATTTTGATTGAAGTTGGCAAATTGCTTTCCATAAAGAAGTTCCATAGACCATATGGGAAAGTGCTTTTTTTCTTTCACCCTCTCCCCAGCACCACCTGTCTTAGTATCATCTATGCTTGTCTGACGTGTTTAAAAATGGATATATCATTGTGATTTTAATTTGGACTTCTTTAAATGTGAGTGAGGTTAGGCATCTTTTCATTTTTTTAAGGAACCTCTTTTTTGTTTATATACTTGCACATCTTTCTGTTGGATTGTCACTTCCTTAACTGATGAATAGGAACTTTTATGTTAAATATTAAGCCAGATTACTTTGATATGAGTTGCCAGTTACTGTTTTTTTCCAACTTATCTTCTGATTTTTGTATATGTTTTGTGTGTATGAGAGAATGGTAAATTTATCTATTCTATCCATATCGGACCTGAGTTTTATGTCATATTTAGAATTTTTCCCTACTTTTTTTTTTTTAATGTTGTGTTTTCTCCTGTTTTACTCTATGGTTTTGTTTTTCACATTTAATTTTTTTTTTTTGGCTGTGCCACTTGACCTGCAGGGTCTTAGTTCCCTGACCAGGGTTTGAACCTTAGCCCAAGGCAGTGAAAGCGCAGAGTCCTAACCACTGGACTGCCAGAGAATTCCCTTTGCACTTAAATCTTTGCTTTATCAAGTACTTTGGGTGTGGAAGGGAGCCCAGGCAATACTAAGATAACTCAATTTCATGGATAATTGATTTCAGCAATATAAATATCATTAACTTTTGAAGTTTTAATTAAACTTAGATTTGTAATTTATTTTTCACTTTTCATATGTTTCTATGCAGCAAGATTATCTTATGTTGGCTGCTTTGGATGAGAATGAGGAAGTTGTAGATGGAGGCAAAAAAGGAGCAATTGATGATCTTCAGCAAGGTGAACTGGAAACATTTATTCAGAATCTTAGTCTGGCCAAGTACACAAAAGCTTTCTTAATTAAAGAAGATCAACCAGCTAAAAAAGAAGATGCCAGCAAGAAGGAAGCAAGAGTATCTAAAGTAGATAGTAAAAAGCAAAAAGCAGCAGAAAGTGAAAGTAAGGTGAAAAATAAGAAGAGGCCAGAACAGCATTCTGATGAGAACAACAGTGCCATAACAAAAGCAAAGAAAGATAAGCAACAGGACATCTTTGAATTTTTTGAGAGACAGACATTGTTACTTAAGTCTGGCGGCAAATGGTATGATCTGGAGTATAGCAATGAATATTGTTTGGAACCCCAGCCTCGGGATGTTGTGTCTAAGTACAAAGCCTTGGCTCAGAAGCTGTATGAACATGAAATCAATTTATTCAAAAATAAGACGAATAACCAAAAGGGAGCCTCTTCTGCCTGGATGAAGGCAATTGTATCATCAGGGACTCTAGGTGACAGAATGGCAGCCATGATTCTTCTAATTCAGGATGATGCTATTCATACACTCCAGTTTGTGGAAACTCTCGTGAACCTTGTTAAAAAGAAGGGCAGCAAACAGCAGTGCCTCATGGCTTTGGATACTTTCAAAGAGTTACTCATTACAGACCTTTTGCCAGATAATCGAAAGCTACGGGTTTTCAGCCAGCATCCTTTCAACAAACTAGAGCAGTTGTCCAGTGGCAACAGGGACTCCAGAGACAGAAGACTCATATTATGGTATTTTGAACACCAGCTGAAACACTTAGTGGCTGAATTTGTGCAAGTCTTAGAAACTTTGAGTCATGATTCATTAGTAGCCACCAAAACTCGAGCCCTCATGGTGGCTCACGAGCTTCTTTGTAACAAACCTGAGGAAGAAAAGGCCTTTCTTGTGCAGGTGGTAAATAAACTGGGAGATCCTCAGAACAGAATAGCCACCAAAGCCTCCCATCTCTTAGAGACACTGCTTTGTAAACATCCCAACATGAAAGGAGTTGTGTGTGGTGAAGTAGAGAGACTGCTGTTCCGTTCAAATATCAGCTCCAAAGCCCAGTATTATGCAATTTGCTTTTTAAATCAAATGGTCCTCTCTCATGAAGAAAGTGAACTAGCTAACAAATTAATAACTCTTTATTTTTGTTTTTTTCGGACTTGCATCAAGAAAAAAGATATTCAATCAAAAATGCTCAGTGCCCTTTTAACAGGAGTGAATAGGGCATACCCCTATGCCCAGACTGGTGATGACAAAGTGAGGGAGCAGGTTGATACACTTTTCAGAGTGCTGCATGTTGTGAATTTTAATACCAGTGTGCAGGCTTTAATGTTACTCTTCCAAGTCATGAATTCTCAGCAGACAATATCAGATCGATATTATGCAGCATTATATCGGTAAGTACTTAGCATTGTAATACGTGAATGAGAATGTGGTATACTGCAGTGCCTGTCTGGGGGGCAGTAGAAAGAAAGTAGGGTTTTTGGCACCCCTCAGTAACTTGCTCTTCACCAGCTTTTGAGTCACTTAATCTTTAGTTCCCTGTTGGGCATCTATGTTAATATGCTTTGAATATATCATTTATTATTTTTTTGTTTTGAGAAGTCCCCATCCTTGATCCTGTATTTCTTTCCTCCTGTCCTTCACACTGCCATTTAGTTGTTCATTCAACAAGAATTTTTTGAGTGTCAGCTATGTGCTGGGTACTATTCAAGAACTCAGGATATAGCACAATAAATAAATTTCCCACCTCTAAAACACTTTCATTCCTGTTGGGGAAGACAAATAAATGGTAAACAAAGTTTTTACATAGGAAGGTTGAGGAGGAGCATTGTGGTTTGGGAATATTTTTTAAAATATTAGTATTAAGATTTTGGTACTAGAATTACTGAATTTGCAACTGTCCTGCAATGCACCCATTCAGGGCAGATACTTTGAAGTTTGTATACTTGGCAACTATTGAAGTACAACAAACTATGTATTTCTAATTCATTTTTCTAATTTTACATACATACTGCTTGCAATAATATAGTGGTTAATATCTTAGATCTAAGCCTAGATTTGAGTCCTATAGTTTATCCAAAGGACAAATTGCTTTAATTTTCATTAAAGCCCTATTGGTAAACATGATTGATCCCATTGTACTGTGCTTTTATTTGTCTGTAAAATGAAAAAGAAAGCACCTATCTCATAGGGTTTTTAATGAAGATTATGAAACTTCGCCACAGCTACACATCTGAACAATGATAGAACTGAGGTTTTAATAAGATTAATGACTTAATATACTTTTTAATTAATTTATTGAAGGCTAATTGCTTTACAGGATAGTGTTGGTTTCTGCCAAATGTCAACATGAATCAGCCATAGTGAGTTCATGTATTTGTAAACCCAAGTAATTGTCAGTGTATGCTGTGCTTTTAACACAGCCCAGCACATGGTTCAGTGCTCTGTAAGTGCTGGCTGCTATCATTATTACCCATTTACAGTTCTTCAATTTAATCCTTTTACGAGCTCTCAGGTCTGTGAGGTGCAATAATTTGTGCAAGGTCACACAGACAGCATGAGGTCAACTTAGGTGGCAAATCCAGGCTTAGTGACTTGGAGTTCATGGTGTTTCATGGTACTGATTGGGCTGATAGATTTTTAAAAAAACTCAAAATTCTTTCCACAATTCTTAAGAGACTAAGTACTCTAGCCCTAATTCCCTGGTGGTCCAGTGGTTTCATCTTAGCACTTTCACTGCTGTGGCCCAAGTTCAACCTCTGGTTGGAGAATTAGGATCCTGTAAGCCATGAGGCACAGCCAAAAATGAAAAATTTAAAAAAAAATTTAAGTAATCCTTAATTTTTTAGTTTGGAAGGACTTCCAAGGCTGAAAGTGTAGAAGTTTCAGGGCTAGGTTCTTTAGCAACTTTTGAGGGTCATAAGAATTTCTAGTTTTTGGAAAGTTTGAAATCTATTGGAAGACATTTTTCTAATATCAATTTAACATCTCAGTGTTGAACACGGGTCTAAAGTCTGAGGAATGCATTCAACACAGGGGTCTAACATGTCTGAGGAGTACATTCTTAAACTCTTCAAATTATTGCTTGCCAAGAGATCTCACAGATGGATTACTTCAAAGGCCTTTTAAGGTTTTTTAAAGTATTTATTTTCTCTTGATTTTATTAAAAATACTTGAAATAAAAATTTCCTGCTATTAATTGAGGCATAAAAGAAATGAAATAATTTGGTTTACAAAAACGAATTTATCAAAACCTTCAGTAACATACTCTGTCAAATGGTGGAAACACATCTGTGTAAATTCTCAAATATTTCTATTGATGTGTAATGGAACGTATTCAAAATGAGTGGCAGAATGAAAAAAAAATTTTAAAAATAAAAGTGAGTGGCAGAATGGATGGAAGTGTTGAAAAATTAAAATGAGAAAAAAGTGGAATATCAAAGTTTATTTGGGGAATTCTCAGGCAGTCCAGTGATAGGACTCTGAACTTCCACTCCAGGTTCCATTCCCGGTCAGGGAAGTACCCACATGCCATGTGGTACAGCCAAAATAAAAAATTATTTGAATAACATTGACTATCTTAGAATATCACCAATAGGTACTAGAATTGTGGAGCTGACATAATGGGGAAAACTAGATAGGTGAAGAATACGAAAATATGCTTCACAAGGTCAAATGTTTTCTTTTGTAGTGTTAGTAAAAAAAATAAAAGTGCTTAGAACAAAAGGGATGATTCTGCTGTTGGAGTGGATATCTGGAGGATTGTGTTTATCCTGGGTTTTCTAATGTCTGGGGGTCCAGACCAATTGGAGCATCTCTAGGATTCAACAAACAGGATAAAAAGAGAATTTAAAAGTTACATGAGATAATAGTTCAGCAGCCTGTCAAAGAGAGATGGGGGGGGGGGGCGGTGCCGGAAGGACAAATAATAGCTATAGTAAAGGGTCAAGTGTTTGAAAGGCTGTAGAAGTATACTTAGGTTACTTTGTTGTGTAACCAATTTATTGACCCATAAAATTGTATGTTTAAAGCACTGAGTGAAGATTTGATACATGTATACATTGTGATGTTTACCATCTTCAAGTTCATTAACACCTCCATTACTTCATGTAGTTACATAGTTACTCCTTGGAGGGGTTAGAGTGCTAAAGATCTATTCTAGGCAAATCTCAAGTCTACAGTAAGGTATCATTAAATATTCACCATGAAGCTGGACGTTTACACCCTTTGACCAACATCTCCCTATTCCCTACTCCCCACCCACTACCACTGGCAGCTACCAGTCTTTTCTCTGTTTTCTATGAATTTGATATTTTGTTTTTTTTAAGATTCTATTTATCCATGAAATCAGAGTAGTTGCCTTTCTGACTTACTTCATTAGGCATAATGCTCTCCAGGTTTATACATGTCACAGGTGGGACTTCCTTCTTTCTCATGGCTGAATAATAATCCATTGTGTATATATAACATATCTTCATCATCCATTCATCTGCTAACACACACACAGGTTGTTTCCATACTTCAGCTGTTGTGAATAATACAGTGAATGTGGGAGTGCAGGTATCCCTTGACAGACGATTTCATTTCCTTTGGTATATGCCCAGAAATGGAGTTGCTGGGTTATATGGTAATTCTGTTTTTAATTTGATGAGGATCTGCCTTATGGCTTTCCATAATGGCTGTGCCAATTTATATTCCTACCACCAGTGTATATGGATTCCATTCTTTCCACGTCCTTTTCAGTGTTATCTCTTGCCTTTTTTATAATAGCCATCCTAACAGTGTGAGTTGGTATCTCAATGTGGTTTTGATTACTCTGATGGTTAGTGGTGGTGAGCACCTGTTTCATGTACCTTTTGGCCATTTGTATTTCTTCTTTGGAAAAATGTCTATTCAGATCCTTTGCCCATTTTTTAGTTGGATATTTTGGGAGATTTTTGCTGTTAAATTATATGAGGTTCCTTACATGTTTTTTTATATTAACCCTTTATCAGAGATTGGATCTTTGTGGTAGCTCAGATGGTAATGAATCGGCCTGCAATGCAGAGCCCTGGGTTTGATCCCTGAGTCACGAGGATCCTCTGGAGAAGGGAATGGCAATCCACTCCAGTATGCTTGCCTGGAGAATCCCATAGACAGAGAAGCCTGGCAGACTGTAGTCCATTGGGTTGCAAAGAGCTGGGCACGACTGAGCAACTGAACTGAACTGAACTGAGCAACTAACACTACTGCTTTATCAGTTACATGGTTTGCAAATATTTCCTCCCATTCCATAGGTTGCCTTTTCACTTTGTTGATGGTTTGTTTCGTTTGTTGTGAAGAAGTGTTTGATGTGGTCCCACTGGTTTATTTTTGCTCTTGTTACTTGTGTTGCATCAGAAGGCGATAGTAAAATTAATAGTTAGAAATTAAACATTCGATTTCAGCTGTGGATAAAGAAGGTGCTTGTTTTCTGGCAAAAATGAGTTGTCTAACATGGGATTGTATTCCTAGTGAGAGACTGAGCAATCTGCGGTTACAAGGTATATTGAACATCCACTTAGCATATCATGAACCATTTGTTCATTCAACATTCTAGTGCTTATTAAGTGCAAGGCACTAGGGTGACAGCAGTGAATAACAGGCACAGTCCCTGTTTCATTGGACTTTGAGGGGTAAAAAGAAAGGCAACAAAATGCGTTAAACTATAAAGAACATAAACATGGGACCAAGAATAATGAAGGAATCTATGAATGTGCAGACAGTTGGAGAAAAGCATTCTGGACAGAGAGAATAGTGTGTATAGCAAGGAGTTATACAGTTAGTACATTCAAAGGGAGTCACACAGTTCAGTTTTCCACTACGCACGTATGGTCTTCACCCGAACCGTGTGGAGGCAGCCTCGGTCACCCAGCTAGTTGGTAGTGATGCAAGGATAAGAACCCTGGTCTAGTCCACTGCTTTCAAAGGGCAGTTTTCATTGTTTGGTTTTGGATTAGCCTTCCATGAACAGATCTGTACCTATATGAAAGTTACACTGTTAGGGAGGTGCCCTGTTGGTCTAGAGAATGGAAAACCATTTGGAAAAGAAAAAAGAAACCAAAAAAAAGTTTCCTCCTCCTGTGGATTTTTTTCCCTCTGGTACTATCATCATTCTTCCTGTTCTGGTTATTCACTTCCACCTTACTTCTTAGGACAGAAGTGATCTCTTGTTCTAGAATAAGTGGGAAGGCTATCCCTAAGATGATATTTGTTAGTTGCTGGGTTTGGGGATGTTTTATAAATAAACATGTGCTCTTGTTTCTCTTTTGCAGGAAGATGCTGGATCCGGGGTTGATGTTGTGTTCTAAGCAAGCCATGTTTCTTAACCTTGTCTACAAGTCTCTGAAAGCTGACATCGTGTTGCGGAGGGTGAAGGCTTTTGTGAAGAGGTTACTTCAAGTCACTTGTGAACAGATGCCACCATTTATATGTGGAGCTTTGTATCTTGTATCTGAGATCCTCAAAGCAAAACCAGGTTTAAGAAGTCAACTGGATGATCATCCGGTATACTTTACAACTGCTTTTTAAATCCAGTGGGTTCTGAACTATATTTGGTATTTTTCTTTGCTTTGATGACAGTAACATACTCAGTTCCTTGGAGCATGTGAGTCCTGGAATCAGACTGACCTGGATTTTAGTCCCTGGTGTGAAGTCAGCTCAGTGGGCATATTGCTTGACCCTTTACTGGTAATAAACTGCCATAAAGTGGGATTCTGTGATGCTGTGAAAGACGGATGGCAGGAGGAGAAGGGGGCAACAGAGGATAAGATGGTTAGATTGCCTCACTGACTCAATGGACATGAGTTTGACCAAGCTCTGGGAGATAATGAAGGACAGGGAAGCTTGGCATGCTGCAGTCAGTGGGGTTGCAGAGAGTTGGACAGGACTTAGCCACTGAACAACAGCAGCATGAAAGATTTAGAACTAGCAGATCTCTTAAACCTGTCTCCTCAGTTGTGAAATGGACATAATATCACCTGCCTTATAAGTTGTTTGTTTATAACAAGTCAAAAATTCATTTGAGGGCTGAATGCTTTCAAAGTCTCATGGATTCTTGATTCAAAGCTTTATTCCATTTAGCAATAAGAATATGGTCTCTCATCTAAATTTCATTTTTGGAACTTTCATGTTTCATCAGAATTGCAATAAGTGAGTCTTCTTCAAAACCACCTCACATAATTGAATATGGACTTCCAGTTGATTAAACCAGATTCATTAAACCATTTTTTTAGGAGTCTGATGAGGAAGAAAATTTTATTGACATAGCAGATGATGAAGAAGCAGAAAAATTCACTGATGTAGATAAAGAAACAGAAACAGATACCGTGAAAAAAGTTGAGATGGAAGAAACTGAGTCTGAAAGTCATGTGGGAACCAAAAAGGTAGAGTCTGCTTCTTGGGTGCACTTTGATAACTTAAAAGGTGAGTTGCTAAAATCTTTAAAGTTTTCTCTTGAATCTTTGGATTCCCTTTTGATCTTAATAGAAATTAATATTATGTACTTTAGAAGTTCTCAATATTGTTTTCTTTTAGATGGGAGCTCTCATCACCAGGTATATTTAGGTCTTAGAACTAAAATTTTTAACATAATGAATCATTGATTTACTTATGAATCATACTACAGATAATAAGTAGCTTACTCAGTAATGAATCTGCCTGCAATGCAGGAGACCCAGGTTTGATTCCTGAGTTGGGGAGATCCCCTGGAGAAGGAAATGGCAACCCACCCTAGTATTCTTTCCTGGAGAATCCCATAGAAAGAGGAGCCTGGCAGACTACAGTCCATAGGGTTGCAGGAGTCGGACACAACTTAGCATCTAAACTACAGATAATAAGTACACATTTTTAAATAATTTAAATCTTAGAAATTAAAGCAAATACCTTTTAGAGTTGTAAAGATTTAGTGAGAAAACTGTGGTCATGTTAAATGCACAGTAGATCTCTCTTTCTTCAGCTGTAAATGTAGTCAGTTTATACCTTTGAACGAGTTTAGTTTCTTGATCTTTATCTGTACATGTAAAGGCTTCCTACATGGAACATATATGAAAAAAACACATGTGTATACAACAATTTGACTTATAAACAACAGTATTTGTTACATATTATGAAGTATAATTGGAGAAAGGAATGGCAACCCACTCCAGTATTCTTGCCTGGAGAGTCCCATGGACAAAGGAGCCTGGCAGGCTACAGTTCATGGGGTCGCAAAGAATTGGACACGACTGAGCAACTAACACACACATGAAGTATAAAACTTGTGGTTATTTTGTTTGAGCATCATATTTACCCTCTGTAGTTCCTTAAAGAAATGTTTGAGAATTGAAAACTCTTTGGTATATTGGGTTGGCCAAAAAGTTCCTTTGAGTTTTTCCTTGAAATGTTACAGAAAAGGTGGAAGGAACCTTTTGGCCAACTCAAATAGAAACTTAGGAGTTCCATACACACATCAATTGAATTGAATCTATTAATAGAATATTAGAGCCAAAAGAAATTGTAGAAATGCAGCCTCTTCATTTAAGGCTAAAAGAAAAACACACTAGCCTTGAGGATCAAGAAAGGTGCCACTGTTTACAATAGCTAGGACATGGAAGCAACCTAGATATCCATCGGCAAATGAATGGATAAGGAAGTATTAATGGAGTATTACTCAGCTATAAAAAAAGAACACATTTGACTCAGTTCTAATGAGGTGGATGAAACTGAAGCCTATTGTAGAGAGTGACAGAAGTCAGATAGAGAAACACCAATACAGTGTATTAACACATATATATGGAATTTAGAAAGATGCTAACAATGACCCTATATGCAAAGCAGCAAAAGAGACACAGGTGTGAAGAACAGACTTTTAGACTACGTGGGACAAGGCAAGGGTGGGATGATTTGAGAGAATAGCATTGAAACATGTATATTACCGTATGTGAAATAGATGACCAGTACAAGTTTGATGCATGAAACAGGGTACTCAAAGCCAGTGCTCTGGGACAACCCAGAGGGATGGGGTTGGGAGGGGGGTTCAGCATGTGCATGAACACGTGTGTGGGGGCACGTGCACCCATGGCTGATTTGTCAATGTGTAACAAAAACCACCACAAGATTGTAAAGTAATTATCCTTCAATTAAAACACATATTTTAAAAAGTTGCCAGACCTATTTCTTCAAACTTGTGGAACTCTTGGTCAGAGTAGTTCACCTGTCTGAATCTTAGTTAGCCTGTAAAGTGTACAAGAAAAGTATGGTAGCCACCAGGAAAGTTGTTTTTTAAAGAATCCATCAGAGGGCTAACCGGGGAATAATCCTTTAGAAGGGTGATGAGTATGTGCGTTGTGAAGCAGACAGTTCCTTCTGTGTTCTCAAGGTTCCTTGTTGTAAGTTTTGTAATGCAGAGTTGCTGAAAACATGAAGAAGATAGTATGACACCTGTTCCAAGTGAGACTGACTTCTAGGCATAAATTAATGACGAATATTCACTGCACTGGAGAAGGCAATGGCACCCCACTCCAGTACTCTTGCCTGGAAAATCCCATGGACGGAGGAGCCTGGTGGGCTGCAGTCCATGGGGTTGCTAAGAATCAGACATGACTGAGCAACTTCACTTTCACTTTTCACTTTCATGCTTTGGAGAAGGAAATGGCAACCCACTCCAGTGTCCTTGCCTGGAGAATCCCAGGGGCGGGGGAGCCTGGTGGGCTGCCGTCTGTGGGGTTGCACAGAGTCAGACACCACTGAAGTGACTTAGCAGCAGCAGCATTCGCTGCACTGTAAAGTTCCAAAAGAATTCAGACCTGTTTCATCTTCAGGTCCTTTGTCATCTTAACACTTAGGATCTAATTGACCTAAAAGAAATGGGAAGGGGAGCTTTTAGTAGTGGGATAAACATGCTGCCTGGTTCATTCAAAAGCAGATGCTACCTTAGGTACCAGTTCTGGTGGGCTTGGAGTTTTTGATCCAGGTAGGATGCCCAGTTAACGAAGAGTGCTGTCGCTGACAGCGTTAATCCTGGTGGGTTAGTGACCTCTTGGGCTAGGACTAGAGCGTTTGAGAAATACTCTTATTTTTGTTCACAGGTGGCAAAAAGTTAAACACATATGATCCATTCAGTAGAAACCCTTTGTACTGTGGAGCTGAAAATACAAGTCTTTGGGAACTCAAAAAGGTAAAGTAATTCCAAATTGTCTCTTAATTCGTCTGTGCCATGTTTGCCCCCATGGATTTAATAGTTTCTTTTGCATTTTTCTTGTAAGTGATAGATAGAGGAGGTATTTAGAAATTAGTCAGCATAAGCAATTTGAAGTATGTCACCTGGCTGTAATGCCTTATAACCCATATTTCTGTTGCCTGTAATAACATTAAATTTATACATTTTTGCATTCACATGTAGAAAATCTTAAATAATGTGCATGCAAAATAAGGATATTATTCATGGCTATAAATAAATTTTGCTTCCGTTAGTATGCTGTTGTATATAATGGCTCTGTAAAATGGATACATTTTGCTGTATGCATTGGATACCTCAGGGCTTCCCTCGTGGCTTGGTGGTGAACCCGCCTGCCAATGCAAGAGATACGGGTCCAATCCCTGGGCTGGGAAGATTCCATGGACAGAGGAGAGTGGCGGGCTACAGTCCATGGGATCACAAAGAGTTGGACACGACTTAGCAACCATATTACAGCAGTTGGATATCTCTGAAAAAATTTGTGGTAGTAGAACTGTTTGCAAGCAAAGTTACCTTGTACATGTGTTAAGAGGAACTCATTTCTAATAACCTTTCTGGAGTTTGACCTTTCTGGAGTTTTGCTGATGCACTTGTCTTCCTAGGCAGACTCCTGTGGGTCCCGGACACCTTATTAGCGAATCTGTAAGGTCACAACTACTTTGAAAGGCAAAGATATTATTTGCCTTTGTCACTATTGATGAGGCACTGGTGGTATTAAAGAAATGATGGCTAAACTGCTGGTGACTTTACCAGAAATAAATGCAGTAGTACCAAGCTGTGCTGATGGCCATTGTATTCTTCATTGCATATACTTGAAAGGGAGGAGGAAAGCCAGTATCACATAAGTATGATGAAGCAAGGAAAGTTGTTGATTTTATTATTTTAACCCCAGAATACCTAAATATGAGAGTTTTCTCACATCTCAAGGAAAAGCGCCTGTATAATTGTTGGAAATGCAGCTAGCTACTTTTTTCATGAAAGACTGGTTGACAGGCTGGTCATTCACACTTTTGTATTTGGGAGATATTTTCTTGAAAATGACTGAAGTAAATCTTTTACTTCAAATGAAACAGCTGACAGTATCTGTTGTCAATGATGAAATTCAAGCTTTGATTAAAATTTTAGAACTCCTATAACCACCATCTTAAGCTTAACAGTTTCTTGGTCTCTTTTCTAATGAAATCCATGGTGATACTGTGGTTTTTGTGATGTTTAATTAAATGTCACCAACATTTTGAAGAATTGCATAATTCACAAAATCAGTATTTTATAAATGAGCAGTGCACAGTGTTAAAGTCAAGCATGGATAAAGATTCATTCACTGTAGACCAGTTAGTTTTAAGTAGAAAATACCAAAAGTTGATAGAGTTTCAGACTCCATGTTGCAGCTCATCTTTGGTATAGTATCAAAGGAAAAAAATCCACATTTATGTGAAAGACTATTGGTTAATCCCCCATTTTTTCCAGCTATATCTCTGTGTGAGGCCAAATTTCCTAAACACATTTCAACTAAAGTAACATGGAATACAGCAGTAGATATGAGAATCTGCTGTCTTCTCTTAAACCAGATATTAGATTTGCAATGCTGTAAAATAATGCTACTCTTACCACTAATGTTTGTTTTGAAAAAGTTATTTTTCATTCTATATGTTACTATATTAATATGTAATAGGTTTATTATTAATTTTAAATGAACTATAAGTGTTCAGATTTTTTTCTGTTGTAATTTCTTATTTTTTTTATTTTTTTAATCTGTTGTAATTTCTAATAAAGTATCGGTTAGATATATCCCACTTAAATCACAGAAGCTCTTGAGGTCCTTGATTTTTAAGTATACAAAGTGTTCCTGAGACCATAATTTTGAGAATCACTCTTCTGATATATTGGCTTCAGTTTCAATTTGGGGGATTTTCTTAAATAACCTGCAGTTTTGGTAGGAGTTGACCTTATCTCACATATTTCTTTCCAGCTATCTGAGCATTTTCATCCTTCTGTGGCCCTTTTCGCAAAGACTATTCTTCAGGTAAGTCTCAAATATTCAGAAGACAAGAAATTAAAGAAAATAAGTAATCCTGTTTGAAGTAGTCAGTAACTGGTCAGTGTTTTCTCTACTAGATAGATTGTGTGTGTTTTTCTGCTGTTATAAAGGAGCAATTACTTGTTTGATAAAGAGCAACAGATAATTCTTCCCACTCTGAGATGAGTGGAAATACATGGATATTATAGAACCACAACAGTTATTTATTATATCCTGATTATTTATTGCTCCTGGAGAAAGGGGACCCTCCCCTTTGCCTTTTGCCATGTTTGTCACTCAGCATTTGATTCCTGGTTAATGGTTAGATGACCTACAGTATTAATACTGTTCGCCTATTCATATCAGCAATGCATTATAGAATATGTATGAGTGTGCGCTTAATTTCTTCAAGGAAAGAGTAATGTGCATGAGAGAGATATTTGAAGGGTATCTCATTGCACATTTGTGCCTTTGAAGCAATGTAGTAGATGCTTGTGTTTTTCTTGTTTCTTCTCTAAGTATGTGTGTGTGAGTATGTATATATTTCAGGTTAAGTTCTTAATTCCCTCCCCTCATCTTTCAGGGAAATTACATTGAGTATTCAGGGGATCCACTGCAGGATTTCACACTAATGAGGTTCTTGGATCGATTTGTATATAGAAATCCAAAGCCACATAAAGGCAAAGGTAAACTTCTGTTTGATAAACGTCTCAGTTTTCACTGTTGATATTTGATAAACAACATGAGCATATATAACTAGGTTTTACATTACACTGTCTTGATTTTACATTTCAGAAAACACAGACAGTGTTGTGATGCAGCCAAAAAGAAAACATTTTATGAAGGATATTCGTAGTCTTGCTGGTAGGTATAAAGCCTGGACAGTTGAAACTGACAGCAGTACAAGTTAGTAGCACACAGATTGTGTTATTCTTTGCTCTGCTTATCAGGGTAAAACCTAAGCATCAGAGATACTATCCATCTTTGTGTTCAAGAATGTATACATTTTCAAGTTTACTTAACAAAACATTGCAAAACATTTCAAACCTATCTGAAGTATATACACAAGTGGTATAAGGGACCCTCCCCCCACCACCCCACCCCACCCGACCTCCGTAACCATCACCCATCTTTTAACAATTAACATTTTGCTGTTCTTGTATCATCCATAGGTAAAGCTATAGCTCTGTCACTGACATCAACCCCACCCCCCATATATAATTATCTTTTATAGTTCAGACCATCTTAAGCTCTCTAATATGGGCTTGGCAGAATAGCTACAACAGATTTTTGTCACTGAGTGTTATTTTAAAGTTATTTCTATGGGTATTTAGTACTCATCCTATGAATCTGATTCTCTTTGTATTCATAGCAGACATTTATTTACATACTAGATCCCAGTTCCTTTTTGTTCAGAGTCTAAGATGCAGTTACAACTTATAAATCATTTAATTTTAATTGACTTATCTCACAGAAGTCCAGAGACATAAAAAGACTTACCCAAAGTTAGAGTTGGAATTGGAAAAGGCAAATACCCTTCTTAGTCAAAATGATTCTGAAAATTTTTATGCTGATGAGGAAACAGTAAAAGTGATTATTAATTTTTTTTTCTCTTGACGTTTGGATCCTGGCTGCAGCTGGAGGACAAGAGAACTGTGCTCTTTCACTGTGATCCACTGTTGGCTACAAATGATTGTAGCCAATTAAATTTCAGATGTTGGGTTTCCTCCACACAGACTTTTCCAGACTGTCCTTCACATTATAAGACGCCTTCTTTCCAACTTCCTTACATTTTGAGACTTTAGACTTATAGGTATTCTGTACTTAGTCTTAAAAGCTTGAGGAACATAAAAATAATTAGTTAAATTTTTAAACTTGTTTTCCTAGTTAACAGTAAGGAGTTCCTTGCAAAAGAAGAAAGCCAAATACCAGTAGATGAAGTGTTTTTCTACAGGTAATATATGTAATGTACTGGTTCATTTGAAGAGCTGTTAAATTTTTTAGATTCCATAAATGCTTTGTTAACGTAGGCCTGTCTTAGACAAATTGAAGGATATGTCAATCCATTTTTGTTAGGAGAGTTTAGAAATGTTCAGTTTGCTAAATGTTAAGATATCTAAATGAAACTAAAACAAGTAAATTTAAGGGTTTTGTTCTTTTAACAATTTAGCACACATTTTAAGAATCTTGTGAAATTTAATCTTCAGTTTCTTTTTAGTATAATAGTTTTCTTAGAGGCTTAAATCTGTATCAATCTAATATAATGATAAATAACTCATATTTATTTGTCTAAATCATGGCTCTAAGTAGAATTAGCAAAATTCATTGCACTACTCTGGAGATAGGGTTTCCCAGGTGGTGCTAGTGGTAGAGAACCCGCCTGCCAATGCCAGAGACGTAAGAGACACAGGTTCTAGCCCTGGGATGGGAAGATCCCCTGGAGAAGGGCATGGCAACCCACTCCAGTATTCTTGCCTGGCGAATCCCATGGACAGAGGAGCCTGGAGGGCTATAGTCCATAGGCTCGCAAAGAGTCATACACGAATGAAGTGACTTTTTGCACTATGGAGATAAGTCCTAAACCTACTATTAAGAGTATTACTACTAATGCCTTGCAATAATAGTAAAGGAACTGTTATCTCATCTGGGTGATTGGTTAATTTGGTTTGATTTGATTTGCTTCTTAAAAACATTTTGTGTAAAGAATTTTGAGGGTATGATCCTATTGGCAGAATGCTAAGTTTCATTATACCTGATAGAAGAATAGGTTGAACTGATAAAATATTGAGATTAGAGGTCATTTAGAGCCAGTTTCTAACATTAGAATACTTGTACCGTTTAGTGTTGATACTAAAACAACCTTCTACTGTGCCATTTAATTAAGGTGACTTACGGTGTTTTCATGAAGAACCAAGCCTAAATCACTGAAATTTATTAACCTTCACATTTCAAAAGTTTCCAACTGTTTTGAATTTAAAACTTTCTATAATACAAATTTTAGTCATTTATATGCCAGCTCAATTGAAAGCTTTTACACTTGTTAGTGGCATTGACCGTAAGTCTTTTGATGATCGTAGAACAGGCCCTTTGATAAAATCATCAAATACCAATGTATAACATGCATTTTATTTTAGGTATTATAAAAAAGTTACTACTGTTAAAGTGAAACAAAAACGGAAGGAAGATGAAGAAAGTATAGAAGATGTGGACGATGAGGAATTTGAAAGGATGATTGGTAATTTGTTTACCTTTATAATCCAGAGCTTGAAAATTGTTATTGAAATTTAGACGGAAGCAAAAATTGGGAAATTATTAAAGTTTACGTTGAGCTCACTTATTGCATATTACATTACACTTACTAAAAATAAGCACTTAAAACAGTTCTAATGGAGTAAAAAGGACGCTAAATACTCTTATTTGACATTTTCCCTCACTGCATAAAAGAGCTGTAGAAAGAAGGTAAAATTAACCAGAACCCATTTAGTTTGGGGATTTAATTAAGGCCAGCATAGAACATCGATTTGTGTAGATTAATAAAATAGCAGCAGTGTCAGATGTATATCATCTTGGTGTTTACTTATCACAAACAACAGTCATATGTGTTGATTTTGGTATAAGACGTGTCAAGTTTGTTATTTCTCGATGTATCTCACAATTTATATATTGCTTTCTGGCAGACACATTTGAAGATGATAATTGTTTCACCTCTGGAAAGGATGACCTTGATTTCGCTAGGTAATATGCGTTTCTTAAATTTTTTTTTTAAACTGTTTTTTTCCCAGCATTTCTCAAATTCTTGTCTTTCAGAACAGTGGAGCACAGGACCATGTGTTATATAGGAGAAAAGTATTGAATTTTGGGAAATAAATATAGTACTTTCATTTTGGGACTTTTATAATGCTTGTTAGTATGTTAAATAAAGGCTCTGAGCTGTCTGTAACTCTCCTTTGAATTCTGTTAATAGCCTAACACCTTGCTGGTCACCAGAAAGAAAACAGAAACTTTACTTTAGAAAACAAGAGTCCTTGTTTACTTTACAAATTGTTATTTTTCTTCAGCAACATGAAGAAGAAGGCAAAAGGAGCTAAGGATAACTCAGAAGATGAAGATTCAGAAGATGACGACCTTGATAATTTGGATGATGATGAAGTTTCCTTAGGAAGTATGAATGAAGAATTCGCTGAAATTGAGGAAGATGGAGGAACATTCATGGATGTGTTAGATGATGAGAATGAGGGCATTTCAGGTAAACCTTTAAACAAACTTTCTGCCTCAGTAGAGGCTAGTTTTTCTCCTAAAGGTTTTTTAATATTGTATTCAGATTTATATTCAAATCAGCCAGAAATTTAAAGAAGATCTTCCCGTCTCCCTTGACACTGGAGTTTTGGGGTTTTTAAGCAGCTGAGTTCTGTTTTGGACTTCTATTTAATCAATATCAAGGCTGTTTATGCTATTCCTCTTGACCTGTCATGTTATACTGCCTTTTAAAAATACTGGAGTGATCGTTTGCAATAATGTTACAGTTAATCTATATTCATCATAGTGTTCTGCAGCAGTTTTTTTAAATTGCTTAGTAACAACAGGGTTTTTGTTTGGAAACAGAACTTGATGATGAAGTCAGACTCAAAGTCAATAATAAGAAAAACAAGAGAAAAGGTGCAAATGATTTTGACTTTGCTGGGTCATTTCAAGGTAAGAAAATGTATTTAGTCTCTTAAACCTAAGCACTGCATGTGAAAGCTATTGTTCATTATCATTTTGGGAAATTAACTGTTCTATTGGGTAATAAG
Source organism: Ovis canadensis (assembly GCF_042477335.2). Taxonomy (NCBI): domain Eukaryota; kingdom Metazoa; phylum Chordata; class Mammalia; order Artiodactyla; family Bovidae; genus Ovis; species Ovis canadensis. The sequence continues at coordinate 87,020,604 of NC_091247.1, forward strand.
TTTTACGAATTTTTAATAAATTATTGGTTTTCACATCCTCCAATTATTTTCTTTTGTGAATTCACTCCTCTCATTTAAATACCTCTGGATCATCTTTTCATGAATGTTTAAACCTTCAATAATAATGTAAGCCCGGGATTTTCATAGACACCTGTTGCATTTTTCCTTTTATCAACTCTTACCTTCCCACCTGATCCATCTATTTAAAAACCCATGCTCTTTATTAACATCATTTTCTTTTTTTAATGAGAGCTGCCATGACAGATGATTCTGATCTCAAAAATATGTAAAATGAGAGTTTTCATTTCTACTAATTTGTTCTCTAATATTTTTTAAAGTATATTCTAACAGATTGTGCCTTTTAGTGTAATACTTCTACGATACTAATAACAGGAAAACACTATATCAGGTGATAATATTTTATAAAACTGTAGAAAGCACTATAATAAATACAGATATTTTATTCCTTAATTTGTGGATAAATTCACACATACCTACCTTTAAAAAAACAAAAACTTTGACTATAGTGCCTCTTTATTTCTGCTTACTAGTACTATGGTACATTTGACCCTTAAATAACATGAGTTTAAACTGAATGGGTCCGTTGGTACAAGGGTTTTTTTCCCCACAATAAACACATACCGCAGTGCTACATCATCCTTGGTCGGTTGAATCTGAGGATGCGGAAGGCTGACTGTTGAGGTATATTCCTGTTTTTGGCTGCACAGAGGTTGGTGTCCTTAACCTACACGTTTTTCAAGGGTCAGCCATAAATGCTAATGAATAAAAATAGATCTGCAAAGTTTAAAATGCTTGACAATATTTTGTTAAAATAATACAAAACTTTTTGATAGTAAATATTAACAACAACTCTCAGTGGGTAGTAGTCCCTCAGAGACGTTGATCCCTACAAAGTTTAAATACTGCTAGCATCACAGTTCTCTTAGATTTACCTAATGCATATTTACATCATAATGTGTTACCATTCAAATTTTGTCTTTCATTGAATGATAGGTCACACTTTTAATAATAGCATATGCCCATAAGGCAGTTTTCCTCAAAATCTCTCAGAAAAGGTATGTTGCTTTAAATCCTACTGAGCCTGTTGTATTAAAAGATGCTCTCCCATTGACCTTATTTTTAATAAAGTGCCATTTCAGAAGATATTAGCCTGAAAAGACATCAAATCTCAGTGGATAATATTTTGGATACAGATTAAATGATATGTGACAGAATTGATTTTTTTAAAAAAGAAACAAAGGGATTTAAAAAGGAAAGAAGAAGCAAACAGATGAATTGATGAGGGTGGGGGAATTCACCCTACACTTGCTAATGTTGGCTAGTCTAAGAATAAACAAATCTTTTTTTAAAAGAACAAACTTGAAGGAAGCAGCACAGCAGAAGTACTTGCTAGTTGAAGCTTTAGATATATGCCTGTAGGTGAATGAAAACCAAGACCTTTCCTGATACTATACAAGTAGAAGTTTTAGCTTAGGAGAAAAATAGCATTATGCACAATTCTGAAATAATACACATTTCACCTTGGAAGATGAAATGCTCTAGAAACTTCTATCAAAAATGGCTCTGGTATATGCATACAGAGACATGTACATGACTGTTCGTAGCAGCAGTATTCATAATGGCCAAAAAGTAGGAACCACCAAATGTCTGTTGAATATACAAGCAAAAAATAGAAGCAGCCCATATAATATCGTTCAGCAATAAAATGGCATGAAATATTGATACTTGTTGTAAGGTGAATGAGCCTCAAAAATGTTTTGCTGGGAATTTCCTGGCGGTCCAGTAGTTAGGACTCCAGGCTTTCACTACCAGGGGCCTGGATTCAATCCCTGGTCGGGAAGCTACCACAAGCCACGCAGCACAGCCAGGAAAAAAAAAAGTTATGCTAAGTAAAAGGCCAGTCACTAAGAACTACATGATCCCATTTACATGAAATAGCCAGAAAAAGCGAAGCCTTCCATGGAAGGGAGCATGTGACTGCAAATGGGCACCAGGGATTTTTTAAGTGGCTGTTAGTACCAGAAACATTGATGATAGAGTTTGAATATTGTTTCAGGTAAAGTGAAAATGGGTAAAAGCAATACTTTTAGTTAGTATAGTTTGAGATAATTATTTTAAATGTGAGTTAAAATGTAATAAAAAATATTACTGAACTTATTTAAAAAACACTCATAGACAGAGAAAACAAACTTGTGGTTACCAAAGAGGAAAGAAGGGGGGGATAAATAAGAAACAAGGTCCTACTGTATAGCACAGAGTACTGTATATTCAATAGCTTGTAATAAACTGTAATGGAAATGAAAAATGTAACAAATATTAAAAATGTTTTATTTATTATTCTGTTTTGAAAGGTTTATAGATTTAGAATTATAGGGGAGGTTTTTTTAAGAACCACTTTATTTCAAGTAGTAAACAAAACTAGTTATAACACAATAAACAAACCCTCCATCACTTCTTCACAGTTACTCCAAGGAACAAAACGTCTGACTTAGAATTTACAGTTAACCTTAAATATTGAAAATACATCCTTGTCAATTTTAGAATTTTAATCTTGCCTGATACTTTGAAATACTTTGAAATCAAACTTTGATTGATGGTCAAATCTGAAAGACAAGAAGACACTATTGTCACCTGAACAGTTCTATTAGGATATTAAGTTATAAAAAAATACTGTATACTAACTCAAGTTATTTTTCTGTCTTTAAATGCCAGCTGCCTAATGATGCTCATAGAAGATAATTATAACTGTGTGTTTTAAGCCAAATAAATATATATTAACAAAACTACATTGAAGATCTTATTTCTACAAAATTATTGGATTTACAATTTAATAATGTAGGCTTATACTTTTTTTAGGACCGAGAAAAAAAAAGAAAAGAGACTTTGATGACTCCAATTTATTTGTATCTGCTGAAGAGGTAAGGCTAATGTGTTGTTTTAAGCACTTAGCTGTTCTGCATTGTTTTTTGTGTTTTCTAATAAATGTATTCCCCGCCCCACCCCACCCCCACTCTTCTTTTTAAGTTTGGCCACCTATTGGATGAAAATATGGGATCCAAGTTTGATAACATTGGTATGAATGCCATGGCTAACAAAGATAATGCAAGTAAGTAACTTGGATTTTTATTGAGGTTTTAAAATAGTCCTAAGTTATAATTTCTAAAGATCTAAATATTTTTGGAGGACCTTTTGATAGTAAGAAGGGAAAAATAATTCCTTACAACCTGGAAGGAATGACTTTTTCACTTCTTAAAAATACACTACAGCAAAAAAGACTATAGCCTACAAAAACTACTTTTTTTTTTAATGGAGGCAGGCTATTTTTATATAGTATAAATTTGCTAAGTAACACCTTTTAATTATTTCTGATATTGATAGTTAACTGGCTACTCTTCTTTCACCAGTAAGTGTTCAGGGAAAAGAAAACAGAGCATTTGTTCCTTTCCTGTCCTGGTTGTTTATTTGTAAGTAAATCTTTGATGATAAATACAGAAGGAAAGCAACAGACAAGCAGGGGTTTGTGGAGCAGATGGGAAGTGACTGCAGGCCATGGCAGACTGGAAGCTCCTGTCACTCAGGATGTTCTCTGGAGCCCCCAAGAATCTAGTGTGCTCATCTTTCTTCTCCCCCCTCAAAGGTCTCAAACAGCTTAGATGGGAGGCTGAACGTGATGACTGGTTACACAACAGAGATGTGAAAAGCATCATCAAGAGGAAGAAAAATTTCAGAAAGAGGCCAAAAACCACTCAAAAAATTAAAAAGCAAAGAAAATGAGTGTTTTCTAAATAAATTACAAAGTAAAATTCCACTTACTCCTAATTTTTATTGCTCAGCCATTTTTCTTGATCTTGCTGTCTGATTCCATACATTCCAGAGTGTTCAATGGATTTGTAATAAACTATAAATGAAAATAGCTGTCATTTATAAAATCATGTAAAAGTGTTAAAATTAAACTATACTGAAAAAAATCCAGCTGTTCCCCCTTATTTCTGCACAGTAAGATGAAAAAGACGACAGGATACATATGTTGTGTGTAAGCTCCAGCATCTCTAATCTCTACTAATCCTTGTAATGAACACTATTAACTAAGCATTACTTTATACCAGATACTGTTTGAAGTAATTACATAATGTTATCTTTTTTAATCCTTATAACAATTCATGAGATGGGCATTATTACCTCTACTTGATGGAGAAAGAAAAAGCTCCAAGAAAGTAGCAAACCAGACATGAGTTTTGTGTTTTAAGCAGTGATTTGATTCCCATCACCCTCAGGTAAGTCTCATTCCAAAGTCTACATTCCTAACCCATTGGAAGAAGAATCCAGCCCATCACTGGGAAACTGACATCAAAAAATTAAAAAGTGATTTAACCCTTAATTGGTCATAAATGATTTATAAAGGTTACCTGAAAATTTTGCTTTGTACACACAAATTTTACTTAAGGAAAAACATACCTTCTAAGATGAAGGGGAATTTTTTGCTCATTGTATGCCTGAAATCTAATGAAAAAAAAAAAAAGTCTTAAAATTAGGCATGATTAGAAATTCACTGTATTAACATGTGGAGCCGTAATTTAGTGCTAGCCTTAGGGTCTGTCTATAAGATAGGAATCCTATAAATTAGAGAAACTATCTTTTTAAAATAGGGTCAAAACTGCACTTATAGGTAATCTGTTATTTTGGAGTTTTTAAGATTTGACCTATATATATGATGTAATTTATTTAAAAAGCAGATTTTCAGTGTTAATGTGAAATTCCCTTGTGTAATTTTATGAACTGTTTTATGAATGCCATTTTACCTTGCTAGAGAAAGAAATAAGACTGTACTACACCCAATTTTTGAAGTTGACCTTAAACCTTATTTTGCTTTTAAATACCATTTGTATGTTTTCTTTTATACCCTTACATCCTTTAAGATCAATGACAAGTTAAAGATGGCCACCACCCCAGGACGACTATCCCCTGCTTTAGAGAAAAGGAAAGTAACACTTCCTGATTTTTAAAAGTTGAGGGCTGTAATAAGAAATTTCCCCCACAAAATGTCGAAGCACTTTCAGTGATGGCCAGTGGCATGAGAAAGGCTGTTAGTGCCTAATACTGAAGAAGAAGAGAACTCTCTAACATGAGCAACTGGTTACTTGGCAGTTCAGCTATGCTACTTGTTTCCTCAGTTTGTCAATGAGGTGTAATGGACAGGCTGGGTTTTTTCCATCTGTACTCCCAAACTAAGCCAGACCAAGGACACCTACTCTATGCTTCCCATTAGGAAAATCCATGGAAGTATGAAACATTTTCTTTAGGCTACAAACATTTAACTGTTGGTGGTGGGGGAGAAGTAAGTCATTTATTCTATAATACCAATAATTAACACCTAGCTTCTTCCCCTTGTGCCCATAAAATGCCTCATACATTGACTCCAAAGAAGCAGTTTCTCCAAAAAAGCCATTTAACCTAAAATGTGTTAGTGAACTGTACACCCCCCTAAAAAGCACTGTAATTTCTGAATTATGATTACCTTGGCTTGTGTTCATCTTATTAAACAAAAAATATGCTCCAAAAACGCCCATAAGTTCAGCTACTAGCACTCCTTTAAAGATCTTCTTTGCCAGTGGACCCTTAGAACGGGACATCCTAAGTTTAACAAATAAATGTAAACCTGAGTAAACATAGTCAAACTTAGTAACACTGAGCTTCAATACATTTCAATAGTTTGAGTGGTTACATAGGAATAAAACCCCAAAGTTAGTGTATCCAAGTTGTATTAGACATGTCTCACTTCCTAGTTTTCAATCTCCATGCCTAAGGTGCACAGTGAACCAAAGACATGATTAGAGAAAGCAGAGAGGAGACAAAATCAAAGGCATTGCAAAAACTAACAATTTATGAACCAAGATTTTTAAGCTGCCTAAGAATACAGAATGGTGGGAGATGGGGTCAATCATTTTAGCTGAACTAGGAATTAAGATATGTTCTAATGAGTATGATATGTGGAGTTCTTCATGAAGTAGCCTACAAAAGCAAGATTATTCTGTAAGGTTATATCAATACATGTTTTATAGCTGGAAGTTTTCATTTATGTAATATATTGAAGTGTGTGCCATAGTTCATAGCATTTTATATAAAGATGAGCAATAAACTGGTTCTTGCTGCTAAGGAGTTGCTATTCCAAGTTTTTTCAAACTAGTCACATCACCCAGAAGCCTTTAAAATGCACCTTCTTTGTTGACTTCCCTGGCAGTCCAGTGGTTAAGGCTCCATGCTTCCAGTGCAGGGGAAGCAGGTTCAATAACTGGTTGGGGAACTAAGATACCACGTGCCACAAGGCAAAGCCGAAAAAAAAAAACCAGCGTATTCTCGGGCCTCAACGGGCAATTCCCCAATCCCGAATCTGATTCAGCAAGTCTAGAGTTGGCAGCCCGTAATCTGCCCTTTTACAGACAACTCCAAGTGGCTTTTATACGAGAGGCTCCTGGAGCGCGTGAGGGGAAACACTGACCAGGATCACCCACTAAGTGGCAAGACTAGGCTTCAACTCTTGATTAAGGCCCATCAGAAGAAACAGCTTGAACCTTTATCCTCTTTCACGAAGGTAAAAGCTAACAAGGGAAGATCTATATAACAAGAAAATAGCATACCTGACTCTTACTGAATAAATGAAATATAGACCAAAGTGCTTACTCTGCCTCAAAGTCAAGAAGGCCAGGAGAACCAGTGGTTTTTAAACTCAGGATTTCGGCACTATCCTGTGCATGCTTTGTCACACTGGTCCATTCTCTGCGTGAAATGGCACAGCCTGTAATACTCTACCAGCTCTCCTCCCATTCCATTCAATTTTAGCTTCTTTTCAACAGTCTGAGGGTGGGGGTAATTAAATACTTTGGTAGGATTATCCTACTAATATCCTTACCAGGTGTCCCTCCCACCTCACCCCCAAGATCCCTTCTCTCATTTTGATAATGTGATCACCCTGAGGCCTAAAAGATTAAAACTTTATTATTCATACCTAAGGGAAATGAAGCAGAAAAGTTTAAAACTTACACATAACTGAGAGGCAGTGAGGGAGTAGGAAGGAAGATTTTCCTGTGTGTACTGCTAGACATTACATTATGGGCTGTACATTATAGGCCTCCCTGGCAGCTCAGCTGGTAAAAAATCCAGCTGCAATGTGGGAGATCCCAGTTTGATTCCTGGATTGGGAAGATCAACTGGAGATGGACTAGACTACCCACTGCAGTATTCTTGGGCTTCCCTGGTGGCTCAGACTGTAAGGAATCTGCATCCAATGTGGGAGACCTGGGTTTGATCCTTGGGTTGGGAAGATCCCCTGGAGGAGAGAGAGCATGGCAACCCACTCCAGTATTCTTGCCGGGAGAATCTCCATGGACAGGAGCCTGGGGCAGGGGGGTACCCTGCAGTCCATGCGATTTCAAAGAGTTGGACATGACTAAGCACAGGCTGTACATTACTGCCAGGAAATAAGCCAGCACCAGCACAGGAGCTATCTTGGGGTTATTTTTTAATGTTCAAGTGCTGGAAAAAAAAAAAAACAACACAAAGCCAGCCTTGCAGGCAAATCCACAGAGTAAAGAATTCAAGTAGAATTCTGTTTTGTTAGGAAAGCAAGGGTAAAGGTTCAAAAAAGTAAAGTCCATAAATAAATTTTTAAAAAGGAAAAAAGTAAAGTTCAAATAACACTGTAAAGCATTTACCTTTCTCAAAAACATATATGTACATTTCACATTCCAAGTCCCTCAGCTTCAGAAAAGGGGTTTATAACAACTGATGAAACCAATTTAATGAACACCAAAGGCATACCATTCCACGACTGGTGGAGATGGACTAAGATTAGACAAGATTTTTGGATAATGGTGGAATTCCGGTGACATTTAAATCAGTCCTGAGAGTTCCCTGGTGGTCTAGTGGTTAGAATTCCGAACTTTCACTGCTGTGGCAGGGGTTTAATCCCTGTAACTGAGATCTGGCAAGCAGGGCAAAGCCAAAAATAAATAAATAATAAAGCAATCCTCAGGTGGGCTGGGAAAAAAGCAGGGCTGTGTGTCATGAGGTTAACTTCACACTGGGCTGAGACGTTGACTCGGGATGCACAAGCTTAAGACAAACAAGCATGTTGCCTCCAAAAAGCCCTCAGCTGTGCATCATAGCTGGCAATGGACACTGCTCAGCATCTCCAGGCAACATTTCAAACAGCAAGGTCTTTCCTTCCACTCTAAACAACAAGGCTTCACAGCTCCGACCCTGTGTTCAATGAACAAAGGCAATTTTTCTAGGTCTCCAGTGTCAAGAGCCAAGCAACCAACAAGGCCCCCAGGCGTGGTCTCAGGTTGGCTACCAGGGATCCTCAGCCCCTCGCAGCCCCCGCAGGTGCCTGGTGCCTGGGCTCCTGCCATCTCCCCAGCTCCCGGGTTCTTCCCGACCCGCCGGCTCTCCCAGCGCACTCCGGCCCGGCCAGGCGCCCACACGCACGCTCAGCGCAAGGAGCACTGCCCGTTCGCCGGGCCAAGGTCACCGAGCGACCCGGAAACACTCGGGTCCGCCCCTCGTGCAGATGAATACAGTCACCGAATGTGCTCTTTATGATACCAGAACTCTGCCGTGGTCCCTACAAACCTCAGCCCTCCTCCTCGCTCTGGAGAGACCCTGTCGGACGCGGAAAGCTACAGCCAAAAGTCTAGCAAGAGGCCTGCACAAGCACCTTACCTGAGGTGCGGACTCCAGGGGGCTGCGCATGCGCAAAGTGTGGCAGAGCCCGCCCCTCCCTGGCGTTGGCCCCGCCCCCAGACCGTAATTACCGCTTACTGTGCACCACTGAAGCGACTTAGCAGCAGCGGCAGCAGTGCAGCAGCAGTGCTCTTACTACCCTGGTGGCTCAGCCTCAAAGAATCTGCCTGCAATGCAGGAGCTACAGGAGACACAGGTTCGATCCCTGGGTCAGCAAGATCCCCTGGAGAAGGGCCAACTCTTTGTGACCCCATGGACTGTAGCACGCCAGGCTAGTAGCCTGTCCATGGGGATTCTCCAGGCAAGAATCCTGGAGTGGGTTGCCATGTCCTCCTCCAGGGGATCTTCCCAACCCAGGGATCAAACCCAGGTCTCCCACATTTCAGACTGTTTCTTCACCATCTGAACCACCAGGGAAGCCCGACATATACACATTACTATATATAAAATACATTACCAGCAGGGACCTAACGTTTAGCATGGGGAACTATAGTCAATATTTTGTAATAACCTATGAAGGAAAAGAATCTGAAAAAATATATAGATGTATATGTATGTATAACTGAATCACTTTGCTGCACACCTGACACTAATACAACTAAATAAAAAGAAACGAGGAGCTTATAAACACTTCAATTAAAAACAAATACTTCAATTAAAATAAATCCTTCAGTCATGTACTTAATAAACAAATACCTCAATTAAAAACAAACATGGACCTAGGAAGTTTGCTGTCCATTCTCCCACGGACACCTCAGAGGAAGACCAGCTAGTCAATCTGGTGGAATCCTCGAGTTGAATCCTTTCAACTACCTGACATGAGGCAGCAGAGATTAGTCTAGATAATCCACTGCTGCTGGGTGCCAAAGGGCACCTACTGGACAGAAGGGCCAGGATGTTGGTGATGGCCCAGCCTTCCCTTCAGATGCGCCAGGACACCGAGCAGTGGGGAGCTGTGGCCTCCGGCAGCGGGCACTGTCGCTGAAGCAGGAGCAGTGGGGGCAGGATCTCTGTTCTGCCAGCTGCTGTGCTCTGGAGGGAGTGGCTCTCCCATCACCCTCAGCCTAGGAGACCAAAGTGTTACCAGATACACCATCCTGGATCCTGAATATTTCCAGCATCCACTAACTCATGGACTCCATCCTGACTCCCTGATGGTCAACTTCTGACAAGGGGAGCCAGTTTTTAGTAAACTCTCCAAATACAGAGGTTACTCCCTCTCCCTACATACTGGATTCCAAGGTCAATTTTAATCTTGAACTGCCCTGGAAGTAGAACATCTCTTGCTAAAGAAGAGGGTAGGGGTGGGGGAGGAAACACAACATAATCTGAAGGGGCACCCCAAGGAAGATGGCACAGGAAGGGCCAGTTTACCTTCCTCTAAAAAACAGCCTTGGGTCAATCAATGCACAGGAGCCCTCTGCTTTCCTCATCAGTCTTGACTTCAATCGCCTTAGACTTTTTAAAAAGTCACCTGTACTCTGGGTGGGTGGGAATGTTTATGTGTGTATGTGTGTGGGTAAGTTCATAGCCTGAGAGAAAAAATTAAAGGAAAAGAAGGTAAGAGGGACCAGTCTCTTTAAACTGAAGGAAAAGAGCTTCATATAAACCTCCCAGATTCAGCAAAGGCAAGAATCAGTACCATCTGAGAGGTCCAGCACCACTTGCCTCAGGCCTGGGTGGATCCAGGAGCTGAACAGGAAGCTGGGATTTTGCAGAACCAGAGGTCCACCTGCAAATGCATCGTCTAATCCCGATTATTCTGCAATCATGCATGAAGGTTGACAGGTTGCCCTGAGTTTAGGGAGACTAACAAAAATCAGACCTCACATTACCAATTCTAGATAGCCCCTAAATCTTCCTAATCACAGGCATTAGTATCAGAACAGGATCCAGTCACTTTTTTTTTAATGTCACTGTTTGAATTAAAGTCTTAAATTCTACCTTCCCTAGGGAAACAAAGGCTCTTTACAATATAAGAGATAATCCCACTAAGCCACTTGGCAGGGAGTCCAGTCTTACACCTTTTCTTTTTTGGGAGGGAGATTCTGAAATACACAACCTTCCCACCTACACTGAATAACGTCCTATTGTTACGTACGGTAATAAGACTTCCCTGGTGGTGGTGGTGCTGCTGCTAAGTCGTTTCAGTCGTGTCCGACTCAGTGCGACCCCAAAGACAGCAGCCCACCAGGCTCCATCATCCCTGGGATTCTCCAGGCAAGAATACTGGAGTGGGTTGCCACTTCCTTCTCCAATGCAAGAAAGTGAAAGGTGAAAGTGAAGTCGCTCAGTCGTGTCTGACTCTTCGAGACCCCATGGACTGCAGCCCACCAGGCTCCTCCGTCCATGGGATTTTCCAGGCAAGGGTGCTGGAGTGGGGTGCCATTGCCTTCTCCGCCCTGGTGGTGCAGTGGATAGAAATCCACCTGTCAGTGCAGGGGACATGGGTTCAATCCCTAGTCCGAGAGGATCCTAGTCCGGGAGGACCCCACATGCCATGGGGCAGTGAAGCCTGTTCGCCACAACTACTGAGCCCATGCTCTAGGGCCTGGGAGCCACAACTAGTGAGCCCACGTGCCTAGAGCCCGTGCTGCACAACAAGAGAAGCCACCGCAGTGAGAAGCCTGTGCGCTGCAACTAGCGGGCAGCCCCGCTCTCCGAAACCAGACAGAGCCTGAGCACAACAAAGGCCCGGCACATTCAAAAAGAAGCATAAAGATGAATACATCAATCAAACAAAAAATGTTAAAAGATATAGAAAAATAGCAAGACCCAAATATTTTAATTTTACTAACTTAAAAAAAATAATCACAAATATAATGAAACCTAGTTACTCATTCTTAACTCTAAAACCTCTTAGGTCAGTTCTTTCCCTTCGGTAAAATGGAGATTAAAACTTCCTCTCCCACATCCACCACCTGCCTCACTGAGACACTTTCTGTTGACCGGTATCACTTCCTCAACTCTGTGATGGACATGCTGTCCACATTTCTGAAATTGGAATGCACCTCACAATCAATGGATACGTTTAATACCATGTTTATCCCCAAATGCTGTTATTGAATATGATGTTCTAGAATCCAGGGAATTTATTTCCCTTGTGGTCATAAAAATCCATCTCTTTAGGAGGTAAGTTTTTTTTTTTCAGTGAAAAGTCCCCGGGCCTTGTTTCTCGTAGCAGGTAAAGCAGCACCGGAAATGCATTAGTACAATTACACTGGGGCCTCTAACAGAGATCTTGCTGTAACCATCTGTCTGCCAGGGGATTCAGCTGCACTGCCTACATTCCTGTCCCAGCTCCTCAAATGTCTGACTCTACTTCCCTCCTGTAAAACTCCAATTAACCCACAATGGTAACAACAGTAACACTGATTTCATAGGGCTATTTAGTGAAGCTACATGAAATCATCCATGTAATGTTACCAGCTTGGCAGGATGTCTGCTACATACAGGTGATCGATAATGTTGAGTATTATTTTAAGTCATATATTGATATGAATGACTGTAGCAGCTAGGTAATGATGCACAGCTAGGGGTTAACTTCTTCAGTGTTAGCATGAGTTTAGAGAAAGGCAAGTTTGGATTTTAAAAAACTACATTCATAAGGCTACAGGAAAAAAAATGGAGGAAGAGTAAGGAGAAAGATTTGGAGAAGAGAATGGGAGAAAGAAGAAAAAAAGCTCACTAGATGTTTACAGAAAGTTGACTTAAAAAGCCACCGAAAATACATTTTGACCCAGAAACTATACTAGACAAGATGTATGCTAAACTGCTGAGACAAAGAGACTGCAAAAATCCAGTGGCTGCCACAAGATAGGCAATTGTATTCTTCCACGCACAGTTCAGGAAATTGGTTCCATGTAGGGTGGCCACCTCATGCGAAGAGTTGACTCATTGGAAAAGACTCTGATGCTGGGAGGGGTTGGGGGCAGGAGGAGAAGGGGACGACAGAGGATGAGATGGCTGGATGGCATCACCGACTTGATGGACGTGAGTTTAAGTGAACTCCGGGAGATGGTGATGGACAGGGAGGCCTGGCGTGCTGCGATTCATGGGGTCGCAAAGAGTCGGACACGACTGAGTGACTGAACTGAACTGAACTGAACTGAGGGTGGGTGATGGGATGGTGACCCACCGCATGCTGAGTTCCTGTATCTCGTTGGTCTACCATCTCCTGGAGGGCTGTTTTTGTGTGAATTAGCAAGTCTGGCTTGCCAGCATCATGTCTGTCCTCCAGGTGTAGGAAAGGGCAGAGAGAGAAATTAGAGAACAATCAACTCTCTGTGTCCAAGTCCTGAACGGAAGTTTGCACACACTGCTTCCACTCAGCTCCCACGAGCCCCAGGGCCACACCAAGCTGCAAAGGAAGCGGGGATAATAGTCCAGTTCAATCAGGGAAAAAGAAGAGAGTGTTGCTGGGGAAACACTATGTCACAGAGAGTGTGTGCTTCACTTCAGGGACCTTGAGCCAGCAGGACAGGAACTCAGAGGACAGGAGACACCATTCTATTGTGTGCTTCCCTTGACAAAGCATCTCCCTTCTAGGAATCATACACATCTGCTGTCAAATAGGTCAGCTAGTATTATCCCTATTTTATATATACCTCTGAAGGTATATTACGAGTTCAAAATAACCCAACTGATCATCATCAACAGGTGTACAAATACAAATGCTGGAGAGGGTGCGGAGAAGAGAAAAGCCTCCTACACTGGGGGGACAGCGGCGCAGCAACTACAGAGAACAGGGCGGAGTTTCCTTACAGACACAGGAACAGAGCTCCCATACGATCCAGCAGCCTCGCTCCTGGGCATATGCCTGGGAAGAAGGAAAACTAACTGGAAAAGATAAGTGCACCCCAAAGTTCATAGTAGGACTGCTTACAACGGCCAAGATGTGGAGGCAAACACTGACAGGTGAATGGATGGAGATGTGGTGTGTATTTAATGGAACGCGACTCAGCCATAAAAGAATGAGATACTGCTGTCTGCAGCAACACTGATGGCCCCAGGGATTATCACAGTAAGTGAAGCAAATCAAAGACAAATATCATATGATATCACTTGTATGTGGAATCTAAGAAAATGATACTTATTTACAGCTTATTTGTAAATGAATGAACTTATTTACAAAACAGAAAGAATTTCACAGATATAGAAAAACAAACTTAGGGGGGCTTCCCTGGTGGTAAGGTGGCTACGACTTGGCATTCCCAATCCAGGGGGAAACTAGATCTCACATGCCACAGCTAAGACCAGCACAGCTAAATAAATATATAATTTTAAAAAAAAACAAAAAACAAAAAAAACCTATGATTACCAAAGGGAAAGGGGAGGAGAGAGGGATAAATTAAGAGTTTGGGATTAATATATACACACCACTATACACAAAATAAACAAGCACCCTGTATAGCACAGAGAACTATATTCAGTATCTTGTAATAACTTAGGATGGACAAGAATCTGAAAAAAAGAACTGAATCACTTTACTGTATACTTGAAACTAATACAACACTGTAAATCAACAGTACTTCAATGAAACAAAATAAACAAACACAAGTAAGTGGTAGAACTGAGATTCAAACTCAGGTCTGTAGTCTTCTAAGTCTGCTGAGGCGGGAAATGGTAGATTCGAGTTGGGTGCCTCTTTCCTCCCCACTAAATCACTGGGCAATTCCATCACTTCCTTGTCACTGAAGGAGACCAGGTTTTGCCATCTTACAATATGCCACGTTGGCATGAGGATAATTTTGAACTAAAGGCAATTAAAAAACCCAGCCAATTAAGGAAAAGCTCTTTACCTCCCCCTTTAATTACCTAAATTTACATTGGAAAGAAGGGCTGTACCAGGAAGATACCTATTACCAGGGATATATTTGTATCCAAAAAACTCATCTGCAGAACAGGCAACCCCAGTTTTCCAAACATCTCCTCTGCCTTCCTGTGAGTGGCTTTCCTCCCTTTCTATCCTCAAACCCCTACCCCTTTCCTAAACCCCTGTTAATAATCAGGATGTTATTTAAACTTCAATTACCTGATGGCCTTTTGAATCTGCGTATTATAATGGAACACCCATTAAGTACGTAATTCTGTTTGTTTTTTCTCCTGTTGATCGGTCTTACATCAATTTAATTATTAGACCAGGCAAAGAACCTAGATGGGAAAAAGGGAAAAATTTTACACCCTGCATCACACCATGGGGGCTTCCCTGATAGCTCAGTTGGTAAAGAATCCACTCGCAATGCAGGGATAGGCTACCCACTCCAGTGTTTTTGGGCTTCCCTTGTGGTTCAGCTGGTAAAGAATCCGCCTGCAATGTGGGAGACCTGGGTTCGATCCCGGGATTGGGAAGATCCCCTGGAGAAGGGAAAGGCTACTCACGCCAGTCTTCTGGCCTGGAGAATTCCATGGAGAGTCGGACATGACTGAGCAACTTTCACTTTCACTTCACTTCACACCATGGACATGTATGTGTAAATCTATCAACCAAGGAGAGAGGTTTCCTCCATAAATTGTTTTGCTAGTATTAAAATTTTATACCTGATTGAATTAAATAACTATGTGTTAGACATTCAATATCTATTGTTGTCTATTAAGAAAATCTACTCTTTCCTTGGGAGGGTTGCCTATAATGGTAATATAATCCACTCATTGGGTAATATTCCCTGATCCTCAGCCTGTTTTGCACCTGCGGCGTGCCTTTTGTCAGAGGTGGGTATGCAAAAGCCAGGGGGGAGGTGGGTGAGAATTAAGTATTTCTTTCTCATGTGAATGGGAGGAGCCCTTTATTCCACCTCTTGAAAACCCCCATTAAAAGCCACCACTGCCACAGACAACCACAGAGCAAGTTCTTAAGCAGGGAGCCAGAATGACTGCTAATTCCAAATTTATTGACTACATTGATGAAGCTTTGGAAAAATCAAAAGAAACTGTACTGTCTCACTTGCTTTTCACCTATCAGGGGATTCCTTACCCAGTCACCATGTGCACCTCAGAGACTTTCAAAGCCCTGGAAGCCTTTGAAGCCAGAAGCGATGACATAGTTCTAGCATCTTACCCAAAGTGTGGTAACTAACAAAACTTTTCTACAAGGGCACTTTTTCAGAGTGAGTAGATGGGGAAGGTGCAAGGAGAAGGTGGGAGGAGGGCAGGCCATCTCATCTCTACACAAAGCCAGAAACTGGAGAGGTGGGTAGCTATGGTGAATCAGAACAGAGCCTGTGAAATCAGTAACTAGAACTGGTAGATTTAGAAACCCCAGTGTCTGAGGGTTTCCCCAGGGGCCCAGTGGTAAAGAATCCGCCTGTGATGCAGGAGACTCACGTTCAGTCCCTAGGTTGGAAAGATCCCCTGCAGGAGGGCCTGGCAACCCACTCCGGTATTCTCGCCTGGAGAATCCCACAGACAGAGCAGCCTGGCGGGCTGCAATCCATGGGGTCACAAAGAGTCAGACACGACTGAAACATGTGTGACGCAGTGTCTGAGGGAGGAGGTGTGTGTGAAAAGAACAGGATGGATGATGAGTGCAGAAGGAGCTGTATGGTGGGGCTAGCAAACAGAAACAGGGCCCACTTTCCATGGAGTACTCAGGGGTAGCCAAGATGTTCATCTTGACTTTTGGCTGAAGACAAGCATGGGCTTGTTTATAAACATCTGTGCCTTCCATGTACTAAGTTATTTTTCAGGATCAAAGACCAATCCTCCTGTTTCTCAAGCCAGCTTTATAGTGGTCCTTCATCAGTGGAGGATAAGATGTTAAGAAACTAAATTACTTTATTTTATACAATCTACTTTTGATTTTTTTTTCTTTTTGGTGGCATGTAGGATCTTAGTTCCCTGACCAGGGATCATACCTGCACCCCTACAGTAGAAGCATGGAGTCTCAACCACTAGACCACAGGAAAGTCCTACTTTTGATCATTTTTAACTGTTATTCCATCTCTGTTTGTTAAAGCCAACTCCATTTCATATTCTCTTTTTTAATTGATGCTGTATTTTTATAAAAATCAAAATCACACATTTCTGTAGAAAATATTCATTAAGGTAAAATACATGATACACAATAAACAACCATTTCTATAGTATAACATTGTTCTGTAAAGAAGATATTCTAGATTTTTTAAAAAAAAGCGTTGCCTCTTGTTAAAGGAGAAATTTAAGAAACAAGATAATCTGATTTTTATACCAGAGTAAGTAAATGCTCTTTTGCATAAAACTCTGCTTCTTTCCACAGCCCAGGTTATTCTGAATGCAGAAGAACCAGTTGTACACATCAGGGAATTGTTGTAGGTTTTCTTTTCTTTTTTTTCTTTTTTTAAGGCTATAACATAGTTTGCAGGATCTTGGTTCCCAGACCAGTGATCAAACCTGGGCCCCCGGGAGTAGAAGCAGAGAGTCCTAATGACTGGACGGCCAGGGAATTCTCTCATTGTAGATTTTAATTTTTATGATATGTATGTTTAAGTAACATGCTTTTATTATATCAAGACTCCTTAATGAGCTTCGATTCTCTGATTTTTCTTATAGGGTCTAACTGGATTCTCCACATCGTTAATGAATTAATGTTTGCTGATTCTAAACAAAAGTATGAATACCCAGAATTCCCAGTTCTTGAATGTGGGGACCCAGAAAAATATCAGGTTGGTACAAAAGAGCCTTGAAACTTAGAGCAAATTATTCTAGAAAGTAAAATTGGGGGATTTTTAGTTTTGAGTTCAGAAAATACAACACTAAATAATTCATTGTGTGCTTATCATATAATCCCAGCACTTTTCAGGAATTATCTCATTTTACTACAGAATCACCTTATTGCTATTACTTACAAACGATTAAATCATTAGTGTTTGTGTGAAGGTAGTAACAGGTCATCCTACCTGTTATTAATATTATCTATCGCATGTTATTACTCACCTTATCAATGTAACTAACTAGGGCCTGGATGTGAGACAGGATGTTGTTCTCCCTGCCAGGAAGGACAAGAAGAAGGGGGAGGAAGGATCTGCCTCAAGATTTTGGTGCTTGGACAGAACAGGAGAGAGGAGGACCATCCAGCCCCCCTCCACACTTAGACACACCAGAAACACATGGTGGGAAGGGAAGACTGTATCCAACTGGAAACCACATTCCCAGCAAAACTTACCAGAAGTGCTCACCAGCAAAACTCCCAACAGGCAGACAGAACGCAGTTCCTAAAAATAAAGTCACTTAGGGCGTTCAGAAAATTTCTGGGAAGAGATGGAGACACTTGCCAGGATGACAAATACAAACTTAAAAGTTGGATCCCAGTTGGAAGGAAACTTATTTCCATGGACTGGGCCGAAGTAACAGAAAAATATATTGTAAATGAGGTGTTCAGGGATTTGGGTTTTGAAGTCTTTTGATGTCTATAATTTATCGGAAATGTTTATTTTTCTCTTAGAGTATTTTTAAAAGCACTTTTTGCATTATAATTGTCCCTTGTGGCTCAGCTGGTAAAGAATCTCCTGCAATGTAGGAGATGTGGGTTCGATCCCTGGGTTGGGAAGATCCCCTGGAGAAGAGAAATGTTACCCACTCGAGTATTCTGGCCTGGAGAACTCCATGGACTGTAGTCCATGGAAGAGTTGGACACGACTGAGTGACTTTCACTTTCATATTTCATATACAAAGATCGTTTTCTATGCAATGTGCTTTTTATTTTAAAATGGAAATGTGTGAGAGGATAAGCTTCATTTAATGGTTATTCACTTTATACAGAAAATTTTTCTAAAATATATACATTTTTTTTCCTGAGATGTATCTGTATTTCGACTTTACACTGCTTACAGTTGGCTATATCATGCATTTTCGTGAACATATAATTATACATTTACCTAGTTTTGTTACAATTAACCTCCATTTTCCCACTGGATAGTTTTCTAACCCTTTTAAGGAACTTTATTACCATTTCTCACATGTCTTAAAGAGATTTTTGGCCATGCAGTTTGGTGGGAATGGCACTCTGTCACTTAATCTGAAAATTGCCATCTGTGTGATTTTGCACAAATGACTTAAAACCTCAAAGTCTCTTGTTAATCCTTAAAATGGGGGTTACAATATCTACCTGAGAGGATTATTGTGAATGAATGTAAAAGTACTTCCAAAACTGGAATCAAGAACAATGACTACTAATCATCACTTGGGCCCATAGCATTGATTTTAAAAAATTTTAAGTCAGTTTTTGCTCCCTTGCTTGAGTTGGGGTCTCTAGTTAATTTTTCACAGAACCATTGGCTATAAACGTCTAAATATAATTTCATTGCTTGAAATGATGACCAGCATGGAAAAAAACACTGAAAGCATTAGCCCACCACAGAACAAACACTAAAGGTCTGATTTTGAGATAAAAGCCTTAACCCTATCCGATTAAACAGAGCTTCGTTTTGTAAATTATCAGTAGAATTAGATTACAAAGACAAAAAGAATCAATTATAGAGTCCTTATATTGACAAGAATTTCTCTCATAAGATATTTCTCAGATATTTAAGTGATTCTGCACTTTCAGGTTCTGTTAGGATATTTGACTGCATGGAGTTTTGCTGGTTTAAGAAAAAAAAGATCTAGATGTTAAAAATGAATTTGGAGGAGCTATAGAAAGACTTGAACATTTCTGTTAATGACTTTGAATGTAGAAAAGATCCACATTAAGTGAAAGAGTGGATTGCAGATTTTGAGCTGTCTTGAAGAAAATGATTTGGGGATGGCTGTGGGAAAAGGTAAATTTTTCTAAAAAAAAAAAAAAGACAAAAAAAAAAAAGATTGGGCAATGGAAAGCAGGACAGAAGAAGGAAGTTCAAAAGGAAGTTTTCAATTGCGTATTTCCTTGTGATTCTCCATTCCTCATCCCCCACCAAGAAAACAGAAATAAAGAAAATCTAGAGAAGGATGTGGAAGAGGAATAATAGTAGAGACTGAGACTGCTCTTCAGGTACTAAACCGAGGAGTGATTCACCACACACACACACACACACAAACACACACACACACACACACACCACACCACATACACAACACACACACACCACACACATACACACACACACACACACACACACACACCACATAAGATTTAACCTTGTTTATATTTTCAAGAGAATGAAACAGTTTCCATCACCAAGGATTTTGGTAACTCATCTCCATTATGACCAATTACCTGGATCCATCTTCCAGAACAGAGCCAAGGTGAGTCCCCCTCTACTGGTATTTCAATGTGAAGTTCTTCCTGTATAGATATTGGCTTGCTGAGGCACAGGATGAGTTTGCTACTCGTCACAGAATTTTAATGAAGAAAGTGTGCAGTTTGGTGTTTCCTTTGTTGTTTTTTCTTCAGCTATATTGGCTATAGTTGCATTCAAATGAAACGTATTTTCAGCCGGGATATAAAACATATGCATAAAGTAGCCCACCAAGCTCCACTGTCCATGGGATTTTCCAGGCAGGAATATTGGAGTGGGTTGCTATTTCCTTCTGCAGGGGATCTTCCCAATCCAGGTATCAAACCCAGGTCTTCTGTATTGCAGACAGATCCTTTACCGACCGAGCCACCGGGGAAGCCCCTAACCCCCGTTAGGTATTTGAATTCCACCGAGTGGCTGTCTGGACTACTCACATCTCCCATTACAAGGGACTGCTCTGTCCCCTCTGCCAGGTGTGGATGGCTCTGTAAAACAGTGTTTCTTTATACTGAGAATCTCCCAAATTGGAAATACCGCTTTAATCCATAATTTTCCCAATTTAATGCAGTTCAGTAGAATCACAAACCTCAGTAGGATTCTTTTTTCCTCCTTGATTATTCCATAAGACACAGAGCTAAAGTAATGTATAAAGCATTTGGATTTGGAGCAAGCAGCCTTTTGAACAAAGCTTTACTTTCACAAGGAGGCAGGGCAAAAGATGAACGACAGTTAAGGTAAGAAGTTGATACTGAGGTTTCACCCATACACTCCGGCCTGCTGGCCTTCACCATGCTAACTTATGTCTTTGCAAAATTATAAATTGCTATGAGCCAGAGAGGTTCCTGAGTGGTAATCAGAGCCCCAAATATAAGACCCTCAAGTGACAAGAATCTGCTGTATTTGGATTAGAGGCAGAGGTTTAGATCTCAACAAAGACATAGACTAGCACAGTCATCTCTATTCAGTGGTACCCTACTACTGGCAGTTCACGACTTTAGATTGAGGAGGTGCTCTGGAATCCAGACTCCCTCTCACTTTCAAGCCATCTACAAATTTGATAAATAAAGCTTCTATATCTTAACCTGAAATCCTCATTAAAATGTTGATGATGATCTAGTCAGGACAGTTTTATTAAAAATCTCTGGGCAGTTTTACGTTACTTTTCCAGCCTCCTTTGCATCAGTTTTATGTGCTTAAATGTTTCTGCTGCCGGCATGCCTTCTTCCATTTGCAGAGGAAGTCATAAGCAACAAATCTACTAACTTAAGAACTATGTCCAAGAAAAAACTGCCATTAGAAATGACTTTTTCTTAGAGAACCTGTGTTGCCCACTGGTGGTTATTACTTGCTCTTTTCTGTGGCCACAAGTCATCTATTTAGTCAGTTCCAAAAACATCTCCTAAATGGAGGTCATTTTGTACTTTGCAGGCGGCACAGTTTCCTCTTTCCAAAAGGGAAATGCTACCTGCCTGTTTCCGGTCTTCCGAACCTCTTGTATGCTGTCTCCAATTCTGCCAAGGTCACTAACAGTGCTCAGTAATAATGTATTCCACAACATTCTCAGTTCTTTAAAGGGAAATCTGGCCAGAGGGCCCAAACCCACTTGGGGTGGCCAAGTGTTCTACAATTTGGGGGGTTTTCTTGGGTTTCAGTTTGCTCTTTACAACATTTATTTCACACTTTTCATTCAGAAAAATGAATTTGTGCCTCATCAGAGAAGGCTGACATAACACTGAAATTCAGAAGTTCTGTTTCCTCCACATCACCCATCACACCTCCAACCTGCCCTTCTTTGATCTTCTCCCATGAAACTCTAAACATTATTTTTGTTGTCCTTAACATTATTGTTATTTTTACTTTTGGGGTGGTTTAACTTTTCAGCTCTTGTGAGCCTGCTCTTCATCCCTTTTTACACGGTCTACATATGACATTTTACTGTCTCAGTTTGTTAGCAAAAATTCGATGTTACAATATCAATCTTCTTTTTCTTCTTTCTTTCCCCCTTTTCCCCAGGCTTCCTTATCTGCCAGCTCCTGTTCTTCAACTTCCTTCTTTCTTTCTACCTCAACAAAATCAGGGAGTATACAATAGGACACAATGCTCATACTTTCAGTTTTCCAAAGTTCAACGCCTAAACCTAGATAACTTAATTTTCTCTCTCCAGATATTGGTGCTATTTCGAAACCCTAAAGACACAGCAGTATCTTTTTTCCATTTCCACAATGATGTTCCTGATATCCCAAGCTATGGGTCTTGGGATGACTTCTTCAGACAGTTCATGAAAGGACAAGGTATGGCTGTTGGTAAAAGGTTCCTTCTGACTTCAACAGATAATCACAGAAATACAAAAATTCAAATGTGTTTTAGGATAAAGAAAGAAACAGCAAGGACCTACTGTATAGAACAGGGAACTACAGTCAATATATTGCAACAGCCTACAACAAAAAAGGATATGAAAAAGACTACATATACAACTGAATTACTATACTGCACACCAGAAACTAACACAACATTGTAAATCGACTATACTTCAATTTAAAAAATTAATAACTTTAAAAAAGAAAGAAAAAATAAATTAAGGCAGATCCAGGAACCACAATGTTACTTTTAAATAAAGCTTTCTGGGCATCAAACAGTACATTACTTTTTTACAAAATAATTTGGACAATTCAATATGTTAAGGATGAATGTTAAATAGCCATAGAACAGACATGGGACAAAAAGGCCTGAAATAGACATGTACAAAAAGCATTTCAGATTCACTTCCCACAAGTCTCTGTATAGCACAATGATAAAAGCCAAAAAAGAAGAAAACCATGACAATGAGCTGCCACACCTACGATACTTGTTTGCCAGAAAGCAAGTAAGGTTTTGTTAGATCATGTTGAAGGTTTTACCTCTGGTTACTGATAACCATAATTTCATAAGTGCCTACAAATGTTCTGGCTACCAAACTAGGTATTATATACACATATCTCATTTAAGACCATACCAACTATGAATAAGGCAGTATTAACTATAAAAAATTTAAATCACTTACCAACGGTCTCAGTTACTTGTATGTGGCAGCAACTCTACTTCCATGGGTATAGTGGCCAGAGGTGAATAAATGTCTCTTTTTAGTAGTGAGTGGCTCTGTTGAGTGCTTACAGTATAGTGCAAGGAAGAATTAATGCCAGATGACCTTAGTGAAGTGAAGTCGCTCAGCTGTGTCCAACTCTTTGCAACCCCATGGACGGTAGCCTACCAGGCTCCTCTGTCCATGGGATTTTCCAGGCAAGAATACTGGAGTGGGCTGCCATTTCCTTCTCCAGGGGATCTTCTCAACCCAGGGATTGAACCCAGATCTCCTGCATTGCAGACAGACGTTTTATTGTCTGAGCCACTAGGGAGTTGCTACCAAGTCCCTCTAAAAGGACCACATTTAAAGGGGATCAGCACAGCAATGCAACACTGCTGCTAAGTCGCTTCAGTCCTGTCTGACTCTGTGCGACCCCTAGACGGCAGCCCACCAGGCTCCCCCGTCCCTGGGATTCTCCAGGCAAGAACACTGGAGTGGGTTGCCATTTCCTTCTCCAATGCATGAAAGTGAAAAGTGAAAGTGAAGTCACTCAGTCGTGTCCGACCCTCAGCGACCCCATGGACTGCAGCCTTCCAGGCTCCTCCGTCCATGGGATTTTCGAGGCAAGAGTACTGGAGTGGGGCGCCATTGCCTTCTCCGAATGCGACACTATCCCGTATGAATAGACACTGGGTACAGTACTGAGTCCTTAGCAAAGATTAAGTCTTGGGATTGGGGTGTAGGAGAGAAAAAGAAAGTATACAGAAGGTGCTTATGAAGCACGGACAGGAAAGATTTGGCTTGTTTAGTAACTACTCACTAAGACCAGATGGAGGCAGTTAAGGCAAATCTAAAACATTATACTCCATTGATACAACACAAGAGAACATTCAGTGGTGGAGAAACTCATCATCATTGGGACAATCTAGTTTAGGGAATCTTTGTTGCTGATCCTTTTAGTCTAATCGTTTGATTAACAATGATAAGAAGTGGCACTGATATTAATAACTTGGATGGATTTTCTGCCTTGTAAACTTGTTAAGGTCAACTTACAGAGAGAGGCGGTTGAATGTACTGAAAACGTATAGGATGTAGAATGAGAAGGCCTGGCTTGGGCTTCATCACTTATTATTATGTGTTAGTAATTAACACTAGATAGAGTAAACTAGCTACCATTTATTGAGCACTTACCACATGCCAGGCATGCTGGCATGCTGCTCCTAACACACAGTATTTTAATTTTCATAATAACCAAAGGAGGATAATACTATTACTATCACCATGTTACAAAGAAGAAAATAAGAGGCAGAGAAAGGCTCTAAACTTTGATTTCCTTAGTTGTAGAGAGAAAATAAGAATACCTGACCTATGAGAGGTAACACAGTATTGTATTTTGTTTGGTTGCAATAGCTCTGGGGCCAAACTAACATTAAAAGTTGTCAATAACACATAACTTATTGTGCAGCCTTAAAATGGTTACTTAGGTCCTCTGGGTTTCTAATTCTCCATCAATAAAATGGGTATAAAATTGTACCTATCATACTGGATTGCTTTAAAAAGCAATGAAAGATGAAATGTATGCATATCAATAAAACATTTAGAAAAGCAGAAAACCCCACCACAGTGGCATAAACAGATCAGGTTTTATTTTCTTCACTTAACTAAGAAATCTGGAGATAGCAACTGACCCAGTAGACCAGTAAGGTTGGGTCAGCAGCTCTGAGGTTCCCTGGGCCC
Organism: Ovis canadensis; assembly: GCF_042477335.2. NCBI lineage: Eukaryota > Metazoa > Chordata > Mammalia > Artiodactyla > Bovidae > Ovis > Ovis canadensis. The sequence goes on from NC_091247.1 coordinate 87,045,354, forward strand.
CTCTGTCATGCTTTTTGCAACATTCTCTCAAGTTGTCCACTGTCCCTCTGAGCATCACCTTCAGATCACGAAGAAAGGTCACCGTGACAGGAATAATTGTTCTAGAAACCTTCCAGCAGACTCCTGATTGCTGGCTAGGACTACTTCATGTGACCAGAGTCCAAAGGGAGGCAGAAAGTGAGAAACAGAACCCTCTGACTAGCTCAGACCCAACTAATCAGGGTTTGGTTTACAGCAAAGAAGGGAGTGTACTATATTTGGGGCAGGAAATTTATAGTATTTTGTACAACAAAACATGTAGAAACTGCCTGGCTCAAATCATGATAATAATTATGACAATATTATTATTACTAGTAATGTTAATATTGGCTAATATTTGAGTGGGTATTATTAATCAGGCACTGTTTTAAGCATTTGACATGTGTTAATTCACTTAAAATTCACAACAACCCCATTCGAGGAAACTAAGGTACAAGGAGGTTTAGGGAGTTTCTCAAAGGCACACAGCTGTCTAGATCTGCACTGTCCAATATGGTAGCCCCTAGCCACATATAGAAATTGAGCATTTGAAATGTGACTAGTGCAAGTGAAGAGCTAAATTTTAAATTTTAATTTTAATTTATATTTTAAGACAGTCAATTCAGTTGCTGGAAACTTCTAAGTAAGTTTGGTATGAGTGTGTGAATCTGTTTTTTCAACTGTAAGTTTCATGAAGTCTAAATACACATCAAGTATTTTTGGCAAAAAAACTTAATCAAATTGATGTTCTTTATACGTGTAAAATACCCACAAGCTTTTGTAGCCTTAGAATTTAAAAAAAAAATAAGGGCAGTGTTTCACTAATAATTACTTAAGCTGCTTACATGCTGAAATGATAACATTTTGGGATCTGTGGGTTACATAGATTAAACTATTCAAATTAATTTCACCTGCTTCTTTTTACTGTTTTGAACATGGCTACTAGAAAACTTAAAGTTACAGATGTGGCTTGCATGACATTTCTATTGGACAATGCTAGTCTAGATAACATGTCTCATCATTTCTTTCTGACATTATATCTGTCGATTTTCACGTATCATTCACTATTTCTGAATTACTTCAGTCACCTAAATGTTCATGAAAATTTGTAGTTCTTGTGAAACCATTTTTACAACTGGCTTAGTTGTGCTACTGTTCCTGAAAATAAGAAAATGAGAAAATCTGACATCAGGACTGATTTATGTCAGTTCTTTTGGAGCAGGGATTTGTAATCTTATAGTCTTGTTTGATCATACACACATACAAATAGTTTATATTTTAGGGCACACATTAACCATTTTATTCTCATTCTATCATTTTAACCTCAATTATTTAAAATTTCTTAAGAAGTTATTTTTTCCCTGTATTTTTAGTTTCCTGGGGAAGCTATTTTGATTTTGCAATTAATTGGAACAAACATCTTGATGATGAAAATGTTATGTTCATATTATATGAAGACCTGAGAGAGGTGAGATTATGATTATTGGTATTCTATAGCAAGATTTACTATAAATGACAACATAGAACATTTATTCATAATGTCTGATTGCATGAACAAATATTATACTCAGTTTTTAAAAATATTCCATATATGTGGTACAGTGCTAGGGGCAAAAAACAAACAATGCATATGTGTTTAGATTGTTTATTTAATAGAAATAAAATAATTCTTAGGAACTTACTACTAACAGTGACTGCTTTTTTCCCCTCTTTGATAGAGAGTCCAAATTAGGAACGGCAGAAACAATAGGTCTCTATTGAGGTTTAACTGAATATGCTTTTAGCTTTGAATTAATTTTTCCATATAATGTTATTTTTAAAAACTGCTTCTTCACAAACATTTAGTGAGTTCAGCATTGTTTTAGGCCTTTGTAATTTATCAGTGAACAGACTAAAGTTCACTATATGGGAGAAGCTTACATTCTAGCTGGAGAAAGTGGGGAGACAGAATGATAAACAATAAATACAATAAAAATTTTAAATGTACATAATATGTGAGAATGAAGAAACAGCACAGCTGATTAAGGAAAACTAGAAATCCCCAAGGGTGGGGGTGTTGGGATACTGGACAAATCTCAGCATGAAATAGGATGGATAGTGGAAACCTCATGGAAGGCATGTGACATGAACCAAGATCGGAGGCAGATGAGGGAGTGAGCCAAGTAGGTAACCAGAGTAAGAGCTTTCCAGGCAGAGCAGACTGGAGCAAAGGCCCTGAGGTAGGAGTGCTCCTGGAAGGATTATGGAAAGGAGCAGATGCGGTTGGCTGTAGGGATGTACCAGAAGGGACTAACCGATGAGGACAGGCGTAAGGGGGTGGACTGGAGGGGGAGAGATGGAGTGGCAGATCACCGAAATACTTTGCTTTTCACTCCGAGTGAAATGGGAAGTCACTGTAGGATTTCGAGCAGAAGAGTGGTAGGAACTGACGTGTTTTTAACAGGATCATTCTGTCTGGTGTGTGAGAATATTTTAGAGAGAAGGAAAGAGAACCCAAGGAAACCCATGAGGAGGTTATTGCTCTAGTCTAGGCAATGCAAGGAAGAATGGTGGCTCAGACCTGAAAGGGCCATGGAGGGGAAGAGAAGTGGTTGAATTCTGAACTTATGTTGATGGAAAAGCCAGTAGGATTTGCTGCTGGACTGGATGAGGGAAAGAGTAGTGAGAACAAACAGAAGTCGGATGAGACCCCAGTATTATTGGTCCAACCAACCGGGAGGATTGAGCTGTCACCATGCGAGTAGGAGAAGCAGGATTGTGGGGAAGACCAGGGATCTGGTTTTAAACATCAGAAGGCTAAGATGTTTATCAGTCATCCAAATGGAGAGGCTAAGTAGGCAGTTGGGTATTGAAGTCTCAAATGCAGAAAGGGTTCTGAGCTACTGATGTAAATCTGGCCCACAAACGACATTTAAAGTCATGAGATTACATATCTAATATGTAAGCATAGGGACAGAGAAGCTGACCAAGAACTGAGGCTTGCAGCCCTCCAACATGAAAAGTTTGAATAAAAAGGGAGGAATCAGCAAAGGCGACTAAGGAGTAGCTAATGACATAGGAGGGAAACCAGACTCCCGGAGCTCCAGGGAAGAAAGCACGTTAAAGCGGAAGAGACTCAAATGCTCTCTAACTGAATTGGGTCTTTAACACTAGTTTCTCCTGACATTCTTATAAAACAAAAAAGTGTAATGGAATTCATCCCTTCTGTTTATGGTATGCATACATATAACATGAAAGAACATATTAATGTAGTCTTTTCCCCTTCTCGTCTAGAATGTTCCTAAAAAAACTTGTGATTCATGGATGTTAGTGTTGTCCCAAATGCTAATCATTCTTTCTTGCAGTTGGTAGGAGGTTGCCTGTTCAATTTGATTTGGGGACTGCTGTAGTAGATAGCCTGCTCCTTTGGGAAATTCAGATTGCACGCTAGCGTATTAAAGATTGACAGATTCTACAAACAAACAGACAAAACCTTACCTTTACTAATCCAAAGCTTCCACATTTATTTGACTGCAACCCTTAACCCTCCTTCCCCCGATGAAACATCTATCAGCACCTTGAAATATATTAATGTTTTGTAGAATACAGTTTAAGAAACTGTTCTGGAAGATTTCTAAATCTCCATTGGTCAATGATACTGTTGAGAAGGTTGATGATACAAAGGTATTAAATGATATATTCCAAGACTCATTCTAGCTTTTATGATTCTAAAAATGAGCCTTTCTTGATAGAATTAAGTATTAGCTACAAACAGGATTTAGAAGAAAAGAGAATTTGAATGAGCACATATAAATGTATTAATTTCCTCAGCTGGTTTATACTGGTGATTTTTAACAAAATGAATGTCATCTTAGATAAAATTCTACCCTACTAATGAATGCTTACTGTCACTCTATACCCTGAATAGTTCAATAAGTCGTAAATTGAAACTACAAAGTAAAATCAGTACAGAGTATCGTAAAGGGAAATTTCAAATATTTATACTGAAGTATCAAAGTAAGTTTGAAGAGATAGAAAGGGACAGCTGAATTAGAGAATTAGGCTTAAAATACATTCTAAGAAGCCTGTCTTTGCTTGGGGCACAATTCCCATAGAAAGAAGTCTATCCTCTAAAATTTTGTTTTCAGAATCTGGCCACTGGAATAAAACGAATTGCTGAGTTCTTCGGATTCTCTCCATCTGGCGAGCAGATTCAAACTATTTCGGCACAAAGTACCTTCTACGCCATGCGAGCAAAATCCCAGGAAACACACGGTGCTGTGGGCCCCTTCCTGTTCCGCAAAGGTAAAGCTGCCTTGATTTCTGAGCCATCCATCAGTCTGCACATAACAGGCAATTCAAACAACTTTATACTGAAGAAGACAGGATTTTCTTTGTCTCTTCCTCAACAAGAAGTCTGACATAGATCAGAGCTGGAACTGGTAACTCCATGCTATCTTTTAGAGTACTAAGCTCCTCCCACCTTTCTCTTGCCACCTGCTGATAAAAGGAGAGCAGCTCAGTTCAGTTCAGTCGCTCAGTCGTGTCCGACTCTTTGTGACCCCATGAATCGCAGCACGCCAGGCCTCCTTGTTCAGCTAGAGCTCCTGAATTACAATAAAGTTAAAGGGTTATTTTATTAAAATAAAAATGGAGTGGCAAGAGAATCACATGCATTTGCTGAGTGAGCCCCCTCTACAGAACTTTGTGGGAAGCCTCATTCAGTGGCTTACATCTCATTGGTCACTTCTTACCGTGCTGTTGGCTGGAAAATGTAATTTTTTTAAAAGGTGGGTGTGTTATTACTCAATTAAAATCAAAGTTTTATTAATAAAGGAGAAGGAGAAAATGAGTGTTGGATAGGCAACCAGTTGTCTCTGGCACTGATGATTTTACTAAATTTCATTAAAGTATTCTAATTTCTTATGTAAATTTATGATAATATAGCCCAAGGATTGTCAGCTTTCTTTTTTATTGCATATATAATTAAAGTATAATGTGATTTAGAGGCAGCATATATAACAACTATCACTTATTAGGCATGAATCATTGTTAGGCCCTTTGCTGGGATTAAATTTTACAGCAAAAATATATTAAATCCTTAATTTTATAATATGGGCACCAAGACTCAGAGATATTAACTGATCCTTTGTCACAAAGCTAATTGGGCTTCCTAGGTGCACTAGTGGTGAAGAACCCAACTGCCAATGCAGGAGACTAAGAGATTCAGATTCAATCCCCAGGTCAGGAAGATCCCCCGGAAGAGGGCATGGCAACCCACTCCAGTATTCTTGCCTGGAGAATCCCATGGACAGAGGAGCCTGGTGGGCTACAGTCAATAGGGTTACACAGAATCAGATACGATTGAAGCAACTTACCATGCACGCACAAAGCTAATTAATGAAACGGGATACAAATGTAGGTCTACTTGATTCTACTATACTTTGTCAAAGGAAGACTCATTTAAAAAAATCCACTGTGAATATACATTGTATATAAATCTGGCTTTGGTTTGCCTTCTGACTTTAACTCTGATTTTTATGCCTCATTTTATTAGCTTTAAGAAGAGGGGAAAAATAAAACCTTTCTATATATTATTAATCAAATACTCTTCAGAATAGAAAAAAATTCTAAAAGTAGTGATTTTAAAATATTACACTATTCCATGTAGAAAATTCAGAAAGTACAGAAAGATATGAAAAAGTACTAAAAATTATCCACATTTTTCCCACCAGAGGCAGGTTTGACTTTTTGACACATTTCTTCCAGCCTTATTCTGTGATGTTTCATATAGTTGATGACATTTGTAAAGAGTTTTGTTTTTTTATTCCCTTCATATATGTAAGCATTTCCTCACATCATTAAAACTGCTTTATAAATATACATTCCATTAGCTATGCAACAAGGAGCTTAACAACTTCAACCCAAATCATCAAAAGAGTCTAAGGAAAAGAGTAACTTCTTTACTTTTAAAATCACATAAGAAAAATATATCTCAATCTCAGGCAAAATAATAATTTTTTGCAAAATTTTCAGCACTTGGAGACTTAACCAAAAGCTGCTATAAAAAATATTAATTTATCTTCTCAATGGGTATTTAAAGTATTAAAAGACTTTAGAAAGAAAAAAATGATTCTAAAAAAGTGGTATTTTGGTCCCAGGTGTTGGAAGAGGGGTGGGGATAGGAGGTCACTGAGGTCAAGGGCCCCCTTAGTGACACCGAAAAAGTACATCACCTACCACAGCACACCACACCAACAGGGACGCCCAAGTGAATCTTGCTAACTTTACAAGAAAAATTACACTAGTTTTTTAAGACTGTGTAATTTTTTTTCATGTGTCCATTTCACATTTCAAAGTGAAACTCTGCAAGGAGAAATGGTAAAATCAAGATGAAATATTCTAACAGGTGTCTAAGTCTACTATTTTTTGTGTGTGTGTTGTAGGTGAAGTTGGTGATTGGAAAAACCTGTTCAGTGAAACTCAGAACCAGGAAATGGACGAAAAATTCAAAGAGTGCTTAGCTGGCACTGCCCTGGGAACAAAGTTGAAGTATAACTCATACTGCCAGCCTTGATTCTGGTCAATTCAGCTTATTTTCCTTAATAATAACTGAATTTAAATATCAATAATTACATAATAATCAATCAATAATGATAATTAAAAACATTTTAGACATAAACAATGTTTAATAATGAAAACAAATGAAAAATTTGAGCACAAACATAAGTTTGTTCACTTTTTACAGAAAGATAATTTAGCCATCCAAAAGGGATGCTGTGTTTAGTGATGTAGGAGTTTTAACTTCTTTCATGCTCTGGGTTCACACAAGACCACAGGCCAATACTATCAGAGATATACCTAAATCTGTTTGTGCATAGATGAGACAGGCCTTTCTGTCTGATCACAGGAAGGCCTGTGATCACGATCACAATGTTTTGCCCTCTCACAAAAATCCCTCTCTTCCTCACTATGGATCAGAGCCCTTGTGATCTGATCCTTTCTGAACTTACTGCTGTGGGAAATTTAATTCCAATTCTCCCTGAAGTAAAATGAATAAATCCTATTCTAATTTGATTCAAGAAAAACACATTGCTCATGTACTCTGTGTGTGTCATTTCAGAAAGCTCTATGGAAGCCCACTGTCAAGGGACTTCATATTTCTACTTAACACAAGCTTTACTTTAAAGCTAAATATTAGAGGTTGTGTTATTCTGGCATGAAGGCTTTCCTACCAGAGAGCCTCAAGTAAGCATGTGGATCTACAAGAGAAAGCAGAAAGTGTTCTGGGAAAAAAAAACAACAACAACAAACCTTTCAACAATCTCCTTAATAGTTACACTATAGCTAGTTTCACTGTAAAGCTAAGTTCTACACAGTTAAGAATAGAATGAGTCATAAAAAAGTTAAATAAAATTGCTTTGAGAAAGATTACAGGACTATTATTTCTAGCAGTATGGTAGATTAAGTAAACTGAAGACTCTTCCCTCAAAACACCATGAAAGGCTACATAAAAATTCCTTCAGGGGCACTGGTCAGCTTCCAATAAAGTGAGTGGACTTAACAGAGACCAAAACTAAAGAGAGAACTGAGAACTAGAGTGAATAAGAATCAGAGATGACCTTGAGATGTCAATCAGGAATCTGCAGGAACAGAGACTTGGGTTTTAATGCCCAAGTCCATATGATTGGAGCAGGAATAGACAAATAAACCAAACAAAATAAAACAAACAGAATAAAATACAGTGGCCAAACTGACCCATGAATGTAAAGAAAGTTCAAACACGACAAAGGTGGCATTGCATATCATAGGAACAGACTAAACTCTTCAACATTTGATGCTAAGACAACTGCTTATGATAGAGAAGAAATAAAATCAGACCACTACTGCACATCACTCAAAAAAATTAATTCCATACAAATTAAAAGGCTGTATGTCAAAAGATGATTTAAAGGCTACATTTTTAGAAGCAAATACAAGTTAATATTTTTATGACCACAGAGTAGGATTTATTAAGCAAGAAACAAAAAAACACAAAAAGGAAACAATTTATATTTTGGGCAACATTAAGATTTAAAATGTAAAACAGCATCATTAAGAAAGTAAAACCAAATGAAACAGCGTGTCAGAATTAAAATTCCACACTGTTGTGGAGCCACCCTCCCCTGCCCCCCCCAAAAGAGAACAAAGTTCAGGTCACTTACTGCCGGGTTACTGCTACTGCTGTCACCAGAGATGGCCTCTGCCCTATGAGAGCTGACAGGGGAGCATGAGTCCAGCTTCTGCCAACTCCCCTGAGCTTGCTTGTCAACTGGTCTGTCGCAGGAAAATGGGACTTCCTTCTATATTCCAAGTCTTGCACCACTGTTTATCCATCACTGGCAAGACTTGAATTATATTGAGAATTTTAACTCCATAGTAATCTGGAAAATGTGGTTTTAACCTTCCATACATTATAATCCAGGAGATGTGGAGATGTGGAAGGGAGTTGGAATGGAAGCTAAGTCAAACTTAATAACATATAGTACAGTCCACTCTTTCTACCAATAATCTTTCAAGGAAACAACAAATCTATGTTCCCACTTAATGCAGTTGTTCCCTTCTTCAAATGGAAACATGCTTATCCTACCTCCTAAATCTGTATGCCCACTGTGATAGTTTGTCCTCATTTTAGTCACAACCCCACTTTAAGACACTGTCCTAAAGACTATCTTATAAAATTAACCACCATCAGCAAATGTCAAGTAAAAAGGGAAGGGAGAACAATTAAAAGAGGTCCACCCACTGCTGGGCATACACACCGAGGAAACCAGAACTGAAAGAGAGACACGTGTACCCCAATGTTCATCGCAGCACTGTTTACAATAGCTAGCACATGGAAGCAACCTAGATGTCCATCGGCAGATGAATGGATAAGAAAGCTGTGGTACATATACACAATGGAGTATTACTCAGCCAATAAAAAGAATACATTTGAATCAGTTCTAACGAGGTACATGAAACTGGAGCCTATTATACAGAGTGAAGTAAGTCAGAAAAAAACCCAATACAGTATATTAATGCATATATATGGAATTTAGAAAGATGGTAATGATGATCCTATATGCGAGACAGCAAAAGAGACACAGATGTAAAGAACAGGCTTTTGGACTCTGTGGGAGAGGGAGAGGGTGGGACGATTTGAAAGATAGCATTGAAACATGTATATTAACATATGTAAAATGGTTTGCCAGTCCAGGTGCGATGTATGAGACAGGGCGCTCAGGGCTGGTGCACTGGGGCAACCCTGAGGGATGGGATATGGGGAGGGAGGTGGGAGGGGGGTTCAGGATGGGGGACACATGTATACCCATGGCTGATTCATGTCAATGTGTGGCAAAAACCACTACAATATTGTAAAGTAATTAGCCTTCAATTAAATAAATTAATTTACAAAAAAAAAAGTTAATTTGTATATAACAAAGACAAAGCTATGGAAAAACATGCATGCTTCTATGGTTCTTTATTTTGCATCTGGTCATGAGACCATAGCTGGTGTTTATAACTCCTTGTTCATTCCTCCCTTTGCCATCAGATGTCTCCCTGGTTAGTAGGGTGATGCAGACCTTCAGTCTTGAAGGATCCGGGTCCTTAACATTCCCACCTGTGTTAGAGACCTCTCAATTTCCATTAATGAAAATATCACTCACCACTGAATGTGGAACTACTGAAAGGAACTCCAGAGAAACCTCGGGTTGAAGATGCGCTTACCTCTGGCTGCATCACTATTTCCCCTTGCTAATTCATATCAATCAGTCCAACCAGATCAGTAACCCCCTCATTATTATTATTGTTATTTTGGCCATGACACATGGTGTGTGAGATTGTAGTTCCCCAACCAGGAATGGAACCCACGCCCCCTGCATTGAAAGCTTGAAGTCTTAACCAGTGGCCCAACCACCAGGGAAGTTCCTCCCCTTTATTTTCTTGATAACTTAATGGCAAGATGCACCTGCAATCTCCACGTGCAGTTTCAAATTCCTCCTCAAGGAACCACGTGGTGAAAACAGAGCCCCAAATCATAGAAACAGGAAGCACTTATTTTGCAAGAATTTGATTAGGTTTAATCATGGAAGACAACCCTTTTACATCTGCTGATTCCTGGGCTCATGTATTCTGGCCATGAAAGAAAGAGCAACTAGGGTCAGAACACATACTATACCTGAAGGACAGTACACCCAGCTTGCCAAGTGCTGCCTCCTACCTGGGGCTGTAACTGAGTCTTTAATACTTGATCCCTCTATCCTATAAGCCAGCTGCTTTCAGGTGATAAGTTCAAGATAAAACCATTGAATCCCATGGTAGTCGGTGTACTGCCTCACTTCTTTCTCTGCAAAATGGGTTCCTTACTAAGGCATATCATTATGGCAAACAAGGTACTTGGAAAGGCTACCAATGATGGCGCTGGCAGAAGCACTAGAGGAAGAAAAGGCAAGTCCGTACCTGGAATGCATGCTTTCTCCACAGAAGGCAGATCCCTGCCCACTCCATGACGGAAGGGCTCCATGTAACAACCTGCCACCAAGTGGCGGGCTGGTCTCCATAGGTGTTCAGGGTACTTGTGCTGGGGTCTCAATGTTGGGCTCCGCTGTCGGAGTGTTGGGCATTCAGCACTTACATCCACCTTGACAAGAGTGCACGCGCATCTCACCCATTCCTATTCGTTTGTGTTAAACGAGCACTGGGGTAGCTGGGGAAACGCCAACTGACATCTACAGACGTTTTCTTGCACACTAGCTTCTCAAGTCTCCTTAGAAGGGGGTACCTCTCATGAAGATTCACAAGGAAATCCAATACACTCAGACTCTGTGTCCCTTCCAAGTGGTCACTCACATCCTTTTCCCCCAGACCTCCTTATCATCAATGCTCTGACCTTGTTCCTTCCAAATCTCCAAATATCCAGGTAAACTGTAGGCCACTAGCTTTCTCTCCTCCCAAGTGACAACTCAGTGTACTGGTTGAAGCGGCACCCTGGAAGGATTTCCCTTCTCCCACTGTCGTTTAGGGCCACTTCCCTGAAGGGCTGTTGGAACACATCAGTTCATTTCAGTTAAAGCCAGTGTATAGTGCTTCACCTGAATTTTCCTTTCTCAGCTGCCTGGTCACAGGGAACTCCCCATGAGACCAGAGATGTGGGCTGATAAAGCAGAGAGCAGGAGTGCATGCCGTAGGGGTCTTAGATATCTGCTCACGTAACACACCTGTGGCCTGCCATCTATTTCAGTACTAGAAACTCCAGGAAGTTTACCACTGCTAATGGTGGCTGGTGAGCAAAACTTTCTGACTACTGCTCTGACCCTGTGGCCCTGTTTTTGGAGGCAGGATGGAGGTAAGTGTTGCCACATGGCCTCTGCCAGTCTGGGAGCCATAATCTCCATTGAAATCAGGTAGTTTATCAATTGGAACATCTCCTGTCAACATTCTTCACCCACCGTGGACAGCCACCACAGAGCTTTTCAAAGATAAAAATATACTTCTCAAGGCCTGGTGAAGGAGAGTCCTTTGGATATTCTAAGGGGGCATGGTTAGAAAGAGAATGGGCAGGTTACATATGATTAATCTACTCTAACAATCCTGATTCCCTAAGTATTTTTGATTTCTTCATTTGTATTACTTGGCATCACAATTTCATTTAATGTTGGCCACCACTGAGCCCAGGTGATAGTAAACCAACTAAACAAACTCTTAGAACCACTCCCAGGGCTGGAGGCAGCGCGAGTGCATACTGTGAACTATGTTCCTTTTCTCATGTTACCTTTACAGTCATATCCACACACTTTTCTTGGGCTTCTGCTGATAAAAATTAGTGAAATCAGGTAATTCTTTCATTATGTAAACTGTATCCTCTGGGTCAGATCTTGTCTGTATCTTCTTGGAGCATTCTAGCATCTGATTCTAGTTCTAGAAGAGAATTCATGAGGTAGGAATAGGACATTTGGAAAATCAGCACCTCCTTACAAGGTGACAACTTCAGGCTCTTCACGTTTGGCTGTACCAGCCTTATCCAACAAGCATGGAAGGGCTGTGGTGACTCAGCAGAATTTTGGAGGGCAGTGGACTCCTTTCAGTTCAGTTCAGTTCAGTCGCTCAGTCTTATACGACTCTTTGTGACCCCATGGACCGCAGCATGCCAGGCCTCCCTGTCCATCACCAACTCCCGGAGTTCACCCAAACTCCTGTCCATTGAGTAGGTGATGCCATCCAACCATCTTATCCTCTGTCGTCCCCTTCTCCTCCTGCCTTCAGTCTTTCCCAGCATCAGGGTCTTTTCCAGTGAGTCAGCTCTTCTCATCAGGTGACCAAAGTTTTGGAGTTTCAGCCTCAACATCAGTCCTTCCAATGGACCCTCAGGGCTGATCTCCTTTAGGATGGACTGGTTGGATCTCCTTGCTGTCCAAGGGACTCGCAAGAGTCTTCTCCAAGCACCACAGTTCAAAAGCATCAATTCTTCGGCACTCAGCTTTCTTTATAGTCCAACTCTCACATCCGTACATGACCACTGGAAAAGCCATAGCCTTGACTAGACAGACCTCTGTTGGCAAAGTAATGTCTCTGCTTTTCAATATGCTATCTAGGTTGGTCACAACTTTCCTTCCAAGGAGTAAGCGTCTTTTAATTTCATGGCTGCAGTCACCATCTGCAGTGATTTTGGAGCCCCCCAAAATAAAGTCAGCCACTGTTTCCCCATCTATTTGCCATGAAGTGATGGGACCAGATGCCATGATCTTAGTTTTCTGAATGTTGAGCTTTAAGCTAACTTTTTCACTCCTTTGAATCCACCCAAATTCCCAGGATCTTATTCTTTCCCAGTCAATGGCCTCAGTGTTCATAGAAGAGATCTGAGGAGGGTACAGATTAAGGTTATACAATAACAGCTAGCTGCAGCACTGAACTCTGCACCTAGTTTCTGCTCCATGAACCTTGAGATGACAGGAAGCAAGAGGTTCTTCTGGGCAGTCATAAAAGCTTGTATCCTCTGACCATGCTTGAGCTTGTCATTTTCTTTCTTTAAGCTCTTTCGGGCAGTTCAGGAGCTTTAAAAAGTCAGAAAACATGTCATTGCTATTGCCGTTACCTCTGAAATAACCACCTCACACCCACAAAGCTGGTAAATGGACTCCGGCAAACAATCACTATAGTTGGAGCTTTCTGGCATCTCAAAGGGCCACAAAGAGGGGTCTGACTCCTGTCTACCTTCCAAATCTCCCACTAGTGCTTCATATGTGGGGAAGTTAAATCAAGGAAACTATAGTGCTTCCCATTGATAGGCTGCAATACTGGAGGCTGCAAAAGAGACATGGGAAAGCCAACAGCCAATATGTAATGTGTACCTAAAGTCCACTTTGGAAATGCCTCTTCCCCCTCACCCTAGCTAGGATGTTGAGGTACAGGCTTCTGGTTCTAATTCTAGCTCCCTTGCTTACCAGCTGTTACTTAACTTCTCTGTGCCTTGGACCTCGGTTTTCTCATCTGTTAAATGGGCACAGTAATGGCACCTACCTTGTAATACTGCTGTGAGATGGGTACTCAGCACTTCTCAGTCACTCAGTCAAGGTGCCAGTATTACTCTGGGAGTGTGATAGTCCATTAGATGAGGAGGATGTCTTGTCTTGCTCCTCTGTCCATGGGATTTCCAAGGCAAAAATACTGGAGTGGGTTCCCTTCTCGGGGAATCTTCCCAACCTAGGGAATAAACCGGATCTGCGGCATTGCAAGCAGATTCTTTACCGTCTGAGCCACGAAACCTTGCCTCAGGATATCTTGCAGGATTTAAAATTTTCTCATTAAAAATCCTACTGGTAAGGACTTTGGTTGTAAACTCCAGGAGACCCCTCAGGAAGCAGATGGCTCTCCTAACTACTGGCTGGTACCTGGTACAGCAGGTGCAATTACCTGTCGAATAAATGAATGGTCAGATGGAAACAGAAGGGAGATTATGCCCCCAGACCTCTGCATCCCCCCGTCTGGGTTGCTGTGAGGAGAGGTGCGTCGTTGGTTACGGGCAATGGAATCCTGGCTTTGCCTTGGCAGGGTTGATTTACTCAGTTTCTTTCATTATAAAATGGAGCCGATGATATCCAGCCCCTCCAGTTCAGTTCAGTAGCTCAGTCAGGTCCGACTCTTTGCGACCCCATGGACCGCAGCACGCCAGGCCTCCCTGTCCATCACCAACTCCCGGAGTCCATCCAAAACCATGTCCATTGAGCCGGTGATGCCATTCAACCACCTCCTCCTCTGTCGTCCCCTTTTTCTCCTGCCCTCAATCTTTCCCAGCATCAGGGTCTTTGCAAATGGGTCAGCTCACCCCACCCCAAATGTTGGTGTTGAAGAGGCAAGGGGAGCATTTATGGCAGAGGGCCTGCCACGTTGCGAGCCTCGGAGACCTCAGTGCCCTCCCCATCTCCCGGAGGACCCTGCCCCGCACCGGGGCCGGCGACAGTCCCAGCAGCTGGGGTGGGGGCTGCAGGGCCCTGGACGCCCAGGCGCGGGCGCCCGGTGGAGGCGCGGGTTTCAGGCGATAGCGGGGCCTGTGCGGACCTGCGGGGACCGGTGCGGGAGGGGCCGGCGCGGCCGAAGGAAGGCGGAGTCCGCCGGGAAAACGAAACCGAGAGCGAGCCGCCCAGACTCGCCGAGCTTCCGCCGAGTGTAGCGGCGCGGGAGCAGCGAGGGCCGGCAGCCGGAGCCACCGCAGCGCGCGCCCGCCTGTCCGCCTCCCCAGCCCGGGACTGAACGCCGGTCAGAGGCCCCGGACCCCTGCGCCGCCGCCTCGGTAGCGCTGTCCGAGGCCCGTAGCCGAGTGCGGGCCCCGGCTGGACCTGGGGAAAGCATCCTGCAGCGCGGTGGGAGCTGACAGTCATTTTCTTCCCGCGAAGAATTTTTAAACGAGCAGGTAACCATTAACCCGGGCCCTGGTTGGTGGGGGGAGGGGAACCCGTGGAAAACGGAAAAGTCCTGTGGCTTGGTAGACAATGTGAAATACAATACGGAGGCCTGAATTGCCCAAAAGATTGGCAACAAAAATCTCCTGCCGAAAATCCCTTGAAATTGTTTCCCAATTGCCCATCTTTAGCCTCCGCCCAAACACTGCCCCCGCCATCACCCCACCCCACCCCACCCCACCCCCACCCCCACCACCCCACTCCCCAGCTTCTCGACACCGCAGCAGCCCCAGGTCCTCAAAGGCAGAGCAGGGAACCCTCACTCCCCACCCCATCTCCTACTCTCCAATAACTTTCCATTTCATTAGAACCCTCTAGAAGGTTGCTGGCCTACAGGCCTGGCCCTCTGGGCCTTCCTTTCTGACCACACAGGCCTCCTTTCGGTTGTTGGAGCACTGCCAAGCACTGCCGCTGCCTCTGGGCCTTTGCACTGCCTGTTTCTTCCTGGAAAGCTCTTCCCAGAGACCTGTATAGGCCAGTGAGTCGATCGCTTTGCCCTGTACTTGTTACAGTATGAGAGCAGCCTTCCCTGAAAAACCTCCATGTAAAAGAAACTCAGCCATTCCCTTACAGTACCCCCTACTCTGCTTTAGTTTTTCTAGTACTTATCACGTTGTAATATTTCCTATAGGTTTCTCCGTGTTTCTGCCCTAGTAAGTGCACAATAGTCGGGTTTTGTTGGCCAGGATAACCTAGTACATAATAATAGGTACTCATTAATTCTTTGCCTGCTTGCTAAGTCTCTTGAGTCATGTCTGACTCTTTGAGACCCTATGGACTGTAGCCCACCAGGCTCCTCTGTCTGTGGGATTCTCCAGGCAAGAATACTGGAGTAGGTTGCCATGATTTCTTCCAGGAGGTCTTCCCAACCCAAGGATCTAACCTGGGTCTTTTGTGTCTCCTACATTGGCAGGCAGGTTCTTTACCACGAGCACCACCTGGGAAGCCCAACTTTGTTTAATGAATACAAGTGAAAGTCAAAGTTGCTCAGTCATGTTGGACTCTTTGCAATCCTATGGACTGTACAGTCCATGGAATTCTCCAGGCCAGAATACTGGAGTGGGTAGCCTTTCCCTTCTCCAGGGGATCTTCCCAACCCAGGGATCAAACCCAGGTCTCCCACATTACTGACCGATCCTTTACCAGCTGAGCCACAAGGGAAGCCCAAGAATACTGGAGTGGGTAGTCTATCCCTTCTCCAGTGGATCTTCCCGACCCAGGAGTTGAACCAGGGTCTCCTGCATTGCAGGCAGATTCCTTACCAACTGAGCTATCAGAGAAGCCTCTTTAAGGAATACTAATTCACAAATTCTCTTTGAATTCCAGAATATGATCCTGTTGCCTGTGATTTCTTTAGTATTAAAAAAATGCCTTGCCAGATGGAAGCTAAGAGATGGACTCTGTGCTGTCACTTAGGAACTTAGAATTTTGGGCAGTTTGTGCTCTTGCTCTTACGTTTGTTCATTTGAATCTGAAGCTCCTTAACACTGGATCTCTAGTTTATACATTTAATTCATCTGATATCTGTTGAATGTATGTTGTTTGCCAAGCATTATGCATGCTCTTTGAGGGGGCTAGGCTAGGCCCACAAGGGCTCACAGTCTGACGCAAGGGTGTGAGGCACAGGCAAAGTAACTTCTGGGCATGAGTAAAACGGACACAACATTTGTTAGTGATTCTGATGGATTTTTCTGTAGCGCTAAAATAAGATTTATCAAAAACAATTGAAAAGAAGCAGCTTTTCCCCCTAAACTTGTAAGTACTTTTTCAAGTGTGCCAATTTAACACCTTATTAAAAGTCGCACATGATTTAGCTACTGAACAACAGTATTTCACTTAAATTGAAACTGGCTTGTCATTGTGAAGATCAACAGCTAAAGTTAAAGGTGCTGATGATTCAGGGTGTTTCCATAGGACTTCAGGTTATGAGGACTCTTTCATAACTGCTGTTCTGAGATCTGTTTTGTTTTTGTTTGGTCATTGAATCATGTCTGACTCTTTGGCGACCCAGTGGACTATAGCCCGCTGGGTTTCTCTGTCCATGGCATTCTCCAGGCAAGAATATTGGAGTGGGTTGCCATTTCCTCCTCCAGGGGATCTTCCTGACCCAGGGATCCAGTTGGCATCTCCTGTGTCTCCTGCACTGGCAGACAGGTTCTTTACCACTAGGCACCTGGGGAGCCCTCTGAGATCTATGACCTCATCCAACTGGACATATGATCTCATAGTTGTGACTAAACTAAATGGCACTTTGATTCCTGGAAATAATTGTGCGGCTGCAGGTCCTTATCTGAAACCCTTGAACCAGGTATGTTCTGGTACTTAAGAAGTTTTTGGATTTTAGAAAGTCAAGGCAGCGTAAATCCTGTCTATTATGTAATGTTCTCAGTAGGGTTTGGGGGCAACGCTATCATAAAATGCTATCTGCAGTGAAATGTATAAATAGACAACCGAGTATGGTTAAGACTGTAAGTAGCTTGTGTCAGTTCACGTCTAGATGGGGGGCTACACACCAAGCAAAAACAAAGCAAATGAAAACAAAGTAAACTTCAGTTTTCAGTGCTTCTTGGATTTTGGAGTTACAGACCAGGAGCACTGTTCATTGAGGGCCAGGGCTGTGGGAAACTCTCCTGGATCCTTTTTTGTTTGATTTAGTCCACACAACAACCTGCGAATCAGGTGTTTTCATCCCTGGTTTCACATCACAAATCAAAGGTTCAGAGAGGTAGCTAGCCCAGGTCTATGTGGCTTTAAAGCCTAGCTGTTTCCACAACACTAAGCAGTGATGTGAAGATCTTGCCTTTGTTCATATCTAAGCCCTTCCAGCCACCAGCCCTGCCCTCCCAAACCACCATGGCAGTCTTGACTAGGTCTCTCGACTTCTGATTGTGCTCTGCTCATCTCTTCTATCCCCACCCCTCATACTCTGTTCTTTCCATAGCATCAGAGTGATCATTAAAAGCATAAGTCCAACCACATCACCCCTCTGCTGAGAATCCACCAAGAGCTTCCCATTGCAACTGGAATAACGTCCATGGTCCTGACCGGAGTCTTCAAGGTCTCCGTGCTGTGGCATCTGCCTGCCTTCTGACTCATATCCCACCATTTCCCTTTGTTCACTATGCAGCAGTCTCCTTGACTTTGTCTTAGCCTTCCAAAAGCCATGCTGGTGCCTGCCTCACGGTTTCCTCTGCCTGAGATGCTCTTCCCCCTGTCTAAGCATGATGGACTTTCTCATCATCCAGGCTTGATTTCAGTATTGCCTCCTAAGAAGGGTCTTCCCTTGCCACTGTTACAACCACCTCCCTCATATCTCTGTCCCCACCTCCTAACGCCCTATCTCATTGTAGCATTTCCAGCCATCTCTTATCCTCTCCTGTTTGTTGCTTCTTGTAGCTCTTGGTCTCTTTTGGAAGACAGTCAGTTAAATTAGCAATTGTAATAAAGGAGATGAGGGCTGTAGAGCATCAAACCAGGATGTCTTCCCAGGGGCTGTGGGAAGTAACACTTGAGCTGAAGTCTAGAGGAAGCGGGAGTTCACCAGGCAGAAGCAGCTAAGGGGGTGGAGCCCAGAGCGTTTCAGGAGGGAGTTGGTTGGTCAGAAGCAGTTGGGAGCCAGAAAAGAGTTGGTGGGGGAGGCGTCCTTTTGAGAACCACCTCTGTGTAGGTAGAATTTAAAGCTCCAAGCCTTGAGGGGATCACCAGGGAGTGAGTGTAAGTAGAGCAGAGAGGAGATATGAGACCTGGACCCCGAGACAATGGAATGTTTAAAGGAAAGAATGATGAAGAGGAACCAGGAAAGGAGACAGAAAAGGAATAGCTTGTGAGAAATGAGGGAAACTAGGAGAGGATGGTGTCTTAAGTGTCCAAGCAAAGGGATAAGGAGGGACATAGGAGCAACCATGCCTTAAGCCGGTTATGTGTCAAGAAGAAAAGGGCTGGGAACAGACCACTGACTAGTTTCAGAGATGGGGGAGCCATTGGTAACCTTGACAAAAACCGTTTTGATGGCTTGTGGAGGCTGCCTGACTGAAGTGAGGTTTTAAAAGATTCTGACACGACTAGTTTAAAGATGGAAAAGAACAACTGTTGGTGAGGATTTGGAGAAACTGGGACCCTCGTGCATGCTGATGGAAGTGCAAAATGGTACAGCCACTGTGGAAAGTAACTTGACAATTCTTGAAAAAGTTGACTATAAGTTACCATATGATTCAGCAAGTCCACCTCTAGGTGTATGCTCAAAAGATTCAAAAGTAGGCATTTGAATAGATTTTTGTACAACAATGTTCATATCATCATTACTCACACTAGCTGAAAGGTTGAAATAATGCAAGTGTTCATCAGTAGATGAATAGATAAACAAAACATGGGATATCCATACAGTGGGATAGTATTCAGCCTTAAAAAGGGAGGAAATTGTGATACATGCTTCATACAGCATGGATGAACCTTAAAGACATTAGCTAAAACACAAGAGGACAAATGTTGTATAATACCACTAATACTAGATACCTAGAATAGGCAAATGTATAGGCATAGAAAATAGAATGGTGGTTACCAGGGGCTGAGGGGGAAGGGAAATGGGAAGTTATTGTTTAGTGGGTACAGACTTTCTATTTGGGGAGATGAAAAGAGTTTTGGAAATAGATGGTGATGGTGGCTTACAACATTGTGAAAATGCTTTTGCGCATGAATTATTCACTTAAAAATGGCAAATTTCATGTTATGTATATTTTACAACAATGAGAAAGAAGTTCTACTAAAAAATCATGATGGCTGCAGGTTAGAGAAGAAGTTGTAGCAACCGTGAGGAGTTGGTTCTGAGGTTCCTGCAGCAGTCCAGGAGTGAGACGGTGATGGCTTGAACCAGGATGGTGGTTATAGACGTCACTGAGCGGTCAAAGGATTTGGAGGACAGGGCTTAGGTATAGATCAGAAGGCACGGAGAGGACACGTCAAGGATGCCTCCCAGATTCTTGGCTTTCAGACACGGGTGGACAGTGGAGTCATTTTCTGAGGAAGGAAACTCTAAACCAGTTTGAGAGAAGGTTATAAATGCAGATTCAGATTTGGGGAGTTTAAAAGCCATTCAGGATGTCCAAGTGGAGAGGTTGGATAGAGAGCTCTGAAACTCAGAACGAGGTTCGTTAATTACATATAAGTTTCAGAGGTAATGACAGATAGATGATCTGTGAAATCATGGCCATGAGGGAAATTACCTTGAGGAGAAAGTCTAGAGTGAAGAGAATAGTGTTTTTGGACCAAGTCTTGGGGGAAACTCCAGCATGTAAAGGCTGTGGAGATTAAGGAGTGTCAGAAAGAACTTGTGACCTTTGAAGAAGGAAAATCAGAAGAGCTTTCTGATAAGAAACGAGAGGTCAACAGGGACCACTTTCTGTCTATGGATTTACTTATTCTGGATGTTTCGCATAAATGGAATCATATGCTCTGTTACTGTTTATGTCTGACTTCTTTAGTTTAGCATGTTTTGACGTTTAACCATGGTATAGCGTGTTTCAATACGTTACCCTTTTTAGGGCTGAATAAGATTCCGTGTGTAGATGTACAGCCTTGTGTTTACCTTTCTGCAGCTGATAGATATTTGATTTGTTTCTACTTTTGGATTATTGTGACTAGTGCTGCTTTGCATATTCCTGTGTAAGTATTTGAAAACCTGTTTTTCAATTCTTTGGATATACACCAAAGGGGTGAAATTGATGGGTGGTATTTGTGGGTCAGCTGGTAAGAGAATTCTCCTGCAGTGCGGTAGACTTGGGTTCGATCCCTGGGTTGGAAAGATCTGCTGGAGAAGGGAAAGGTGACCCATTCCAGTATTCTGGCCTGTAGAATTCCATGGACTATATAGTCCATGGGGTTGCAAAGAGTCAGAAACGACTGAGTGACTTTCACTTTCACGGTAATTCTAAGTTTAACTCTTTGAGGAACCATCAAATATCACTGATCCTGCATTACTTTACATTCCATCAGTGATATATGAGGTTTCCAATTTCTCTATATTCTCACCAATACATTTATTTTCTCTATTATTATTATTACCAGCCTAGTGGGTGTGAAGTAGAATCTAGTTGTGGTTTTGATTTGTATTTGTCTAATAAGTAATGATATTGAACATCTTTTCGTGTGCTTGTTGGCCATTTGTATGTCTTCTTGGGAGAAATATCTATTCAATCCTTTGCCTATTTTTTAATTTCTTAACTCTTTTTATTGTTGAGTTGTAAAAGTTCTTCGTATATTCTGGATACCAGATCTTTATCAGATATATTATTTATAAAAATCCCTTTCTGAAGACTGTCTTTTCATTTTCCTCATAGTGTCCTTTGATATGCAAATATTTTTAATTTTGATGAGGTCCAGTTTATTTATGTTTTCTTTTGTTGCTATGCTTTTGCTGGCATAGGTAAGATTCCACTGCCAAATCTAAGATTGTGAAGCTTCACCCTTATATTTACTTTTAAAGTTTTATAGCTTTGGCTCTTATATTTAGATTCTATATTCTTTAGATTTTATTTGTAATTTGAATCATTGTTACTGTCGTCGTCCAGAGAGAACCATAAACTAGGGCCTAATTTGTCTGCCAAGTAAATTGTCCTAAAGCTGACTTCTGAAAATTTCAAGTGGAAGTTTTGTGGGGTTTCATAGGAGAATCTTTGTCCGTACAACTAAATCCTTCATGATTTCATAAACTTTATATATACACTCAACCTTTTTATTCTCAACAAAAATAATTCTAATTCTCCTCCTTCAGGCTTTTATCTTTTTAAGCAGATGGACAGACTTGCACTTGACACTCAGGGGAAGCAGAAAGAAAAGTTAAGGAGAAGGACCTCCATCCTTTTTTGGCCAGTTGAGTTTTGAAAGTAGAAAATCTTGGAGAAATTAACTTGATTTTGTAGTCCACGAGAGGGAGAGAAAGATCTTGTAAGAAAGTTTTTTCCGGATTTTTGCGGGGCTGAGATGAGTCATATAAAGGAGAGTCATCTTACCCTGTTTTATCTCTTAAACTGAATTGGGGAAATTAAATATTTTCTGAGTATATCACTTCTTTCAAAAATCTCTTTTTTTGTAGGTTACTAGAGGAAAAAAAATGGCCACTGGTCGTTCACCATGTTTCTACATAGAAGAACTTAATAAATACCAACAAAAGAACTGTGTAGAAGTTAGGTATTGTGAACTGGCTAAGACAGGACTTCCACATAATTATAGGTAAGTTGCTATAAGAAAAGGTATATCCATATAAAATTAAAACTGGGAGAATAGCAACTTTGGCACAATTTTGAAGTCAGTTCTTTAGCATGAGAGCAAAGCTGCCAGAGAAGATGGTGAGTCTTTTCGATGTAAAGTGATAACTTCAGAGGACTCCAGAGAAAAAACGGTGTGTAAACCTTTCCATGCTTCACAGTGGTGCGCTGTCTTGCTCTTTGGGGTGACTGCTTGGATTCTGTGTGGTGGTTGTTGTTCAGTCACTCACTCATGCCCGACTCTTTGCAACCCCGTGGACTGCAGCACGCCAGGCTTCCCTGTCCTTCACTATCTCCCAGAGTTTGCTCAAACTCATGTCCATCGAGCTGGTAATACCATCCAACCATCTCATTCTGTGTCGTCCCCTTCTCCTTCTGCCTTCAATCTTTCCCAGCCTCAGGGTCTTTGCTAATGAGTCAGCTCGTTGTATCAGGTGGCCAGAGTATTGGAGCTTCAGCTTCAGCACCAGTCCCTCCAATGAATATTCAGGACTGATTTCCCTTAGGATTGACTGGTTTGATCTTGCAGTTCAAGGGACTCTCAAGAGTCTTTCCCAACACCAGAGTTCAAAAGCATCAATTCTTTAGTGCTCAGCCTTCTTTACTATCCAACTCTCACATCCGTATATGACTATTGAAAAAACCATAGTTTTGACTACATGAACCTTTGTTGGGAAAGTAATATCTGTGCTTTTTAATATACTGTCTAGTTTGGTCATAGATTTTCTTCCAGGGAGCAAGCGTCTTTTAATTTCATGGCTGCAGTCACCATGTGCAGTGATTTGGGAGCCCAAGGAAATAAAGTTTGTCATTATTTCCATTGTTTCCCCATCTATTTGCCATTAGAATGTTGAATTTTAAGCCAACTTTTTCGCTCTCCTCTTTCACCTTCATCAGTAGGCTCTTTCTTCACTTTCTACCAAAGGGTGGTGTCATCTGTGTATTTTAGGTTATTCATATTTCTCTTGGCAGTCTTGATTCCAGCTTGCGCTTCATCCAGCCTGGCATTTCGCATGATGTACTCTGCGTATAAGTTAAATAAGCAGGGTGACAATATACAACCTTGACATACTCCTTTCCCAATTTGGAACCAGTTCATTGTTTCATGTCTGCTTCTAACTGTTGGTTCATGACCTGCATATGGATTTCTCAGGAGGCAGGTAAGGTGGTTGGTATTCCCATCTCTTTAAGAATTTTCCACATTTTTTTGTGATGCACACAGTCAAAGGCTTTAGTTTAGTCAATGAAACAGAAGTAGATGTTTTTCTGGAGTTCTCTTGCTTTTTCGATGATCCAACGGATGTTGGCAATTTGATCTTGGTTCCTCTGCTTTTTCTTAATCCAGCTTGAACATCTGGAAGTTCTTGGTTTATGTACCGTTGAAGCCTCACTTGGAGAATTTTGAGCATTACTTTGCTAGCAGGTAACATGAGTGCAATTGTACGGTAATTTGAACATTCTTTGGCATTGCCTTTCTTTGGGATTGGAGTGATAACTGACCTTTTCCAGTCCTGTGGCCACTGCTGAGTTTTCCAAATTTGCTGGCATATTGAGTGTAGCACTTTCACAGCATCATCTTTCAGGATTTGAAATAGCTCAACTGGAATTCCATCACCTCCACTACCTTTGTTCATATTGATGCTTCCTAAGTCCCACTTGACTTCACACTCCAAGATGTCTGGCTCTAGGTGAGTGATCACACCATCATGGTTATCTGGGTCATGAAGATCTTTTTTGTAGAGTTCTTCTGTGTATTCTTGCCACCTCTTCTTAATAGCTTCTGCATCTGTTAGGTCCATACCGTTTCTGTCCTTTATTGTGCCCACCTTTGCATGAAATGTTCCCTTGGTGTCTCTAATTTTCTTGAAGAGATCTCTAGTCTTTCCCATTCTATTGTTTTTCTCTATTTCTTTCCATTGATCACTTAGGAAGGCTTTCTTCTTTCTCCCTGCTAATCTTTGGAACTCTGCATTCACATGGGTGTAATGTTCCTTTTCTCCTTTGCCTTTTGTTTCTCTTCTTTTCTCAGCTGTTTGTAAGGCCTCCTCAGGCAACCATTTTGCCTTTTTGCATTTCTTTTTCTTGGGGATGGTATTGATCACCGCATCCTGTTCAGTGTTATGAACCTCCGTCCATAGTTCTTGAGGCACTCTGTCTATCAGATCTAACCCCTTGAATCTATTTGTCACTTCCACTGTATAATCGTAAGGGCTTTGATTTAGGTCATACCTGAATGGCCTAAATCAAATTCCTTATGATTATTCTATGTGGAACACAGGTTAAAATTTTCAAAGGTAGTCATAGAAGGCAGTTATGATTAGAATGCTAGTTAAATAATGCATGAATTTATGATATTCTTTGAATTTTTCATTGTAATCAGGTTTACATATCAAGTTATAATAGATGAGAAAGAATATCCAAAGGCTGAAGGTAAATCAAAGAAGGAAGCCAAAAACGCTGCAGCCAAATTAGCTTTGGAAATAATTAATAAAGACCGTAAGGTGAGTAATTACCTTTTTTTTTCCATTGTGAAAGGGAACTCACAAATATCTATGGCATTTTTCCCTGTCCTATGAGAAAATACTCACATGCAGAATAAAACCATTCACAAGTTCTTTTGCTTTCAAAGTTTAGTTCAGTCTTTTTCCTGGGCTCATTTCTATAGAACCCTGAATGAGAGGTCCATCTCAAAAAGATGGGCAAGATGGGCACCACCTATTTAGAGTGCCAACAGCAGTAACATACTCTAAGGAAACAGTGAGAAATGAGCTAACAGGATCTGGAAGGAGCCCCTGCACCTGCTTGAGGGAATGCAGTGGAAAAGGGCAGAGAGAGAAGGAACCATGAGGAAAATGGTATATTAATATACGGAGGGCAGATGGTGCAAAAGTAACATCTGTATAGCTGGTATTGCTGAAGATGCAGACAGAGTAAGTAGCTAGTACAGAAAAAGCTGTCTCTGAAAAGAACAGTAGAAAGTATTTATGAAATAAAGAAAGAGCTACCTGCAGATTGAAACCACTCAGCGGCTCAGAAGATACTGAAAAATATGGAACCACCAAGAACAACACTGGCCTTTGTGAAAGGACTGAGCTCCAGGGATGAAGAAAGAATCCTGCAAGTATCCAGGCAGAACAACTTATACAAAATATAAAAATGAAAAAAAATCATGCTGCCCATGCTACCCTTAAAAACCAGACGACATTGGAGCAGCATCTGTAAAATGAGGCAGAAAGTCATTTTACATGAGACAAAAATGAATCATTCTCACATTTTCAAAATTTTTCAGAATTTCAGTATTCAAGATACTTTCATAAAAAATCTTACTCAATGGGATCTTCCTGGTGGTCCAGTGGTTAAGACTCTAGGCTTCCACCTTAGGGGGCACAGGTTTGATCCCTGGTCTGGGAACTAAGATCCCAAGTACCATACAGTGCAGCCAAAAAAATACATATATTTTTAAAATTTTACTTGAAGATGTCACCCTTTTAATCAAAATTGAGCAAAATAAATCAGGAAAACCCACAAACTTTTAAATTGTTAATGAGCCAGAAAACCAAGTCATGAAGTCAGAAAAAGAACAGTAGAGTACCTTTACCCATGAAAAACCAGAAGAAAGACAGTGATAACAAAAGGGAAGAAATTGATGTGAAAAAAAACAAAGATATAATAAAGAAGGTCAATAAAACCCAAAATTCTTTGACAAAGTTAACAAAGTAGAAGAAGTTTGGACAAGATTTTGACAGATTGGGAATTTTAAAAGGGGCAGATAATAGTGGAAGGAGTGATGCTATTATATTCATGTTTCCCATGAAGTTGTGATCTATGATATAACTTTACTTCAGTATGTGTTATCTTGTCTTTTGAGATTACAAAAGATAGAACAGATCAGAAAGTCTTATAGTTTTACCTAGATAAACAAGAAAATTGACTATTTTGTTTTCTCTTTTGAAACTGTAAAAGGAAAATAGGTAATGTCCTTTCTTGTTAAAATTTATCCTTATGGGTATTTTTTCTTTTAGTCAGTTACTTTTTCATCTCAGCTGGGAACAAATATTCCAGAAAGACCACCCATTGAGAATTACATAGGCCGTCTTAATACGATCTCCCAGAAGAAAAACCTATGTGTAACTTATGAAGAATGTAAATCAAAGGGTGATGGGCGCGAAGGGTGAGTTGTTTTTCCTTCTGATTCACTATATCTAAGCAATAGAGCAGCCTTATTTTCATGTCTAACTTTCCAAAAATATCTGTCCTTTTTGGTACATTCTGCAGAGAAGGTTTTTTATGACCTTACTGCAGTTTGACTTCTTTGTAATGAAAATATTAAAATGCTTCATTGCTGAAGTCTGGGGACCCATATCCCACGATTGATCAAATCTGGGAAATCCTTTATTTCTGAGATCTCCCTGGATGTTTCATGCTGCAGGAAACCTAAGAGAGGTCAGGTGGTGAAGACCTTCCCATATCTGAGGCTGCAGTGGCTGTGTGAGAAGAGCCCTGCCACATGTATGGAATGAGTCTCTTTCCACCCTTGTCAAAATAGAGATATTTGCCTTTCAGATTTTATTGAATAATGTCATTCTCTAGACAAGTACTGTGTATTAGAAGGAATGGATTTAGGGAAGCTCCTGGTGGACCATAGGTTTAGGAAACCCTGGTCCAGTGGTTAAGACTCTAAGCTTCTAATGCAGAGGCCACGGGTTCGAATCCTGGTTGGGGAGCTAAGATCTTGTATGCTGTGTGGCCAAAAGGAAGAAAAAAAAGCACTTCCCTGGTAGTCCAGCAGTTAAGAATCCGCCTGCCAGTAATGCAGGAGAGTTGGATTTGATCCCCGGTCCAGGAAGATCCCACATGCCATGAAGCAGCTCAGCCCTAGCACTGAAACTGCTGAGCCTGCAGTCCAGAGCCTATGCTCCGCAGCAAGAGAAGCCACCAAAATGAGAAGCCCACGAAGCGAAAAAAAAAAAAAAACCCAACGCAGCCAAAAATAAACAAATAAGGACTGCGTTTTCACCCTAGATGGTGAGGGATACGATGAGGGGGAGGGATGAGAAGAACATCTCACCAGTGAGCAAAGACTTTGGAGATGAGGATGAAGAATGAATCTGAACTGGGAAAAGCAGAAAGGAAATGAGTGTGAAGAAGACTGTTTCTCAGATACAACCAACCAGTTAAATGAGAGAGAAGGACAAAAATTCTAAAAGGCGAATAGTCCCAACACCCACTTTAGGATACTGTTCTATGAATTTTACAGTTCACCCCAATGGCTCTTAGGCCAGAACCAGGAAGACAAAAATGTGATAGGATTCACTGCAACGAAAGAGTCAAAAGTGAATTCTGTGAGTCAGTCTCCATAAATTAAGAGCTGTTTTGTTTTCCTTTAGCTCACCTGTTTGGTTCCTTTGACCTAGTGCTTTAACATTTGATTGTTAAAGAAAAGACTGTTTAGGGAGTGCTGAAGAAAAACTGGAGCCACAGAAATAATCGAGTCCTTCAGCCCAGCTCCCTAATTTCCCTTCAGAGGCTAGTGGGGAAGACTCACTGGTAGAGTCTGTTTCCATCCACGATGAATAATACTGCCAAAGTTCTGTAGCACTACGTGGTAACCCCGTGATATAAATTGCCATGTGTGTTGCTTTGCCACCTTAAATATAGTTTTCTATAATTGTCCAAGGCTCCTTGCCTAACTACAAGCATCCTTATAGCTCATGAAAATTAAGTGACTTCAGCATGGGACTTTTGCATTGTGAGAATTTGCTTAGGTTTTTGTGTACATGAGTGTGGAGGGGGGAGGCATGCAGAAAATGCTAAAGTTAGAGCTGAAGTTAGATACACTTAGCCCATTTCCTCCCAAACACTGTCACCTTATTATTCTCCTGTAGAAGCCTCTACGGGTTTTATCATGCCAGTTGAACATCTCTGAAAAATTCATTAGGTCTCTTTCTTCTTTCTCTGCCTCCATGTCTTTTGACTTTTGGGGAATTTTAAAAAATCACCACTTGGTACCTTAATGCCACATCTTTCAATGAAGCAGCAAAGAGTTAGAAGTTCCCTAGAGAATGGAAGCTGGGCTATTAGCCAATCCTGGTTATTCTGGTAAACTGATTAGCCATCTTATTGAAAAAAAAATATATATATATATATTAAATCTTGCCTTTTTAAATATAGTTTTTATTTATTTAGTTATTTTTGGCTGTGCTGGGTCTTCATTACTGCGTGGGCTTTCTCTAGTTGCAGCAAGCGGAGGCTACATTCTAGTTGTCATGCTCATTGCGGTGGCTTCTCCAGTTGCAGAGTACAGACTCCAGGATGCGTGGGCTTCAGTAGCTGCGGCTGCAGGACTCTAGAGAACAGACTCAGTAGTTGTGGCACATGGGCTTGGTAGCTCCACAGCATGTAGGATCTTCCCAGATTAGGGATTGAACCCATGTTTCTCCTGCATTGGCAGGCAAATTCTTTACCACAATGCCAGCAGGGAAGCCCTTGTTGAAATTTTAAATTAAGTAAGATATGAACTATTAATCTATCTATTAAATTGGTGTTATATTTAGCCCTTTGTTAATATGGTTTTTTTTCCTGAAAACACATGAGTTACATTTACTGTTTTTCGGTATTTGGTTTAATACTCTATCATTTCCCCTAGGTTTTATTATATATGCAAAATTGGACAAGAAGAATATGGTAGTGGTGTGGGTTCCACTAAACAGGAGGCAAAACAGTTGGCTGCCAAAC
This sequence comes from Ovis canadensis, assembly GCF_042477335.2. Taxonomy (NCBI): domain Eukaryota; kingdom Metazoa; phylum Chordata; class Mammalia; order Artiodactyla; family Bovidae; genus Ovis; species Ovis canadensis. The sequence continues at coordinate 87,074,323 of NC_091247.1, forward strand.
TGGCTTATGAAAAGATAGAATCAGAAACAATGGTATGTACTGCCTTGGGGTTTGATTTCTATATTTTAAAATTCTCTCTGAAGTTGATTTGAAGTTAAATGATATTTAGGTGATGCCAAGACAGCCAGTCACATAGCAAAAGCATTCCTTCATTCTGTGTCCCACCAATGAGCCCTGTGGCCGTGACGCTTCAGAAGGATCACAGTTCTCATGACAGCTCAATGTTTTTTAAATTCAGATCAAACATCCATAAAAATGTATTAATCCTGTATTTATGGCTGTGAATGTGGTCAGTGTGGGGAAATAAATGTGGGAGTTGGTTCACAGAGACTAAGCCACTCTAAGAAGTCATTTAGTTGTACTTTTAAATCTTTCAGAGAGCTGACCAGTCCTCTAATTGTTTCAGTACCGCATGTGGGGATGTTGAAAGAAGCTCTCCAGCAGTGAGTACATCGTAAGTATGGACAAACAGGTGTGACAGACAAATTCAGACTGCAGCCTGAAAGAGCAGATATTTGTGAAAATGTTTAATGTTGAAGGAGAATTTAGAAAAAGCAATTACTGATCAACAAAAAATAGGCAGAATTCATAAACTAATAGCTGTCCTCTTTTCTTTTAGTAGTTCTGAATCACCATCTGAAAATGGCTTCTCAACAACTGCATCAGAAAGAAGTGATAATAACGGTGTCACATTAAACAGCTCTTCCGTGTCTCCAGGGGTATAGTATTAGTCTCTAACTTTCCTAGTTAATCTTATTTTCCTTTGTGTTTCCCCATTTAAAAGTGACCTCCAGTACCTGTCATAATTTTTCAATTTTTTTTATGGTCTCTTATTAAATCAAAATATTTTGCAGCCTTTTCTCTCTCCTTTCTTTATTAACTCCCATTCCTCACATGCAAAATTTTTCTGCTCTTCACTCCCATCTTTCTCTCCCTACTCACCTTTGTATTTTTCATGTATTCCTATAATCTGGCTTCTTTTCTTCTATCAATTGGATGGTATATAGAAGGTTCACTCATAGATTTCTGCTCCTGTTTTAATAAATCAGAGCTAAACTTAAAAACTGAACTTAAAAATCAGATAATTTTTGTGGTGATGATTAGTGCTACCGAAGTATTATATTTATAAACAACTAGAAAGACATCCCTGGTGGTGCAGTGGCTAAGACTCCATGCTCTCAATGCAAGAGGCCCGGGTTCCATCCCTGGTCAGGGAACGAGATCCTGCATACTGCAATGAAGACCTGGCATAGTGAATTAAATAAATATTTTTTTTAAACTACAAACAAATCAATAAGAAAAAGATAAGCAACTCAGTAAAAAAGAAAAAATGTACAAAAGAGCTGAACAGACAGTTTAGAAAAGAGATACCCAAAGGGGCAACAGACATATGAAAAGATGCTTCACTTCATAATAATCAGGAAAATGCAAATGAGAACAATAGCTAGATACCATTTTAAACCATCTGGTTGGCAAAATTTGAGTCTGGCTCTTCTAAGTGTTGACACAGCTCTGCTCCTGTTGTACCTATTACGTGCTGTTACAGTAATAGTATATGTTGCTGGCTGATGTATAAATTGGCATTGACTGTCTTGGAGAGCAACTTGGCAGCGTGTAGCAGAGTTCAGGGTGTGCCAGCTGTATTGCCAGTTCTACTCCTAGATATGTCTTCTAGAGAAACACATGTATGTGTGCACAGAGATACATGTATAAGCATGTTCTTTGCAAAATTGTTTGTAATAGAAGAGATTGGAGAAAATATTTTCCATTTACAGAATGTCTGAGTTAATCATAATGCAGTCACTTTGCAAAACTGAGGCTGGCGGGTGATAGGAACTCAAGAAATCTCAGTCTGATGTTTGCACTCTGTGCCAACATACTAAAATTGTTAAAAAAAAAAACAACAAACAAACACCACGACCCCTACCAGAATAAAAGTGAATATGCTTGAAGAAGAGCTATATTAATTTTTGAGAGATATGTCAAAGACTCCTCTTTTTTGGCTAAATGTTAAAGTTAAATTCTTGATTTGTCCTAAAAATGTTTTAAACTAGATCCCGGGGCCCCATCTGTTTTCTTTCCTAGCACTGTGAGTAATTATAATGCGTAGTTTCTTGCTGAGATCTGCTGGCCAGAGGATCTTCTGGGAAGCCATATTCTATACCCGGAGAATCCGTGCTCCTGTAGAACATGCCCTGCAGTTCTGTGTGTGTGTGTGTGTGTTTTTTTTTTTTTCCCCTGTTGTGCTGCACAGCATATGGGGTCTTAGTTTCCTAACCAGAGATCAAATCCGTGCCCCCTGCTTTGGAATAGAAGCGCAGAATCTTAACCACTGAATCTCAGGGCTCCAACAATTTGTGTTTTTTGACCTTCTTATCATATCTGTCTTTGCTATAATTGATGAGAACATTGATGTAGACAAGTACACTGAAAGCAGGGCTTACTGAGAGCATATAAATTGATGAGGTTGTTAATCGTAAGGACAGAGAAATGTGGTCAGAGAACCATCTAGAAGTACAGGAGAAAGGATGGCCAAGAAAAGCAGGATACTTGACTTAATCATCTGAAACTATTTTCCATTTTCTTTTGTTATAGGACGGTTCCAGAAATAATTCCAGGAAGGTGAAGAGGTGAGTATCATCATGCATTGGACTTATTTAGAAATGAAGCTTTATTTTAGATCTAGATTATTCATCTTATTTAAGAAGTTCAGTATTTGTATTGTATGCCCTTATTTAAGTGGAGTTTCAGGAATTCAAAGCATGATTAAGGCTCACAGAAATCTTAAAATCTATGAACAAATAATTTTAAATACATAGAGAAGTCTTTGAACATATGCACACAATACATTGTAGACATAAAGGCCTGTGGGGCTATTGGTTGAGTAGTTGGTGAAGGGCATTGCTTTGGACAAGTCTGCAGAAGAAGTGGGCTTGTAGAGGTATTCTTAAGAGAAATGTGTTATGTGAATTCCCTGGTGACCAAATGGCTAGGACTTGGCACTTTCACTGCTGAGGGCCAGGTACAATTTCTGGTTGGGGGAATTAAGATCCCATAAGCCACATGGCACAACCAAAAAAAAAAAAAAGAGAGAGAAGTATATTATTTTGCAGACAAACAGGTAGGGTAGAGATGTTATCATAACTCAGGGAAGAAATAAACAATCAGATGTTCTGTAAATTAGGGAGACTTGGCTTCTTGAATGGAAGAGAAAAGCAAGGATGTGAATACAGTCAGCAGTGGGAGTAAGATGGCAGCAAGAGCTCTTGTGAGGCACCAGTACATTCTGAACAGTAGGTAACACTTGCAGAAAGATGACGCCAGACGGTGGTGTTCAGATGCAGAGAGGCAAGGTCTGTGTGTGAGATGATCAGGCCATCAGACTGATCCCGTGTTAGGGAGGAGGAGAATTTGTGAGACAGACTGTAAAAGAAGAGGAGACGTGACTTGCGGGAATAGAGTCAAAGAGCTGGGCTAAGAAGATGCTAAGGAAAAAGGAAATGAAGGTTGTTCCTTGTGAATGAGATGCAGACAAGTGTCATGGCACTGACGGTGTTGAGGGAGTCGGAGACTTAGAGGGCAGATTGTTGTGGTCTAACTCTGCAGTCCCATGGGCTGTGGCCCTCCAGCCTCCTCTGTCCATGGGATTTCCCAGGCAAGAATACTGGAGTGGGTTGCCATGCCCTTCTCCAGGGGATCTTCTTGACCCAGGGATCGAACCCTCATGCCTTGTGTCTCCTGCATGAACAAGTGGATTCTTTACCACTGCGCCACCTGGGAAGCCTGGAGGGAAGATAACAATTTGTATTTGTTTAGTTTTAGGTGGCATTTGGGCTTCTAATTGTAGGAGGCTTACCACCAGCAAGGAATAAATGACAAAGGAAACACAACCAGGATGAGAATTCAACGAGACAGATTTCCTAAGGTTTTGAGTCTAAAGGGAGACAAAGAGGCTAGTGGCATGCTGGCAATGAATGTGTTAAGGCTGAAAAACACAGCAAGAGTGAAAAATTGTTAGAGCACAGAGAACCCCATTGTTTCTAAAGACAAAGGTTAGCACTTGCTACCCTGCTGTTCTAGTAGTTGACTCATAATATGAAAAGCCTAGTGCATAGCATAAAATCCACTGTTAATAAGTAATATTTGATTTTAGTTTTGAATTTATGTGCTTCTCTTAACTTTTAGAAGTTTGGCGCCTACATTTGCCTCTCCTGTGAGGACCACAGAGAACATTTACAGCAGGGACTGCAGGTAAGAGGGAAAACCATGAGAAAGAAAAGGTATTTGTTTAAGGATACATGTACAAAAGTTTCTTAAGGGACAGTTGAACATCAGGCAGGTTAAGGTATATCTCTCCCTGAACAGTTTGTTTTAGCTCAGTCAGGCCCATAAAGGATCATTGCCTCATGGAGGAGTACAGTTTAGATGAGTTCAAATGGAATGTGGCGTCTGTGTGACACTCATGTGGGTTTCTCTGACATCTCTGGGAGATTTTAATATTGAAAGCCAGTATTTCTGTAAACCAGTAATATTTTTTCAACAGAAGTACTCCTGCAGGAATCAGAATAGATCCATTTGAATCTGTTTTCCATTTTCCAGCTTCATAGAAGATTTCACTTTGAAAAGTGTTCTTTTGGTGATCGATCGCATGTTTGGGTGTAAATAAAGTATCTTTTAAAAAGGAGGCCTGTTTGCAACAGAGGAACATCGAATACAAGCTTAAGAAATAATAAAGAATCACCAAATATTTGATAAGTACCTGATAGATATCTGGCACTGTGCTGGGCATCGTAGTTATAGCAGGAGCAGTAGAAACAGCCCCTGTCCTCCTAGAGTTTTTGTGGGGATGATAATTACACACTGACCAGATGTCTGAAGGAAAAGCCAGGATGTGGTTAGACACGACAGCAGGACCCTTGAATTTAGGGAGAGGGGTGAGGCAGGGCTTTCTCTGGGTCACATCTGTGGGGAGGCCTGAGGGATGAGTTAGCACAGGGCGGTGGGGAGCCCCTGGTACTCTGCGAAAGAGGAACACATGGGAAGGCGAAGGTGGGAAAGGTACTGTGAGCATCCGAGGACCTGCGAGAAAGCCGTGTGCTGGGAGGGCAGTGCCCAAGGAGTGGGGGTCCCCAGACGAGCCGGAGAGGGGACAAGGGCAAACAGGTGGCCCCTGGTGGCCTATGTCAGGGTTTTCTGGGCTTTGCTGAATGCAGGGGCAGGCTTGGGAAGCGTTTGGCCAATAGTCTTGATCAGACTTAGTATTTATCACACTGATTGCTGTGAGGATCGTGGATTGGAGCAGAGGAAGGGGAGGAGGTGGTGTGTCTTGTGAAGAGGGTTCGGTGGGAGTCTTAGTGGAAGCTTGGGCCAGTGGGGGAAAGTGGGCACACACCCGCAGAAGTGTTTTGGAAAGAAAATTGGCAGGTCTTAATGATGGAACGTGGGGCAGGAGAAAGAGGGGAAACCCAGAGAGTTGCAAACATAAGCAGGCTCGTTTCTCGTATAACAGCTTGGTGGTAGCAGGGAACACAGTGTGGCACTCTTTTCTAAAGTTTTATACTGAATAAAAGATTTTTTACCATTCTTTTGTGTAGCCAGGCGGTGACTGACTCCCAGGAGTGATCTGTTATGTTGGGATGGAAAGAGGGAAGAATTATCCTTTGTGATTCAAGAGTTTCTGTGAAATGGATCCTTCTTACTCAGAAGGGGAGAGTCCTGTTTGTTATACAGTCCATTTCACTAGCGCCTTTAAGGGAAAGCAGAAGGGTCAGAGGGGAGGAACAGAGGACATTGAACCTCAAAATAACAGCAGCATTTATCTCTCAAGGTTGGTCAATGATTTCACAGAAATAACACCAATTGGCTCAGGTGGATTTGGCCGAGTTTTCAAAGCCAAACACAGAATTGATAAGAAGACTTACGTTATTAAATGTGTTAAATATAATAATGAGTAAGTAGTAATATTTTATTTTTTTTAATGTGAACTTACACTGTTCTTTTTTACATATCTCTCTTCTTCATTAGTTGTTTTTTTTTTTCTGGTCCTCCTTGAAAATATCATTCATGAGGAGAATGATATTTGGCTTACTCTGAAATGACCTCACTTCCCTGTGGTTACTTTAATTAAAAAATGGATATACCATTGATTATCCTTGAGGCTATGTTGATGAGAACTACAGTTATAAACTCTTTTAGCTTAAGGTGACCTTTGAGTTTTTCTAGTCTCATCTCCTTATATTACAGAGGAGGAGAGTGAGATTCAAAGATGTGAACTGATTTGCCAAAGGTAAAAGCTAGTTGATAATTGTGCTGGTTGTCTATTATTGCGTAATACACCACTCCAAAATGCAGTGGCTTAAACACCAAATTGTTATTATCTCTTGTGGTCCTGTGAGTTGACGATGCTCACCCGGGTCATTCATCATGCATTTGCAGCCAGGGGTCATCTGAAAGCTTGGCTTGGCTGGACAGCGGAGATGGCTCTCACATGGCTGGCAGTGATGCTGGCTGTGGCTACAAGTGCAGCTGGCGCTGTTAACCAGGGCGCCTCCACCTGGCCCCTTTATGTGGCCTGGGCATTTCACAGCTTAGTTGTTGGGTTCTAAGAAGGACTGTCCCAGAGCAACTCATCCCAGAAGGGAGCAGTCTTGGAAGTTCCGCATCATATTGATTAAACAAAATCACTATGGTCAGCTCGAGGGAGAGGGCAAATAGACTCTTACTGCTTAATCTGAGGAGTGGATGCGAGCATGGGGAGAGAAGATATTAATGATGACCATCCTTGGGGCCTATCTCCTATGGTAATAAGGTAGAGATTTAGAACTTATCCTCTGGAATTCCAATCTACTGTGTTCCCACCATTACCCAATGCTTCCCATCTTTATTTTATGTCTTATTTGTGCCCCTCCCCAACCCCACCCCAATTATTGGATAACAGAACTTTAGGAAGGAAGACACAGAGGAAGGAGCTCTGAAACCCCATGTTCGCCGATCCTGCCTGTTATTTTCTGGCAGCTGTTATTATTTGTAATATGGCCAGACAGATCCCTCAAGGATCAGAGAAGGAGATGGAAAACGGATATAAGTGAAGGAAAATGACATAAGAAAAGAAGAAGCAGGTGTGGCGTCTTAGATGCTCTTCATCCAGTCAAACCAACGTATTGTTTGTCCCATGGACAAAGCCTTGCGGTTGAAATAACTTCATACTACTTGGCATCAAAACAAGGCTTTTTCCTTCTTCATTGTTTTGCTTACCAGGAATACTGCTATTCCTTCTATCCCATAACATTTTTTTAACGGTAATCCTTAATGATGATAAGGGTGCAATACCTTGAACATTTCTTGTGGCTTCATAGATTCAGTTCAGTTCAGTTGCTCAGTTGTGTCCGACTCTTTGCAACCCCCTGAATCGCAGCACGCCAGGCCTCCCTGTCCATCACCAACGCCTGGAGTTCACTCAAACTCGCGTCCATCGAGTCAGTGATGCCATCCAGCCATCTCATCCTCTGTCATCCCCTTTTCCTCCTGCCCCCATTCCCTCCCAGCATCAGAGTCTTTTCCAATGGGTCAACTCTTCGCGTGAGGTGGCCAAAGTACTGGAGTTTCAGCTTTAGCATCACTCCCTCCAAAGAAATCCCAGGGCTGATCTACTTTAGAATGGACTGGTTGGGTCTTCTTGCAGTCCAAGGGACTCTCAAGAGTCTTCTCCAACACCATAGTTCAAAAGCATAGATTGGTACAGCACAGTTAAAAATACACTTGGAGATATGCATCGAGAAGCATAAAAAAATTTATATGCTTTGACCTATGGATTTCCTATTGGGAACCTATTCCAAGGATATTACCCAGATTACAAGAAAAGTTATTCAAGTAGATAAAAATAACAATGTCATTTATAACAGTGAGAAATTAGAGCAAACAGAATGTTCAGCAATAAAGGAATGATTTAGTATGTTTTGTGCTCTCCTCTGATCAATGACTGTTTTGCGGTCATTAAAAGTGAGGGTTATATACTGTAAATATTTATACACACTGTGAATGGTACAATGCTAGAAGTTGCTTCGGAATAATCCAGGGAAAGATGAGGAAGTAGGTAAGAGTATACAGGAAATAAGACTGGCCAGGAGTTAATTACTGTTTCATCTGATGGCCAGTTAGGGGTTCATTCTACTATTTGCTCTACTTTTTAATACTTTTGAAATTTTACATTAAAATGTTTATACATGATGGTTAGGCAGATTGTATAGTAATAGGGAAAAATTTAAAGATAATATATGAGAAAATATTAGATAAATATATACACTATATCATATGTAAATATGTATATGAAGAAAGACTATAAGAAATCACCTAAACTCAAGTGTGTTAGGATTGTGTTAATATATGAGTAATTTTTTCTCTATTTTTACAAATTTTACATCATATAGAACTTTTCAGATTCAAAAAATAAGTTGCAAAATGTTTGCTTATCCTTTCTTATCCTTGAAATCTCAAATTTATGTACTCCACTTAGCATCAGTTCAGTTCAGTCGCTCAGTCGTGTCCAACTCTTTGTGACCCCATGAATCGCAGCACGCCATGCCTCCCTGTCCATCACCAACTCCCGGAGTTCACTCAGACTCACGTCCATTGGGTCCGTGATGCCATCCAGCCATCTCATCCTCTGTCGTCCCCTTCTCCTCCTGCCCCCAATCCCTCCCAGCATCAAAGTCTTTTCCAATGAGTCAACTCTTCGCATGAGGTGGTCAGAGTATTGGAGTTTCAGCTTTAGCATCATTCCTTCCAAAGAAATCCTAGGGTTGATCTCCTTCAGAATGGACTGGTTGGATCTCCTTGCAGTCCAATGGACTCTCAAGAGTCTTCTCCAACACCACAGTTCAAAAGCATCAATTCTTCGGTGCTCTGCCTTCTTCACAGTCCAACTCTCACATCCATACATGACTACTGGAAAAACCATAGCTTTGACTAGCATAGGACTGTCATAATTCTTACGTATGCATCCCTGCAAAGCTCCCACATTGTGCAGTGAAATTTCAATTTCTCTGCCTAGATCACCCTCTGTGTGTATTTTTGCCACGCACTGAAAATTTTGAATTAAGTTCTTCATGCTGCTTGGATTACCTACCCCTGCTGCCCAAATGTGGTTTGCTTTTGAAATCCAAAGTGATTTTAACACAACTCTACATAAAACATAATGGGTGATTTTTATTTTAGATCCAAAAAAATTTTACATCACTGATAGCTCACAAGAGTACTACCTATGACTTCTAGATTGTCTGAGGTTTGAAATAATTTTAATGACTGTTTTTTTTTTCTTATGTTGAGAGTGAAAACAGCTGATTTTTTTCTGTGTTCACTCTTTCCTTTTGAGAGGTGCTGGCTTCCATTCTAAACCTCAGTGTGGGAACCGTGGTAGCTGTTTAATAAGGGTATATTGGTGATTGTCTCCTATTGCTCAAGGTGTTTTGTTATTATCAGGGATGGATACTGACGCCTTTATGTTCCCTGTTTCTTTTAACTAGGAAGGTAGAGCGTGAAGTGAAAGTTTTGGCAAAACTTAATCATCCAAATATTGTTCACTACCACAGTTGCTGGGACGGGGTTGATTATGATCCTGAGGAAAGCTTAAATTCTTCAAGGTAACTAAAAATAAACTCTCATAGTCTTAATAGGAGGAGCGAAACTTGTTTACTGTGTGTGGGTCAGTGGATAAGGCCACTAATTCTTACATTTAATAATCATAACCAAAAACTCTGAGACACTGTCATGCCTCCATTCTGCAAATGAGGAGACAATGAATAATCTTTTCTTTGCTGCAGATTTGCTTTAAAAAATGTGTGTTGTTTTTTTTTAAAAACTGTCCTCTGTGGCTTCCCTGGTGACTCAGATGGCAGAGAATCTGCCTGCAGTGTGGGGGACCTGCGTTTGATCCCTGGGTTGGGAAGATCCCCTAAAGAAGCAAATGGCAACCCACTCCAGTAAATTCTTGCCTGGAGAATTTCACTGACAGAGGAACCTCGTGGACTACAGTCCATGGGGGTTGCAAAGAGTCACACAACTGAGTGACTAACACTTTCTGTGGTTTTTGAAATCTCAGGCTTAGGTTTCTTGACTCTGAAGTTTAAAATACAGACTTTCTCACGTGCCCTGACTCCAGTCCAGGTGGTAAATGCAGTCTTGTGAAGAAGGTTTGCACGTGTAGACGGTGCAACTGGAGGCCGCCCTCCCCCCACTGCTAACGCTCTTCTGCTCCGCTCAGCTGGTTGGCAGGGTGCAGTCATGGGATCCCTCCTGTGTGTGATCACACCACTCATGGTGCGGTGATGGGCAGTCTAAATAATTCCAAGACCCTGAGCGGTGGTGGGGGTACCCCCCGGCCCTTGCATTACTCATGTTTGTCTCTGGCAAGCCACTGCAAAAGGACTGAAGGGTTATAAAGAGCCTCCCTTTGAAAGTCACCCAGTGTTCCTTGGAGACAGTTCTTTCAGTGCAAACCTGAGGTCGTGGTGAGCCTGTTCATTCACCATCTCCTGGCTCCAGCCCTGTCTCCACACCATGTAATTTAGAACTGTATCATTAGTTTCAGAAGTACCATCTGCATATGGATTTCTTCAGCTTTTAGAAAATTCCTGGCTACCTTTTTTTATTTTCTAGCCAACATATGCTCAAAGAATTTAAATTAATATTAAAGCCAACTTAGTTCAGAAAAGAACAACTACCATGATTAGCGAAATCGGTCCTCCTTGCTGTGTGCTGTGTGCTTACTCGGTCAGTCATATCCAACTCTTTGTGACCCCATGGACTGTAGCCCACCAGGCTCCTCTGTTCGTGGGATTTTCCAGACAAGCAAACTGGAGTGGGTTGCCATTTCCTACTCCACAGGATTTTCCCAACCCAGGCATCAAACTCACGTCTCTTGAGTCTCCTGCACTGGCAGGCAGATGCTTTGTCACTAGCGCCACCCGGGAAGCCCTGCCTCATTGCTATGCCTCATAACAACTTTTGGCATTTCTCTTAGAGCTCCTGTCCATGCACTACTGCAGCAGCCCCTAACCTTTTTGGTGCCAGGGACTGGTTTCATGGAAGACAATTTTTCCATGGGCCAGGGAGAGGGGATGGTTTGGGGATGATTCAAGCATATTACATTTTTTGTGTTATTTCTGTTATTATTATATAACCTCCACTTCAGATCATCAGGCATTAGATCCCAGGGGTTGGGGCCTGCTGTACTATTGTTTTCTGCTTGTTTTTCCTTTATCTCTCTCCCATCAAACTATAATCCTCATGAGAGCAAGGCTAGTGTCTAACTCATTTTCTTATCTGTAGGTGCCTGTTCCGTGTCTTTTGCAAAATAGATGCTCAGTAGAGCAATGGTGAATTAAAATGTTTCAAAATTACAATATGTAATAATGAAATTTGGTTTTCTGCAATTCCGTCATATTTTTGTGTCCCTTCCTATCTATTAGCAAAGATAGTCAAGGACCTTCAGCGTTAAAGAACGGGAAGGCTGCTACTTTACAACTTAGCTAAACAATGCTTTGATATTTGGGAACTTATGACCTAAATAAAGAGTGGTTTATTATGTATTGACTCACATTTGTTATATTTAGATTTCTGTTTTGAGACGTTTGGCATTTTTAAGAAGGTGTCATTTTTTAAATCTAATGTTTAAGTGTATTTTTTAATAAATTTATTTTTATTGCTACTTCTACAGTGAATTTTATCGCAGATCAAAGACTAAGTGCCTTTTCATCCAAATGGAATATTGTGATAAAGGTACATTGGCGGAATGGATTGACGAAAGAAGAGGCAAGGATCCAGACAAACGTTTGGCTTTGGAATTCTTTCAACAAATAACAATAGGAGTGCATTATATACATTCAGAACAGTTAATTCACAGAGACCTTAAGGTGAGTGGAAAATGTGCTGTATTGGGAATTGATCAATAGAGTTTATTAATGTGAAAGTCTGTCTTCTTTAATTTTAGAATTGATCGACAGTCATGAGGAAATAACATCTCTGATCCTGTAAAGTTAGAGTGGATATAGCACTTGCCCCAGGTACCAATCTGTAGAATCAATCAGGAGGTTGCCAGGGCTGTAAACTTACTGAGACGCTGTGCTCTGCAAGAAGCAGCTCATTGCCCATTCACTTCTGGTCCTGTTTGTCTTCCTGGCTGATACCTTCACCCCGGTTGTAAACACTAACAGCGTTAGTATGCTGGACATTTCTGTGCACATAATTCTCATGCCTGGAACATCCAGTTGAGTGTTCTGTCTCTGCCTCTCCTGCTTCCCAGGCTTGTCTGAGAGGCAGAAGAGACTCTGGTGACTCTGGCTTTGGATACACAAATCTCTTAACCTTTTAAGTCATTATTCTTGACAGCAGTCACAGCCACTAAGTCCAGAGTCTAGAATTTGCTTGGCACTTGGTGAGACCTCTCTGCCCCATGATTGGAAAACTGCAGCAATGCAAACCTTGGAACATGCAGTATACTTTTGTATTTTCATTTTCTTCTGGCTTCCCAGTTTCTTTCACGGTCTAGATGAGCAGTTTTCCCACTTCCTCCTCAAAATCAGACAGAAGAGCTTTTCAGTCTTCCCTCGGCACTCTGCTCTGTTCCCTGTGATTTGGGTACAGTCATCGAAAACCTCCCATGCTGAATCCTATCACCAAAACTTTGCTCATGTGCTCACATGAGACACTCTTCTACCTGTCCCCTTTGGTCTTAATTTCTTTATGAGCTTTTCCTGGTCATTCTGGATCAGACAGAAGCACCTTGTCTATATGGACCTTGGGCTTATCCCACATGTCTAAAACAGCCAGGAAGGAGACACAAAGAAAAATGTTCCTTGAGAAAAATAAGCAGCCATGTACATAGTTGTTTGTTGGCCTTGGTAGGAAAAGATGGCCCTTAAGAGGTATTGCATCCTTGGTCTTCTCAGGGGCTGGATGTCTGATGCCTTCATATTGGGGTGCCTCTGGTTCCAATATCTCATTTTGCTAATAACAGTATCTGAAGGTATTCTTTGAAGTTGGAAGGATATACGGACTCCGTTCAAAAGAATACATTTAGAATGGCTGTACCTTCACTTTGAAATGAATCATCTAGAGTTAAATAAGAAATTAAGCACAATTATCTCTTTATACAATCATTTGCAAATAAATTATCTACTTACACAGTCATCTCCTCTACTCAGAGGTTTGGGTATTTCCTCCCAGGCCCTCATCAGGATGAGTTAATGAAAGTGCATAGTGCTCCCTCCTCCCACCACGTGGTCCACCAGTTCCCTCCTGTATCTGCCCTGCTTGTGCCTCTTGTCAGGGAGTCATCTTTTCTTGGGTCTGTAGAGAGTGTTTGCTCTATGTCTGCAGGTGCTCAAAGGTCAGACTTTAATACTACAGAGGCTTCTTTCATCTTTTTTAACTTGCTAACTTCACTGATACAGTTACTGCTTTTTCACATCTAAGAGAAAATGTAAACAAAGTGTGTGTGTTATTTTGTGATGCTTTGCAGAATACCTGCTGCTGGTGGCTTTGCCAGATAATGGTCTTTACTCAATAAAGCCCCTGTTCTATAAAGTCAGCCAGCATTTACCTTAAGAACTAGACCAAAGATGCTGGTGAGAGACACAGAGGTTTCTGGAGAGAGGGCTTATAGGCTGAGGAGGTTCAGTTTCTCAATTGCCCCAGTCTCCTCGGTCAACTTATTCTTGTGCCTCCTGGATAAAGTTTGTACCCCTTTTTTTTGCCACACCTTGTGGGATCTTTGTTCCATGACCAGGGATCAAACCTGGGCCCCCTGCAGTGGAAGCGCAGAGTCCTCATCAACAACCTTCCTGGTTTCATGGTCTTTAGAATATTAGTCAGTACCTTCTACAAAGCTGTGGAATTGTCATTCTTTTCTTCCTTTTTTTTTTTTTCATTGTGCTTAAAGAACTATGTGGAAAAATATATTTCAGTGCTAGGCATCAGCTTCCAGTTAACTTGGTAGCCTTCAAAGACAGAGGGGCTGTGTTTGTTCAGAAGTCAGAAGCCTAGGGAAATGAATATAAAGGAAGTTTCCAGGGAAAATTCTGCACATGGTGTTCTGCAGCATTACTGGGAATGGCCTCATTCTCAGAATCTCAGAATTGCAGAGGATCTTGAGGGTGTCTCCTTCAATCCCTTTCAAATGCTGGACTTGTGTTTGCAGTGTTTCCACCAAGTGGGTGTCCAGCCCTGTCTTGAATACCTTGTAGGATGGGGAACTCTAACTCCCATCTGTTGGACCACATGGTTACTATCTTCAGTTCAGTCACTCAGTTGTGTCAGACTCTTTGTGACCCCATGAATTGCAGCACGCCAGGCCTCCCTGTCCATCATCAACTCCTGGAGTTCACCCAAACCCATGTCGTATCAGGATATATTAAAAGCAAGTCTTGAGGTCGTTTCCATCCTCTAGTCCTGGATCTACCCCACAGGGACCAGGCAGGAGTGAATCCATCTTTGACTTCAGCTATCTGGAGGCAGCTATGCCCCAAGCTTTCTCTGCTGTCGGCTAAAATGTCCTGACTTCCTCAGCTAGCATTTTAAAGACTGATATTAATAAGTTTCCTGTTTTGGGCTACCTAGGAGAGGGTAAATGCCTTACAAGTAAATTTAAAAATAGCTGTTATGAAGTATGAATTGGATATGTGATAAAAGTCTGTCAAATTAGTACTTATAACATATTTTTTTCGGCAGCCAAGTAACATATTTTTAGTAGCTGCGAACCACATCAAGATTGGAGACTTTGGACTTGTCACATACCTGAAAAATGATGAAATGCGGACAAGTAAAAAGGGAACTTTACGGTACATGAGCCCAGAACAGGTGAGGGCCCCTTTCTTTCTGTCAGATACTTTTTGCCTCTTTCATTTTTTTAATTATAAAAATAACAGGTACTCATAAAATTAAAACAATACATAAGCAAATAGAATGAAAATGGGAAAATTACTATTACTCTTCCTTTTTATTCCTACTCTTCTCACCAGAGTTGATAGTTTATCCTTTTAGGTCATTTTCTTTGAGTTATAAAAAATATATAGATACATATATTTATGGAGACTTTTTTACATAAAAATAATAAATACATTTTATAAGGCTACTAAAAGTGATTCTGTGCCTTAATTTTTTTTTTTTTACTCAACAGTGTATCATAACCTTCCCATATCTGTACGAATAGATCTGACACATTGGTTTTAACAACGGTATTGTGTGCCAAAATGCAGATATACTGCAGTCATTTAACTATTTCCTGACTGATGGGAATTTATCTAGGCCATTTTCAGCCTTTTACATTTGGAGACAGGTTGTGTGTCTTCTTCCTCACCTTTGAGTCTAAAAACAAATATTTCTATGAGGATCAATGATAGAGTGAGATTGTTGACTACAATGACAGGTGCGTTTCATAAAAACATAGAGTGTTTTCAAGGTGTGTAAGTAGAAGTCAGTAGGGGCGGGACAGCTTCCTTTCACCTCCTGCTCTCTCCTGCATCCAGTGTGGTCACATTTTATTGAGGAAAGATTTATACACCGTAAAATTCACAGAGCTTAAATGTCTCTCTATATTTTTTTTAGTTCTGACAAAGGCATAGGTTCATGAAGCCTACAAGCCTCTGAGAAGGTAGAACAGTTTCCTCACCTTTAGACCCGTTCCCAGTCAGTCCTTCCTCTCCACTGCCCGGAGGAAACCAGCTCTCTGATTTCTGTCACCATAGATTACTTTCCCCTGATCTTGAGCTTCATATGAATGGGATCACATTGTATGTACTCTTCTATGTTTGATTATTCCACTCAAAGTAATGTCTGTTGAAGAACCTCTAGTTGTTGCTTTTAAATGACAGCAGATTATTCCTTTTTGTGGCTACTATTCCATTGTATGAATACACCACGGTTTGTTCATCCATTCTCCTGTTAATGGACACTTGGGTTGCTTCCACTTGTGGAATATTATGAATGAATCTGTGATAAACATTTGCATGCAGGTGATTTACTGGGCGCTTCACCTAGTGGTCTCATTAAACTCCACAGTCAAACTCTGAGGTTCAGACTATTGCTATCTCCATTTTAGGGTTTAGATTATTCCCACATTGATGGCTAGTGTATACAGGTGATTCAGCTGTTTAGTGACAGAGATTTGAACCTGGGAAGTCAGGGCCTACATATCTTGCTAATAAATGTACCTTGTTGTGTGTTATAAGGCATTTTGGTTAGATAATTTTTTGGCTTTAGAAGGCATGAATATTTATATCAGGTGAGTCACAAATATAAATTTTTTTTTCAGCTTGATTCTGTGAAAGACTATGGAAACGAAGTGGACATCTATGCTTTGGGGCTGATTCTTGCAGAACTTCTTCATATATGTCCCACTTTTTACGAAACAGGGAAGGTAAATACAATGTTACAGAAAGAATTAAGCAACAAAAATGATTGACCATCATATTCAAAGTACTGGTGCAGTTATTGACCTCACATGAGGATGGACTGGAGCATGTTAGTGTTGACTGCAAATTAAATACGAATATTTATCTCTTTCAAGTTTGGGCAGCCAATACTTTTTCTTGAAGACCAAACCTTTGGTCTTCTTTGGAAGGTGTGTGCATCTCTGTAAAATTGTATCGATGGCTTGCTTTGCATAAGACTCTGTGCTGAGCTCTCCAAGGGTTATGAAAATGAGGAAGGCTTGTTCTCCAGGAGCTTATATGTTATAAGGAAAGGTAACATAAGAGAATGCTATGAATGTTTTAGGAGAAGGCATGAAGTCTAATGGAAATAGCTAGGAGGGGGGCTTCGCCAGCTGCAGGGATTTAGGCTTCATGGAGGTGTTTAAATTGGGCTCTGAAGGATTGGTTGGCTTCCAGTACTCCAATTTAGAGAGAAGGTGATCCTAGCATGGAAAAGGATTGGGAAGAATATATTTGGGAATAGTTGGCAGTGTCATTTGTATGGGAGTGTATAAGTCAAGAAGTGGTTGATGGTCAGTGGTACTGGAAAGATACACTGGGATGAAATTAAAGCAAGAATATGGATTTCTTATGAAGACAGTGGGGTGGCCACTGCAGGCAGCTGGATATCCTAGTCTGAAGGTCAGTAAGAGGGACTTGTCTGGAGTTGACAGCCTTCTCCCCTGTAAGGCAGGGATATTGAAAATACCTTGCAGAGGGCTCCAAAAAGGATGCAGGGAGATAATTCATATGATGCTCCTAAAACTTCAACATGCTGTAATGATCAGGATGGTTCTTAAAGGGGGTGGTGGGGGAAGAGGATTCCCGCTTGCTTCTTGGCCGAAGAGATTTTTCTAAAAATCTAGAAATATCCTAGAATTCTGGTATCCCCAGCCTTTAGTACTAAGTTTGTTTTTCTCCAAAGTGAATCATTTCCTAATAAACATATATATGTTTAATTTCTAGTTATTTGAAGATCTAAGGAGAGGCAAATTAGATGTATTTGACGACAAAGAAGTAAGCATTTAAAAATAATTGAATTTTGTTTATTGCAATGTTTTCGTTCCTAGAACTGACTCTTACTGTCATTACAGAAAGATCTTCTAAAGAAATTACTCTCAGTGGACCCCAAGAAACGACCTACCACATCTGAGATACTGAAGACTTTGAGGGAGTGGAATAATGTTACAGAAAAAAAGAAACGAAACACATGTTAGATACTTAAAAAAGTATCCTGCTTCTGATAATTCCATTTTCCTGTAACTTTCTAAATTCTGCTTGGGAATATTGATGGTATTTATCTTCTATTTTCATTTTTTCTCTTAATTTTTTTTTTGCCACATTTGAAGAAAGGTTTACATTTTTTCTTACTTCAGAAACATTCTTACGTTTGACTTTCCCATGGATCATCTTATTATGAAAATACCAAAAGAATCCCTCAAATTTTCTTTTTAATACCAATCAGTGAATCAATTAATTAATGAATATTTATTAAATGCCTAATGTTTCTAGACAAAAATAGTATCAGATCTATCTCTGTCTTAAATAGCTAACAATCTAGTAGGAGACTATGGTGATCCATGAAAAAATAAGCAAAAAAGATAAGTAATCGCTTATAATCGCTTCTGAAAGCAATTTGGTATCATCTAGCAAACTTAAATGTGTACATCCTTTCCTGAGAAGCTATCAGTTCCATTGCTACATACACACCGACAAGAATGTTCATAGAAACCCTGTTCATAATAGCCAGAAGAATAGGAGACAGTGCTAATGTGCACCAGAAGAAAGGATGCACAAGCTGTGTTATATTCACACACTAGAATACTGTATGTGTAGCGTGAAAATGAAGGGATTTCAGCTGAACACACTAACATGACAAATCTCTCAGGAACATGTGTTAAGGAAACAAAGCAGACTGCAGAGAATATACACGGAATGATTCCATTAACATAAAGTTAAAAGAACAGGCTAAGTGGAATAGGTGTGAAACGAGTGTGTTTAGGTATCCAAACGAATGTGGTAAACAAAACAGGGAAGGAAGGGAGTGAGAATGATTATTAGATTCTGACAGTGATTTTCTCTGAGGAGGGACAGGAGAGATTTCAGAGTTAACAGTTAATTTTTTTTTTCTTACACTGCATGTTGAGTCCACTAGTGTTTACCACATAATTATTTTACTTCTCTTAAATACATTTTGTACATGTTCTAACAGACACTTTAAAGAGATGATAATTGTGCTGTAAGACAATAGCTGAGCACAGAAAACAGTCAGTCTGGAGGGGTGAGATCACATACCGAGGAACCCTAGCAAGCTTAGAAGTGACGTTCCAGTGAGACTTCCAAGTCTGTGAAGGATTGAGACAAATAGAGAGCAGACCACGTGAGGAGCCTGGACAAAGGGCCTGGGATGCATCCTGGAAAAGACAGATTTGAGAAATTG
The DNA here is from genome assembly GCF_042477335.2 of Ovis canadensis. Lineage (NCBI taxonomy): Eukaryota > Metazoa > Chordata > Mammalia > Artiodactyla > Bovidae > Ovis > Ovis canadensis. The sequence goes on from NC_091247.1 coordinate 87,093,229, forward strand.
GGTGTACTAGTTTGGTTCTGTGAATTGCTGTTGGAACGTGCTTAGTTGCTCTGTTGTGTCCATCTCTTTGTGACCCCATGGACTGTAGCCTGCCAGGCTCCTCTGTCTATGGAATCTTCTAGGCCAGAATGTTGGAGTGGGTTGCCATTTCCTCACTCAGAGGATCATCCTTACCCAGGGATTGCACCTGCGTTTCCTGTATCTCCTGCCTTGGCAGGCAGACTATTTACCTCATAGCCACCTGGGCCAGAACATAATTAAGGCGGCATCTTGGAAGAACTTGAGGGTTACTTTAAGCTTTGTTGTAACCAGCTGCCTTCCCAGGTGGCGCAGTGGGAAAGAATCCGCTTTCCAAGGCAGGAGAAGCAGGAGAGGTGGGTGCGATCCCTGGGTGGGGAAGATCCCCTGGAGTGACGAAATGGCAACCCGCTCCAGTATTCTTGCCTGGAAAATTACACGGACAGAGGAGCCTGGTGGGCTACAGTCCATGGGGTCCCACAGAGTCAGGAGTGGCTGAGCACACAGCAGCAACCAACTATCATTCTAAAATCATCGTGTAATTTTATAATTTTTAAAATGAGCCAAGTTTAAGCTTAACAGAAAAATCATAGTAATAGAAAATACTTCTGTCAAGATTTATAGCAATTTCTAAAAACTGTAATTGAAAGCAATTAATACGGTCTTCAGCTCCCAGTGCAGTATTTGATTAAGGCAAGGTTCATCAATGGATGCTAAAACTATTGGTTGAAAAGGTATTAGGAAACAGGAGCCACAAAAGGATGTAAATATAGTGCCACAGATGATATTACAAAGGGGAAAATGTATCTTTAAAATGAAAAGATCTTGTCACCACAATAATCAAGTAATTAAAGGTTCAGCATCACCAAAAGTGGAAGCACTTAACAACACACCCCTCCTGAAGTGATGTAAGAATTATACACTGTCAGCTGTTTAGTTTTCTTGCCCACAGTATTTAACTGGAAATTAATCATGAGGAAATGACTAGGCAAATCCTGAATGAAGTCACTGATAAGGTAATTAACTTGGGTTTCTCAAAAAGTCAGGACGATGAAAAAAAACAAGAAAGTAGAGGAACTCTTCTAAATACAGAGAGACTAGAGATACCATGACCTAATGCAATGCTTGACTCTTGATTGTATCCTGGTATATACATACAAAAAAAAAAGGAAAAACCCAGGAAATAGTATAAAAGACATTTTTGAGATAATTGAGAACATTTGAATATAGACTGCATATTAAATGAATTTATAGAATAATTGTTAATTTTCTTAGGTGTGATAATAATATTGATAATGATAATGATATTGTCATACCAGAAGATGTCTTACATTTTCTTAGGCAGTGCATACGGAAATATCTAGGGGTGAAGTGGCTTGATATTTGCAACTTACAAATGTTCAGCAAAAATCAAGGTGAACATAAATATGGTTATGTATGTCTACACTTAGTCGTTCAGTAATGTCCAACTCTTTGTGACCCTTTGGGCTGTAGCCAGCCAGGCTCCTCCATCCATGGCATTCTCCAAGGCAAGAATACTGGAGTGGGTTGCCATTTCCTCCTCCAGGGGAGGAGTACTTTTACTCTATAACATTACCCTGCGTTTCGTTTCTTTCCTCTTGACTTTTATTTGAGGAAGGAACTAGTTCATAAATCCTATAGAACTTCCTTCATTTAGGATTTGGCTGATGGTATCCCCATGGTGTTTAGTTAGATCTAAAAAATTGATTTGATTATGGTCTGAAAATTTTTTCCAAGAATACTCCCTAGATGATGCTGTAGTGTAGTGTGTGTATAGAGAGGAGTCACCTCACATAGAAATAATGTGAAAATCAACATACAATGTATTTCTTATACATTGTGTTAGGGAATGAGGCTGTATGTTTTGCATCACTCCAGGAGGAGCATGATGTCTGACTGTTCCACTTTTGGTGATTTTAAGTTTGATGGGTGGTTTGTGGTGGTGCCTGGGTTGGGAAGATCCCCTGGAGAAGGGAAAGGCTACCCACTCCAGTATTCTGGCCTGGAGAATCCCATGCAGTGTATCGTCCATGGGGTCGCAGAGAGTCAGACGCGACTGAGCGACTCACTTGTGGTGCTGTCATCCACTACCGTCAATTTTCCTTATCGGTCTTTCATCTAACAGTGTTAGCAGCCATTGATGACTATTGCCTGGATCCATTATTTCATTAGGGGTTGCAAAACTGATTTTCAGATTCTATCAAACCTTTTGCATTTATTATCTATGATTCTTCTTGAAAGAATTTTCTCTAAAGCTGAATGGGTTGTTGTTTAATCGCTAAGTCATGTCTGACTTCTTTGCGATCCCATAGACTGTATCCCGCCAGGCTCCTCTGTCTGTGGGATTTTCCAGGAAGGAATACTGGAGTGGGTTGCCATTTCCTTCTCCAGGGGCTCTTCCCAACCCTGGGATTGAACCCGTGTCTCCTGCATTGGCAGACAGGGAAGCCCAGAAACTGAATGGAAAAGATGGGATTAATAGTTATTAATTTTTAGAATGAGGTGGCACCTCAGCAACCTCCAGAGGTGACAAAGAGGTTTTTTGGCTTTTATTTTTCTTTTTTTTAAGGCAGGAATGTGATCCAATCTATACTTTGAAACTGTGTTTAGACTAGGTTGGAGCAGGCAAAGACTATTGAAAGGTCAGAAGTCCGAGAGGCTAAGCGGACCAGGACAATGGGAGGGGACAGAACCAAGAGAAGCTGGCATCTAATCGGATGTGAGGATTTAGGTAATCAGAGAATACCTCCAGGTTGCTCTGATGGTGAGCACCAGAAGTATGATGCTGTTACAGAAGGTCCAAGTCTCAATCAAATTAACCCCTTCAGTGAGCCACACACAACTGAGAGACATTTTGTCTCACACTGTTGTGTATTACAGTTTTTAGTTAGAATTTAAGCAATAGTGGAGCAATGGTTCAGGTATCACCATGGTGTGAGGTGCAGCACACTGAGGAGGTGAAATGCTGGATCTCTTTTGCAGATGTCGAGTTTGAGGTGCTGCCGAAATATTCAAGAGTGAATGTAGAGCAGATCTCGGAAATGCAGGGGAGGTACTTGAAGGATGAGCTGGAATCCTCACACAAATGAGATGTGGGTCTTATCTGGAAATAAGCCCTGGTGCTTAACTTTGAATCCAAGAGCTTGCTGAGGGAGAGTACATAGAGGAAAGGGCTCAGAAACAAAAGTATGCTGGACATCTCCATTTAGATATTTACCCTTTATATCTACATGTCAGTCCACTCCCTAGCATCTGTGATTTCACATCTGTGACCGTGAGCTACTCCAGTCCTGACATTTCCTCAGAATGGTCACAGATACAGGGACAACAGTTGACAGGTGTACAGAGGCCCCACTACTGGCTTATACTAAATGCAGGAGAACCCAGGTCTCCCGCATTACAGGTGGATTCTTTACCATCTGAGCCACCAGGGAAGCCCATTACTGGCTTATAGGACTAAAGTCCATGTAATGGGTAAAACTCTTGAGGCAAATCAGATATCTCAAATATGTGTGGCTCTTCAGGGGTCAATATGATTGAGACCTGTATTAGTTTCCTAGAGCTGCTGTAACCAAAGGACCACAAAACAGGTGGCTGAAAACAACACCTGTTTATTTTCTTACAGTTCGGGAGGCCAGAGTTTCACTGGGCTCAAGTCAAAGTGTTGGCAGGGCTGTGGTCCTCTGGGCGCTCCTGTTTTGCATCCCGTGTTCAGCATTACCTGATTAAGTTCCAGCCACACAGGTCTGCTCAGGGTCACCTAAATAGGCTTTTGTGCTCAATGGCTCTTAGCTATGGTTTCTACCTAAAATTCCCTTCAATCTTTTCCTTTTTTTTTTTGTAAAATAACAGCTGTATTGAGACATAATTTTGCATACTGTAAAATTCACCCCATTTAAAGTATACAGTTCAGTGGTGGTTAGTATATTCAGAGTTGTGCAGCCATCACTACAATCAATTTCAAAACACTTTCGTCTCCCCAGAAAGAAACCCTGTACTAGTTAGCAGGCTTTCCTCCTTTTCCCCAAATTCTCTGCAACCACTCACCCACTTTCAATCTCCATAGACTTGCCTGCTTGGGACATTTCATTAAAGTGGAATCATACAACACAATCATACAACATGTGATCACTTTCACTTACTATGTTTTCAAGTGTCGTCTATGATATAGCTTGGGTGGAAACTCCTTTCCCTTCTGTTGCCAAATAATATTCAGCTACATGGATACATTCCATTTAATTCACCTACTCATCAGCTGGTGGACATTTGGGTTTCTGTTTTCTGGCTATTATGAATACTGCTATGAATATTTGTGTGCAAGTTTTATGTGAACATGTTTCCATTTCTCCTGGGCATATACCTAGGAGTAGAAACATGGGTCTTACCGTAACTCCTTCCTAGTGGCTTTGGATATGCAAATGATGGTCAGAGCCCAAATTCAGTGTTGCTACCATAGTGTTTTCCCAGCTCCCATACAGAATGAAGCTTCTCCCTAGTACTGCTAGTGCTTAGTACTTCAATATGGTACTTATCAGTTTGCCTTGGCACTCAGTTATTCCTGTGTGGGTGTCCCCCTCCTTGTAAATTTCTGGAAAGGAGGGACAGTTGATTTACCTTAAGGAAGCAAGTGTATTACTCTGCATAAAGCAGGAACTCTCTAAGTGCTTTTTAATTAGTAGGGAATAAAAGTGCCAAGAATTTTATATGCCTGATCCTATAAAATGTGTCTGATATGAAATAATGTTCATTGTAAAATTTCAACAATTAAATGTTGGTAAATAACACTTGAAGGTGGGTAGGTCAACCTTTGGTATATTAAAATCTCTTTATTTTGAATTTTAGAAGCTCTGGTATTTTGAGTTTATAATGAGGAAATTCAAACATTTTAGAAATTCTAGCTAGGACTTTGAAAATAAACATAGTATTAACATAATATGGTCAAAAGTAAATGACAACCTGACCTGTTAAAATTTATGTTTCAAATGTCACATATGTTCTAAAGCAAGTTTAAAAATTCTTTTCAGTATTTTGCACCCTTTGGTTTTCATTATCATCTGGTTATGAACTTATAAAAGGTGTTTATGAATAAAAGTAAGCTTTTACTCATACTGAAAATCTGTAGTTTTCATTGGTGGTGGTAAGAATAGAGGGATGTCTCCCACTCTCCAAGGCAGGCTGAGTGCTGGCCTCTGGCCTGGAAATGCAGACCACCACTCTGGTGGACTCATGGGTTCCATCAAGGTTATTCCTATTCTTATGTTAATGAATATATTCACGGACATATTTAAAATACTCTGGGCCACTGGGCAGGTATCCCCATAATATAAGGAGAAAAAGAAGCCAGTTCCTAACTCCATTCTGCCTGAAAGAATCCACATGGCTTTGGGTCTGACAGAATGAATGTCAGTATGATGGCTGAAATGACAGGCAAGCATGTGACTGTAACTGCAAGAAGATATACTCATGTTTTATCTGTTAATACAATGTTACTATGAAAAAGGTAAATATCAAAACAGTATTGTCCAACTATATGTCCAATATTTTACATATGTATTTATACTCATAAAAATAATAATTCAGTTTCTAGATGAAGAACTGAGGCCCAGACATTGACTAGGTTTTCAAACTCTACTGCATGTTGGTATCAAGGATAGTGGTGCTCAGGCCAGAGTGATCAATTATATAGATTCTCTCGAAGTATGATAATCTTTGTATTATCATTTTTTTAAAGCTCTCCAAGTTAAACTTGAGGACAAGTGAATTAGGTCATATTAGGTCAGAGGTTAATACAACTCATACTATTGATAACTTGGGTAAGTGTAGGTTAGCTTCTGCTATGTTCTCAAGTATGCTGTTTATAAGAAGAGGCTGATCTCTTGCTCACTGCTTCAGAAAGGTGAGCTATAAAACTGTACAGGTAAGGTCACAACTTGATTCAAAGAACAGCTGTGCTCTGGTTTAACCTAGAGCACTAGTTCTTATCCATGGGTGATAAGCAGACTCAGAACTTTAAAATAAATAGATATCTAGAAACTATCCTAGATTAGCTGAATCAAGTCACTAAGGGTAGTACCTGAGCTTGGGAACTTTAAAAAAGATTCATGATTTTGATGCCCAAACTTACATGGAGCTCTCTAGGAATGTGCCACATGGTGTGTCTCTAGCTGTATTTGGTTAAGTTATAGGGAAGCAGAATTCAGCTTAAGACAGAAAAAAAACTTTAAAATGACTTAGTGCTACCCAGCTCTTTAAAGGCAGTGAGCTCTCTGCGGTTGGACAAATCAAGGTAGAAGTAGGATTACCACCTGCTGGGAATGTTGACAAACGATAAGGAATTTGGATCACCTGATGTTTCAGGTTACTCCCAACTATTGTTTCTTTGGCCAAAACTTGCAATGGATACACACGCTGCCATGAAAACTCATGATTTTGTGAAATATAATTACTTTGTCTCTAAAACTCATTAGATTTAAGTACTACTACTGGAACCTTGCCTCTGACATTACTCTCATTGAGGGGAATACTTTTCACCTCCTCCTCAAGCTTGCATGCAGGGAAGGGAACCTCTTCTTGCTCCTTGGAAGACAGAATTGTGGGAAGCAGTCCTGCGAGCCTGTATTTGTCCCTTCTCAACAGAGCTGAATCTCTCCTGATGAGCGGTTTTGGGAAAATGAACTGAGGATGCGTGCCTCTCCTCTGCCCCGAGGGTTGGCTCTCTTGCCTTGACAGCTGACATGGGCTCTATCCTTCCTCTGAGGCAAGGTCTGCAGCCCTCTCTAAGCAGGGAGATCTCACAGGGAGTGTGGCTGGAGAACAAGCCAAGTAGCTCTTCATTCTGTTAGTAATAAAACTGATATTTTGATCTCAAACTCTCATGTCTTATTTCTCAATTTGTTCCAAAGTGAAGAAGGGAATAAGAGAGCTGGTGTCCTTAAACCCCATAAACGTTAAGACAGAGTCATGAACTGTAACTGCTGGTTTCTATAATTCTTATGCTCTGCCATGGCTTTCCATTATATGTTGAAGTTAGTAAACAATTATAAAGTACAAAGTACTTCTAATGCACAAAAAGAACAAAACATATGAAGTCCCCTTTCTTTACTGGCATCAAAAATGTGGGAATTCTAACAGCCCAACTATCTGTCTTTAGGAAACAAGAACATTTGCCAAGCTTCCACTTTGTTGAGAATAATCTTAGTCATGATCTGCAGAAGTTGGTCCTGGACAATTTGAAGACAGGTCTTCTTTATCTGTAATTCATGTGAGGAAAAGAAACAATTAATACAAATTGCACAGTAAACTATTTTAGAAAATGGTTTCAGCATAACATGTATTTTGTAGTTGTGTCTGCTTCCTTACTCTGCTAAACAAACCAGGAAAAGATACAACAATAACCCCAAATTCTTCACTCTCAAGTACACAGTCCTTAGGTTCAAGTTAAAGCTGGCTTGGGCAAATGCTAGAAAAGAGCACTTGTGTCTTTAAGACATCTGACATGTTTTAACCATTTCTTTCCTTACAATGAAAAAAAAATGGAGTGGATTTCAACATCCTGATTTTTATGGTTCACAGACAATATTCTACCTAAGCACAAAAAAATTAGTTCTGAAAATTTACTGTATCTTTCTGGTAGCTGAACAATTGTGGAAAAATAAAGCATGAAAAAATGTATTCTTTCTTGTGAAATAGAAGACTGAAAAATTCCCTTCTGCACGTTCAGTGTCTGAAAAGTTAAAAGCACCTTTAATTAACCCTGTTCTTTCTCTACCCCCTATTTCTTTAAAGCATTCATCCAACGTTGCCCTTTGAATGGAATAAAAAATTTCCATTGTCTATGGAAATATGACTTTCATAAAAAAAAAATCAAAGCCGAAATCAAAGCGCATTTGTATCCAATAGTTTTCAAAAGTATAAAGTATCTTCTTACCTTCATAGGCTGTTCCACACCAAATACAATACAGATGTTCTTCTCTTAAATAACTAGTCAGTATTTGTAATTTTTCCAGTACCTAGGATACAAGCACATTAATGGTTTACACCGAACAGAATTTTTGTTTTTAGGTCTCTTAGATTATGCTGAATTACCCCAAGGCCATAAATCTTCTGAAACACTCTCAGTCAGTTAGGAGAGGTGTCAAGGGCAGAATATATTAGAACATGTCCCAGTTTACTAGCTGCCCTATTTCACTTCTGTCAGACACAACACAGACCACTTGTTAACATTTCAACAATAGATTGTGGCTGGCTCTATTAGAATCAGCATCCTTTAAAGACCCCTCCTATTAATAGTTTCAAAGAATCTGGGTGAAACTCTCACTCTGCCACTAGAGTTCTCATCAATGGTTTCCCAGTTAGGCGGAACATATATTTTTCCAATTGTGAATGTTTCCAACACACTCTTTTATACAAGTAACCATGGAAATGTGTATTCTTTTCTTGAAAACTCTCTACTTACTTTGAATTGTGTTTTTTGACTTTGTTTTGTTTGTGGCTGAGCTGGGGGGAGGAGGTGCTCAGAATTACTTAAAGAGGTTCAATAGGAAACAAGGTAGAAATCAACATAATTTACATTGGCAGCTTATACATCATCCAAACTGAGGTGAGAGGGGTAAACTGAAGCTAAAAGGGCCATTTACATGAAGTTTTGATTTAGGGTTAATAAAATAAACCTATAATGTAGTAGCTCTCAACTAGGAGTGATTTTTTTCCCTCAGGTGAAAATTTAGCAATGTCTGGAGACATAAGAAAGCCTTTCTCAGTGATCAAAGCAAAGAAATAGAGAAAAACAACAGAAGGGAAAGACTAGAGATCTCTTCAAGAAAATTAGAGATATCAAGGGAACATTTCACACAAAGGTGGGCACAATAAAGGACAGAAACGGTATGGACCTAACAGAAGCAGAAGATATTAAGAAGAGGGGGCAAGAATACACAGAACTATACAAAAAAGATCTTTGTGACCCAGACAACCACAATGGCGTGATCACTCACCTAGAGCCAGACAGCCTGGAATGTGAAGTCAAGTGGGCCTTAGAAAGCATCACTACAAACAAAGCCAGTGGAGGTGATAGAATTCCAGTTGAGCTTTTTCAAATCCTAAAAGATGATTCTGTAAAAGTGCTGCACTCCATATGCCAGCAAATTTGGAAAACTTGGCAGTGGCCACAGGATTGGAAAATGTCAGTTTTCATTCCAATCCCAAAGAAAGGCAATACCAAAGAATATTCAAACTACTGCACAATTACACTCATCTCACATGCTAGCAAAGTAATGCTCAAAATTCTCCAAGCCAGGCTTCAACAGTACATGAACCATGAAGTTCCAGATGTTCAAGCCAGATTTAGAAAAGGCAGAGGAACCAGAGATCAAATTGCCAACATCCACTGGATCACTGAAAAAGGAAGAGAGTTCCAGAAAAACATCTATTTCTGCTTTACTGACTATGCCAAAGCCTTTGACGGTGTGGATCACAACAAACTGCAGGAAATTCTTCGAGACGGGAATACCAGACCACCTGAGCTGCCTCCTGAGAAATATTTATTCAGGTCAAGAAGCAACAGTTAGAACTGGACATGGAACGATACACTGGTTCCAAATCGGGAAAGGAGTATGTCAAGGCTGTATACTGTCACACTGCTTATTTAACTTATATGCAGAGTATATAATAAGAAAGGCTGGACTGGAAGAAGCACAAGCTGGAATCAAGATTGCTGGGAGAAATATCAATAACCTCAGATATGCAGATGACACCACCCTTATAGCAGAAAGCGAAGAAAAACTAAACAGCCTCTCGATGAAAGTGAAAGAGGAGAGTGGAAAAGCTGGCTTAAACCTCAACATTCAGAAAATTAAGATCATGGCATCTGGTCCCATCACTTCATGGCAAATAGATGGGGAAACAATGGAAACAGTGAGACTTTATTTTGAGGGGCTCCAAAATCACTGCAGATGGTTACTGCAGCCATGAAATTAAAAGACGCTTGCTCCTTGGAAGAAAAGCTATGACCAAACTAGACAGCATATTAAAAAGCAGAGACATTACTTTTCCAACTAAGGTCCGTCTAGTCAAAGCCATGGTTTTTCCAGTAGTCGTGTATGAATGTGAGAGTCAGACTATAAAGAAAGCTGAGCACCGAAGAATTGGTGCTTTTGAAATGCAGTGTTGGAGAAGACTCTTGAGAGTCCCTTCGACTGCAAGGAGATCCAACCAGTCCATCCTAAAGGAAATCAGTCCTGAATATTCATTGGAAGGACGGATGCTGAAGTTGAAACTCCAATACTCTTGCCACCTGATGCGAAGAACTGACTCACTGGAAAAGACCCTGATTCTGGGAAAGATTGAGTGCAGGAGGTGAAGGGGACAATGGAGGATGAGATGGCTGGATGGTATCACCAACTCTATGGACATGAGTTTGAGTAAACTTTGAGAGTTAGTGATGGACAGGGAAGGCTGGTGTATTGCAGTCCATGGGGTCGCAAAGAGTTGGACATGACTGAGCAACTGAACTGAGCTGGAGACATTTTTGGTTGTCACAAGAGGGATGTGCAGTGGATGGTGGATGGAGGCCATAGATGCAATGAAATAACTTAAAATGTACAGAACAGCCCCACAACAAACAATTACCCAGTTGAAAATGTTAATTGTGCCAAGGCTGAGACACCTAGCTTAAGGAACTGGTGCTAAAACATACATTTAATGTGGCTGATTCATGTTGGTGTCTGGCAGAGGCTAATACAATATTGTAAAGCAATTATCCTCCCCCATTCCAAAAAAAACCAAACAAACCATACACTTAAATCTTCACTCTTATATTCATCTTCATCTTGTTCTTCCTCTGTCTCTTCTTCAGTTTCTTCTTCAGGCCTCAACCAGTACCAGGCCTCCCTGGGAACTTGAATATTCTGAAAATGGAGAATTATTCCCAATTAAACAAAGCTAAACATAAAGATTATCACAAGTTTGTTCATGTCAACATGAATTCACTCTTTCAACTAAATATTTACTGCTTTAAGTTCCACACCATGGAACAGTGAATGTGAGTTCAGTTGCTCAGATGCGTCTGACTCTGACCCCAGGCTCTTCTGTCCGTGGAATTTTCCAGCTTAGAATACTAGTGTGGGTTGCCATTTCCTTCTCCAGGAGATCTTCCTGACCCAGGCATCAAACCTGAGTCTCCTGTGTCTCCTGCATTGAGGATTCTTTACCACTGAGCCACCTGGGAAACCCTGTACTATGGAACTATAGGGATGCAAAGCCCAGTTAGAATACTGCCTCCCAACTGCTGACAATCTAGTAGGGAAAAGAAGCTATGGGGATAAGTGGCTGAACGGGTATAAAATGATACACATAGCTAAGAAGTCTTAAGTATCAAGACATATATTCAAAATAACATGCTATGGAAATACTGAAAAGTAAGAGATTGCTTCCAGCGATCTATTTATATAAGCGAAATTTTAGAAACAATTTTTGAGACTTTAAATGAAGTCACTTTATTTTGCTGGTAGGTGAACCATCAAAATAAAAAAATTAAAGAAGAATCAAATCAAAAATTGAATTTTGAGGACTACTGAAATCTGAAATAGCATTCTACATGATTTTACTAGTTACAGACATGGAAGTTACTGAATATGGACTGAAAATAGGCTATTCTGATTGGCCAAACATTCAAATGAACAGAATTTCCACATGTAATAGTCTGAGTAATCAATATTCAAATAAATGGAGAACAGTTAAGTGAAAAATGGTATTTAATGCTTAAAGATCATTCAGAATATGTTCCTACAGTGAACAAGTCATTATTGTGCATACCAGTTATCACAGATCAACAGTGCATCTGAAAGTTTTAACAGGCAGATACACTAAGCTTGGAGTTCTCTCTCTCTCTTTAAAAATAAATGTATGGGACATTCCTGGTGGTCCAGTGGTTAAGACTCAATACTTCTAATGCAGAGGGTACACTTCCAATGCAGAGGGCACAAGTTTGACCCCTGGTCACACATGCTGTGTGGTGAGGCCAAAAAAACATACACGGTAAATCATACTGGGGGCCAAAATACTTTACCAAACGGAAAGCAGGTAAAAGGATTACCTTCTGAGTATCCAATTGTTGACAGGCTCTCTGACTTCTTCTAAGATCTCCTTCTAGCTTCATTTCATCTTGCTTATTTTTAAGTCGAATTCTAATTCAAAGAAAGAAATAGTACACTAGAGGTCTGTGCTCTCGTAATCCATGTTAAATGCCCAAATACCAGGAAACATACCATAATAAAGGAACAATGAAACTAAAGACAGCTCAGTTACCGAAACTGTTCTGCTGCTTTTTCTTCAGCTTGGCTTTTCATGTGAATCTTTCTTCTGTAGCTTTCCAATTTTTCCTCTGCTTTCCGTTTTAATAATGTCTCATGACCAATGCCACTTTTCCCTGCTCAAACAGGAAACACTGATGAGAAACTTACTGACTTTGTATGTCAAAATGCGACAACTTAAATTTTTTTTTTTCTGGCCATGCATTGCAGCTGGCAGGATCTCAGTTTCCCACCCAGGAATTTAACCCAGGTCCTTGGCAGTGAAAGCATGGAGTCCTAACCACTGGACTGCCAGGGAATTACCTAAATACTTACAAATTAAATGCAGTTCTAACTGCAGTACAATCACTCAAAATCATCTGATAAGAAGGGCAGGAGAAAACACTGGAGGTTTTTTTTAATCCAAATTCACAATTTAATTTTCACAAAGATTATCATTCTGATCTAAAAAGATGTCAATACTATACACATTTTTTTTTCAAATTGGGAAATACATATCAACACTCATGCTTTTATAGAAATATGATGAACAAATAAAAAATATATATTTTTCTCTTTAATTTGTCCAATTATTAACAGAAACATTTAGTGGATAAATCAGGATACTTTTAGGACATTCAACAGATAAAAATAGCTTTGTATTTTTGATGGTCACAACAATTTTCCCGTTACTTTTATGATTTAAATTTTATTTTATACTCATTAAAACTTACTTTTAGTTTAAAAGGTCTAGGAGTTTAAGAAACATTTTACATGATAAGAACTGTAATAGTACCACCATAAAAAAACCATTTATTGAACAGTATATGCGCTATATTTAAGTATAAGTTGTTATTACCAGCAAACAGCCGCAACAGTAATTACACACCTGTTTTGACACTGAGAGGAATTGGTTCAACAATACCATCTCCTAAAAAAAAAAAAGAGAACAAAACACAAATTACTTTAGAAATTCTTCCTCAAACTACTGGTAGATGCAGTATGCAACTTTACAATGTTCTATACATATCCCTTCCAGTTTCAGGGATACTCAAAATTGGAACTGAACATCAATACTCAACATCAACTACTTCCCTCGGCCTTTAAATACTAAGTCCTCAATAAAGCTGATGGACAGCCTCCAAGGCCACCTAAATGAAGGAATTTTCACTGATATATATATAAGAGGGTGGCAGCCTTAAGAGAGAGCAAAGCCTTGCTAGGGACGTCAAAGCAATGGCAATAATGGAGAGAAGAGAAAAACAGCTTACGGAAGACACTATGTATATGACCTCTATCTCTTAATAAGCAATCTCATTCCTAAAACAGAGGTGAGAACTGAGCTTCTCCAGCTGAGGGGTCATCCAGGCAGCTGCCACACGTACAGAGCAAGCAGGCCAGAGTCCTGCCATCATCTCTAGTGTTGCTCCCTTGTCCTTTGGGCCACTGAACTTTGCTTTAAGATATTTTTGATGTGGGTCATTTTCTAAAGTCTTTGTTTTGGTGTTTTTGCCACTCGGCATGTGGGATCTCAGCTTTCTGAACAGGGATCGAACCTGCCCCCTCTGCATTGGAAGGTGAAGTCCCAACTACTGGACCACTAGGGAAGCCCCCCTTTCTGTTTTAAAGAAACACTGATTTACTTATTTGGCTGTGCTAGGTCTTAGTTGCAGCATGCAGTGATCCAGTTCCCTGACTGGGGACGGGCGTTAGCCACTGAACCACCAGAGAATGCCTGGGGCCACTGCACTTCTTAACCCTTCTCCTGTCATCCTTCTTAGCTGCTGCCTCCGTGGCAAGCCTCATCCATCCCACTCCTTCAGGGCCAAGCTGGGCGGCTAAGCAGCTCTGGATGGCTTATGTCTGAAGTGGCTATGGGAAGATGGAAGTGCTCCATAAGCTTGCCAGCATACAAGAGACCAGGAAGCTTAAGTTGTTTCAGTTTCTGTGTAGACAGACAGTGAGGAAAGAGTCATCACTGGTCCCCATCAATAAGTTACCATTTGGTGGTTAAGGACAGCTGTTCATTTCTGGCTCTGACTCACCGCTCTTGCCGAGGGCCTGACCACTTTTATACCCCATCTTCTGAAGCAGAGCAAACCCTTTGTTTTCGCAGCCGAGTGCTTTCTTCAACCCTGTGTCACGTCTCTCTTGTTCTTCTTCTTTTATACTCTTCTGTCTGTTTTTCAGATTCACTTCCTGTCGCTTTTCTTCTTTTCGGCGGGCTTCCCGGATTTGCCTCAGCACTGGCAAGCCTGGTCTGATATCGTCTCTGAAGAATGAGGGAAAAGGTTATTCTAGACTAGTACATGGAAGTTTCTCATAACTTTGCCACTTACTCACTTGAAACTACTTAATATTTCAGTGCTACCTTTAGGAGCATCTCTGTTATCACCACTATTAGAATGTAACCAATGTCCTGTGAGAATGGCTGTTTTGGTAAAAACGATGAAGGCTGGTATTAGATAGTAAGAAACAAACTGTAGAGTTGAAAAAATAAAAAATAGACTAATTTTTCTAGGAGGTTGGCAATAATAAAAGGCTACTCTCAAAAGTAGAAACAAGACGTGAAAAGATGAAATAAAGGAAAACAGTTAAATGTCCTTGGTAGTGTGGAAGAAAAAGAAGTAAAATGCTTAGCATTAGAAGTATCTTTGTATCACAGACATGTAGGAAATGTTCTCATAAAGACGAAATTTCCAACCTCACCTTTAGAATCAATCGCATTGCTTAAAAATCTCCAATTCCTTAATGTCTTACACATATTGTTATATGGGGTGTGCACATGTACTTACTGGACATTAATGAAGGAATCAGACATATAGTCCTCGTCTTCTGCCATGTTCAACTTCATATGGCGAAAGTATCTACAAAGCAAACAGGATGAACAATTTTTTTTTAAGATGCAGATTCAAGGTTTTATTTCAAACCCCAGCATGACCACTTACTAGACGTGAGCAATCTTGAAAACATTACTGTACCTTCTTCTACCATCAATTTTAAAAATTTATTTTTAATTGAAGGATAACTGCCTTATAATGTTGTGCTGGTTTCTGCCATACGACAACATGAATCAGCCATAAGCATACACATGCCCCCTCCTTCTTGAACCTCCCTCCCAACCCCACCCCGTCCTGCCCTCACTCCATCCCTCCAGGTTGTCAGAGGGCACTGTGTTAAGCTCCCCGTGTTAGACAGCAGCTTCCTACTAGCTACCTATTTCACATATGGTGTGCGTGCATGAATGCTAAGTCACTTCAGTTGTGTCAGACACTTTGTGAACCTATGGATGGCAGCCTGCCAGGCTCCTCTGTCCATGCGATTCTCCAGGCAAGAACACTGGAGTGGGTTGCCATGCCCTCCTCCAGGGAATCTTCTCGACCCAGGGATAGAACCTGCATCTCTTACATTCCCTGCATTGGCAGGTGGGTTCTTTGCCACTAGCACTACCTGGGAAATCCTTTACATATGGTAACAACTACTAATTTTCAGTTTACCAAAATGGAAATAAACTTGCATGCATCCTCAGCTGTGACCTTTAGAACCCTACTCCATATTCAAGGCCTCTTTTGACATCCTTCTGGGTTGAGCCCTCAAACTCAACAATCCAAACAACTCATTCTCTCCCCCACGTTGATTGCCTTTATCTCTGTATTTGCAAATTAACGCTGCCACCATCTCCCCCTTCCTGACCTCTTATAAACCTCTGTCCACTCTTCTTCCACATTATCCCTCATGGGCATTTTTTTCTTATTGTTGTGACCACTACTTTAGTTCAGGCATTTCTTTCTCACCTGAATGTCACAACTGCTTCCTAATTGGTCTTATTGCCTTTGGCCTCTCCTCTTCCAATCCACAGAGGTCCTCTATGACCTCTCCAAAGTGTTGTTTTTTTTTTTTAAATATAAGTCAGGGCATGTTACTTGCTCGTTTCAAATCCTTCAGCAAATTTTCCCCTGTGGGCAGTGGAGGAACCATCACTTTCACATGGTAGCAGAGAGATCCCCCGTAATCTGACCTGACTCTTTCTCAGGATTCATTACTCATGCCACATGGTCTCCTTGTCCTCTGAACACACTGCAGACAGTTCATTCCTCCTAGGCCTAGGCTACCCGCCTTTACAAAGGCCTGTCTTGACCACTCCAGGTCTCTCCACAGTACTTCATGTTCAAGCAGTTCATTGCTAATTAGATATAGTTAACACTTCACTTATATGGAAACACTTTTGAGGACTGTTTTAGCCAAAATAGTTAAAATCATGTAATAATTAGCCCTTAAAGGGATAAAATAATTATCTAGAAAAGTGTACTTCAAACTTTCCTGTGTATATGAACGCCCTGGGATTTTCTTGGGGCTTCCTGGTAGCTCAGCAGTAAAGAGTCTGCCTGCAACGCAGGGGACGCAGGGAGACGTGGGTTCAATCCCTGGGTCAGAAAGATCCCCTGAAGAAGAGCATGGCAACTCACTCCAGTATTCTTGCCTGGAGAATCCCCACGGAGAGAAGAGCCTGGTAGGCTACAGTCAGTCCACAGGGTCACAAAGAGTCGCAAGGAGTCAACTGAAGCGACTTTTAGCATGCAGCATGTTTCTCAAAATGCAGAGTCTGATTCTGAGCTCGAGTCCGAGGCTCTGCATTTCTAACAGCCTCCCGGGTACTGTCAATGCTTCTGGTGCAGTTGCTGGATGCAAGATGGAGTCACTTGCTGCAGTGCCCACATGCTGTTTCAGCCTCCCTCCTTTGGAACTCATCATCCCTCCTTTTGGAACTCAGCCCTCTGCCTTCCTTGTGGTTTACTGGAGGGTGGCAATTAGTACTTCCTGAGGCATAAGGTGGCCAGTTATGGTACCCTATCCTAGTAAGAGGGGAGGGGATGGCCTAAACAGGGCAAATAAGCATCTCTTTCCCTGTTGTTGTTATTCAGTTGCTCAGTTGTGTCCAACTCTTTGAGACCCCATGGACTGCAGCAGACCAGGCTTCCCTGTCCTTCACCATCTCCCGGAGTTGGCTTAAACTCATGTCCATTGAGTCGGTGATGCCATCCAATCATTTCATCCTCTGTCTCCCAATGAGTCGGCTCTGCGCATCAGGTGGCTACAGTACTGGAGCTTCAGCTTCAGCATCATTCCTTCTAATGAATATTTAGGGTTGATTTTCTTTAGGATTGACTGGTTTGATCTACTTGCAGTCCAAGGAATCCTCAAGGGTCTTCTTCAGCATAGCAGTTCGAAAGCATCAATTCTTCAGCGCTCAGCCTTCTTCATGATCCAACTCTCACATGACTACTGGAAAAACCATAGCTTTGACTAGACGGACCTTAGTTGGAAAAGTAATGTCTCTGCTTTTTAATATGCTGTCTAGTTTGGTCATAGCTTTTCTTCCAAGGAGCAAGTGTCTTTTAATTTCATGGATGCAGTCACCATCTGCAGTCATTTTGGTGCCCCCCAAAATAATCTCTCACTGTTTCCATTGTTTCCCCATCTATTTGCCATGAAGTGATGGGACCAGATGCCATGATCTTAGTTTTCTGAATGTTGAGTTTTAAGCCAACTTTTTCATTCTCCTCTTTCACTTTCATCAAGAGGCTCTTAAGTTTTTCTTTGCTTTCTGCCATAGAGTGGTGTCATCTGCATTCAGTTCAGTTGCCAGTCAAGTCCGACTCTTTGCGACGCCATGGACTGCAGCACACCAGGCCTCCCTGTCCATCACCAGCTCCTGGAGTTTACTTAAACTCATGCCCATTGAGTCGGTGATGCCATCCAACCATCTCATCCTCTGTCGTCCCCTTCTCCTCCTGCCTTCAATCTTTCCAAGCATTAGAGTCTTTTCAAACGAGTCAGCTGTTTGCATCAGGTGACCAATCTGTGTACCTGAGGTTATTAATACTTCTCCTGGAAATCTTGATTCCAGCTTGTGCTTCATCTAGTCCAACATTTCGCATCATGTACTCTGCTTATAAGCTAAATAAGCAGGGTGACAATATACAACCTTGACATACTCCTTTCCCAATTTGGAACCAGTGTGTTGTTCCATGTCTAGTTCTAACTGTTGCTTCTTGACCTGTATTCACATTTCTCAGGAGGCAGGTCAGATGGTCTGGTATTCCCATCTCTTTAAGAATTTTCCACAGTTTGTTGTGACCCACACAGTCAAAGGCTTTGGTGTAGTGAATGAAACACCTACTTAATATATCAAACATTTTCATTCTATTTAATTACCATTAACGACTTCCTTGGTGGTCTAGCGGTTAAGCCTCTGTGCTCCCAATGCAGGGGTATGGGTTAAATCCTTGTCAAGGAACTAGATCCCCCATGCTACAACTAAGTAGTGCAGCCCTACAAATAAATAGATAAAAATAAAAAGAAATATTAATTACCATTAACAGCTCTGTAAGATAGGTACAATTGTACTGTGCGTAGTCACTCAGTCATATCTGACTCTCTGTGACCCCATGAACTGTAGCCTGCCAGGTACAGTTAGTCCTGCTTTAATTAAGACTCAGTATAGGTAAACAGTTTGCTTAATACCACACATACACACACAAATCATGTCTCAGAGCTGTTTCTACTGCAAATAGGATTAGATTATTTTTAAGGGACCTATTTAGCTCTAAAGGTCTATGCAGACAAGAATAGGGGTTACAGGTCATTTAAGCCCCCTTTTTATGGGTACAATATGTTTCCCAGCATCATCTATTCCCATGAAGCATAAGGATAAACTTCACAAGGTGATAATCCAGACAGAATGACAGTGGCTAGACAGCAATGGATTTCCCTGGTGGCTCAGATGGTAAAGCGTCTGCCTACAATGCGGGAGACCCGGGTTTGATGGAAGACAGCAATGGAAGTCATGAGAAACCATTGGATTCTGGGTATATTCTGAAGATAGGGATAATGAGATTGGAGGTGGCATGTGAAAGATTGATGCCAACGGTGACCCTAAGGCTTTTGGTTTGAATATCTGGAAGAATGGAGTTACCAGTTCTTGGAAATGGTCAGATTGCAGCATCATGTTTTGTTTTTGTTTGTTTTCTGGCAGAGAGCAGGGGGGAGGTGTCAACAAGAGTGCTGCTTCACCCCTGTGTTCATAGCAGCTCTTCACAATAGCCAAGACACGGAAATAACCTAAATGTCCGCTGACAGATGAATGGATAAAGAAATGGATAAAGAACAAAACAGTGCCATTTGCAGCAACATGGATGCAACGAGAAATAATCATACTAAGTGAAGCAAGTGAGAAGGAGAAAGACAAATCCCATATGATACATGCTGCTGCTAAGTCACTTCAGTCGTATCCGACTCTGTGCGACCCGAGAGACAGCAGCCCACCAGTCTCCCCCATCCCTGGGATTCTCCAGGCAAGAACACTGGAGTGGGTTGCCATTTCCTTCTCCCATATGATATATGTGGAACCTAAAATATGACACAAATGAACCTATTTATTTATGAAATAGAGACAGAATCATGGACATAGAGAAAATATACTGGTGGTTGCCAAAGGGAGGAGGTAGGAGGACAGATGGATTGGTAGCTTGGGAGTAGTAGATTCAAAGAGAATATATAAACAACACCTTACTGTATAGCACAGGGAATTACAGTCAATATTTTGTGATAAGCCATAGTGGAAAAGAATATGGAAATATATATGTATGTATAAATGAGCCATTTTGCTGTAAGCAGTGGCTGTACATTGCAATACACAACATTGTAATTCAAACATACTCTTAAAAAAAAGTGATGCTTCGAATGTACTGAGAGTCTAATTACACATCCAAGTGAAGAGATGGACTAAGTAGCTGATTGCACAGCAGAAAGATGACAAGAAACGCCTCAGTCCCAAACACTCCCTGCAGGGACCGCCGATCCCTTCCCTCCTGGCGCCCCTCCTAGCTGCAATCTTCCCACAAACTTGATCACTCGTGGGTGGGAACATAGGAGATGGTGTGATGGCTAGTTACAGCCAGTGTACAGGTCACCACTGTTTATCATTCGACAGGCGCCCACAGCCCCTTACCTGGAAGCTCTATTCGCCCCAGGCCAGCTCTAGTGAGCGCTTGCAGAGCAGACACACACCAACCTAAGGACCTCCGGGCCTCGGCTCGCTCCGGAGTTTCCGAAAACAGGATCAACTGGAAACCTGCGGCAGGAGGGGCTTGGCGGGCGCGGTTAAGTGCGCTTGCGCAGGATCAGCCTTCCGCGCACGCGCTCTCCCTGCGCTTCCTGCCGGCTGGAGTGTGGGAGGCGGGGCATCCGGGTCCCTCGGCGGCTGCTTCAGGCCCTGGAGCTCTGCTGAGGCGCCCCTGCCAGAAATAGGAGGTGAGGCCGCCGAGTCTGCAGCTAGAGCCTGCGCGTTGACACATCCCCTTCCCCAAAGTCCCCGCCACCACGTTGTCAGAGGGCTGGGGACGGAATCCCAGTTCGTAATGAACACTTTCACTTTTCAGCCGCCGACTCCTGGGGTTGACAGCCAGGGTGACCGGCGCCCAGGCCTGCGGCGCCTCCTGCATTTCCCCCAGGCCCGGCGCAGCGCTTCGGTTCTCATAATAGTCGGGTTTACCCGGACCAGCTGCGCGCGCGGCCTCTGCCAGCTGCGTTCCTGCACCCCCCCACCCCCACCCCCGGCGTTGCAGCTGAAGCTTCGGCCCTGGGTATCTGGCCTCCCGCCGCCACCTCATCCCCCCAAGAAAGACTCTCAGAGGCTTCCAGGGTGGCATCTTTCTGCTGGGACGCCTTGAAGTCCTCCTGGGGCAGGTGCAGCAGGGGGAGGGTGCTGTGCATCGAGCAGAAGGAGAGAAAAAAGGAGGGTGGGTTGTCATGCTCGGCTGATGTTTGATATTGGCGTTTCGGTTTTCCGTGTATGAAATGGGTAAAGGACATCTGTTTTTCTTCTGGAACCATGCCTTTTTTGCACTGATTATTTTAATTTTCCTTTGACCCCATTATCCATTCTTCCTCAACAAGCATGACTTTCATTTGTTTTTATTTGCACCCTTATCCTTTAAAATCAGTTTCTCAGGCTTTGCCTCAAAGAAGTTACCTACCTGTCCTCCAAGTGAGATGAGAAATAAAGCCTTGTATTTCTTTTCTTAGTGATTATATTCATGAAGCTTACGTGAACAGGTCCTTACAAGAATTTTAAAATTGTTTATTTAAGGTGTGAATCTAAAACTTCAGTCATGGAGTTAGCCCACAGTTTATTGCTCAATGAAGAAGCTTTGGCTCAAATCACTGAAGCAAAGAGACCAGTTTTTATCTTTGAATGGTTGCGATTTCTTGATAAAGTCTTGGTTGCTGCCAACAAGGTATGGTATTGCTTTTTATCTAGTTAACGTGTAAAGAATATTATGTGTACACGATTTGTAAGAAAGCACATTATGTTTTGGAGGTTGTGGGTCACTTGAAAATATTACACTGTAGTAAAAATTTCTTGTCTGTCCTTTTTCTATCCTGTGGCAAAAACTGAAACCTCATTTAAATCCAGCTTATTGCTTGGATAGAGGCTTCATATTTCTTCCTGGACATCTAAATTTGAGTGGAGAAAAAGAAGATTATGTGACTGCTATCACCTTAAATTCATTATCTCCAACTTCAAGGGGTCCCTTAGTGCTGTGTAGCAGTTTCAGTATCTTCACTTGTCTCTCTGAAGAGTTAGCCTTTTTTTTTTTCTTTCCTTCACAGTCTTTTCATCCAAATTACTTTTCAATATTTGTTTGAAAATTAGATGCTGTGTTTAAAATTAGGAAATCAAACATCTGATGATCTTTTACCATCTGCTCAAATATAAGAGGGAAGGGGATATATGTATACCTGTAGCTGATTCATGCTGAGGTTTGACAGAAAATTCTGTAAAGCAATTATCCTTCAATTAAAAAATAAATAAATTAAAAAAAGTTTAAGAGGGAGTAGTAAAGTTTGCTGGGTAGAATGACGTTTGTTAACTGTGCTTTGTCATACTGGTCCAGTTCTTTGAGGAACTCTTTATAGGTTTCTCTTGGCTAGTCATTCCCCACAAGAGCCTTTTTTTACTTTAAAGTGTCCTAAGGTATATGACTAGCTGCCTAGATTCCAGGATTTGGCGGAGAAGGCTGGGGACTCCAACATTCAGTATGGTTACTTTTACTTAGTCCCTCTGTTGTCAGTGTAGTTTTCCCAGCCCACAATTGTGCCTGAGCTTGCGAAGTCCAGAATGAAGGAGAGAGTCTTAAATAGCGTCCTAATCATTCCCTTCACTTCTAGGTGCAACTTCACTCTCTCCTCCATGAGAACTTTGATGCCTCAAAACAAAAGCCACAACATACCTGAGCTTTTAGGGGGTTCCGTGTTGGACGTTGGGTATCTTCTAGCTTTCCCGATTGAGTATAGCTCATTCTTTGTTTTCTTTGCCTTTGTGTCCTTGTGCTTTTTAGTTACTTATTTCTTTGATTGCCCTGGAGTATACTTTAGTTTCTGTAGAGACAGAATTAACACATGGATTCATTACAGTTTTTAACTAAAAGTTCCTGTTTTCTCTTAAACTCACTCCATCTGGGTAGGTGTTGCCTCCATTTCACTGAAACAGATCTTCTTTTGCCCAAACCAGTGGTCAGTATTCTGTCTTAATGGCCCCATCAGCAGCTTTTCACCTAGCTGATCCTCAGTCTGGAAATACTTAAAACATTTTTTATTTTGTTGTGAAATTGAAAAATAAAAGGAGTATGTAAAAAGTTATCCAAATTGTGAAGCATAATAATATGAACATCTGTGCTCCCTTCACTCACATTAAAAAATAAATTGTTGACAATACTGTTGATGCACCGTTGGTGTGAATCTTTTCCTATTTGTGGTTCCTAAGATACTGCTTTTAGTTCTCCTCCAGCTTCACTAGTTACTTCTCTTTTGCTGGCTGTTTCTCAGTCCTGGGCACAGTTTGTTTTTTTTTAATACATCTTACTTATTCCTTCAGTGACACCATCTAGTGTCATGACTTCTACTACCATCTGCATAGCAACAATTCCCAGATATCTAACTACCTGCTCCACTTCTACCTCTTGGATATCTAAATGGCATCTCAAAGTTAAAACCGCATTCTTGATTTAACCCTCCAAACTTGTCCTCTCCCCAGTACTTTCTATCAGGAAGTGAGCATTTTTTTGTTCTGGTTGCTCAAATCATAAACCTTAGAGTCATTCTTCACTTCCCTCTTTTTCTCAAACTTCACATCGTGTTTCTCAGCAATTCATATTGGGTCTATCCCCTACGTATGTCCAGAATTCAATTATTTTTCATTATTTCCATTGCTACCACCCTCATTTCTCATCGAATTTTTGCCACGACTTTTTAAGTGCTCACCACGCCTCTAACCATGTACGTTTGTAGAGTAGCCTCGGCTCAGTAGTCAGAACGAGCCTGTTAGAACATTTAATCATGTCCCTCTTCTGCTTCAAACTCTCAGAATAAAATAGAGTTCTTACAGTGGTGTCTGAGGCACTGCATGACCAGGTCCCTTCTACCATTCTGACTTCATCCCCTGCTGCTTCCTCTGTCTTATTCTGCTCCAGCCACACTGACTTCTCTATCCTCAAGCATGCTGAGCAAGGCCTTTGCATTTGTTTCCTGCCAGGAATGTTCTTCTCCCAGATATCTGTATAACTTACATCTTGATTTCTCTTCAGGTTGCCTTTTTCTTATTCGTCTCTATAAAATAGTAAGAACTTAGACTGTTCATGTTTATTTGTAAACACTCTTTCTCCCCACTAGAATGTAAACTTCTTGACTGCAGAGGCTTTGTCTATTGTGGTCACTCTTGCTCCCCAGTGCCTAGAATAGTGCTTGGCATGTACGTGCACAATAAATATTCCTTTAATGAATGGATGAATTCTCAGCATTGATTATGAGTAAATCTGAATATTTTTTCTGTTGCCTAGGGCTCTTCAGAGTTTCTTTTGGTTTCCTTTACTGAGCTATATAGCTTTGTGAGCTACTGAGTTTGCTTTTACGGGGGACGCTAGCTGAGTTCTAAGACATTAATTTGTCCATACACTCAATATTTACATCCTTGGACTGTTTTATTTTTTAATAAGCCAGTGTGAAAACTTTTTGGATATAGAGTAGTCACTTTTACTGATAGCTGACTTTGTGGAATTGGAGAATGAAGGAGAATATTTAATCTCCTTTAAATTTAAACAGAACAACCTTTTGGACTAAAAGGTAAAATTATGTATAAGAAAAAAACTGATGTTCTTTTTTTTTTTTTTTACAGACTGATGTAAAGGAAAAACAGAAAAAACTTGTTGAACAATTAACTGGATTAATAAGTAGTTCACCTGGACCACCTACACGAAAATTGTTAGCTAAAAACCTTGCAGCCCTTTATAGCATTGGGGATACTTTCACTGTTTTTCAAACACTTGATAAATGTAATGACATTATCAGAAATAAAGATGACACTGCAGCCTACTTACCAACAAAATTGTAAGTACTTACTTTGAAATTAACCCTTGAAACTTGTTTTTTTTTTTTAGAGTAATTTATCTCAATAAGGGAATGGCAACCCACTCCAGTATTGTTGCTTAGAGACTTCTATTGACAGAGGAACCTGGTGGGCTACAGTCCATGGGGTCGCAGAAGAGTCAGACATGACTGAGTGACTAATACTTACACATTATCTTAATGAAGGGCTGCTGATCATAAAGATTCCCAGGTAGAGGAGCCTGGGGCATACTGTTGATAGTAAAAAGCTCTAAGTAGGTCTGGGGAAGGAGTTCTATTTCAACATATGCTCCATTGTCCCTGGGACTTGTAGCAAACTGCAGAGAATTGGTTTGATGTCAGCAATTTGCACAGGGGTTTCTGGTAATTTTGAAGGAAGTTTGAAGGGGTTTCTGGTAATATTCTTGGCTGGGATGGAAAGAAAAGATTTTCTAGGTGATGAGATTGATGCAGGAACAAGCAAACTATAGCCCCCAGGTCAAATCCAGCTTACCACCTATTTTGTAAATAAAGTTTTATTCGAATAGGACATGCTCCTTCATATAGTAGCTGCTTTCATGCCAAAATGGTGGAGTTGAGTACCTGAGACAGAGGCTGCTTCCCTGGGAGCTCAGCTGGTAAAGAATCCACCTGCAATGCAGGAGTGAAAAAGTGAAAGTTAGTTGCTAAATTGTGTCCAACTTTTTGCATTTCCATGGACTGCAGCCTGTCCTGCTCCTCTGTCCGTGGAATTTCTCCAGGCAAGAGTACTGGAGTGGGTTGGTATTTCCTTCTCCAAGGGATCATCCCGACCCAGGGATCAAACTTGGGTCTCCCACATTGCAGGCACATTCTTTACCAACTGAGCCACTAGGGAATGCAGGAGACCCTGGTTCAATTCCTGGGTTGGGAAGATCCACTGCAGAAGGGATAGACCACCCACTCCAGTATTCTTGGGCTTCCCTCATGGCTCAGACAGTAAAGAATCTGCCTGCAATGTGGGAGACCTGGGTTCAGTCCCTGGGTCAGGAAGATCCCCTGGAGAAGGGAATGGCTGGCTACCCACTCCAGTATTCTTGCCTGGAGAATTCCATGGACAGAGGGGCCTAACAGGCTGCAGTCTGTGAGCAGCTTTCACTTTCACTTTATTGACTCCCTAAGTTAAGGACTTAACCCAACTCCAAGCACATACTTGTTTGGATCTAGGGCAGATGTTTTCACAGGAAGTCTTGAGGATAATGGCCTTAGGGATGCACCTTATGAGAGTCCATTAAGAAAATCAGCAGTTATAGTACAGTGAGGAGTGCTGTGGGAGGGAAAATAACACCTGAATAAACTTAGCTGTGGTGTGAGGGAAGAGCAGTGTCAGTGAGGGCTTCTCAAAAAAGCATCAGCCAAAGAAGAACCATCAAGGGATGCCATATGGAAATGAGTCAAGTAAGGGATTAAGACGGGAAAAGTGGAAGATGGATGTGATGGGTTAGGGACCAGCAAGTATTATGGAAAGGGCCAGGTAGTAAATAGGTTTGGATTTGTTGAATATCTTCTCTGTTGCAGCCACTCAACTCTGCCATAGACAGTATGTAAATAAATGAGTACAGCTGTATACCAATAAAACTATTTACAGCAACAGGTGGAAGGCTGGATGATGGGCCAGATTTGGCCTGCAGACTGTGTTTCCCAACCTATTTTCTGGACAAAGAAAACTTATAACTGGAAACAGAGCTGGCTTATTTATATCTTATTTCTAGTACAGAATAGTGGAGAGGATAAGTTCAGGAGAAGATGATGAATCCAGTTCTGAACGTGCTGAGTTTGAGTCCATGTAACAGTGTGTAGTAGGCAGTTGGAAATCCTGGTCTGGGTTTCAGAGACCTGAGCTGAGAATGTTGTTTTGGTGAGTAGAGAGAGAATGGAGATTTGAGAGTAGGCTGAACCTGTGGTCTGGATAAAGTTACCTAGGAAGAGTGTATTACTGTTTTGAGAGGAGAAGGTGCCAAGGATACACCTTCACAACACCAGCATTCAAGGAGCCAGGACCAGTATAACAGCTTACAGAGGAAATGGGAAACTATTCTGAACTTCGACACTGGTGTTTAAGTCTTTTTTCAACGACATAGGTATGCTGTGATTAAATTTTGTGTTGTTTGGGATGCGTATGGATCTTAAAAGTGCTTTCCAGTTTATTCTGGAGTTTGGAGGTATGTTCATAGTTTTATGATTTAGTTCTCCATTACTTAGCAAATCCACACATGATTTTATAGTTCTGATAAAGCAGAATTTATTGCATATTACTTACTACTCATATGTATTTCCAGTGGATTCATGGGTTCTACTTAGGAATTCCATAATATATTCTGGCAAATGACCTCAGACATTTTTAGCTTTGTTTTCAGCCTATAGAGTATTGAAAAAAGTATGGGATTTGAAGTCAAAGAGGTGAAGATCGAGTCTGATTCTACTGTTTAAATTTAGGATAGTAAACTAAATTTATTTAATCACTCTCAGTCTCAGAGTAACTTGTTCAGGACACATAGCTTTTGTGTGGCAGGTCCTAGGATTTAGGCACAGATTTGCGAGACTCCAAAGGATACATGCAGATTTCCCTGCAATGCAGGAGACGCAGGTTCGATCCCTGGGTTGGGAAGATCCCCTGGAGAAGGATATGGCGACCTATTTCAGTATTCTTGCCTGGAAAATCCTTTGGACAGAGGAGCCTGGCAGGCTACAGTCCATGGGGTTGCAAAAGAGACAGGACTTAGCAATAAAATAACAACAACAAAAGGAAAGCTTGGGTTTCTTTCCAAAGGACGGGTATGATTTATTATATGGGTATATGTTTATTCTGTTTTCTGACAAGAATACAGTTTGATTAACCGTAGTATTTGTTAACAATTATAAACAAGGCATTTTTTTCTAAAAAATTTTTAATTGAAATATACTTGGTTTACAATATTGTGTTAGTTTCAGGCATATATCAAAGTGATTCAGTGTATATATATATATATATATATATTCAATTTTTATATATATTCTATATATACATATATTTTTCAGATTATCTTCCATTATAGGTTATTATAAGATATAAAATATAGTTCCCTTTCGGAGAAGGCAATGGCAACCCACTCCAGTACTCTTGCCTGGAAAATCCCATGGACGGACAAGCCTGGTAGGCTGCAGTCCATGGGGTCTCGAAGAGTCGGACACGACTAAGCGACTTCACTTTCACTTTTCATTTTCATGCATTGGGGAAGAAAATGGCAACCCACTCCAGTGTTCTTGCCTGGAGAATCCCCCGGACAGCAGAACTTGATGGGCTGCCATCTATGGGGTCGCACAGAGTCGGTCACGACTGAAGCGACTTAGCAGCAGCAGCATAGTTCCCTTTGTTGAACAGTAAATCCTTATTGCTTATCTGTTTTTTTGTATAGTAGTTTGTATCTGCTAATCCCATACTCCTAATTTATCCTTGCCCTCCTCATCCCCTTCGGTAACCATACATTTCTCTAAGTCTGTTTTTGTTTTGTATATAGATTCATTTGTATTTTCTTTTAGATCCCACAAATAAGTGATATCAAATAATATTTGTTTTCCTCAGACTGGCTTATTTCACTTGGTATGATATTCTCTGGGTCCATCCATGTTGCTGTAAATGGCAGTGTTTCATTCTTTTTTATGGCTAAGTAATATTCAATTGTATATATATATACACCACATCTTCTTAAGCTGCCATCTGTTCTGCTGCCATCTGTGCCATCTGTTGATGGCCATTTGGGTTGTTTCCATGTCTTGGCTATTGTAAATAGTGCTGCTATGAACATTGGGGTGCATGTGTGTTTTTGAATTAAAGAGTTTTTGTTTTTTGCGGATATATGCCCAGAAATGGGATTGCTGAATCATATGGTGGCGATGTTTTCAGTTTTTTGAGGAACCTCCGTATCAATGCTGTTTCTCATAGTAGCTATACCAGTTTACATTCCCACCAACAGTATAGGAAGCTTCCCTTTTCCCTGCACCCTCTCCAGCATTTTTTATTTATAGATTTTTTTTATGCTAGTCAGTAATCAACAAAGTGTTATTGAAAGTTTAAAATTTGTGGACAAAAATATCCTGCACAAATACAAATTGATTTCTGAAAATTAAAAAAAATGACAAAATTATTAATCTGAACAGTGACTGATGAAAATGTCAATTTTTACAGGGCTGCAGTGGCTTGTGTTGGAGCATTTTATGAAAAAATGGGGAGAATGTTAGGCAGTGCATTTCCAGAAACAGTGAATAATCTTTTGAAATCTCTGAAGAGTGCAGAGGTAAGTTTTACAACAAGTATTAAATGTTTTGCTTGTGGTGGGAGTTAGGTGTTAGGTAAAACCTATGTTTGCCTTTTTTCTGTTAAATGTATTACTTATATGGGTTAACAAGAGGGTAATTTAAAATTATTACTTGTAAAAAATATTACTTGCCCTTTGTTTTAATGCATAGTTCCTCATATTTCAAAGAGAAAGGAAATTATGCTTTTCCTTAACAAAGAAGAGGTTTACATTAATCCCAGGGATATTTTTGTAGTGCCATATTATTTTTTTGTACCATAGCTAATGTATTAGTTTTCTAGGGCTGCTTTAATAAATTACCACAGAATGGATGGCTTAAAACAACAGAAATTTATTAGGTCCCAATTCTGGAGGTTTAAGTCTGAAATCAAGGTATGAGCAGGGCCATTTTTCCCCTGATGACTCTTGGGAATAATGCTTCCTTGCCTTCTTAAAGGGTACCAGTGATTGAATTAGGGTTCACCCTGATCTAGTATGACCTCATCTTTACTTGATGTTGTTTCTCTCTCAGTTCAGTTCAGTTGCTCAGTCATGTCCGACTCTTTGCAACCCCATGGACTGCAGCACACCAGGCCTCCCTGTCCATCACCAACTCCTGGAGTTCACTCGAACTCATGTCAGTGACTCCATCAAACCATCTCATCCTCTCTCATCCCCTTTTCTTCTTGCCCTCAATCTTTCCCAGTATCAGGGTCTTTTCAGATGAGTCAGCTCTTCACATCAGGTGGCCAAACTATTGGAATTTCAGCTTCAACATCAGTCCTTCCAGTGAATATTCAGGACTGATCTCCTTTAGGATGGACTGGTTGGATCTCCTTGCAGTTCAAGGGACTCTCAAGAGTCTTCTTCAACACCACAATTCAAAAACATCAATTCTTCGGCTCTCAGCTTTCTTTATAGTCCAACTCTCACATCTATACATGACTAGTGGAAAAACCATAGCTTTGACTACATGGACTTTTGTTGGCAAAGTAATGTCCCTGCTTTTTAATATGCTGTCTAGATTGGTCATAACTTTCCTTCCAAGGAGTAAGCATCTTTTAATTTTATGGCTGCAGTCACCATTTGCAGTGATTTTGGAGCCCCCCAAAATAAAGTCTGACACTGTTTCAACTGTTTCCCCATCTATTTGCCATGAAGCGATGAGACCAGATGCCATGATCTTCATTTTCTTAATGTTGAGCTTTAAGCCAACTTTTTCACTCTCCTCTTTCACTTTCATCAAGAGGCTCTTTAGTTCCTCTTCACTTTCTGCCATAAGGGTGGTGTCATCTGCATATCTGAGGTTATTGATATTTCTCCCGGCAATCTTAATTCCAGCTTGTGCTTCATCTTCTCCAGCGTTTCTCATGATGTACTCTGCATATAAGTTAAATAAGCAGGGTGACAGTATACAGCCTTGACACACTCCTTTTCCTATTTGGAACCAGTCTGTTGCTCCATGTCCAGTTCTAACTGTTGCTTCCTGATCTGCGTACAGATTTCTCAGGAGACAGGTCAGATGGTCTGGTAGTTCCATCTCTTTCAGAATTTTCCACAGTTTGTTGTGATCCACACAGTCAAAGGCTTTGGCATAGTCAGTAAAGTAGAAACAGATATTTTTCTGTAAATCTGTTGCTATTTCAATGATCCAGCTGATGTTGGTAATTTGATCTCTGGTTCCTCTGCCTTTTTAAATCCAGCGTGAACGTCTGGAAGTTCACGGTTCACCTACCGTTGAAGCCTGGCTTGGAGAATTTTGAGCATTACTTTGTTAGCGTGTGAAATGAGTGCAATTGTGCGGTAGTTTGAGCGTTCTTTGGCTTTGCCTTTCTTTGGGATTGGAATGAAAACTGACCTTTTCCAATCCTGTGGCCACTGGTGAGTTTTCCAAATTTGCTGGCATATTCAGTGCAGCACTTTCACAGCATCATCTTTCAGGATTTGAAAGAGCTCACCTGGAATTCCATCATCTTCAGTAGCTTTTTTCATAGTGATGCTTCCTAAGGTTATCTGGGAACCTTACTTCCAAATAAACTCATGTTTACAGGTAACAGGGCATAGGACTGATCTTGTCTTTTGGCAGCACAGTATTCAATCCACAGCGGCTAATATGATATAAAGACAGTTCTGTTTTGTCATTTCAATTTGTTATTACTTCTGAAAATTCTTTGTTCAGTTGGGGTTAACTGAAAATAGACGAAGCACTGGTCTCATAGTCTAATTCTTTACCTTGGAAAACTAAAGGTTTCTTGGACAGCACCTCTTCTAAGAACTGTTTGTCTATTCATTTATTAAACAAGAGTTGAGGACATATTCTCAGGCATATCTTTAGGCTTGTAAAGATGGATAACATCTACCACTTGATCTCAAAAAGCTTACGATCTGATGAAAGAGATCTATATTTCAATCAGCTATCAGAAATATGAATCAAACACTGTAACAGTACAAAAACAACAGTTCAAATTAGTCCCAATAATTTCATAGTTTGGAATATATCTGAGAAGTTTTAAAACTGTGTTGGCTATTTTATTCCTCTTTTAGATGCTTTATATTACTTAGGTACTTTTTGTAACATTTTACATTCTGAAAGTTGGGATCCTTGAGAGATTATTATATTGAAGCTTTTGAATTTATCGTGTTCTCATTATTTGAAATTCAACAGATCCTGGAATATTAGAATATGTTTACTTATTGTAACATAATTTCTCAGGTATTATTTTGTTGAAGTTCATAATTATTTTTACCTTTTAGATACATTTTAGAATACTTTTTTATTTTTCATTACTTACTATTTATGTTTAGAATTAAGGCCATTAGGTGCAGAGAAATTTTGTGTATTGGTGTGTTCTCATTTAAATGTGGAATTTTCTTTATGTGCATGTGTAGTCTCAGGGGCGAAGTGAAATCTTAATGAGTCTACAGAAAGTTCTGAATGGACTGGGTGGTGCAGCAGCTTCCTGTCATCGTGATATTTACAAGAATGCCAGGTCCCTCTTAACTGACAGGTCAATGGCTGTTCGATGTGCAGTTGCCAAGGTTAGTTCTTAGTTGGTTTATAACATTGCTTCTTAACGTGCTTGCCCTTAAATAATCAGTGATTTTTTTTCTTTGTTTTTAAATATGGTATGATTTTTGTTCCCATGGATTAGTTTCATTTCATTTTCTAGAGTCATATATAGATGGGAATGATGTTGTATGTCCTTTTTTTTTTGGCCTGGCTTCTTTCACTCAGCATAATTATTTTGAGATATGTCAGTGTTGTTACATGTATCGATAGTTCATTTCTTTTTATTGCTGGGTAGTATTTCATTGTATGGATATACCACAATTGGTGTATTCCCTCACCTATTATAAGTATTTAGGTTGCTTCAAATTTTGGCTATTACCAAAAAAGCTTCTGTGAACATCTGTGTACTAGTTTTTGTATGCTGCTGCTGCTGCTAAGTCGCTTCAGTCATGTCCGACACTGTGCGATCCCATAGACGGCAGCCCACCAGGCTCCTCTGTCCCTGGGATTCTCCAGGCAAGAACACTGGAATGGGTTGCCGTTTCCTTCTCCAATGCATGAAAGTGAAAAGTGAAAGTGAAGTCGCTCAGTTGTGTCGGACTCTTCACAACCCCATGGACTGCAGCCTACCAGGCTCCTCTGTCCATGGGATTTTCCAGGCAAGAGTACTGGAGTGGGGTGCCATATAGACATATGCTTTTCTTTCACATGGATAAATACCTGGGAATGGTATGATTGGATCATATTCTAGATTTACATTTAATTTTTGGAGAAGTTCCCACCTTTTCCAAAGTATTGTGAAATTTCCTCTTTCTCCATGACCCTTAATCAACATTGAGTATTGCCAGTCTTTTAGCTTTTAACCATTCTTATAGATATGTACAGCTATCTCATTGTGGCTTTAATTTGCATTTCTAGACTAATGATCATTTTAGGTGCCTATTTGCCATTAACATCTTTAATAAAGAGTCTATCCAAAAATTTTTGCATTGTTGTTGAGTTATTTGTTTTCTTATTATTGAATTTTGAGAGTACTTTGTAGGTTCTTTATATATTTCTTTATCACATAGGTGATTTGCAAATATTTTCTCCCACCCTGTGGTCTGTCTGTTCATTCCCTAAATTGTTCCTTTCTATGAAGAGGAGTTTTGAATTTTGTCAAAGCCCAATTTATCAATTTTTATTATGTTAATTATGCTTTTAGTGTTGTATGTAAGGGGCTTCCCATGTAGCTCAGCTGGTAAAAAAAAAAAAAAAATCCACTTGCAATGCAGAAGACCCCAGTTTTATTCCTGGGTTGGGAATTTCCCCTGGAGAAGGGATAGGCTACCCACTGTGGTATTCATGGGCTTCTTTTGTGGCTCAGATGGTAAAGAATCCTCCTCTACTTCGGGAGACCTGGGTTTGATCCCTTGGTTGGGAAGATCCCCTGGAGGAGGGCATGGCAACCCACCGCTTGCCTGGAGAATCCCCATGGACAGAGGAGCCTGGTGGGCTACAGTCCAGTGAGTCTGGCAGGCTACAGTCCATGCAGGAGCAGAGAGTCAGACATGACTGAGCAACTAAGCACAGCACAGCATTGTATCTGAGAAAACTTCTCCTAGCCCAAGCTTTCTCCTGTGTTTCTTTCCAAATGAGTTTTATAATTTTACACTTGGGTATGTGATCCACTTTGAGTTACTTTTTGTATAGTGCAAGGTATGAATTAAAGATTTTTTTGTTTTGTTTTACACATGAATATTTACTCATTCTAGTGCCGTGTTGAAAAGGCTATCTTTTCTTCACTAAATTTCCTTTGCACCTTTGTTGAAAATCCGTTGTCCATATACTTGTGGGTCTGTTTTTGAAATCTCTGAATAGTTTCATTGAACTGTTCGTCTATCTTGATGTACCTTTCTTGATTACTGTAACTTTGAAGGTGAAAGTGAAAGTCGCTCAGTCCTGTCCAACTCTTTGTGACCCCATGAACTATATGGTCCATGGAATTCTCCAGGCCAGAATACTGGAGTGGGTAGCCTTTCCCTTCACCAGGGGATCTTCCCAACCCAGGGATTGAACCCAGGTCTCTCACATTGCGGGCAGATTCTTTACCAACTGAGCCATAAGGGAAGCCCAAGAATACTGGTGTGGGTGGTCTGTCTTTTCTCCAGTGGATCTTCCCAACCCAGGAATCAAACCAAGGTCTTCTGCATTGCAGGCGGATTCTTTACCAACTAAACTATCAGGGAAGCTCAACTTTATAGTGCCTTAAAATCAAGTAGTGTCAGCCCTTCAACATTGTCTTTTTCAAAATAGTTTTGAGTATTTTCAGTCCTTTGAATTTCCATAGAAATTTTAGCTTATCAATCTCTACAAAAATAGCATGCTGGAATTTTTATTCAAGTTGCACCAAGTCTATAAATTTGGGGAGAGTTGACAGCTTATCATTAAGTCCGACTCGTAAATAGGATATCTCTATCTCCCATTCATTTAGGTCTTCTGTGATCACTCTTAGCAACATTTTCTGGTTTTCAGATGCAGAGACCTTGCATATCTTTTGTCAGCTTTATTGTTAACTATTTCATATTTTTATGCTATTTTAAATAGTATTGATGAAAAAAATTTTTTAATTTCTAATTGTTCATTGCTGACATAGAGAAATACAGTTGCTTTGTACATTGATCTTGTATCCACCAACCTTCCTAAACTGTTATTAATTCTATGTCAGCTTTTTTTTTTTTTAGTGTTTTATTTATTTGGCTGTGTCAGATTGTAGCTGTGGCACGTGGGATCTAGTTCCCTGACCAGGGATCAAACCCAGGCCCCCTGCACTGGAAGTACAGAGTCTTAGCCGCTGGACCACCAGGGAAGTCCCCATGTCGCTTTTTAAGTGGATTCTTTCAGATGTTCTGTATAGACAATCATATTGCCTATGAGCAGAGACAGTTCTGCTTCTTTTCCAGTCTGGATGCCTTTTATTTATTTTTCTTTCTTACTGTACTTCCTGACCAGATCCTTCAGTTCTGTGTTGAATAGAAAACATGAGAGCCAACATTCTTGTCTTGTTCTTGATCCTTAAAGGGAAAATATTCAGTCCTTCACCATTAAGTATGATGTTAACTGTCAGTTTTCTTTGATGACCTTTATCAGGTTGAGGAAATACCCTTATATTCCTAGCCTTCCAAGAAGTTTTTGTTAAGAATATATTTTAGATTTTGTCAAATGCCTGTTTGTTTGTTTGTTTGTTTTTAATTTGATTTCTAGTGTTGTTTCTGTTTTCTAACTAAGTTTTTTATTTTAGGATAATTGTAGGTTTACATGCAGGGTCTTCCCAAGTGGCTTCTCAAGTGGTAAAGAAACCGTCTGCCAGTGCAGGAGACATGAGTTTGATCCCTGAGTCAAGAAGATCCCCTGGAGGAGGAGATGGCATATTCTTGCCTGAGATGGCATATTCTGGCCTGGATAGTCCCATGGACAGAGGAGCCTGGCGGCTATAGTCCATGGGGTCATAAAGAGTCCGACATGACTGAGTAACTAAGCACATCATATGCAGGTTTTCATGCAGTTGTAAGAAATAATTTAGAGAGATCTTTATAAACTTATACCTAGTTCCCCCCCATGGTAATATCTTGAAAAAGCATACGGCATTACAAGCAGCATAATACAATAGTGACATTGACACAGTCCACTGATCTTGTTCAGTTTTCCCCAGTTTTACTTATAATCTGTTAAATGTTTCTTTAGCATTTAATGAGATGAATAATATGAATTTTTTTCCAGCTTGCTAATGAATTACACTAATTAGTTTTAGAGTTTTAATCAGTCTTTCATTCCTAGGATAAACCCTGCTGGGTCGTGATACATATTCATTTTCTATGTTGTTGGATTAGAATTATTAAAAGTTTGTGTACACATTTTGCATCTACATCCGTGGCAGGTATTGGTATGTAGTTTTCTTCCCTTGTGATGTCTTTGTCAGATTTCAATATCAGGGTCAGTATGTTGAGTTGGGAAGTATACCCTTCTCCTCAATTTGCTGAAAGAGTTTATTTAGGATTGGCATTAATTCTTGCTTAAACATTTGGTTGAATCCATCAGTACAACTCTCTGGGTCTCCAGTTTTCTTTGGGGAAAGATTTTAAACTACAAATTCAGTTTTTAAAATAGATATTGGGCTGTTTAGGTTATCTGTTTCTTCTTGAGTGAGTTGTCTGTTTCATCTAAGTTGTCAAATATATTTTCCTTTTCATATATACTGAATTTGCAGTTATGTGATTCCTCGTTCCTAATTTTGATAGTCTGTGTCTTTTCTTTCTTTTTTCTCATCTGTCTGGCTAGAGATTTAGCAGATATGTCGGTTGTTTCAGACAAGCAGCTTTTGGTTTCATTTCTGCTTTTCAGTTTTCTGGTTGATTGATTTCTTAACTGTATTGTTTCCTATTTTCCTGCTTACTTTGTGTTGAATTCGGTCTGTGTCATCTAGTTTTTCACTTAGAGGCTGAGATTATTGATTTGAGACTCTTCTTTCTAACACAGGACTTCAGGTTATGTATTTCCTCCTACCTGCTGGAAACTCAAGGGAGTATGCTGGGACAACTGTAGGGTTCAACTGGTGTTTTTTATCTCTTAAGGATTAGCATTCTTCATTGCCTGATGGCCAGTGTCTTCAAAACTGTTGTTTCATGTATTTTGTCCATATTTTGTTGTTGTTGTTATTTCAGAAGAGAGAATAATTCTGGTTTTTGTTACCTTTGTCTCTGGAAGCAGAAGTTCTAATCCATTTATTGTTATTATTTTTAAAATTCCAGTGTCTCCTAGAACTACAGAATGAAGCTGTGTTCATGTGGACTGCTGAACTGGAAAATATAGCCACTCTCTGCTTTAAGGCTTTGGAAAACTCTAACTATGGGGTACGAGTGGCAGTGTCTAAACTCTTAGGAACAGTCATGGCTACAGCACTGATGCCAAAACAAGCAACAGGTATCATTTTCCAGCCCCCAATCTAGAGTGTAACAGGTGTCTGAAGATATATGGAATGCTTCCTTCTAGATGATGTACTACTTCTAGGCAAGTCAGTTTAAAGGGTTTAAATTATTAAATATGCTTGTCTACATTTTCATAAAATAGTTCCCACATGACTTTTTCCTTGATATGGGCAGGACATTTTTTATGATAATAGTGAACAAGATTACATGTAGCAAGTATGTTGGACATATAAACAAATAAGATTTATGAAGTGGTCTTGTATCCATCCACATGTACAGGGACTAGAACCTGCCAGAGTAGATCTCCATTCGTAGCAAAGTATAATTTTCCTTTTCTTGACCATTATTATAAGCAGACTCGGAGGCAGTGCTGATCTCCTCAGTTATTTCTGCTGTGCCTCATAGTTCCATGGAGATGCTTCAGGGGCAGCTCTGAGTAGCTGTGGAGTGAGCCCAGCTCTGCTGCTGTCCCCATGCCTCCTCCATCTCTGTATTGTAGAAAAAGACTCAGATTACAGGTTCAAGTCCTAGCTCTTATGTTTATTTGCTGTGAAACCCTTTGAACTTTGGTCTTTTCATCGTTAATGATAATTATTTCAATGTTTGAATTAGGTAACAATGATAATGATGATAGGTAACATTCATTAAGTGCTAACTATGAATGAGAGCAGAGTTATTTTATTTAATCCTCTCAAAAGCCCTATTAATCCTGAGTATTGCTGTTATTCTCATTTTATAAACAAGGAAATTGAGGCTTAGAGAGATGGTGTCATTTGTGGTGTAATGAGTGTTCTATTAAGTGAAATCAAAACCCAGGCATCAAATTCTAAAGTCCATGTACCGAATTATGAGCTTTATGCCTGTTCTGCAGAATTTTTGTGAGGATTGTATTTGCTACTCTATATGAAAGGACTTTATAAAGTAGGACAGCTCTTTACCAGGGGTAGCAAGTTGGTTGCAGTCCAGTGACATTTCAACCCATAGGTTAACTGTTGTACAGAAAGCATGGTCTTGACAAAGTTTCATTGTGTCCATCTCAATTGTGAGTGAGGGCTGTGATCAGTTAGCATTACCTGCTATGGATGTACTTTGTCGCTGTCGTGTTCCTCATATAAAGTTAGCATAATTGTTAGACTATTTTGTCATAGTATTGAATTGTTTTTAATTTGTAGCGCCTTCCTTTTTTTTTTTTAGCATTTTTTGCTTCAAAATTAAATTTATTTTTACAAATACTTTGTAAATTGTAAGATTATAAGAAATAAATGACTGTCTCCTTTGTAGTAGTTTAAGTATCCTTAAAAATAAATGCTTGAGTTTTAAAGCTAGATTATTAGAAAACATTTAAATAGCAAAATATATTTGCTTTATAAATTTGCTTTTTTTTTCCTGAAAGTAATGCGCCAGAATGTGAAGCGAGCAACCTTTGATGAAGTCTTAGAACTCATGGCCACAGGATTTCTGCGTGGAGGGTCAGGTTTCTTAAAGAGTGGTGGAGAAATGTTAAAAGTTGGAGGGTCTGTTAATCGTGAAGTGAGAGTTGGAGTTACACAGGTTTGTAATATATATGTATAAAAGAATTCTGTTCATATCACTTGTGAAATTTCATCGAAGACTTGTACTAAGTAATAGCACATACAGAGATTTTTAATGCTATCTAAAATTTAATAATTAAAAATGTCTTTCAAAGCATTCCTCTTACTAAATGAATGAACTGCATTCAAACTGTAAATTGCATGCTTACATGGAACGCTAGATGCCTAATGATGTGTGATAAACCTGCATCTGCTGCATCTATCGGTCTGTAACAGAATTTTCCCAAATTTTACCTGGCAGAAAACCAGATGTAGAATAGTTTAGTTTTAACTGGAATTTTATTCAAGTAGCTTGAAGAATTTAGATTTTAATGTTTTCAGCAACCCTTGTAGCTAAAAATATTGGTTGGTACTTTGGATTTATCATCATTGCTTAATCACCAATGTGCTTATGAAGTTAAACCTTATGTGAGATCATTTCAGAATAATAATTAATACCAAATAAGATATTACAGTTAATAATATAATAATAATAGTTAACATCTAATACAAAGAGTTGGACACAACTGAGCACACACACATTAAAATGAAATGATTTTTTTGTGATCTTAGTCAAAATCATCCAATTATACCTTGTTCCAGAAACAAATGTAAAATAAAAGTAAAGCGTTTCCACCTAATAGTCATAAGTGAATGTTTTATAGCTCTAGGTCAGCATTTATTTAGCATGTTGGGGCTTATTACTGTATCGTCTTCATCAGGGCTTCCCAGGTGGCTTGGTGGTAGAGAATCCACCTCTCAGTGCAGGAGTTGCAAGAGACCTGGGTTCGATCCCTGAGTTGGGAAGACCCCCTGGAGTAGGAAATGGCAACCCACTGCAGTGTTCTTGCTGGGAAAATCCTATGGACCGAGGAGCCTGATGAGCTACAGTCCTTGGGGTCACAGAGAGTTGGCCACGACTGAGTGCACACACTGACACACATACATCACCTCCATCCCCTCCATCCCCACGGTGATTTCACCTTTTCTTCCCACGCACACCACTCTCTGTTCTTCATGAAGCTATTATCCCAAGAACTGTGTTTAGTTAAAGATACTTCAACCAGTAAATCCTATGCTACAAGTACTAGAAAGGTCTCAAGTTTTAAATTTTCTCAGTTGTAATCTCAAAGATAAGTTATTTTGCATGCTGTCATCAGTTATTTACATAGTTGTTTTATCTGTAATTTCAGTTTGTGTGTATAAATTTACCTGAAGTTGTATCTTAATCTGTTTACAGGCATATGTTGTTTTTGTAACAACATTGGGTGGCCAGTGGTTGGAGCGTAGCTTTGCTACATTCTTGTCTCATGTACTTGATCTGGTTTCCCATCCTCGGGCAACACAAACACATGTGGAGGCTGTGTATTCCAGACGATGTGTCTCCTTTATCCTAAGAGCTACCGTGGGCAGTTTGCTAGGTGAAAAAGCCCAGATTGCAGCTGCCAAAGAGATATGCCAGGCGATTGGAAAACAAATGAAAGCAGTAGGTAAGAATTGATGTCATGGTATGTTTTGTTGATTATTAGTCATTTAGTTCTTTATTGCTACCCTTAATAAATACTGATAGGTCTGATTAGTTCATATCTCTTTCTGGAATGTGTGGTTTTTTTTTTCCTTCTTTTCTTCCACCACGCCATGCAGCATGTGGGATTTTAATTTCCCAATCAGGGATTGAACCCATGCCCCATGCATTAGAAGTATGGAGTCTTAGCCACTGGACCACCAAGGAAGTCTCTGACTGTGTTTTAATAGTCCTTTTTATTGTGTACTCTTATTTGATATTAAAATAACATATAATTACAGTAAATTGGAGTTTTTTAATATTTGGGTAGTGTGTTTGTAAGATTAGGTTTTTTCTGTTTTGTTCCTAGTACCTTTACTGATTTTATAGCTCTCCTGGTATGCAGTAGCATATTGAGGAATCTTTGAGGGATAACCTATTATGGTTTTTCTTCTTGGAGCCTGTTTTATAAATACATGTTGTTTTCCCCACCCTTATTAGGCTTGATATGAAGACTTAAAAACAGTTACAGGTGATTTTTAACCCATTGCAGAGTATGCTGTGAAGCCTCAGTAATTCATAATTAAAAGAAACCTTCTAGGCAGTATCAATTTTATAACTTTTTCAGATGAACTAATAGTTATTCAGTATTTGAGATTGCAAACGAGTAATTCAGGTTTTGAGCAATGAGTAGGATAAAGTTACTGTCGTCTTGGTGCTTATAATACAATTAGGGAACTAATGCAAGGTAAAATATAAATTCTATGAGATAGTTTATTTTATCACTGTTGTGAATATATATTAATCAAGAAAAGTATATTGCCTAACAGATGTCTTTAGAAATAAGAATTTAAAGACTGTATAATATCCAGGACTTTATATCTAGAGAATTAATAAATTCTTATGAAATTAATGAAAGTGAGTTTTTTTGTTATAGTTAGTAGCTTACTAGGCAAATATATTTTAAATGGACTAACTGAAAGGAATTAAAAGATGTTCAAATTAATGAGGTATTGTTAGATATGTTAAAGTAGTAATCTGTCCTAGATTCACAACTTTAAAGATATTTGTTTGTTGATTCATTAAAGAAATGTTTGCGTGACAAAAACACTGCCATATGGAAGGAGTAAAATAGCAAGCCACACAGATAGCACTTGTTTCAGTTCAGTTCAGTCACTCAGTCGTGTCCGACTCTTTGTGACCCCATGAACCGCAGCACGCCAGGCCTCCCTGTCCATTACCAGCTCCCGGAGTTCACTTAGACTCACGTCCATCGGGTCAGTGATGCCATCCAGCCATCTCATCCTCTGTTGTCCCCTTCTCCTCCTGCCCCCAATCCCTCCCAGCATCAGAGTCTTTTCCAATGAGTCAGCTCTTCGCATGAGGTGGCCAAAGTACTGGAGTTTCAGCTTTAGCATCATTTCTTCCAAAGAAATCCCAGGGTTGATCTCCTTCAGAATGGACTGGTTGGATCTCCTTGCAGTCCAAGGAACTCTCAAGAGTCTTCTCCAACACCATAGTTCAAAAGCATCAATTCTTCGGCGCTCAGCCTTCTTCACAGTCCAACTCTCACATCCATACATGACCACTGGAAAAACCATAGCCTTGACTTAGGGAAATTCTAATTTAGTAACCAAAGGAGAGAGTCCATGCATTTCCAAGTCCAGAAGTATCTCAGGAGAAAAGAGGTGTTTAATTTTAGTCCATAATATATTAATCAGTTATTTCCTATTATTCTATATTTTATAGCCTGTTAATTCATAATGAATGTAAATAAGAAAGTTTGTTACTCTCATTTCAGAGTCTTAAGGTCATAGATTAGTCATTTGATTCTTAAAATAGTAAAAGAATTAAACACAGTGCTATGTATCTGGAATTTATGGGCCAGGATATAGTCTTAATTAGTAATTTGATAAGGAGTTTTTCGTTTTTTCATGATTAAATACATATCAATTCTATTGGAAGCTAAAAGATGGGGGAAAGGGTCAACAACATTAATGGAAACTTTGAGGAACATCTCAGTAAGAAATTCTAAAGTCACTCTCTTTATAGATACTCTTTCTGGTCAGTAATTTGACAGTGATGCTACCAACACATTGCAGCTCTTAAATGGTAAAGTAACAGTAATAGCTCCTAATGTTTACTGAATGTGTACTAGAGGCATCATTGATTTTTTTATCATTGTAATTTTGATTTGTGTTTCCCTAATTATTAGAGATCTTAGTTTTCTGAATGTTGAGCTTTAAGCCAACTTTTTCACTCTCTTCTTCACTTTCATCAAGAGGCTTTTGAGTTCCTCTTCACTTTCTGCCATAAGGGTGGTGTCATCTGCACATCTGAGGTTATTGATATTTCTCCCGGCAATCTTGATTCCAGCTTGTGCTTCTTCCAGCCCAGCGTTTCTCATGAGGTACTCTGCATAGAAGTTAAATAAGCAGGGTGACAATATACAGCCTTGATGTACTCCTTTTCCTATTTGGAACCAATCTGTTGTTCCATGTCTAGTTCTAACTGTTGCTTCCTGACCTGCATATAGGTTTCTCAAGAGGCAGGTCAGGTGGTCTGGTATTCCCATCTCTTTCAGAATTTTCCACAGTTTATTGTGATCCACACAGTCAAAGGCTTTGGCCTAGTCAATAAAGCAGAAATAGATGTTTTTCTGGAACAGTCTCACTTTTTTGATGATCCAGCGGATGTTGGCCATTTGATCTCTGGTTCCTCTGCCTTTTCCAGCTTGACCATCTGGAAGTTCACGTATTGCTGAAGATCATGGCATCTGGTCCCATCACTTCATGGGAAATAGATGGGGAAACAGTGGAAACAGTGGCAGACTATTTTTTTGGGCTCCAAAATCACTGCAGATGGTGATTGCAGCCATGAAATTAAAAGATGCTTACTCCTTGGAAGGAAAGTTATGACTAACCTAGATAGCATATTCAAAAGCAGAGACATTACTTTGCCAGCAAAGGTCCATCTAGTCAAGGCTGTGGTTTTTCCAGTAGTCATACGTGGATGTGAGAGTTGGACTGTGAAGAAAGCTGAGTGCCAAAGAATTGATGCTTTTGAACTGTGGAGTTGGAGAAGACTCTTGAGAGTCCCTTGGACTGCAAGAAGATCCAACCAGTCCATGCTAAAGGAGATCAGTCCTGGTGGTTCTTTGGAAACACTGATGCTAAAGCTGAAACTCCAATACTTTGGCCACTTCATGCGAAGAGCTGACTCACTGGAAAAGACCCTGATACTGGGAGGATTGAGGGCAGGAGGAGAAGGGGACGACAGGATGAGATGGCTGGATGGTATCACCAACTCGATGGACATGAGTTTGGGCAAACTCCGGGAGTTGGTGATGGACAGGAACGCCTGGCGTGCTGTGATTCACGGGGTCACAAAGAGTTGGACACGACTGAGCGACAGAACTGAACTGAATTATTAGAGATACAAACACAGTTCTTAACAGTCAGGCATTCAGCTTGTATAATTTAAAAACATAAAATTGTATAGATCAAAAAATTATATCATGGTTTAATTCACCCACATTCCACGCCTGATTTTGTGTTTCCAGAAGCGGTAGTGAATGACACTAGTGGGGAGAACAAGTCTGGAGCAGCAGACATTGCGGCAAGCCAGCATGTGATGGTCTGTGCCCTGCAGGAGCTCGGGAGCCTGGTGCAGAGCCTGAATGCCACTGCGTCCCCTCTTATTCAGGAAGCATCTATAGGTGTGGTGTTCACTTATAGGCCGGAATATTTTTTTCATTTTTAAAAGTCATAAGTGTGATTGATAAACTCCCAATTGGTTGCTTAACATGGTAATTAGCAGTTTAAATCATCCATTAAAAGTTGGGTTTTATTTAGAATTATTTATTTGTGATAATGAATCTTGAATTAA
Organism: Ovis canadensis; assembly: GCF_042477335.2. Lineage (NCBI taxonomy): Eukaryota > Metazoa > Chordata > Mammalia > Artiodactyla > Bovidae > Ovis > Ovis canadensis. Next base: position 87,137,246 of record NC_091247.1, read on the forward strand.
ATATTAAAATATTGCTTTGAGAGACAGAAACAGTCATGGTAGTTTTGTTTCTAAACTTTACTGAATACATCAGCATTTTATAATTCATTGGATATAATTGTACCATGTTCTTTGTAGAAAACTTTCCTTTAAAGTACTTACCTGTTGATAAGTTGAGATGTGTGTGTTTTTTGGCAGCAGTTCTGAAAGTATCTGTGTAAAATTGTAACACAATATTAATGGTGGTGTTATACATAGTCTTTTAACTCATTAAATTGTGTGACTTCATTAAAGAGTAATTCTGAGTATTTTTTAGGTCTTTTGGAGACTGTGACCTCAGTGCTTCTCCATCCAAGCATGGCAGCTCGACTTGCTGCTGCCTGGTGTTTGCGCTGTGTGGCTGTGGCGTTACCTTTCCAGTTGACGCCATTTCTAGACAGATGTGCAGAACGGCTCAACAGCTTAAAAACTTCGCCAGAAGCTGTTAGTGGATACAGTTTTGCAATGGCTGCTTTGTTAGGTGGAGTTCATCAGTGTCCTTTGGGCATTCCTCATGCCAAGGGAAAGGTATGACAAAGATCCTAGAATTTTAAGTGCTAACCCGTGGGCTTTATTTAGTCTTCATTGGAATACCTTCTGTGTTTGATGTTGAACTGGATGATTGAACAAAAACAGTTTTGCGTGATAATAAGTGACATAGTATTCTGTTTATATGGTGTTAGGCCGTGCTGTGCTGCGCTTAGTCGCTAAGTCGTGTCCGACTCTTTGTGACCCCATGTACTGTAGCCCACCAGGCTCTTCTGTCCATGGGGATTCTCCAGGCAAGAATACTGGAGTAGACTGCCATACCCTTCTCCAGAGGATATTCCCAACCCAGGGATCAAACCCAGGTCTCCCACACTGCAGGCAGATTCCTTATCGTCTGAGCCACCCGGGAAGGCTGTGAATACTGGAGTGGGTAGCCTATCGCTTCTCCAGGGGATCTTCCCGGCCAGGAACTGAACCGGGGCCTCCTGCATTGCAGGCGGATTCTTTACCAGCTAAGCTACCGGGGAAGCCCATATGGAGTTGACAGACCCTAATTAAAATTTGATACTTACTTCTGTTACAGAAATAATAGGTTTTGTCTGGGTATAATATCATTTTATGATTTATTTTAGAGAGATATTAGAAAAACCTTATGCTGATTCTTTAGAAATCAGAGCTTTTCTTTGGAGTTTTAGAAATATAATTCACATTGCTATATTCAAAATGTCGAGAATGTGCTGTTGCTATAGTTAGCATTTTGGTAATACTTAATAAAATTTGAATAGCTGTCATGAATCAGTTACCTTTTTTTCGCCTTTCTTTCTGCTATACCGTATACTACTATGAAGATTTTCTTCTTAGGAATATAAGTGTTTATATAAGTATTATTTGCAATTTCATATTGGGCTAAATTTTTTAATTTTTCTTTTTTCTGGGTTACTTGGCCCGTGTCTGTTCATTTCTGTGACTTCGATAGCTCCTGCTCAAACCCGGGCTTCCATCTCCGTTTGTCACATGCTTGTCTCCTACTGATTTTCCTTCTTCGGAGTCTTTTTCTCCCATCTCTTCCATGTTTTATATGTGCTCAAAGACCCTTAGAGACTACGCAGGGTCAGAGAATAAACTATAATCACCTCTGTCTGCTAAACTTGTACTTTCATAATTTGCTTTAATTCTTTCCTTTCATTCTAGTTTCCCATTGCCCTCGTCAGACTAGCCACATTGCTTTTTTTCCAAGCTTTTCTTCAGCCTCCATGTCTTTGCTTATGCTAACATCTTACATTAGAATTTCATCTCTCTTGTTAACCTGCACCAAACTTAGCTGCTTTGTTTAGAAGCCCAGTTCAAGTTCCATCTCTTCCATGAAATGCCTTCAAAGCTACCCAGTCTGTGGTAGCCTTTCTCTCTGCTGACCACTGCATCTGTACTGTTACTCTGTCGTTTGATCGTATGCTGCTTGTTACTTCCTTTTCTTCCTATGTCTTTTCTAACCACTTTAAGATTAGCTTAATGGCAAATTTATAATAAGAGTTCAACAAATCTTTAAGTGTAGGTTTACAGTGTTACTGCTAATAGCATTTATTAAGTGACTACATGGATCAGCACCATTCTGAGTGCTTTCCTGTATTAACTTATGTAATCCACACATGAGTGACGTTGGTTCTCCTGTTATTCCCATTTTAGCAACGAGGCATAGAGATGAAGTTACTCTAGGTCGGAAAGCTAGGGAATGACAAAACTGGGATATGAACGCAGGCATCTTGGCTCTGCAAGTCATATTCTTAACCACTGTGCTGTTCTGGGTCTTCTCTGAGTCAGCAGTGCAGTTGAGATTGATTAGGTATTGATGTTGCCTCTTTAAAAGCATGTTAACAGCAACAACAAAAAAGGACAAGTTCTTTTTTAATAAAAGTATACTAGCTATGTATTTTCTTTTTTGATCTTGGTAACTTGTTTAAATTAAAATCCAGTTCTAAACCTCTCTTGCAGATGGTGGTTAGTATTGCTGAAGATCTCTTACGAACTGCTGCCCAAAATAGCAGGCTGTCTTTACAGCGCACCCAAGCTGGATGGCTCTTACTTGGAGCACTCATGACTTTAGGTACAGCTGTAACTGAGTGGGATTTTATCTTATTCTGTAACTGTCAGTAGACTGTAAAGAAAGTTTAAAAGTATTCGACTTCACATTCTAGACTTTGAATGAGGCTGTAAAATGATAATGATGTTTTTCTCATCATTTGGTATGAGCTTTTTCAGTAATTTCTGTTTATGTACACTTACTGAGAAAGTGAAAGTCACTCTGTTGTGTCTGGCCCTTTGCAACCCCATGGACTGTATATTCCATGCAATTCTCTAAGACATAATACTGGAGCTGGAGTGGGTATCCTTTCTCTTCTCCAGGGGATCTTCCCAACCCAGGGATCGAACCCAGGTCTCCCACATTGCAGGTGGATTCTTTACCAACTGAGCCAGGTTTCACCTTTACCATCAGAATAGCCATGGTCTAACTGATTAGCCTATTAAAAGAAATGAGGTATTCCGTGCCCAAAGTGAAGGCTAGTGACCTGATTTTACTAGGATGATAAAGTCACACAGTAAATAATATCTCTTGTTGGCTTTACATCCTTGGGGTTATTCTTATGCACTTCACTGTCCTAAGTGTTATGACAAATCTGAGATGCAGATAAAGTTTAGCATTATACCTAGAACAGAAGTACATGTTATTATTGTCATAATATATGGTATCAATATGTTATCACTGTAATAAGGTGTGTCCACTTTTTACTTCACATTTTCGGCTTCTACTATAAAAAGTATGTGTATGTACTAACTGCAGAGTTGCTAACTGCTTGATTCATCTACCTTTTGAAAATAGAACCTTGATCTGGTTTTCTAAAGAAAATAATAAGTGGTAACTTTTTTCCAGAACATTAGTTAAGTATGTTATGTGGTATATTAAATGAATTCCTTAGCAGTATAAATATAGGTTCCTACTTCTAAATATACCACTCCATGAAAATTAACATATAAATTGCCCTTAAAATGGAGTAGTAAATATTCATATGTATGTGTTTAGGAACAGGTGTATACGGTTATATACATATATGTTTATAGAAAAGACATCATGAAATATGTCCTAGATAACTTTATTGTTGATAGAATGTAATCTGTCATTCTAAATATATCTGAGTAATTTCCTTTAGATGACATTTTATGGATTTATTTTATGTTGGATGCTATAAATATTGTTAGTTTCTGGATGAATATTACTATGCTTCAATAGATATATATTTTACTTACAGGATAAAAAACATTTTGAAAATGTTAAGAGATTAAGATAGAGATAAGAATTATTGTTAAAGCTTATTTGGGGCTCTTTTCTATGACTTTTTTTTGTAGTGTTATATATAGTATGGTTTTGTATTCCCATTTTCTTGGTTAGGACCATCTGTTGTTCGTTACCATCTACCCAAGATGTTGTTATTGTGGCGAAACGTTTTCCCTCGTTCTTTAAAGGAATTGGAGGCTGAGAAGGCCCGAGGCGATTCTTTTACCTGGCAGGTAACATTGGAAGGTCGTGCTGGAGCTTTATGTGGTAAGAACTGAAGGGATTACACTTTCACAATATTATTTTCTTACTAAAATATTTGTGAAGTGAAGGTAAATCATTGCTTCAGTTTTTTATTTTAATATATAATGATGAGTTTGTAGACTTGTACATTTAGAAAAAAAACTTTGTAAATAATCTATACCAGTTTACTAATTTTGTAGTAAAAATGAAGTTAAGTCTTTGAAAAGGAGGTTAGAGTTTGTGATCAAACAAGAGCTAGAATCCAGGCCTCTTAATTCCCAGTTACTGCAGTCTTCCACCTGAAGAAGCACTGAGTCATCATGTGAAAAAACCCAGTGCTTATTTAAAGGAAAAAGAAACTCAGGATTACCAAGTTTACTGAGTTTACAGTTAGTCTTTTTTATACAAATAGCTGTTTTCTCCTATCAGATCTACAAAGGTTGATAACATTTTTTAGATATCAGCATTTTCAACAAGTGTGAAATAAAGTTTTTGTTTGGGAGTCAGCAGCTTATAGGAAAGGCTCAAGTTTTGTTTTATTTGGGAACTAAAATTACACTGAGTGACTGTGCTTTTTTGTTTTTTTACTTTATTTGAAGATGAAAAGTACTTCTTTTTCCAAACTGTGGGAGATGGATGTGCACTTAACCATAAACACGGCAGGGCAGAGTGTCAGTTTTGTGCCCATATATCTGAGAGATGGTAGCTCTACTGCTAAAGAGCCCACAAAGATACTTCTGCTCACTGGGGCTTTATGTCCGTTCCTGGTTCTCTTCTGAAACAGCTCTCTTTTTCAGTCATCTGAATTCACATGGGGTCATAGACCTGAATTCTCGCTCACGGAAGTCTTCTTAAGAGACATCTCCCCTTCCTCTGCCTCTGTTGTCCACTCTTCTAGCCTTTTCTAATGAGTTTTCTCTGTCGTTGCAGTTGGCTCTTCTTTTGGTTTGGCCTTGTTTTAGAACCTGATGTTTTTGTAATAATTAAAAATTTTAGGAATCTTTATATAACTTATAAATTGTTTATCTTCACAAAAGCTGTTTCAAATCAGTCTTTTTAAAATTTTTATCTAGCAATGAGGAGTTTTGTTGCACATTGTCCTGAACTCCTAACTGAAGATGTGATTAGAAAATTGATGACCCCTATTGAATGTGCCATGACTATGATGTCACAGTAAGTAGGCAATTAGAACACATTAACATCCAATTTTATATATTTAAAAATTGCCATGTTTTGTAATTCCCTATACTGTCATATAGAAAATGTACTAAACTTTATGTAAAGTGACTTTAAAAATTACAGTGATATAGACTGAAATAAAATTGTGTTTTATAGTGTTTCTCTTACTAATAGTAAAAGTCACAAAATAAAACAAAAACATAATACTTATCAGTGTACTTTGACGGTACATTGATATCGTCTGGATATCATCTGGATATCACATTGATTTGACTGGAAAAGAATGTTTTAAGTACTGCTTATTCTATAAGCTGATACGAACTGTACTTTTGACATTTTAGCATCCCCTCTGTAATTAAAGCCCACGGAGCTCATCTGAAAGCTAGTGCTGCCATGGTCCGTTTACGGCTTTACGATATCTTGGCGTTGTTACCTCCAAAAACGTACGAAGGTAAGTAAAACTTGCGGATGTTTAATAAAAATTCTTCATTATGCCTTTCCAGCTCTTCACAGTATCATCGAGTTCTGACCCTGGCTGCCTCACTGACTCACTATGCAAAGGAAGGCCACCATTTTCCTTTTCATCATACTGAGTGGCTAACGCTTGTTGAGCACTGCTGTGTTTCTGGTCCCATCCTAAGCCCTTTATAAGTATTAGTATCTTTGACTCTAACCACAGACCTTATAAGGCTAAAATATAGCTTTGTTTAAAGGTGAAAAATCTTGGGTACTTAAAGGTTGTGTAGCTTGCACGGGTCTGGGAGGTAGTAGCAGAGCTTGGATTCAAACCCAGCTGGTTCATATTCAGAGTCTGTGCTTTTGATGACTATCCTGTTATGATATAGCCAATAATTTAGGAATCTGGAGGGAGAATATTAATGTACTTTTGCAGAAATTAAATGTCATATAAATGTTAATATCCCAGTGCAAACATGACTGAGAACTTTGATAGGCCCTGGTTCAGTGTTTGCACATCATTGAGTAATTAATAGTAAATAATAATCATATTTAACATATTTTAAATAAAGAACTTTTCCTGAATTTGAGTCTTTTATTTAAATAATTTGGACTAAAAGGCATAATCCAATAATGAAGAAGTGCCATTATTGTGTATTAAAACTAGCAATGAAACATTTAATACTGATTTTTAAAAAAAGGAAATAGGGATTTAATTATTTTACTTCTGTTGAACATATTGCTGCTCTTTGTAGGTAATGATTGTCATCTTCTTAAAAAGTATTATTTTTTATCTGATCTGAGTTCTGTTTTATAGGCTCTTTCAACGCACTTCTTAGAGAGCTGGTGGCAGAATTCACTTTGACCGACAACTCAGCCAATACAACTACTTCCCTCCTCAGATCCCTCTGCCACTATGATGATAGTGTTCTACTTGGGTCCTGGCTTCAAGAAACTGATCATAAATCAATTGAAGACCAGGTAGTAAACTATACATTGAAATGATTACTAGCTTGATTGATAAACAGTGGTACTAGTATACATTGTCATTTTAAAAGAAAATATTGTAGACTGAGGTTTACTTTTCATTTATCTTTCTTAAGACATTTAAAAGTATCTTCTTAGTGGTGGATAAATAAGGAGAAAAGGTAAGCAGCAATAGTTAGAATTGGGTGAGTTGTCTTTATTTAATAGGCTGTGTATTTCAGTATCCTGTGGCTGCTTTTGCAAAGATCAGTTTTGACTAGCTTTTTGGTTGTTGGTGTTCTGTTTTGCTTTAGTTTACTCTGTGACAGATCAGAGAGGAATAAAATTTAGTAGACTGAAGATTTAGAACCTTTGTTGCCCACTGAATACATTATTTCATATGTATTTTTTTAAAAGTTTCTAAAGGTCACTTTAAAAAACTTTTTTGTGGGTTTAAGTTATTCCTGATGTTATTTTGCTTACACATTTTAAGGTGGGTACTATAAAAATGTTTTAGAATGAACAAGATTTTAAAAAAAATTATATCAACCGTTGTGACTTTGTTTAGATAGCCAAATTACATACTTCTCTATTTAAACATTTCCATAGTTAATCATTCTGTTCTTTTATTATTACCTTTTCTCTCTCCTCCTCTGTTTTACTCTTCACGCCCAGTACTTGGTAAGTGAATTTCCTAAAGTAGATTTCAAATGATTTTTATGTCCTCTTTTTGCAGCTCCAGCCAAACAGTGCATCTGGGAGTGGGGCTCTGGAGCATGACCCATCCTCCATTTACTTACGAATACCTGCTGGAGAAGCTGTGCCTGGGCCTCTTCCCCTTGGAGTTTCAGTCATTGATGCTTCCGTGGCTCTTTTTGGTGTAGTGTTTCCTCATGTTTCTTTTAAACACCGGTTAGTATAAAGTCATAGTTAAATATAAATTATTTTTAAGTAGTAGATTTTCCCAGCCAATGAGTTTCCTTTTATTTCTCATTCATTAGGTGTTTTTATTGTGAAAAGATGTGGAATTTTGTCATTCTTGTATTGCATCAATTGAGATGATTTGGGGTTTTTTCCTTCATTCTATTAAGGTGCTATATCACATTGATTAATTTTTGTCTGTTGAGCCATTCTCAAATTCCAGGATTAAATCCCACTTGGTCATAGTATATAAACCTTTTAATGTACTGCTTTAGTTTGCTTATATTTTGTTCAAGATTTCTATGTCAGTATTTGTTTTCGTAATTTTCTTGTAGTGTCTGCCTGTCTTTGATATCAGTATAAAAGTTTTCAAAATATATTCTGGATGCAAAAAAAAAAAAAAAAAAAGAGAGTTCAAACAATAGTCTCACAAACATAATAACATAAATTGCATGCAGACTCCACATATTTTGAAACTGTTCTTCAGGTTTGAGTCCATGTTCCGGCATCTAATAACTATTATATTGTGGACCAGGTCTTATACAACAAAATTTTCAATGTAGTAATTTGTTTGCTGGTTTATAAGGCATAGTATGTTTGCCTGTATCTTTAATTAGGGACAGCAGTTTTCCAAGTTTTTTGATTTTGTTGCTGAGAAAGTAAATGAATGAGAAGTCTACCCCCTAATGTGACATTTGTCAGATGTTAAAATCTGGAAATTGGAACACTAGAGTAACTGATTCTTTTCTTAATGGGAACATTTTAGTTTGCTATGCTTTGCATCCACAGACACTGTACTTAACTTTTAGGTGCTTTATACTTAGAGTGATTTTCCCAGAAGAAGGACTAAAAATGAATTGATGTAAAATCTTCACAGATAGTTCAGGTTTTGAAAACTATGCCTTGAGAACATTGTTGTATTTGTATAGAAAAGATAGCATATCTTTACATATGTAGGTTACTTGACTGTTTTTTAACCTGAGGGGAGAATTTTAAATATGGAATGTTACTTTATCCAGATATCTTCAAGAAATCTGGTTGCCATGTGAATGTTAAAGACTTAAAACTGAAAGAATCCTATGAAGCATCTATTTTAATGTTCTTGTTTTAAAAGTAAAGAAATGTAGGTCTGAGAGCTTGTGGTTTGCTAAAAATTATACAGCTAGTTGTGAAAGCTGTAACTAGAATCCAGGATTATCTTAACTTTATTAAATCACTTTTGTGAAACAAGATGAAGTAAAAATAGATAATTCTATCAAAAATATAATATATAACATAAATATCCAGGGATGGAGGAATCAGTGAATACATTATGGAAAGTTGATAGGCTGAAGTATGTTTTACAGAGACAATGTTTTGATATCAGCAAATGCTCATTATATAATTTTAAATGAAGAATGTAAAAGACAAGTGTTGCAGTTTCGATTTTAAAATATGTAGAAATGTTCAGTGGTTATTCCTAGGTAGTAACTTTTTCTTGATATTTTTCAAGTTAAAAGAAGTAAATACTTTATAGAAGGGGAAACCTTTTTTTTTAAGTTGAGCGTTTTAGATCAGTTATAGGCACACGATGTTTGATGGCTGTGTTGGAGCACATGTACATCTTCTTAGGTGTGTGCCTGAAAGCAATGTGGACAGTACCCTGCTTCCTCACCATAGACGTGGGTCAGTGTCAGAGAGGTGTGCGCATGTCAGCCCGAGCAGGTGTCTTCTAAGAACCTCTGACTGGGCTTCCTCCTGGAGGAAAGATGGTTTCTTCCTGTTGGGTTTTTGAAGAATGCTTTGACTTGAGACCTGTGGCCTTTTATAATTGAGCTTAAACCCTTCCAGTGAAATTCCCCTAGATTCCTTTGCCCACTCCATTTCTTTTTAGGAGAATCTGATGTGACTTCATTCTCTTTAATCAGAATAGTCTCAAATGGCTGTGATTTGGGGAAGAGGGGTAACTGTCTCATTTTTTAAAAATGAAAGAGTGAAACAACCAATTCACCTCTGATTTTTCACATTTAACAAAAGTGACCAAGCTAAATCTTAAAAAAAAAAAAAAATCTAATTAGCTTCCAAAAACAAGGCATGAAGTACTATTTTCTTCTGTGTGTGAACATTTTAAAATTTCCAGCCTAAAAGTCTTCCACAGAGATGCACAGCTAATGATGGTTATTCTGTTCCAGAGACCTTGAGCATCTACTTTGTTGCACACTGAAGATGACTCAGATTATGGCCTCATTTTGCTGGTTGAAACTTAATGTTAGTCTCTTGTGTTGTGCCAGTTAGTTGTTTCGTGTTTGTCTGTTAGTTCAAAGAAGGGGGGAACTGGTTTAGACCAGGGAATGAAAATCGAGAAGTGATAGCATGGGGCGTTATTTGTTAAACAGCGTGTCTTATCTCTGTTTTTTGAGCCATATTTGAATAAAAAGTAGTGCTAATGTAATCTTTATTCTATTATAGATTACAGATGTTGGATCACTTTGCTGAATGTGTTAAACAAGCCAAAGGTGTTCGCCAGCAGGCAGTGCAGCTTAATATCTTTACAGCTGTACTTAGCGCACTGAAGGTATTTACTTTTAAAACATAGTAAATGTTCTAAACTGAGATTTTAACTAATACCTTTAATATAGTAGTTCAGGCATACCAAGACTGTTATATAATCTATAATATTAAGTTGCTAGTCTATAATATGGTAATATTAAGATATTACTGTTTTAAAATAAAAGGGCAACAGGTAAAGAGTTTAAATGGGCATGAATTAAATCATATTTTGTAAACTTTAGGGAAAGGGATGTAGGCACTGGTTATGCAAAAAAGATTTGTGCCATTTATATAATCATTAGTATATGTCCTATTTAGAGATTGTCAGCTACCAATGTCTGAGTTTTTTTAAAAAGCAGTGGCGTGGTCATGGTTCCCCTCAGTGGCTGGAAGGCTAGCAAACAACTATAATGTTTCTGTACAGTATACCTTTACTCATAGGTGTGCTCGCTAATGGCTCTGCTGTAGTTAACACTTTCCCTAGGCAGCATGACTTAGATTTTTGGCCTCAAGTAAATAAATAATTTTAAGTTCCAGGACAGTAAGTGTAACTAGAACCAGAGACGTTAACCTTTAGAATGATGAAGAGACTTTGTCAGCATTCATGCTTTGTCACTTTGTCATGTCTGACTCTTTGCGACCCCATGGACTGTAGCCTACCAGGCTCCTCTGTCCATGGGATTCTCCAGGCATGAATAACGGAGTGGGTTGTCATGCCCTCCTCCAGGGGAGCTTCCCAACCCAGGGATCGAATCTGGGTCTCCAGCATTACAGGCAGTTTCTTAACCATCTGAGCAACCGATGTTCGTTTATTGATTATTCTTACCTCATTTTGTCTTTAAGTATCTATTGGATATACTCTTTGTGACGTAATTATTGTCTCTGGCATTTTTATATAAATGTATCAGGGTTTCATGTTCATCAGGCCTTTTTCTTTCCTTAAAGTTAGAATGATAAATTTCAATCAGTTAATCACAGTTATTTTAATAATACTGCCTGCCAAGTCGCCCCAGTTGTGTCTGACTTTGTGCGACCCCATAGACAGCAGCCCACCAGGCTCCCCCGTCCCTGGGATTCTCCAGGCAAGAATACTGGAGTGGGTTGCCATTTGTCCTTTATATATAAAAACAACTTTTAAGTATGTGTCTTTGGTAGAGACACTCCTAGGGATTGTTGGTTTTAGGGCTGATTCAGCTATAACTATGTTACGTATCATGATCTGAAATCATGTTTAGGAAAGTGATTGCTGTCAATTTAAAAGGTGTGAATTCTAAGCATAGTATATGCATGGGAAAGCTGGCTGAAGAGAGTAACGTGTGAAGATGTTAATTTACAAATATTGCAGTCTTTTTTTTTTTTTTTTAAATAACCATAGGGCCTCGCTGAAAACAAAAGTACTTTAGGACCAGAGGAAGTTCGTAAATCTGCTCTGACACTGGTTATGGGGGCTCTGGACAATCCAAACCCCATCTTACGATGTGCAGCAGGGGAAGCTCTTGGAAGAATGGCTCAGGTGGTTGGAGAAGCAACTTTTATTGCTAGAATGGCCCAGTATAGCTTTGACAAGTGAGTCTCCCTATCAACAAGTAACTTTCTCTCATAGTCGATGATATCGTTTAGATAATCCATAGTTGTTATTAACCAAACCATGTATTTTCTACATGGTACATGCTTTCAATGTGGTGTGGGTTTCTTTTTCAGCTCTTGAATGTTATATAATGGAATCAAGAGGGTTGTTAGTAAGGGTTTCTCTCAATTATGTGTACTTTGCTCTTAAAGAGGTGCTTTGAAGTTCTTTTCTCTCATTTCTGCTCCCCCCCACACCGTTGCCATTGTTCTTTCTGTTAATATTTCACTTTTTGGACAAGCCATTCTTTTTCTAACTATTACTAAGTTTATCATTATTTAAATTATTTCTGAAATGGGATATATTTAGCATTAGCTTTCAAGAATTTTGTGGCATTTAAAAGAGTGACCTCAGAGATCCAAATAAATGTGATTAAGATGATAAATAGAGTTATTAGTGACTGTTGGTTGTTAATCAAGTACTGAAGTAGAGCAGTTGAAAATCAAGAGTGGGTAGGAATTAACACTTGAGTAATGTAAACTAATCATTCTTAAGTATAGTATATGTTGAGTATTAATTATACTAAACTACATCGTGATTAACAAGAGAGCAATTGGGAGAAGCAGTGGTTGTGAAGTAGTAATTTTAAAGAAGTGTTCTCTGAACTCTTCTGCATCTGAGAATTGTCCTTGTCTTCACACACAATTGGCACAGTTTGGTGGGTTGAGGATAATGCCCCAGTGTTATCGCTTGACTTACTAAGGATAATACAAGTGGGGAGAATACAGTCAAAATATTCCCCGTCACTCAGTCATCTGCAGAATGGCTTCAGTTATTTTCTAGTGATAGATTAGCTTTACCTTTTTCAAGTATCTCTCATTGATCCTGAAATCAACTTTTGTTAAAGTTACTTTAAAAGAACCAATCTTAACTACCTATTTTGTGGTTTGTGTTCTGTTATTAATAGGTAAAATTGGAATTTATTTCTTTGGAAAACTCTGGAATGGTTAATTTTTCTTTAGTGACCAGGGGTTTTAATTTATGTGTCTTCAATACCTATCAGAGTATCTGTTTCATATCGATTCTGGTGAAACACAAGGACATTTCATTCATATTCATACCTGTCCAGTTAATGGTTTGCAGGTGTTCTCAATGCTTAGTTTCATTAACTTTTCCAAATAAGTTATTATGATCTAAAATTAATTATTACATAGATTTCAGGTTACCCATTTTTTTCACATTTTAATTTATCTGAAACTGGGATTTGTCGTAAAGTCTCCATGTAGTATAATTATTAGGCAGCATTCTCACTTTGACACCTCTGGGAAATGTATATTCTTATATCTTAGATGATTTACTTTATTGAATAGATTATTATTACTGACAAAATTGGCTCAGCTTTCATTTTAGCTCACTGGCATGAACTTTGAAAAGTAGCTATGTGAAGGAAGCTTTCTAATCTGTGTAATGCTTTAGGATGCACAGGTATCCTTCATTCTTCTTTCATTCCTCAAAACAACTGCTATATAGGAGGAATGATAATGTTTTGTTTTACAGATGGAGAAACTGAGGTATAGAGAGATAAAGACCCCTTATCCAAGGATATAATATATTAGAAATATTGCTAAAGGATTTCCCTGGTAGTCCAGTGGTTAAGACTCCACACTCGCAATGCAGAGGGATCAGGTTCAATCTCTGGTCAGGGAAGATCCTGCATGCCATGTGGTGTGGCCGGAAAACGTACTGCTCTGGATGCACTTAGTTCACGTCTTTCATCCCTGCATTTCCTAACGTCTATTCTGTCTTGACAGCATTTGTATTTTTCTTTGCCATAGGCAAACTAACCAGCCAGAGTCTTGGGATGGTTTTTTATCCCTTGACTTTATTTCACTTTTATTAGTTTAATTATGGATGATTTGTTGAGAGTTATAATGCAGTTTGTTTGTTTGTTTGTTTTTAGTAATACAGTTTTGAAAATGTAATCAAAGTTGGCTTTCTAGGCTCCTTTGCTATTTTAGGAGCTTTGTTCTTAGTGGGATTTTCATCTTCTCTAACAGTAACTATGTTGGTGCCTGATTATGTCATAGTCTTTTTGTCTTATTTGTCTTTTATTGAAAGCACCAGTGGTTAAAATATATTTCAAATGGCTCTTGTATTTTTGAGGAATAATTAATATTAAAAACTCTGAAGTTGTAGTTTCTTCTTCATGTTTTCTCTGAAATGAAAATAGGCTTGTATTCAGTGAAATGTGTGATTTTAGCCATTTTAAATTAAGTCTCTAACATTTGTTAATGAGTAGAGAAAGAAATAATCATGATTGTAATCTTTTCTGATTTCCAGAATAGATCCCTTTTATTGTGTGATTCATAAGCTTGTTGTTGCCATAGGGAAAGAGAAGAAACAATCCCTGAAGCATGACTCTTTTCCAGGTTGAAGTCAGCTCGAGACGTCGTGTCCAGAACCGGCCACTCGTTGGCTCTGGGCTGTTTGCATCGTTATGTTGGTGGTATCGGCTCAGGACAACATCTGAAGACCAGTGTCAGCATTTTGTTGGCTCTGGCACAGGATGGAACATCCTCTGAAGTCCAGGTAGGATATCAAGTTTTTATTATGAAGTTTGAAAATATTATTTGTAGGAAAATTTATTTCTAAAAAATGGTAATGATTTTGATGAGTTGTTAGGGAAAATGTGTTAGGATCTTTCTCTATCATTTTGTTTTATGAATGTGTAACAGGATTTTGTATTTGAACCTAATCCTAAAGTCTGTCTTATTCTGGGAATTTGACCCATTCCATACATTCCTTGAAGCATAGTTTCTTTTTATTATTTATTATCCTTGGTACATGTTTCCTCATCTTTGTATTTCCTTACATTTGGTAGATTGACCAAATTTCTTTTAATAACCTTTCTTTCTCTCCTCCTGTAATACCCTAACCCAGGTACAGGGCCATGGGTTGAATCTTCAAGTGTACTCCTTGAATTTCATTTTTTCTTTCTCTTCAAATATTTTATATAAAAATAGATTTAATTACAGTAAGAGGCAAACACTTCATGTGTGTGAAGATATCCTAGATTCTTGATTTGCCATTTCACACTGATGCACCAAAAAAATATCGAGTATGTGAATCCAGTAGCTTTCAACTCGCCAGCTTCATATTAGGACTCAGATGATGACAGAAGAGACAAGTTTGATTGCCATTATTGCCTTTCGTAGGTGTGTTTATAGATGGGTTCCTTCACCATCAGAAAAGGATTCAGAATCCACCAGAGGCTTCTTAGTCTACAGGCTTAGTTTGCTTTGACTTCTTGGAAAATGTTTCCAGCAATAAAGCACTAAAGAACTAAAAACTAAAAACTAAAAACTAAAGAACTAAAAACACAAATGAAATAATCTTGCACCTTACGAGGGTCTATGCTGTTGTTTTTTTTTTCCTAAACACTGTTTCCACAGTGGTCTGCAAGAAAAGAACACAACTGTAAAATTATTTTACCTAAGAAGATGCTGCTTTCTTCTTTTATGTCAGAGAGTCGGTGCTAGTTTTCTTTCCTTTGCCTTCATCTTTTTCTCAGTCCTCTCTTGCTTCAATTTCTTAAAACCACACTCCTGTAAGTGACTGCTTCACATGATTCATTCCGATGACATGGCATTTTACTATCATGTAGATCACATACATTCCCTCAAAGCTGCTGTTTCAGTTCTCATCTGCACAAGAACAGTATGGTGGCATTCTTCAGTTTTCTGTAAGGTCTCTTCTGTGACCAGAATCCTAACTCAAAAATTATACTTCACAGTCAAATTACTGTATACATGTATTCAGCTGTAATTACTAGAGCTTTATTGTTGCATAGTGGTTTCTTTTTTGTATCCTCAACTCCTGTGTTGAGACCTCTGTTCTTACTTTGTTTTTACTTGATAAGAAAACTTCCTTTAACAATAATAATCTTTGTTGTTGAGTGGTGTGTTTTTTTGATTCCTTGCATAACTGAAATAAAATAACTCTATTTAATCTTCAAATTTGAGTGATATTTGGTCGGATATACTATTCCTGGCACACAGTCCTTTTTTTTTTCATTATTCATAAATGTTTTGGTATTTTTTGTGTTACATGTGAGAGTCTCATAGTAGCTTAATTTTTTTAGTTAAATTTCCACAGATATTAACTCAGTTATTATCTCAGATATTATGTTTTTTATCAGCTATCTATATAAGCTTTCAAATATGTTCTTTAAGATGTAGAAGATAACATAGAAGCCAATAATCAAATTAACTGACGTACAAATACTGTAAAGTTTTTCTGCAGTGTGGCTTTGAATATCCAGATATAAAATTTTGGTGATAAATACATTTTCTTCTTTTATGCTGTGCATGTATTTTCCACTCCCAAAAGACTTCAGTTTATGTATTGACAATAAATTTCTAACATAATGGAGCTTATAGACATCATAGCGGTCTTTTTCCTTGGCTTTTTATTTCTTTCGCTAAGGAACTTATCTGAAATATGTCTATATGTTTATAACCTAACATTTTGGTTTACTAGCATTTTCCCTCTATCCTTGAAGCTTAGAAATTTCATCAAATTGTGTATAAGTTTATCTTTTCTTTTTCACTTTCTGATACTTATTTGCATATTGAGCCTCTTGTCTTTTTCCTCATTATTTTAAATTTTTTGTGTTTTCACTATGTGTTACAAGATAATCTTCCAACTGAACCTCCAATTGAAAAAGTAATGATTTTTGTATTTCATAATCTGTTTAGTTGCTCAGTCATGTCTGGCTCTTTTATGACCCCAAGGACTGTAGCCCACCAGGCTCCTCTGTCCTTGGGATTTCCCAGGCAAGAGTACTGGAGTGCGTTGCCATTTCCCTTCTCCAGTATTTAATAATAATTATTCTTTTTTTCTAGCTTTCTACTGAACATTTAATATAAATCCTGTTGTTTTTTTTTTTTAAATCACTTCTCCTTTTTACTTTAATTATATTGCCTTAAAAATCCTTGCAATAGTTTTATTAAAATACTTTCTTTTCTTCTTCCATTAATTTTTTTCTCCAGAATGTGTATTCTGGTCTTCCTCCCACAAGCTGCTATATTCCTATTACTTTTCTCAGTAGTTGTAGTTTCTATACATAATTGTCCAACTCAGGTTGCTTGATTCCCTAGGATTGGAGTAGATTGACAAGTAGTAGAAAGCAAGGTATGGATTTTTTTTCCTACCACATTGTCAAGTTGGGAAACTTCTCTATTGAGACCCCTGTGTCCTTGGCTCAGGAGTGCAGCTCTCCTTTGGAGATGCCAATAGCAAAAATAAAAGGTACTGGTTTCCCTCTCCGCTGGGAGGAATGAGAAAGTTGGACCAGATGATTTTGACTTATGAAACGAAAAAGGGAGAAGGCAGTTTCGCTATCTGTTAGGATATACTCTGTGCTTCTTGCGCTGTCTGTGTCCTAAAGACCAAGAGAGAAGAGATGGAATGGGACCAGAGAAGGGGTGCTGAGATGGCCTTCACATCCCTTCTGTAAATAGACTGGCAGCCAGCACACCCACTCAGAACCTTCTAGACGCTGTAGCCCAGGCTTCCCAGCATAGATGGTGTCTCCCTGCATCCTTCTCCTTGACACAGAGAGGCTTCTAGTAAGGCTGCAGTTGAGTTAGGAAAGCCAACCAACAACACCCCCCATCTCTCCCGCACTTAGCTGGTACATGCTCCTTCACTGCAGCGAAGCCCAAACCTATTACAGGCAAAGCACTCCAGTTTTAAAACCTATGAAGAGAGTTCTATAAATGAGGTGCTCAGAAACTGGAGAAGGAGGCAGACGTAGCATTGGTGCCGAAGCACTTCAGTCAGCAGAACGCCTGGGCTGTGGTGGGGTCCTACGAAGACCTCATGGAAAAGGTGAGGCTTCAGCCCTGGTGAAGAAGCGTGATTTTACTGAGAACAGGGAGGAAATGAGAGCCCAAACCCAGCCAGATCCCCGAGGTGTGAACTGTATAAAGCAGGACGTTTAACTGCTCTTCAGTCAATCCATTGTGGCTTCAGAAATATGTATGGGTAAAATCTCTTAAGAATTGAGAACTGAATGAGGTGTCTGAGAGTGTGTCTTTGGTAATAAAGCGAAGAGGTGTTTTTTTTTTTTTTTTTAAAGGTACTTTCTTTAACATGTGGGTGTGGGCAGCTTGAAGGATTTTTCATTTTCTTAGCCTGTGCTGATTACAGTACATTGCTCCAGGTTAATTCTGCAAATACTGTTAGCCACTAAGATTATTTGTGCTTAGTAAACATAAATTAGAGCCTGAAAAGATTCCGTGACTTGAAGAGCTGGTATGTGAATGTCATTGCTTGAGAAATAGATCTGAGTACTACAGAACATTGGTGTGGTCATGGTTTTATTTTAGGCTAGTTTCTTAGCAAAATTGTAAAGCCATATTGGATGTCCTTCAGTTCAGTTCAGTCGCTCAGTCATGTCCGACTCTTTGCAACCCCATGAATCACAGCACGCCAGGCCTCCCTGTTCATCACCATCTCCCGGAGTTCACTCAGACTCATGTCCAACGAGTCCGTGATGCCATCCAGCCATCTCATCCTCGGTCGTCCCCTTCTCCTCCTGCCCCCTATCCCTCCTAGCATCAGAGTCTTTTCCAATGAGACTTAGCATCCACTAAACTCTCATTACATAAGTTCCTCTTTTTGGGAATTGTGAAATGCATGTAATTATAATAGAGGAAATGAGTTCATCAGTGAAACTTTTTCCCTGACACTTAAAGTCACACTGCAAAGGAACTTTAAACATAGCATTTGTGTATTGGTTGCTTTGGTCATTGGCTACTAGTAGCTTATGTGTTGACCTTTACTCATTTAAGGAATATATTTTAAAATATTTCTATTCATTAAAAATGAAAGTATTAGTATTATGAAAATTCAAGTTAAAGTATCAGTTCACTATACTGTTTACAATAAAATCAATTATATTTTATTCCAGACTTGGTCCCTTCACTCGCTTGCTTTGATAGTGGATTCTAGTGGCCCAATGTATCGTGGATATGTAGAGCCAACATTATCTCTAGTTCTTACCTTGCTGTTGACAGTTCCACCCTCACATACAGAAGTTCATCAGTGTTTGGGTAGATGCTTGGGTGCTATAATAACTACTGTTGGACCTGAACTACAAGGTGAGTAACTTCATCTTAAGCTAAAGGGATTACACAGATAATAACTGTCTTTCAGCTTCCTGAATATTACCTTCACATTGCCTAAAGAAATCTTATACTAATAATTTCTGTGTGTTATGCACTGGCAATTTACTGAAAACCTGGAGCTCTCCTCTACGTGTGCTATTTTATTTACTCCCCTTAAGAAACCTGTGATATGAAGATGCTTTTTGAACTTTTGAGCAGAGAAAACACCTAAGTTAAAATGTTACTTGGAGCCCTATGAAGTCAAAGGTGAAAGTGGAGTTCCTTTGGCATGGGGTGCCATCCTCTTGTCTTCATGGACTCTAGCTTCACTTTTTTTTTGTTTTAACTCTAAGAAATATATTATTTTCTCTCAGGAATTAAACTCAGTGAAGTTAAGTAACTTGCCTCGAGTCATTCAACTGAGGAGTAGCAGATTTGTGATCCTAAGGCCCAAATACTTACCATGTACTTCCACTGAAATAATTCTACAAATGGTTAACTTAAACACTCAGGTCAGAAAATTATTGTGAATTTATGCAAAATACATGAGCTACTTTCAGAGCTTTCCCTTTTCCCCCTACTATTTATTAAATCTTCCAGTGAGTCTAGCTTTTTATATATATTATCTCATTTGATTCTAACAGCAATCCTGATAAAGGTATATCTCTCCATTTTACAGATGAAATACTGAGGCTGAGAAAGGTTAAGCACTTTCCCAAGATTTTATATATATTATATAGCCAGTGAGGGCTTCCCAGGTGGCACAGTGGTAGAGAAGCCGCCTGCCAATGCAGGAGACACAGGAGACGCAGGTTCAGTCCCTGGTTCGGGAAGATCCCCTGGAGAAGGAATGGCAACCCGCTCCAGTGTTCTTGCTGGGAAAATTTCATAGAGGAGCCTGACAGGCTGTAGTCCATGCACAACTGAGCACACACACAGAGACACACACACAGACACCATGCACACGCACACGCACACCCGCCAGTGAGTGGTTGGGATCAGAGGTCAAGCTCAGGTAAATTTCCTTTGCCTGTTTGCCTGCATTCTTAACTGTTATGCTTTGTTGCCTCCATTCAGATAGTTACTTAAAAAAAAAGAGGGATGTGAAAAAAGAAAGGACCTTTAGGAGGAATGCTAGGAATTGAAAAATATATGATTTATACATGTCTCTATCTTGGTCTCAGTGTCCTCTTTGAGAAGGTTGGTGTTTCTTTTCTTCCAGTGAATATCACAGGTATGTAGAGAGAATAAATATGTGCCCTTGATTAAGTGTAGGTGTCTACCAAGTGCTTTCTGATGTGATGGTGAGGCCTGTGTATTTCAAACTAGAATATGACTCTTGTGTGGCTCTGATTTCCTTGTTTGGTCTCTGTGGGTAAGTGTGTGCTCAGTCTCTGAAGTCATGTCCGACTCTTTGTGACCCTGTGGCTTGTAGTTGTCAGGGTCCTCTGGGATTTCCCAGGCAAGAATACTGGGGTAGGTTGCTGTTTCCATCTCTGGGGTATCTTCCTGACCCAGGGATCGAATCCATATTTCCTGGGTTGGCAGGTGGATTCTTTACCACTAAGCCACTAGGGAAGCCCTGTTTGGTCTTTATATAAAATTTTTTTTTTTGCATTGGTAAAAATTTTAAATCACTTACATTTGGCAGCTAAGACATTTTTATCTAGACGGTGTGTAATACTACACAATTTATTTTTCCTATCTCTGCTAAAAATTGCCATTAATCTTATTAGGAAAATAGAATTTGACATTATTTTATCATAGAAGTGGTACTGTTATTTGAACAAAGAACCGGAGAATAAGGAATGTTCTGGCTCTTCCAAAGGAAACAATGATAGGCTTAAAAGACAATATAGTTTATCAGAGGATAAATATAAAGCTAGGTAAATCTAAGATGCATTATTGTCATTCATAAACTGATGTGTTTTGAAATCATTTGTATATATTTTACAGAATTTTTGTTTACAAAACCATCAGAAAGAGGATTATTTTTCTTAAGCGACTCCTTTTTAAATTTTGATTGAAGCATAGTTGATATACACTATTGTATTCATTTCAGGTGTACTACTTGGTATTTCAGCATTTATATATATTATGAATTGATCGCCACGTTACGTCTAGTAACTGTTACCATATAGTTATCGTAAGATTGCTAACTGTATTCTCTATGCTATACGTTACATCCTTTGAGAAGTAACTTCTTTTTTGACGTTGGCTTTCAAGGAGAGTAATTTAGAGGATGACTTTCTTATAATAGGGGACAGGCAGGTTAGGCAAATTAACTATGATCCATGGGCCAAATTTGTCAGATGCCCACTTGTTTGGTTTTTTTTTTTTTTAAACAACCCATGAGGTGAGAATTGTTTGTAAGTGGTTATGCAGGCACTTCCCTCATAGAGTAGTGTGGATTTTGCCTCCTGGCAAGCAAAATAAAAAATATTGGCCCTCTTAAGAAAAGTTTGCTGACTCTTATTCTGTAGATTTTATTTGCTTGATAAAATGTAAGCTGTTAAAATGTAAGGGGAAAAAAAGTAAGGGCATTTCTTATAGTGATTTTTAATAGTTGCAGTATCAAACCTACGATAGAGCACATGTACTAGTTAATGTTAATTCAACATAGTTTTTTTTTTTTTAATTGAAGTACGGTTGATTTACAGGGTGGTGTTAGTTTCAGGTATACTTTTTTGTGTGTTTATTTGGAAAGGAGTTATTTAGAAGATAGTTATTTTCTAGGAATATTTTTGGTGATACTAATAATAAAATCATTGTATTTTATGTTGTCTTTTGCTTTGCTCTTAGGGAATGGAGCAACAATTTCCACAATCCGTTCTTCTTGTTTGGTGGGTTGTGCGATAACCCAGGACCATTCAGATTCTCTCGTCCAGGCAGCTGCCATATCTTGCCTTCAGCAGCTTCACATGTTTGCACCACGACATGTCAATTTATCCAGTCTTGTTCCTAGCCTTTGTGTAAGTATAAAGCTGTTTCACTCTTTTATTTGTTTAGGGAACCCAAAATTTGTTTTCCAAAAGATCAGACTAGAGCAAAGCAAAAAAATTAAGTTTCCTGGATTGTGCATTCTAGTTTCAGCTTCAGTAGTCACTTTATGACTGTTTATTTTATTCACTGATTTTCTTTTTCACCTTTTAGGAAATATTTTAATGAACTGTTAAGTAAGGTCCAGAGGACTTTCTCTGGACTAAACATACCTCAAAGCTGGGCAAGTATGTTGTACAGAGAGTGGAATTTCTTGGATGCAGCTTTAAGAATAAAACATTTTTTTCTTTTTTAAGAAATGTACAAAAATCATTATACATAGTACAAAAGGAAAATATTAAGGAAAAGTGTGGTTAACATGGTCAACAGTGATTGTTTACAATAAATGCTAGAAAAGACTATAGGCAAGCATATAAACAGAGAATCCTATCATAACCTAGGCATTCAGAAAAGATTTCTTTGAAAAAATGATATATAAGATGCAAACTGTAGGGTAAATAGGAGTTAGTTTGGGGAGAAATATGATATTGGAGTAACAGCACTTATTTTTAAGCAGAAAGAAAAATATGTGAAAGATCCTGAGATGGGAAGGAGGGAATGCATTTAAGGAATCGTTTAGTCAGAAGCTGAGAGGAAAAAGGGGGAGGTGGGTCATAAGGGCACAGGATGAAGCTGAACAGTTATTTAGGGGGAATCATTCCCACACCTTCAGGGAGTTTGAATGTGCCACAGTGTGGAAACCAGGTGCTTGTGAAATGTTTCCAAAGAACATCCACGAAAAAAATAGTCAATTAATAGTATACTCCAGATTGCATTCTGCAACAGGCTATGTGCCATCCTGTCAAAAGCCATGGCCTAACACCCAGGTTTTGAGGGCACAGATGGCATCTCTTGAGCACGGTAAACTAGTTACATGATACAGCTCTGGTATGTGTGTGCGTTCAGTAGTGTCTGAGTCCTTGCAACCCCATGGACTGAAGCCTGTCAGGCTCCTCTGTCCATGGAATTTTCTAGGCCAGAATACTGGAGTGGGTTGCTATTTCCTACTCCAGAGAATCTTCCTGGCCCACGGCTCAAACCCCACCATCTCCTGCATTATGGGCAGATGCTTTACTGCTGAGCCACTTGGGAAGCGCAGCTCTGATAGGCAACTGATAAATGTGATGAAGACTCAGACACACACTCCTCAGTTGTCTGGTTCCTCTGTGCATCTTTTTCTCCTTAAATATAATTATACTATGAAAGTTTTCCTTATGAGATGGAACATATTTAAGAGGATCTGGTCAAGTAATAACGTGAATTTCTTTATTTCATTGAAGGTTACCAGTAAGCCACAGGGAACATACTGAGTGTCCTGTATGTTAACGGAAAATAATGTATCCAAAATGATTTTTTTAGCATAGCATCAAGGGTTTTGTTACACGGTATATTGGAGCACTCTCCTGAACCTTTTCCAAAAATCTGGGAAGGAGATGCCATGGGAGATAAAAGATAAAAAAGAGGGCCACTAGAGTGGCTCTCTTGATTCCACATTACCAAATGCCCTTTGAGCTGTCTTCATTACCAAATCTTTTGACACTCTCTAAAAAATAGTTCATACATGGATTCATCCAAATTAGTGAAATCAGGGCTGATTTTTGTAAACTTCATGTTCATCTCTATTCAGCCATTGCCACCAGAAGAGACCATATTATGTGATACCATGTGTAATACCTAACACAAATGAGG
Organism: Ovis canadensis; assembly: GCF_042477335.2. Classification (NCBI taxonomy): domain Eukaryota; kingdom Metazoa; phylum Chordata; class Mammalia; order Artiodactyla; family Bovidae; genus Ovis; species Ovis canadensis. The sequence goes on from NC_091247.1 coordinate 87,160,842, forward strand.
TGATTTTTTTTTTCAGTAAATCTGTTAAGAGGTAAGCTTCACCACAGTAATCTTTATGAAATTATATAAAAATATTAAAATGTATATGATGGAACTGTTCAAATATGTTTTTGCAAGAACGGCCACCACTCTGAATTACTTTTATTTTCCTCCTGGCAAGTAGATGCTTGTTATACTATGTGATCAGTCGTTCTTCTGTCCAGATCTTTTCTGCACACAGCAAGTACATTACCTGGGATGATTGTGAGATGTCAGTGAGAAAAAGACTTGAGCTAAATGCCCACGTCGTCAGTGACAGAGCAGGGATATCTCATTGTCCTGAATATAAGTACATGGCAGGCACAAGAAGGGATAGGATAGCAAGATGACGTATGGTTTAAATAACAGGGCTTTCTGGGCTTCCCTTGTGGCTCAACTGGTAAAGAATTCTCCTGCAGTGTGGGAGACCTGGGTTCTATCCCTGGATTTGGAAGATCCCTGGAGAAGGGAAAGGCTACCCACTCCAGTATTCTAGCCTAGAGAATTCCGTGGACTGTATAGTCCATGGGGTCGCAAAGAGTCAGACAAGACTGAGTGACTTTAACTTCACTTCACAGAGGCCTAATGAAGGGAATGGCAACCCACTCGATTACTCTTCCCTCGAGAATTCTGTGGACAGAGGAGCCTGGCAGGCTACTGTCCATGGGATCACAAAGAGTTGGACATGACTGAGTGACTAACATTAACTAACTAGAGGCCTAATGTAGGAGCAAGCAGCACGGTGTTCCTAAGGTTTGCAGAATATAAGGAAGAAAAAAGAAGCTGCTTTGGAAAACAGTGAGGCATAATCTACAAAAGTTGAAAGTATGCATACAATATAATCCAGCAACTCCCCTCTAAAGTAAATACCTGAGAGAAATGCATGCACATGTGTGCCAAAAAAAATCCTCAGGAGTTTTCATTCTCGGGTTATTTGTGCTAGCCAAAAAAACAGAAACAGCCAAAGTGTGCTCCATTCTGCAGAGTGGATAATGGTATAATTCTTCAATAAAATATTATACAACAGTAAAAATGAATGAACCCCTATTATATGGAATCACATGGATGGGTCCAACAGACATATTGCTGAAAAGAAACCAAACACAGAAGAGAACAGACTTCATGGTTCCATTTGTATAAAATTCAAGAACAAGGCTACACCAGGCTCTACTGATAGATGTCAAGTAAATTGTGATTATATCTGAGCAGCTAAGAAGTTTGCGTGAAGCCACATTTTTTTTTTATCAAATTTAATGTTTTTTTCCTGATATTTTGTGGATTTTACCAGAAAGTTTCCAAACAAATACAAGTTAATTGTTACCTGGTTTACAGTGGCTGCAAAACACCATCAGTGATAATTTGTATCTCTCATATCAGAGATGTTGAAATGGAGGAGTGGGGAAGTGACTTCAGGATCGTTCAGTTCAGTTCAGTCGCTCAGTCGTGTCCGACTCTGCGACCCCATGAATCGCAGCACGCCAGGCCTCCCTGTCCATCACCAACTCCTGGAGTTCACTCAAACTCATGTCCATCGAGTCAGTGATGCCATCCAGCCATTTCAGGATCGTTAAAACTGAGTTTTTGAAAACATTATGTAAACCTTAAAATATTTTATTTCTTTCACTTTGACCCAGGATATGTTGAGTGTATTTTCTTAGCTATAATTCTATTTAATTGTAATTAAATGAAATTATATGGTGTTATGCTTCATGTATGTTTAATCCTTTGATCTTTTCCACAGTTGCATAAGATAGGTAGGACCTGTCTGTACAGATAAAAAAGCAAAACTCTGAGAGATTTGTTCCTTCCATGTCATATGACCATGCTTACCCTTACCTATAGGATATTTGAAAGTTTTAAAATGTCATTATTTTTAGGAAGAGAAAAGAAAACATTATGTTGAAAAAAATCTGATCTGTTAGGTTTTCTCTCCTCAGTTATATTTTGTTTTTTTTTAATACTCAGTATAATTTCAATGATTGTAAACTTTATTCAAAAATGAGTTACAAATGCTATATTAACAGCATAAAAATACATTATCTAGCATTGTGAAGGAGTGATGTCTTCCATATAATTGTTTTCCCCTCCATCATTTCTGGATGAGATTCTTTCTAAAATGTCTTGCTTTCTTATTTAAAAAGCAACATATGGAGCAGAGTTTAATATTTGCTTGATGAATCAGATTGATAGATTGAGTGATAATAGATTTATTATCTATTATATGATTTACTATGTATCATCTACTGTTCTAAATAAAATATTTGTTTTAACTTATTTTATTTTCACTATATTCCTGTGGGAAATTGCTATCCTCATTTCATATATGAGCAAACAAGGCACAGAGAGGTTAGGTAACTTCCCTAAGACCACACAGGAGTAAGTGTGTGATTTAAACCCAGTCTGGTGCTCGCTTCGGCAGCACATATACTAAAATTGGAACGATACAGAGAAGATTAGCATGGCCCCTGCGCAAGGATGACACGCAAATTCGTGAAGCGTTCCATATTTTTAGACACATGTACCCCAATGTTCATCGCAGCACTGTTTATAGCCAGGACATGGAAACAACCTAGATGTCCATCAGCAGATGAATGGATAAGAAAGCTGTGGTACATATACACAATGGAGTATTACTCAGCTGTTAAAAAGAATTCATTTGAATCAGTTCTGATGAGATGGATGAAACTGGAGCCGATTATACAGAGTGAAGTAAGCCAGAAAGAAAAACACCAATACAGTATACTAACACATATATATGGAATTTAGGAAGATGACAATGACGACCCTGTATGCAAGACAGGGAAAGAGACACAGATGTGTATAACGGACTTTTGGACTCAGAGGGAGAGGGACAGGGTGGGATGGTTTGGGAGAATGACATTCTAACATGTATACTATCATGTGAATTGAATCGCCAGTCTATGTCTGACGCAGAATGCAGCATGCTTGGGGCTGGTGCATGGGGATGACCCAGAAAGATGTTATGGGGAGGGAGGTGGGAGGGGGGTTCATGTTTGGGAATGCATGTAAGAATTAAAGATTTTAAAATTTAAAAAATAAAAAACTAAAAAAATAAAAATAAAAATAAAATAAACCCAGTCTGGCAACTGGAACCTGAGCTCTTAATTATTATGCAGTGGTATGTCTTATGGTTTATATCATGTGTTAGAGGGTACTATAGTGATTCTTTCAGGAACTTTTGAAATGAAAAATATTCTATACCAAAAGAATCTTTTGCAGTTCTTTTCAGATAGTTATGTTTGCTTAATTTTAATTTTGTATTTTAATATATACCTTCCTTTACTTTCAGTTCTTACTGTGTGCTCTACCCCGTGACTTTTCATTTGGTATAATTGATCTCTGTGCACTTTAAAAATTTCAGTGACATGGAGAAGGGAATGGCAACCCACTCCAGTATTCTTGCCTAGAAAATTCCATGGACAGAGGAGCCTGGTGGGCTACGTCATTCATGGGGTCACAAAGAGTCGGACACGACAGAGTGACTTCATAGTTGATTAACAATGTTGTAATACTTTCAGGTGAACAGTAAAGGGACTCAGCCATACATATGCCTGTATCCATTCTCCCCCAAACCCCTGTGAGGCCCATCCAGGCTAGCACATAACATTGAGCAGAGTTCTGTGTGCTATACAATAGGTTTTTGTTGGTTATCCATTTTAAATATAGCAGTGTGTACATGACCTTGCCAGAGTCCTAACTATCCCTTCTCCCTGGCAACCATGAGTTTGTTTTCTAACTTTGTGAGTCTCTTTCTGTTTTATGTTCATTTGTATTATTTCTTTTTAGACTCCAAATGTAAGGGTTTTCATATGATATTTCTCCTTCTGTCTGACTTCATTCAATATGACACTCGCTAGGTCCAAAAAAAAAAAAAAAAGTCAGTGACAGAGTTTAATAGGACTGTGTATAAAATGTGCAAAAGATCCTTCTGGGTTTTAATCTAAGTATATTATATGATCTTTAACCCAAGACTTGGGGCAGTTCTTTTGTAGCCTATTAAAATACTCTATATATTTTATTGGTATTACTAGTTTTTGAAAAGTCCATCATTTTGCTCTGTTGGAAACAAATAAGGGGGTTAAATGAAGAGCCTCTTCAGAAATTATGTGTTAATATACGTTCATTAGACAAGTAAGATTATAGCCTTTTTAAAAAAGTCTAAAATTGTTATGGTTTACAGGTTCACCTGTGTAGTTCCCATCTATTACTTCGACGAGCAGCTGTGGCCTGTCTCCGGCAGCTTGCCCAAAGAGAAGCAGCTGAAGTATGTGAATATGCCATGAGCCTGGCAAAAAATTCAGGGGACAAAGAGAGCAGTGGCACCAGTAAGTCCTTTTATCAGTCAATGTTCTTTTTAAGTATTACTTATTAAATAACATTTTTGCATTGAAATATCATCAATTTTCTTACTCTTTTAAATAAAACTTGTTACTTTTAAAATTCCCATATAGTTTTCTTGGTAGTTTTACATTTTTAACTTTTTAAACACCCTCTTCCAACAACACAAGAGAAGACTCTACACATGGACATCACCAGATGGTCAATACCGAAATCACATAGATTATGTTTTTTGCGGCCAAAGAGGGAGAAGCTCTATACAGTCAGCAAAAACAAGACCAGGAGCTGACTGTGGCTCAGATCATGAACTCATTATTGCAAAATTCAGACTTAAATTGAAGAAAGTATGGAAAACCAGTAGACCATCAGGTATGACCTAAATCAAATCCCTTACAATGATACAGTGGGAGTGACAAACATTCAAGGGATTAGATCTGACAGACAGAGTGCCTAAAGAACCATGGAAGGAGGTTCGTGACATTGTACAGGAGCTAGTGGTCAAGATCACCCCCAAGAAAACGAAATGCAAAAAGGCAAAAATGGTTGTCTGAAGAGGACTTACAAATAGCTGAGAAAAGACAAGAAGCTAAAGGCAAAGCAGAAAAGGAAAGCTATACCCATTTGAATGCAGAGTTCAAAGAATAGCAAAGTGAAGTGAAATCGTGCAGTCCGACTCTTTGTGATGCAATAGACTGTAGCCCAGGCTCTTCCATCCATGGGATTTTCCAGGTAAGAATATTGGAGTGAGTTGTCATTTCCTTCTCCAGGAGATCTTCCCGACTCAGGGATTGAACTCGGGTCTCCTGCATTGTACGCAGACGCTTTACCATCTGAGCTACTAGGGAAGTCTGGAGATAAAAAAACCTTCCTCAGTGATCAAATGCAAAGAAATAGAGGTAAATAATAGAGTGGGAAACACTAGAAATCTCTTCAAGAAGATTAAAGATACCAAGGGAACATTTCATGCAAAGATAGGTACAATGAAGGACACAAATGGTATGGACCTAACAGAAGCAGAAGATATTAAGAAGTGCCAAGAATACACACAAGAACTATACAAAAAGATCTTCATGACCCAGATAATCATGATGATGTGATCACTCACCTAGAGCCAGACATCTTGGAATGTGAAGTCAAGTGGGCCTTAGGAAGCATCAGTACGAACAAAGGTAGTGTAGGTGATGGAATTCCAGTTGAGCTAATTCAAGTCCTAAAAGATGATGCTGTGAAAGTGCTGCACTCAATAGGCCACCAAATCTGGAAAACTCAGCAGTGGTCACAGAACTGGAAAAGGTCAGTTTTCATTCCCGTCTCAACAAGGGCAATGCCAAAGAATGTTCAAACTACCACACAATTGCACTCATCTCACACGCTAGCAAAGTAATGGTCAAAATTCTCCAAGCCAGGCTTCAACAGTACATGAACTGTGAACTTCCAGATGTTCAAGCTGGTTTTAGAAAAGGCAGAGATCAAATTGCCAACATCAAAAAAGCAAAAGGGTTCCTGAAAAACATCTATTTCTTCTTCTTTGACTAGACCAAAGCCTTTGACTGTGTAGATCACAACAGACTGTGGAAGATTCTGAAAGAGATGGGAATGCCAGACCACCTGACCTGCCTCCTGAGAAATCTATATGCAGGTCAGGAAGCAACAGTTAGAACTGGACATGGAACAACAGACTGGTTCCACATTGGGAAAGGAGTCCGTCAGGGCTGTATATTGTCACCCTCCTTATTTAACTTACATGCAGAGTACATCATGAGAAACGCTGGGCTGGATGCAGCACAAGCTGGAGTCAAGATTGCCAGGAGAAATATTAATAACCTCAGATATGCAGATCAACCACCCATTTGGCAGAAAGTGAAGAAGAACTAAAGATCCTCTTGATGAAAGTGAGAGAAGGAAGCAAAAAAGCTGGCTTAAAACTCAACATTCAAAAAACAGAGATCATGGCATCCAGTCCCATCACTTCATGGCAAAAGGATGGGGAAACAATGGAAACAATGGCAGACTTTATTTTTAGGGGCTCCAAAATCGCTGCAGATGGTGACTGCAGCCATGAAATAAAAAGACACTTGCTCCTTGGAAGAAAAGTTATGACCAACCTAGACAGCATATTAAAAAGCAGAGACATTGCTTTGCTGACAGAGGTCCATCTAGTCAAAGCTATGGTTTTTCCAGTAGTCATGTATGGATGTGAGAGTTGGACTCAAATCTGAGCACCAAAGAATTGATGCTTTTGAACTGTGGTGTTGGAGAATACTCTTGAGAGTCCCTTGGGCTGCAAGGTGTTCAAACCAGTTCATCCTAAAGGAAATCAGTCCTGAATATTCATTGGAAAGACTGATGCTGAAGCTGAAGCTCCAATACTTTAGCCACCTGTTGCGAATACCTAACTCCTTGGAAAAGACCCTGCTTGGAAAGATTGAAGGCAGGAGGAGAAGGGGACAACAGAGGATGAGATGGTTGGGTGGCATTACCAACTCGATGGACATGAGTTTGAGCAAACTTTGGAAGTTGGTGATGGACAGTGAAGTCTGGCATGCTGCAGTTCATGGGGTCACAAAGAGTCGGATACGACTGAGAAACTGAACTGACTGACCTTTTAAAAATCTCATAGCTCAAAATTTTGGGGTGTCAGAACACTTCTGCCATCCCTAAAGGACATTATAACTGTGTAAGGGGTATTGCCTTGTATCCATAATAGGCTTCTGAAAAGATAATTTTGAGGATACTTCAAAGCTTCTGATGTCTGACAATAGTTAATTTTTTGTGATGTTACTTTTCCTTGAAGAAGTTAAGACCACAGAAACCAATTAAACTATGAAATGTCAGTAGATGTTTAGGTAGTGAAAAGTAGATCTTTACTTTCTTCAGTTCTTTTTGCTTTTCCAAGGATTTTAAGTATAGCTTGCATATATAATTGGTCCTCTGGGGATTCCCTGATACCTCAGTTGTTAAAGAATCCACCTGCAATGCAGGAGACTCTGGTTCGATCCTTGTGTCGGGGAAGTCCCCTGGAGAAGGGCTAGGCTACTCACCCCAATATTCTTGGGCTTCCCTTGTGGCTCAGCTGGTAAAGAATCCACCCACAATTCGGGAGACCTGGGTTCGATCCCTGGATTGGGAAGACTCCCCGAAGAAGGGAAAGGCTACCCACTCCAATATTCTGGCCTGGAGAATACCGTGGAGTGTGTAGTCCATGGGGTCACAAAGAGTCGGACACGACTGAGTGACTTTCACTTTCACTTTTCCTCTGGTTCTGTGGGTAGGTGGTTTGGGAACTTAATTGAAGAGCTTAATTAAAGAGCTTAATTGACAGACATATTTCCCCTATAGTGAGAGAAAATGTCTACTTTTAAGAGGTTCCTAATGCATAGTAGTTTCTTGGGTACCAAGAAGTAATATACTAAAATAGCTTCAATTTTAGCATAATGTAAATAAGAACTCTGTTAGCAAGCACACACTGTATTGTAGAGTGTATAGGAAGTTTACTATAAAAAATCTAGCAGTAAACATTACTGCTTTTTGGAGAGAAAACATAGCACCAAAAGTAGTTACAGAATTCTCTTGAATAAAAATTTCAGAACTTTTCTGCCAGTCACCATAATCAATATTGAAAGAGATAAACTAAGAATGGGAAAAATATTCACAAAATATCCTTTGTTTATTAAAATGTGTGCATTTGTATTTTAATATTTTAAAGCTTTTACAAATGTGTGCCAGGGGGCTTAAGACACCCTCCCCTAGGTTTGGTGATTTACTAGGACTCAGCATATAGTCACATTTATGGCTGTGATTAATAACAGCAGAAGGATACAAAGCAAAATCAGCAAAGGGAGAAGGTATATGGAGTGAAGTCCAGAGCAGACCAGGCCCAGGCTTCTAAGAGTTCACTCCCCATGGAATCACACAGGATATGCTTACTTCCCCCGCAAGGAGTTGTGACAACACATGTGAAATGTTGTCTTCCTGTGAAGCTTGCTAGACCCTCAGTGCCTAAGGTTTTTATTAGGGGCTAGTCAAACAGGCATGATTTACCTAGCATATACTGGAAGTTCAGATTTTCTGAAAGTTTGTTGTTCAGCCTAAACAGATGTCCAGCATAAACCCTGTTGTTGGTACAGACAACTTAGGCATACTCAGCCACTTTTATCAGGAAATGATGGGGCTCTCTTGAAACCCAATCCCAAAATGCAAGTCAAGGACTGACTGTGATATCAGACCTTCATAGGGTAGTCTGGGACCTGCTAGGTTAACTCTTCAGTGCATCTGTAAATATCACAAGAGTACACAAAAGAGATGTTTTATCAAGAAAGCAGTACAAACATATGAAATACCTTTAATGATTAAATAGTTACATGTTAATATAGTCATACGATAGCATTTTTCTTCTATGAAACTGATTAAGATTAAAAATTATGATTTTAACCAGTGTTGGGAGAGATATGAATAAAAGAAATTTCTTATACTACTGGTAGAAACATAAAGTCACCCAAGTTTCCTTGGAGGATTTTTTTGTCAGTATATCCTCCAAGTTTTCAAACCGTGCTAACCCTTTGACCCAGCCTCTTTCAGGAATTCCTCCTCAGTGGTTAATCAGTTACTGTACTCCTAAGTCAGTGATTTGCTATGTTCATGTAAATTCATGTTGTGGAAGTCTAATTCCTGCTACGGGAAAATATTCACGCTATACTGCTAAGTGAAAAATAGACATCTGTGCTTAATCTCTCTAGAATGTTACTTCCTCAGAACCTTCCATTTCCTGCTGTCTTTGAATTCCCCTGACTGTGGCTGTTTTCTGCAAGCCTCTCCTTATTATGTCTTTGGAGTGATTCAATTTCAATTTGTTCATCCAACATATATAGCAATAATTTTTTCAGATGATTAAATCTATTTAAAAATATCTCTCTTTCCCACACTTTTCTTGTTAAAATCAAATATATTTATCAAGTATTCCCTGGAGATTTGTTTAAAATAATACCATAGGATAATCAGTCTTAAAGAGCAGGGTTTTTACTTTCATTGTCAGATTAAATTCTAATTCTAAAAACATGTAATTTGGAGACCGTAGTCGAACTGTGTATATATAGCTAAGTGGTTTTGTTGTTGTTGTGAATATACATGTAGATCATGGTCTTTAACTTAACTATTATCACTAGTATACAATAAAGTCCTGTACAAGTTCATTTGAAATATTTGCTTTTCAGATGTTAGTCCTTTTGCGCCTGGAGCAAGTTCTCGAAGTGATATCCATTGCCGGCATCAAGGTGTTAATATAACAGAAACTGGTCTTGAGGGACTTCTTTTTGGAATGCTAGACCGGGAGACAGACAGAAAATTATGTTCTGATATCCATGATACTTTGGGACATATGCTGTCATCGCTGGCTGTAGAAAAGCTTTCTCATTGGCTAATGCTTTGTAAAGATGTGCTAGCAGCTTCTAGTGGTATGTATTTAATATATATATTCTTAAAATAAGGAAAATTATTTATTTTTGATACATATCTATAGATATATACCATATATAGATATACATACATATATATAAATTTGAGCCTACATTTTAAAATAATAATAAGTTGTACTCTATAAATCCCTGTAAAGGGATTAATTAAGGTTAAATTATATTACAAACTAATGAACTCTGATTATTTTTTGGCAGATAACTAAGTTCAAACTAATTTTCATATATTAAAATCCCAGATTACTGTCTTGTTCAACATAAGATGTAGAAGTAGTGAAATATGTAAATATTTTTGTTATTCTTTCCCTGGTTTTTCATTTCTATTTTTATTTATCTTTTTAAATTAAATATATTTAAGGAGAAATTTTATTTTACTATCATAAACAGATCAACAATCATACCTTTCATAAAAATAATTATTGTGAAAGTACATACAAAGGAGACAAAACAACATTATTGCATTTTAGAGTGATATCTGATAACTACTTTTATTATTTATTTAATTTTATACAGTTTTTAAAGGTTACTTTTCATTTACATGTATTACAAACTTATCGCCTGTATTCCTCGTGGGGTACATCACACCCTTGAGCCTGTCTTACATGCTTTGTACCCAGTCCCCCTCTTTGGTTTTTTAATTGATTCTCTAAAAAGAACCTTGCCAATTCTACTGTTTTTAAATTAGATTCCTTCAAACAGTGCTATATCTAAAGCATCATTTTTGCTATACGTGAGGTTGTTATAATGTGCTTTTACTCTTGTTACAGATATGAGTACTGCAACTCCTTTAAGCAGTGGAAAAGATGAGGAATTTGAGAAGAAAGATGAGATGGATGATGATACCATGTTTACCACACTCGGAGAAGAAGATAAGTCAAAGCCCTTTGTGGCACCTCGCTGGGCCACTCGAGTATTTGCTGCCGATTGCCTGTGTCGAATCATCAATCTGTGTGAGAATGCAGACCAGGCTCACTTTGATCTTGCCCTGGCACGTTCTGCTAAACTACGAAACCCCACAAGTAAGTTTAAAATCAGTACTTCTTTTCCCCAGAGTATTTTTTTAATAGGTTTGAAATATTTTACTGCTTTGTAACCTGCTTTAGACTGTGCTCTTCATTTATTGTAAGTTTCCTTGCTTTTTGCCTTTGTTTTTTGTCCTCTCTACATACTGTCTCTCTTCTGATCTCTATTTGGAAGGTAAGTTGAGGAAAGTGGGCCAAAGTTATATATCTATCTACTTTAAAGATATATTCATCTTAATCATTTGTCCTAAGAATAATGATGGCCCTGAGCGTAATGATGATGGTAACATATGTTTCCTTCGTACCTTATCCTACTTTTAGCAGAAGTTTAAGGTGAGTAAATAAAGTGCATTTTGCAGTCCCCAGCCATGGAGAATGTCAGAGTTTATGAATGCCATGGCAGATTTTAAACTCAGATTTCAGAAATGCTGTTGCATATTTTTGAAAAGGTGAAATTGTTTATTACTGAAACCTTTTTACTTTTTGATCGTTTGTAAGCTTTTATACCATATATCCCCTGGATCAGATATTAAACAGAATTTACAGAGATCATCAGGTTTTGTATTTTCACTTACAAATGAAGAAACCCAGAGAAGCTGAGAGACTGGTAGAGTAACAGAGTCTCTTATCTTATGCTTTGTTGTCTCTTCATCATCCTGTCATTTTTTAAAATATCTGAAGACATGGTATGTATTATCAGTATTGAGGTCTATATGTTAAAAATGCCTTCCAGTTTATTGTGTTGTGTGTAAGAAGCAGTAAAAGTCACAGATGGATTAAGAAACAAAAAGTAAAACAGTATTACACTGGGTATAAAATGTGAATCTGATATAGGATACCAGTAAAGCACAATATGTTGTGAACACAGTGTCTTTAATCATGTCATTCATCAAATAGTCATCAAAACTTGTTCTTTGCTATCCATTGGGGATCCAGAAGGAAAAAAATAACAGTCTGTGCTTTTGAAGATGTTCTAGTCTAGAAGACAAAGAGACAAATTTGTCACTCAAATAATTATATTTCCCAGTAGTGGAAGGATAGAGTACTTTGGGAACATAAAAATTGCTATTCATTTCCTGAAGAACTAGGGAAAACCTCAAAGAAGAGGTCATATTGAAGCTGAATTTTATAGGAAGAGGGAGGGTTTTTCCAAGTAGAAGAGGCTGGTTGTGTTAGTTTTCTGTTGTTATTGTAAGAAATGACTGTAAACTTAATGGTTTAAACTAACAGAAATTTATTAAGTTACCGTTCTGTGGGTCAGAAAATCCCAGGATATTATAAACCTCTGTTGTTGTTCAGTCATCCAGTCGTGTCTGACTCTTTGCCACCACATGGACTGCAGTACTCCAGGCCTCCCTTTCCTCACCATCTCCCAGAGTTTGCCCAAGTTCATGTCATGTTCATCGATAATGCTGTCCAGCCGTCTCATCCTCTAATGCCCTCTTCTCCTTCTGCCCTCAATCTTTCCCAGCATCAGGGACTTTTCCAATGAGTTGTCTGTTCACATCAGATGACCAGAATACTGGAGCTTCAGCATCAGTCCTTCCAGTGAATATTCATGGTTGATCTCTTTTACGATTGACTGGTTTGATCTCCTTGCTGTGCAAGGGACTTTCAGGAGTCTTCCCCAGCACCACAGTTTGAAGGCATCAATTCTTTGGCATTCTGCCCTCTTTATGGTCCCGCTCTCACAGCCATACATGACCACTGGGGAAAAACCGTAGCCTTGACTAGACGGAACTTTGTTGGCAAAGTAATGTCTCTGCTTTTAAATATGCTGTCTAGGTTGGTCATAACTTTCCTTCCAAGGAGTAAATGTCTTTTAATTTCGTGTCTGCAGTCACCATCTGCAGTGATTTTGGAGCCCCCCAAAATAAAGTCTGTCACTGTTTCCATTGTTTCTCCATCTATTTGCCATGAAGTGATAGGACTAGATGCCATGATTAGTTTTCTGAAGGTTGAGCTTTAAGCCAACTTTTTCACTCTCTTCTTTCACTTTCATCACGAGGCTCTTTAGTTCTTCACTTTCTGCCATAAGGGTGGTGTCATCTGCATATCTGAGGTTATTGATATTTCTCCTGGCAATCTTGATTCCAGCTTGTGCTTCATCCAGCCCAGTGTTTCTCATGATATAGTCTGCATATAAGTTAAATAAGCAGGGTGACAATATAGAGCCTAGATGTACTCCTTTCCCGATGTGGAACCAGTCTGTTGTTTCATGTCCAGTTCTAACTGTTGCTTCCTGACCTGCATACAGATTTCTTAGCAGGCAGGTCAGGTGATCTGGTATTCCCATATCGTGAAGAATTTTCTACAGCTTGTTGATCCACACAGTCAAACGCTCTGGTATAGTCAATAAAGCAGAAATAGATGTTTTTCTGGAACTCCCTTGCTTTTTCCATGATCTAGTGGATTTTGGCAATTTGATCTCTGGTTCCTCTGCCTTTTCTAAAACCACCTTGAACATCTGGAGGTTCACAGTTCATGTACTGTTGAAGCCTGGCTGGGAGAATTTTGACCATTACTTTGCTAGCATGTGAGATGAGTGCAGTACTGCAGTAGATTGAGCATTCTTTTGCATTGCCTTTCTAAGGGATTGGAATTAAAACTGACCTTTTCCAGTCCTGTGGCCACCGCTGAGTTTTCCAGATTTGCTGATTTGAGTACAACACTTTCATAGCATCATCTTTCAGGATTTGAAATAGCTCAACTGGAATTCCCTCACCTCCACTAGCTTTGTTGGTAGTGATGCTTCCTAAGGCCCACTTGACTTTACATTCCAGGATGTTTCTGACTCTAGGTGAGTGATCACACCATCACCATCTAGCTAGCTGCTAGACATTGCAAATTTTAAGTTACTAGTGCTGCAGTTTGGTATATTCCTTTAAGTAGTTTTTAACTTTGTTTTAAGATGTAGTTAAATTGCTTAGTATCTTTTGAATTCTTTTGATACTTGCTGTTGTGCTTGATAGTATGGATCTAGGGCAGCCTTTATTCAAGGGCTAAAAGGAAAAAGACTTCCCTTTTCTCCATCTAACCTTATAGAAATCTTTTCCAGAGTAGAGGCTGGTAAAGTACAGCTTGCAGTCCAAATCTAGCCTGCAGTCTGTTTTTATAAATAGTTTTATGGAGCACAGTATAGCTGTCTGTGTACATACGGTCTATGTACCAACTGCAACAGCAGAGTTGAATTGTTATGAGAGAAGTTACATGGTCGGGAAAACCAAATATATTTACTATCTGGTTCTTTATGGAAAAAGTTTGCCAATCCCTGTTGACAAAAGAATTACAGATTCCACGGGGGAAAGTTATGGTAATCAGTTATTTTGCTTCAGATGTCATCATGCATCCTATAATATCATCCATGTTATCATATTGTATAAAGGTTTATCACAGTTCTTCAGAGATTATGATATGGAAACTTTCTTGAAAGTATATCTTTTTTATTTTTAAACTTGGTATAACATGTTGATCATAAATGCTTTTTAAAACAATTCCACTTTGTATTTTTCGTTAGTACACTTAATTTTGAAGATGTTTTACTTTCTGCCTCCTGTTTTTATTTTTAGATGACCTCCTGGTACTTCATCTTTCTGACCTAATTCGCATGGCATTCATGGCTGCAACCGATCATAGTAACCAGCTGCGGATGGCTGGTCTCCAAGCGCTCGAAGACATTATCAAGAAGTTTGCCTCTGTGCCCGAGCCAGAATTCCCAGGTCATGTGATTCTGGAGCAGTATCAAGCTAATGTGAGATATTTTATTTGTTTCAAATTAAAATTGATCATTTGAGTGAACACTAAAGTGAAACTCCCCTGGAGAAATGCATTTGGACCTGTAACCTCTTTATTCATATACCAGGCTTATGTTTTTTCCCCTTGTCTGTTACGTAGTTAGGATCAGTTCACAGCTGAAGAAACCATAATATAAAACTCGTCACTATTTTTAAGTTATGAGGTGGTATTAGTGATAAAACTAGAATAGATGTTCCAGTCTGGCTTTCCATTCTTATGTTTAGATTTTTAGTCATGCCATTTTAAAGATAAAAGGAACATTTAAAGAATGTTGTGGATTTACTGCCATTATTTTTATATGTCAAGACTTGATAAGCATTTTTAAAAATAAAAAGCAATTGTCTCTTGTATGCTGAAGGATAAATTAACTTTCAGTAGCAATGAAAACTATTACCAAAAGAACTGTATATTTCAAAACATTTTTTTAATACTCTAAACAGAGATATACTTGTTTCTTCTGAAATTTATACCTGTATTTATGTTCTTCAAAGGAGGCACAATAGGGACTTCCCTGGTGGCCCAGTGATTAGGATACTGCACTTCCACTGCAGAGGGTACAGGTTCTATCCCTGGGCCACATGCACTGTGCCCCCCACCCCCCCCCCAAATAAAAGGATGCACAATGGATGAAATCCTAGAAATGGTGGATTATGTGAAGAAGAGAGAAACCTGTTAATAAGAAAAGAATGAACTGTTTTTTTCTACTGTGATTATACCAAAATCGTGGCCTCAGTCACATTATACCTCATCTAACATCTATGCTCAAACATACACAAAATTAAAAAGTGTGGATAATGTATAGTCCATTTTTTTCTTTATAAGTATAGGTAAAGAAGTTATACTTTCTAGTCCAAATGGCTATAGAATGCTTTTATATAATGATTTACTCCCAAATACCCAGTCTATCAGAATGGTCTTTTTAAAAAATCTTTCTATTTAGAAATAATTAAAACCTACAGAAATAATTGCAAGAATAGTACAAAAAAGACCTTGTCTTATACCCTTCATCCTTCATTCACATTTGCCAATTGAGAATTTTGCTTCGTTTGCTTAACATTTTCTCTTTCTCTCTCTGCTCACAACATACACTCTCTCAGCTTTTTTTTCCTGAGTTGTTTAAAAGTAAGTTATAGAAATCACATATCTTTACCCTTGAGCACTTTAGTCTGGGTTTCCAAAAGACAAGAAAGTTGTCTTACATAACCACAGAACAGTTATCAACTTTAAGAAATTCAAAATCGATGTACTACTTTTATATAATCTGTCATATTCCAGGTGTATCAGTCAACCCAGTAATATCTTTTACAATATATTCTCTTTCTCCTTCAGTGTGGGACTTAATAGCACCCCTGAAGTACGATTACTACAGTTGATCATTGAAATGCAGATACTGGTTACTTGCTATATGTATTTATTTAGTCACTGAGAGGGACGCTTATTTCATTTCCAAACTCCTGTTGATAAGCCTTAGTGACTGAATCTCTAGTGTAAGGGGAGAAATCTCAAATTAGGAGTTGGCTATATCTAATTCCTTATTCACATCATACATACTAAATCTAATATAGCCAAGAGTCTGTGACTGATACTGGCTTATTAAAATAAAGCAGTAAGCAGAGTGGACCTGGTTAGTACTTGGTTGGAAATCTAAAGCTCATATTCCTTCATTTATTACTCTGAGAGCAGTACATAAATTAGTGTTTCTTAAGCAACTCTCTTTTAAGACATCTTGTTTTGAAGTGAAATGATTTTTAAGGTCTTTTAGTGACTGTGTGAATTTTTAGTACTACTCAGTTATTTAAGGAAATTGAGCGTTTAACCTCAGTTATAGGAGATTTGCCCATGAGGTAAACACTGTTAGAAATATGTTCAAGAATATGTAGACAGGAGAAAAACAGCCATTTTCTCTTATCTGTGGGAACATGTAGAAAATCCCATGTACTGTTAAAAATAAATGAAAAAGAAACAAAATTAATTGCTTATTTGGTATAAGATTCATACAGATTAAGTAATGATGATCTGTAAAGCAAAAGAAGAATGGTATGATTGAGTTTATTGTTATCAAAAAGAGAGATAAGAGACATGTGATAAAAAGGAAAGGAACAAAGATGTGTTTAGTGTGTTTTCATCTCCAAAGACATAAGAGATTTCCTCAGTTCAGTCCTTCAGTCGTGTCCGACTCTTTGCAACCCCATGGACTGCAGCACGCCAGGCTTCCCTGTCCATCACCAGCTCCCAGAGCTTACTCAGACTTATGTCCATCGAGTTGGTGATGCCATCCAACCATCTCATCCTCTACTTATCTTTAAAAATAAAATGCTTGTACTCATTTTTCTAGGTGGGAGCTGCTCTAAGACCAGCCTTTTCACAAGATACCCCATCAGACATAATAGCAAAAGCTTGCCAGGTAAGAAGAAAAATAGAATTTTCTATATTCATCTTCTATAAATTTATAGATACTTTAGAACTTCACTTCCAAGAGAGAAAAATCAAATAGTATTAATTTTTAATCTCAGAAATCCAGCAGTGACGGTGTCCTTTTTTATCCTCTATGAAATGATGAAGTAGTAACTACTGATCACAACTTTAAAATAAAAATTTTTGCTGTAGCTGAGGTCACAGCTTTGGAATACGCAGCTCTTATGTTGTCCTATAGTAAATGGAGATTGAAAGTCATAAGATGGACTAGAGTAAAATCTATAATAATTGAAGAATATATAGTAATGATAAACAGGTAGTAAAAAGGTTTTTTTTTGACCACAGGTTATAAAAATTCTACAAGT
Organism: Ovis canadensis; assembly: GCF_042477335.2. Classification (NCBI taxonomy): domain Eukaryota; kingdom Metazoa; phylum Chordata; class Mammalia; order Artiodactyla; family Bovidae; genus Ovis; species Ovis canadensis. The sequence continues at coordinate 87,178,284 of NC_091247.1, forward strand.
TTCTGTGTATTAAATTATCCTAAAGACAATTTTTCAATATGGCAATTTCATTGCAAAATTAATCCCAGGGGATTATTCTCAAACTATTATATCTGCAGAGAGTTATAAAAGCACATATGTTCCTACCCCTTCAGTAAGTTTGTCTTTTTCGTGCTCCATCCTGAAAAAGGCTTTGTGCACTAAGCTCTAAACTTTCAGAAAATCTGCTTTTTTATCTGCTAACCAAAGGATAGAAGAGAAGCAAGTCTGCCCTTCCCAGTTTTCTGGATTACAGGGCTATAATCCATCTTTACTGCTTAGAATTCATAGTCAAGCGACATGTGGCCTCTATGCAGAGAATGTCCTGCTGTTTGCAATGACAAGTTTGAAATTCTGACTTTAATCTCTCTGTGGATAAATGAGTTGTCTCCTCCTCCTGTTAGTGTTTATTTCTTTGAAACCTGCTGTCTTATTGGTGGTCTTCAGAGAAATGAACTTCTCCCACCAACAGCAGACCAGAGAGAGAAGATGAGGGAGTGTTGTTTAAGATGGAAGCTTGGGGATCATGGTACAAACCTTGGAGGTGGAGTAGGTAAGCCATTTGGATCAGGAGACTGGCACACAAGCATCAGAAATTGCAGTCAGTGTATAAAATAAATGTATCATGGTAATGTTTCAGATTGTGATGTTTAAACACAACGAAACCTCCTACAAAGCTCCTGATGATCAGAAAAACAAAGGTGATTAGAACTTCATCTTGTGAATGATTAGTATGAAAATTCCATGTTAGTGAATTTGCCTTAAACTTATTTCTTAGATGGCCATGCTTTTTCTGTAAGAAGTGTCTTCTTTTTTAGTGGAAGGCTTAAAGTTTGACCAACTATCCTTCTGTTTCTGGGTAGAAACCTGGTTTTGAAATAGTTGGAGCACTGGGTTGCAAGTTCCTCTCATTAAGGTTACCAAAGGAATTAGCTTTGGGCAGATGATGAATCTTGGCATCTCTGGTTGTTTACCAGAGTAAAATCATGTTGAACCTGAAAACTAAGTATTAATAATTCTGAGAAATTATAGGAAAACCCTCAAATGTTTTCAACTAAGGACAATTGAGGACAGTAATCAGTAAGTTAATAAAAAATATCATTTAAAGCAGGGCTGGAATCATAAGCATAATACGTACTTTAGATATTTTATTTCAACCTGAAGTTTGTAAGTGTGCATTCATTCACTACTTTTTCTTTTTCATTTTCCACTCTTTGGCTACGAGGCCAAAGTCTTTCCTTGTAGTATGATTTTGTTGATTCAGTGTTGCTCTGTCTTTCTTTATAAACCAAATCCATAATGCAGTGTCTGTAGTTTCTGGTTTCATTTTCTTTAAAGTAGAGAAAGTACTGAGGTTTTTGGAAGGCAAACAGTGCCAAATTCTTGATTTTTGATAATTTTCCTCAACTTTACTTCTATTTCGACCAAAATTCAAAGTATCAAAGTATCTCCAAAGTGTTATTTTCTTTAGGAATAACAACTTTTATTTTCACAGTTATATTTAATTACTTTTTGCTTTAAATTTCAGTGTATTTGAGCATTGTGTGACTGACTTTTTTTTTTTTCCATCTGTATTGGTAATAATCAGTTTTTAAATGTCCCTATTGAATTTTATTTAGTTTTGAATTCTTAGGGAATAAGATTATAAGAGAATGAAACAGTTTACACATATATTTACTCTTAACTTTTTTAAAAGTTTTAAATATAGGAATACAACCCATTAACCCAATTGAATATCTAGATGCTCTGAAAACCTGAAGCTTTTTCATAATTAATTTGGTAACAAAACCTGAGCTGACTGTATTGACTCAGCCCTGACATGAAGTTGAGTGCGATGATAGTATTGATTTATCTCAATTAGTGTGATTCGTAGTACATTTCTTTTGTGTTTTTTGGGGGGGTGTTAGTTCTAAAAGGTCTTGTAGGTCTTCATAAAACCGTTCAACTTCAGTTTCTTCAGTGTTACTGGTTGGGGCATAGACTTGGATAACTGTGATATTGAATGGTTTGCCTTGGAGACGAACAGAGATCATTCTGTTGTTTTTGAGATTGCATCCAAGTACTGCATTTCGGACTCTTTTGTTGACCATGATGGCTACTCCATTTCTTCTGAGGGATTCCTGCCTGCAGTAGTAGATATAATGGTCATCTGAGTTAAATTCACCCATTCCAGTCCATTTTAGTTTGCTGATTCCTAGAATGTCGACGTTCACCATTGCCACCTCTTGTTTGGACACTTCCAATTTGCCTTGATTCATGGACCTGACATTCCAGGTTCCTATGCAATATTGCTCTTTACAGCATCGGATCTTGCTTCTATCACCAGTCGTATCCAGAACTGGGTATTGTTTTTGTTTTGGCTCCATCCCTTCATTCTTTCTGGAGTTATTTCTCCACTGATCTCCAGTAGCATACTGGGAACCTAATGACCTGGGGAGTTCCTCTTTTGGTATCATATCATTTTGCCTTTTCCTACTTTTCATGGGGTTCTCAAGGCAAGGATACTGAAGTGGCTTGCCATTCCCTTCTCCTGTGGAATGCAAAAGTAGGAAGTCAAGAAACACCTGGAGTAACAGGCAAATTTGGCCTTGGAATGTGGAATGAAGCAGGGCAAAGACTAATAGAGTTTTGCCAAGAAAATGCACTGGTCATAGCAAACACCCTCTTCCAACAACACAAGAGAAGACTCTACACATGGACATCAACAGATGGTCAACACCGAAATCAGATTGATTATATTCTTTGCAGCCAAAGATGGAGAAGCTCTATACAGTCAACAAAAACAAGACCAGGAGCTGACTGTGGCTCAGATCATGAACTCCTTATTACCAAATTCAGACTCAAATTGAAGAAAGTAGGGAAAACCGCTAGACCATTCAGGTATGACCTAAATCAAATCCCTTATGATTATACAGTGGAAGTGAGAAATAGATTTAAGGGCCTAGATCTGATAGATAGAGTGCCTGATGAACTATGGAATGAGGTTCATGACATTGTACAGGAGACAGGGATCAAGACCATCCCCATGAAACAGAAATGCAAAAAAGCAAAATGGCTGTCTGGGGAGGCCTTACAAATAGCTGTGAAAAGAAGAGAGGCAAAAAGCAAAGGAGAAAAGGAAAAATATAAGCATCTAAATGCAGAATTCCAAAGAATAGCAAGAAGAGATAAGAAAGCCTTCTTCAGCGATCAGTGCAAAGAAATAGAGGAAAAGAACAGAATGGGAAAGACTAGAGATCTCTTCAAGAAAATTAGAGATACCAAGGGAACATTTCATGCAAAGATGGGCTCAATAAAAGACAGAAATGGTATGGACCTAACAAGCAGAAATTAAGAAGAGGTGGCAAGAATACACGGAAGAACTGTACAAAAAACATCTTCACAACCCAGATAATCATGATGATGTGATCACTCATCTGGAGCCAGACATCTTGGAATGTGAAGTCAAGTGGGCCTTAGAAAGCATCACTACGAACAAAGCTAGTGGAGGTGATGGAATCCCAGTTGAGCTATTTCAGATCCTGAAAGATGATGCTGTGAAAGTGCTGCACTCAAGATGCCAGCACATTTGGAAAACTCAGCAGTGGCCACAGGACTGGAAAAGGTCGGTTTTCATTCCAATTCCAAAGAAAGGCAATGCAAAATAATGCTCAAACTACTGCACAATTGCACTCATCTCACATGCTAGTAAAGTAATGCTCAAAATTCTCCAAGCCAGGCTTCAGCAATATGTGAACTGTGAACTCCCTGATGTTCAAGCTGGTTTTAGAAAAGGCAGAGGAACCAGAGATCAAATTGCCAACATCCACTGGATCATGGAAAAAGCAAGAGAGTTCCAGAAAAACATCTATTTCTGCTATATTGACTATGCCAAAGCCTTTGACTGTGTGGATCGCAATAAACTGTGGAAAATTTTGAAAGAGATGGGAATACCAGACCACCTAACCTGCTTCTTGAGAAATCTGTATGCAGGTCAGGAAGCAGCAGTTAGAACTAGACATGGAACAGCAGACTGGTTCCAAATAGGAAAAGGAGTACGTCAAGGCTGTATATTGTCATCCTGCTTCTTTAACTTCAATGCAGAGTACATCATGAGAAACGCTGGACTGGAAGAAACACAAGCTGGAATCAAGATTGCCAGGAGAAATATCAATAACCTCAGATATGCAGATGATACCACCCTTATGGCAGAAAGTGAAGAGGAGCTAAAAAGCCTCTTGATGAAAGTGAAAGTGGAGAGTGAAAAAGTTGGCTTAAAGCTCAACATTCAGAAAACGAAGATCATGGTATGAGGTCCCATCATTTCATGGGAAATAGATGGGGAAAAAGTAGAAACAGTGTCAGACTTTATTTTTTTGGGCTCCCAAATCACTGCAGATGGTGACTGCAGCCATGAAGTTAAAAGATGCTTACTCCTTGGAAGAAAAGTTATGACCAACCTCGATAGTATATTCAAAAGCAGAGAGATTACTTTGCTGACTAAGGTCCATCTAGTCAAGGCTATGGTTTTCCCAGTGGTCGTGTATGGATGTGAGAGTTGGACTGTGAAGAAGGCTGAGCGCCGAAGAATTGATGCTTTTGAACTGTGGTGTTGGAGAAGACTCTTGAGAGTCCCTTGGACTGGAAGGAGATCCAACCAGTCCGTTCTGAAGGAGAGCAACCCTGGGATTTCTTTGGAAGGAATGATGCTAAAGCTGCAACTCCAGTACTTTGGCCACCTCATGCAAAGAGTTGACTCATTGGAAAAGACTGTGATGCTGGGAGGGATTGGGGGCAGGAGAAGAAGGGGATGACAGAGGATGAGGTGGCTGGATGGCATCACGGACTTGATGGATGCGAGTCTGAGTGAACCCCAGGAGTTGGTGATGGACAGGGAGGCCTGGCGTGCTGTGATTCATGGGGTCGCAAGGAGTCAGACACGACTGAGCGACTGAACTGAACTGTACGTTTCATTCTGGAAGTATCTTTGTGTTAATTATGGGATACTGCTACATATCTTGCTTAATCCCTTAATTAAGTTCATGTACCTTACTACCCTTTAGGGTATAACATTGTGAATTGTGCAACATATTACCTAAGGATTTCAGGTGAGAAAGTGAGGACATATACCTGTTGAGTGAAGTGGGCACTGTCAGACATCTTCTCTCATGCAGTAGGTTGTCTTTCTGTTTTGTTGCTGGTCTCCTTTGCTATGCAAAAGCTTTTAAGTTTAATTAGGTCCCATTTGTTTATTTTTGCTATATTTCTTTTGCTTTATGAGGTAGATCCAAAAAAATTATTGCTGCAGTTGATGTCAAAGAGTATTCTGCCTGTATTTTCCTCTAGGACTTTTATAGTAACAGGTCTTACATTTAAGTCTTTAATCCATTTTGAGTATATTTCTGTTCAGTTCAGTTCAGTTGCTCAGTCGTGTCTGACTCTTTGCAACCCCATGGACTGGTTGGATCTCCTTGCAGTCCAAGGGACTCTCAAGAGTCTTTTCGAACACCACAGTTCAAAAGCATCAATTCTTCAGCACTCAGCTTTCTTTATAGTCCAACTCTCACATCCATACCTGACTACTGGAAAAACCATAGCTTTGACTAGATGGACCTTTATTGGCAAAGTAATATCTCTGCTTTTTAATATGCTGTCTAGGTTAGTCATAGCTGTTTTTCCAAGGATCAAATGTCTTTTAATTTCATGGCTGCAGGTACTGTCTGCAGTAATTTTGGAACTGCAAAAAATAAAGTCTCTCACTGCTTCCATTGTTTCCCCATCCATTTGCCATGAAGTGATGGGACCAGATGCCATGATCTTTGTTTATTGAATGTTGAATTTTAAGCTAGCTTTTTCACTCTCCTCTTTCACTTTCATCGGGAGGCTCTTTAGTTCTTCTTCACTTTCTGCCATAAGGGTGGTATCATCTGCATATCTGAGGTTATTGATAATTCTCCGGGCAGTCTTGATTCCAGCTCGTGCTTCATCCAACCTGGCATTTTGCATGATGTATTCTGCATGTCAATTAAATAAACAGGGTGTCAGTATACAGCCTTGACGTACTCCTTTTCTGATTTGGGACCAGTCTGTTGTTCCATGTCCAGTTCTAACTGCTGCTTCTTGACTCGCACAAGGTTATTTTTTTGTATATGTTATTTTTGTATATGGTGTTAAAGGATGTTCTGATTTCATTCTTCTACATCTAGCTGTCCAGTTTTCCTAGCACCACTTACTGAAGAGACTGTCTCTTCTCCATTATATATTCTTGCCCCCTTTATCATCGATTAATTGACCATAAGTGTGGCTTATTTATGGGCTCTCTGTTCTGTTCCATTGATCTTTGTGTCAGTTTTTGGGGCAAATCTATACTATTTTGATGACTGTAGCTTTGTAGAATAGTCTGAAGTCAGGGAGTGTGATTCTTCCAGTACTCTTTTTCTTTGTCAAGTTTGTTTTAGCTATTCAGGATCTTTTGTGTTTCCATATAAATTTTTTAATTTTTTGTTCTAGTTCTGTGAAGAATGTCACTGGTATTTTGATAGGGAGTGCATTGAATTTGTATATTGCTTTGAATAGTATAGTAATATTAACAATATTAATTCTTCCAAACCAGGAACACGGTATATCATGCCATCTGTTTGTATCATCTTCCGTTTCTTTCATCATTGTCTTACAGTTTTCCAAGTACAGGTCTTTTACCTCCTCATGTAGGTTTATTCCTAGGTATTTTATTCTTTTTGATGCAGTGGTCAATGAGTTGTTTTCAGTTTCTCTTTCTGATAGTTCTTTGTTAGTATATAGAAATGCAACAAATTTCTGTATGTTAATTTTCTTTCCTGCAACTTTACTGAATTCACTGATGAGCTGTAGTAGTTTCCTGGTAGCATATTTAGAATCTTCTATTGCTGTGGCTAGGCCTTCCAAAACTATGTTCAATAAAAATGGCAAGAGTAGATATACGTGTCTTGTTCCTAATCTTACAGGAAATTCTTTCACCTTTCGCTGTTGAATATGATGCTACCTGTGAGTTTGTCATATATGACCTTTTTAAGTTGAGGCTCCTCCTGTGTTGGAACACAGTTGTTCCTACTGTGTTCACTTTCTGGAGAGTTTTTTTTTTTTTAATCACAAATGGATTTTGAACTTTATCAAAAGTTTTTTCTGTTATCTATTGAGACGATCACATAGTTTTTATTCTTCATTTGTTAATGTGTATCACACTGATTGAGTTGTAGATATTGAAGAACCCTTGTTATCCCTGGGATGAATCCCACTTGATGATGGTGTATGACCCTTTTAATGTGTTGTTGGATTTGGCTTGATAATATTTTGTTGAGGATTTTTACATTTACATTCATCAGTTACATTGACCTGTAATTTTCTCTTTTTTGTGGTATATTTGGCTGGTTTTGGTTTCAGGGTGATGCTGGTCTCATGGAATGAGTATGGAAATGACAGATTTTTAGTCAGGTTGTTTCCATTGAAAAATACTGATTTGAGGACTTCCTTGGCAGTCTGGTGGTTAAGATTCCACACTTCCAGTGCAGGGGGCACAGGGTTGATCCCTGGTCTGGGAACTAAGATCTCATATGCTATGTGGTATGGCCAAAAAAAAAGGTACAGATTTTAAAAGCTAATAACTTAGAACTCATACACAAAACAAATGGTAGACAACCTATTGAACGGGAGAAAATAATTGCAAATGCCGCTGATGTTTCTGCTAAGTCGCTTCAGTCGTTTCCGACTCTGTGTGACCCCATTGACGGCAGCCCACCAGGCTATTCCGTCCCTGGGATTCTCCAGGCAGGAACACTGGAGTGGGCTGCCATTTCCTTCTCCAATGCATGCATGCTTGCTAAGTCGCTTCAGTTGTGTCTGACTCTGTGCGACTCTATGGACAGCAGCCCACCAGGCTCCTCTGTCCACAGGATTCTCTAGGCAAGAATATTGGAATGGGTTGCCATTTCCTTTTCCATTTACAAATGATATGACCAATAAGAGGTTAATATCCAAAATATATAAATAGTTCATGCAACTCAACATCAAAACAAACAACCGGATTAAAAACTGGATGGAAGTACTGACTAGACATTTTTGCAGAGAGAAAAAGCAGATGGCCAATAGGCACATAAAAAGATGCTCACCATCACTTATTAGAGAAATGAAAATCAAAGCCACAACTAGGTATCACCTGACACCGGTCAGAATGACTATCATAAAAAAGAAAAATACAAAAATAGCAAACATTGGTGAAGATGTGGCAAAAAGGGAACCCTCATACACTGTTGGTGAGAATGTAAATTGGTGCAACCAGTGTGGAAAACACATTTGTCAAAAAATTTAAAATAGAATTACCTTGTGACCCAATTCTGTTTATATCTGAAAAGAACAAAAATACTAATCTGAAAAGAGTCATGCACCTCAGTGTTCCTAACAGCATTACTTACAGTTGTCAAGATTTGGAAGCAGTCTGAAGGTGGAATGCTACTCAGCCATAAAAAAGAGTGAGATTTTGCCATTTGCAGCAACATGGATGGACTTGGAGGGCTTTATGCTAACTGAAAAAACTCAGAGAAAGACATACACTGCATGCTGTCATTTATATGTGGAATCTAGAAAATATAACAAACTAGTGAACGTAACAAAAAAAACAGACTATAGACACAGAACAAACTAGTAGTTACCAGTGGGGAGAGGGAAGGGGCAATTGTGGGGTAGGGGCAAAATAAAAACTGTAGTAATTAGGAGATTATATGAAGTCATAGGTGAAAATTGTGAAGCACAGTAGAATTTAAAGACTTTCATTTAATTTAAAAAAGAGTTGGCACTATCAGGCAGCCCCTTCGTTCTTGACATTCTTCCTTTGTTTTCAGTATCACCACACTTGCCTATTTTCCTATTGCTTTTCTGGCATTTTCTTCTCAATTTCTTTCATTGTTTATTTTTACTCTGTCTCTCCCTTAAGTTTGATTATTTTTCCTGTGTTCTATCCTTATGGATCAATCCTTATCCTTTTTTTTTTAATACCTGTCCTTGAACAAAATTACCTAGCGCTTTAGCGATCGCTTTTGCCTGGAGAATTCCTAAATCTACTTAGTTACCTTTGTCTTTGCTCCTGAAATCCAGACCCAAGTTTCCAACTGCCCACGAACTCAGCATGTCATAATTTAGTTCATAGTCAAAATCATGCTGCTCTGAAACTTCTCATCTCTACCATACTTCTCTGTATTCTTAAATAGTGGTATCACCTATCTTCCATTCATCCAAGGTAGAAGCTTTGACAATCAAAATTTGGTAATCATCACCTCTCACTGTTTACATGTCCCTGCTTTCACCCCCTTAAAGTAGGTAATTAGGTTTCAAACTTTGTGATTTCTACTTCCAAGTTATTTTCAGATGCCTCTCCCTGTCATTTGATTCCATACCTTCTCTGTCCAGTGGTGTTACAATAGTCATGTAGCTGAACGCAGTGCTTACTATCTAAACACATGTTTTCCTGTGTTTATTGATAGTATTTGAGCAGTTTTCCTAAGGCACAATTCTAATAATATTCCCCTACTTGGAAGCCTTAGAAACTCATAATTGCCTGCAGAAAAAGTTTGCTGAATTCAGTTCACGTGGAATTTAAATTGGACTGTAACGTAATCCTAGTTAACGTTCCTAATCTTTTTTCTTTCTCCACCAAACTCCTCTCTGTCTGTATACACAAAACTTCCTGATATCTAAAGATTCCCATTTCTTGTGCTAGAATTAATTTCTTCTTTCTCTCTTTTTAAGTGTAGTATGACAGTCATAAAACATTCTTATGTGTTCATTTAATCTGTGCTTACTTACCTGAGGAGAGGGACTAGATTTTTTTTCCCTTTACTTTTTTGTTTCTTTTAAACTTCTCTGTATAGCTCAGAATAACCTTTTGACTATAGTAAACAGAAATGTTGAATTAAAGAATTATTTGTGAAAGAACTGATTTGGGTGCAGATTTTTTTCTGTTAAAATTTTTGGGAATTTAGATAGTGGAAACATGGTGAGTAAATATTGTTTTGTTTTCTACAGGAGTATAATAAGTTCCATACTTGCTATTGATTTTTTATTAAAAAAAAAAAAGCATACCATTGAAGGATTTTGTTTTGTTCATTGGTTTTGTTCTGTATTTGTACCCCCTAGGAAAAAAATCCGGAGAAGGCAGTGGCACCCCACTCCAGCACTCTTGCCTGGAAAATCCCATGGGTGGGGTCGCTAAGAGTCGGACACGACTGAGCGACTTCACTTCCACTTTTCACTTTCATGCATTGGAGAAGGAAATGGCAACCCACTCCAGTGTTCTTGCCTGGAGAATCCCAGGGACGGGGGAGCCTGGTGGGCTGCTGTCTATGGGGTCACACAGAGTCGGACACAACTGAAACGACTGAAGCGACTTAGCAGCAGCAGCAGGAAAAAAATCATATTAACACCAGCCTTTTATATGTTTAAACTTAACTTTTAAATATAAAAATAAGAGTTCTTTTTTTTTCCTCCCCCCTTTGGCTAGGTGTGTAGTACATGGATCGGAAGTGGAGTTGTCAGTGATCTCAATGATCTCCGTCGAGTACACAATCTGCTTGTTTCTTCACTGGACAAAGTTCAGGCCGGAAAAGGATCTTCCAGCCAACTGTACCGAGAGAGTGCTACAACCATGGAAAAACTGGCTGTTCTCAAAGCATGGGCAGAGGTAACGGCAGCCTATTATTTTTGTTTCTCCATCCATGAGAAAATATTCCTTTCTCCAATAGGTAAAAAAATATTGTTTGGTTTTTGTTTTTTTTTAAGCTGACCTTTGGTATAGAGTGCTTTAAAAAATTTTGCTATTTGCTTTCTCGCTGAAATACATATATATTTATGTCTCAAAAGAGCTCATATTGAACCTTTGAAAATTAGTATTTCTAATTAGTGTTTTTTTAATTTATTTATTTTAATTGGAGGCTAATTACTTTACAATTTTGTGGTGGTTTTAGCCATACGTTGACATGAATCAGTTTAAAAACATCTATATTGAAGAAGAGCTCTTCTTACTTCCTATGGAAAAATTAAGTGGGGAAAACCTACAAATAATAAAAAAATAGAAAAAATTGTGCTAAGAATCTTTTATTTGATTAAATTTCGGGAGACTTGCTGCCACTCATTGATTAGGCTATAGGAGTTTATTTTGTTGTTGTATATTTTGTTTTTTTTAACATCTGTTTTTACCTCTTTTTATGCCCACATTATTTTTAAAAATAATGATGCTGTTTTAATTTCACTTTTCTAAATCCCTTCTGCTAGTTACTTTCAAATTCTTATCCTTTGTATGCGGGTATTTCAAGTATCTCTTTATTCCTTCCTCTGCCAACCCAGTATCTTACTTCCCTATTTCCATGGTTATCAGCAGCCTGTGGCCACCCCGCAGGCAATTGCTGGCTCAAAGCATACAACACCCAGATGATACAGTTTAGATAAAGGACCTCTGGGGTTTTGTGGATTTTTTTGTCACAGAAGAAAAAGAAGGGAAAATTAGAGCAATAAGATATTGTAGAAATTAGTTTTCTTTCTGTTTTTTATATCAAGTTGTTTTCATAGAGTATCCCTGAGTGTTCATTTATTTTCACCCTGCTGCCATCTTTTGTCTTAGACAAGTAAAATAAGATTTGCATTGATAAAATGTTTGTTCTTACTGATAAGATCTTATCAAATTAATGCAAATGTATAATTTTAAGTGGAAAGTAGTGTTAGAAAGATACTTACAATGAGATTGCTTTCTCACTTTGAGATTCACAGAAATTCTTTGTTATTTTCACATATCTAATTTTTAGCTAAAAGTTAACTGTAGAAATTACATTCCAAATGATTGAATGATTTTTATTTTTAGAAAATCTTTCAAAATTGTTGTCAATTCTCCAGCCCCATTCAGTAATTTCCCAAACATAGAAACAGTTATGTAATTAGATAAGACCATTTGCCAGTTAGCTGGTTCTCTGCTGACTTGCATGAATGTGCTTGATTTACCTACTAGGTAGTCTGGCACAGTTCAATATAAAAAGCTTTAAATGTAGAATCACAGACCCTACAGCAAGTTCTGTCTCTATAATTCACCATCTTTTGTATTTTGATCAAGTGAGTTGATCTCTCAGATACTCAAGTTTCTTTATCATAACATGGAAGCACAATAATATTTTCTAAAGTGACATGTATTTAAAAAACCAAGCATTGTAACTGGCACTGAATAGAAAATAAATAATTAGTTTTAACAAATTAGATGAAAACTTCATATAACTAATTTGTTAATGCACATTTTTGTTTGAAACTCTTATTTTGGGGTAACTTGGTTCTATAATTAAATAATTTACACTTCAGCCCTCAGCCTATAATATTGTCAAGTAAATCTTTTCCTTGCTTAACTTCCTTCCTTCATCTTTTTACCTCAAAGGCCCAACATATTCTAGATTTCTCTGTTCAAGATCTATCTTTGCTTCCACTTTTTACTCAGAAAATAGAGGATGTTAGTTTTCCAGCTCCTCAGGTTGTTACCTTCAGGTCTTGAGATCTATGTGAGTTGATAACTGTCCTTCTACCTGTGTGACCTTGGGTGAATTATTTACCTGCTTCTCTAAACCTGATTTCTCAGCTCTAAAGCGTGGATAATAATTACGCACATAGAATTACATTGTGAAGTAAATGAGACTTCATTGTGAAGTAACAAGGACTTTTTTCAATAACTACCTTAATTATATGCTCAGTGAATGTTGCCTGCTGTTACTAGTATAATTATTATTATTATTTTAAAGTTTTCCTCTAATCTAGGATTCCCTTTTCTCGATTTTCTTTCCCACTCTGATTCATTCAACAAAGTGTTAAATGAACATTAGCTCTGTGCCAGAGTGGTTGATAATACAGTAGTGCACAAGCCAGATGTTCTGCACTTCCTGAGGAAAGCAAACTAGTGGACCAGTATGTGTGGCACCCCACTCCAGTGCTCTTGCCTGGAAAATCCCAGGGACGGAGGAGCCTGGTGGGCCGCAGTCCATGGGGTCTCGAAGAGTCGGACATGACTGAGTGACTTCACTTTCACTTTTCACTTTCCTGCATTGGAGAAGGAAATGGCAACCCACTCCAGTACTCTTGCCTGGAAAATCCCATGGACGGGGGAGCCTGGTGGGCTGCCATCTATGGGGTCACACAGAGTCGGACACGACTAAAGCGACTTAGCAGCAGCACAGGAAACGTACAGACTGTTGTAAACACATAGCAGAGGCACCAAAGTCTGCGGGTTCAGAGGAGGCTTCCTGGAAAGAGCAACACTTAAGCTGGGGCCTGGAGCATGAGAGCAGATGTTAGTAAGCAGGAGTCTGAGGAGGAGACTGTTTCAAGCTAAGTGCATTCAGTTTTCCCCCACTTCTGTATCTCTCCATCTCCCTCTGCATGTTCTTCCTCCCTCCTCCCCTCCCTTGTTCCCCAACTCAGCTTCCTCTTCCGCTCACTCTCCTCTTCACGTCCTTGAGTGTTGAGTCACCCACTTCTCAATCCCCTGCAATCTAGGTTTACTCTCACCACTCCACTGAAATTACCAAAGTTCCAAATGATACACTTCTCCAAATCACTGGACGCTTCAGTCTGTCTGACTTAGCCTTTCTACAGCTTTTGACATTGTCTTCTCTGGAAACTCTGTTTTCCTTGGCTTCCTGACCCTACTCCCTTGCTTCTCCTGTTTTGTTTTCATTGTTCGTTCTTAGCATCACCTGCTGGCTACTCTTTGCCTGCCTGCCCTTTAAATGTTGATATTTTTCTTTTCGTTTTTCTTGCTCTTCATGCTTTATGGGTAACCGCATCTACACCCACACCCTGTAGCTTTTCAGTTCAGTTCAGTTCAGTCGCTCAGTCGTGTCCAACTCTGCGACCCCACGAATCGCAGCACGCCAGGCTTCCCTGTCCATCACCAACTCCCGGAGTTCACTCAGACTCGCGTCTGTCGAGTCAGTGATGCCATCCAGCCATCTCATCCTCTGTCGTCCCCTACTCCTCCTGCCCCCAATCCCTCCCAGCATCAGAGTCTTTTCCAACGAGTCAACTCTTCTCAAAGAGTGTCCAAAGTACTGGAATTTCAGCTTTAGCATCATTCCCTCCAAAGAAATCCCGGGGCTGATCTCCTTTAGAGTGGACTATTTGGATCTCCTTGCAGTCACATGTGTATGAAATATTCTAAATCTCCTTTCCTACTCAGACCTCCTTTCTAAATTCCAGTCCCATACTTTTAGCTATTTATTAGAGACATGTAGTATGTACTGTAGTATTTACTACTGAAAAACATCTGCATGTAACTGGACCCACACAGTTCAAACCTATGTTGTTTAGGGGTCAACATAGTATAGCCAAACACTTTTCTAAAACCACACCCATTGGTTTACCAGTTTATACTAAGGAATATCGAGAATATACACAGATTCTGTTGTGAGGATGTTTGTTGTGATGTTGTTTATCATTCTAAAGAAAAGGAAATATATATATTTCTTGATCCAGAGATGATGGTGTTAAATGAATAGAAAATTGAGTTAAAAATTATAGACAAACACCCGTGGTGGATTCATGTCAATGTATGGCAAAACCAATGCAGTATTGTAAAGTAAAATAAAGTAAAAATAAAAATTAAAAAAAAAATTATAGACAAACATATTATTGTTTAAAAGACTGTGAATATGTATATACAACGTGTCTAGCATGTTAACAGTATTACATCTGGGTAGTAGGATTGTGTCTGGCTTTATTTACTTCATTTTACTTGTGCATCTGATTTTTCTATATTTCTTGTGTACCTTCTCGTAAGAAAAATAAACCTCCAATTTTTTACAAAAACGAGTCAAAAAATATATTTTTATATTGCAAGTAGCAATGTAAAATATATGCCCCTTTTAAAAAGCGTTTGACAGTGTCTGTTCAGAGCCATGGAAGTATTTATAATCACTGACCCAGTCATTCCATTTCTGGGATTTTATCCTAGGGAAGAATATTCAAAATATGAAAAAAGAGAGAAGTTGACAAAAATGTTGGTTTGGAACATTCATAATGTGAAAAACTGAACACCTTTGTCGTTGAAAACTGTGCCTCATCTTCTAAGATTCCCGGGGCTGAAAAGAATTTAAAAAAATATAAAATGTCAGCTACAGGAAAACTATTAGGTGTATAATGTCTTCTATTACCACTATTAAAAATGATAGTTATGAAACCTAGTATTTATATGGAAATCCTTTTATAAACAGTTAAGATTAAATACAAGATTCTCTGTACAACAAAATTACAGCTTAGTTGAAATGTGAAAATCTGGAAATTAGGATTGTGAGTAATTTTATTAACTCATTTTAAAACTTTTTATGGTGTACTTTAAAATTTTTATTTATTTATTTATGGCTATGCTGAGTCTTCATCGCTGCCCAAGCTGTTTTCCCATTGCAGCGAACGGGGCCTGCTCTCCAGCTGTGGAGCGTGGGCTTCTCATCGCAGGGGTTTCTCTGGTTGTGGAGCACAGGCTGTAGCGTGTGCAGGCTTCAGTAGTTGTGGGCACGGGCTTGGTTGCTCCGTGGCATGTGGAATCTTTCCAGACCAGGGATTGAACTAGTGCCTCCTGCTTTAACAGGTGGATTCTTTCCACTGAGCCACCAGGGAGGCCCACAGTATAATTTTTTAAATAAAAGTTGAGGAAAAATACGTACATCTGACCTTTGAATCGTGCATTGACTCCACTTCCCCATTACCAACAGAGTGAAATCTTCAGTTTCTTCTGCCTTGTGTTCTATGCTCAGTCTAATACCAAACTGGGAATTTCCTTAGAACGCCGTGCCGTTTCCTACCTCTTGTGCTCTTGCTCTTGATACTCCATCTGCCTCGAATCCCTACTTCCATCTTTGCCTGTCAACAGGTGAACTTTTGTCTTTGAACGGTGTCTCGCCTTTTCATACTCCATTAAGTTTCTTTATCTTTGGTGCTCCCTGTGATTCATTCATTACACAAACCACGAGTGTTCGTTAGGTGCCAGGCAGTGGATGTGGTCACAGCTCATAGTGAGATGGGAAGATGGGTCATTTAAAACAAATTTTAAAAAATGTCCCTTCTCTCATCTCTTTTTTTCATCCCTTCTCTCATCTCTTCTATCATTGTATCAGTCTGTGAGTTCATGGCAGTGAAAACCGCATGTGGTTTGTCTTTGTTGCCTCAGATCCAAGCACAATAGCAAATACAAGGCAAGAGTAGGTACCTAAGAAGAATTTGATGAGTGAATGGCTGAGTATACTTACAGTGTTTATTGAGAGAGACATTTTCTTAAAATATCAACATTATAATAAATCTAAGTGAAGAAAGCAAGCTTAAAACCACTAAAAAATATGAATATGATATGTTTATAACTTGAGATTCAAATTCCCTATTCCAAAAGTTAGATGGCTTATGCTTCTAAATTGTCAGGTGTTAGTATGACTGCTGCTGCTGCTGCTAAGTCGCTTCAGTCGTGTCCGACTCTGTGCGACCCCATAGACGGCAGCCCACCAGGCTCCCCCATCCCTGGGATTCTCCAGGCAAGAACACTGGAATGGGTTGCCATTTCCTTCTCTAATGCATGGAAGTGAAAAGTGAAAGTGAAGTCGCTCAGTCATATCCGACTCTTAGCGACCCCATGGACTGCAGCCTACCAGGCTCCTCCGTCCATGGGATTTTCCAGACAAGAGTACTAGAGAGGGGTGCCATTGACTAACTGACTATAATTAACTGATATATATATGATCACCATCATGTTAAGGAATGCTTCTTCTCAGAAATGAAGATTCATTTTTTCCTGTCATCATTGTCTTAACTTAGTCAATTACTGTGCCATAGCTGTCTGCTTGTTGTAGGGATAGAGATAAGACCCTACCATCAAGAAGTATCCCTGGTTCAGATACATAGACTTTCTCTTATGTACAATGAAAATAACTGTGTATGGCAAACGTTTTTCTAAAGATAGCTAGTGCAATTTTCTGTTGTTCTCTTACTCCCTTGACCGCTCCTCCCTTTTTTTGCTTTTTCGTGGATGTGTAATTCAGCGAGGTGCCGGTTGCCAAAGCCAAAATGTATGTACAACTACTAAAGAAAACAAACAAAAGTAACTTTGGCAAAGAATCTTTAAGATTGTATTTTCAGAAGTTGTCATTATATATCCTTTTGGTTTACAAAGTGGAGAGAAAAGATACAGATAATATATATAGCCAGTAAATTATATTACTCTTGGCTGAGCTATCTGTTACAAGGACTAGATTACTAAATATGACTTAAATACTCTAAAAGAAGGGGTTTTGGAGGATATTAGTGGAAATGCAGGGTGTGGTTTCTCTTCCCCCACCCCTTAGCTTTTGTTTGAATGCCATCTGATTGTGTCTAATAAGCCTGTGAAAGCAAATGCAGTAAACAGGAAGTTATACCCTATGGCAAAAAAGAGAGAAAACTGCATATAAAGGGGGGCTTTGTAAAGTCGAACAAGAGAAGCCGGAAAAAATTCAGAGAACCCTACTCAAGGAATGTGCTGTGAGAGCAGTAGTCAGACGTCAGATCTATTAAAAAAAGAAGATTGCCTCCAAAATAGGTGGGATTATTCTTTTGAGGATATCAGGAAAGTCTGAAGTTGCATACTTTCTACTAATAGTACTTAGTTACTCATGATGATTCAGCTGTATAATCATAGCGGTGGTGGTTTAGTTGCTAAGTCGCTTCTGACTCTTGCGACCCCATGGTTGATAGCCTGCCAGACTCCTCTGTCCATGAGATTTCCCATGCAAAAATGCTGGAGTGGGTTGCCATTTTCTTCTCCATATAGTCATAACAGCTTAGAATATGTCATTTCTTAATATTATATCTTGTTCTTTTCTCCTCTTGAATATCTTACTAGGTCTATGTGGTTGCTATGAATATTAAAAAAGAAGCAGAGTCAAAACCAAAAAGAGCAATTAAAAATACTGATGACGATGATGATGATGACAGTACCATAGATGAACTACCACCAGATAGTTTAATAACACTCGTACAGCCTGAACTGCCAATACTCAGCCGCCTGTGGTTGGCAGCATTAAAAGACTATGCACTTTTAACTTTACCAGCTGAATTTGCTAGTCAGCTCCCCCCAGATGGTAAGTACTGCATTCAGAGTTTTGCTTTTAATGGAGTCAAAGTAGTAATTAAACAAAATGGAATTGGTGGAGACTGGCCACAATAATAATAATAACATCTTAAATTTCTGTGGACTTAAACTTGATATTCTGTCTGTACTGAATTTATAAATTCAGATACGGCATTAAACTTTACTTGTCAGCCCAAGCAAAAACGTTCTCACTGTTACAGTAATAACCGTCTGAGCTGGGGTACTCTAAATAACTGCGTAAGGAGTTACTATGCATAACCGTGATGAGGTATACCGCTGTGTTGGTCACTGTGTGTGTGCCAGGGCAGATGTGGAAGTCCTCAGTTTGATAGTGAAAGCAGGAAGAAGGGAAGGATTTGCAGAAGAGTGGAGGGGGGGAAGAGACAGAGTTCCCTGGCTGTAGGAGAAAGGAAAGGTGATGAGGGTTTTAAGAGTTGCTGGCGACAGTGAAGAGGAAGCCTGTGACCATGGGTGGGGCAGGGCAGAAGGCACTCAGAGGTGTGAGCACCTGCAGAGGAAAGGCTGGAAACGCTGGCGTCAGTCACAAGCAAGTGATAGGCACTCCAGGTCAGCAGCTGTAGGAATGACGTTGGTTTAAAGAGACCCTTGGGAGAAACTCTTTGGCCAGATTCCTCTTTTATGTGTGCTGTGATCTGAATATTTGTATCACCTCAGAATGTATATGTTGAAACCTAATCCCTATTGTGATGGTATTAGGAGGTATGGGTCCTTTGGGAGGTGCTTGGTTATGAGGGTGGAGCCCCTAGGAATGGGAGTAGTCCTGTTATAAAAGAGAACCCACAGAGTCCCCAACCCTGTCCACCTTCCACCTTGTGAAGACAGCAAGAAGGTACTGGCTGTCAGTCAGGAAGAAGGCCCTCACCCAGCCATGCTGGCATCTTGATCTCAGGCTTATAGCCTCCAGAACCTGATAAATAAATTTCTGTTGTGTAGCCACTCAGTCTGTGGTATTTTCTTAAAGCAGCTCAAATGGACTAAGACAGTATGTAACAGGTATTTTTAAATGAAGTTGTTCATAAATGAGTGGATATGTATAATAGAAGTAATGTTTTTCATTGATTTGATTGTTTTATAGGTGGGGCATTTTATACTCCTGAGACTATTGATACAGCTAGACTTCACTATCGGAATTCCTGGGCCCCAATTCTCCACGCAGTGGCACTTTGGTTAAATAGCACAGGATTTACATGTTCAGAGTCAGCAGAAGCAGCAGCAATATCAGCTTTACAAAAACGTTCCATACCGGTCAATTTAAGCCAAGCATCAGGAGCAACACCTAGTGCTAAATCTTTGGCAGAAATTAACAAAGACAGAATGCATCTGATTTTAGGTAGGTGAGCCGTCTTAATGTATTACAAGATATATTACTTCTGAAAATGTTTATCTGTAAGGGAGAAAAGACTGCTTTCTACCATGTTAAGTTCTGTGACTGGCTTAAGAATTAAACTGACATAAGACACATTAATAGGAGAAAAGCATATAAATTGATTTAAAACTTTTACATGTACATAGGAGGAAAATGAAGACCTGAAGAAGCTTTTAGGTCTGAGAGATTGTATACAGTTTTACACAAACAAGAATAAATTGTGGAGATCTGACAAGACAAAGGGCTGAGGCCAGGGATCATAAGTTGTACAGGAACTAAAAAGTATACAGGGCAAACAAATGGAAAATTGGGGCTTCCTTGATAGCTCAGCAACAAAGAATCTGCCTGCCAGTGCAAGGAGATGTGAGTTCGATTCCTGCTCTGGGAAGATCCCCTGGGGAAAGAAATGGCAACCCACACCAGTATTCTTGCCTGGGAAATTCCATGGACAGCGGAGCCTGGTGGGCCACAGTCCATGGGGTCGCAAGGGTCAGACACAGCTTAGGCACCGGACAACGACAGAAGAAGGTCAGGCTTATTTTAGTACGTTTGTTTGGATAGGTCTATTTCAACATCGACTCCCAGTCTCAAGGAGTAAAAATATTCTTTGCCTGATACAGGGAGGGCATCTTTCTAATGAGAAATTTTATGACCTGCTTTTGGATAGAAAGGGGGTCAAAGAGCCCTGCCTGCATCTGCTGTTTCTCAAATGTGTTCAGCCAAGAAGGTATATTTTGGTGCAGCGTGTTTTGAACTCCTTCATATCTTTCGTTTTAATGCTATGGAAAGAAATTTTACAGTATAGTTCAGATAAGAAATAGTAAAAAGAGGTGTTTTTTTTAAGCACATTTTCTAAATTAACTGAATTTTTAGTAGAAAAATTTAATTATTAAATTACTCCTTAAAAATTCTCTATCATGTTCACTCACAGAGCAATACTGAATAATTTTCAAGGAAAAAGTTAAACTTTTTTTTTTAATATGTTTTCTTTTTACTTGACACTTAAGTTACCCTGAGGAAATATATTATAAATTTATATTTATATTATAAATGTAATACATACATAAATTGTGTATATGTATAAATTTATATGTCTATACATATAAAAATGTATATATGCATATAATATAAATGTAAAGTTAAAGCAAACTTGAGTAATTGTTATTTATAATTGCTGTGTAGATTCTCTTGTAACATTTAAGAATTTGCAATCATCATAATCTTATAATTTTCATACATTTATTCTTAATGTATTGTTTTTAAATGTCTTTAAGTAGCTTCTTAATCAACCTGATGACCTTGGAACTCCCCCACTTGCTTCCAATGTGACTGTTAGCCTCATTCCAAGGCTACAACCTATGTTAAGTTTGGCTACTTATTTTGACAATCATTTTGAACTCACTTTAAGGCATTAATAAATACATGTTAAACTAAGCTGTAAAATAAGTAGGTAAAAGAAAAAAAATGGTGTCAAAGAAACAAAGTGTTTAATATTAAGAAACCTGTGTGTTTATTTTGTGTATTACAGGTGTGAGTATACAGTTCCTTTGTTCCCCAAGACCTGAGGAGCCTGTTGAACATGTTACAGCTTGTCTGCAGGCCTTGCACACCTTGCTAGATTCTCCTTATGCCCGAATCCATATTGCAGAAGATCAGGTGCAGTATATTTCTAAAATAGATAATTTATGCTTTGTATTCATCATATTTATCTTAAGATAATTATCTCACATATGAGATAAATGTTATATAATAAGTGTTCAGGATTTTGGCTTCATCTAAGACCTTATATTGAATGTTGGATGACCAGACATGCTGGACTAGAGATCATCACTATACCTTCTTTGATGAGTTCATCAGCAATCAGATATAACTAAAAATGTAAAGGATCCCTTCAGTCCAAGTTAATGGTTCTGCTAGTAAAAGACTGAGTTAATTCATAAGGCTATTAATAAATTTGGGATTTTCTGGTGGCTCAGATAGTAAAGAGTCTGCTGCAATGAGGGAGACCCAGGTTTGATCCCTGGGTTGGAAAGATCCCCTGGAGTAGGAAATGGCAAACCACTCCAGTATTCTTGCCTGGAAAATCCAAATAAATTATGTCACTTTTAAATGTTTGATTAAACTTGATCTCATTTAATAAGGTTTTTGCACTGGCTCAAGTACTCATTTAAGAAGTTTAATGAATTGTGTTTTCTAATTTTTTTGTATGGAATTTTTAGAGGATTTTATTCATGTTACAGAACCACGTTTCCACTGGATTTGTTTGTTTGCTTGTTTGTTTTAATTAGGAAGTCTTTTATTTTCATAATAACCATTTCTTTGGACACCATCACTACCAAATAGTACCTCTTGGGATAATTTTCTATAAAACACAAAAAGATAAAAAAAAACAAAATTATTATTATTGTGTTCTCTTAAAATTAGTTTTATACATGATATTGCTCAATAAAAAAGAAAAAAACCCACATGAAACAAAACGAAGTATGTGCTGTGTGATTATAAGCGTCACTTACTGATAAACTCATCTTGTACTCGAGCCTTGTAGCTTAAAGCTGGGCCTCAGCTAGACTGCAGATTATGGCAAGGGTTGTTTTCAAATAGTCAGACCAATAAAGTTTAATCTGTGAATGAAGGTGTGTGACATATTATGTTAAAATTGAAATAATTGAGTGCAAATACAGTAGATTAAATGACATGGTTAAATGTGTATTTCATAAGTACAATAGACATAAATTTGACCTCTCCATCAGTTTTATAGTGGTTGATTTTTAAGACATGAGAAGGGAGAAAGGAGGTCAATTACGAGGCTGTTTTCATAATTCCAGAGAGACAATGAGTTCACTGGCCTCGGAAAACTGAACAAAAGAAGAGGGAAACAGGGCCAAGACTGGAACTTTAGGGATAAATAACTAATGAGGGTGGAGATGAGGGAAATTAATCAGCAGTGGAGACTACTGGAGAGGTAGGAGGAGAACCAAAGAGAACAGTTATCAAAGACAAGAGAGACTGTCAAGGACAGACAGGTCTCAGAGGAACAGAAGCCAGTGAGTCAGGACAGAAGAGTCCCCGGAGGTTATTGGTGACCTCAGGCAGAGCATTTTCCCAGGTGAATGGAGCCAGATTAGAGAAGTTCTGAGGAGTGAATGAGGGGGTAAAGGGAGTGGCATCTTCCATCAGGACAGAGACGGAAGAGATCATGGGGCAGATGGAAGGATGTGAGGGTTCTCTGAGGCATGGAGGGAAATTAGATAGAAAAGACTTGAGCAACTACTTATATTGGGGAAGAGAAGCTTAGCTTAGTTTATCTATGATATATGGGGTATGATTCAGGTCCTTGAAGAATCCTTGGGAAGTTAAACAGGATGGCATGGAAGCATGTGAGAAAAGAATTATCAGCCTTGGACAAGGGGCTGATCTTGATCTTAAGGAAAGAGGTAAAGGTGGCTTTGGTTGCAATTTAATTATTTTTCTCCCTCTTTGAAATTTGAGGTGGGTTTATTGGATGGGTTTGATGTGGAAGATTGTGAGAAGCTTAAGTGAATAGTGAGTGGTTAAAGTTTGTAATAGTTCTGAGACGAATCTTGGAGCGACTTGCCAGCCTGCCTGGAATTTCTGGTGGACTACTCTTGAGTACTCGGATTAGGAATCATAAATTTTAGTGGCACTAAACACTAGCAATGCTGTTTAGTCCAAAGAGAAAAGAAATATTTTAAATGGAAAAATCATTTAAATATGTAATGAAGTAATTTTTGACTGAAAATATGTTGGGATAAAATATGACCATTTTTCAAGATTATTATAATATTTGCTGCATATTTTTGGTATTTAGCTACCAAATCTATGTATTTTTATATGTATATTTTCCTAGATGTAATAATATAAATATATCCTTTAATTTCTCTATTAATTTATAATAGCTGATTGGTGTTGAGTTACTGAGTGTTTTACACCGCCTCCTGTTGACTTGGAATCCACCGTCTGTCCAGCTGCTGGTGACTGGAGTTGTACAACAGATAGTAAGAGCTGCTCAGGATTATTTGCAAGAAAAAAGAAACACACTAAGTAAGCACAAGAAATTATACTAACTTTAAAGTAGATTTATTTCTATTCTAATTTTTTTAATATTAATACCAGGAAGTTTTTAATGAAAAAATTTAACCATGCATTTAAAAGATTGCAGTTGATTTTGCTTTCACTAGAATGACCCAAATGAAATTGCTCATATTCAACTATGTTTTACCTACAAAAGTGTTAATTTCATGTGTTTCAAGCCTAACATATGTGTTACTCCTATTATGAAATACATTCCTATTAAAAATACCTAATAAAAATTTCATTTTTAGTAAAGTAAAAAATGACTTGTCTGTTACATTTAAGGAGAGGTCAATAAACAATTCTAAGGCAGAGAATTATTCTGAGAAAGACATGGCATCCGTTAGACATTCAATTGTAAATTCTAAATTCTTTTGAAAGAATTTATTAAACATACTTACTGTGTTGTTACCTCTACTGTTTGTTATCCTTTTTGCTGAGAATTTCACCAGATTTTCTTTTACCCAAGATGAGGATGATATGGAAAAAGAGTCCAGTCCTGTATTAGGAGAAGGAGGTGACAGTGGTGGTCTCATTCCTGGAAAATCTCTTGTGTTTGCAACTATGGAGCTGTTGATGTTCATTTTAGTCCGTCATATGCCACATCTCAGTACCAAGATGTCAGACTCTCCAAGTCACATAGCCACTAAAACTCGACTGTCAGAAGAAGGTGCTCGTTTGGTGGCAGCCACAGTTACCATACTCTCTGACTTACCGTCTCTCTGTTCACCTGCTGGTATGGTGTTGCTCACTGTTTGTAAATGTATTATACTGTATTAGACAGAGATGAGCTTGGCTTTGATTTTAAGTGCTATGATGATTTATTTTCCTCTTAAGTCTTAAAGGAAAAGTAGGACTTATTTTTAAGGGTTTGTTTGCTTTAGGAGCCTATAAAGACTTAAGATTTAAAAAACCAAAACCCTAGATGCCCTTTTCAGGTACATTTCAAAGAAACTTCGACAGACCCGCAGCTTGAGAGAAGACACTGGATGTTAGCAAATAGATGTAAAGTGAAATTACTAAACCCTTTATTTTCTGATCCAGTTGCTACTCTTGAGCCACACTGACAAACATGTCAGAGAAGAGTGACAACCAGCTTTAAGGAGCAACTGTTAATAAAAAATTATAGCTGAAAAAGATCCTTGAAGAACTAGTGGATAGAAAAGTAGGCACTTGATACTTCCCTGGTGGTCCAGTGGCTAAGGCTCTGGTCTCAATACAGGGGGTCCAGGTTTGATTCCTGGTCGGGGAACTAGATCCCTCATGCTGCAACTAAAAGATCTCACATGCTGCAACTAAGACCTGACAAAACCAAAACAAACAAGTATTAAAAAAAAAATAAGAAAAGTAAACTTTTCCTCTGTTGTATCTAGGAAATAGATATCATATCAGAATATATAAAGGTATCTTTCAGCTCAGCACAAGCCTACAGATAGGAAAACACTACTCCATTGAAGCTTCATAGGCAATCTACACTGGAGGCATGTCATAGTGGTGAAGGGAGTCTTCTGTTAAGTGGGCGGTTAATTTGATTACCTTAAAGTTCTTTCAGCTACAAATCCTAGGATTCTTTCATTTCTTTTTGCCTTACCTATTTATCAGGATCTCCCTGGTGGCTCAGATGGTAAAGCATCTGCCTGCCGTGTGGGAGACCCGGGTTCGATCCCTGGGTTGGGAAGATCCGCTGGAGAAGGAAATGGCAACCCACTCCAGTAATCTTGCCAGGAAAATTACATGGACTGAGGAGCCTGGTGGGCTACAGTCCATGGGGTCGCAAAAAGCCAGGCACGACTGAGCGACTTCACTTACCTATTTATCAGCCTTTGTATCAGTTTCCTGACTTGGTTAGTACATTGACTAACTTAGTACTAACGCTCAGTACAGTGAGATTGATTACTTGTCTTGGAACTGCTACATGATTCACCAAGTTTCTCAGCTACTTCTCAAAGTATTTGACAGAAGTTTTCCTTCTGTGTGAAACACTAGAAGTGATATAAAATAACAACGCAAGTTAGGAAAAGAAAGAACTTCTGACTTCTTTGAAATAGCTTGTGAGTCCTTTTTATCTTTTTCAAATGTTGAATTACAGTAATAGCAGTGCAATAAAGTTTCAGGGAAAAGAAGTAATATTAAACCATTGTCAGTTGTAAAAAGATACAAACAATTGAAACAACTATAATACAGGAACTGAAGTAGTACAAGATAATCTGATTTGTTTTTATTTCAGGATGTATGACAATCTTGCCCACAATTCTGTTTTTAATTGCAAGAATATTGAAAGACACAGCAATAAAGTCTGCAGATAATCAGGTTCCTCCACCAGTCAGTGCAGCTCTTCAAGGGATCAAAAGTATTGTGACACTTTCAATGGCCAAAACTGAGGATACTCAAAAACAGTGGACAGCTCTAATTCGTAGCACTCTGGCATGCATCCTAGAATATTCCCAACCAGGTAATCTAATCAGTTTTAAATTTTTTAATTTATTACTATATTTGTTCCTTAATGACTGTCTGAACGAGCTCATCAGAAAACTGCTATATAACACTGAATCAACTCAGAGAAGTGTTTTTAATTCCATCTTTTAGATGTGAACTTTTAGTTCCGATTTTGAGTATTGACTCTCCATGCCCTTGTGTTGGGTTTCCCGGGTAGCTCAAATGGTGAATCTGCCTGCAATGCAGCAGACCTGGATTCTTCCCTCGTCTTACCACTTACATACACGTTGGGAGTTTTCCCTCCAAAGAAAGAATGTGTATATATAAAACTCTTAGATTGTAAATTGTTCTGAACTCCTTGGTAGTTGTCTATCATTTATATTTATCAGTTATTAATCCTTCCCCTATCAATGGCTATTTTTACTATTTTTTATTTTTCCTAGTTATAAAAATTTTCTCAGTGACTATCCTTATAAAGTTTTCATGCACATGTGCTATCAGATTTTCTACAGCATACCCCTAGAAATGGAATTGATGACACATTTTAATTTTCTCAGGCATTGCCAAATTGCTCTCCAAAGTAGTTTAGTTATATAAATTTGCACTTCCACCAACAGTGCATGATTCCCACCAATACATGGTATTTCAGACTTTTTAATTTCATTATTTGGTAAGTAAAACATGCTATTTTATTGTTTTTACTTTCATTTCTCGTTTGCCGAGTAAGTATTAGCATTTTTCATGTTTGTGTTTAATTTGGGGGGAAATGCTTATTCACATTTTTGTCCACTTTTCTTCAGTGTTTGACTTTTTCTTTCATGTTACTTCTGTTGTAAATGTGAAAAGATTGAAAACAATAATTAAAATTTTGTCATATTGCCTACTAAAACATTTCCACACTATCTAAAACTGTGGAGTAGGCCCAAGAATGAACAGATAGGTCAGTAAAATTGAACTGTGTAAGTGTAAGTCAGTGGTAAATATCGCAGAAGAAAATATCAATGTCAGTTCAGTTCAGTCGCTCAGTCATGTCCTACGCTTTGCAACCCCATGAATCATAGCACGCCAGGCCTCCCTGTCCATCAACAACTCCCGGAGTTCACTCAAACTCATGTCGAAGTCGGTGATGCCATCCAGCCATCTCATCCTCTGTCATCCCCTTCTCTTCCTGCTCCCAATCCCTTCCAGCATCAGGGTCTTTTCCAGTGAGTCAACTCTTCACATGAGGTGGCCAAAGTATTGGAGTTTCAGCTTTAGCATCAGTCCTTCCAAAGAAATCCCAGGACCAATCTCCTTTAGGATGGACTGGTTGGATCTCCTTGCAGTCCAATGGACTCTCAAGAGTCTTCTCCAACACCACAGTTCAAAAGCATCAATTCTTTGGTGCTCAGGTTTCTTCACAGTCCAACTCTCACATCCATACATGATCACTGGAAAAACCATAGCCTTGACTAGATGGACCTTTATTGGCAAGGTAATGTGTCTACTTTTATCTAGGTTGGTCAGTTGGTCATAACTTTCCTTCCAAGGAGTAAGCGTCTTTTAATATTATGGCTGCAATCACCATATGCATATTGGACTATAAAATTTAGCATAAGCCTGTGAAAAATGATATGCATTAAAAGTAGGTGATAAATACTAAAGTTTCTTGTCAGAAGGAAAATATTTTTTTCTGTTTCTTCAATTTTGTATCTATATGAGATGGAGGATGTTTGCTAAACTTATTTTGATAGTCATTTCATAATGTATGTGAGTCAAATTATTGTGTTGTACATTTTAAATATATATATAGTACTGTAAGCTAAACATTCAGAAAACTAAGATCATGGCATATGGTCCCATCACTTCATGGCAAATAGATGGGGAAACAGTGTCAGACTATTTTTTTGGGCTCCAAAATCACTGCAGATGGTGATTGCAGCCATGAAATTAAACGACGATGACTCCTTGGAAGGAAAGTTATGACCAACCTAGACAGCATATTAAAGAGCAGAGATATTACTTTGCCAACAAAGGTCCTTCTGGTAAAGGCTTTGGTTTTTCTTGTGGTCATGTATGGATGTGAGAGTTGGACTGTGAAGAAGGCTGAGCTGAATTGATGCTTTTGAACTGTGGTGTTGGAGAAGACTCTTGAGAGTCCCTTGGACTGCAAGGAGATCCAGCCAGTCCATCCTAAAGGAGACCAGTCCTGGGTGTTCATTGGAAGGACTGATGCTGAAGCTGAAACTCCAATATTTTGGCCACTTCATGTGAAGAGTAGACTCATTGGAAAAGACTCTGATGCTGGAAGGGATTGGGGGCAGGAGGAGAAGGGGATGATAGAGAATGAGGTGGCTGGATGGCATCACTGACTCGATGGACATGAGTTTGGGTTAATTCTGGGAGTTGGTGATGGACAGGGAGACCTGGCAATGCTGCGATTCATGGGGGCGCAGAGTCGGACACGACTGAGCGACTGAACCTAACTGAACTGAACTGTGTTTCAGTTAAATCTCAATAAAACTGGAAGAAAAAATTTTACAAAATGAAAGCTGAAAAAGATCAAAAACTGAAAATAATAATGTCAGTGTTAATATCATTTATGTACAAAAACATCTTATAAACATTTAACACCCAGTATAAGAAAGAACGAGCTTCTCAGGTGGTTCAGTGGTAAAGTATCTGCCTGCCAGTGCAGGAGATACGGGTTAGGTCCCTGGGTTGGGAAGATGCCCTGGAGAAGGAAATGGCGACTCACCCCAGTGTTCTTGCCTGGGAAATCCTATGGACCAAGGAGCCTAACAAGCTACAGTCCATTGAGTCACAAAAGAGTTGGACATGATTTAGCGACTAAACAACAACAAAGAAAGAGAAGAGAACAGGCAATGGTAAGAAAGAAATAGAAATGCCCACCAAGCATATAAAAAAATTGGCCACATTGTTATATAAGCAAAGAAATAATATAAATTTTTACCTGTAAAACTCATTTAACAAAAAAAATGTGAGTATGTACAGGTGGAATCAATTGTCATACTTTGCTAAAGGGAATTTAAAACAGTTCAGACTTTCAGGGAATCATTTCTGCAAAATATATGAAGAGCTTTTAAGATCTCATACTCTGACCTTGATCAAAAACTTGTGTTCAGGTTTATTTGCTACAATCTATTTTATAATAAAGAAAATACAAAAGTGATAAATATAACTATCCAGCAGTAGGAAAGATATTAAATATATGTTATATACTCATTTGGATTATATATCCATTATATCTATTAAAAATCATGTTTATAAATAATTATTTATAGAAGACTAACCCAGACCAGAAGAAATTAAACAAAAGCCTGGAAATTAAACTATCCCTGGATGGTAAAATATTACATTTTATTTTCTTTCTCTTACGCTTGTTGAATTTTAGACAAACTATATCCTACTTTTATTACCTGAATTTTTTTCAGATTAATATTTGGAGGGGAAAACTTTAATTAGTTTTATTAATGTTACTAAAACTATTCTAACTTTGTCATGAGTTAATATTTTGCTTTTTAAGGTAGATTTTTAACAAGATAAAGAAACATTAAATGCCATAATTATATATGCTTTCATTTATATATGTGCCATGCTTAGTCTCTCAGTCATGTCCGACTCTTTGCGACCCCATAGACTGTAGCCCACAAGGCTCCTCTGTCCATGGAATTCTCCAGGCAAGAATTCTCCTAGTGGTCATGTAGTGGTGAGTTGATGCACCTTCCTTTCTTATTTGTTTTTTTGCTTCTTATTAATAGACTATCCCTTCTCCAGGGGATCTTCCCAACTCAGGAATGTAACCGGGGTCTCCTGCATTGCAGGTGGATTCTTTATCAGCTGAGCTGCCAGGGAATCCTTCATATCACACACACACATAATATATAAATATTTCATTATTTGTATATTTCAGAAAATTCTTTTTTTTTTAATTTTCTACTATTATTTCAGAAGATTCTGTGCCTGTGCCTGATGAAGTAAGCATGCTAACAGCAATTGCACTTTTCCTGTGGTCTGCTGGTAGTGAAATAATAGGAGTTCAGTCACTGCAGAATGGCTGCATTTGCAGATTTAAAAACGCATTGAATTCATGTGACCCATGGGTAAGTTACACTTAAAACATAATAGTAAACCTTCCACTCTATAAGAAAAATTTCAGATGGATTCATTAAAAATTTGTGATTCATCAAATGAAAGTATTTGCTATATGAATTTTCCAAAAAACTGGAAAAGGTTACTGGTTAAAGCTTAGGAGAGATATGTATATGTTAATTTATATATGCAGAAATTCCCCAGTATCTAAAATACTTCCTCAACCCTGGCCTACGCTAGTAGAGACTTTACGTGTTTCTCTTTTTCACTGTTTACTTAATCACACCAAGGACATTAAAAGATAAATATATATAATATGTTTTTACAGGCCTAATGGAAACTCTTGTTTTTCTAAAAAATAAGCTTTATTGTTTTATAGCTTCAGCATCAAAACAAATGATTCTTAAACGTATTGAACTCAGGAGAAAATGCAGTTTAGTAACATCTACCATTGGCTTCCTGAATCAGAGTCTCCAGATGTGTGGTCCACAGATGTGTATTTTTAAAATATTCCCCAGGCATTTTTCTTTTGTCCAGTGATGTTTAGTAGCTTCTCTTCTACGGAAGCCCTGAAACAGTTTTTCCCATTTTGTTTCCTTACGTCAATGAGTTAATACACCTTCCTTTCTTACTTGTTTTTTTGCTTCTTGTTAGTATGAAGTCTTTCTAATCTAAAGTGGAGCCACTGAAACTACTTTGTAGGCCTAGAACACTTAAATTGGTTTAAGCATTTATTTTCAGAGAATCCAAATGGAGTTGAGTGTCTGATATATTTTATAGCTTTGTTTGACATCATTCAAATATTAGCCATATAAAATATGTTAGGTTAAGGTGAGAGGAACTTATACGCAGATTACATGATGAGAAACGCTGGGCTGGAAGAAGCACAAGCTGGAATCAAGACTGCCGGGAGAAATATCAGTAACCTCAGATATGCAGATGACACCACCCTTGTGGCAGAAAGTGAAGAAAAACTAAAAAGCCTCTTGATGAAAGTGAAAGAGGAGAGCAAAAAAGTTGGCTTAAAGCTCAACATTCAGAAAACGAAGATCATGGCATCTGGTCCCATCACTTCATGGGAAATAGATGAGGAAACAGTGAAAACAGTGTCAGACTTTATTTTTTGGGGCTCCAAAATCACTGCAGATGGTGATTGCAGCCATGAAATTAAAAGACGCTTATTCCTTGGAAGGAAAGTTATGACCAACCTAGATAGCAGAAATATTACTTTGCCAACAAAGGTCCGTCTAGTCGAGGCTATAGTTTTTCCAGTGGTCGTGTATGGATGTGAGAGTTGGACTGTGAAGAAAGCTGAGCACCGAAGAATTGATGCTTTTGAACTGTGGTGTTGGAGAAGACTCTTGAGAGTCCCTTGGACTGCAAGGAGATCCAACCAGTCCATCCTAAAGGAGATCGATCCTGGGTGTTCATTGGAAGGACTGATGCTGAAGCTGAAACTCCAGTACTTTGGCCACCTCATGCGAAGAGTTGACTCATTGGAAAAGACCCTGATGCTGGGAGGGATTAGGGGCAGAAGGAGAGGGGGACAACAGAGGATGAGATGGCTAGATGGCATCACCAACTCGATGGACATGAGTTTGAGTGAACTCCGGGAGTTGTTGATGGACAGGGAGGCCTGGCATGCTGCAGTTCATGGGATTTCAAAGAGTTGGACATGACTGAGTGACTGAACTGAACTGAATTGAAGGTGAGAGGGACAACTGTAAATTAAAGAAAGAATTAAAAACAAAAATTAGAATTCCTGGTATCTAATTTTTTTACACAGTATAGAAATACAAAAATTATATAAGCAGTGGTAATTTGGGAACTAACATACAAGGAATGTTTGATTAATATCAATTTTTTGTAGTTATCATAGTAGAAGTTTTATTATTCCATTTCTGTAAGTAGAATGGCATTAATTCATCACATTTCTATTTTCATTCTGCAGTATTGCTTGTTTTCCATACGTATTAAGATGCAGTGTGATTGTAGAGCAAATAAGAACTGTCACACATGTAAATTAATAAAATTATTTTCTTGTACAGGTTCAAGCCAAATGTTACCAGCTTCTCCTCTCAGTTTTTCAACATTCCAATCGGGCCCTTTCAACTCCTTATATCCATTCCTTAGCTCCAATAGTAGTTGAAAAGCTAAAAGCTGTTGAAAGAAACAGACCAGGCAGTAGTACAGAACTCTTAGCTGTTCAAGAAGGAATCAAAGTTCTTGAAACATTGGTTGCTCTTGGGGAAGAACAGAACAGTAAGTATTTTCCTCTAAAAAGCCACTAGTCTAAAATGAAGATTTGTATTACATATTAATCTTATCTTCTATTTGACACGGGCCATTGCAGCAGTAAATTTTCTGAAGGTTCTTACTATGTGAAAGCTTAATGTTTTTGCTTATGTTGCAAAGAGAATTGAATTGATTTATATTTAAGAGCAAGAGATTAAAATAAATTAGGGATGCATTTCAACCCATGGATCTTTTCTTCTAGGAAGGTACTCTTTAAGAACTAGGGAAAATATGGCTGTTTAATATATTTTTAAGAATAATACATTTCGGTGTTTATAAGAGATGTATAAAAGCTTTTTAACAAATAGGACCAGATTAGTATTCATGCTAAACATCGGTATTAAAATACTCCAAAATTTAAAATATTGTTTTTTAATTTAATGAAAAACTACCATATACTTCCATTTAACCAGAGACTTATGCAACTTAATACTTACTCCTCTGTATCCCCTAAGCTTAGATTTCATCACAATCTAAAATTTATCTTTAAAAATATGACTTTTAATCGTTACAGAAAGACTGTACTTTTTAAACTAGTACCTTATGATTGAATTGTTAAGCTGTTTCCAGTTTTTCAAGATCATCAATAACTGAAATGAGTGTTCTTGTACAGATATCTTTGTACAGTCCTATTTTAAAAAAATTGATGTTTTATTATCTGTGATCATTCTATTTTTTTTAATGAAGTAAATTTGCATTAACAATAAAATAACTTAACAGTATAGAGTCATTTCTCTGGGGTCTTAACTCTGAAATGTGGTATCTGATTAATGGAACCTTCCATTTTTCACAAATGGTGGTAGTGGTTGGACAGATGTTCTCAAATGCCTTGCCAGGTCCATGATCATTTACCCCCATATTCCAAAACAGAGTTTAAAAGATGAAAGGCCATCTCCTCCTGTGTGTTATTTCTATCAGATAATTTTTTTAAGTGAAATTATTGGGTTGAAAGGAAGACACATTTTTAAAACTTTTAATATATATTGCCAGATTATTCTTGGGGTAAAAATTACATCAGTTTTTCTATCATAAAATTTTTCCTCTTCTCTTGAAAGAATTTCACAGAAGTTAGAAAGGTAGTGGAGATTTTAAAAAAGCTATTGCTGATAAGTTCCCTATAAAATGATAATCCAGAATTACTGCAGTGGAAGAGAAGAGTACAGAAGTGATTGTGGAAAAAAAAAATTGATCTGACTTGATGAGTATAGGTTACAGGGACAAGAGAAGAAGAAGAGCCAAATATTACTGTGTTACTTGGAAGAAGCATGGAAGCAATCTTAAAATTGAAAAGTTCAAGAAGAAGAGCTGTTTGGGAGGAGCTAATAAGTCTAGTTGAAACTAGATGTTAACAGATTATTTGAATAGAAACATTATGACTGACATCATGGCCCATGTTTGGTGACTCAACATAATTTTGTCTTTATTTGTATTTTACTCAATGTAAGTTCCACAAACATACAGACTAAATCTTATTCATTTCATAATCTCAACATTAAGCTTATTGACTTTTGCATAGTTAGTATTAAATTATGTCTGAGTTGAGTTGACTCTTGGGATCAGTTCCTGAACAGGTGTTCTAATTTAGGTAGGGAAGAGAGTCTTATACTTTTTCAAATAATTCTCTATTGTTTGAATTCTTTTAACAGCAAGAATATCTTCATGTATTATTCATGAAATTAAATATAGCTTAATAGTTAGATTTAACAAGGTTCATTTAATAAATAACCCTTTAATTTTCCATGTAAGAGTCAATTAATTTAAAATATGAAATAACTGAGGCAGTGTAGCTTCAATTCTCCAACCAGTTTCTAGTATTTAGTATTAGTGGGCTATATCAACAGTAAGCACCGTAATGATTTCATTTTTTAAAGGACTGCTTCACTCAGATGTTTTGTACTATAGTAAGACTTCTAAGAGGTAGAATAAGCAGTCGTCACGTTTTAAAAATTAATACTAAATCTGAGGCTAACTGCCGTGTACAAACCAAAGGGAAATGGTTGTCATCACATTAATGTATACGTTAGCTCATGACTTTGATTGTTTCTTCCTCCTAATGAATGCTTCAGGTTTGTGTTCCCTATTCCATTAAACTTCCAACCTTCCTATTCTGGAATACCCTTGGAATTTTCACAGTTTTATTCTCAAAATACATTTTACCAGTGGCATTCGTAAAATTGTTCATTTTTACCTTTTAGCCAGTATTTTTAAAAATAAAACAATTAGTATAAATGCAAAATATACAATCAGGTTTGATTTCCTACCCTAACGTGGCTGGAGAATTAGTAAGTATTAATAATGAGTAGTTATTGAGGTCTAAAATAGATTGGGCACATTTACTTGTGTGTTATTATAATTCAGATTACTATGGTAATTACTATGGTAATTGTGTTTAAATAAAGGTTACTGTAATTTTCAGATTCATGAGCATCTTCAAACTTTATCTTTGTTATTTGCAGGAGTGCAATTACTTGCTCTTTTAGTTCCCACTTTGATCTCTTACCTGCTGGATGAAAATTCTTTTGCCTCAGCAAGCACAGCTTCCAAAGATCTCCATGAGTTTGCACTCCAGAATTTAATGCATATTGGACCTCTGTATCCACACGCTTTCAAAACAGTAATGGGAGCAGCTCCTGAGCTGAAAGTACGTCTGGAAACTGCTGTTAGAGCAAGTCAAGCTAGTAAGGCTAAAGTGGCCACCAGGCAGCCAGCCCCAACCGTGCACTCTGCACCAACAATTAAGCTAAAAACAAGTTTCTTTTAATGTGCAATTCCATTCATTTTTGTTTATATTGTCAGTTCGGACCGAATTAGTGGTAACCACTGTACCATTCCAGTCTATAGGTTCAACTTTATTTATACACAGGAATTATATGCTTCCGAGGTAGGGTAAGTGAAATAATGCTCACACTGGTTTCTAATTTTGAAGGAATGATTTTGTGTGTGTGTGTGTGTGTGGTGAATGTGCTTTCATTTCCTTTCCTAATAATGTTTCTCTTTTATTAATTAATTTATTTTTAAAACTGAGCCATAATCTTTTAAATTAAATGCAAAATATTGTATCATGTAGTTGGGCGGCCTGTTGTTACTGTCAGGGAAAAAATGGTATATTCAATAGCATCTGTTACCAAAAAAAAAAAACTGAAAAGCAAGCAGAATTTAAATTTTGAAGAAACAAAATAATGTGAAGTGTCTGTTTCATGGTGTATATATTAAGAATAAAGTTAACATTTTCTTAGCATTTCTCAGAAAGTCCTTACCTTTATGCTAGATCTTTTTGCTTTCATATTAGATTATTAAATTATGCTTGTGTATATTTAGTTAACTGAATTAAAACTCATTTAAAGATCCATTAAAATGATTCAAATATGGAATAATGTTCTGGTTTTTTTAATGGCTACAATTTGGCCTCACTTATGCTTTGTAATTACAGAGCCTTGAGTTCTGGCTCTGATGGTTGGTTTCATTCATCAAATATTAATATTGAGTACCTACTATGTAGACGGCATCAAGCTAAGTGCTGCAGGGCATACAAAAATGAATTAGTCATAGTTACGCCAGTCTCTCCTGCAGTGGGAATTTTACCACATCAAATAGATAATTGATGAATGAATGTTTGCCACACTGTTTGGCACACTTTAAACACCAAGTTTTACCACGTAGACGGAACCTTTCTGAACATTCCAAATACGTACCTTGTCATCACCTACTGCCTCCTGCTTATTCTCTCTCAGACCCTCACCAGTTGGCAGCTAATGTAGCCTTGCCTTCCTCATGTAGTCTTAGACCTCAGACAGATGTGTTCTCTCATTTATTTTCTCACTGACTTTTACTTGTGCAAGGTTTTTAGTTTTTTTCATTTTATACCTGCTTTTCCAAAGCTATTCTCTTTTTTAAAGGTTTTTTTGTAATACTTTATTGAGATATTAATCACATACCATATGATTCACCCATATTAAATGTATAATTCAGTAGTTTTTAGTATGTTCACAGAGTAGAATAACCATCACCACAGTCAATTGTAAACATTTTCATTACCCCGCAAAGAAATCTGACACCATTTAGCTATTGCCCCACAAGCTCTCTGCTTCCCCTGAGCTTACTTTCTGTCTCTTATCAATTCTCATATTAAATATGAACATTTTATATAAATGAAATCATACACTATGTGGCCGTTTGTGACTGACTTCTCAACTTAAGATTTTTAAGGTTCATCCATGTGGTAGCATACATCCTGCATCCTTTTTAATGGTTGAAT